>NC_083707.1:17637500-18942500 GCF_033118175.1 Dama dama
AGTTTTCTGGATCTTTTTCATTTCAAAGAATTAACATCATCTTCATTTTAAACATTATGAGCAAACTATCATAAATGCTTGGCCAGCTTCTTTTACTCAATCAGTAAGCCTGGTTATTTTTAATGTCTCTTAGGTGCAAAGTAATTAGTATTATAAATATGTGACTAGATTTTGGATTTAGGACCAACAGGGTAAACTAGATTTGGTAAAGTATGGGAGGACAGTTAGAGGGCTTCTTTGGTGACTTGGACTGCGAGGAGACCCAGGTTCAATCCCTGGGTTGGGAAGACCCCCTGGAGAAGAGAATGGCTACACTCCAGTACTTTTGCCTGGAGAATTCCAGACAAACCTGGCAGGCTACATTCCATGCGGTCACAAAGAGTTAGACATGACTGAGTGGCATGTGCACATGCACACACACACACACACACACACACAGAAACACACACATGGGGACATTTCTTAAATGGCATAATTGGGAAGAAAAGGAATGAAAATGACTATAGACCTGACAGAATCCAAAGAAATTTAACAATATACTTTCAACTCTTTCTTTTAAAAAATCTTTTATCTTCATTCTTATGTGTAGTCACATATTTTTTCTATTACACAAGCTTTTCCTACATTTGATCAGGAAAAATAACCACTAGACAGACACAGACCAAATGCTTTAACTCAGCAAACACGTTGGAGAAGGAGGGATTTTTTTCTTCTCATTGATTGCCTGTCTAGAGAAGGAATCTTGTTGTTCTTACCTAATCCAATCATTTTTGCCACAATATGTAATGAGATATTTATACCCCTTCAGTTTCAACATGTGCCCACACTGATGACCAAGTTGTTTGTTTTCTATCAGAATAGTAACTGGAAGAAAGGGTGGTGTAAGAGAGTAGACAAATCAGTTACTACTGAAAGGTTGTTGCTGAACCACACAAAGACGCTGGGATTCTTGGCCTCCAGAGGAGAAGAATTCAATCCAGGGCCAGAGATGAGGCTTGATCGCTCAGAGCTTTGTGTAATAAAGTTTTATTAAAGTATAAAGGAGATAGAGAAAGCTTCTGACATAGGCATCAGAAGGGGGCAGAAAGAGTACCCCCTTGTTAGTATTAGCAATGGAGTTATATACTCTCTAATTAGTTATTACAGTGAATCAAAAGAATGTCTGGTGTTTCTAAAGACCTCACTAGACCTACTCCCATAATTTACACCTTAAGATAATAGGATTAGCCAGAAGGTTTCTTCCAGAGACTGTCCTCAAACAGGACACATTATTGGTATATAATCCTAAGGAAAGTAAAGGGACAAAAAAAATTTGTCCTTTCTTCCTCCTTGAGAATTCTTAGGAGAATTATGTTGCCAAGGGAAAAGGGTGCCATTTTTGTTCTATAACTACTTCCTGCTGTTTAGGGGTGTGGTCCCTAAATTGTTATGGTATCATATTCTCCTAACCCTCATATTGAGGGTCTCTGATCCAGGGTCCCCAAGTAATAGTTGGAGGAGGCTGTGGCACTCATAGGAGCTTAGACAACCATTTTTAACTTAAAAGCTTTTAGACGGTTAGAAAATCCCATTATACAGTTACAGACATAAGACAAAATAGTCATTAAACCAAGTTAAAATCAAAATGAAAAGTCACATTATGTCCACAGTTACATCAGTCCATCTTAAGGTTGTTAGATGTCATCAATTTAAAAAGAGGCATCACATGCGATTGTTGTTCAAGGTATTTGCAGACTTGAAGAAAGTGTTTTCCTTGAAGTGGAGATGTCCACCACAGGAAGACTTCCACTGATGAAGAGGGGAGTGCTCCACAGACCCAGCAGTTAGACCGATTATTAAATGCAACATAGGAGTGAGCCCAGGACAGGAAGGCATTGTCTTGAGGATCAAACGGCAGACTCAGGGTTTTTGGAGTCAGCAGAAGTAGGCTCACATAGATTATCAGGCCCATCTGAAAAGTACAAAGTCAGAGCATAGAAAGTAAAGACATAAAATGAAGTCACAGACCCCAATGTTTTTATGAGGACCTCAGTTCCTGGCTCAAATAGAGGCTTGCTTTACTCAGAGGCTGGGTCAGGAGTCGTCTCCCAGAATTCTGTTAATGCCTGTTGAAAAGCTGAGAGATGAGTTACATATTTAGTTAATTCCAAGGCTTCAGGGTCTATAACAATGTCTGTGCATAAGAAAGACCTTCCATAAATACATTCAAAGGGGGACAGTCCCTCCTTTTGGGGGGCAGTTTGAGCCCTCATTAGAGCTATGGATAGGACTTTAATCCAATTGTCCTGTGTCTCTTGAGTTAATTTATGCAGATGTCTTTTGATAATGTCATTAGCTTTTTCAACCTTCCCTGAGGACTGGGGTCTCCAGGAATAGTGTAAGTGATATTCTATTCCTAGAAGAACTTTAGACACCTCCTGAGTTGCAGCAACTTTAAAGGTGGAGCCATTGTAACTCTGAAGACTCTGTGGCAGTCCAAACCTAGGGATAATTTCATGGATTAAAATCTTTATAACATCCTTAGCTTGTTCACTACTACATGGTAAGGAGAATATGTTGCCTTAACAATTTAGGGACCACACCCCTAAACAGCAGGAAGTAGTTATAGAACAAAAACAGCGCCCCTTTCCCTTGGCAACATAATTCTCCTAAAAGAAAAGGGGAGAATGAAAGAGTCCATTCCTAGGCAAGTTGATAAGAAGTCTAGGGGTTCCCAAGGAGAGAGGGGTCTGGAATTCTCAAGGAGGAAGAAAGGACAAACCCTCTATATTCTTTAGGATTATGTAACCATAATGTATCCTGCTTGAGGACAGTCTCTGGAAAAAACCTTCTGGCTAATCCTATTATCTTAAGGTGTAAATTATGGGAGTAGGTCTAGTGAGGTCTTTACAACCTCCAAATATTATTTTGATTCACTGTAATAACTGATTTGAGAGTACATAACTCCATTGCTAACACTAGCAAGGGGATACTCCCTCTGCCCCCTTCTGATGCCTATGTCAGAAGCTTTCTCTATCTCCTTTACACTTTAATAAAACTTTATTACACAAAAACTCTGAGCGATCAAGCCTCATTTCTGGCCCCAGATTGAATTCTTCTCCGGAGGCCAAGAATCCCGGTGTCTTTGTATAATTCAACAACAACCTTCACTACCACAATGAGGAAAATCCTGTAAGACAAATGCTACACTGCAGGTTTGTTTTGTATCTTTGTTTCAATCAGAGTAGTGGGTTTGATTTTTAACACGGAAGAGTCTACAGTCACCAGAATTGATGACCAAGGTATTAATCTCTTACATCCCTGGCATACTCAGAGTCACGATTTTTGTTGTTATTGTTGTTCAGTCACTCAGTTGTGCCCCACAATTTGCAAACCCAAGGACTGCAAAATTCTAGGCTTCCCTATCCTTCACTGTCTTCCAGAGTTTGCGCAAACTCATGTCCATTTGAGTCCATCCAACCATCTCATCCTCTGTCACTCCCTTCTCCTCTTGTCCTCAGTCTTTCTTAGCATCAGCATGTTTTCCAGTGAGTTGTCTCTTCACTTCAGGTGGTGAAAGGATTGGAACATTTTACATGATGCACTCTGCAAAGAAGTTAAATAAGTAGGGTGGCAATATACAGTATTGGCATACTTCTTTCCCAATTTTGAACTATTCCATTGTTCCATGTCCAGTTCTAGCAGTTGCTTCTTGACCTGTATATAGGTTTCTCAGGAGACAGTTAAGGTTATCTGGTATTCCCATCTCTTAAAAAATTTTTCACAGTTTGTTGCAATCTACATAGTTAAAGGTTTTAGTGTAGTCAATGTAACAGAATTAGATGCTTTTCTGGAATTCCCTTGCTTTTTCTATGATTCAACAGACATTGGCAATTTGATCTCTGGTTCCTCTGCCTTTGTACATCTGTAAGTTCTTGGTTCACCTACTGTTGAAATCTAGCTTAAAGGATTTTGAGCATTACCTTGCTAGCAAGTGAAATGAGTGCAACTGTGCAGTAGTCTGAATATTCTTTGGCACTGACCTCCTTTGGGATTGGAATGAAAACCAACCTTTCTCAAGTCTGTGGCCACTGCTGAGTTTTTCAAATTCATTGACATATTGAGTGCAACACTTTAACACCATTATCTTTTAGGATTTGAAATAGCTCAACTGGAATTTCATCACCTCCTCTAGCTTTATTTGTAGTAATACTTCCTAAGGCCCCTTGACTTCACACTGTAGGATGTGTGGATCTAGGTGAGCAATCACACCATCGTGGTTATCTGGGTCATTAAGACCTTTTTTTTAATATATATATATATATATATAATTCTTCTGTGTATTCTTGCCACCTCTTCTTAATATCTTCTGCTTCTGTTAGGTCCGTGCCATTTCTCTCCTTTACTGTGCCCATCTTAGCATGAAATTTTTCCTTGGTATCTCTAGTTTTATTGAAGAGATCTCTAGCCTCTTCCATTCTACTATTTTCCTCTATTTCTTTGCACTGTTCACTTATGAAGGCTTTGGAACTCTACTTTTGGATGGATATATCTTTCTTTTTCTCCTTTGTCTTTCACTTTTCTTCTTTTCTCAGCTATTTTTAAGGCCTCCTCAGATGACCATTTTGCCTTCTTACATTTATTTTTCTTGGGTATGGTTCACTGTTTTATATGACAGCAAATTTCTGTTCTGACTAGGCAGCACAATACATTGTTGGAAAATTTTGCTCTTATAAAATCATGATGTAAAAAAAAAAAAAAAAATCATGATGTAAGCGCAAATTTGCCTGTTGGTTCTAATTTTACTTTCTGGAATGACCTGGGCCAAACTGGTTTCTTCTCTTCATATTAGCCCCTCAGCTTATTGAATATACTGTATAACTTTGATTGTTTTCATAGCTCAGTTGGCAAAGAATCCGCCTGCAATGCAGGAGACCCTGGTTCAATTCCTGGGTTGGGAAGATCCTCTGGAGAAGCAATAGGCTACTCACTCTAGTATTCTTGGGCTTCCCTTGTGGCTCAGCTGGTAAAGAATCCATCTGCAATGCAGGAGACCTGGGTTAGATCCCTGGGTTGGGAAGATCCCCTGGAGAAGGGAAAGGTTACCCACTCCAGTACTCTGGCCTGGAGAATTCCATGGACCATATAGTCCATGGGGTCACACAGAGTCAGACACGACTGAGCAACTTTCACTTTTTAATTATTTTCACATCCACTTGCATGGTCTTCTTTCCCATATACTTAACCGTTCTGATTTACTTTCTCTGCACAATATTCTAGGAGGACTGATGCACATATGGCTAAGGTGGGGGCTGGGAGGAAAACAAAAGAAATGAAAAGAAGGAAAGAGAATGAAAGAGGAAAGAGGGCTAACAGGGACTAGTTTCATAATGTGTAAGCTGATGGGGGACAGATGGAGAGAAACTGAGTGAGTGAGATTATTGTACTCACTCATCAGAGCACATCAGGTCGAGTAAGAATACTAAGCAAACTAAACAAAAACAAATCTTTCCTGATGCAAAGAAGCAAGATACTATTTAAATGAACAGGATTAACAAAATGAAGAAGAAAAATTGCTTGTAGTTCAATTATTCCACAAAGTCATTCCTAATTTCAAGGTTGCTATTCACTTAAGTCAAATTAAGCACTGTCTTACTACTAATTTCTTATTACACACGTATTTATCATTCCATTTGTTCATTTTACTTTATAACCATATTTCTCTGGGATATGGGGATATCCAGGCATTTGTGATCATATTCTCAGGGATATAATTAATATGCTGACTATCTCTCTTTGGCACAGCTCAGGGATGACTGTGCCTAGCTACAAAATATGGTAGATTAAAGTGAAAGTAACAGATTTCTAACTTCTCAATTATCATCCCTTCTGCCCTGAAAAATTTTACAGGTAAACAATATTGTCTTCTCCCTAGATAAATACATATATACTCATATAGAGATCATGAATTCTGGATTTAGACAAAAGAAGAAAGGGAAAGTATTGAAGACTGAAGCTATTATATGAGCCAATGCCTGAAATGAGAATGTGCAAAGTGCATCTGTAATACAGCTTAATTTTATATCTATATCTATATATATAATGCAGCTTAGTGGTTAACATCTAAATCCAGATTTTCCAGCTGGATTTAGAAAAAGCAGGGAAACCAGAGATCAAATTGCCAACATCCATTAGGTCACAGAAAAAGCACAAGGATTCCAGAAAAACATCTACTTACGCTTCATTGACTATGCCAAAGCCTTTGATTGTGTGGATCACAACAAGCTGTGGAAAATTCTTCAAGATATGGGAATACCAGACCACCTTACCTGTCTTCTGAGAAATCTGTTTGCAGGTCAAAAAGCAACAGTTACATGAGGACATAGAACACCAGACTGGTTCCCAGTTGGGAAAGGAATTCGCCAAGGCCGTATATTGTTACCTAGATTAGTTAATTTATACACAGAGTACATCATGAGAAATGCTGGACTGGATGAAGCACAAGCTAGAATCAAGAATGCTGGGAGAAATATCAGTAACCTCAGATATGCAGATAACAGGACCCTTATGGCAGAAAGAGAAGAAGAACTAAAGAGCCTTTGATGAAAGTGAAAGAGGAGAGTGAAAACCTGCCTTAAAACTCAACATTCAAAAAACTGAGATCATAACATCCAGTCCCATCACTTCATGGCAAATAGATGGGGAAACAATGGAAATAGTGGCAGACTATTTTTTGGGGCTCCAAAATCACTGCAGATGGTGACCGTAGCCATGAAATTAAAAGACACTTGCTCCTTGCAAGAAAAGCTATGACCAACCTAGACAGCATATTAAATAGCAGAGACATTACTTTTCCAACAAAGGTTCATCTAGTCAAAGCTATTGTTTTTCCAGTAGCCATGTATGGATGTGAGAACTATAACAAAGAAAGCTAAAGAATTGATGCTTTTGAGCTATGGTGTTGGAGAAGACTCTTCAGAGTCCCTTGGACAGAGAGGAGATCAAACCAGTCCATCCTAAAGGAAATCAGTCCTGAACATTCATTAGAAGGACTGATGCTGAAGCTGAAACTCCAATACTTTCACCACAGAATACAAAGAACTGACACATTGGAAAAGACCCTGATGCTGGGAAAGATTGAAGGAAGGAGGAGAAGGGGATGGCAGAGGATGAAATGGTTGGATGGCATCACCAACTTGATGGACATGAGTATGAGCAAGCTGCAGGCATTGGTGATGGACAGGGTAGCCTGGTGTTCTGCAGTCCATGGGGTCACAAAGAGTCAGACATGACTGAGTGACTGAACTGAACCTAGTGGTTAATGATGCCACTTAACTATACAAAGACATGTAAAAAATAATCTTAAGAGGTGTAAATAATGTATTCTACAGGATTTTAATATCTTTGTCCAGAAGATTGGATTCTTTTTGTAGTTTGTGAGAAACCATTGACATTTTCTGTGGGAATGAATGATGTAAAGAATGGCATTATAACAAATGGTTTGGAAACTAGTTTATTGACAACCATGTGTAGACTCTATTCAAGAAGAAGAGCAAGAAAGTAATTGGGAGATAGAGAAGATAAAAAGGATTACTTATACAAGGCTGAGGCTAATTTTTAAATGCTTTAAATCTATACTGTCTTTCCAAATGTCAGATGTAAATGATTAACAAATGAATATTTCAATCTCTGTCTATATGTATATTGTGGACATACACAACATTGAAGTCTATTCTTACAAAAAATTTAATTAATGTTAATCAGTTTACATTTATTCCTAGACAAATTAATTAAAATGATTTTAGAAATTAGAAGACAAATTCTAAAATTTTATGTATGTATATTTGGATTTTAAGGTTAGGTATGTGTGATATCAGAAACATTTCAATAAAGAGGTTTTAACGATGCTTACTCTTATGAGGAAAAGTGTTTTGATTTCCATTAGTGACCTTATAAACATGTAAATTAGCCATGCAATTAGAGTTCTAGATGGAATTCTCCAGGTCAGAATAATGGAGCAAGTAGCCTTTCCCTTCTCCAGGGGATCTTCCCAACCAAGAGACTGAACCAACCCAGGTATCCTGCATTGCAGGTGGATTCTTTACCAGCTGAGCCAAAAGGGAAGCCCAGAGTTCTATGTTATATCTCCTCAAATGACAACCTGCAGTTTAAAATATTTTTAAAGGATATAGAGACAAGGAATTTTATTTGCCACACTATATCACAGATGAGCAAACTACAGCCCATATGCTAAATCTGGTCTATTGTCAATTTTAAAAGTATAGTTTATAGTAACACAGAACTCTATTTAGTTACCCGTTGTCTGTGTCTGCTTAATGCTCCCACAGCAGAGTTGAGTAGTTGTGACCAAGAGTGTATGGCCTGCAAAGCTAAAAACATTTATCATTTGGCTCTTTACATAGACGTTTGCCCATCCCTGTCATGTATAGTGTTCTGTACCGTTGAACTATTCATACAGATGAGGTATTTCCTGTCCAAAAAAGAAAAAAAAATCAGTAAGGAGAAAATAATGATGTTAATGAAGATCATGATTATTGATAAAAAGATAGCCAAATTATTAATGTAAGTCTCATTCAGGAAACAAATTTTCAGTGAGCTGAAAAGATAAAGACAAGGAAGGTGCTTACAAAGACTTCAGGACACAAATACGGCCTGTCTACAATGGCAATCTCTCTGTACCAAACTCACAGTGGGACTAAGGATCCACACACACTGGGCAAACTTTGGTACAGGTAACCCAGTCCTACAGGGCTGTGGAAAATTCCAACCATCTCCTTATTCAATAGAGACCTAAAATTCAGTAGGCAGGTCATAAGTTTTCATAAATACATAAAATATCAAATCATATATCAAGACCAAAAATAGTGGAGAGAAGAATTGAGGAAAACAGGAGAGGGGGATTAGGAAGAAGTGTCAATAAAGGATTTTCTTTGGAAAATATTAGTTCTCTTTTGATAATAATATGTTTGAGATATCTATTTTTCAATGTTTAGTCAATACATACTTTGGTTAAAAGCCAAATGGTAGAATTTTGAACATTAAAATAAAAATTTGACTAAAGTCAAACATCCTTGTCATTCTATAATATAAAAAATAAATCTAAAATTATATAAAATAATATTACAAATTGTTAATATTTTTCAATATTATTACACAATTTTCATATTACATTTTATTGTTAAATTCTTAAAATTTGAATTTTTTTCACAGGAAATAATAACTTTAGCAGTCACAACATTATGACTAGTCTCTACTCACTTTTGACTGATAGTATTTCCATATGTGCCTGGAACTTATTGGAGAATAATTAATGCAACTTAGTGATTTTTCTTATTGTCATAGCCATATAATCATATAATAATATATGTCACCAGAAAAAATGGGAGAATAAAAAAAATGTGTTATTTAGCTTTATTCTATCATCTCTGACTAATCTTTAGTCCTCCTTTTTATAAGAATATTGATTAGTATGCTCTTCTGAATATGAAATCTGCTTTGCTTTAGCGTCTCCATAAGGCCAATATTCCTAGGGAAGGTAACTACAGATGTTGCATAGTTTGTAAGATAAGTTATATAAGTCAAATATTCCAATTATTCTTTATTCATATCAGCCTGAAGAATGTTGCCATATGCTTATTCAGGAAGGAATGTGGACTTAAATATCCCAGGGAGTGTCTCTTATCTTACAAAAGAATAGTCAATTTAATATTACAGTGATAGGACCCTGAAATCTGTGAGGTCAAAACAGAGGCTGAAAATATACCTGACTTCCAATATGAGTTGACTAAAGTTTGTGATGACAAGCAGTAAATTGAATGCGGTGTTTCAGTGAGTTGCTTTGACAGCTTATAGTAAGCTGTGAAACTTTGTAAAAGCTTTAGTTTCTGTATCTCAATAAATACATGATTACAATGCAGAAAGAGACAGAATCAAACTCTCAAAGTATTTTATGCATAGAGATAGTATGTATCCTGAAACACACATGCATATATACACATCCACGGATATACACACGCAAACTCCTGAATTATGTGTGCTTACATTCTGCTTTAAGAAACTTGTTATTTGTTTCTTTTCCATTATAAGCTATATTTCATTTTTTAAATTAAATTATTTGCAGAAATTTTGATAAAACAAAAATTTTGCAGAGAGTTTATACATAAGTTTGCATAAGGGTAATTAATATGTCTAACCTTTCATTTTATTCATGAAATACAGTAATTATTCAGAAAACATTTAGACTGATTATTTTATAAAAACAACCTTTTGTGGAAAATCAAGAAAAAGGAATATCAATTTGTTTTCTCCTTTCTTTTTTTAGGGTAAGTTTATTTACTTTCTTGAGGTAAATAAAAACAAAAGAGCTTAAGTTTATTCTGAAGTCCCTAGTATATTGGAAATGATGTGACTCAAAGAGACACAAATTGATGTCTAATTTCTAGGCTAATGGAAAATTACTTATACTGCTTGTTGAGTAGTTGACCATCAATGTCACTGAAGTGCTTTGAGAAATTTTCCCAAACCACTCTTTGATACCTTTGTCTAATAGACTCCAGATTCTTTGGGCCATTACTCAATTAATTTATGTTAAATGTAGTATATATATATACTATATATATAGTATGTAGTATATAAATCCCATGGTGAGGAAATAATGGTTATTTTAACTGATAAATTTGAAAAATAATAGAAACATCTTAATAATCCCCTTTTGTCCAGGCACTGACTTCATTTTCTTTACCTCACAGATAACATGACATGTGGGAAATGAAAAAGAAAAAAATGAAAAGCAGAAGCCATGAGATGTATTAGAGATAAACTATTAATTTACTCCTTACTTCATGTACCAAAAGAACAATTCAACCCAGTCTCTCAACCTTTGTTCTTTCTTCCTTTATTCCTTTCTTTTATTCCATACAGACAAATGGATGGCCCTTTCTACTATCCATCTGTCTTTTCTTTCATCTATTTTTCTTTCTTTCCTCTATTTTTCCCTCAAATATTTGTTGCATTTATAGTACCAGAAATTCTAAGTAGAAATCAGTTGTTATTCTTTCACTTGAACAAAAGCATTCAATTTCACATTTGATTTCCAGTTGGTGAATTTTAAGTTACGTATGGACTTAATTTTTATCAGGATGAAAGCTACAGCTAGAAATATACAATCCTGATTTTTCTAAATGCCTTTGAAGGACAGTTTGAGGTTGTGTGCTGCTGGTATGCCTTTCTCACGTGAAAATTTTCTTAAGTTTCAGTTCACAAAAATATTTGAGTCTAGCTATCAAATAAATTGTAATTTTTTTTCTAACACATTCTCATTGCCTTATATTTGGAAGACAGTGCAGCCTCTCTATAGTAAAGATGATCAATATAAGGCTTGTTATTATCCTTGTTCATTAAATTATGAATACCTTTGTAAATCCAGAAAATAACGCTTATTTGTATTAAACTCATTAAATTTTTTTGGTTCAAGTTTGTGAAGAGAGATAAATTGGAGACATTTTTAACATTTGAAATGGAAAACAGAGACAGATTGCAAATAGAACATTATCAGGACTGTAAATCATGTCAAAGGAAAGGTCATATACAGATAATATACAAGATAAGATTATTGGCAGGATCCTTCCAAACACATGCTTAATGATTTAATTTTCATCTAAAAACTAGAGCTAAACATCAAAAAGTTATTAGCATTTATGGTACTTTATTTATGCTCCTTTGCTGCTGCTGCTGCTAAGTCACTTCATTCGTGTCCGACTCTATGCGACCCCATAGATGGCAGCCCACCAGGCTCCACTGTCCCTGGGATTCTCCAGGCAAGAACACTGGAGTGGGTTGCCATTTCCTTCTGCATTATGCTCCTTTAGAAGCTCTTAAATACAAATAAGAGAAAAAAATTTTTAAATAGTGACAGTTTATATGCTTTACTTAATTTGGGGAAATTGTTTCTTTTAGGTCCATTAAGACCCTGAAGTGTACTAGCATATATTCTATTTTAAAGGAAAAGCAAAATTATTGAAAGACAGCTTCTATTAAAAGAGTGTGTTATTTAAAATAAGGAAATTATCAAAGTCAAGCAAAAATATTTATATACAAAAGTATATCACAATTTTTTATAATAACAAAAAAGTGAAAGAATCAAAAAGCTTGATAAGAAAGGATTGGTTTTAAATTAGCATTCATGTAAGGGAACTAAAAACATTTTTGCAAAATGAAAAAATAAACAGAAAGAGTTTGCAATATATTGTCAAGTGTATAAAAGACGCTTACTTATAAGTATATTAAGAATGACCCCAACTCACATTTTAAACTCACACAAAGAAAAAAAAAAATCTATAAAAAATATGCTTGTATTTTCAGAATGGTTAGTTCAAGGTGGTATATAAAGAAAGCTGAGCACAGAAGAATTAATGCTTTGAACTGTGGTGTTGGAGAAGACTCTCAAAAGTCCCTTGGATTGCAAGGAGATCCAACCAGTCCATCCTAAAGGAGAGCAATCCTGGGTGTTCATTGGAAGGACTGATGTTGAAGTTGAAACTCGAATACTTTGGCCACCTGATGCAAAGAGCTGACTCATTTGAAAAGACCCTGATGTTGGGAAAGATTGAGGGCAAGAGGAAAAAGGGACGACAGAGGATGAGATGGCTGGATGGCATCACCGACTCAAAGGACATGAGTTTGTGTGGACTTCGGGAGTTGGTAATGGACAGGGAGGCCTGGTATGCTGCAGTTCATGGGGTCACAAAGAGTCAGACACGACTGAGAAACTGAACTGAACTGAACTGAACTGAGATTACAAATGAATTTTTTCCATTCTGTCTTGCATATTCCAAATTGAATAAAATAACTCACATTATTTCCATCGTAAAAAGGTAAGACAATTTTTAAAGGGTAATACATACAAATGCACTCTCAGAATCTCATTTTTTACTCTCACATCCTTTCCCATTTATCCAGGTGTTTTAGGAGGCTCTCTTCCATTCTGTAGAAATATACTACTATAAGCAGATTGTCCTATTAATTTACTCTAATCCTATCTTGTAGATATTTATTAAAAAAAAATAGTGTAATTACTAAGGAGAATAGTGTAAGATAAAGAGAAAGGGAAAGCAGAATGGAGAAGACATTAGAGGAGAAAATAAGGAAAGGTGAATGATAAAGTAATAGAGTATAATATGACTTTAGAAACCAATTAAACTTCTGTGTGCCCATAGGAAAACATTTCTTCCTATGCAACTACTGTATCTACTATAAAGTGATACATTAGAGCAAACCATATTTTGTTAATGATTTTCAGCTTGATGCATGATGATAGAGCCATGTGTGTGCACCCACAAGACGAGCGCCTAGTCTACCAGTGATGTGCTACTCTGGCTAGAGAGTGTTACAGATGAATAAGGCCATGAGTAACTGGATAACTTTTGTGATCACATAGGGATTCACTGGACAACTCAGTATCTTGAATATCTGGAGGATAGAGACAAGATAGCAGAGTACAAGGTATTGATCTTACCTCTTCTTACAAAAACACAAAAATCACAACTAACTGCTGAACAACCATTGACAAAAAAACAAACAACAAAAACAAAAAACTGGAACATACAAAATATATATATATATATATATATATATATATATATATATATCCAAAGACAAAAAATAAAAACCACCATGAGATGGTAGGAATAGTACAAACACAATAAAATCAAACCCCATATCCACCAGGTTGACCCACAAGCTGGAAATCAATTATGCCACATAATTGCCCCACAGGAGTTAAAGTTCTCAGTCCTACACCATGCTTCCCAGTCTGGTGGTACAGATAGGGGAGGAGCCCCCACAGAATCTGACTTTGAAGGTCAATGAGGTTTTATTGCAGGAATTCCACAGAAATAGAGGAAACAGAAATTCGACTCATGCAAGGTGTGAAAAAGTTTTCATGCATACCAGGACACAGGGAAATAAAAGCACTGACCTCATAAGAGTCTGGACCAAACCTACAGATTAGTACTGGAGGATCTCCTGTGGAGGTAAGAGGTAAGGTAAGTGGTTCACTGCAAAGACAAAGATACTGGTGGCAGGAGCTCTGGGGAGTACTCATTGGCATGAGCCCATGGTAGTGGGCTGATGCCAATGAGCATGCCATTGTGGGCTGGTGAGAAATGACATGAGCCCACCATTTCTCACCCATAGCTGGCCTCACCCAACAGTGTGTGAGCTCCAGTGCTAGGATGCTTCAGGCCAAATAACCAATACGGTGGGAATAACAGCTCTACACACCAGAGGGAGAAGACACACCTCCACCCACCGGTGGGCAGGAAAGTCTGCCTTAGCCTCTCGGACAACCTCATCCACAGCTTGCTCCACTGGAGATAGCAGGACTAAGAAGAGTTACAACCCTGCAGTCTGTAGGACAGAGACCACAGTCACAGAAAGTCAGACAAAATAAGACAGAAGGGGAGTATTTCCCAGTGAAAGGAAGAGATAAAACACAAGAAAAACAGCTACGTGAAGTGAAGACAGGAAATCTACATGAAAAAGAATTCAGAGTAATGGTAGTAAAGATGATCCAAAATCTCAGAAAAAGAATGGAAGTACAGATCGAGAAGAAACAAGAAATGACCAACAAAGACCTGAGAAAAAAATAAAGAACAAACAGAGATAAACAATACAATAACTGAAATGAAAAACAGAGTAAAAGGAATCAACAGCAGAATAACTGAGGCAAAAGAACAGATAAATGCGCTGGAGACAGAATGGTGAACATCACTGCTGCAAAAATAGAATAAGGAAAAAAAAAATGAAACAAAAAAATGAGGACAGCCTAAGAGATCCTTGGGACAGCATTAAATATACCAACATTTGCATTATAGTGATCCCAGAAGGGAAAGAAAGTCCCTGAGAAAATATTTGAAAAGATAATAGTTGAAACCTTTCCTAACATGGGAAAGGAAATAGTCACCCAAGTCCAGGAAGTGCAGAGAGACCCAGGCAGGATAAACCCAAGGAGGAACACAGTGAGACACGTATTAATCCAAGTGACAAAAATTAAAGTCAAAAAAGTATTAAAAGCAGCAAGGGAAAAACCACAAAAGGGATTTAAGGGGATTCCCATAAGATTATCAGATGATTTCTCAGCAGAAGCTCTGTAGACCAAAAGGCAGTGGCACAATATATTTAAACTGATGAAAGAAAAACCCACGAACAAAAATACTCTATCCAGCAAGGTTCTCATTCAAATTTGAGGGAGAAATCAAAAGCTTTACAGAAAAGCAAAAGCTATGAGAATTCGAGATCAACAGATCAGCTTTGCAACAACTGTTAAAGAAAGTTCTCTAGATGGAAGAGAAAAGGCTACAACTAGAAAGAAGAATATTATGAATGAAAAAGCTCACCAATAAAGGCAAACATACAGTACGGGTAGGGAATTATCCACACACAAACACATCAAAAGCAACAATTTTGAGAAGAGGAAATACAGCAGCAGGATATGGGAAATGCATTTGTAATTAAAAGACCAGCAACTTAAATTTGTTTATATATAGATTACTGCACCAAAACTTCATGGTAAATGCTAGCCTAATATCTACAATAGATACACACAAAACAGAATCCAAACTCAACACTAAAGTTAGTCGATATCTCACAACATAACAAAAGAGGAAGGAAATAAAGCATGTACTTACAAAAACAAACCCAAAATGATGAATACAATAGCAGTAAGAACATGAGAGTGTGTGTGTGTGTGTGCACGCTCAATTGTGTCCAACTCTTTGCATCCCCGTGGACTGTAGCCTGCTAGGTTCCTCTATCCATGGACTTTTCCAGGGAAGAATACTGGAGTGAGGATCTTCTTGACCAAGGGATTGAATTGACATATCTTGCATCTCCTGCATTGCCAGGCAGATTTTTTTTTTTACCACTTTGCAACCTAGGAAGCCCAATAAGAACATGCATATCAATAATGACCTTAACTATAAAGGTATTAAATGTTACAACCAAAAGACACAGACTGGCTAATTGGATGCAAAAATAAGACCCATATACCTGCTGTCTACTATAGATCCACTTTAGATCTAAGGACACATAGAGACAAAAGGAGGGGATAGAAAAAGTTATTCCATGCAAATAGAAATCAAAAGAAAGCTGGAGTAGCAATATTCATATCAAACAGACTAGACATAAAGTAAAGACCATTACAAGAGGCAGAAAAGGACACTATGTAATGATAAAGGGGTCAATCCAAGAAGAATATATAATTTGTACCTAAAAGTAAATATTGCCTTCTAAGTCACTTCAGTCATTCTGACTCTGTGCAACCCTATGTACTGTAGCCCACCAGTCTCCTCTGTCGGTGAGATTCACCAGGCAATAATACTGGAATCTGCTGCTCAGCCCTCCTCCAGGGGCTCTTCCCCTCCTGGGATTAAACCTGTGTCTCTTATGTCTCCTGCATTGGCAGGAGGGTTTTTTAACCTCTAGCACCAACTGGGAAGCCCCAAAAGTAAATATTGCTAGCACCTTAGTAAGAGATCTTCACTGTTCCAAGAACGGTGCTTGGCATGGCTTTCCAGCATCAAGATTCTGATTGTCTCTGCTAGCATTCAGCCTGTCAGGACTGAAAGCAATCTTTACCTGTGACCTCTCTTCAAATTGAGCTTTGGTTTATGAAAAAGGAAAACAAACAAACAAAAAAACAGCATAGAGTCTATAAGAAATTTAATTATAATAATAAAAAAATTGAGGGAATTTGTAACATTAAAATAGATATATATTTATGAAAATAAATTAAAGAAAAGGATAATACTACCAGATATTGATATATATTCTCTATAAAGTGAAGAGCATTGCTTCTATTAAATGAGAATAGGTCAATAAAATATGTGCAGTAGGACAGTAAATAGCATAGTGAAAGTGAAAGTCGCTCAGTCATGTCAGAATCCTTGCGACCCCATGTACTGTAACCTGCCAGGCTCCTCTGTCCATGGGATTTCTCTAGGCAAGAGCACTGGAGTGGGTTGCCATTTCCTTCTCCAGAGAATCCTCCCAACCCAGGATCAAAGCTGGGTTCTCCTGCACTGTGGGCAGATTCTTTACTGTCTGAGCCACCGGGGAAAACCAGGTAGCATAGTATTTGAATTTAATTCTCAATTAGAAATGTAAGCGGGAGATACAGTATTACATGAAATGAAGTCACTGTTACTAAGGATAGATTTGGAGAAATAAACAGGAAGGAGAAGAAATAAAAAACAAAGTTAAAATATATGATATAGTTTATACTGGAGACAGATCATTAGATCATCAAGATATAGCCCATGTAGAGTTTCATTCCTAGAAGAAGAAATGAAATGGAAGAGGTATCCATTACTTATAAAGTAAGTATAGATCTACCAGTTATGATCTATACATAAAAAAAACAGAGAATTAGCATCAATGTTAAGCAAAAGGAAGACAAGTGTGATGATTATGTTGAAAAAGTTGAGGAAAATCTAATTGACACAAATGAAGAAGTGTCAGTTAAATATTTTATCCAGACAAACAACTAAAGCATACAATGTCACAATGGGGTTATGTGAGAGCAAACTGCTAAGTAAATATTAAATATGATACTAGAAAGGCAAAAAAGGGAAATATAAATATCATGAATAGGGCAGTCTCATGGTGTACAAGAAATATTTGACATTGACAACACTTTAATTACATGGATGAAAAACATTAATAAAATACACAAAGTGCAGGTCATTTTAAAATGCTGAGCAAAGCAGAAACAAAATTGTATAGGAGTTTTCTGAAATTCTAATTCACAAACATATATATTCACAAACATATATATTCACAAATGTGCCAAAGTAATCATTATATAGTTAGGGTACAGTGGGCAATCTTTTTTGTTGTTTCCTATACTTTAAAAAGTTTTCTTTCCCTAATCTTCCTCTCCCTGATATTTTCAATCCCATTCCTCAGATTAACAATATTAAGACAGTATAAGAAGGCACACTGTGGAGGTATACCTCACTTACTTTTTTCTCTATGATCACAACAAACTTCCAATTAAATAATGGTTGCAAGATATTCCATACTGGAGATGTACCATAATCTATCCAATCATGCACCTAGTGATGGCTGTTTCTCTTATTTTTTCCTCTGTGTACAACTTTGCCATGTAAAACTTAGACAAAAATCCTTTTGCCCTGTTTTTATTATTTCTAAGATTCTCAGGAGTAGAATTGATGAGAACATATATATTTGAACATAAATATATATGTTCAAATGTTCAGAACACTCATCTGGATTGATTTCCAAAAAGGCTGTTTCAGTTTAAATATCCATAAGCCACCTGCAATAAGTGTTAATGCTCTTTTGAAATTTTTCCCAGTCTGATGGTTGTAAAGTAATAACACATTTTTATTTGCATTTCTCTAACTACCACTTAGTTTGAGTTTTGTTTTGTTTAGCCATTTGGATTTGCTTTTTTTAATGAATGTTATCTTTATATTGCTTGTCATTTTTCTTGCAAATAGACAAGAATAAAGCTATATTTTAGAGATTAACCTTTTGTCTGATCCCTGTTTCACAATTTCTCTACTATATTTGTGGTAAATATATTGAGACTTTTTAATCTTTTACAAAAATATTTTCATTTTTATGGTTATATAATATCTACAATTTTCAGTTTTTTGTTTGCACTTTTAAAAAAAATTTCTCTAAGTCTCAGCTTATCAGATTTTTTGAAAAATTTCATTTGCATTTTATAGTTAACTTTTTAATCCATGTTAAGTTTTGTTTTCTGTATAAGATAGGCAAATTGTTTAATTTTCATAGACAGTGCTATCTGTTTGTGACAGGGCAAATTATACTATTGTTGTCATATAATAATATATCATATATGAAGAATGAACACTACAATATGTTACACCAAGCATTATCAAGCTTTTCTCTGCAAATGGCCAGAAACTAAACAATTTAGACTTTGACTTTGCATGTCAGATGGCCTCTTTCACTACTCAACCCTGCTATTGAATCACAAAGAGAACCATGGGAAATATGCAAATAAATGAGTTTATTATGTTCTAATGAAGCTGTTCTTAAATTTTATATAATTTTCATGTGTCAAGCCATGTTATTCTTTTGACATTTTTTTCAATCATCTAAAAATATGAAACACACATGGAACTAGGTGAAAAAAGGAATTGACCTTTGACCTTAGTTTGCCAACCTTTGTGTTATACTAACATATTTTTTTATTCCTAAGGCAATGCCATATTGGTTATATTAGATTAGTGGCTTTGTAGTGTGCTCTGATATCAGATATGGCCATTCCTTCATAGCTATTCTTTACTTCTTACTTTTCTTGATTAACTGGGGTATGTTGATAACATTTTTCCAAAGCAAAACAAAGCACTTTTATATTAATTTGGGGTGAATTTACACTTTGATATGTTGTTAGCCTATCAAAGATAGAGATAATTATTGATTCTTGCTTTATGTAGTTATGAAATACATTACCAAAATAAAGAAGTATTTACATATTCCTTTCCAATGACTACATTTACTTCATCTTCTCATCTTATTGTATTTATTAAAACTCCTGAACTAATATTTAATAATATTGTGATACTAGGCATACCAGTCTTCTTGCTTTTAATTAATGAATTGGTATTTCATTCTTTAGGATAATATTTTCTGTGAATTTTATGAAGTTGTTTTAAGTGCTGCACTCAATATACCAGCAAATCTGGAAAACTCACCAGTGGCCACAGGACTGGAAAAAGCCAGTTTTTATTCCAATCCCAAAGAAAGACGATGCCAAAATGTGTTCAAACTACTGCATAATTGTACTCATCTCAAACACAAGCTATACAATGCTCAAAATTATCCAAGCTAGGCTTCAACACTACGTGAACCATGAACTTCTGGATGTTCAAATTGGATTTAGAAAAAGCAGAAGAACCAGAGATCAAATTGCCAATATCCACTGGATCATTGAAAAAGCAAGAGAGTTCCAGAAAAGCATCTACTTTTGCTTTATTGACTACACAAGGCCTTTGTGGATCACAACAAACTGTGGAAAATGCTTTAAGGGAAGGGAATATCCGACCACCTGACTTGTCTCCTAAGAAATCTGTATGCAGGTCAGGAAGCAACAATTAGAACTGGACACGGAATTATAGACTGGTTCCAAATCAGGAAAGGAGTACATCAAGGCTGTATATTGTCACCCTGCTTATTTGCTTATATGTAGAGTGCATCATGAGAAATGCTGGGCTGAATGAAGTACAAGCTGGAGTCAAGATTGCCAGGAGAAATATCAATAACCTCAGATATACAGATGGCAGCAACCTTATGGCAGAAAGCAAAGGAGAACTAAAGAGTCTCTTGATGAACGTGAAAGAGGAGAGTGAAAAAGTTGGCTTAAAACTCAACATTCAGACAACTAAGATCATGGCATCTGGTCCCATCACTTCATGAGAAATAAATGGGGAAACAATGGAAATAGTGACAGACTTTATTTTTGGTGGCTCCAAAATTACTGCAGATGGTGACTGCAGCCATGAAATTAAAAGATGTTTGCTCCTTGGAAGAAAAGCTATGACCAACCTAGACAGCATATTAAAAAGCAGAGACATTACTTTTCTGACAAAGATCCATCTAGTCAAGGCTATTGTTTTTCCATTAGTCACGTATGTATGTGTGAGTTGGGCCATAAAGAAAGCTGAGTGCCAAAGAATTGATGCTTTTGAACTGTGGTGTTGTAGAAGACTCTTGAGAGTTCCTTGGACTGCAAGGAGATCAAACCAGTCCATCCTAAAGGAAATCAGTCCTAAATTTTTATTGGAAGGACTGAGCCTGAAGCTGAAACTCCATTATTTTAGCCACCTGATGCAAAGAACTGACTCATTTGAAAAGACCCTGATGCTGGGAAAGATTGAGGGAAGGAGGAAAAGGTGTTAGATAGCATCACCAACATGATGGACGTGAGTTTGAGTAGGCTCCAGGAATTGGTGATGAATAGGGAAGCCCGGCATTCTGTAGTTCATGGGGTCACAAAGAATTGACAGGGCTGAGCAACTCAACTGAACTGACCCTGTTTTAATTACATAGAGGTTTTATTGGAAGGATAATGCATAGTGCCTTTTTAGCATGTATTTAGACTTTCTCCTTTATTGTTTTAATGTCTCATTTTAACAAACATTTATATGTTCTGAAGGGAAGCTCATAAAGAAAATGTGAAATTTGAAAAGATGACTTGTGTGACACTGGAACAGGGAAAGAAGACAGAATGCTCCTGCCCCACTAAATATTCTTTAAATTAGCTGGTGTCCTTATTCTTTAAGGAGTTGTAAATAGGCTGAAGATTCACTTCCTTTGTGGCTCAGATGGTAAAAGTATCTGCCTACAATGCGGGAGGCCTGGGTTCGATCCCTGGGTTGGGAAGATCTGCTGGAGAAGGAAATGGCAACCCACTCCAGTATTCTTGCCTGGAAAATCCATGGACGGGGGAGCCTGGCAGGCTACAGTCCATGAGGTCGTAAAGAGTCGGACACGACTGAGCAATTTCAAAAAAAAAAAATGGGCTGAAGATTCATGAAAAGTTCTCTATAACTTTTAAGCCAGGATCATGCCAGCATTTGCCATCCTTTAAGCTGTGCAGATCAGGAACGAGAGACATGAACTGGATGAACAGACAGGAAAATGATACGGTTCCTACTTTTGCACTACATAATGCACTTGGCAGGCCATCCATACCTCCTGCAACTCATGACCTTGCTGCTACAAGCCCCAGAAGCTGGATCTATATCCCAGAAAGGAATAAAATAAAAAAAAAGAAGAAGAAAGAAAAGAAAAAAGCATTTAAACATAATTTAAAATAATTACACAAAGTTTTCCAAGTTCAAAGTAAAAGGAACTAAAGAAAATACAGACGAGATTTTCATTGTTGTTCAGTCACCAAGTCACATTTGACTTTTCAGACCCCATGAACTGCAGCTAACTTGGGAAGTAAACGTTCATCTTTAGAAAAGAGTGCGCCTTTGGTTCCTAAATGTTGTTGCTCAGTCACTAAGTCATGTCAGACTTTTTGTGACCCCATGAACTTCAGCAGGCCAGGGTTCCCTGTCTTTCATTATCTCCCTGAGTCTGCTCAAACTCGTGTCCATTGAGTCAGTGATGCCATCCAACCACCTCATTCATCCTCTGTCATCCCCTTCTCCTCCTGTCTTCAATCTTCCCCAGCATCAGGGTTTATTCCAACGAGTTGGCTCTTTGCACCAGGTGGCCAAACTATTTGAGCTTCAGCGTCAGCATCAGTCCTTCCAGTGAGTATTCAGGGTCGATTTCCTTTAAGACGGACTGGTTTGATCCCCTTGCTGTCTAAGGTATTCCCAAAAGTCTTCTCCAGCATCACAGTTCAAAGCAACAGTAGAGATGGCTTCTAGTAAAACAGAATTATTGAAATAATAGGTAAATCAATAACTTGAAAATCAAACAACAAAAACAAAAACAGAAAAATTAATAAAATTTGTAAGACACAAAATTCTAAGAGGGAGTATAGAATGTGATTTTCCAACTAAAATATTTAGTAACTAAAATATAGGGAGGATATACTTTTGAGATATAATTATATATGTAGGGAATAAGTAGTAGAACCAAATCAAATAAGAAGGAAAAAAAAAAAGAAAAGAAAAACCAAAAATTGTGAAGAAAAAGAAAGACTTCTGAAAGATAATCAGAAGACCTTACCATAAAAATAGTAGATGTTTCAGAAAGAAAATAAGAAAAAAGAAGAAGAAAATGCTTTAGAAAAATTAGATGTCAGGAACTATCTCCCATATAAACTAAATAGAACTAGGCCATGTTAAAAATATCATTGTGAGGATCTGGAAAGGTACAAGATCTCTTCCAGTAGCCTCCAATAATTGAAGATAATCACCAGGTATGTAGAATTGGACATTAATATCAGATACCTTTTTTCTAATTTGCATTGTTTTCTTATTGTTGTTCAGTCGCATGTACAAGTCTGCAACCACATGGACTGCAGTACACCAGGCGTCTTGAATATACAACATATAGAAAATATTCTTATGTGCTAATTAAAAACCAACAAAAATGGACATTTTGCTTATCTCAAATTGGATCTTGGATCCAACAGACCCCATTGCTTTGTTTGAAATCTTTTTTGACTCTTTATCTAATGCCTGCAGGCAAATGCTGCTTAATTCCTACACTTAACACCAAGTCTCTGTACTCTTGTCTCTCTGCAAAGTGGTAAGCTCCCATTTGATCAAGAGCATAAATCTGATAATGATCATGACACTTAAAATTAAAAATTGATGGTCATATTTTAAACACAAACCCAAAAACCCCCTCAGTATTTTGGAGTAAAAACATAACAAACATTATGGAGGATGTAATCTAATTCTGCATTATTAGGTAAAACACTTTAAAAATAAATCTATATAACAATCTGTGGGATAAACCAAAATTCTAGAAGAAAAGGCTTTTAACAATTTTCATTATTAAAATGAAATAAAAAATTCATGTAATCATTTAATGCAATTATCACTGGATGTTTATCTTTAATAAATAAAAAAAGTTAATAAAATTGAAATTATAATTTAAGAAAAAATAAAAATTAAAAAAAAATAAAGTTCAGAAAAACTAACGCTTTTTAAAGTGTTAGTTTAAAAAAAAATCAACCAAACTCATAGAGTTTTATCTGTTATAAACCTCATAAAATTAGAAATGAGCACAACAGATAAAGTTTTCATGAAAAAGCAAATACTATATGTATCATATGCAAGTTATTACATATTTCTCATTATTCAATGAAAACAACTAAGAGAAATTAAATTTTAATGCAATATTTAAATCAAAACTTCTAAGTTCCAATGATTTTACTGACAAATTATGTTAAATGAGCAGGCAGTACATGTGGTATATAAAATATTCATCACTTTATAAAATGGAAATGTTTAAATTTATTCTCAAAATGAACAAGACAGTTCCTAAAATGCCAGAGCTCTCTCTAAAATCAAACAATATATTGATCTAATTTTGGAAAACAGATATTAAAAAAAATCTATTTAATAGAAAATACATGAGATGTTATACAAATAATGGCCCAGCTGGACTACATAGTGTTTATCTTAGAAAAGAAGTCAAATAATTCTGTTGTGTAATGTACTAAAACAAAAATACTTTAACAGAATTGTCATATCACTGACTATTCACCGCATTGTGTCATAAAATTGTGTTAAGTATTTTAAATAGATTCCAATTAATGTTTAAAACAGTCTGGTGAAGTAAATATCATTATACTCATTTTACAGAAGAAGTCAGCAGAAGCTTAAAGAGAGAATATAACTCTTCCTTCACTAAATGTGCAAAGAACTGCACCCTACTGCCAGCCTGTGCTTGCAAAGCACGTGCCAGAGCAGCAAACACCAAGATGTTGATAAAAGATGTCCTCACTCATAATAAAAGCAAAAAATAAAAAAATAAAGAGGACAAGACATGTTAAGGAACATTTTTTGTCTAGCAAATGACTAATTAAATGATGACCAATTAAAATGAATAGCAAAATGTTTGAAACACCCAGGTAAAACTCCAGACCATCAAAATGGGAATAAAAAATTATTGTTCTCATATATTCAATAACATGATTATCTGAAATTTTACCCAGGGTCAAGTAAGGAATTAATTCCATGGAACAGGTGGGCCCAACAACACACAGTCAGGATGAAGTACTTTCCTCTGAACACTTTATGTCATCTTGTGTTATTAAAATGTTCTATGACTCAAAAGTTTTTCAAAATATTACTTGTATTTGCATGTTGATGGTCATTTTATATTGAATATTTTATTTGCTGTCTATCAGACTCATTGAACTCTTATATTTATTTGGTGGATTAGAGAACTGAGTTTAGTACCCTACCCAATGTTAAGAAATAATGTGAGGCAGGTCCATTATTATTATGGGCTTCCCTGGAGGCTCAGACAGTCCGCCTGCAATGCGGGAGCCCTGGGTTTCATCCCTGGGTGGGAAAGAGCCCCTGCAGAAGGGAATGGCAACCCACTCCAGTATTCTTGCCTGGAGAATGCCATGGACAGAAGAGAGTGATGGGCTACAGTCCATAGGGCTACAAAGAATCGAGCACAACTGAGTGACTAACCTTTTCACTTTTTTCACTTTCAGGTCCATTATTACACTCCCTACTCTCCACATACCAGTACCCTATCAAGAGCTTCCCACGCCTTATTTCTGCAGCTTTCTGGGGTTATCTGCCAGACTCAGGTTTACAGAATCCCATTCTTCACCAGTTTTTTTTTTTTAACCTTTTTACATTTTATTCTCTCCTCCCTCCTCTTTTTCTCCCCTTCCCCCTTCCTTCCTTCTTCATCTTTTTCCCTTCCCTTCCTTCTTTTCTTTTTTTCCTTTCTTACTTTCTACCAAGTCAGTATGCATTTTTTCTTTACTGTTTGAATAACTTTAATTGTTTGACTAGAACTGGGTGTGTCAGTTTCCATCATAACAGCAGTAATAATATTTTAAACAATACATTAAATGATAATAATAAAAGCTAATGTTTATTTAATGTAACTGTATGCTCACATCAGATTGTAAGCTCTGTAAAGAGAGGGGTTTTGTGTGTCCATTTCCAAATCTTTGATGCCTGGGGCAATACTTGTCACATAATGGACACAATATATAAGATATTGAACAAGAAGTATTGATACTGTGATATGAATTTTATGCAGAGTATTTCACCTAATTCTTAAAATAGTTTTGTGATATAGAGTATAGATTATAAAACCAGATCCAGTGACTTGTCGAATGACACAATCCTAAGAGAAAAAAGTAGAAGATTCAAATTTCTGTCCACTTTAGTGTATAAGCTTAAACACTAGGTGAGTTTACCTCTTGCATATTTAAAGTCTGGTAAGTGGCTTCTATGTTAAAAATACTGCACTGTATGACTGCCTTTGTTGGTGGACACTCAGTTTTTCTGTTTCCTGTACTCATGATTGCTAACAGACAAACTGTTTTAAATTGACATTTACTGCCGACATCTTGGCCTGTGTTGTTCAACATAGTCTCTCAACAGGATAGCTGGGAAATAAAGGTGAAATTGGATAGATCCATTCTAGCTACCAAGGTCTTTCTTAGTGATTGTGTCCCTGCCCGTCTTTATAGTACACTCTCTGCATCCTCAGATCTGGTGCATTTTCTGGTTTTTGTATCCTACGAGTCTTTGGGTTTCCAGTGGTAACTGACGTTTCATCTAAAGCTGCTTCTAGCATCCTCCTAGTTCTACTTGTCTTCTTAGAGGCAGCACTCCTGCAGATCTAGCCTCTGGATTGGGAACAAACCATCTCTTCCCTTGTTTGAACTTCTGCCTGTTCCACCTGCTACTGCATGTACCTGCACTTGATGGTGACATTTCCTGGTCCCCAAGACCTTTGTTTTTGTCATTTGCCTTGCCACTGCTTAAAGTCTTCTACTTCCATTTCCCCATGGGTGCAGGGATATTTTGGGAATGGCAGCTGGTAATTAAGATGCAAACACCACCTCACAGCAAAGCAAATGGGCATGCTATGTATATTTCCAGTGAGCATCTAGTGGCCATGTCCATTTGTCTCCACATCTCTACATGTCACTTTGTTTTGTCTCACCGCCGTCCTGAGGGCCGTAGTCTCTGTTCTTTCCACTCTAGGCTTTAGTGTGTTGGAGTCTGCCCTTCTAGAACTGAAACTTGAGGATATGTAAGAAAACAGAGGCCAGCAGATTGTTGATCAACTTACTTGATATTAGGAAAATTACCTTGGAAATGTTCTCTTTTCCTAACGCTTCATTTTCTTGTTGTACATGACAGGCATTTGCTCTGTGAGACCACAGTACAGAGAGCAGATGGCAGAGCACTGCTCTTGGTCATGAGGGATAGTTTCCTAACAAAAGAGGTTTTATTCTCCCCTGTATTTCTCTTGCATATTGGAGGCATTTTCCCCCTTATCCTTCCCTTTTATTTTTTCTTGGACAGCATATACAGCTTTGGCCACAGCCTCGTGGCGTTTTGTTCATTGATCAGCATTAGCTAAGAACTAATAATAAATCTCTTTTCATTTTCCCCTCTGGGATGCGTTAGGGTTATGGCTTTGGAAAGTAAGTCATACCAGCTGGGTTATCTCTGTTGTCTGTGCCTCTAGTGGCAGAGTGTTGTCATGAGGAAGCATTTATGAATCCCAGAATGGTTATCCAATTTAAAAAAAAAAAAAAAAAAATCTGTGCCTTGTAGCATATCACAGAGCAGGTGTGTCACTCTGGATAGCAGTGATTTAAAAAACAAAGCCTCAGCCACAATCTTTAAAGTTGAATGAACTAGAATAAAATTTGGCTTTATGAAGAATGTTTCAGGGTTAAGAATTCTCAGAGTTTTAAATATAATGAGCTTAGCAGTGATAGTTCAGGAAGCATGTAAGCAAATGAAACTTAGCCTTTCTAGATTTGGGTATGCTTTACTAGTGATTTTTTAAAAGTGTCTTCATTATATAATTTACTTTTAGAAGAAAAATTATTTTCTGAGACCCTCTAGTTGTCTGTTTTCTGAAAAGTACTACTTAAGAACTTATAGCCACGGGAGCCAGTGCCCCTAAACTTCAACAAGGAAAACTTTGTCCATAGGACAGCTTATTTTTGTTTACAACAGAGACAGTGACAATGATTTTTTGCCTGGTTTTAATAACCACGTAGTCAGTATAGCTGAAAGAGATTTGGGTTATCATTTAGCCTTTGAGACTCTCAGGGTTTAAGGGACATTGAAGTCCAAATGAAGTTTTATAGCACAGTCACAAGTAGACACTGTCCTCCAAAGACTCAACTCAGCCTCTTTCTCTTCTCTCCCTCTGTTGTTCTTCTCTGCTCCCCAAGCTTCACACTTTACTGCTGTTCTCCAAATTTAAGCTAAAAAGGATAGAATGGGAGGATTCCTTTGAGCTAAAGAATAACCATTTACAATAATGATAATAATTAAATAATGCTCTAAGTTGTTTTGTAGATTAAAGTTACTTGGGGATTTGGCCTAACATTTTTGCTTTCTCCTTATCGTGTGTATTATAATCATGGGTGTGGTTTAATGCACCATGCTACAATTATATATATGGCTTTCCTGGTGGCTCAGATGGTAAAGAATCTGCCTGCAGTGTGGAAGGCCTTGGTTCAATCCCTGGGTCGGGAAGATCCCCTGGAGGAGGGCATGGCAACCCACTCTAGTATTCTTGCCTGGTGAATGCCATGGACAGAGGAGCCTGGCGGGCTGTAGTCCATGGTGTCACAAGAGTCGGGCATGATTGACTGACTATTACAGTTATATATTATGCACCAATAACAATAGTAGCACATGAGAGCAATTGTGGGAATATTAAATTCCATGTTCAATTAGTTCTTGGTTTTAGGCAATATTTGGGGTAGTTGAGAGATCATAAAAAGAACAAGAGTGTCATAATCATTGTTCTTGTACAAAATCATTAATCTCGTAAACACAAAAATCATTGTGTTTTGTTGAGGATGGTTGTGGTAACTTAGACGATATATTTTCTGTTATTAATTTCTCTTCAACGTTTAACCCCAGAGAAAAGGCTTTAATTATAGGTTTGACTTTTGGGTGGTGTTTTTCTTGGACAAACAATGAATCAGTTTGCTTTATATGAGCAAACATTAAGGGATCGCAGAGGCCAATCCAGCTTGGTGTTGCATTTTGTCACAGATAAGTTATACACAATAATAGATGATAGCACAACTAAACGAGGATGGCATATGAAGAACATGTTTGGGGAAAGTACATTTTCAGAAGAGTGAAGTGGGTTGAAAAAAGGAGTGAAAAAAGGAGAAAAGCTAGAGACTACATTGTTAGCACCCCTTTGTCTACCTGAGAAGACTTGATAAAGAAGAGAAAGAAAAGCTTACATCCATCTGATCACTCTTCTTTGCATCATTGAGCAATGAAGTTAAGGCCTACACAAAGTGAATTTTGATAAAGGTGGAAACCACAGCACCTAGGAATCTGTGTTTTACCAAGCTGTTGCTATTGGCAGCTTACAATGTGAGCTTTAATTTGGCATTTGATACCCCAAGATCTTTATTCCTTGAAAGAACAGCAGTCACCAAACATCTCAGGATTAAAATGCAGAAGTTAGGAAAGTTATAGAGTCTTTTGTGACAACTGAAAAAAAGGCAAATAGTGAGCTAGAAGAGATTTTATCAGATAAATTAGAAAAGAGGATATGACCCAATGGAAGCTTGTTTCTTCCTACTCTGTGACAGAGGGTCCTGAGTCTGCAAAATGAAAATACCAGGAAAAACATCCCAGAAATTCTCATTTCCAGTCCTATCTCTGTGTGAATTGAGCCATTTGCTCATTTATAATAGTTCCTATAACTGCCTCCCCTACTCTATTTCCTGTAAAATTGTGTTGTGAACATCAGTTGTACCAATTAAATAAACAAACAAAAAACAACTAATGAATGCCACCACCGTCTTCTGCAGGTCCCAAGCTAGAAAACTTGAAATCATTGTTAAACACTCCCTGCATGAGCGCTAAGTTGCTTCAGTTGTGTCCAATTCTTTGCAACCCTATGGACTGTAGCTTGCCAGGCTCTTCTGTCCATGGGATTTTCTAGGCAAGAATACTGGAGTGGGTTACTATGCCATTTTCTAAGGGATCTTCTGATGTAGGGATTGAACCCAGGTCGCCTGCATTGCAGGCAGATTCTTTACTGTCTGAGCCACCAGTGAAGGCCTATTTCTTCCCAAATACTTCCATAACATTCAATTGATCTAACCAACTAAGATATGAGATACAAAGATTAGTGGGAAACTTTTATGTGGGAGGCAAATAATGAAAGATAAGATTAGAATTCAAGTTACACACACAGCACTGCTCACTTTTTTTCCTGTAAGATTCCTATTCTTTCCATTTTCCCCATTAATCAAGGTTTCTTGAGAATTGAGTTCTGCCAAATTGAAGTTTTCCTGTAGTGACCATATGAATTTTCTCAATCTTTTTTGTGGAGTTTATCCAACACAGAACATTCATATTTTATTTCCTATCCACTAACCATGGACTATATGAAATTTCATCCCATTAAATTTCATCTCTAGAAAATGAACATCTTGATGAAAGAAGCTGATTCTGGCAAAATTCATACATGCACAGCAGAACTTGATGCAACTGAAAGATTCAGTACATCCCACTCAATATGCCTCCTTGGCAGCAGTTATAGGCTATTTCCATTTCACAGCCAAAATGGGCCTTGCTTCGCCAACTGGGGACAGGCCGTGAGGTAATAGGAAGGACTGGGAAGGGAGACAGGAGAACTGGATTCTAATCCAGCTCTCCATATTAGCTTGGGGATTTCTGAGCAAGTTTCTGAATCTCATTTAGCCTTAGTTTTTTCACCAGTAAAATAGAGCTAATGATACCTGCTTTATCTATTTTAAATGATATATTTAAAGTTTTCTATAATGAAATAAAGTCATAATTATCACTGTTAATATAAGCAATATATCTATAGGCTTCTCATGGCATTAAAATAATGAGTTAAAAATTATTTTTCTCTTCAGCAAACCATACATTTAATGCATATGGAAAGAATGAACATTCATTGAGTTGTCTTTGATGTTTTACAAAGTGGGAAAAATGAAACTGAATAGATTAGTTTAAAAATACTATCTGCTGACACAAAGATGAGATTTGAAAATCTGTTTTCTACTTTTTAGCTAAAAATGCTTCACCTTCCAAAAATGGTTTGGCCGAGACTTCAAAAGCTTCCCAAACAGTAATTACTACAGTAAAAATAAGTAGGCTACAAGGAAAACAAGTAGGAGGGATCCAGATTTTCTACTGTTTAACAGATCAGGAAATGGTGCAAAGGATGTTTGGGTGGAACTACAAAATAGCTTAAAATTTAATATTGATCCTTGGAGTCTCTAATAAGAAAATTAAAGTTCATTGAATATATACAATCCAGAATTTATTCTGCCAAGTACTTCTGCTAAGTATTTTGCTAAATACAAAGGCATTTAAAACGTGAATTGAGCATTCAAGATGTTTAAAGCTAAGATGGGGTAGAGAGGGGGAAACTATGTATTTAAAACGTCAATTAGTAATGAAAAGTGGCAAGTTCAGCAGATCTAAAAATGAAATGGAAATGGAAAAGATCTCTCTGGTGTAGGTTCTGACATACACTTGTGTCAAAATTTTTGTACAAGTTGTGTGAACTTGGACTAGTCCCTCATCTAGTTAATTGTGTGATTTTAGGCCTTCAAATGATTGACTCTGCGGTATAATAATGATATGTGTGCTTAGTCACTTCAGTCATGTCTTGATTCATTGCAACCCTGTGGACTGTAGCCCATCAGGTTTCTCTGTCCATAGGATTTTCTTGGCAAGAATACTGGAGTCGGCTGCCTTACCCTCCAACCCAGGGAGTGAACCTGCATCTCCTGTGTCTCCTACATTGTAAGTGAATCTTTACCACTGAGCTACCAGGGAAGCTTCATAATAATGATATAGCTATTTTTTGTTTTAAGAAATTATGGTGAAGTTAGTAAAGACCTCACATATAAACTATTTCTTTAAAAAATGAATAGGATGGATGTAAACAGAGAGGAGTTGGATGAAATACCTGAGGAAAGGAGCATCGTATGAAAATGCACAATCTTAGTAATATAGAAGATTCTAGAAACAAAAAGCCCATTGACAAGTGCAGAATTCAATGAAGAAAAGAAAGTTTGGAAATTAACCTGGGACCAGAAATGTTGCAGGGGCAACTCAAAAGCCTAGATTTTCTGCTGTACACAGTGTGAGAGCTCTGACACTATTGAATACTCTAGTGTCTGCCTGAGGGATCTATCGCTTCACACAACTTCCAACAAGCATGTATGCTAACTGCCTACAAAAGTTCTTCTTCAATGTAGACTTCTTCCTTAGGTGAAAATTTCCAAATCTGTGGTTACATTTTCTTTCTGAATATTAACTCGAGTATCTTGGTCTCAACAAGTCCATTTGCTTTAAATGTTTTTAAAGCAAAACAGAGGAGTTTATTTGTAGAGTAAAATGAGCTTTCTTTTAGATACATTACACTTGCATCTGGGCCTTAAAGGATGAGAGCATAAATTGATGGATGGAAAGAGAAAAAGGAAAGTGCCTTCATGGAAGAAATGGTGGTGGTTTTGTCATTAAGTCGTGTCCAACTCTTTGCAACCCCATGGACAGTAGCCTGTCGGGCTTCTCTGTCCGTGGGATTCTCCAGGCAAGAATACTGGAGTGGGCTGCAATTTCTGTCTCCAGGGGATCTTCCTAACCCAGGAATCATGGAGGAAATAAAAGCAAAGAAATGGAAACACAAAATCTCACAGAATTTTGGGTGAATAGTGAGCTGTTATGTTGTACACAGATGTACTAAGCATATTATTAAGACTGCAGTGCTTGAGATGGACCTAATCTTGAGACACAAATAAAAGACTAGTTATAAAGTCACTGCCAGAGTAGATTCCAGAAGTAATCATGGTCTAATTTAAGGAAATGGTAATTGAATTAAACTAATTTAAAAAAATCATACATATAAACAATCAACTAATTCTAGTTAATAATAGGACATTGTTGTGGTTTAGTTGTTAATTCATTTTCAACTCTTTGCAACCCCATGAACTGTAGCCTGCCAGACTCCACTGTCCATAGGATTTCCCAGGAAAGAATTCTGGAGCGGGTTGCCATTTCCTTCTCCAGGGGATCTTTCTTGACCCAGAAATTGAACCCATTCTCCTGTAATGCAGGTGGTCTCCTTCACTGGAGGCATATTCTTTACAGATTGAGCCACAGGGAAGCCCAAGAGCCAAAGGAGAAAATAGATTTACTGCAAGATGTATAACTTGTGTACTGAGAGCTTAAGACTCAAGTAACAGATATCAAAAGATAAGAGTTTGAGTAAAAGGAGGAGCCTGTCCTCCTCCTTCAGACTAGTTGGCCTGGAGCACAGGCGTCTTGCAACAGTGAATTTTGCATATGTAAATTTGAAAGTAATTGTATACAACATCATAATCTTTATAAAGAAAGAGTTTTTTCAGTTTATGCTAATCATAATAGTCTTTCCACAGCAAGATCTCATCAAAAATGAGATATTGAGGATATTCTATTTCAACAATAGAAGGAAGAAATTAAAGAAAATAATATAATGACTTATCAAAAGAAACAATTTTGAAACTTTGAAATCACACTCTTTTTGGAAATTAATTTTATGTTCTCATCCATCTTGCCCATACTTTCCATCTAAAGTCATTTTGTTGCTTTTGCTTTCTTCCCTAGGCATATAATTATAGCACCTGTGTCCAAATCTGTAGTTCTTAACTCTGATGATTGTGTCCTCATCCTTCTTATCTTTATCAAGTCTCTTTGCCTCTATCATTTATTTGTGTGAAGCAATATCAAGAAATCTGTAAAAATCAATACTTAATAAGTTATAGTAATATTTTCAATTTCCTGTCATCTACTTTAATGTACATGTATTCTCTGTAACTCCTCATCATTCATCCAATCCATCTTATGATCAGTTAAATGTAAAGTTAATCCTTTACTGAGTGACTTCAAATTTTACTGCATCAGAATTGGGTCTGTTAGACCAGTCATTCAGTCACATTTCCCAGAGAAGGCAATGGCACCCCACTCCAGTACTCTTGCCTGGAAAATCCCATGGATGAAGGAGCCTAGTAGGCTGCAGTCCATGGGGTCGCTAAGAGTCGGACACGACTGAGCGACTTCACTTTCACATTTCCCTTTCATGCATTGGAGAAGGAAATGGCAGCCCACTCCAGTGTTCTTGCCTGGAGAATCCCAGGGACGGGGGAGCCTGGTGGGCTGCCGTCTATGGGGTCGCACAGAGTCGGACACGACTGAAGCGACTTAGCAGCAGCAGCAGCAGTCACATTTCCACAAGGTAGGGTCTGTTTTGTGAATATTAATGCAAAATAGAAATAAAAGTTTGACCTATAATTCTTTAGTTATTTCTTCACTTCACCAGGGTTGGTATTTGCTCAGCTGTGAATTGTCAGGTTCATTGTTTCCACAAAATATAGAGAGAACTGGACCCACATTTTCTAGTATTGATAACCCATTGAAATGAACTTTGTGAAATAACTTTCAAATTAGTACTGGAGTTTCTTAAAGAATCTACTCCACTCATTTTATGTTTGCATAAAAACTCTTCAATGTGTTAGAAGAGCTGTTTATATTTTCAATGTATTATATGTATGCTAGCTTTCTTTATTTTAATTTCAATAACTTTTCCCTATTCAACTGTAAATGTAGAATATATTCAATATATAATGCTTGAATAGAGTAGTAAAAATGATCACTTTTATTCTTGTTACTATGTTATATGACTGTATCACTAATATGCATGATACTATAAAGCAATTTTACTATTTTATTTTTAACTTAATGTATTTTGACCATTTTCTGTGTTATTAAAAATAGACATGTTAAAATGTATTTATTATAACAAAAATATAGTAACTTAAAAAATCTTCTCTATAAACATACTCATTAATTACAGTAACAAAAAGAAAAATTAAAATGCATTGCAGAGATTGTATAGGAAATAAAGGAAACAAAATATCTCAATAACAAGAAATTCTCAGGTGGTAGAATCAAAGCCAGTAAGACCTAGAGAAACTTAATGACCTGAGATATGGCTGGAAAAATTTAGGACTTTGGGTATAAATGTCTATATAGTGATGCAAGTCAAAACTTTAGATCTAAAGAGCCAAGAATTTAGAACTGAGAGCCCTTGGTGAAATCAAGTAAGCAGTGACTGAGAGAAAAAAATGCATCCATTGCTACAGAACACTATTACAACCTTTATTGCTGCCTGGTTCTATCAGTCTTGAAAAACTCAAGTTTTGGACCTCTGTCCCTAAGAAAGGATATAAAATAAATTCAGTCTGGCAAGGAATAATCTAAGATCCATGACATAAACAAATAACACCTATGTAAAAGAAAGATTCAAAGTTTTCTGTAATTTTTTTTGTAAGATCATTGTTAACTTTTGCTTTCAGGGTTATGTAAAGCTTATACAACAATTTTGGAAGCATTTTAATTTTCTGAAGGACTTTACAGAATTGGTGTTAATTCTTTCTTGAATGTTTGATATAATTCACTGACAAAACTTGTAGGTATAGAATTTAATTGGTTGGGAGTCTTTGATAATTTACTTAAATAGGTATAGGGCTATTTACACTTTTTGTTTCATTTGCATAAATTTTTGCAATTGGTATTGTTTTTAATTCATCCATTTACATTAAGTTGTCATGTATGTGTTATTTTATTATCTTTTTAATATATGTAGCTATATATTATGTATACATAATATTATGTGTACATATATGCATATATATGTATATATATGTACATATATATATTATATGTGGTTACTATAATATCTACAGTAACCACACTTTATTCCTAATATTACTTTTATTTTTACTCATAATTGGCAGACATTTTCCAGGTCATTGCTTTGTTTAGCTTCTCTATTGTATCAGTTCAGTTCAGTTCAGTCGCTCAGTCATGTCCGACTCTTTGCAATCCCATGAATTGCAGCATGCCAGGCCCTCCTGTCCATCACCAACTCCCGGAGTTCACCCAAACCCATGTTCATCGTGTTGGTGATGCCATCCAACCATGTCATCCTCAGTCGTCTCCTTCTCCTCCTGCCCTCAATCTTTCCCAGCATCAGGGTCTTTTCAAATGAGTCAACTCTTCACATGAGGTGGCCAAAGTATTGGAGTTTCGACATCAGTCCTGCCAATGAACACCTAGGACTGATCTCCTTTACAATAGACTGGTTTGATCTCCTTGCAGTCCAAGGGACTATCGAGAGTCTTCTCCAACACCACAGTTCAAAAGTATCAATTCTTTGGGGATCAGGCTTCTTTATAGTCCAACTCTCACATCCATTCATGACCACTGGAAAATAATAGCCTTGACTAGACAGACCTTTGTTGACAAAGTAATGTCTCTGCTTTTTAATATGCTGTCTAGGTTGGTCATAACTTTCCTTCCAAGGAGTAAGGGTCTTTAATTTCATGGCTGTAATCACCATCTGCAGTGGTTTTGGAGCCCAGAAAAATAAAGTCAGCCACTGTTTCCACTGTTTCCCCATCTCTTGGCCATGAAGTGATGGGACTGGATGCCATGATCTTAGTTTTCTGAATGTTGAACTTTAAGCCAACTTTTTCACTCTCCTCTTTCACTTTCATCAAGAAGCCCTTTAGTTCTTTACTTTCTGCCATAAGGGTGGTGTCATCTGCATATCTGAGGTTATTGATATTTCTCCCAGCAATCTTGATTCCAGTTGTGCTTCTTCCATCTCAGCGTTTCTTATTATATACTCAGCACATAAGTTAAATAAGCAGAGTGACAATATACAAACTTGACGTACTCCTTTTCCTATTTGGAACTAGTCTGTTGTTCCATGTCCAGTTCTAACTGTTGCTTCCTGACCTGCATACAGGTTTCTCAAAAGGCATGTCAGGTGGTCTGGTATTCCCATCTCTTTCAGAATTTTCCACAGTTTCTTGTGAACCACACTGTGGTGTAGTCAGTAAAGCAGAATTATTTTATCAGTTGCTGACAAAACAATGATAAAACTTCCTACTACTGAAAAATGTCCTATTATTGAAATTGTAAGTTACTTCTCTCTGTCAAGTTTTGCTTCAAATATGTTGAAATTCTGCTTTATCCCTACATGTTAGTAAGTATTATATCTTGTTGATGAATTGCTAATTTATTATTATAAAAGGCCTCTTTCTGGGGTGAAATGTTTTGCAAAAATCTATTGTATCTGATTTTATTATATTCACATCAACCTTTTTGTGTTTTCTATCTGCAGGCAAGTTTACATTCTTTATTTATTTTATACTTTTGCCTTATATTTATTTTTTTATTTTTATTTTTTTGGCATTTTTTTTATCTTTTTTTTTTTTTTTTTATTAGTTGGAGGCCAATCACTTCACAACATTTCAGTGGGTTTTGTCATACATTGATATGAATCAGCCATGGATTTACACGTATTCCCCATCCCGATCCCTGCTCCCACCTCCCTCTCCACCCGCTTCCCCCGGGTCCTCCCAGTGCACCGGGCCGGAGCACTTGTCTCGTGCATCCCACCTGGGCTGGTGATCTGTTTCACCATAGATAGCATACATGCTGTTCTTTTGAAATATCCCACCCTCACCTTCTCCCACAGAGTTCAAAAGTCTGTTCTGTATTTCTGTGTCTCTTTTTCTGTTTTGCATATAGGGTTATCGTTATCACCTTTCTAAATTCCATATACATGTGTCAGTATGCTGTAATGTTCTTTATCTTTCTGGCTTACTTCACTCTGTATAAGGGGCTCCAGCTTCATCCATCTCATTAGGACTGGTTCAAATGAATTCTTTTTAATGGCTGAGTAATATTCCATGGTGTATATGTACCACAGCTTCCTTATCCATTCATCTGCTGATGGGCATCTAGGTTGCTTCCATGTCCTGGCTATTATAAACAGTGCTGCGATGAACATTGGGGTGCACGTGTCTCTTTCAGATCTGGTTTCCTCAGTGTGTATGCCCAGAAGTGGGATTGCTGGGTCATATGGCAGTTCTATTTCCAGTTTTTTAAGAAATCTCCACACTGTTTTCCATAGCTTGCCTTATATTTAAAATATATCTTTTGTAGACAGCATAGAGTTGCAATTTACTTTAATATCCTTTCCACTCATCTTTGCTTCTTAATAGAAATATTTAGTATATTAATATTTAATTAAAGTACTGATATGAACATTTTTAAATCTATTATTTTTATTTTTTATTTCTTCTATTGTTAACCTCTTTCACTTTTCCCATCCTTTTTGATTATTTAAGTAACTTTCTTTTTAAGACTTCAATTTAACCAGTTTTTTTTTTTTTTTTTTTTTTTTTTTAATTTATAGGACTTCCCAGGTGGCTCAGATGGTAAAGAATCTGCTTACAATGCAGGAGATCCAGGTTCAGTCCCTGGGTTGGGAAGACCCCATGGAGAAAGGAATGGTAGCCCACTTCAGGATCCTTGCCTGGAGAATTCTATGAATAGAGGAGCCTGGTGGGCTATAGTGCATGGGTTGCAAAGATTTGGACATGACTGAGCAATTAATACTTTCACACTTTTTCTTTTATACATATATATTGCATTTTTAAATTTATTTCTCTAGGAAATAAAATGTATGTCCCTAACTCACCCATGCCAATTAATTTCTTCAAAGGTTCAACTCCCCTCCAATGTTTTCTGGCTTTTATTCATTCTCTAAAGATGTAGGAATGACAGGTAGCATATTTTAAACCTAATATATAGTTTATAGTTATTATATTAAGATTCATTAATTTGGTAGAGGCTTACTTTTTTTTGTCAAATGTGAAATTTCTAATAATATTTTTGAGGAAAAGAAACTATGATGATTTACCACTTATAAATCTGTTACTAAAAAGAACTATTTATGAACTTTAAGAAGAGCTATAACACTAACAGAGGTGGTGAAATGCTGTAAGCAATATGGAACAACCAGATATCTAAACCTAGAGGTGAATTGATATTAGCACTGACACTGTAAAGAAAAAAAAAAATCTCTCTCTCTATATATATAGTTATATATATTGAATTATATATAACCAGATTATATATTGGTTGTATATACTGGATTAGAAAAAACAAAAACAAAAAAGAATTTTCAGTGATTGACATATGTAGCATGTTTTATAGAAAATGATATATGAATTCTTTAGAAATGGTTTCAGCTGAAACAGAAAACCTGACTAATTTGGCTGACTCCAAATTAGACTCCAAAACCTGACTCTGCTTTGGAACATGTGTTAATCTGTAACATTTTTTATATTGGAAGACAACAGGGAAGAAAGTTTGTCAGAAGTGAATTTTTGGTCAGCTAATCATAGGGCTTTATTTTGATAGGTTTGAGTAAATACTTGTAGCCTTCAGTGTTCTTAAGTATAGAATTTGTTCTAAAAACTTAAGGGCAACCATTGAAATAAAATAAATTTAATATAAAATTATGTTTTACTGGAAATAAAATAGCAAATAAAAGGCAACAGAGAAAAAAAATGAAGCAAAAAAAAGTAGGTGTACAAATGAGTTGATTTGAACAAATCCAAATATATCATAATAAATTCAAGCAAAGTTATTAGCTGTATCAGAAGAACAGAAAGTGGAAGAATGAATTAAGTAGTACTGAGTATGTGTGTTAAGTTGCTTCAGTGGTGTAGGACTCTGCGACGCTATGGACTGTAGCCCGCCAGGCTCCACTGTCCATAGGATTTCTCAGGGTAGAATACAGGAATGGGTTGCCATGCCTTCCTCCAGGGGATCTTCCCAATCCAAGGATCAAACTCACTGTTTCTTTTGTCTCTTGCCCTGGCAGTCGGGTTCTTTACTGCTAGCGCTATCTGGGAAGCCCTAGTACTCGGTATCAGTTCAGTTCAGTTCAGTTCAGTCGCTCAGTCGTGTCTGACTCTTTGCGACCCCAGGAATTGCAGCACGCCAGGCCTCCCTGTCCATCACCAACTCCAGGAGTTTACTCAAACTCAAGTCCATCTAGTCGGTGATGTCATCCAGCCATCTCATCCTCTGTTGTCCCCTTCTCCTCCTGCCCCCAATCCCTCCCAGGATCAGGGTCTTTTCCAGTGAGTCAACTCTTCGCATGAGGTGGCCAAAGTATTGGAGTTTCAGCTTCAGCATCAGTCCTTCCAATGAACACCCAAGGACTGATCTTTAGGATGGACTTGGTTGGATCTCCTTGCAGTCCAAGGGACTCTCAAGAGTCTTCTCCAACACCACATTTCAAAAGCATCAATTTTTCGGCTCTCAGCTTTCTTCACAGTCCAACTCTCACATCTGTACATGACCATGCAGGTCAGGAAGCAACAGTTAGAACTGGACATGGAACAACGACTAGTTCCAAATAGGAAAAGGAGTACGTCAAGGCTCTATATTGTCACCCTGCTTGTTTAAATTATATGCAGAGTACATCATGAGAAACGCTGGGATGGAAGAAGCACAAGCTGGAATTAAGATTGCTGGGAGAAATATCAATAACTTCAGATATGCAGATGACACCACCCTTATGGCAGAAAGTAAAGAACTAAAGGGCTTCCTGATGAAAGTGAAAGAGGAGAGTGAAAAAGTTGGCTTAAATTTCAACATTCAGAAAACTAAGATCATGGCATCTGGTCCCATTACCTCATGGGAAATAGATGGGGAAACAGTGGAAACAGTGTCAGACTTTATTTTTGAGGGCTCCAAAATCACTCAGATGGTGACTGCAGCCATGAAATTAAAGACACTTACTCCTTGGAAGGAAAGTACTCGGTATAGTTCTAACCAAAAAGATCTGGTTATCTCTGATTATCTATATGATACTAGTTAAGTCAAAAGTGATAGGAGGAATGATGAAGTTCATTATCTAAAGTTAAGAGTCATGATTCCCCATGAAGCTATAGTAATTTTGAACAGGTATGTAACTAAAACCATACAACATAATTTAAAAAGTAAAATTGACAGATTGCAAATTGATTTAACACTGCTATAGCAACTTCTAACATTATTATGGGAATGATTAATAAGCATCTTAAATATTGTCAGGCTATTACTGCACTTGAATCCATAGGATTCTGTTATTCAGAAGGAACAAAGAAATGGAGGAAGTTGTTTATTTTCACAAATGGAAAATATCTTAAAGTCAATACTACAAAAATGGCAAAGGTACTGACATTGGTCTTAGTTAATGAGACACACAATGAGAAAATTGATGGAGCTGGAATTTCTTTTATCTTTTCCTTTTCCATTGTTTCCTTTTCAAACTATTTACTAGCAAAAGGAAAAAAGAGAAAGAAAAAAGTAAAGTGGAAATCATACTGTAATTGGACAAAATGTTTACAGACCTTCCTTACATATTATACCAAAAGGAGACTTAAATGGAATTATAATGTATACTTATTTCTAACTCACAAAGCCCAACCATTTCTGTGTTATTAAAGTTATCACTCCAACCTACTTTTTGATGTGCTAAATCTCTATTTTCAGAGACAAAATTTGACTATCAAATATTTGCATAATAATAAAAAATCATGTTAACTCACAAAAGAAATCTACATTTTCAGTTGTAATATAGAGATAAATGATATCAGTCCTAAAAGCAGGTGTTCTCATTTTTATTATCTGTGGTACTCCATGCTTCCAGGGCATTACTCATGGGAATGTCCAGAGCCTACTGTGCTAGAAACAAATAAAAATGTAAAAGTATTTAATAAACTATAAAAATGTTGAAAGGAACTGCTAAAGACCCCCAAACAAAAACTACTACATTCTCAGTGTAAGCATGGTTGTCCAATTCACATAGTTTTTTCCTAGGATACTTAGGTGCTAGGAATTGCATGTCCTGTTCAGTTCAGTTCAGTCACTCAGTCATGTCTGACTCTTTGCGACCCAATGGACTGCAGCACGCCAGGCTTCCATGTTCATCACCAACTCCTGGAGCTTGTTCAAACTCATGTCCATCAAGTCAGTGATGCCATCTAACCATCTCATCCTGTCTTCCCCTTCTCCTCCTTCAATCCTTCTTAGCATCAGGGTCTTTTCCAGTGAGTCAGTTCTTCCTATCATGTGGCCAAAGTATTGGAGCTTCACCTTCAGCATTAGTCCTTCCAATGAATATTCAGGACTGATTTCCTTGAGGATTGACTGATTTGATCTCCTTGCAGTCCAAGGCACTCTCAAGAGTCTTCTGCAACTTCACAGTTCAAAAGCATCAATTCGTCGGTGCACAGCTTTCTTTATGGTCCAACTTTGACATCCATACATGACTACTGGAAAAACTGTAGCTTTGACTAGATAGACCTTTGTCTGCAAAGTAATATCTATGCTTTTTAACATGTTGTCTAGGTTTGTCATAACTTTTCCTCCAAGGAGCAAGTGGCTTTTAATTTCATGGCTGCAGTCACCATCTGCAGTGATTTTGGAGCCCAAGAAAATGAAATCTGTTACTGTTCCCATTGCATGTCCATGTTTCATCAAAATGCATATGCCAAAGTCCTAACCCCTTATGTAATGTTATCTAGAAAATGGACTTTTGTGAGGTAATTAGATCATGAGGATGGAGCCCTTGAGAGTGGTATTAGTGCCCTTATAAGAAGAAAATTAAGAACTAGCTTACACTCTCTCTGGTATGTGAGGACAGAAGAAGAACTCAGACATCTTAAACCCACAAAAGGGTTCTTCATGGAATTCAGCCATCCTGGCACCCAGGTTTAGACTTTTTGCCTCCAGACTTGTGAGAAATAAAATTTTTTTTTTTTTCTTTTTTTAAGCCATCCGGTATATGAAAATTTGTTATGGAAGCCAAATGGACTAATGCAGTGGTACAAGAATTCTGTGGAGAAGAAAATGGCAACCCACTCCAGTATTCTTGCCTGGAGAATCCCCATGCGCAGAGGAACCTGGCGGGCTATAGTCCATGGTGTTGCAGAGAGTCAGACTCGACTAAGCAACTAACACACACACACACACATGAATTCTGAAGACATTGTGTAGAGGAAGAATTGGGTAATTTCACTTCTCATTTCTTGGACATTTATAGAGATATCTCCAAGTAACAGCTTTTATTATGGCAGAAGACTAAATAATTTATAATAATCAGAGTAGCTTCCTTTGTAATCATCAAGTATATCTCTTTCTAGGATTGTATCTCATGCTTTAGCTGTCAAGTATTAACATAAACTTGATGACAGATACTTTGGCTTTCAGAACTCCCTAGAAAAAGGAAACCAAGAAGAAAATAGAGAACTTTGGGATGTATAGGCAATATGAGACTAAGGAAATATTATGTCCATTTTGTTTAGACAATATCAGAAGTTACCAAAACAGGTCATCATGTTTATTTGTATACCATTATCCCATTGCAGAATACAGATGATGCTATGTATTTAACTAGAGCTCAGTATCTTTTCTACAGGGCTTCCTAGGTGGTGCAGTGATAACAGATCTGACTGCCAATGCAGGAAATGCAAGAGATGTGGGTTTAATCCTTGGGTTGAGAAGATTCTCTGGAGTAGGAAATGGCAACCCATTCCAGTATCCTTGTCAGCAAAGAACCATGGACAGAGAAGCCTAGTGGTCTACAGTACACAGGACTGCAAAGAGTCAGATATGACTTAGCACACATGAGCACTCTTCTACAAGGCACTTTGCACACCTCTTCATAATCTTTATTATTTTATAATTGAAACACTTCTTCATATACTTCAAGATTCTTCTCCCCATCCAGGAAAGGCTATCATGTTGCAAAGGGTCTATTATCATGTGTGTCTAATGAAAAAAGGAAAACATTTAATGGACTTGGGTTTCTAGTTCCACATGTAAGGGGATTAGAAGTCAACGCTTTGTCCTAAAAACAAGTAAAAAACTGAACAGATGGAAAACTCAACAACTCTCCTTGGATCATAAGAGAAGGGAGGATATAGGACAAGCTATTGCCTCCAAGAATGGAGAGATATACAGTTGAATACACAGAATCACATTTACTATCCACCACAGAAACCAGTGCCAGGTAGCAAAACCTGACCTCAGATTGAAAAATTGCAGGAGACTCAGTGTAGACAACTCTGAGAGTTAAAATATTTAGCGAGAACCAATTATAGAGGTACACTACAGTACTGTAAGATTCACCTCCAGAAACTAAACTAGGTCCCCAAAGTAAACATCAGGAAAAAAAAAAAAAAAGTCTACCAAACCTTTCAGCAGGGAAGAGAAGAAAATTAATCATTTTGAAATATATCAGAACATTTTGTTCTTGAAAAGACTGTCCCTTAGGAGAAACTAGTTAGCCAGAGTATAACCTGCTGGATTATTTTCTGAGCCTAACTGAAACCTGAAGGGAGGAAAGTAGCCAACACCAGTCAGTTCTAGTGTCAGTTCTCAGCTCCACCTGGGAAAATAAAATCCTCAACTACTGGCCCCTCTAAACTTCCATATAGAAGAAGGAAAACAAATCCAGCCCACTCTAGCTATCTTGTCCTATATTAAGGGAAAGAAAAATTGAGAAACATTTGTCAAGTGCACAACTCTGAAGCATAGAGTTAATAAAAGACTCAGATTTAATCTTTGGACTATAGAACATTTCTCTTCTCACAGCTCCTTTTTACATCCTACTGGAAGATCTAGCTAATGCAGTAAGACAATAAAAGGAACTACAAGTTTTACATATCAAGATGGGAGAAATAGAACACTTCTTGTTTGTCAATGACATGTTCATAAATAGCAACAACAAAAATCTCCAAGAAATAATAAGCAAGTAATAACAAGGTTTCAGGATACAAGATTAAAGTATAAAAGTTAATCACTTTCTTATATACCAACAGTGAACAAATGGAATTTGGAAGGACAGCTGTCAATATAAATTATATATATAATTTATATATATAATATATTATATATATAAATATTAATATATATATAATTTATATATAATATATTATATATATAAATATTAATATATATATATAATTTATATATATAATATATATATAATTTATATTGACAGCTGTCCAAATGAAATGCCTAGGTATAACTATGATAAGAACTATATAAAGAAAGGGGTTCCCAGGTGGCTCTGTGATAAGGAATAGCCTGCCAAAGCAGGTTCAATCCATGGGTTGGGAAGATTCCCTGGAGAAGGAAATCTTCTCCTGGAGAAGGCAACCCATTCCAATATTATTGCCTGGGAAGTCCCATGGACAGAGGAGCCTGGTGAGCTATAGTTCTTGGGGAAGCAAAAGAGTCGGACATGACTTAGCGACTAGACAGCAACAACAATAATATAAAGAAAGTTACCAAATTTTGATGAACAAAATCACATAACTAAAGTGAAGATATATCCTGTGCTCATGAATAAGAAGACTCACTATTGTCAGATGTCAGTTCCTTCCAAACTGGTCTGCAATACCAATCAAACTCCCAGCAAACTATCTTGTGGATATTGACAAATTTTCTAAAGCTTAAATAGAGAAACAAAAGGCCCAGAATAGCTGAGATGAACAAATTTGAAAGACTGACATTACTCAACTTCAAAACTCATTATAAAGCCACAGTAATTAAAACAGTGTGCTTTAAAAAACAACAACAACAACAAAACAGTGTGTTTTTGGTGAAATGTAGACAAGTAGATCAATGGAAATGAGTAAACAGACTATTGATAGACTCACATAAATACATTAACTGATTTTTGACAAAGTAGAAAAGACAATACAATGAACCAAAGATAACCTTTTAAAAAAATGGTTCTGGAACAACTGAATATTCAAATTAAAATAATGAATCTAGATACAGATATCATATCCTGCACAAAAATAGCTCAAAATGGTACACAATCCTAAACAAATGCAAAACGATAAAATTCCTAAAATATGTTCTTGTTGTTTAGTTGCTAAGTCATGGCCTACTCTTTTGGAACTCATGAACTGTAACCCACCAGGCTTTTCTGTCCATAGGATTTCTTAGGCAATAATACTTGAGTGGGTTGCCATTTCTTCTCCAGGGTAGCTTTGCAACCCAGGGATCAAACTCATATCACCTGCTTGGCAGGCAGCTTCTTTATCCCTGAGCCACCCAAGGAACCCTCCTAGAAGATAATGTAATAGAAAATCTAGATGACCCTGAGTATGGCAATGACGTTTTCAGATAAACATCAAAAGTGTGATCCATAAAAGAAATGCAGATGAGCTGGACTCCATCAAAATTAAAAACTTTAGCTATGTGAAGTTCAATGTCAAGAGAATGAGAAGAGAGGTTAGACTGAGAGAAAATATTTGCAAAAAAAAAAAAAAAAAGCAGCAACATAGAAAAATATTATCCAACATATGGAAAGAACTAAAATTTTACAATAAAAATATATGTAGCCTAATTACAAAATGGGCTAAAATCCTGAACAAATATCACCAAAGAAGATATATAGATGCCAAATAAACATGAAACAAGCCGTTGCATATCACATACCAACAGGGAAATGCAAATTAAAACAATGAGGTACCATTATACACCAATTAGAATGGCCAAAATCTAGCACATTGACAAAACCAAATGCTGATGAGGATGTAGAACAACAGGACCCTAATTCATTGCTGGTAGAAATGTAACATGGTACAACCATTGTTGAAAACAGTTTGGCAGTTTCTTACAAAAGTAAGAAATTATGAAAAGACATGGGACTTCCCTGTGGTCCAAAGGTTAAGAATCTGCTTGCCAATGCAGGAAATACCGGTTCAATCCCTGGTCTAGGAAGATTCCACATGCCATGGGGCAACAAATCCCATGCACCACTACTACTGATGTCTACACACTCTAGAGCCACACACCCCCAACTACTGAAGCCTAAGGGTCATAGAGCCTGCACACTGAAGGGAGAGAAGCAACCACAACAAGAAGCCTGAGTACCATGACTAGAGAGTAGTCCCTGCTCACCCTTCATAGCAAGAAAGATGCAGCATAGCCAAAAATAAATAAATAAACAAAAAATTTAACAAGAAAAAACATGGAGGAATGGTAATTGTGTATTATTAAATGAAAGAAGCCAATCTGGAAAAAAAAAAAAAAAAAAACCTACATAGTAAAAGTTTACAACTACCACATATGACATTCTTGGTAAAAGTAAAGCTATGGAGATAGTAACAAGATCAGTGGTTGTCAGAGGCTGAGGTAGAAGAGGGGTAAATATATGGAGTACAGAGGGTTTTCAGGGCAATGAAGATATTTTGCATGGTGCTATAGTGATAGATACATTCCATGTATCTATGTGTGTATGCATGCTCAGTCACTTCAGTCATTTACAGCTCTTTGAGACCCTATAAAATGTAGCCCGCCAAGGTCTTCTGTCATGGGATTCTCCAGGTGAGAGTACTGGTGTGGGTGGCCATTCCTTTCTGCAGGGTAGCTTCCCACACCAATGATCGAACCCTGGTCTCCTGCATTGCAGGCGGATTCTTTACCACTTAGCCATTTTGGAAGCCTCACATGGCATTGTACTTTTATCTAAACCAGCAGAATATATAGACCAACAGTGAACATTAATGTAAAGCAAGAACTTTGGATGATTATGATATTCAGTATAAGATTACCGTTTGTTAACATGTACCATTCTGATTTGCTGTTGTTCAGTTGCTAAGTCGTGTCTAACTCTTTGCAACTCCATTGACTGCAGCACAACGGGCTTCCCTGTCCTTCACTATCTCCCAGAGTTTTCTCAAGTTCGTGTCCATTGAGTCAGTGATGTCATCCAATCATCTCATCCTTGTCTACCCCTTCTCCTCCTGCCCTCAATCTTTCCCAGCATCAGGGTCTTTTCCAATGATTCAGCTCTTCCCATCAGATGGCCAAAAGAATGGAGCTTCAATTTCAGCATCAGTCCTTCCAATGAATATTCAAGGTTGATTTCCTTTAGGATTGATTGGTTTGATCTCCTTGCAGTCCAAAGGACATCCAAAGGATGTTCTCCAACATCACAGTTTGAAAGCACCAGTTATTTGGTGTTCAGCCTTCTTTATGGTCCAACTCTCATATCTGTACACAACTACTGGAAAAAACATAGCTTTGACTATACAGATTGTTGTCATCAAAGTGATGCCTCTGCTTTTTAATATGCTTTCTAGGTTTGTCATAGCCTTCCTTTCAAGGAGCAAGTGTCTTTTAATTTCATGGTTGTGCTCGCTTCGGCAGCACATATACTAATTTCATGGCTGAAGTCACCATCTGCAGTGATTTTGGAGACCAGGAAAATAAAGCCTGTCACTGTTTCCACTTTTTCCCCTTCTATTTTCCATGAAGTAATGGGACCAGATGCCATGACATTAGTATTGTGAATTTTGAGTTTTAAGCCAGCTTTTTCACTCTCGTCTTTCACCTTCATCAAGAGGTTTTTTAGTTCCTCTCCACTTTTTGCCCTTAGAATTATGTTAGCTGCATGTCTGAAGTTGTTGATTTTCCTCCTGGAAATCTTGATTACAGCTTGTGATCCATCCACTCATTCGTTCCATGATAGGGAATATTAATAGCAGAGACTGCTTTTCTTGGGGCAGTGAGTATATGAGACATTTTTGTACCATTCTCTTTTGAGATGAGCCTAAAATTCCTCTAAAAATGTTTAAAAATTTTACAAGTGCTTTGGTATAATGGAACAGAGAAGGGAAAGTATTTTAAATCAATAAAACCTAAGAATAGCCACTCTTGTTACTATTTTTAAGTTAAGTGCTTCCTTTCAGTATACTGGGCTTCTCTGGTGGCTCAGCTGGTAAAGAATCCACCTGCAATGTGGGAGACCTGGGTTCAATCCCTGGGGTGGGAAGATCCCCTGAAGAAGGGAATGGCTACCCACTCCAGTATTTTGGCCTGGAGAATTCCATGAGAATTCCATGGACAGAGGAGCTTGGCAGGCTACAGTCCATGGAGTTGCAAAGAGTTGGACATGACTGAGAGACTTTTACTTTCACTTTCAGTATAGTGTGTTACCCATTGGAGAAAACAGTTTAGGCTAAAGCATTTAAACTTTGTCTTCTGAGCTCCCACAGCTAGAGGCCCGAGAATGGAAACACCAGAATGGCCACATTTCTCTGAGGCAAAGTTCTTTCTCAATGGCCTTGCTTATTTCTCAAAGGTACATGTTCAGGGGACTTTCCTGGTGATCCAGTGATTGAGACTCTGCTCTTCCAGGGCTTTCACTGCAGGTGGTGCAGATTTGATCCCTGGTTGGGGAACTAAGATCCCACATACCTTACAGTGCAACCAAAGGGAGTAAAAACAAGAAGAAGTGCCTGCTCATGTATTGTTATATTTTCAAAAGAAAATACCAAAAATTTTCAAAAATAAAATGACTATAGGTAGATTCACTTCTCTTAATTTCACTGGGCAAGAAAGGGTTGGCAATGCCCCATTGCACATAAAATAACTTCTTGTCTTCTAATTATTTCTGTGACTCTTTAGCTCCTAGAGCCTGAAGAATTTATACCACGTCTGAAGGCTTGTCTCAGCTACTTCCTTTTAATTCCTGTACTATTCCCCTTCTCTCCCACCCACTAAACCCAGCATATACGTACTCTATCACTTACTATCAAGTGCTTACTGTTGCCTTGCCCTATAACATCTAGGTATCAGGAGCCACTTGAATGAAACACTAATGAACAGGTAATTGAATGCTATGAAAAATGTTGGAATTCTTAGCCTTAATGACAAGACTGATTTAGAATAGAATTTGAAAAATTAAGACCCAAAACCTGAATTGTTTCAGCAAAATATCTTTCTCTGAAGATAAATAGATAGATAGATGATGGACATCCAAACATATAGATGTGAAAGACAGAAAGTACATTTGTGTTGTCAGGCATAGGTTGGAGAACAAGATCCCTTTTAACAAATCGTAAATTCTCATTGCCAACAGACACCACTTTTACCAATTGACCTGCAGCCAATTCAGCTCACACATTTTATTACTTTCTTGAACTCTGTGCGTTTATGTTTGAGGCTCTTGGTTTCATGTATTCAACTGGATAATTGCACTTTAAAAAAAGAAAACTAACTGAGAAAAGGTTTCATTAAAATAAAATATATTGCGTTCAAACTCATGAATCAAAAATAAAACTTAAAACAAATTAATAGATCAAAAAGTCCACAAAAGGCAGTATTTTCCAAACTGTATTGAGGATGTACAAGAAAAAAATGATTCCAAGGACAAAAAAAAAATTTTTTTTTAATTGGAACACTAATTTTAAAAAAAGGGGAACTGACAAAGTGTGTTTTTTTATTGTAATATTTCACATAATCTGAATTAGTGTGTAATTTGAGTCATGAAAGTATCTGCAGGGGTGTATGTGTTCAGTGCTTCATATGCATATTTTGTAATGGAATCTTTATGTATGTGCATGCATACAGTACCTTCTGGAATGAGTGTTTTTTCAACCATTCTTTAACTCCTCTCCTTGGTGTTTTTCTATACCTTAAAAAGTAACAGGATTCGCATGAAAGTCTCTGTAATCTTTCCAAATTTCAACAAGAAAGATGGGGGAAAAAAGGCACAGTAATATGACATTAAATATAATGCATAATTTTACTAGAGTTTATGTCAAACTGGGTTCACTGCTAACTGTTCACTGCAGGCTCTTCTTGTCTCTACTTCCTGTACAGATACCTACAATAAAGTGTCATATATTCTAATTCAGCAGGCCTATAGGACTGGGGGCTTTAGACGTGAATATATTTTACTAGGATCCTCACTTGATTCTAATGCAGTCCAATTTCGCCATGTACCATTCTGGACTCTTGCTTACAGTGATATTCAATATTTCTTTGTCTAATAAAATCACATGGACATCATTTGTCATTTACTTTTACCTTTACATGTGTTTCATCCTCTGGGAATCTAATCTTTCATGCCTGGACATTGCACTGCCTCCATTACCCTGCATTCCACAGACCAGAATATTTATCTCCTGGCCCTGCTGCAATCGTTACTTTAGTTGTTACAACTGCCTAAGATTTTTGACAAAGAGGCTGCATTACTTGTTGTGGAGAAAAAAAAAAGTCTAATATCCAAGGAAATTACTTATGTTCAACTTTAGGACACAGTGACCACAATAAGAAAAAATTTAGTAGCTGAGAGAGAACAGGTTTTATACATGCCAAAGATGGTCAGATTTTCATCTCAAGCACAAATGAAAACTGCTGGTATTTAAGAAAACAACACCAGCTTCATTCAGTTTCAGGTATTGCATTACAGTGCATAAATCTAATGAAATATAGCCCTCAGGTTAAACAGAGATGCTCCCTTCAAATAAATGAATATTAACCAGCCCATGACATTCTCAGTCTCATTAGCCTCAACTAGTTATTTCAGCTGCTGCATATATAGGCTGGCCTTCCTCAGAGACCAACCCACCTGGGGTAATAAATTGAAAACTGATGTCAGGAGAATTGCAAATTGGTTTCAAAGCAAAGAAATACAGTGGGAACATCAACGCTGTTGACAAAGACTTCTCCTGGTGTTCTGCATTCTGGCATCAACTGTTCTCACCTGGGGACAACAAATAGGATGGTCCCATATGAATCTCACTTTCTTGCCTTCTTTTGTATTTGTGGCTTTCTTTGTCTTGTCTCATTTTTTACATTTTTTTCTCCTCTATTTAATAACACAAAGGAGAAATGGAACAGCCGAACAGACCAATGTCTTCTAATATACAAGCACATGCAATGGTGGAAGCTTTGCAGTGTGATTTCTCAATTTTACTTCTTATTCTGATAATAATAGTCAGTTATGGATTCTTTATTTTTACCAGAATTAAACCTTCATCTTGAAAATATCGCTACATCCTGCTTTTCTCATCTTATCATCTTTTGTCAGCTAGCTCCCTGAAAATTATAGTAGATTGTGTAAATAATTATCTTTGAATATTAAAAAAAAAGTTGTCAAGGCATCTTTTAATATGGTAACTTAATTCAATGTCAGTGTTACCAGTGATTGCTACATCAATAACACCAATGGCCAATTCTCAACGTTGATCTTACTTTCCTTATTTGCATCATGTAATACATACCTTTCTTCTTGATATGCTTCCTTCATTTGGGTTCCAGGATCCCACAATCTCCTTGTTCTTCTCCCAATTCACTGGCTACCTCTTCGTCTCTTTTTCTGGTTTCTTCTCATCATCCTGACCTTGAAATGTACTGTTACCCAAATTTCAGACATTTTACTTCATCTTTTTTATAACTATTCTTATTATCTTGAGATTTAATGTAGCCTTTTGAATTTAAATAACTGCTGTATGCTGATGGTTTATGTATCAGTTTCCAGAGCTGCTGTAACAAAGTACCATAAAATGGGTAAGTTGAAACCAACTGAAATTTCTCTCTCACAGTTCTGGTAGCTGAAATTTGAAACCATGGTGTTGTCAAGGCCATGTTCTCTCTGAAGGCTCTAGGGGAGACGCTCTTCCATGTTCTTCTCTTCAATCCTGGTATTTCTGGAAAAGTGGGGTGTTATTGTGCCTTATGGATGCTTCACTTAATCTCTCCCCTGCAATGTAACATGCCTCCTTGCATGTCTGTGTCTTTTCCTCTTAATAAGAACACAGTTATATTGATGAAGAATCCACCCTACCCTACTCTAGCGTAATCTCATCCTATTTTAACTAATTGCATCTGCAATAAGTATGCTGCTGCTGCTGCTAAGTTGCTTCAGTCATGTCCGACTCTGCGCGACCCCATAGACGGCAGCCCACCAGGCTCCCCCGTCCCTGGGATTCTCTAGGCAAGAACACTGGAGTGGGTTGCCATGTCCTTCTCCAATGCATCAAAGTGAAAAGTGAAAGGGAAGTCGCTCAGTCGTGTCCGACTCTTCGCGACCCCATGGACTGTAGCCAACCAGGCTCCTCTGTCCATGGGATTTTCCAGGCAAGAGTACTGGAGTGGGGTGCCATTGCCTTCTCTGCTGCAATAAGTATATTTCTAAATAAAATCCCATTCTGAGATTTCAAGAAGAACATGAATTTCATGGGAACAACATTCAATCTAATATTTCTTTTGTGAACTCCAAACATGTATATCCAAATTCACATCATATCTCTATTTTACAGGTATTTCAGGTTTAACATATAAAAAGCCGGACCTCTGTTTTGCTATACTAAATCTATCTTACTACAGTCTCTCCATCTCAATTCATAGCAACTTCATCCTTCCATGCACTCATTCAAAAACCTTAAAGACATCCTTTCTCCTTTCTTTTTTTTTTTTCTTTCTCCTTTCTATATTTCATGTTACTTTTGTTCAGTTGCTAAATCATGTCCAATTCTTTTTTTTTTTTTTCATGTCCAATTCTTTTATGACCCCATGGACTGTAACCCACCAGGTTCCTCTGTCCATGGGATTCTCCAGGCAAGGATCCTGGAGTGGGTTGCCATTTCCTTTTCCAGGTGATCTTTCTGACCCAGGAATCAAACCCACCTCTTATACCTCAACACTAATTATTCAACAAATTATGACAGTTAAAAAAAAAAATATATCCAGGTACAGTTTCTCCTTACCACTTCTATTCTAAACCCTGTCAAGCTTATCAAACCAATTTCTTGTGATTATTCACAAATGTGTTGTCTTATTTTTTCTCTTTTCCCCTCTTGGGTCTATTTTAAAAAATATATGGAGTGTAAAGCCATCACCTTAAAACCAAGTCAGACGATGTCATTTCCTGTCCAAAGTACTCCTATAGCATTTTCCTTCTTTCTGAGCAAAACTAACATCTTGTTAAAAGATTCTATGAGAATATTCTTCCACTTACCTCTCTGACTAGATCCCCCAACTACATGGGGCTACTTCATCTTCCTGTTATTCATCAGGTACCTTACTTTCTGAGAACTTCTGCATTTGCTTCCCCCTTTGCCTGGATCCTATTTCTCAGTTATTCCCAGGCTTGTTCCATCCTTTCCTAGAAGTCTTTATTTAAATGCCATGTTTTCTCTGAGGCCTGCTATGAATATTCTATTTAAAATTTTGCTGCCCCAAACTCTCAATCCCCTTTTCCAATTAATTAGATTTTTCTCCACAGGACATACCACTTATACTACTTCTATGTACTTACCTTACAGAACTGACACTACCTATTTTGCTTATGTGTCTCCCTTCTTCAGAAGGAAACTGTCAGGAGGATAGGGATTTTATGAGCTTTGTTCAATGCCATATCCCGTGCATTTAGAATAATGTCACACAGTGATGCTAATTACTATCGCTGAATGAGCCATGCCCGTTTACAATAAATAGTAGGAAGCCTTATGGACTGTGTTTAAGAACAACAGGTTCTACCCCAACAACAGGTTCTGTTATTCTTTGTAACACATCTGCTCTGTAGCAAGTGTCTTAATCCCATAAAATTCTGTTTTGTACATATCTCCCATTGTGTGAACCCAATCTCAGAAGCACTAAACCAGACTATAGAACCATACTCAGTCTGTCTGTCTCAGAATTTCCTACATATTCGGAAGATTAATAAAAGGCCAATGTTACACCATGAATAGACCAAACTTCTATTTGCCATTGTCAAATGCATCTCTTTCTGAAGAAACTCTACAATTATTTTTAAAGCTTTAAACAGTTACAAAGCATGAGCAGTCTCTCTCTTTACAGATGTGGCTCAAGTCTTAAATCAACATGTCTAATGCATGAGAATGGACAGACCTAGATTTAGTCCTGATCAGAAAAGTGAAAGAAGAATGCAAATGGTAAAGGAGAAAACAATTGCTGACTTGCTCAGCTTTGTCCTGAAGAAACTAAAAATGCTGCAAATCCCTCAGAGTTCCTCCACCCCTTCTCCACCAGTTGTTATACAGAGATAACATTTAAAAGCCTTTGTTTTTCTTCTCTTTTTAATTGCTTACAGTATTAGGATTTATCTTTATGATATGGAAAAATGTTTCTTTCAGAAATTGCAATGTTTTGGAAAAGGGAAAAATATTTCCCAAAGTATTATATTAATGAATGTTTATGAGATTCTATTTCGGCAATGCAAAGGGCTCCTGAGATACCTATTCAGAGAGTTCATTTCAACAAGACAGACATTTAGTTTGACAATAAACCAGGTTATTTCATATAAGATGTGGAAGTTTCCTTCAAATGTTAACTAATTTTCCCATTCTGAACGCAGATAATCATGAATTTGTTTTATTTCCATTCACAGAAAAATATTGAATAACATACCTTTATACATTGACAGTATAAGATGTTTTGAACCCCTTTAAATTTTAATTTCATTGTGAGATCCCAATTAATTATGAGTGGACTTATACCGTTTTAGTATAAGAGAGAGAAAAACCAATTCCATAGAATTGGGCAAACACCTACTCATTGATTGATCATAAAACTTTTATCCTATTAGAAAGTAAAATGAGGTCACTTGATCAACTTAAGGATACTTTTGTGGCAGATGTAGTTTTGGGAACTACAGACAATATTTTCCATGGGAGAGACTTACCATAGCTCTTTTGCCATGCTATTTGAACACATGTCTACTGATAAAATCAGATTTAAAGATATTAATAACTGCTAGTGAGATTTTTAAGAAACTTTCCTACAATATACTAAATGGCTTTTGACACAGAATAAAAGAAAGAAGAAAAATTAGGTCTCCATGATCTATTACTTCTCTAAAAGATGAATTAGAATCCTGCTTGAAAATTATTGGCATCACACAGCTCCTGCCTCAATAGGTGAATTATCAGGCCATACACATTCTGATTACTCAAATCGACAGGTATTCAGTTTGAAAAAAAATCCATTGTTTTTTAAAACAAATGAGGGATATTTTGATTCCTCATGTCTATAAATTACTTCCATTGATTGTAATCTCTTTCTCTGTTTTCTGTAGCACTGAGAATTTGAGGCTGCATGGAGGGCAATGAAATTCTGAGAGCACAAGTTTAGAAGCCATCCAAAGCCTAGCAAAAGAAGATTTTGTAGGTTACAGTGACAAAAAGAGTGGGGATTACTAAGACAACTATATCCAGAAACTGACTTGGTGATGAATTGTATATTACTGGTGAGAAGGGGGTTGTATCTAGAAAGACTGCTACTTTCTGGATTATAAATTTGGGTTGACAGAGATGATGGGTTGAAGGTGGACAGAAAATGAGCCTATCTGGAAAAGAGCCATATTTTATATATGTATGTATAAATTTACTTGGACTATTAATTTGAGATTAGCTTGAGAGTGGATTCTGATTAGAGAGTGGTCATATAGATCTGGGGTTCAGAAAACAGGAAACTGTGAGAAACATCACTACCAGGTGTCTAGTGAGCAAAACCTGAAACTGGGTGAGGCTGCTTAACAATAAAGAAAACAAACGAGGACTGAGGAGGACTTCAGGGTGAGCCCTGAGAACTTCCAAGCACTGGTGCCCTAAAGGGACCATGTATCTCAAGGTTCTTAGAGTAAAATACTTTGAATTTGACTGCAATCATATCATACCTCTGATCAAAAGCATTCCATGACATTAAACCTCCACAAAACAAGGCCAAACTATTATGACTGGCACTAATGACCCACTCTGCCCCGCACCATCACCACCGTGGTCTAGTTTCAGCATACCATTTTAGCTTCATTCCCAGGGATATCTCTCAATACTGTCTTTGCTCTAAAATCAGCTTATACCTGCTCCTATAAAGTTTCCTACTTCTATGACTTTGCATACGCAATGCTGTTTGTATGTTGTAACCATGTCCACATGCCCTCACCTTCTGCGTGTGTTTCATTTTTCTTCAAGGCCCAGATCACTGTCTCCCCTCAGCCCCATCATCTTATTTCAGTAAGACATTCTCTGCTTCCTATTGTTACATATGTCATCTAAATGTAAACATCATAGTTCATGACATGATATAAACAAGTAACATGGGTAAAGTTCTTACTATAAACCCAAGTATGTTGTTGGTACTCATGAATCCTCAGTTGCTTTATGCTGTGTCTATTAAAATATTAATAGCATACATGTGAACTTGTATAGAGGTTCTAATAAGCAACTCTCGTTACTGAGTGAACAAAAGCTTGGGTATATTTGTCGTCATTGTTGTTCAGTCACTAAGTCATGTCTGAATATTTGTGATCCCAGGAGCTGTAGCATGCCAGGCTTCACTGTCCTGCACTGTCTCTTGGAGTTTGCTCAGTTCATGCCCATTGAGTCCATGATGCTATCAAAACATCTCATCCTCTGCCAACCCCTTTTCCTTTTGCTTTCAGTCTTTCCCAACATAAGGATCTTTTCCAAAGAGTGGAGTCTGCATCAGGAAGCCAAAATATTGGAGCTTCAGCATCAGTCCTTTCAATGAATATTCAGGATTAACTGGTTTGGATTAACTGGATTGATCTCTTTGCAGACCAAGGGACTCTCAGTCTTCTCCAACACCACAATTTGAGAGCATCAATTCTTTGACATTCAGCCTTCTTTATGGTTTAACTGTCATATCCATACGTGAGTACCAGGAAAACAATAGTTTTGACTAAACAGACCTTTGCCAGCAAAGTGATGTCTGTGCTTTTTAATATTTTGTATACTTTTGTCATAGCTTTTCTTCCAAGTAGCAAGCATCTTTTAATATCATGACTTTGACTATACTGTCCACAGTGATTTTGGAGAAAGAAAATAAAATCTGTCACTGTTTCTACTCACCCCCTCCCCCCACCTCACCAATCTATTTGCCATGAAGTGATGGATACCATGATCTTAATTTTTTGAATATTGAGTTTCAAGCCAGCATTTTCACTCCCCACATTCACCCTCATCAAAAGACACTAGTTCCTCTTCAATTTCTCCCATTAGACTGATATCATCTGAATATCTGAGGTTGTTGATATTTCTCCCCGCAATCTTGATTCCAGCTTGTGAGTCATCCAGCCTGGCATTTTGCATGATGCACTCTGCATAGAGGTTAAATAAGCAAGGTGACAATATACACCCTTGTCTTACCCCTTTCTCAATTTTGAACCAGCCCGTTGTTCCATGTCCAGTTATTATTTGGCCAGTTATAATTTGACTTGCTTCTTGACCAGCATACAGGTTTCTCAGGAGATTGGAAAAGTGGTCTGGTACTCTTATGTCTAAGAATTTTCCACAGTTGTGATCCAAGCAGTCAAGGGATTTAGTAGTTAGTGAAGCAGGTGTTTTCTGGAACTCCCTTGTTTTTTCCATGATCCAATAAATGTTGCCAATTTAATCTCTGGTTCCTCTGCCTCTTCCAAAATCCAGCTTATATATCTGGAAGTTTTCAGTTCATATACAGCTGAAGCCTAGCTTGAAGCATTTTGAGCATAACCTTGCTAGTGTGTGAAATGAGTACAAGTATACGGTAGTAGGAACATTATTTGGCATTGCCCATCTTTGGGATTGGAATGAAAATGACCTTTTCAGTCCTGTGGCCACTGCTGAGTTTTCCAAATTTGCTGACATTTGGAGTGCAGCACTTTAACAGCATCATCTTTTCAGATTTGAAATAGCTCAGCTGGAATTCCATCACCTCCACTAGGTTTGTTTGTAATAATGCTTCCTAAGCCCACTTAACTTCACAGTCCAGGAAGTCTGGCTCTAGGTGAGTGACCACACCATTGTGGTTATCTGGGTCATTAAGACCTTTCTGAATAGTTTGCCTGTATATTCTTATCATTTCTTCTTAATCTCTTCTGCTTGTGTTACAGTTTTTGTCCTTTATTGTGCCCATCCTTACATGAAATATTCCCTTGACATATCCAATTCTCTTGAAGAGGTCTCTAGTCATTCCCATTCTGTTGTTTTCCTCTATTTATTTACACAGTCCATTTAGGAACACAGTCTTATCGCTCCTCGCTATTCTCCAGAACTCTGCACTCAGTTGTGTATATCTTTCCCTTTCTCAGTTGTCTTTTGCATCTCATCTTTCCTCAGCTATTTGAAAAGTCTCCTTAGACAATTGCTTTGCCTTCTTGCGTTTATTTTTCTTTGGGATGGTTTGGTCACTGCCTCCTGTACAATATTACAAATTTCCATCCATAGTCCTTCAACACTCTGTCTACCATATCTAATCCCTTTAATTTGTTTGTTACCTCCACTGTATACTCACAAGGGATTTTCCTAGTGGCTCAGACAGTTAAAAATTCACCTGCAGTGCAGGATACCCTGGTTTGGTACCTGTATTGGGATGATCCCCTGGAGAAGGGAGTGACTATCCACTCCAGTGGGCAGAGGTGCCTGGTAGGCTACAGTCCACTGGTTCTCAAAGAGTCAGACATGACTGAGCAACTAACGTGTATACCTGAATGGTCTAGTGGTTTTCCCTACTTTCTTCCGTTTAAACCCGAATTGTGCAATAAGGAGTTCATAATCTGAGCCATAGTCAGGTCCGTAGTCTTGTTTTCAATGACTGTATAGAGTTTCTCCTCAGCTGCAAAGAACATATTAATCTGATTTCAGTATTGACTATCCGTTGATGTCCATGTGTAAAGCCATCTTTCATGTTGTTGGAAAAGGGTGTTTTCTATGACCAGAGTGTTCTCTTGACAAAACTCTGTTAGCCTTTGTCCTGTTCCATTTTGTACTCTGAAACCAAACTTGCCTGTCCTTCTGGATATGTTTTTTTTTTTTTTTTTAATTTATTCATTTTAATTGGAGGCTAATTACTTTACAATATTGTAGTGGTTTTTGCCATACATTGACATGAATCAGCCATGGCTGTACATGTGTTCCCCATCCTGAGCCCTCCTCCCACCTCCCTCCCCATCCCATCCCTCTGGGTCTTCCCAGTGCACCAGCCCTGAGCACCTGTCTCATGCATCAAACCTGGACTGGCGATCTGTTCCACAAATGATAATATGCATTTTCAATGCTATTCTCTCAGATCATCCCACCCTCGCCTTCTCCCAGAGTCCAAAAGACTGTTCTATACATCTGTGGCTCTTTTTCTGTCTCGCATACAGGGTTATCGTTACCAACTTTCTAAATTCCATATATATGCGTTAGTATACTGTATTGGTGTTTATCTTTCTGGCTTACTTCACTCTGTATAATGGGCTCCAGTTTCATCCACCTCATTAGAACTATCTCTTGATTTTGAATTTTTGCATTCCAATCCCCTCTGATGACAAAGACATCTATTTTGGATGTTAGTTATAGAAAGTGTTATAGGTCTTCGGAGAATAAGTCAACTTCAACTTCTGCCTTAGTGATTGGGCTTAGACTTGGATTACTTTTTTTTTTTTTAAGACTTGGATTACTTTGATATTGAATGGTTTGCCTTGGAAATGAACTGAGATCATACTGTTATTTTTGAGATTGCACCCAAGTACTACATTTTGAACTTATTTGTTGACTATGAGAGCTACTCCATTTCTTCTAAAGGATTATTGCCCACAGTAATAGATATAATGATCATCTGAATTAAATTTACCCATTTTTGTCCATTTTAGTTCACTGATGCCTAAAATGTTGATGTTCACTCTTGCCATATCCTGTTCGACCATGTTCAATTTACCTTGATTCATGGACCTAACATTCCATGTTCCTATGCAATACCTTTCTTCATATATAGCATCAGTCTTTACTTTCACCGCCAGACACATCCACAGTTGAGTGTCATTCCTGCTTTGGGCCAGCTGCTTCCTTCTTACTGGAATTATTAGTAACTGACATCCATTCTTCCCTGGTAGCATATTTGACAAGTTCTGATGAGGGTCCATGTTATGGTGTTATATCTTTTTGCCTTCTCATACTATCTTTGGGGTTGTATATGCAAGCATAGTGGAGTGGCTACCGTTTCCTCCCCTAGTGGACCCCATTTTGTTAGAACTCTTCACTATGATTCTACTTCTGTGGCCCTGTATGGTATTGCTCATAGCTTCATTGAGTTATGCAAGCCCATTTGTCATGACAAGGCTGTGACCCATGAAGAGACTTGAGTATACAAGATAATGTAATACAATATAAATAAGATTAAATTTCCATTATCCAAATGATGCTTCTCTTAGTATCCACATAAAGACATGTAGGAGTCTGCCTTTTCCCTCTACCCTTCCCCTCTCATAAGCACACCTTCACAAAGCATTGCTTTCATAACAGTTCTATGATTTAAAAAAAAAAAAAAAGTATATGAGAAAAGGTAGATTATTCTAGAAACATGTAGCATGGGAAATAGTAATTATTCCAATATAAAAGGATATGCCAATTTTGAAAAAAAAAAAACTGAATAGAATTCTGTTCATCCTTAGCTGTTGATAATAAAACCTTATCTTGTTAACAAAATATATTTCAGTTTTGAATGTAGGAACAATTTTTTAAAACATAAAAAATGTAAAAAATGGGTCTAACCTTCCCAGAGTTGAGTTCATCTTCCATGAAGGTATGTAAAGAAGATCTATTTATCCATTTCTAGAACTGAGAGCCTTTATTTTGGTGGGAGATAGGACAAAACCACCATGGAGTATTTTTAGACTTAATGATTGTATCCATAACTCCTATAGTTAACCAAAATGGCAGAAGTGACAACTAAGCTATGTGTAACTGCATTTACAATATGGATACTTTTCATATATCACATAGAGAAATATTTTAAACATGAATTGCAATCTGGTTGCATACCAAGTCAAAGAGCAGGTCTCAAAACAGTATTTAAGCTAAAATCTGAATTATATGTGAATAGTTTCCACTATCCTGATATTTATGTTCATATGGCCAAATTTCAGAGGTGCACTACAAATACATCTGTGTCCAAGATGCTAATTTTTATTCCAAATATTTGGCATCACATGGATTTATTCATGATATTCTCACTGCCTCCACTGAGGCTCAGTATTTCTTTCTTCCTTCCCTGCTGTAAGAAGTCCTTTCTCCTGCATAACTACTCTTATCAAAACAACAGCATTTCACATGTATTCAGAATGTGAAAGTGCCTCATCTTAGGCAATGGGCATATTTTGAAATGGATACGTGATATACAAATTGAATTTTCTAAATTAACTCTCATTTGAAAGTGATATAGAAAATATATGCTATTTTTGAAAATAATATATAAAAAGTAATGTAAATATAATTTTTCTTGAGAAAATACTGTATCCTTTTTATATTCCCTCTATGTCTTTATTCAATCTCATATTGCCTTCTCTTAAAGAAAATGTTGATAACTTAGATTGGACTTAAAAATAATTTTATCTTCCATTCTGTCTGTATAATGGCCCTGTTACTCATGTTGCTGTGTCACTGCAGATCAGTGTGCTTTGTAGAAACTCCAGAACTCTAACTGTATCCTAGGGACACACTCTGGTGTTCATGAATTATCAAGTCACCAATGAAATTACCAAGAAAACCGAGTAACCAAACAAAGTTCAGACTTGATGCTACATAAAGTTAAATAGTTGCATAAATTTGTAGATCTGTTATTTTTAACTTGAAGCCAGAACTACAGCATTATCTCAATTCTGCCCTCAGCACACCAGCATTTTCCATTTTATTTTCTGTAGGAAATTGTCTTCATAAAATGTTCTCACTGAGCTGTTTTTCTTTGAATAAAAGTCACTTCCTTTTAGAAACACATTTATTTTAGAATGTTTTAAAAATGAAAAGATAATAAGGGAAGAAATTAAATTCCCATAGTCCTACTATCAAGTGATAATAAGCTCTTTCATGCCTTTCCTTTTCCGGAATCATCATTTTTGATATGCAATTTTTGACTTATACTATTGCATGCCAATTCATGGACAGCTTACTCAGCTAGAATTAGATACTCTTAGAATTAATTCAAGATCTTTGAGACACATGACAAGTTTAGTGACCTCACTTATAGTTGAAGAAACTACCACCCAGAAAATGTACATAAATTGCCCAATGTGCTTCATTGTTTTCCCAGAGCTTGTTGCATTGCAGTAAATGTGCAAGCACCAAGGGTAGAATACAATGATGTGACTTTTGGTATGATTTTCCTTCTTAAACATCTTTATCTGAGGTATATTTTTAAAAATCATACAATTACTCCATTCCAGGGTGAAATCCAAAAACTTTTAATAAATATACAAATGGCATCAATATAAATCACCTTTAGAATATTTTCATCACCTTCACACAATTCGTTATTCCCATTGACAGGTAGTTATCATCCCCTCCACTAGACCCAGGCAACCACTAGTCTACTTTCTGAGTCTGTAGAATGTTTGGCAAACCTTATCATTTCCTGGGCCTTTGATTTTATTCAACTTTAAAATGGAGTAAGGGTAAGGTATTACAAAAAGCAAAGTAAATTTTTTGACATAATGTGAGCACAAAATATTAGAAGTAGTAATAACATTAATGTATCATTCCTGATAGAGCATAGGGAAGTTATAAGAGCTGAGATCTCAACTTACCCTGGCACAAGGATCAAGGTTAGAGTTCAAATTCAAATCAATCTGTCCTGATACTACACTTTACTAACTAAAGCCAAATGGGCTGTGAGATCTTTTCCTATTTCTAAGCTTCTGCTTCACACCCAGTGTGGTCCAAATGCTCTCTTTGACATTAGGTCTCAGGAAGTGATGAATCAGTCTAATTCTCATCTTTTGCCTAAGAACACCTGTTAATGGAGCCAATTAAGGCAAAGGATGACAGAGATTTGGAGGAGCTTCTGACACTTGTCCAGAAGGAACTGTGCTGAGACTGCCCATGGAAGTCTTAAATAAACCACCAAACAGCTGTCAGAAGGTAAGGATCCTGACCTTACTAAAGTCTTGGCCCAAGCCAGACTTCAATAACAGTAATGAAGTCAATGTCTTTGGATCCTGTGGTTGAAAAATGTGTCTTCCTGTCTCTGGAGACATTTTATCAATCCTGCTTATTGTAAAGCCTGGGTTGCACATCTGAGAAGAATCAACTAAAAATACCTATTCTCCACATTTGAAGCACCTCAGCATTCTGTTGTGAGTCAGGTGAGGGGGTTGAGAGGAGTCTACATCGTCGATGTGTTTATTCCAACCAGAATAACTAATAAATTAGTTGAAATCCAGTAGCACTTCACTGCTTTCACTAGGACTGGGGGCACCTTGAATTTTTTTTCACATTGATTAATTGGAGCCAACTCAAGGCATGCAAAAGTTTCCAAGTTTTCAACATTAATCACATAAATGAACTGAAAATAATTATTTTGTGGTGACTTTCTGACCTATAATAATAAGTCCCAACTTAAATATATTTAGTCCAGACAGCTAAATATGACATGGAAATAAAAAGGGAAACAAACAAGCCTAAACCTCCAGATATTTTTTTTTTTCTTGTGTAGCTCTCCTAATAATACAGGGTTCTGTTTAATTGGCATGCTTGATTAGTGGCAAAAGTGGAGTACCACCTAAACCATTTTATTCAGTAGTAACATATGAGGAAGATAAGCTTGGGAAGAAGAATTAATACAGAAACTGAGGCTTCTAAAATACTTGCCAATATTATTGCTAATCCCTAAATTTTGTGATTACTCAGCTTTAAATATTACCTCTTTCTTGTTTTGTTTTCTCTTATATTTCCAATTTTCAAAATACTGTTGAGCTCTTAGAATTTTATCCTACATCCTATCCTATTGCCACCAACTCACTACCTCAGATTATAAAAAGATACTGTCATAATTTCCTTTGGTTTATAATTCTAGATAGTTAATTTGGCTACCAATATAGGTTTGCACTGTAGATTTAAGTTTGAAGAATTTTGTATAGGAAATGTTTCAAAAATAAAAGGAAAATAACTCTTGTTATTTGGGCTATTTAAAAACATATTTTCAAAAAATAAAATATGCTTCTTCTAGTTGTTTGTTTACAAAGATGCAGTTGATTCATTTGCTTTAGAAATGTGAGAAGAAATCATACAAAGAACATGGAATACAAAAGCTAAATGAAAGCAGTTAAACTTCACCAAGGAATCCCAAAGGGAATATTTATAGTGCTATCAGGAGTCTCTCTTCAATGTAAAATTAGTAACCAACTTAGCTACCCTGAATATATTTAAATGCATATAGTAGAATCGTCCATTAATGATCAGTATCAATTTTAAAATTGCTTCATTTTCAGACACCTCAACACTCAAACAGGGGAAAAACAAATCCATGCCAACTCATTCTGTGCAGTCAACAGAGGTTTTCCACGTTTTAGATTAGGTCATATCAGTGTATGTTTAATGAGATGTAAGTATATTTCTATGTCTCAATTCCTCTTTATTTATTTTCTTTTCAATAAGATATCACCCATTTGCATGGTCTCCATCCACCTCTATATTTTTTTTTAGGATAATATTCCATGTTAGAGTTTGTACAAAGGTTCAGTGTTGTGTTGAATTATGACCTACACATTTTTACTCTCAGAAAATGTAATGTCTCTGGTACCAAACTTAGAATTCCTTTTAAATCAGTTCTTTCTCCAAAATAGTTAGGTGTTATATTAATGTTCCCCTAGTGGCTCAGTCAGTAAAGAATCTGCCCCAGTGCTGGAGACCTGGGTTTGATCCCTGGGTCAGGAAGATCCCCTGGAGAAAGGAATGACAATCCACTCCAGTATTCTTGCCTGGAGAATCCCATGGACGGCAGAACCTGGCAGACTACAGCCCATGGGGCCACAAAGAATCGGAAATGACTGAGCAACTAATGTGTTTATTTTATATCAATACCACTCCCTGGGGAATATCATTTGTCCTCTATTCCTTCTCAGCTTCTACTATTTTTTTCCCTTATCACCATACTTTCCTCTCACCTTGTTTTGCTAAAATGGACTTTTCCTTTTCTCTAGGCTATTTCTGTACTCCCATACTGTCACCAAGCTAATTTTCCTTTAAAGCACTATTTTCATTTACTTGCTTTTCATTCATTCATTGATTCATTTGGTTTGATCATTCATTTATTGAGCATCACTGTTGTACCAGATTTTATCACACATTTTTATTTTCACTGAGATGATGTTGCACACAAAGACATCCACCCATTGCTTAATATTTGTAGTTGATCTCCATCAACAATTTTCAACTTTCATGCTGACAATTTTCCAGTACATGTCTCCTCTATGACATATGAGCATTCTACTCTTATCCTTCCTTTGAAAGGTTCAAATCAGTTCCTATACTTATCCTAACTTTTTTTGTTTTTTGCTTGTATTATTTCCAGAATGGGCTTCCCTGATAGCTCAGTTGGTAAAGAATCTGCCTGCAATACAGGAGACCCTGGTTTGATTCCTGGGTCAGGAAGATCCCCTGTAGAAGGGATAGGTTACCACTCCAGTATTCTTGGGCTTCCCTTGTGGCTGAGCTGGTAAAAAATCCGCCTGCAATGTGGGAGACCTGGGTTCAAGCCCTGGGCTGGGAAGATCCCCTGGAGAAGGGAACAGCTACCCACCCACTCCAGTATTCTTGTCTGGAGAATTTCATGGACTATAGTCTATGGGGTCACAAAGAGTTGGACTGAGTGACTTTCACTTTCCAGAACAATGTGTGTTTCATGTATATATATATATATATATTACTTTCCCATTATTCTGTTTTTATCACCTTACCTCCTGAATAAGTTTCATCGTCTGTCCCTTCTTTATCCAGTCAAAAAACTCCTTTTCAATCTCCTTGAAGTTCCTTTTAGTCACTTTTGCCCTCTTGAGTTTATATCTTTGATATTATCAATGGAGAAAGTTGAACTGTATGGGATGATTTCTTGGGGACCAGAGAATGCAAAGAATATACTGTGTCTTATTCAGTATTAAATACAGAATAGGTATTATATAAACTCATCTGCTCTGTTCTCATTTGATCCTCTCTTCAATCCCTGTCATTTTCATCAAAGTGTCCCCTTGTATTTCTTCACCTTGGGTGACTTTTTGTATTACTATATTTTTTAAGACAGTATATGTCCAGGAAAATTTTTTAAAGATTTACAAACTACTGGTCAAATTTGCCCCAGAATCACGAGCTAGTCACATATTTCCCCAATTTCCTCTCATTGAGGTATTCTTGGCATTTGTACTCTGTGTGTGTACATTTTAAAAATATAGTATCATCCTGTCATTGAATATTGCCTGCATGTATTTATGTATGTATGTGTGTATATATATATATATATATATATATATATATATTACACTGAATTGGAAATTTGGTGACAGTGAATAAGGACTGGATTTAAAGAATTCCATTAAATGTCTGGCTAAGATAGTTAAATGCCAACAGTGAAGCAAACTTAGCTTAGGACAAGAATAACAACAAGTGCCTTAAGGCCAACTCCTGCCCTAGCCAGTAGTGGCCTCTATTGCCTCTGAATGCAATGATCCACCTCGCCTTCCCTCTACCTTCTCTTTCCTCTTTCCTCTACTCTCTATCATGGTGCCCCACACCGTCTATTTGTCTTAAATGCTTTCCTTGTTTAATTCTATATTCCCTAACAATTTGAGAAAAATAAAACTACCATGCAAATCCACACTGGAGACATAAAAAAAGAGAATAACTTGAGGAATGAGGACAAGTAAGGAGCTTTAAATCTGAAGAAGAACAAAGTTAATTTTCATTCCCTTATCCTGAGTCCCTGAAAGGGATTGTTTTACCTAGAAAATTGTTTTCCTATATCAGGCACTTACTTCAAGCCATTCACATCTCTATTACAATGTTCTGGTTAATTGTTACTTGTCATTGAGCCAAAGCAAGGATAAGGCAAAATAATCTGAGAAACTGTAGAATAAGGCTGCCAGGTTTAGTCTTTAAACAAAACAAAGAGAAAATTCAAGCATCTAGACATTAAATTTAAAATAGCATCTGTCAAGGAATGTTAGAGATGTACCACATTTTATCTATTTATCACTTAATATTCCCATTTGTGTACTTTGCCCTTTTTTCCTGTTAGCTACAGTCACATTTTATTCCAAAATACTGTTTGAATCTAAACTCTCCTACCCTCAGAAACAAATGATAATTGAAATAACATAATAAATGCAGCATCTTTTCCATTTCTCCATCTTAAATTTTTTCTTTGCATTCCAGACATTACAGAACCAAATTACATTTTTGCATATTATATCAAAACAAGTGCAATCACAATAACCATTTATTTCTCAGCATTTTCATTTCTTTTTTAATGAACTTTCCCTGAGGACATTCTCACAATTGAGTATTTATTTATTATAAGCAAAAAAAGAAATCTTGATTGTTCCAGCTGTGACAGAGAAACTTACTATGATAAGCATACAGTAGATGAAACAAGAAATAATAATAATGATAAGCATTTCAATACTATGGGATCTAAAGTAACAAAAAGAAATGAAGTGACACTGGGTTAAGATGTTCTCTTTTCCATCTTTCTATGAAATATCTTATTTCTCATCTCTAGGATCAAATAAAATTTCTATTTCAAAATACCAATGCTCACTATAAATTACTTTTAAAAAATGAAGGCTTTACTGATAAAAATGCCATAACAAGAGATTTGAAAAGGAAAGTTCTATCACTTGAATGTTTAGTAGTAGTAGTAACATATGTAGCAGGTAAACCATCTTTCTCGTAGACCTATTTTCTAGTTTATAAACGGTTGACCCACTTCTATATAGGTCTTTAGTATCCATTATTTCACTCATTCATTTGTTGTTGTTCAGTGACCAAATCATGTCTAACTCTTTGCAACACCATGAACAGCAGCATGCCGGCCTTCCCTGTCCTCCACTATCTCCCAGAGTTTGCTCAAATTCACATCCATTGAGTCAGTGATGCTATCTAACCATCTCATCCTCTGCTGTCCTCTTCTCCTTTTGCCTTTAATCTTTCCCAACATCAGGGTCTTTTCCAATGAGTTGACTCTTCACATTACATGGCCAAAGAATTGAAGCTTTAGCTTCAACTCATTTATTTAATGCAGTAATTATTATCCATTTAATGTTTTTGAGGGACAAAAATGTGTCACTGTTTAAATGACAACCCACTCCAGTATTCTTGCCTGGAGAATCCACTGGCCAGAGGAGCCTGGTGGGCTACAGTCCATAGGGTTGCAAAGAGTCGGACATGACTGAGCAAACACTTTCTTTCAAGTCTCTAAAACTGAATTCAGTGATTTTACTTCTCATTTATGTCACTGATTAATAGTTTGGTATTCACTAATATCATGTAGAAACTACTTATTATATCAATTCTTCCCATTTCCTAAAAGGTAAACGTAGTGCAGTCTGTCAATGTGTATGGTACCAATTGTTAAAGAAGTTCAGAATAGAGGGAAGATAATTCCTTCTCGTTACTTTACCAGTATTCATTGGACTTTTGGAAACTTATAAAACAAAAAATGAACTATCTTGTGTTTCGATTATGTGTGTGTGTGTGTGTGTGTGTGTGTGTGTGTGTATGTTTATGAAAGAAAAGTCAAAATGGTGTGTCTGAAAGTCATTCATTTCTATGGAAATATATTAGATTATGCATTGCCCTTAATAACTTTCCTCACTTCTAAATCTCCTTCACCTTATAGGAACCTCAGCTTGCTCTTTTAGTTAAAATGCAACTAGAGAAAAGTACCCATAAATGTTCTCTGGATAGAGGAGAGTATAATTAACTAACTGCCTGACTTACTAGATATACAAAGTAAGGCAAGTATTGGCACTTCCTGTTACTTTAGGGTGAATAGAGAAACTGGATTGCAGTAGAGGTAACAGAGATATAATTCATCATTTTGGAAGGATATGGTATTTTAAATATAGCTCCATTTTGTGAGATTTACTGTAATTGAGATCTTGGTATATTATACAATTTAAGTTTACAAACCATCAGTTTTTCTTAAACTATTTAAAGAAATAAGGGATCATTTTAAAAAGTATTTATAAGTCAACTGAAGATTCAAATGTGAAAAACAACACCATAATATCCTTAAAAAATGATATACAGACTACTTTTATGAGCTCAGGGGAAAAAAAATGGTTTTCTAGAATTACCCAAAAAGGGATCATTGAGGAAAAGATAAAGCCAGTTACATACATTACTAAAAAAGAACTTTCAATTTAAAGTAACAACAACAAAAAATATACCATAAAGAGTTTAAACAAACAAGTTTACAACTGGGAGAAGATCTTTGCAGCATATAAAACTGACCATGTGTAACTATTCAAATATATGAAGAACTCCTAGAAAACAACCTAAACAGAAATTGTCAACAATTCTGGAACAGGCACTGCAAGGAAGAGGGAATCTAAAGGGCCAAAGAACATAAAAATATGCTCCACCTAATTATTATCAGGACAATGTAGATTTAAATCCAACAGAATGGATGATAGAACTAAGTCTGACTTTGTAATGCATTTGCAGCCATGTGAATTGATGAAACCATCATGGATGTCTACACATTTCCTAGATAATACTTTGCACAGGTGTTCCTACAGAAGGGCACAAGGATATTCAGAACAGGGATACTTTTAGTAATGGCAAAAGGCAGAAATAATCCAAGTACACATCAACCATAGAATTAAATAGATTGGCAGCTGTCAACACAAATGGATCTACAAAGCGTAATGCTGGACAAAGAAGCAAGTATTGGGAGAATACACAGTGTGTAATTAAAAATGATAAGTTTGAAAGAGGTTGAATGCCAATTATACCTCAATAAAATGTTTTTTAAAAGTTGAGGCCAAAAAAAGTGATGGGACATACACCCCTACTATATGGGTGAGATGCATGATATTTTCATAGTTTCCAAGTAGGTCCCCACAAATTACTTATAATCAATCCTCACCAATTACCAAGAAGAAAACAGTAACCTTAAAGTGGTTACTATTCTCTGACTGATGGTTAAAATTATCTGACTGATATTACCTTAACCAGGCAAAGTGAAATCATTAAAAAAAAAAGGTGGGGGGAGTAAAATGAAACAATGTATCATTTTAGAATACAAACAAAAATGAAAACACTAAAGAAAATGATAGACTAATAAGCAAGAAAGTTAGGTAACAGGTTCTCTCCTGATACGGAGCAGAGAAAAATGCAGTGACTAAGCTACTGACGATGGTCTATTTCTTAATCAGAGTTGTAAACACACAATCATTTTGTTTGATAACTGTCTTTAAAACAGCAAATATATCCTGGTGGCTCAGATACGGTAATGGATTTGCGTCCAGTAGTGGAGACATGGGTTCTATCTCCAGGTCAGGAAGATACTCTGGAGGAGGTGATGACTGCCCACTCCAGTATTCTTGCATAAGAAATCCTACGGACAGAGGACCCTGGCGGGCTACAGCGCATGGAGTCACGAAGAGTCAGACATGACTGAGAGACTAAGGCTCACTCTCAAACATGACAATAAAGCAAAATGAAAACCAACCCCAAAATGAAAAGAACTGTTAGGTGAAACAAGTAGGAATCCATTGCCTATGGAAATTCTGAACAGAAGTCTCAAAGACCGACATGTACGGGTCCCTGTGCATGCTTGCATGCTAAGTCACTTCAGTCATGTCCAACACCTTGAGACTTCATGGACTGTGGCCCTTCAGGCTCCTCTGTCCATGGGATTCTCCAGGCAAGAATAGTGGAGTCATTTGCCACGCCCTCCTCCAGGGTATCTTTCCCACCCAGGGATCAAACCCACATCTCTTACACCTCCTACATTGACAGGAGAGTTTTTTTTTTTTTACCACTAGTGCTACCTGGGAAGCCTGCATAGCCCCCTAATAAGTCACTATTTATCTCAACAGAAAATAGATAATCACAAAACCATAACCCACTGTAGTGGTCACGACAGTGTAGTCTCTATAGCTGTCCTTACACCCAGATCCCCTAAAATCACTTTTTTTTTTCCCATTTCTGGGAGTCTCTTGCTTCTCCTCACTTCCACCCCAGTTCAGTTTCTAATGGCCCACACCTGTGAAGATATTTACAAGAATGCCTCATTGGGAGAAAGCCACTTTGCATACAAGCAAAAAGTTCCTTTATTGCATGACCCTTAAGGGTAATTCTGGCCAGTGCTGGGCTATGAGAGCTCAGCACCCCTCCTTCACTCAGGATATATGCCACATGATCAGAATTTAAACTCTGGAGCTATCATACATGTTCACGCTAAGGGTGTGGTTTTACCTCTATAGGGCTTCTTCCCATCCCCTAATCTCATTCTTCTATTCTTTTTTTTTTTTTTTTTCATTTATTTTTATTAGTTGGGGGCTAATTAATTTACAATATTGTAGTGAGTTTTGTCATACATTGACATGAATCAGCTATGGAGTTACATGTATTTCCCCCCTCCCACCTCCCTCTCCACCCGATTCCTCTGGGTCTTCCCAGTGCACCAGGCCCGAGCACTTGTCTCATGCATCCAACCTGGGCTGGTGATCTGTTTCACTATAGATAATATACATGTTTTGATGCTATTCTCTCAGAACATCCCACCCTCGCCTTTTCCCACAGAGTTCAAAAGTCTGTTCTGTACATCTGTGTCTCTTTTTCTGTTTTGCATATAGGGTTATCATTACCATCTTTCTAAATTCCATATATATGTGTTAGTATGCTGTAATGTCCAAGCAATAAATGCTGGAGAGGGTGTGGAGAAAAGGGAACCCTCTTACACTGTTGGTGGGAATGCAAACTAGTATAGCCGCTATGGAAAACAGTGTGGAGATTTCTTAAAAAACTGGAAATAAAACTGCCATATGACCCAGCAATCCCACTTCTGGGCATACACACTGAGGAAACCAGATCTGAAAGAGACACGTGCACCCCAATGTTCATCGCAGCACTGTTTATAATAGCCAGGACATGGAAGCAAGCTAGATGCCCATCAGCAGACGAATGGATAAGGAAGCTGTGGTACATATACACCATGGAATATTACTCAGCCATTAAAAAGAATTCATTTGAATCAGTCCTAATGAGATGGATGAAACTGGAGCCCCTTATACAGAGTGAAGTAAGTCATTCTTCTATTCTTTTCAGAAATCCCTTGAACACTAGTCCTCTTCTCAGAGTACACCCAAACTCACACACCCATGATATTGCTGATAAGCCCAAGTTCAATCTTCTTCTTTTTTGTTTTTTAAAGAAGACTATTACTTGGATTTAGCTTAAAAGTTTGGTACTGTGTACTTATTAAAAAGATACTGTACCTCCAAAAATAAAAATTAAAAAAAAAATGTTGGTTTTGTCCTTAACAAGCAACACTTTCTGGGATAAGTCTAGAACAATGACAACTGTTAGCTCCTACTCTCTGAATGATGGTTTATAAGGGAAGACCCAGAGGAATCGGGTGGAGAGGGAGGTGGGAGGGGGGATCGGGATTGGGAATACATGTAAATCCATGGCTGATTCATATCAATGTATGACAAAACCCACTGGAAAAAAAAATAATAATAATAAAAATTAAAAAAAAAAAAAGGATTCAATATAATTTTAGATGTAAATATTTTAAATAACGACTCCATCATAATTTTACAGTCTCATATGATACACATAGAGGCGGATCAGACAGTCCTACTAAAGGAAAGATTGTCTATGTTCCTGTTACCTCCACTATTCAAGGCATAATGTGCATTTTAACCACTTTTTGTGGACTCTTTTTATTCCCTTTTGGGGATGCTTCTAAGTGTGTGGAATAAAAGAGTGAGTGGTACTTTACCTTTTCCATATGAAAAGAAACATGGATCTATGGTTTTATATCTAATCACAGTTCTGGGATGGATAATGTGGGACATATAACTAGATGCATGAAAAAGTCATTTAGAACTTCTGACTCCATGTTCCTATTAGACAGACATAAGACCTAGTGACATTACTGAAAACGAAAAAGGGAAAATATTCCTGGGTTTGGATTGACACTGATATTTATTCACTCGGGGACGTTTTTCAAAACTGACAGGAATATTGTATTAGCTTGCTAGTTCTGCCCTAGCAAAGCACCACAGACTGAATGGCTTAAAAAATATATATATTTATTGTCTCCCTAGAAATCCAAAATCAAGACATCAGTAAGGCTGGTTCTGTCTGAGGGCTGTGAGGAAAGGCTGTGTTTCCAAGCCTTTCTACTTGGTTTATATGTAAACCTCTTCTCTCTATGTCTCTTTACAAGGTTTTCCCACTATATATGTCTCTGTACCTACATTCCTCCTTTTCATCAGGACAACACCAATCATACTGGATTAAGACCCACCATAATAACCTCACTGTAACTTGATTTTCTCTGTAAAAATTCTGTTCCAAATAAGGTAATACCATGAAGTACTTCAGATTAGGACTTCGAAATATTAATTTTAAGGAGATATTTTAACTCATAATGAATAGTATTCTTAACTAAAAACACTGAAATACTTTAGAGTTAAAGAAGGGCTCTGAGGTGTTTCATTTACTATATTGTTTATTTCATTCCATTATAGAACTGAGATAGGGCGGGGCTAGTGGCACACTCTACCTCCCAAAGAAAAAGAGTGTTATGGGAGTTAGCTCTGACCTTTGCTGAGACAAAGATTAGAAATCTTTATTGTCACACAAGAGCAGAAGGCTACATATGTTTAATGAATCTAAGAATTTCTGTATTGGGAGAATATACTCTGCCCTCAGTGGAAGTCTTTGAGAAAGAAAATGAATATTTTGAACTAGAAACTATTTTTTATTTATAATCATGACCTGTTAATGCATCCTTATTGTCTTTCTGCCTTTATACTAAAGAGAACAGAAGGAATTCTCTACCACCAAACCTCTACTACTACAATATAAGGATGTAATACACCTACATGAATAGTAGTAATAGTGGTTAGTAGTTAAGTTGCTAAGTTGTGTCCAGCTCTTGCGACCCCATGGACTGTAGCCTGCCAGGCTCCTCTGTCCATGGGATTCTCCAAGCAAGAATACTGGAGTGGGTTGCCATTTTCTTCTCCAGGTGATCTTCCCAACTGACTGAGCTATAAGGGAAGCCCACATGAATAGCTATAAACAATGAAAAAGCAACATTTTATTATATATGTGTGACTGATTCATTGTCTATCATTATTTCTAGGGAGGTATATGAGAAATTAGAGAAGTTGACATCAACTCAACCTAAGTCAACTCTAACATTATTACCCTTACAACAAAACACTGTCTCAACATATGTTGTTGCCTGCTTCTGTTTTTGTTTAAACCCAAGAAGCTTTAACTTTTTAGTACATATTCATCCTTACTTGTAGATTCTTTCCTGTGAAACTTCAGAATTATAGGTTAAAATTCATTGTCTATGAGACTGGCTGTCTTTCTGCTTTTCTTTGCTCACATATAAGTTGAGGGGAAGATATTTGGTAATATTCCACTTGTAGCTCTCAAAACTCATAATTCTATTATGAGAGAACCAGTATTTATCCATAAACCTTCTGCAGTCAAGGCCTATAGGTGCCCTTTTGCTATTACAAAGCCTGGAAAGAAGAAAGGAAACACCTAGGTATCACTACCATTCATATTTCTATAACCGTTTTTCTTCCTTCTCCTTTTGTTTGTGGCAAAAGGAAAGCAAGGGTGACTAGCTAGGACACAGACATTTAAAAATCAACTGTGAATAAATGGTGAACTATAGGGGAGGCTTATCTGAAGCCATACTTGGAGGATGGGAGGTGGTAAATGAATTTGAGAATGATGCCAAGTCTACGACCCAATAATAACACTTATCAACCTGTTCTAATTGCCAGACACTAAAATGGAAGTGGGATGGACAGTCTATTATTAGCCACAGGCTTCTGATTAATCGTTTAAGCTAAAGGGAGCTTGTGTTTCAGGCAAGATGTGAAACAGAATCCTGAGGTGAGGTCATTATCTTGCCAGGAATGAGAGAAGGTTATCATTAAGGAAGAATTAGACCCTTATGACCATAGCGAAGTCTAGAATGGCTGGCAAGCTGGCCAGAAAAAGCTAGTTTAGAGCTAACACAAGGTCACTCTAAACAATGCCAAGTCATATGTGCATACTGAGAATAACTATACAGCAATGCTTTTGTTATCTTCTAGGGGATTTCAATCTGCTAACCAATAAGAAGGTACCTCTATGAAAGTTATATGAAAGCTATAGACTCCTCCATGCATTTTAAGATCATATATATACATAACACATATATGTGGTCATGTGCTTATGTCTGCATAGGTATGTAGCCAATATCTATAAAAACAAAAAATAACACTTGGCTTCTAAAAATATATTAGCAGAGGGGATCATACATTTGTTTACAAAAAATACGCCTTTTTTCAAATTATGTTTCTTCCTATACAAAAAAAGTGAAAGTGAAGTCGCTCAGTCGTGTCTGACTCTTTGCAACCCCATGAACTGTAGCCTATCAGGATCCCCCATCCATGGGATTTTCCAGGCAAGAGTACTGGAGTGGGCTTCCATTTCCTTCTCCAGGGGATCTTCCCAACCCAGGGATCAAACCTGGGTCTCCCTCATTGTAGGCAGATGCTTTACCGTCTGAGCCACCAGAGAAGTCCCTCCTATACAAAGAGATCAGAGCTAAAATTTAAATATGTGTGCATGGTTTGGGCATCTTAGATATCATCAAAGCCTTGTCATCCTCCATCAGTCTTACAGAATAATTTCTTATTTTAGAGGTAAAAATTCAATATCAATTAATCATTCAAAGCAAAACTAGAAAAAGGAGTTTTGTGAATTAGTTTAGACAGATCAATGAATCAATTAAATGTGGTTTACTTTTCCTTTCATTTTTCCCTCTTGATCAACATAGAATGCTAAAACTATTGATAAAACATGTAAAACAGGGATGATAACAACTTGCTCTCTATTTAGCCGCCATGAGTATCAAAAGTGACAAGGTATGTGAAAGTGTTTTGGAATCTAGAATGATATGTGCGTGTTACTATTGATGTTGTTGTGTCTGTTATTATTATTGTTGCTAACTTGATGGTAGGCACAATGTTTGGATGTGAACTTCTCTATGTTCCACATCTAGTAAGAAGCTTGGCCCAAAGTAGATACAATGAATGCTGAGCTGTTTAATGAGTTGATATATTTGAGTATGATATATCAGTGGTGTCTGACTCTTTGTGACCCCATGGACTGTACAGTCCATGGAATTCTGCAGGCCAGGATACTGGAATGGGTAGCCTTTCCCTTCTCCAGGGTATCTTCCCAACCCAGGAATCAAACCCAGGTCTTCTGCATTGCAGGTGGATTCTTTACCAGCTGAGTCACAAGGAAAGCCCAAGAATACTAGAGTGGGTAGCCTATCCCTTCTACAGTGGATCTTCCCAACCCAGGAATTTAACTGGAGTCTCCTGCATTGCAAGTGGATTCTTTACCAATTGAGCTATCAGGGAAGCCCTATATATAGCACAAACTTTCAATATAATGTTTAATCATAAATATAGCTGTAATAAATATGTTCCATACACATATGCAATTTTCAAATTTGATCCCAAACAGTTTAATCCTCTTACTATTCATTTTATAATTCTCATTTTTATTTCAACTCTGACATCCTTTCATCCATTTGTCCACTTCCCTAACAAATCTAAAAGCAGATCTGAGAATTAATGTACTCAGTTCATGTATTTACTCAATTACTTACCCTCTTTAAAAGTGTTTTCTCATCTCTAACAGGTGGCATTAATGCTGGGAGGATGAAATGATATCATGTATATAAAAGGTCTTTGTGAAGAACTTGACTCATAGTGGGAAATCAAAAAGTTATCCATTAGTAATCTTTCAACACGTCCTTTATTCAGCACCAATATGTGTTGGCTTCTCTACTATTGACTAGAGATACATAGGCAAACAGAACAAAGTCTGCACCTCAGAGCCTCTGGTGGATCACTACATAACAATTAGCAGAATACAGTATTCTGGGCTTCATCCAAGGTACCAAGCATAGATAATTTCTAGAAGTGAGATCTAAACTTGCATTTTAAAATACTTAATCTGGTTTTTCTTATGTACAGATGTGCAGTAAATTTAGCTATAGGAACTGACTTTGCCAAATTCTGTTTACAATGTGGAGTGGATAACATCATTTATGTGTCACATTGGTGCCTCAATGTAGCATCTCTAGTCCTGATCCAGTCACTTCCTTTCCTGTTTCTGAGACACCTACTTCTCTAAACACAAACTCACAACCCAGTTGGGTTAAAACTCTACCCAGGGTCCTCTCATCTCTTTGTCCATGAATAAAGCATAAATATCATTGTTCCTTCTCTCTTTTGTCTGCCCCACAGTGGCAATAACTTCTTCAGACTCTTTGTAAGACTTGAGTCCAGTAGGAGGACCACTGAAAGAATAAGACAGGGCAGACAAAATGCAGAAGTTGGACACCAGGTCTACGATCACTGCATGATTTGCCCTGAGAGCTGCTTCTAAAATGTCAAAGTCTGGATTATTTAACCACTCTGTCTCTGCCCCTCTATTGGAAAAATGGTGATTTCCATGACTTCAACAGAAAAATAAACTGGGAATGAAAAGATAAGAGAGTTTAAAAACTACTTTGACACAGCAAGGTTGTTACATTCAGGAAGCAAACTTTAGCTAGTGTGTAGAAGTTGCATTTATCATTTTGCTCTTTTTATTTCTAATATTTACTCATTTTACTCACCTTCAGAACATATATATATTAAAAATGTACAAGTGTATGCACTAAAATTTATTAGTATTATACATTAATAAATATTGGGAATCAAGATAAATTGCAAGCATTCTTATGCATTCTGATTCCATATAAACATGTATATATAAAACATTATAGCTTTCATGAATCAAAACAACTTAGTACTTGCCAACTTATCTTATTATTTAATATTCATTAATACATACTTCATTCTTATAAATGCTGGGAGATAACTGATTGTTGTATCTTCAGAGGGCACTCGAGTCAGTTCCATAACCAGAAAGCAAAGAGTGTGACATTTATTCATTGGACTCTGAAATGCATCTGTAACATTAAAGAATGAAATAAGACCATGGAGCCCAGAGGTATAAAAAACAAAATCTAAGTAGAAGACACAATGGCTTAAGCTGACAATGCCAACCTTTTAAAATCACCTTTACTCTGGCATCACGTCTCAGTATACCCTTCTTTTAAGCCCTTGACCCCAATTCAACGTCTCTCTCCTATCCTAGGCACTAGCACTCTCTTTTGCCTGTTTTCTCTTGTAAAAAAAATTGATCTGATAAATGTATTCACATTTATTTAATGTAATATTTGTTTCAGTGTAATTTGCATTCTAATGAAGACAGTGGAGAGAGGGAAACACTTAACACAGATAAATAAAACATTAACAGTGGGACTGCAGGCAGCCATAGCATAGAGATGTTTTCTGACTGGAAGGCCGCCATGACGGTAAAAATCAGCTCAAACTGAGAAGAAAACCACTGCAGCGCCCAGCCATTGGCCACCCTGGAGGAGGGGCAGTCTCCTCCTCACTTTCTCCTGTGTGTATGAGGAGTGAGGGAGATGCCATGGTAGACAGCTGTAGTAGAAGAAGTCTCCTAGACATAGAGATGGAGCTAGATGAAAGCTATCAAAATGTCCAATCTGATGAGAGTACAGTCGAAATCCCTCTTCCCTACAACCATCATTGTGACTTTATGTAAATAAACACAGTAACACTCAGTGAGGGTATTTGCTAGTTGGGCAAGCTGTAGTTAATCCATGAATCAGATCAAGTAATATCCTATGGACTTTCTGTGCCTTATTACTTCAGTCTCAGTATTAATGTTTTTGTTCTCCAGAGCCCTGGTTTTCTGCATTTCTGGGCTTGCTCAATAATATGGCATCACTATTTCTCTTATTTCTAAATGAGCACCTCTGATCTAGAATAAGACTTAAAAAATGTTTAATATCTATGTCCTTACACTATACATTTTTGAAATCCTAAGGAAAACAATGATGAAGCTGGTGATGCTGCTGGATAGAACATGTATTCGGAGTTTATAATGAGTCAGGGAATGTGATGAGAATTTGATGTGTCTTATCTGTGTTAATCTTCACAACATTTCTATAGAGTCAATAGCATGGTTATATCCATTTTATAATCTAGTTAATATCATAATTATGATAATGACCACATTTTTATTTATAGGTGAAAGTTTATGAATATGTTTCTATTGTCATTATCTTATTAGATCTGCTCCACATGTCTAGGTCTCAATAAATCTGGCAATTTAGGGGAAGGAGAAAGATTTGCTCCTGGCTTCCCTTAATTTCAGGAACAGTGGCAGTCCCTAACTCCATTACACAAGAACAATTTTGGGGACTAAAAAGCCCTAGGTGATTGTCTCCATTCGATTTCCATTTTTCTAGAAAATCCTATTGCATTGTTAACCCCATAATTAGGAAACAGCATGAGGTTGTAAGTTCAACTTCTGTATCTTAGTAGTTATGTAATTGCTCAAAACTTATCTGGGAACTAAGGCACTTTACTTTTCCACATCTTGGAAATATTATGTACAAAATGTAAAAGCAATTTGTAACTCTAAAGCTGTATGTACAATTTTATATGTCATGTAGAATATATGACATGGAAATGGCTTAATTCTAACCGAACATAAAGTTAAAGGGTAAGGTTTATGCATAAATTGCAAGGTAAAAAAGGGAGATCTTTGTGGTGACAGGATAGTTCTATTAATGTATCCTAATTACAGTGGTGTTTAAACAACCATGGGGTAAATTGGAATAGAACTCTAGACACACACGGTACCAATATAATTCTTGGTTCCGGTATTATACTGTAGTCATGTAAGATGTGCCCACTTGGGAAGCTGGGTGAAGGGTACAGGGACGTGTTCCATAATGCTATATCTTTGCAACTTCCTGTGAATCCATGATTAATTGAATATTTAAAAATAAATAAAAAAGACCTTTAAAAATTCCTTGAAAGGAAAAAAAAAAGTTAAAAAAAATAATGAGGTTATATTAAATGATAGAGGAAAGCAATTACATTTGCAATACTCACCAAGCCAAAGAAAGTACAGGACTCCCTACCTTAGGAGTGGCTGATGGGCTTAAAAAGAACTTGAAAAGCTGAAAGGCAGGACTCACAATGCAGTTCAGAGCCTTTGTGATTAGCAATTTCTAACTTGATTGACCTTTCTAACAATAGTCATGGCTTTCTCTCCAAGGGACATTCTTTCTATTTGGGTAATACTTCCCTCTCAGTAGATAGAGGAACTGAGCACCTATTATCAATCTTATGTATAACTGAGAAATACAAGGGATTGAGGAGATTAAGGCATGTGGTTTCTCTCCTTAACCCATTTTTTGTGCAGTAAAGTGAGAACTATTATATTTCTTTAGATCATAAAGCACACTAATATAAGGAGAAAAAAAATGGGATTTAAAAATCTTTGTTTTAAGGCGCAACATTTTTTGCTCACCGTATTCACTCACATTATATGAATTCTCCTCAGATGTATACATACTCCTCAGATGTATATACATACTCCTCAGATGTATTGTCTCAAAGCCCAAGCACGTTCATTTCTCTCCGAGCTCAACCTCTGATGAAACAATGAACTAAAGTCAGGAAACTGCCTTGGCATTTTATTTGGTGTTCTTGAAGGTCATGAGCATTCTGCGCTCTCCTTAACCGATTAGACAGATCATATGCACAATTAATCTCCCCTAATCCCTCCCCTCAGTTAGACCATAGCAGGAAATGCACATCCAACAAGGATAATGCTTTTGTACATCCGAGACTTCTTTCATCTGAGGATCTCAAAGTCCTTGCTACACATGTCAAAAGCTCCCTATCACTCTTTTGAAATGGGTATTACAAGATTAATTTGCAGAAGGGCAAATGCAGGCGTAGAAATGTTAAGAGACTTTCTGAAGAGCATATACTAAGGAAAGACAGCAATAACACTCTCAAGTTTGGGGTTCCTTTACCCTGGGGGGATAGAGGACATTTCAATATAGAGGAGGCTTATCTTTTAGGAAATGAGATCTCACTGAACAGAAAATAAATTTCTTTATGTTATCATAGGTCATAGGGTTGAATAAAAGACCTCAGGCTTGATGCTTTGCTTTGCCTTTACTTTTTAGTCTCATGAGTTTAGTGAGAAAGGCGAGACTGCTTTAGCTGTCTCTAAGGTACAAGTCTGTGGAAATGATAGTGGTTGACAGCATGTGTCCTTGAACTTTTTTTTCTTTTTTTTTTTTTCCAGTGGACTAACCAATCTTGTGGGGGTCCTTGGGAAAATAAGAGTGAGATAGAAGAGTTTTTGCTTGTTTGTTTGCTTTAGCTGTTTAGTGAAGTATTATGAGGACTATCATATTAAGCCTAATAAAACCCAGAAACTTATCAGAGTAACACTGATAATTCTGCAGGACTCTGAATTCACATGTTTGGAACTCAGAACTTATGTTTCCATTGAAATCGTGTAGAAAGGAGATTAGATTCCCAGACCAACCTAGTAAATTTACTATATCAATCATGATGTTGAACTCCTATCCAACTCATTACTGATGAACATTTGTAAGAACTTTCCTGGTGGCTCAATTGGAAAAGAATCTGCCTGCAATGTGGGATACCTGGATTCGATCCCTGGGTTGGGAAGATCCCCAGGAGGGGGGCATGGCTACCCACTCCAGTATTCTTGCCTGGAGAATCCACATGGACAGAGGAGCCTGGTGGGCTGCAGTCCATGGGATCACAAAGAGTCAGACATGACTGAGCAACTAAACACAGCATATAGTGGTGGTTGTTACATGGAAAAGAATAGTTTGATATCTAAGTTTCCCAAAACATTATGCTTTACTAAAGATCCATGGTCAAGGTGACTACAGCAAAGAACATTAATGAACAATCTTTTCTCTCTACAATCCAAAGATGCTGTTTTTCAGGGGAAGGTCAATGAGTATGCCCAATTCTGAGCCAGTGATTTCAGCCTTGTTGGAGGACTTTAGAGCTCTATGGAGCATTTTCTTAGGCAGCTCTAACGATGTCCATGTGAGAAGAGAATGTTGTTTAGAACTTGGAAAATCGTGGTGTGGGACAATTCTTCCCATACTAGAGACAAACTTGCTACCTAGACTCCAGGCTTCATTAAGACAGGAGGGAGTTCAGTGGTCACATTGACCCCTATATTCTCATATGAAAACACAGAGAGGACTTTCAGTAAACATAAGTTTCTCTCCGATGTATGTTTCTCTACACATTGCTTTTCCAGTGTGCAGCACTCAACATCCACCAAGGATTCCCATTTTTACATTTCACCAGATTCCTTGTCTAAACCAATGCTAGAGTCAAAGCCAGATCCTGAACTCTACCTGGAAACTGGAGCTTTTTACCAGCTAAGCCTCCCCAGGCATTCTTCCTCTGACTGAATTATCCATTTCAGCTCCTATGTATTCTCCACCAGATGGAATCATCTGCAATAAACACAGCCAGCAATATATCTTAGGTGAAAATGAAAGTCACTCAGTCATGTTCAACTCTTTGCAACACCATGGGCTATACAGTCCATGGAGTTCTCCAGGTCAGAATACTGGAGTGGGTAGCCTTTCCTTTCCCCAGGGGATCTTCCCAACCCAAGGATCAAACCCAGGTTTCCCTCATTGCAGGTGAATTTTTTACCAGCTGAGCCACAGGGGAAGCCCATATCTTAGGTAAATACATCTTTTGAACACTGAGACCTGGGATGCCTAATTGCTATCCAGAACAACACATAGCTGGGCCAGTTTCTTCTCACTTTGGCCTCATTCCAGGAAGCAGGGCTTCTTAGGTGGTGATAAGATCCTTTTCCCTAACACATGATGATGGAAACACCATACCAGGTTCTGAGCTTCCCAGGTACTATTCATGACATGTCTATGATATTTGCTCTCTGCAAGGACTTATACAATCTTTCTTGGGATTACTCTATGTCTTCTTACCAAGGTGAGAGGGGTGGGACAGCCATCACAATTATTTCCCACAAATTTGTAGGGAAATAGAAAAACATATGTATTATCATATGTAATGATTAATGATGGTTTTGGTAAAGAATCTGCCTGCAATTCAGGAGACCCCAGTTTGATTCCTGGGTCAGGAAGATCTGCTGGAAAAGGGATAGGACATCCACTCCAGTATTCTTGGGCTTCCCTTGTGGCTCAGGTGGTAAAGAATCTGCTTCAGTATGGGAGACCTGGGTTCGATCCCTGGGCTAGGAAGATCCCTGGAGAAGGCAAAAGCTACTCACTCCATTGTTCTGGCCTAGAGAATTTCATGAACTGTATAGTCCATGGGGTTTCAAAGAGTTGGACACGAATGAGTGACTTTCACCTTTGGTAAAACAAATCTAAGAGAAGCAAAGTAAGGGTATTAGGACAGTATATCACTGAAGAACTGTGCTGAGATATTGTGTCAGTTGGAGGACTAGTAGAAATACATCAGTGGGTAAACTAGGAGTTAAATCCTCTGCCTTCTTCACCTGTTTTTTTTTTTTTTTTTTTTTTTTGGTCATCTTTGCTCTTTATAGAGATAATATATGGGCTATTCAATGTCAAATCCTAAAATTTTCCAAAAGCCACCCCCTCCCCACTGAAGATTTGACTGATCATGTTTTGTCTGGAAGGGAACCTCCCAAATCAGAACTGAAGATGTACAATATAGGAATCCAGGTGCTAGTTTAAACAGAGTTTATTAATTCACTCTCTTCACAGCAGTTTTATTTTTTAATACTTTGATTGTTTTCAGATTGTCATAACCTAATGCAAAACATGTCATAATCATTACCTGAGTTTCAACTATATGTATATCATCCATCAGCTCATCCATCCCTTGTCTAAGAGTCTTATCACCATAAATTACATTTGAAAACCTAAAGTAGATGTTATTCATCCCTATTATTATTGAACAACGGGAGATGCACATGTTTTTTAAATCAAAACACTCACTCTATATTCACTAAAGCCTTTCAATATCTTATGGGATATTCAATTGGCAAATTAGTAACGAAGTTTTTTCTAAAAGAAATGATGCCCTTAAAAAAATAATTTCAACACAAACCATTTTGCAGAGGATAAGAATCTCAAATGATGGTCTGATGATCCCTGCACAGCTTGGGGGAGAATCTCTGCCTTTCAGTCTATTCATTTTGACTCCTAAGTGTGTTTGGAAATACAGCATTATTATTCTACCCACTGAATTTATAAAAATGCCGCTTTACAGATCTTTAAGGTTACTTGTAGGTCTTCTCCAAGGTCATTCCCATATCTTTTCCACTCATGCTGTCTATTTCTCACTAGCAAGGACCACAATGTGAGAAAGGCAAGGTGGCATCTTATCTTTTAATACTCTCACAATCATTGCCATCACCATCAAGGAAAGCTACTCCTTATCAATTACTTCTTCAGTAGAGAACAGAGAAACAAATGCTATAAGGGAATTTTGATCTATAATAGTTAGGACTATTTAGTTTAGCACATAATATATAGTTTAGCATATAATATATAGTTTAGCATATAATATAATTTAGCATATAATCAGGATCACTTGAGGATTGGCCTTCTATTCACACACTAGGAAGTGTACTAACATGTGACCTTCAAATTTTGGTACCTCTATTAAATTTAAAAAGTTTTGTCAAGACTGTCTTTGATTATTACCTCCAGCTTTCACCCTGTTTATTGATGTGAGCACTGAAGTACTTCAATTAATTTGGTATTTACTTAATGCATGCCTGCAAACACTAGACGTACTTTCTGTTTTGAGTTTGCATGCGCCCTGTTGCATCACAGTAATGCCTATCTGACTGAATACCAAAAAGGTAGCAGCAAAGCGTGCCCTGTGTTCTGTGGTAAGTAGCACTACTTCCCTGTGGAGATAGGCTATTTCCTTAGGTTCACAAGATACCAAGAACAACCACTTCACTACCATTAGATTGTGATAAAAGAGTAGTGGGCAAGTAACAAAACACAGAGTCTACATTTTATCTATGGGCATCTGCATAGTTTGTTAACTACATTTTATTTTATATAATATGTCTTTTGATGGGAAGAAGGTTTTTCTCTAGTTTCTTGGTATGCAGTAATCTGGAACTTAGGACATTTGTTCAGTCTTACCACACAAAATTACTAGGAAGAGGATTATTGGTCTACAGTGCTATTACAAACTGAACTGTGATAAATTTGAATTAATTTTAAAAATAAACTTCATAGTCATGCTCATTTATTTTAATTATCACATAGTTAAAATTGTCTAAGTAATATGTAGTCATTTCAGAAAGAAATAAGCTAAAATATAGATGAGAAGAAATATTTTAAATGAAAATTACACCAAATCCCCCTGCCAAGTCAATATTTCTTAAATTATAATCTTGGAGAATTAAATACCACCTGGTGAGTTCCCAATATGTTCAATGGTAACAATAATCATAGTGACCTTTTAATAATGGCTCACTGTGACCTGATCCTGTTGTCAGTACTTAACATATGTGAATATGTATCATCTTCACGACAACTCGCATGGACAGATTCAGGAATTATCCAATGTTATAAATGAGGAGAACCACTCATAGAGATGTTGGTAATCAATACAGACTCAAAAAATTAGGAAATATTAAAATTAGTTAAGCTTGGGTGTAATTTCTTTATCAAATTAGCCTTTGTTAATAAATTAACAAAGTTAAATATCCACAGTTTTTCCTCCCAAGTTGGAGCTTCTATTTTCAATTAATTTTATTATAAAATATTTTATTCTTACATGAAGTATATTTCAAAAAGATAATATTTGTATTCTGAGTTTATAAAATAAGTATATGCCTTCTAATAGGCATATACTTGCTTTAGGAAGTATATATATACTTAAAAATAAAACTGTACATGGGTGTCACTTTTCTCAAGTTCTTGAACAACTGAAGTAGTCTTTTGGTCATCACATGTGGATCACATCTTCTTGGCTAGATATAAAATCTAAGATTAACTCTTTCTTCACTTGGAATTTGGTTGCTCATGATACAAAAGAGAAATCTTAATTTAGTCTCAGCACAGACAGAGTTGATATACCAAATCATTTCAGCATCTCTCTTATAAGAAACAAAGAATTCTGTTGCAGAGACACATTAGCACTTCAGTGTTGGTTTTGGAGGCTCAAAAAAACTCACCTAGGAGAACCAATGTCAAGAGTTTAACTGAAATTTCTTCATTTTTCTTGAGGGTACCATCTTATGATGGCAGGTGTGCAATGCATTGTAAACAAACCATTTGAAAATGTATTTTTTAAGCTTAGGCCATGTAGTTACATTGTTGACAATACATACTGTCAACATACATATAAAATCTTTAGGATTTTTAATTTGTACTAATATTATTAAAATGAAAACTGGTAGTTGTGTAATATATATATATATATATATATATATATATATATATATATATAATTTCTATTGATTGTAGCACATATTCAAAAGAAAGTTATAACTCATAAACTTATGTGGGAAATACTGGGCTTGGTATGGCTTTCAGACTGAACCATAGGAAATTAGTTTTGACTTCTATAACTCAAAAACAAGTTGAAACTTTGCAACCCCTAATGATTTAACCTAGTAAGTTAAATGATCTTAAAGTGACTCTGGCAATGATAAAGAAATTGATATCAAAGGTCCATGCTAAGAGTGAAGAAAATTGTTTCATGATCAAAAATGAAGAAAAAAAATATAATTCCTAGTCACCAGTTTTATAATCTATGAATTTAAATATGTCTGGACAAGTAAACTAATAAATTAGTTCTTATTATTAGAACTTGTACTATGTTTTCAAGGTGATTTCATTTTTAATGTCTTCATTGACAAAATGCAAGATAGACTTATCACCAATTTTCCTATAATTCTGCATACATGATATTTTGTGGGCTTCCCTGGTGGCTCAGATGGTAAACAATCCTCCTGCAATTCAGGGCACCTGGATTTGATCCCTGGGTTGGGAAAATTTCCTGGAGGAGAAATCCCCTTCCACATTCTTGCCTAGAGAATCTCCATGGACAGAGGAGTCTGGTAGACTGCAGTCCATGGGGTCACAAAGAATCAGACATGACTGAAGCAACTCAGCACAGTACATGATATTCTGTTCTGTGAAGATATATTTGAATTGTATCTTTATTTATTTATTTATTTTTTATTAGTTGGAGGCTAATTACTTCACAACATTTCAGTGGGTTTTGTCATACATTGATATGAATCAGCCATAGATTTACACGTATTCCCCATCCCGATCCCCCCTCCCACCTCCCTCTCCACCCGATTCCTCTGGGTCTTCCCAGTGCACCAGGCCGGAGCACTTGTCTCATGCATCCCACCTGGGCTGGTGATCTGTTTCACCATAGATAGTATACATGCTGTTCTTTTGAAACATCCCACCCTCACCTTCTCCCACAGAGTTCAAAAGTCTGTTCTGTACTTCTGTGTCTCTTTTTCTGTTCTGCATATAGGGTTATCGTTATCACCTTTCTAAATTCCATATACATGTGTCAGTATGCTGTAATGTTCTTTATCTTTCTGGCTTACTTCACTCTGTATAAGGGGCTCCAGCTTCATCCATCTCATTAGGACTGGTTCAAATGAATTCTTTTTAATGGCTGAGTAATATTCCATGGTGTATATGTACCACAGCTTCCTTATCCATTCGTCTGCTGATGGGCATCTAGCTTGCTTCCATGTCCTGCCTATTATAAACAGTGCTGCGATGAACATTGGGGTGCACGTGTCTCTTTCAGATCTGGTTTCCTCAGTGTGTATGCCCAGAAGTGGGATTGCTGGGTCATATGGCAGTTCTATTTCCAGTTTTTTAAGAAATCTCCACACTGTTTTCCATAGCGGCTGTACTAGTTTGCATTCCCACCAACAGTGTAAGAGGGTTCCCTTTTCTCCACACCCTCTCCAGCATTTATTGCTTGTAGACTTTTGGATAGCAGCCATCCTGACTGGCGTGTAATGGTACCTCATTGTGGTTTTGATTTGCATTTCTCTAATAATGAGTGATGTTGAGCATCTTTTCATGTGTTTGTTAGCCATCTGTATGTCTTCTTTGGAGAAATGTCTGTTTAGTTCTTTGGCCCATTTTTTGATTGGGTCATTTATTTTTCTGGAATTGAGCTTCAGGAGTTGCTTGTATATTTTTGAGATTAATCCTTTGTCTGTTTCTTCATTTGCTATTATTTTCTCCCAATCTGAGGGCTGTCTTTTCACCTTATTTATAGTTTCCTTTGTAGTGCAAAAGCTTTTAAGTTTCATTAGGTCCCATTTGTTTAGTTTTGCTTTTATTTCCAATATTCTGGGAGGTGGGTCATAGAGGATCTTGCTGTGATTTATGTCGGAGAGTGTTTTGCCTATGTTCTCCTCTAGGAGTTTTATAGTTTCTGGTCTTACATTTAGATCTTTAATCCATTTTGAGTTTATTTTTGTGTATGGTGTTAGAAAGTGTTCTAGTTTCATTCTTTTACAAGTGGTTGACCAGTTTTCCCAGCACCACTTGTTAAAGAGGTTGTCTTTTTTCCATTGTATATCCTTGCCTCCTTTGTCAAAGATAAGGTGTCCATAGGTTCGTGGATTTATCTCTGGGCTTTCTATTCTGTTCCATTGATCTATATTTCTGTCTTTGTGCCAGTACCATACTGTCTTGATGACTGTGGCTTTGTAGTAGAGCCTGAAGTCAGGCAGGTTGATTCCTCCAGTTACATTGTATCTTTATTTTTTATATTCCATTATTTTACTAGCATATGCTTCGTGGTGACTTCATTTTACCTTTCATATGTTGAAGACTTTCCATCTTCAGGAGCAAGTCTTCTGTCAAGTTAAATGTATTAGTTCTTCTACAGTATTTGCCTTTTTTTTTTTTTTTTTTTTTTGGTTTCTTTTGTCTTGGTCCATTTATAAGTGCACAGGTATTCATGGGATGCTCTCCAGTGACATCTCACATTTCTTCTTTCTTCCTCCCTTTCTCTTCCTCCCCTCTTCTTCCTGGCCATCTTCCTTTCTTTTTTGATTTCTTTGTTTTTTTTCTTTCTGCCTCTCTCCCTCCCTCCCCCCTTTCTTCCCTCCTTCCACCTGTATGTTCATTTATTCTGTGACATGTGTGCCCTTAAACCTGTGCTCCCCACAATTCATTGGTTTTCTGTTATTCAGTTCTGACTGTGACTGCTCAGTGTGCCTTTTCAGAATCTGCACTGTGATTATGTGCTTACACTAGTTCTTCTCTCAAGTCAGCCACTGCCTTTGTCATGAGTCTATTCTTTTATCATCCCAGTTTTCAACTGTGTGTTTTTTTTTAGAACAAAGCAATTGCTATTTATAAATATCTCTTCTTTCCTAACATAATTGTTATTCCCAGCCCTTTAACTGTTCTGTAATATGCTTATTTGCTGAACTTATGTCAAAAATAAAAGTCTTTTTCCTCATCTGTGTGAGGGGAATGTAGAGTTCTAGCTGGCTGTGGAATGCATTACTGTGAATGGTCAAGTTTGAAAATGTTTCTACTGCCTTTAAATTTGTATAAGTTACCTCTGTTCCTACTGGAATGCAGAGCTGAAAACATCTTCTGTTAGCGCAGTTCTGGGCTTTCTTAGCTTGTCCTTCACTAAGTTTCAGATGTTATTAATCAACAGGGATATGGAAAAAGTGGAAGAGTATATGAGGGAGAGGAATTCTCCAATGAGCAGACTCAAGTCTCCATAGTCACCCCAGCCATCAGCCTTTACCTGCTACTTTTCAGTACTAAAGCCCATTCACTCAGGAATGACTCTTGCGTGGATCTTGTGTCTGCCCAGCTATCTTCCTTTGACATAGTTCCATCACATGATAGATGCTGAGGTTCAGATTCAACACCATCTCTTTGTTAACTTGAGTAAGGTTCTGGGGGAGAGAGTTTGAAGCTGAATCCTGCTTTCCTAGATTATCCAGATGTTTTTAGGACTTTAGAAATATTAGTGTAGGTTGCTTGAGGGATTGCAATCTTTTTCTTTTTTTCCTTTTATAAAGTTGGAGGTAACTTACTGTCTACAACTCCTCACACCAAGAGAGAGAAACTTTCCTAAATTTGGTCCGTTTTATTAAGTACTTAGGTCAGTTGGTAAGGGGCTTCCCCGGTGACTCAGAGGTTAAAGCGTCTGCCTCCAATGCGGGAGACTGGGGTTTGATCCCTGGGTCAGGAAGATCCCCTGGAGAAGGGAATGGTAACCCACTCCAGTATTCTTGCTTGGAGAATCCCATGGGCGGAGGAGCCTGGTAGGCTACAGTCCATGGGGTCGCAAAGTGTCAGACACGACTGAGCAACTTCACTTCACTTCAGTTGGTAAAGAATCCGCCTGCAGCGCAGGAGACCCTTGTTCGATACCTGGGTTGGGAAGATCCTCTGGAGAAGGGATAGGATACCCACTTCAGTATTCTTGGGCTTCCCCTGTGGCTCAGGTGGTAAAGAATCCACTCCCAATGTGGGAGACTTGGGTTCGATCCCTGGGTTGAGAAGATCCCCTGAAGAAGAGAAAGGCTACCCACTCCAGTATTCTGGCCTGGAAAATTCCATGGACTGTATAATCCATGGGGTCGCAAAGAGTTGGACACAACTGAGTGACCTTCACTTTCACTTTCGCTTATTAAGTACAAAAATTTTGAACTGTCATCTTACGTCAAAGGTAAGATCTTCCAGGGAAATTTTATACTTACCTGCAATTAGCAATTTTATTTTCATGCTGCAGAGATGTACCAGGGTGATGACTAAAAATCAGGTCTCCTAGATTATACCACATACTGCTGGAGGACTGGCAGAATAGCTGGGAGGATGGTATCTGTCACAGAAAAAGAAGCCCAAAGTCTCACTTGGGTGGAATTCTTTTTTTCCATATCAATTGCTGTCCAGAGGGATTCCACGTTCTCCTTGAAAATATCTCCTAAATGATGGTGCACATTTTTTGTATCTCAGAAAAAGCTATTAGATTATCTTGTTAATGTAATTCTCAACTTCATAATGTAATACAATATGGCTGGTGGGATATTGCTCATATTTTGGCTCAACATGAAACACCAACCGCTGAAAATAAAACTAGAACTAAAATTGATGTGTCAAAAAAGGCTTTCTCAGCTGACCCTAAAGGCTGGCACAAATGAGATCTGCCAAATCCTTGGAGTCAGAAAGGTTTGGTATTTTCTAAGCAACTTAGATGTAGGAACATGCTGAAATGGCCATTCAAAATTCACAAAAACAACATTAGAAGGCTAATAAAAATTAAGAACTTGTGTTTTACTTGCTATGAATCGTGGAGTTGGATTTAATTGCACACATAATATGTGTCCATACTTTACAGGGATGAGGACGTGGTAGACACTATGGGAACAAAGGGAAAATATAAAGGATGGTTATACTTTACAAAGTATATAATATAATTAGTGAGATACAATATTTATTTGAGTTAATTACAAAATAGTTAGTTTTATTGTGTATACCTCCCAAACAGCAAAATTTAATAAGCATTTTAGGTAAGATTTTAAAACATTTGTGCTTTACATCACCAAGCTATATAATGTAAAGCACCATCAAAATGTATAATAATGATAACAAGCTTCGAAGATGATAATTGTGTTATTACGTATTTGGAAATTATGTATTTGGAATGGACATTATTATGCATTTGGAGTGGACATCCTGGAGAAAAAAAATATTTGAACTTAGGCCTTGGAAACTAGATAAGATAATGACAGTAAAGGCAAACTGATGTATTGGAACAAATAAAGTATGCTAAATGAAATATGCTATTAAAGGACTGAATTCAAGCTCTTTCACTTACTAGCTGGTATGTTATTATTGATTAACTATCTGTCTTCCATAGTTTCCTAATCCATGAAACAGTAACAACATTAACAATGCCCAAGTTGTTGAATTTTTGTGAGATTTTCATGAACATGTTTTTCATGAAAATGCTTTGAAGACCCAAAACAATCAATATGTATTCCTTTAATTTTGTATTGTCAGTCCACAAGGCATATGTGTATGTGTGTATGCACATAAGCATAGGTACCAAGGAGAGGATAAAGAATCATAATAATATATAAAAAAGAAAAGAGTTATCACTCTGAATTCAGAATCATGAGTATCTCTGAAGAAAGAATTCTGATCACTGAAAAATGTGAGCAGACATAGGGATATTGCAAGGAGAAGAGTTTGGTGGAGGAAAGGGGAGTTGACTTTGAGGGTACAGAGAAAATTGATCTCCCATCTTGGTAGTTCTTGATCACCTGTGAATCCTCCACATAAAATACTGTCATAACGGTCTGTCCCTCTTGAGTTCTGCCTTTTCCTTTTTACCTAGTCCTGCTCCCTGGCGGGTTTGCTGCCAGGCATTTCTTTTTATAGTGTTATTAGAATGCGGTGCTCCCTCTCTTTTACTTCTTGTGTGGGCATCTTTTCCTGAACTTGAATAATAAGTTTCTGTCCATGGTCACGGTAAAATAGATCAGGCAATAGAGGTTGGCCTAAGTCTATATAAAGGGATAAGATATGGTGCAAGAACTTGGAGAGGAAATGAGCATCTTTCCCATGGGTCTAACACATATAAACTGGTTTTTCTTTGTCTAAATTGCAACCATTCTTGCCTTTAAGGAGGCAGAGAGTCCTGCAGAGAGAAGGCAGATGGGAGAAAGTACCCATCTTGTGATATAAAACAAAACAGACCCAGCCCCCACTGCCCCTGAAGTACTGAGGACATGAGGGGAAGTGGTAGGAGAATTCTCTAAAGCTTTTCCTTGTTCCTGTTTTCTCTAGTAGTTAGCTCAATTCATCTTTTCTATCCCCTCCTGTCAAAAATATTATTTTTATTTCTTCACTGCATTCTCCTCTCTTTGTCCCAGGCTTTCAATCTGAAATCCACCTAAAACTAAAAAAAGGAGTTGAGATACTTGAGTTTTCCAGTATCTCTTGCATTTCGGTCCCTCCTTTGCCTTTGTTTTTCTTGGAAGATTTCACAAGAGAGCCAGTGTGTGAATTTACTTGAACCCGATCTGTAATCCACAATGTAAAACTGTCCCAGGATTGAAATGGGATTACATATAGTAGGATTCAGAGTTAATGAAGAGATAAGCTTAATCTCATGTAAGTGAAGGGTTCTCTATGGTTTGGGGTTTAAGAAGATGTCTGTCTTATAAATCCCAATTAAAACCAGATATCAGAGATGATTCATTTGGCTGTATGGCAAAAACCACTACAGTATTGTAAAGTAATTATCCTCCAATTAAATAAATTAAACACACACACACAAACACATACACACAAACAACAGATACCATGGGTGGGAGCAGACAAGTACCAGGAAAAGAGACCACAGGCTTTCTCAGATTCCTCTTTCATTTTTTCTAAACTTCCATAGCACTTCTTTTTAACTTTTCTTAGTACTCCTGTTATGGCAGTGTTCGTGGATTTCTGTAGTCTTCTGCAACCCTCCAATCCCATCCCAACTCAACCTGATAGGGATAGAATAGGATAATTAGTTCAAAATTCTCACTAGGGAATTATAGAGAGAGAACTTTAGAGGACTTTGGGAGACCACAGTAAGCTAATTGTCAGGAAGCATTTAACAAGAGGCTTCCTGTGTGCTGTTTTGGATCTGTCAGGAACCCTCAGGCCCTTATTAATTCCTGAATATTCAGGAATTAAGAGGAGAGGCATGCCTTTCCCGGGGCTGAGGAATCCAGGCATTTCTCATTACAGTGATAAGTACCCTCTTCCTTTTTATGAACCATACGGTAAAAGGTGATTGTTTGCAACTCTCTCTGTGATAGGGATCATGTTATGTTTTGTAAATCTGGAATTTCAATCTTTATCTTTGCTAAGAATAACTATGTTACATATGTCCACGCCTTGTTGATTAAAACACCTTTGCTCCATCAGAGCTTGGGTCCCCGTTTCTTTCTTTCTTTCTGTTCCTTCTGTCTCTCTCTCTCTCTATTTCTGGCGAATTCCTTGGAGCGCGGAGGCCCCCGCTGAGCTCACTTTCTTGCCCGGGCTTCTAAGACCCTCTGGAGAAGGCGCACTGTGCCTTCACCCACCCGAGAGGGCGCCCGGTGCCTACGTGCAGCAGCGCGAGCCCTAAGAACAGGACTCTATTGGCTTCCGCGTAAACGAGGGGATATCAGCCTCTTTCTCTCTCTTACTTTCTTATCGTCCACTCCGGACCACCAGGTTCCTGTCCATTAAAGGACCAACAGCTAAAGAACACTCAAACAATGGGAAAATTTTAAAACAATGAGGGCTTGCTTGACTCAAGTTGCTTAACATCAAAGCTAAACAGGCTTGCTAAATAACAAAACTTGCTTAACCAAAAAAGCATGCAATGCAAACATTAGTCATGCAACAGGACAATAAAACAATAGTAAAAAAATAAAAATAATAATAATAAGGTCTGCATCCTGCCTAGTGATGTCAACAAGTTAATGACCCCTAGAACATGTTCTCTGCCCACACAAAAAGCAGTAATTTAGGGAAAGGTGACATTTCAAAGCGAATGACTCTCATTACCCGGAGACCTGAAATAATTTTTCAATAGTGACATGACAGTCCCTGATGAGACATATAGAGTCAAAACTCCCTTGCCTAACATGTAGGAGGAGTTAATGATGGAAGACTCAAAGAATGGAGAAGAAGGTGATCATTTCCCTCTCCCCCCTTCACCTTTGATTATGAAAATATAACCCACTGTGTACTCAGGACAGTGCAGCACCCACTTGCCTGCCCACCTTTAAGCCTCACAGGTATGCTATTGTAATAAATCACTTTTTTTTTTTTTTTTTTCTGATACATGCTCATTTTACTTAACGTATTCTGTACACCTTTCAAATTCTTTTTGTTGTTGTTGTTTTTTAATTTATTTATTTATTTATTTTTATTAGTTGGAGGCTAATTACTTCACCACATTTCAGTGGGTTTTGTCATACATTGATATGAATCAGCCATGGATTTACACGTATTCCCCATCCCGATCCCCCCTCCCACCTCCCTCTCCACCCGATTCCTCTGGGTCTTCCCAGTGCACCAGGCCGGAGCACTTGTCTCATGCATCCCACCTGGGCTGGTGATCTGTTTCACCATAGATAGTATACATGCTGTTCTTTGACCCAGCAATCCCACTTCTGGGCATACACACTGAGGAAACCAGATCTGAAAGAGACACGTGCACCCCAATGTTCATCGCAGCACTGTTTATAATAGCCAGGACATGGAAGCAACCTAGATGCCATCAGCAGATGAATGGATAAGGAAGCTGTGGTACATATACACCATGGAATATTACTCAGCCGTTAAAAAGAATTCATTTGAACCAGTCCTAATGAGATGGATGAAGCTGGAGCCCCTTATACAGAGTGAAGTAAGCCAGAAAGATAAAGAACATTACAGCATAGTAACACATATATATGGAATTTAGAAAGATGGTAACGATAACCCTATATGCAAAACAGAAAAAGAGACACAGAAATACAGAACAGACTTTTGAACTCTGTGGGAGAATGTGAGGGTGGGATATTTCAAAAAATAAATCACTTCTTATCTAGCCTATTGCTGAATTTTCTCTGTGCTGAAGAACTGGAGCTCCTCAGAGCCCCTCAAACATGAGCTAGTGGTTTCAAACCCGGATGATAACTTTTCTGAAGACAGAGTGTTTGACACCCAGATTTGTTAACTTTGGTGCACTTAGCACATTGTCTATCACACAGTAGCTTGAAACATTGTGTAAGTGAAGGAATGAATCACAGTAATTCTAGTATAAAGTTCGGAATCAATGCAAGGTGAGGGGAAAATGCTTGAGCAGAAAAGTATGTATTGTCTCCTCCCCCAGGATACCTATTTCTCTACTGCTTGTAACTACAATATCAGCAGTTTATTTCTGTTCAGGAAACACTTATTATGACAAGCTTTCTGGTAGGTTACAGGGAAACAAAACAAAGAAAAATATGGTTCTTTCCAGAAGGCAGTTACAATCTACACAGTGCAACAGAAAAAGGGATGTACAAAAGTCACATAGTGCATACAACGGGAGAGACTTGTGAACTGCCCTGAGTAATACATAGGGGATTGTGGTTCATCCCAGGCAATAGTCAAATAATAGGGACCCCCAAATCATTTTTTTTTCATATGAATATGAATTTTTTGGGTCAAAGAATGGATAAATTTGTATGCTGACCAATAGGAACTATGTGTGCCTGTGTATCAGTGTGTTTCTATCTGCTTATGCTGCTGCTGCTGCTAAGTCGCTTCAGTCACGCCCGACTCTGTGTGACCCAATAGATGACAGCCCACCAGGCTCCCCCGTCCCTGGGATTCTTCAGGCAAGAAAACTGGAGTGGGTTGCCATTTCCTTCTCCAATGCATGAAAGTGAAAAGTCAAATTGAAGTCACTTAGTCGTGTTTGACTCCGCGAGACCCCCTGGACTGCAGCCTACCAGGCTCCTCCGTCCATGGGATTTTCTAGGCCAGAGTACTGGAGTGGGTTGCCATTGCCTTCTCCGCTATCTGCTTATGAGTGTGTGTAAATGTGCATGACTGAGTGTATACTTGGGTGAGATGTGTGTTTCCATGCATGTGTACGAGTGTACATGAGTGTAGGTACATGTGAGTGCAAGAATGTGTCTGTGTGTGTATGCATGTGCCTGTGTGTGCATGCATGTATGCATATGTCATTGTGGGAGGAGATGGCTGCAGGGATGAGATGGTGATTGCACTATGCAGTGGGCAGCCTGCAGGATTGTAACGTGAGACTCTCAGTGTTGGATTTCACTTGTAGAAATGGTTTGATGAGGATCCCAGAAGTAATGACGCTAAACTGGAGGGCAGGAAGCATGAGTAGTAATTCCCATTCTCCTATACGAAATCAGTGACCTTGGAAAAATCCTCAACCTCTTTGGGCTCTGTATTACAATCTATTCAATGAAGGTGTATAGTTAGACAATGACAAAGTGATAGCTGAAGCCCAGGACCAATACTGTTCTTCTTTTGGTTGTCAGGGTAAAGATCAATACCCATGGTTTATATGACTTGACCTGGTTAGTGGGATAGTGTAGTCTGTCACAAGCTCCTTGGCCAGTTTGGTTAATATGCCACAACCCTGGCTATCGTGCTACATTCTACTTAGAGATGGTAAAGAAAATTTGACTAGAAAAGTGTCTGGAATTCTAAATCCTTGCTGGAGGAATTTTAAAGGAAAATATCGTAGAGTAAAATAAACCTAAAACAGCTTTTATCAAAACAGAATTGATTAAAAATTCTCCCAAGTGACTGAATTATACTCTTTCTCTCTCTTATTAATATTATAACAGTTTTCTTTATTGTGATTAGAGGAAAGACATAGTTAAAGAATAGCTGGGATTTTGAAAATTCTAGAAGCCAAATCCTCAGATAAATGCTTGAGGGAATTGTAGGTATTTAGTTAGGAAAAGAGAAGTCTTCGGGAACTGAGAGTTGACTGAGAGTCAACTTCAAATGTTTTAATGCATTCCAATTCAAGAAAAGGATGTGAGTGTTATCATGAGACAGAACAGGTACTGGTACTTAGTTGAGTAGTCTCTCCCGCCCTGCTTCACTGGCCCGGTGTTCTGCTATGACCCAAGGACTGGCATAGTACTCACTCAGAGCAGGGTGTCACCAAAGACATATTGAATCAGCAGAGTGAATCGCAGAGACTGAGATTTCTGTAGATTTCTGTAGATTTGACTCTATAGGAGAACAAAAGCTTCGGAGGGTTTTGTTTCAAACAGACTTGCCTTTGAATGTATTTCTCTTACTTAATAGTTGTGGCCTTGAGAAATATATTGAACCTTTGAGGTTCCTCACCCTCGATTTGGAAATAGTGCTTATTATTCAAGAGTGTAAAGATTAAATGCAAAGACATATATAAGCTTTTGCTGAGTTTGGCACAAGCGAGGACGCATAAATGGGCAACTGTTACGGTCATCACTTTGAGTTTTCCCAAAGCCTTCCATGTAAATATGATCATGTCCCTGTACTAATCAGAAAACCAAGGGTCCTTGAGTTTGAATAAATTGCCTAAAATTGCACAAGTAGTAAATGATCAGGTGGGGACATACACCCTCACCTGTCTGATAATAGAACCCTCCTCTTTCTAGGACCATATGCTGACTTCCAGGGAGGGAAACACTTCTTATTAGTAAGTAAGCTCAAGGCACTGTGTCTTACACTCCTGGTCAGACATACACACATGTCCTTGTCACTCTACCCAACATGATGGAGAGGACACTTTAGGATGAATCTGATCTGTGATCTGGAATCAGGACCACAACTTCCTGACTCAATAGCATCTCAAATTGTGGAGCCTCAAAACTGGGATTTGGAGATTATGCCTTTTACTCTTTTGTCCAATTGACTACAAGGCCAGAACAACAAGCCTTGCTGAGCTTTATTCCCAAGGCATCTCAAAAGTCCTAGTTAGGGGTCACCTGGCCCTCTCTATCTTCCAACACACAGTTTTCCCAGAAAGCTCTCTTTTTACATGCAAATATCCTCAAAAGGGGAAATTGCGATTCACTTATCCCAATGACATCTTTTCTCCATAGTAGAATTTATGAAGTTGTACAAGAAGAGGTTTTTATGTGAGAAAATAATGAAGACAAATTTTGAATAATGCATTTTCTTCGCAAATTTATTTGCAGATTTCCAAATTTGACTGAGAACTTTCAAGGCAGACAATGCTTTGACTATTACAAGCTCTGCCTTTTATGCTTTTTCCTTCTCATCTGTTTTCTTTCTTGTACCTTGCATACTCTCTCTTTCTCCCTCTCTCTCTCAGCCTGAAAATTCTGGTTAGCCTTGGTTTAGGGTACACGTCTTGGTTGATCACCGATAACCACACTCTCTGTTCCAAGGTGCTGAACACTTCCTTTAAAGCAGAGAGTGCACAAACTAACAATTATATTTCAAGCTGCATTTAATGTTGAAGTATGAGACAACAAATTGATCTTAGATTTCTTCAGTCAAGCGTAACCTCACCTCTGACTCTGGCAGAAGCTGCCTCGGTGCCAAAGCAGTAGTTGCACTATTGCAAAACAAATAAAAGGAAAAAAAAAAAAAAAACCTGAGTCTCATCCTCCCTAAAACAAAGCAGAGAGAAAAACCACCATTCTTTTTTTTCCTCTATTAACAATGCCTTCTTGAAAGGCAGACAGTAAGTGAAACATCCCTGGCAAACCACCTCCTCTCAGAAAGGAGAATTCTTAGGGGTGTTTGTACAACCTGGCTCTTTTCATTGCAGGATAGAAAAGTTGATATATTCAAATATCTGCCACCAAAATATCTAGCAAAATGCCTATGCAATGTCTAAGAATGATCTGTAGTTGGCTATTTATTAAATCCCTATATAATAATAGCTCTTGAACAAAAAAGGGAAAAGTACCTGGTTCTGAAAAAAATCAAACACATCACATTATTTCATTAATACTCAGATAGTTTCTTTGAGGTGAGCAAGTTGTATCTTGCTTTGTTAGAGACAGGGAGAAATAAACATCTAAGAGAAACTGACAGATACCAGAGACGTGCAGTTTGTCATTGCTGGAATAGAGAACCAAATCCAAAGGTAAGGAGACTATGGTTTAAAAAAGAAAATGAAGAACAAGGAGAAAAATAAAGGGAGGGGGAAAATATATCAAACACAGCATTTTCTCTCAAGCTATCAGTGAAACTTTAAACTTAGTTAAAATATATGAAAATCAGGGGAAATGACTAAGGGACAACAGATTTAAGATGCTGAAGTTATATTTCAAATATCTTTGTTGTAAAACAAATATGGCTTCATTGGCAAAGTTTCTATTGTGAGATATTTCTGAACCTGAAATACTACCTCTAATCCAGAATTAACAATGGAAATGTTCACCTTTTTATTTTCATTTTTAATATTAAAATAATTTAGGAAGTGGACTAAATAAAAACCTTTTGTCTCTCCTCAAACGCCAGCATTCCTGAGCCAATTTCCTTCTCAGTCAGAGGATCGGACCTGTCACCAGAGTTCATGAATTTATGTGAATCCTGCAGCTCTTGTAGCCTCAGTTCCCTAAACTGCCTGCTATTCCAGGATTAGCTGCTGTGTGGCGTTAGTCCCCTTCGAATGAGCATGCTCTCGCGTCCTCCAGCTCCTACTCTTCTGCCTTGTTGCTAGAAAATGGTTCTCTTTGCTGTCACTGTAACAAACGGTTCTAATTGCTAGGTTGACTGTTATGGTGGAAATTGCAGCAGTCCGCAGTTGAAGGCTTTCGCTCTGCCTCGGTAATGACACAGAGACTCAAACTGCTCCTTTCCTGAAGGAATGAAGAAGATAGCCTTGAAAAAAAATAGTAATAAATAATAAATCATTTTTAAAGCCGAAGAAAACAAACACACTTTCTGAATGGTTATAGTCTAATCTAATTGTAATACATTTCCCCTTATGAAGGGATGAAAGTTCTTGAGTATGTTTTTGTATATTTTGGATGGTGATGATGGTGGTGGTAGTGTTTGTTTTTGTCTGTGTAGTAATACATGGTAGGCAATGATTTGGAATTGTAAACTTTCCAATTTATTTTCATGGCAATCTGTGAGATGTGTCCCTGGAGGTAGGCAAACAATTGCAGTTTTAGAGCTGAATTGGGCTCTCTCTCCTTTCTTACATTAGAAAGCATGCAATCTCATTTTCAGTAGGATTACAAAATTCCAAATTCTAATAAAGTGCCAGAGGAATATGTGATGGTCTGAGATGGTCCATGTGTTATTGAAGACACACTCCATGATGGGAGAGGCAAAAATAAGAGCAGTTATTGTCAGATTTTACCACCATGACAGAATTCAGGTTACAAAAGGCAATCCCTAATTTGGGAATTTAATCAGAGAGCAAGCACCAAGGACAGCAGCTGCTGTTACATTAGCTTGGATAAAATTATAGGGCCTATCAATTCTTATGCTTCAGGGCATAAGCTGATCACCAGCTGAGGTCAGGAGAAAATTTCCCCAATGGCAGACTCGCACAGTTATATCCATTATAAGCGATTTAACAACTAGTCCTAAAATATCTGATGTGATTCATTACTAAACAAATACAAACATACAACATGTTCTCACACCAATGCACAAGCGTGGGCATATAAAGAACTGGATGAACGTGGAAGTGAGCACTGATCCGAATGCCCGTGTCTGAGATGAGATTATAACAGACGAAAGGCAACCCAGTTTCACATTGTCTGTTTTGCCCATAGGTTCCTTTTGTCCCAACTCTGTCAAGGGTGCTGGTGTTCTTTTTCCAGCATCTTCTCTCATCACATGTTCACATTTGTCTTCAGAAATAAAGCAGTAGTCAAAGCGCCCTGTATGAGATTTATATTACTATATAACCAATCCCTACACATTTAGCAGCTGAAAAAACACAAACCTGTTAGTTCACGGTTTCTGTGGGTCACAAGTCTTGATACAGCCTTGCTGGATCCTCTGCTCAGGGTCTTACCAGCCAGAAATTATGGTGTCAGCTGGCACTGTGGTTCTTACCCGAGGCCTGTGGTCCTCTTCTAAGCTTACTGGATTTTAGAAAATTCATTTCCTGTCCATTGGTATGATTGGGTATGATCTGTTTTCTTGCTAGCCATCAGTTGACAGGAGATTATTCTGCTCAGCTCCTAGAGGTAACCCATGGTTCCTTGCTATGTGGCCTCTACAGGCAATTCACAACAGGGATGTTATCTTTCTTTCAGACCAGTAGGACTAGTCACTTAGATTCCATCTCCCTCTGTAATTGGTCAGCAGAGAGCTATTCTGTCCTATTCCCAGGTTCTTCCCTCCCTCAAGTAGGAGGTGTTATACAAAGTGTATATAACAGTGAGTGGGAATTCAGGGATCATCTTAGAATTCTGTCTAAAACAAGGCTGTAGTGAAAATAGGAAAGATCGATATTAATACTGTAGGACTTAATTTGGCTTACTCTATAAGGATTTTTTTAAAATTATTAGATGGGACTAGTCATTAATCTATTCTGTTACATCTATTAGCAGTTGTCCACTAGGGAAGAATGGATCCTTGGCAAATTTGCAATTATAACTATATAAACAAAATTTTAGAATGGAAATTAGAGGTCATCTTGTTCAATCGTTTTGTGTGGCAGTTAAAAAAAATGAGACTCAACAAAATCCGCTAGTGTGCCTAAATTGGCTCTGTCATTTAAAGCCAGGATGAGAATATAGTTCTCCAGACTCCTAAATAGATTACACATTGTCTTTAACTCACCACCTGGGTTTTTCCTCACTTTAGAGTACTTGGTTTCTGTAGATTCCAAAGTGCCCCCAGATCTTTGTCCTTTATCACTCAACAAAACTGCTTCTTTTGAATGATAATATTCTTACTCACACTGAGGTTCCAGTGACCGATGGCATTGTTTTCTAATTACAATGATAGTAGCATTTTCACAGAAATAAATGCAAATGTGAAAAAGAGGAATGTTAAACTTAAGATAGAATCTCACGTTAGGGAGAGCCAGAAAGGAGAGGTGGGAGAGTGAGTGTATGTATGTGCACGCCTGCGTGCATAATGACTTGTTCTGTTGTTCCCAACAGCAAAATAGATTATTGTCTGTTTGGGGTCAATTACTTAATGCATATGAATGAAATAGAAAAGTGACAATATTTTTCCTGCTCATTTAATCATGCAGTGAAGTTTTCCATTTCCGCAAGCTCTTATTATTGTTTAATGGATAACTACCAATTGGAGGTCTTTCCTTGCGGCTCAGCAGAAAAGAATCTGCCTGCAATGTAGGAGACAAGGGTCCAGAAGATCCCCTGGAGAAGGAAATGGCAACCCACTACAGTATTCTTGCCTGGGAAACCCCTTGGACAGAAAAACATGGCAGGCTACAGTCAGTCTGTGGGGTTGCAAAAGAGTCAGACACAACTTAGAAACTAAACAACAACAGATCAATTTGGGAAGGAGGTGATTCATTAAGGCTCTTATGTTGTGAACAACTAGAAAGGCAGGAAGTACTCTAGTTAGAGAATCTTGGGATTGACAAACAAAATGCTAAAATCTATCCTACTTTTAGGAGAGGTAATAAAATCCAGGGCAATCCTCCCAGTTTCAACATTATGACAGATTCTCACACAATGCTCTCTCTTTAGGTGACTATAATGAATGAAATTCTTGATTAAATGAGCATCTGCAAGTGATTGAGATTGGAAGCAGGCAATGTTAGAGGCTACCTTTGTAAAAGGCAGTACTGAAGATAGACTTCCTCAAGATGTATTTTCATTAAACAGGTGGATGTTGGGTGTTTATTTCTATTTCAGCTTAGATCACAATCCACATTTTAATCATTGTTGCTGAGTTGGATGATAATAAGAGGAAACATGATACCCAAAAATGTTTATTAAGAAACACACTTCTTTGATTTGGGTGGTACTATTAAGATGCCTGCAAAATTCATCCAGTTAATTTCTTAAATATGTGTTTTCTTCTGCTTGGAATATACCACAGCCTTAAGATAAGTGTGCAACAAACTTAGTTATGTGTTCAGCATGAATTTGTCATCATATTAGACAGGAAAAGGCTGTCATCTTCATTTGAGTTATGAAGAAACATTTTCATATTTTTTACAGAATGCCAATATCTTAACTAAAATGTTATCTCAAACTGAGGATGAACCATTAGCTTATCCAGCATTTACACCACCCTGTACTTTCAAGCAACATTTTGATTTCACTGTAATGAAAAATGCTTCTGCAGAAATGCCATCCTCCTAGTTCTATCATCTGGTTAGCCAAATCTCACCTGATCTCAAATATAAAGGTCAGATTTTGCCTTTTATATAAATTTTTTCCTGACTATCAAGCTCATGATGATTCTTCTACTTTCTGTGCTGAATCACAGAGCCTATTTCTCAGGGTGTCTGTTTTAACACATAACAGATGGATTTTGTTGTTGTTTTTGTTTTATATTTGTTTCCTTCATGTAAGTCTTATTCCCCAACAGATTGCCAGAGTCACTGAAAACAGGAACTTTGCCTCACACTCTTAGAACCTCTTACAGTGCCTAGCATAGAGCTACATGGAATGAAGACTTATAGAACAGGAAAAGAAAACAGAAATTCTTAAAAAAATGTATTAAGTAGTAAATTATATGTATATATAAGTTATATGTATTAAATTTAGCTATTTTTTGTTGTTTTGTTGGATATGTTGTCATTTTTTTTTCTTGACATGCATGGCTGGATTAGCTTAGCATTGGCAAGCTGAAGTAAGTTTGATAATAGTTCATTAATTACCATACCATTTTTGATAGAGCAGATCATTGGAATGTTTGAAAACAGAAACAAAGATGTAGTGAGATCGACATAAAATATATACCTACCAACTTAATTTGGCTCTGAAATCAAACTCTTGACTCTGATCTGTGACTTAGTAACTGAAGGTTTACTCCCTAAGAACTGCTTGTAAATCAGCATGTGGTCAACATAATCATATATCTTAAAACCAGCTAAGGAATTCACTGTATAAACATACGCTACTGTCAGCTCGCTCTGAAGTGAATAATTATCTCCTAATTTTTTTTTTTATCTTAATAGTTGTCACTTTGCTATGGAATCTCACATGCTAGGTTAATTAAGGAGAGTCCTACTGTAAAAAGCAGCCAGCTAGATGTGGTTTTCTTTGCACTGCGTTCCAGCATGTTAGCAACCAATAGCTTGGCCAAGTATCTAGTCACTTACACCTTAAGTTTTAATGGTTACCATGGTAATGAAAAAAAGGCATTACAAAATGCACAAGCTGTTAACATATTGCAGAAGCCAAAAGAAAGAGCTAAGAATAAACTTCTGCAAATTCCTGATCAAGCCACATTTAAGGAAAACTGCTGTTAAACCAACGTCATGTCCCAGTCAAACAGCTTGTTAATCTGAAGCTGAGGCTGCTTATCCCTCTCTCTGAGCTCTCCATCAGCTGCAAGAACATCCGTGAGGGTGTCAGAGTGGGCAGGGGTGTTTATGGAGCTGGCAGGGACAGAGACAGAAGGAGAATAAACAGGCTGCAAACTGAGTCTCAGCTCCTTCATCAACAAGTAAGAAAACCTTCATGTTTTCTAACAGAGATGACAGACAAGCAAGTTTAAAAGAATCTAATTTAGATAAATCTAAATGCTGCTGGGTGAGTAAATCATCATAACCACAGACAGATAAGACAAGTGCTCCATTTGCTTTGAGTTTTTCAACCAGAATCCAGATATTTGGACTGCAAGGGAGCAAAATGCTTGTACCCGTATAGTCCCTTACCTGTAAGGAGGTATTTCTCTCTGAACAGAGAGCGTGTCCTCAATGAGATAGCTACCAGAATGATGCAAGAAGAAAAAGACTGTCTTTAGTTTGGGAATAGAAACCAGTCATGACTACAAGAGGGTAAGGTGCTAAGGTTTACATTTTAAAGGGCATTGGCTCCAGAATAAACAGACACCTGGACAGAGAGGTGGAACTGCTACTTATTGATATATAAACATGGACCCAAGGCAATGAGGGAGTTAATGAGAGTTGAAATATCAAACGTGATCAAAGATGCAAGGCCAATTCATGATTTAGATGAGTGCTTTTTCTAGGTTTGTGATTTCCGAGGAGGGAGGTTACTATTCTGAATTGACCAACACAATGTCATGGGCACCACCGTGGAGTCCCTTCCTTATATCTGTTTCTCTCAAGGCGGAGCTCTTCTTGCCATGTGCAGCTCTGTTCACGCTCGGGAGTGTCTCTGTTGTGTTGTTTGCTGCCTCTGATCAATTCCCAGCTGCCTGTAAGTCTAGACCCTTTTTCCAGCCTGGTCTCCATGTGGGAGGCAGTTCTCTGGTAAAGCCTGACTCCACACCATCATCTAAATCCCATCTTCCTTTTGCCTTCCAGTTCCCAACACACACCTGATACTGTCAATTTTTTCCTTTGTGCCTGATTGCATTGCATTGTCTTTTATCACCACTCTTGAAAGATTTGAAGGTGCAATTAAATTCGAGATTTTGCTATCCAGCCCTCTTCAATAACCCTGATGTCTTACGTGTTTCAGACTATTACTGTAGCCACTGAGCAAGGTCAAAGCCTAGAAAATCTCCTCTCCTCTTTCTTGTTTTTAGTTTTACTTCCTTAGAACTTACATTCATTTAGGACTTGGGTTTCATCCTGTGTTTTGCAATTTTCACTATGCCTAAAACACTATGATGGTTCTGCTGAGTACCCAATAAATGCTCAATGAATTGACTTAGATTTTAATCCCCAAAGGCTATGTTCTCTAGCATCACGGCATGTCTTGAAACTGTATTTTAAGACATGTTGTAAACTCGAAGACTCAAGTTATAAAGATATAGTAAATCAAGGTGAAACTCAAATCATGATAAGATTATATAATTTTTGCCAACTAGAACTGTAAAGATAGAAAGAATGTGGGATGTCAACCACCCTAAATCCAACTCTCTTTTAAAGTGAAGGTTATAATGCAGAGTGAGTCACATACGTCATTTAGAATAAAAAACAGACTCCTGAGTCTCCTTCATGAATTCTCCTCCAGTTTCCTACTGATTGACTCCATGGCATCCTGTTATCTACAGACTGTCCTTTACATGTTACATTATATTCAGTATATACAATACTTGTCTATTTACCTCTCAGGATAGATCCTTGGGGCTTCCCAGGTGGCATGGTGGTAAAAAAATTCACCCACCAATGCAGAGATGCAGGAAACAGATTCAATCTCTGGGTCAGGAAGATCCCCTGGAGTAAGAAATGGCAACCCACTTTAGTATTTTGCCTGGGAAATCCTATGGACAGTGGAGCCTGGCAAGCTATAGTGCATGGGGCCACAGTCAGATACAACTGAGCGCCTTAGCATACACAGCACATATATATCCTTACCTGTTTTAAACTTTCCTGATAAAGAAGCAATGGATACTTTTGCCCAAAGTATCTCTCCAGCCAATAATGTAACCAAAGGCAACTTATTTGCATATGACACTCCTTCATTGATTAACCAAAATTTGTTTTAAACCAGACACCATGTCAGACGTGTAGGATACTAAGCAAAAGTGACAGCCTGTCTCTGTCATCGAGAAGATTTTTGGTCCAGTCGGAAGAGGGTCAAGCAGAAATGTGAATCAGAGGCCTAGACTTCCGTGAGATTGTGGAAAGGATATTTAAGTAAAAATGATACATCCTGGGCCAAGTAATTACTAGAAGCAGAGACTGGAGGTTAAGCATTCTTCAGCATGTACTCATCATGTGCAAAGGTCCAAAGATTAGTGGCTTGAAAGTTTGGATTCTGGCCTGGAGAATTCCATGGGCTGTATAGTGCATGGGGTTGCAAAGAGTCAGACCCAATTTAACGATTTTCACTTTAACTTTTCACTTGAGAACTTGGAAGTGAATTTAGTTCACGTATTAGACTGGGAGACAGAGAGGCAAGGAATAGGCCTTGGGAAGTTTTATGGTCAATGTCATGTCATTTTAACCTTAAAATTGTACAGTATGGAAACAGAGCAGTGATATAATTATATTCATATTAAGAAAGACTTTTAATGTCAGTGCAGATGAAGGTAGTATCAAAAGAAAATTCAGAGAGCTTTTATGGTTATGAATATTTTATTGAGTGAGATACAAACAGTTCACAAACAGGGAGACTTCAAACTGAAAGTAGTTATAAGCTCAGCTTTCAGCAGTTACAGCTCACTTTATAAAGCATGAAGGAGGGTGTACCTTCCTTTTTACTATGAATAGCTACAAGAAACTTATATTTATTTCCACTGTATAAGCTTACTCAGCTTATTGGCCAGGAAGCTATAAGGTGATGCAGACAAGAAGAAAACTGAACATTTGTTTAAAGTCAGAGTCAACATTTTGGGGAAATCATGTCAGTTTTAGATTTAGGTTGCATGACTAAGATTGCTTGGTCTAAGGGAATATTCAAACTGTGGCCTCCATTCTGATAACTCTCTAAAGTAGATATGGGCTCTACAAAAGAAAAGAAGAACCTGCAATTTCTTACAGCAGTACAAATGAGATAGCATAAATTTCTGAATCAATGAAATGAAGATAAGAGGATAAAATGCCAAAAGTGTATCACAATAAAATTTTATCAGACCAAAGGGACTGAGAGACTGGTTTGTGTTACAGTGAATAGTAATAGAGAGGAACACAGAAATAAGAGCAAGTTTGAGGATAGAAGTCATCAGTTCATTTTGAGCTTATGGGTTTTGATGTGCCATGACAAGTTTCCAGGAGGAGGTTGGATGTCAGAACCTGGAACTCAGGGAAAAGGACAAGGCTGGGAAGATAGACATCTGTGCCTCCCATATGGAAATGATGACACATTGAATCACCATGACACTGGCTCTTCCCCAACATAAATCAGAGACACATTTCTGGATAAAACAGGGTGTGTTTTGGTGGAATCCCACCATACACAGTGTGCTTCTTTCTGACCTTAGCCTCTCACCCTTGTCCTCAACTCTATCATGGTTCCCATCCACTTACTCTTCCTAATACATCTTTTTCTGAACAAAAGTTATTAGAAAGTTCACATGTAACTCAGCTCCCTATCCATCTTCCCTTTAAGACCCCGGAAGATTTAAAAGTGTTCCAAAAAAAGAAAAAAGAAAAGAAAACTCTAATGATATAACCACAAAATAAATTAGTCCTCTTGTAGTTTAATGTGGGTAATACTAGCTGTGAAGAATAAAATCTGGACAAGGGGATAGGGGATACACCCATCACAATCACACTGCAAAGGCAGATCTCAAATCATAGATGCATTAGGGAATAGCTGATGCGTCTACAGCACTCACTGTGTACCAGAAACTGTTCCAGCCACTTAAAAATCACAAAAGCATTAAGTCCTCTATTTTTTCAACTTAAGGATGAGGATCCTGAGTCACAAAATGGTTGAACTGAACGTGGCTTGCAAGTGTAGGAACTACAACTCAGCCCTAGAGAGGCTAACTCCACATTCTGTCTCCAATTGTTCCTAAAATGAATGGATTAACTAATTAATCATTTACTAAGGTAAGTAGTGTTATATAGCAGAATAGAGAAGCTAACTCAGTGTTTCCTGAGCTGTAAATCATTTAACAATTGTACTTTTGGTTCATGAATTCATTAAAGACATTTTGACATTAGGGGAGACCAGGAAAAGAAATTCAAATTCTTCAGAGAAGGAATCATTATATTCAGAATAGATCATATATATTCATATACTTGCAAATGTATTATGATAAACAAAGTGAGGCAGTAAGGAATGACTGAAATATTACCTTGCTATCCATGACAGAGGACAACATAGAAGAAAGTATTAGCTTGGAACTCAACCACCAGAGTGTTGATTTCTTTCCTTTTTGTCTTCATCTTTTTTTTTTTTTAACCAAATATTAGTTAAAAACGTTTGTGGATTAACCTGGAGGAAATTAGTTGAAATCTCAGAGAGCCTTGATTTATTCATCTTCCTATAAATACTTGCTATTACTATCATTCATGTTAACCTAATCAAAGAACTAAGAGAAACAAAATGTAATCTGTCAGATTAGAATCATAATTGTACACATTTTATTTTACCATCAGAACATCCCTGGTCAAAACATAAGGTAGGCATATTATTTGACAAAAGAGGCAACTGAGGTTCAGAGATGTTAAATTAATATCTTAAAGTTTCAAAGCTAGCAGTTTGAGAACTACTGCCTAAGGTCTCTGCAATATGGGTCTAAACCATTATTTCTTCCATCTTTTGTTAAACTGCAACATTACTTCCTCAAACCCAAGTTGTTTGACAGTCACCCTTGGAGTTACTGGACAGTTAGGACAGCCCATAAGAGTTAAATTTCTGGAACAACCATGTCAAGAAACACAACTATCTGCCCTTCCATTTCCTAAGTGCCCCATTATAAGTCCACTTCCGTGAAACTGCATGATTTAGTTCTTGCTTAGAAGGTAGACTGAAGGTCAGGCCTGCAGTCAAGCAGCAGAAAGCTGCCCACTGTCTTAGCAGTTTGCCTACAGCAGATGGATTTGTCTTGATATCTCCTCTATCAAGTACTGACTCATCCCAACTGTGATTAGTTGTGAAACTTTAGATTAGAGCCCAAAGATGTATGGGCCAGCATCCAAGTTGGAATTGGACCTGACTCCTCTGTCCTCTAGAAGCAATCACCTGAGACGTCCTTGCAGCCCACCAACAGCCCACCCCGTTCCACACCTGCAGGGTCTGCACCTCAGCTTCCAGAAGATTACCACTAAAAGTCAGAACCACACGGCTCCATTTCCTCAGGCAGAGACAGTGAACACTCTCAAGCTGCTTTCAGCCTCCCAAATAAGTGAAATGTTTGACATGAAAGCATATGTTTTTTGGCAACTTTGTTTAATCCACATTTTAAAGGGAAAATTGAAACTCCACAAGGTGTGAAAAAGATTAGTGGAACGTTTCAGTATCTGGTGGAAAGCAGACCGTGTTCCCTCCTCCTTCTGTTCTCTCTCCTCTTCCTTCATGTGCAGATATTTGCTTTATAAAAGCTGCCATCGAAATGAATCTTTTAATTAAGAATCTGAGCCACCTAACTGCAGAACAGAGAGAAATATCAAATTATACAGGATGTAGGAGCCATCTGTAAGAAGATATGGCATGAGTCTGTTCTCAAGAAAGTTCACCCCTCCCCCCAGAAGTTGTATGCGGGATCCTAAATTGAGGGTTTGGGGATTAGAAAATTTGATTTCTGCAAAAGTTAAATTTCTTATTACAAGATGACATCTTACTACAAGATGACTGCCCCAGGAGGAAAGTTACTTTGCCAAGATCTGCTTATCTTTTTAGAGAATGTAGAGTCTAGTCAACAGCTGGCTTCAGAAACCATTTTTCCAGAAGCTCTGATTGCACTAGTTATAAAGACTTCTGCATTTGGGCTCTGATTCATTCAAAAAATCCTAGAGACATCCCTTGTATAAGACAGGTCTGGAAGGGCCTAGGGATACAGACCAGGCCTCCAAGACTGAAAGAGTGAAGGAGAGGTAAGAGGAAAATGACCCCAGGCATTGGTTTCACCTGTTGCATTTTACTGATGCCAACAAAGATCTTGGCTGACAGTAAGGACAAAGCAGGTGCTGGAGATCCATGGCCAGTTTTCCTAGTCAGTTTCTTCTGCTTTAAAACCCAAACCCTAGAATGTCTCCACTAAATATAGTTAAAAACTTATTGGTTCTGAAAATATTGTGTTCAGAATAAATCATGAAACTGTTATTTGATTTATTTTAGAATTAAACAATAATTTGGGAAGCATCAGGATGATTCAAGTGGTGACATAAAAATATGGGTCGGGAGCCAGATGTTGTAGATTCAAATTTGAGTCTACTTGTCTACATGCACATTTATATGACCTTAGTCAAGTTATGAAACCACTGTTTCAGCATTTTTTAAATAGGTATAATAATAATAAAATTTCCACATACTAATATTGTAAAGATAAAAATGATGAATACAGGTAAAGCAGTCAGAATATGAAAGGAATAAATTAAATGCATAGTAAACTTTAGCTAATTCTGTTATTATTGTTATTATTTGAAGATTTCAAGCTGGGTTTTATTTTGCATTTTTATTGTGGCAAAATACACATAACATAAAATTCATCATTTTAACAAATTTTAAGTGTATATTTCAGTGGCATTAAGTAAATTCAGTGTTGTATAGCCATAATCACTTATATGTCTCCTATTTTTGTGTATTTGAAGGTTAATGTTTTATCATACATATAACTTGCAAATATTGTATTCCATTCAGTGGATTATGTTTTCACTTGATAATATCATTTGATGCACACAATTTTCATTTTATTGATATCAAGTGATCTGTTTCCCCCTTTGTTGTCTATAACTTTGGTATACTATCCAAGAAATCATTGCCAAACCCAATATTATGAATTGGTTCCCCTGTTTTCTTCTAAGAGTTTTCCAGTTTAGGTCTTTGAGCCATTTTGAGCTATTTTTCTAAGGGATTGCCTGATACCTAAGTTGGTAAAGAATCTGTCTGCAATGTTGGAGATCCTGGTTCGATTCCTGGGTCAGGAAGATCCGCTGGAGAAGGGAAATTCTACCCACTTCAGTATTCTGGCCTAGAGAATTCCATGAACTGTATAGTCCATGGGGTTGCAAAGAGTCGGATGCGACTGAGCAAATGTTCTATATGCTGTTAGATGATGGTCCAGTTTCATTCTTTTGCTTATTTGAACATCCAGTTATTCCAGTACCATAAATTGAAAATACAGTCCTTTCCCCATTGAAAGCTTTTAGCATCCTCATCAGAAATCAACTAACCATATGTCTGAGTTTCTTTCTGGGCCCTTTAGTCTATTCCACTCGTATCTATGTCTGTCCTGATGCCAGTACCACACTGTTCAGATTACTATAGCTTTGCAGGAACTTCACATTCAGGTAGTAAAATGTTTTCAACTTTTTCTACTTTTTCAAAATTGTTTTGGTTATTTAGAATCCCTTGAGATTCCATATGAACTTCAGGATCAATTTCTTTTTTTAACCTAACAACAACAACAAAAGGCTGTTAGAAATTTGATAGAGTTTGCATTAAGTTTGTAGAGTTTTTGGGCAGAATTGTCATCTTAACATTATTAAGTCTTCCAATTCATAAACACAGTGTGTTTTCTCATTTGTTTATGTTTTAATTTCCTTCAATGATGTTTTTATAATTTTCAGTATATAAGCTTAACCTCTTTGGTTAAAACTTATTCTAAGTATTTTATTCATTTTAATTCCATTATAAATGAACAAAAAATTAACTTGCTTTTATGACTTAGTTCAACTGATATTAGCAACAACATTTCTGTGAGTTAAGAGTCACTTTTGTCCTCATATTAAGACTGATGAGGATGTGCAAGTAAAATCTGAGGGCTGGTTTGTGAGATTCTGATTCTGATTTTGGGCTTGGACCATACTCCTGTGCCAGATCTGTAAGCAGCATGAAATGGAGACAGGAATTCCTTTACTCCTGGCTTCATGAATCTGGTATATGGGTCAAATTGGGAGATCCCTTTGGGAGCTCCTTGGAAATTCTCGACTGCTATCTCCACCTACTCGATCTTCCTGACAGTTTTTATTTCATGCAGTAGATCCAGCTGATACTGTAGATGTTTATCTAAATATAAGGATGAAAGCAAGGTCGTAAACAATTGATTTTGTAAAGTTCTGTCAGAAAAGTGGATATGGCTTGGTGAAGGAAACTAAATTTGTCTTCATTCACAGTAGCTATATCTCAAATATTGTAACCATGGGAAAAAAGATTGGCTCATTTATTTAGTATCTTAAAAGCTTATTTGTGTAATTCTTTGGTTGATGAGTAACCTTATAAAGTTTGAAGATTAACTATATATATATACACACACACACACACACACACACACACATATATATATATATATATATATATATAAAAGATAACTTATTTACCTGCAAATGAATTAATTGTATCTTCCTTAGAAATGGACCACCTGACTGTAGGAAATTATTTTTTGCCTATTTTTCCCCACTATAACAGTAATGGCATTTTTAAGAATTGTTAATTTGTAAGTTGTTCAATAAAAAATAAAATTTCAGATACAATGATACTTAGTTATATAATTAAATGATCATCTACTCATATTTGTGATAAAGCATATTCTTGTAAGTAAAATTGTTATTAATCATTTCAAATTCCTTCATTTAGTTTTTGAAATAACTTGCTTCAACACATCTGAAATGATGGAATCTTTAACATTTTTTGGTGAAGTTGTAACAAATTACCATTAAGTTAGTGACTTAAAAACAGCATGATTTTAATATCTTAAATTTTTGGAGGTCATAAGTCTGAAATGAATTTCATTGGCCTAGAATCAGTGTCAGCAGGACTGTGTTTCTTTCTGGAGGCTCTAGAGAAGAACATTTTCTTGCATTTTTCCAGCTTCTAGAGGCTGCTCACATTCCCTTGGCTTGTGTTTCTCTCTCTTCATAAGTCAGGTCCTTCTCAAGCTGCCATCCCTCTGGCTCTCTCTTACATTCTTCTTCCACTTGTAAGGACCCTTGGTATTACATTGGGCCTACTCCGATAATCCAGGAAAACCTCCCTATCTCAAGGTCAGCTGTTAGCAAACATAAATCTATGCAAATGTAGTCCCCTTTGTCATGTAATCTAATAATAATAATAGGTTCCAGGGGATTAGAATATGAACATCTTTTTTTCTGCCTACTACAGTCATTGAACTTGCATATTTACATTTTATAGCTAGAAAGATTCTTTCCCAAATTTCTTCATTTATGAAAAATAAAAGCTGAGAGAATGAAAGTGACTTGCCCAATCCTGTCCTCCTTGATGTCTTCCATCCCCAGTAAATATTGTCCCTGAGATGTATCAGTCAGGTTACCATTCATTTTCCAGCCTCTTCAACAACAGCAGAATCTCATCTGTTATAAAGAATGAATCACAACTATGAATTTTCAATTTCTATCATGTATAAATGAATACCTATCACATTGCATAACACTTGATATTCCCACTGATAATTTTTTAAATGTTCAAAAAAAATAATAAGTAAGTAATTCAAAAGGAATCAAAATCAGGAGCATTCTATCAATACAAAGAATAGTCCTAAGATATGTGACTATCAAAAGTGGTTATCTCTAATAATGAGTGATGTTGAGCATCTTTTCATGTGTTTGTTAGCCATCTGTATGTGTTCTTTGGAGAAATGTCTGTTTAGTTCTTTGGCCCATTTTTTGATTGGGTCATTTATTTTTCTGGAATTGAGCTTCAGGAGTTGCTTGTATATTTTTGAGATTAATCCTTTGTCTGTTTCTTCATTTGCTATTATTTTCTCCCAATCTGAGGGCTGTCTTTTCACCTTATTTATAGTTTCCTTTGTAGTGCAAAAGCTTTTAAGTTTCATTAGGTCCCATTTGTTTAGTTTTGCTTTTATTTCCAATATTCTGGGAGGTGGGTCATAGAGGATCTTGCTGTGATTTATGTCGGAGAGTGTTTTGCCTATGTTCTCCTCTAGGAGTTTTATAGTTTCTGGTCTTACATTTAGATCTTTAATCCATTTTGAGTTTATTTTTGTGTATGGTGTTAGAAAGTGTTCTAGTTTCATTCTTTTACAAGTGGTTGACCAGTTTTCCCAGCACCACTTGTTAAAGAGGTTGTCTTTTTTCCATTGTATATCCTTGCCTCCTTTGTCAAAGATAAGGTGTCCATAGGTTCGTGGATTTATCTCTGGGCTTTCTATTCTGTTCCATTGATCTATATTTCTGTCTTTGTGCCAGTACCATACTGTCTTGATGACTGTGGCTTTGTAGTAGAGTCTGAAGTCAGGCAGGTTGATTCCTCCAGCTCCATTCTTCTTTCTCAAGATTACTTTGGCTATTCGAGGTTTTTTGTATTTCCACAATGAGGTACCATTACACGCCAGTCAGGATGGCTGCTATCCAAAAGTCTACAAGCAATAAATGCTGGAGAGGGTGTGGAGAAAAGGGAACCCTCTTACACTGTTGGTGGGAATGCAAACTAGTACAGCCGCTATGGAAAACAGTGTGGAGATTTCTTAAAAAACTGGAAATAGAACTGCCATATGACCCAGCAATCCCACTTCTGGGCATACACACTGAGGAAACCAGATCTGAAAGAGACACGTGCACCCCAATGTTCATCGCAGCACTGTTTATAATAGCCAGGACATGGAAGCAACCTAGATGCCCATCAGCAGATGAATGGATAAGGAAGCTGTGGTACATATACACCATGGAATATTACTCAGCCATTAAAAAGAGTTCATTTGAACCAGTCCTAATGAGATGGATGAAGCTGGAGCCCATTATACAGAGTGAAGTAAGCCAGAAAGATAAAGAACATTACAGCATACTGACACATGCATATGGAATTTAGAAAGGTGATAACGATAACCCTATATGCAGAACAGAAAAAGAGACACAGAAATACAGAACAGACTTTTGAACTTTGTGGGAGAATGTGAGGGTGGGATATTTCAAAAGAACAGCATGTATGCTATCTATGGTGAAACATCACCAGCCCAGGTGGGATGCACGAGACAAGTGCTCCGGCCTGGTGCACTGGGAAGACCCAGAGGAATCGGGTGGAGAGGGAGGTGGGAGGGGCGATCGGGATTGGGAATGCATGTAAATCCATGGCTGATTCATATCAATGTATGACAAAACCCACTGGAAAAAAAAAAAATAAAAGTAAAAAAAAAAAAAAATAAAGTGGTTATCTGTTTATCAATTTTTAATAGAAATGGGCAACCTCCCACTAATAAAGAAACCCCAGTTCTATTGGTCTCTAATCTGAGCAACTTCCAATCAGGGAAGCAAACATGTCAGGAAAAAAAAGGGGGTATGTCTAGATTGATCCACTCTTTCTCTATGAGTGCATAACAAGAATAAAGTATGAACAACAGAAGATGTCTGAAGCATTTTAATTTTGCCCATTCACAGTAACAAAAAAATATTCCTCCCTTCCCTTTGAAGTCTCCCTTTTATTTGCTGTTTTTCAACTTTAATGTTCAGGAAGAAACATGTTGATTCTGACAAATGACAGTAATTACAAAATCTACAAATCATGCATAGAAATAGACACTTTGTTGTAACTTACTTTTCCCTCATTGCAGATTGTCTGAAGGACTCAAAATATATTGAATGAAAATTTAAAAGACTACAAAAATTAAATGGTAATTGCATTATTTTCTTCTCAAGTTGTATGCAATTGAAAGATGAAAAATATGTTCTTTGTGCAGATACATTTTTTTTTAGAATATGAGGAGGTCAGTTAGGACTCTCCAGTACCATGAAATACCTAGAAAATATGAATCACTTTTAACGTTAGGGCACCTGAACAACATGAATCTCCTTTATCAGAATTTTAAAATTGGCAAGGGGGCAGAAGCCATGGTTGATAGTATCACTCTAGTAAACCAGTGTGAAGTGTTTAAGCAGGCATATAGAGACAGTAAATATAACTACATGCTTAACTTTGTGAAAACCAAAATGATAGAATATTAAAGTTGGAGAGGAATTTAGAGTATATCGAATACAATTCTCATATTTTATAATTTAGGAATTTTAAGATCTCCTAAGTTAAATGACTTATATAATATTTTGAATTTAGCTTATATTGGAGCATGCATGTGTGTTAGAAAAAGATTTGAATACTGTTTATCATATGACTACCACAAAACTATCACATGCTCATACATTTCATTCAAAGCATATTGAATGATTTTCTGCTAACTTCTAGCCTATGCTAAATTCTCAGCTAAGCTGAAGACCATGCCCTTGTCCTGAATGAATTTAAAATCTAACTCAAGAAACAAAATATATTTACAGTAGAGTTAAACTAACGCAGTTGATAGTGAAAAGTATGGTGTATTTTCTTAGCTCAGAACTTAGTTTTACTCACCAAGAATATTTAATTATCTTCATAATTGGATCCTCTGATCTCATCTTTCCCAGCATCTTCAGAATTATCTTCCTAAAGTTTGTTTCTGACCAAGTTTTATCCAATTAGTAGCTGTGCATGCTCTCTAGAACCTTCTAGACCCAGTTCCATAGCATGCTTACAATCCTTTCATACTCTGCTTGCTATAGCATATGTCCTCCCACATTCATGCACTCCTGCCTAACCATCAGGAGTTAGGAGTTACCATGCACTCCTGCCTAACCATCACGCCACCCATGTTCCCTGCGCAGGTCATGCCATGTTGTTCTTCTGACTGCCTATGTTAATTACGGAGCTGGATCTTCAGGTTAACAAAAGAACTTACAGAGATCTTTTTTGTGTCTTTGCTTTAGCTTTCGAAACTTGGAGATGGTATTTATTTGTATGATCTCTAAGGGTCCTTCACACATAAATATTCAAGGACCCTGTGATGAAGATTGTGGCAATTACAAGGATTCAGCACACAGGACATTTCTATGGTGTCATTAGTTGGGGAGACTCCAGGATCCTCGTTCCATGGGATTTTCTAGGCAAGAGTACTGGAGTGGGTTGCCATTTCCTTCTCCAGGGGATCTTCCCAACCCAGGGATCGAACCCGGGTCTCCTGCATTGTAGGCAGATGCTTTACCTTCTGAGCCACTAGGAAAGTCCATATAGGATATAAATATCAGCAATGAAAGAATAAATCAGGAAATGTGTCACATGATTACTTCTTTTTTCAAAGGTGATTTTAACACAGTCCTGAAAAATGGTCTTCAGGGCTTTCCTGAGGCTCAGTGGTAAAGAGTCTGCCTGAGACACAGGAGACAAAGGGAATGTAGGTCCGAACCCTGGTTTGAGGAGATCCTCTGGAGAAGAGCATGGCAAGCCAGTCCAGTGTTCCTGCTGGGAAAATCCATGGACAGGGGAGCCTGCTGGGCTATGCTCCATGGGGTTGCACAGGGTCAGATATGGTTGAAGTGACTGAGCACACACACAGAAATGGTCCTCACACACTCCAGAAGATTAAAAGCAGTGACATTATACCTCTACTCTTCCCTTGAACTGCCAGAGCCTGCCTGTCTGGCCCTATACAACACCTCTATTGTGACACCTGCCAACCTGCCAATAATGTCCCCAAATTTTATCCAAGGTGCCAGGATAAAAGGTCACCAGGTAGGGACGGTACCAGGAAGTATAATCTAAAATTCCTTTATTGGGCTCACAATTCCCATAGTATCCTGTCTCAGGGTTTCCAAAATCACAGCCCTCTTCCTGGTCAATCTGCTACTTTAGACCCACCTTCCAAGTACTCTTCTTTCCTTATTTCCTTGCCAGGAAAAATACTTTTATAAAACAATACTTGGCACTAGCTTTCTTTGGTGAATAAAACCTTGCTCATAATCCCTCTGAATCCTGCAGCATACTGTAATCAGTTTATTCAACCTACCAGACAGAATCTACTTAGCTATACATGAGTACATTTGATCAATTATTGATTTATGAATGCTTCAGTCATCATTTATGCACTTGGGCTTTATCATCTCCAATGGAGTAACAAACCATTCTAAGTGGCACAGTCTACTATTTAAAATTCCACACCTTCCATCTGATTACCCCATTAATCATTATCCTCCCCAGGTTATAGAGATTTTTAAGGAAATTAAATGTCTCCCAACAGTCCTAGGACTTTGGCCATGAACTTTATTCTCATTTGTGTGAACTTTGTAAGCAGTAGTTGTCAAAACTCTGAAATGCAGTGAGAGCAGATGTCAATCAACTTAACCAGTGCAACCTCAGTGGGAAAGGAATTACACTCATAATTATAGGGGATGTACTAATTATTGGCTCTGCACATTCTCCATGATGTAAAACTCTTATGTAGTTTACCTCTCTTCTTCTTTTGGGATGCATTCTTTTTCTTGGGAAATTCATGGCTCAGATAGCAAAATGTCTGCCCGCAGTGTGGGAGATCTGTGTTCGATCCTTGGATCAGGAAAATCCCCTGGGGAAGCAAATGGCAACCCATTCCAGTACTCCTGCTTAGAAAATTCCATGGATAGAGGAGCCTGGTGGGCTACAGTCCATGGAGTCGCGAAGAGTCGTACACGACTGAGCGACTTCACTTTCTTTCTTCTTTCTTCATGAATTCCCAGGGTTTCAACTTTCATTGAAAGTTAACATTTCTCCAAAGAAGACATACATATGGCTAACAAACACATGAAAAGATGCTCAACATCACTCATTATTAGAGAAATGCAAATCAAAACCACAATGAGGTACCATTACACGCCAGTCAGGATGGCTGCTATCCAAAAGTCTACAAGCAATAAATGCTGGAGAGGGTGTGGAGAAAAGGGAACCCTCTTACACTGTTGGTGGGAATGCAACCTAGTACAGCCACTATGGAAAACAGTGTGGAGATTTCTTAAAAAACTGGAAATAGAACTGCCATATGACCCAGCAATCCCACTTCTGGGCATACACGCTGAGGAAACCAGATCTGAAAGAGACACGTGCACCCCAATGTTCATCGCAGCACTGTTTATAATAGCCAGGACATGGAAGCAACCTAGATGCCCATCAGCAGATGAATGGATAAGGAAGCTGTGGTACATATACACCATGGAATATTACTCAGCCGTTAAAAAGAATTCATTTGAATCAGTTCTAATGAGACGGATGAAACTGGAGCCCATTATACAGAGTGAAGTAAGCTAGAAAGATAAAGAACATTACAGCATACTAACACATATATATGGAATTTGGAAAGATGGTAACGATAACCCTATATGCAAAACAGAAAAAGAGACACAGAAGTACAGAACAGTCTTTTGAACTCTGTGGGAGAAGGTGAGGGTGGGATGTTTTGAAAGAACAGCATGTATACTATCTATGGTGAAACAGATCACCAGCCCAGGTGGGATGCATGAGACAAGTGCTCGGGCCTGGTGCACTGGGAAGACCCAGAGGAATCGGGTGGAGAGGGAGGTGGGAGGGGGGATCGGGATGGGGAATACGTGTAAATCTATGGCTGATTCATATCAGTGTATGACAAAACCCACTGAAATGTTGTGAAGTAATTAGCCTCCAACTAATAAAAAAAAAAAAAAAAAAGAAGAGACACCAGACAGCTTGCTCATTCTTTTCCCCTTGCCACACAAGGACACTGCGAGAAGGTGACTATCTGCAAGCTAGAAAAAGAGAGACCAACTCAGCTGGCACTATGATCTTGGACTTTCAGCCTCAGAACTGTGAGCAAATACATTTCTATTGTTTAAGCTAAAAAAAAAAAAAAAAAAAGAAAGAAAGAAAGAAAGTTAATGACCCTTACATGTCTATATACATTCGACAGAGATCAAAAATGCACAAGTTAAAATCATACCCTTTATCTTCCCTTCTACGCCTTTCCTTTTGTCATCACCATTCACTCAATCTCAAAAAACAGAGGATCATAACTTTGAAATTTTTTTCAGTCAAGCATAGACCTCTCCTTTCTCTATATTTTGTTTGCTTGGATCTTGGTCAATTTATGGTGATTAAGAAACTTAAATCTGGAGTCAAATGGCCTGGTACCACTTTTCTCAATTCATTTAAGCCCCTGGGTTCTATCTTCCTTGTCCATGAAACACAAATAACAAGAATATTTACTTTATAATACTGTTTCAGCGATATATTAATGCATTTACTAGGCTTTAAGAAGGAGAAAGAGGGGAAATAGTGACACGTTTTATTTTCTTGGGCTCCAAAATCACTGTGGATAATGACTGAAACCATGAAATTATAAGACGTTTGCTTCTTGGAAGGAAGGCTATGACAAACTTAGACAGTGTATTAAAATGCAAAGATATCACTTTGCTGACAAAGATCTGTACAGTCAAAGCTATGATCTTTCCAGTAGTCAAGTATGAATGTGAATGTTGGACCAAAAAGAGGGCTGAACTTCAAAGAATTGATGCTTTTGAATTGTGGTGCTGGAGAAGACTCAAGAGTCCTTTGGAGAGCAAGGAGATCAAACCAGTCAATCCCAAGGGAAATCAACACTGAACAGTCATTAGAAGGATTGATTCTGAAGCTGAAGCTCCAATACTTTGGCTACTGATGCTAACAGCTGAGTCATTGGAAAAGACCCTGATGCTGGGAAAGGTTGAAGGCAAAAGGAGAACAGGGCAGCAGAGGGTCACATGGTAGGATAGCATCACTGATTCAATGGTCATGAATTTGGGCAAACTCTGGGAGATGGTGAGGGACAGGGAGGCCTGGCATGCTGCAGTTCATGGGATCATGAAGAGTCAGGCACAACTTACTGGCTGAACAAGAGCAACAATAATAGCATGTCACATAGAAATCACTCAATAAGCATCATTAGTTACCAGTAACTCCCTGAAATGTTTCTTGTGAAAGTGAAATGAAAGTTGCCCAACTCTTTGCAACCTGATGGACTGTAGCCTGCTAGGCTTCATTGTCCATGGAATTCTCCAAGCCAGAATACTGGAATGGGTACCTGTTCCCTTCTCCAGGAGATCTTCCCAACCCAGGGATCAAACCCAGCTCTCCTGCATTTCAGGAGGAGTCTTTACCAGCTAAGTCAACAGAGAAACACAAGCATACTGGAGTAGGTAGCCTATCCCTTCTCCAGTGGATCTTCCTAACCCAGGGATTACATCAGGATCTCTTGCATTGCAGGTGGATTCTTTACCAACTGAGCTACCAGGGAAGCAAAATGCTTCTTCAATTCTCTAAATGTGGATTGTCCTGTGCAAACAATCAACCAGAGTAAGGGTGGTACTGCATTTCTAAAACCAGGATGTAATCAGCAACCTCCTCCCCCTACACAATCCCGCTGCGCATTTCTCAATATGATGGGTGTTCTCAGTGTTTTATCCTAAGTATCTCACATTCTGACACTGACACTCCATCCACTGTTCCCAGAACATGCCCTGTTCTTCCATACATGGCACTTTGCTCATGCTAAAATTTACATCTGAACTGTTCCTACAACCGTTTCTTTGACTCTCACAGCTATCAAGATGTCACAGCTATCATGATAGTCTTTGCTATTCATGGTGTGGTCCTGGGGGCACACTTGAGTTTATACTCAAAAGGCAACCCATGATGAGCTTCTACAAAGTTTCAGGATGATGATTAACCATGTTGGAAAAACCAGCCATGTTATTAGTGTTGGGGCTTTAATCCATGAAACATCAACCCAAATTTTCAACCTCTAGAGAGGGAAATATAGTTGAAATTTGAGTTTAGTCACATGGCCAATTATTAAATCAGTCATGTCTATGTAAGGCAATATCAATGAAGATTCTGGATACTAAATCTTAGGTGGGCTTCCTGATTTGTGAGCACATAGATATGCTAGGTGAGAGATGTGCCCTGATTCTTTGGCAAGAGGACATGAAAGCTCCATATTCAAGTCCAACCTTGATTTCATTGTATGGATGTCTTCTTTTGCCTTGTTCTTATTTTATCCTTTATAATAAAATTATTATCATAAGTAGTAGCATTTTTCTGAGTTCTATGAATTGTACTAATGTGTTATCAAACCCAAGGTGGTAGTGGGAACTGCCAAATATTAAGCCAGTTGATCAGAATTTGGGTGGCCTAAGAATTCCAGAATTTTTAATCAGTGTCTGAATTGAGGGAAGACTCATGAGGGTCTGTGGTCTTAATTTGTGAAGACTAAATTAGCTCCAGATAATTAGTGTCAAATTTGCAATGAGAAGACGAGATCTAGAAAAATCAGAATAAGGTTTTTTTAAGAGATACAGTAACTGAAGAAAAGATAGCTTAGGTAACTTCAGCTCAGTTGAATTTAGTCACTCAGTTGTGTCCAACTCTTTGTGACCCCATGGCCTGCAGCACGCCAGGCTTCCCTGTCTGTCACCAACTCTCAGAGCTTGCTCAAACTTATGTCCATCGAGTCGGTGATGCCATGCAACCATCTCATCTTCTGTTGTCCCCTTCTCTTCCTGCCTTCAATGTTTCCCAGTATCAGGGTCTTTTCCAATAAGTCAGTTCTTCACATTAGGTGGTCAAAATAGGTAACTTACCAGAAATCAAACAAAAAATATAAGTGAATTAGTTCTAGACTCTAATTCCATTGCTCTATCACTACATTGCAGTCTCAGTCAATAGTGTATGTTAACTTTATGGAAGTTAAGGGCAGGGATATACAATCTTTTCTTAACTTGTGTCTCCTGCAGTGAGCAGTATATGCTTGGACAGATACAGTGAATAATAAATATAAGTATTTTTATTGATTAAGTTCATGAGCTTCTTAGTTAAATATTTTTTATATACAGAATCCTTGCCATGACTGGAGTTGCATTTAGGTTGAGGGGACACATGTAAGTTGAAGAGGGAGTAAGAGGAAATGGGCATAAGTCACTGGCAAATGCGGGAGTAGTTTTTCTACTCTGAAAAACTACCATTCATGCCAGCCTGAACTTGAATATCTCCATCTAGGCTGTGCATTGTTGGATCATCCTCATCAGTTAGATGACCTTGAAATGAGATACCTAACTGTTCTCCAAAGAGAATTGAACTATCTTCAGGTAGACTTGATATTGGTCCCATTCGCCATTTGGATTTGATTAGAACAGATCAGGTAGAAGTGAGAGAAGTCATTGACATCCTATAAACAGGGACTGTCTCCTTGAGATGTCTGATCTCTACTGAATCTACTCCTATGATGCTCTGATAAGAATGTCATTTGAATTCATATAACCATTTTACCCTTAGAGATGGAAAGAGCACCCCTGAGAAATTAGCTTCCAAAGAAATCTGTCTCAAGAAATTTCTTTTTTTCCCCCCTTTTCCTATAGACTTCCTCAGATGCATATTTTCCTCTATTAATCTCAAACTTGTGCAAATTAGCAGTATAATGATATACAGGCTGAACAATAGAATAATTTATTTTATTTCAATCATGTGTTTTCCTTTTCATGGCCTAGTTACCAAGAACCCATAATCTACAATCCTGGCATTTCTTTTTAGTTCTATGAGCCAAAATCCATCATTTTTTAATATTTTCAAGACAAGGAATCTGAAATGTTTATTTTAATCATTAATCAGTCCCCTCCAATTAAGCTCAATTATACCCTATAACCATTGCTATGATTATTGATTGATTAATCTTTCAACTATTAATTAAAAATCTTAATTAAACTTTTTTCTGATGTTATTTAAGCTAAAATAAAATTATTATGTAATTTCCCTAGTATAAGCAACATGTCTTCTGAGCCTTATGGTACAGTCATAGTCTGTGTATCACTCACTAGCAGGATCTGAAAGTTCTGAGGAGTGAGATCATCTCCTTCATGCCCACTTCCTATATACATATGCATGTGTGTGGACAAAGTCAAGCTCATGAATAAAAAGGTTGAGAAGAGTAGGCAATGCAGGCTAGTAATTTCACACATCTAATAGGCTGGAATCAGGACAGGGATAGAACAAGACAAGTCACAAAATATTCATGTTTCTGTGTGGCACTCCACCTCCCAACCTTACCCACGTGTAATCACAGGAGAGAGGCAAATTCCAGCTGTATGAAGCTGCCAGTGTGGCCTTTGTAGAAAGCTGGGTTTGCTGGTTTGGTGGACAAACTGATAGGGAGCTGGGAAGAACAGTAACATCTAATCAGCAAAAATCATAATCTAAAGACTTTGAATTCTTCATTACTTTTACTCCTCTCAGACACCCTAAGGTAATAATTATGTCCATTTTATAGACAAGGAAATATAATCAGTGATGGAATTACTTTGAAATCATACATATCAATCTTGTAATTTGTCATAATGCTCTTCATGCTCTAGGAGATGTGCTGGGTAAAACAGAACCAAATACTTGCTTAACAGAAGTAGACACTTTAGAATCATAAAAATGGGGTTTATGTATCAGGAACTCCATTGAGAGCTTGTGACCTAAGACAAGTGAATGAACACTTGAAATCTAGGGTTCCTAATCCGTATGTTAGGAATAAAACATACTTGCTAGATTTTTTTTTTGAGATTTATGACAATGTACTCTCAACAACTGATATGAAAGACTTTTCCCCAATACTCCATACCATTTGCTACTTAATGTGTCCTTTCTCTAGAGTTATTAGATATCGTCTTCAGTCCTACTTCTGCTGCTGCTAACGGTTGTCTGCCCCTATTGGAAGCGATCCTGCACTCACATCCCCTACACTCCATCTCCGTATTCTGGTTCTTGTAGAATAGTCATCGTTGCAGTGATCTTAGAAATCCCACAGACTAGACCTGTGCCAGGATGAGGACACCAAGGCCCAGAGAGGGTTAAGGCCTTGACTGTGGATGGGCTGCTAATTACTGACAGAATCAGGTCTCTAGACTCTCAGTTCAGAGAACTCTTTCCACCACCACTCTACATTGTCCCTCAAGCTAACATTTGCCCTACATTTTGTATAGGGTTGTCATGAGGATCAAATATGATTAAATATGGGAAAGTGCTTTAAAAAGTGAAAAATTATGCACAAGAGCAAAGCATGACTATTAATGGGCTCCTTACTAGGCTTCTTTGGATAAAAATGAAGTGTTATTTAAAGTGGCTTTAAAAATATTTTTAACTGTGAAGTATTATGAACGCGTGTTATAACATTTTACAATATAATTGACAGAACTTGAAGAGGGTCCAGTGATGCACATTTCACCTATGTCATGTGAAATACTATAAAGAGTAAGATTCTTTTCTGACATGATGATTCCAGTGCAAATAGCTTGCTTGAGAGGTGATCCCAAGGAATTTTTTTAAGCAAATGGAGAAGTAAGGCAGGGATGGAGAAGAAACCAGTAAACAATGACGTATAAAGCATATTTGAGGGATGGACTGGGAATAGTAGATGCAAATTATTACATATGGAATGGGTGAACAACAAGGTCCTATTGTATAGTGCATGAAGCTATATTCAATATCCTGAGATAAACCATAATGGAAAAGACTATAAGGTTTATCTCAGGATATAGATTATATATATATATATAATGTATAACTGAATCACTTTTCCGTGCAGCAGAAATTAACATAATACTGTAAATCAACACTTCCTTAATTAAAACAAATTTAAAAAAAGAAAAAAGAAAAAAAAAAAAACATGTTATTACTTTAGGAAGCTGGCTTGTCATCAGCCTGGAAATACTGGGAGTCAATTTAGAGTGTCTATCAGAGGTATTCCATGCAAGGTGATGACCAGAGTATTTATTCACATATTCCCATCAGCCCTTTCTTAAGGATGTCTCACAAGGAGCATCAACTCATATATACCTTGTTCCAAGGACTGAGTGGGCACTTGCAAAGAAGAGAAAACCCTCAGTCAAATAGTTGTTGGTGCCTTTAGTTCACATCTGGTCAGCTTACTTGGAAGTCGTGAAGTGCTGAGGTGACAGAAGCCTTAGGTACCAACATCTTCTATGGCCATGACCCCTTAGGAGAAACTGAGCTCTTTGTTTCAATATGTTAGCAATCTCACCCATATGTACTTCGTTCTTATCCAGGTCAAGTCAAAGAATGACTGTATAAATGGTCATTACTTGAAAATTACATTGCTAAATGGCCAAGGATTGCACTGGGGTCATGAGGACTGCATCTGTTGTTTCCTATCCCTCATATTCCAGGTGTTTCCTGAGCAAATACTATGTCTTCCAGGATGAGTTGATGGGAATAAAATAATAAGCTGGGAAATTAGATGCTGCATTGCCACCAACAGACTTTTTAAGTTCCCTTTCCTGTGGATACCCTCCAGCTGTCAGAAATACTTTACTTGAACTGCCAGCCAGGGTTATCTCCCTCTGCTGGATCCCCTCATTGTTTCTTTTAAACATTTACATACCTTAGTCTTTGGCTTTCAGTTAACTCATAACAGAATAACAAAATGAGAATTTAATACATGCAAAGATGTTAGTGCTAGGTGAGAATTTGTAGTATTTCTCTTTCCAGAAGTCTGCGGATATTTACAGTGGATTAGCATAGGTCTGAAAAATGGTCTCAAAAATTTAAGGCACAAAGTCCGAAGGTACCAGCTACTCTGTCTACATCTAAAATATTTTTGAAGAGCCATAGAGAAATGTGGTCTGGAGAGCTTTTTCCAAAGTAACCAATTATGAAAACCACAGGGATCACAGAGAGTCAAACAATTCGAATCACTTGGAATTTCGATTAGCTATTGATGAGCTGAACCCTGAAGAATCAGTTCAGTATCTCTTCCTAAATCAGCCCGTTGATGCCATCCCTCACTTATAATTTATTTTTGCTGAACATCTGCATATACATCATGCACTTTTCATTTTATTTTCTATTACTGCATAAGGGATACTCTTTCTCCCACAGCCAGATTATAAGTTGCTTGAGGACAAGAACTGTATTTTGTTTATTGTAAATAGTATCAAGCCCTCAAAATTTGTGAAACTCAGGTTGGAGGTGGATATTCACACACCTTAGCTCTTTTGCCCTTAGCAGTACGTTTGTGAGGCACCTTTTTTGGGGGCTAATTTGACTGGCTGAGAAATCAGTTTCAAGAAGATGAAAAGACAATTTCACCATTGCTATATCTTTCTTTTTATGATGCCCAGTATGCCTCAAGTATGCAAGTTGTGGAATAGAACATGGAAATAAGTCTTCTTTCACAGAGAGCACATGCCGTGTTCTCTGTATTATATAAGTGTCATGAGACTTCTTATAGCAGGTATGTGTGCTAGAATCAGAAGTTCTGAGCCTGAGACATTGCTCTGCTACTTATCAGCTCTCTGTAAGTCAGAACTTCCATTTCACTGTCTGTAAAGTGAGCGGATGCTGGCTCTACCCCTATCATAAAGTTTTATAGGTGCAAATAAAATAATGAATGTGGAAACACTTACCATAGGTAAGCACTTGGCACAGCTGTTATGACCATGGACTGTGGAATCAGACATGGGGTCAAATACCTGCCCATTACTAGAATTTGCCCAAACTTGAGCAACTTGCTTGCTTTCTCTTTGTTTCTTCTCCTTCTTCTTTTTTAAAATATAATAAGAAGACATCTTTTCAGAGTTGTTTTGATGAGTAGTTAAGATCATTTTTGAAAAGGCCCTATGACATGTCAAATATTGATAATTGTTAGCTGTTTGGATTTTGTGCTATTGTTGTGGTCATTATTACTATATGTTTCCAAGCAAATATATATTTCATGACTATAGACATTACTGTTAATATAATTGAAAATACTATGTAGGCTTTAAAGACCCAGGAATTGGCATCTTATCCTGGTCTTCTGAATTATTGAATTATAACACCAGTGTAATGCAGCTTTTTCAAGTGTAAATATCAAAATCCTGTGCCCATAAGTGTTAAATGAGATAATGTGCATAAGTACATAGGAAAACATCTGGTAATTCATTGATATTGAAAGCCTGGATCATCTTTTCTTCCTATACTTTACATACAGGGATGATTTTAAATGCCTTGACAATTTTAGGGTATCATTACTGAGATTCCTTTATGAAATTTTACAGTTTTCCTAGTATGTTTCCTTAAATGGGTAAATATGTGTACTCTAACAAATATTAATATCAAAGACCATAGAACACACCTGTTTGATAGTTACAAAGGTATTAAAGAAAACTACCCTGTAAGTATGTCCCATTTTTCAAAGTAATGGAGAGGGGATAACTATCTGATAAGTAGGAGTGGGAAGAATACAATCAATGCTAAATTTCTAATATGGCAGATGAACCGAAAGTACCCTGATACATGATCCCTCAGTAGGCAGTGCTAACAGCTGGGTGGATGGCATCACCAACTCAAGGAACATGAGTTTGGGTAGGCTCCGGGAGTTGGTGATAGACAGGGAGGCCTAGCGTGCTGCAGTTCATGGGGTCACAAAGAGTCAGACATGACTGAGCAACTGAACTGAACAGCTGAGGAAATGAGGCAAAGCTCACGGCAGATTTTGGACAGTATATAAAGTGCTTGTTAATGGCTAAAAAAATATGGTCTACTTTACTGTAAGAGTGTCAGAGATCAATAATGGGCAGAAAATTCCAATCATCAAATAGGCAGATGAAACTTCCAATATCCAAGACTAAGTGAATCTCTGTTGAGCAGCAGCCTCTACAAAATAGGAGACTTCTAGCCTTTCAGTCACTCAGCTGGAATCTGAAGGAAGACAGCAGGAATTGTCAGACCCCCTTTAACTATTCATTCTTAGTTCAGAAAGGCCAGTTGAGGAATCTTGCTAAGGGATGCCACTTCTGTGTTTTCCTAACAATGCTGACTTGATTTTTCATTCATTGTGCTATTTACCTCTAGAGCTCTATTTGCCTCTCATATATCTAGAATCTCTTGCAAATGAACTGTGGCATCCAAGTGGCTTTTTTATATTATTGAAACTTGCATACGTAATCATGTTGTCTAGAAAACTTTCTATATAGTTTTATAAGCTTCCCTGCTTTTTAGAGAAAAGAAAACAGAAGAGAATAAAATCAACATTGTTCACTATTGTTCTTGAAACAGCATAGTCTTTTATCTTGGGCACTTGAAAACTGTCAGTTACACATTTAGAGTCACATCTTTTAACAACATCCCTTTTATTTTTGTCCACACACTCCTCTCAAGGACACATTTTTTTGGGGGTTTATTCATAAGTTGATGGAAAATTGACTATATATATGTATATATGTATGCATGCATGTGTGCATGCTGTCACTTCAGTCAAATCCATAGGATTCTTCTTGCTTTCCTCCAGGAGATCTTCCCAACCCAAGGATCAAACCCACATCTCTTATGTCTCTTGCATTGACAGGTTCTTTACCACTAGCACCACCTAGGAAACCCATTATTGTGTATATATATTTATATAAAATTGATTATATCTACAGTTTTTTATTATTCATATATATTTTATGTACAGGATAACATTCTGAAGGAAAAAGTCATGCATGAGCTTCTTGTCAATTACTTTGTGAACATAGAGCCTGTTTGACGGCTTCATAATAAAGCCTGTTTTCTCGGAATGTTTTATTTTGAGACATCTCTTTTTGACATAAGAGCTTTCATGACTCACATGGAAATCTACACAGAAAACTTCAAATCCATATTTATAGGCTGAATCTTTGCAAAAAGTGAGACATGTTGCTTTATAGGAAAATAACATAAAATCAGTAGATCTGCAGCCTAGTCACTTATTATTGAATTAGTGTGCTGCTAGTCTTTCTGCACCAGTTTCAGTCCTTGATTCCTTTTCTTTTGCCTCATAACAACTCACATTGTGTGTTCAACTTTAATAACTCAGAGTGTTCCTTTTTCAATACTCAGAGTTTGGTCCACACATTGAACTCCGTGTCTTAGTTGGCATCAATATCTTCCAAAGGATTGAGTGCCTGGCTGCATTCTGGATTCCCTTCCCACTAGTGAGCCTCTGATTCAGATTATGTGCTGTGCTCTGCTAAGTCACTTAGTTGTGTCTGAGTCTTTGAGACCCTATGGACTGTAGCCTCCCAGGCCCCACTTTCCATGGGAATTCTCCAGGCAAGAACACTGGAGTCAGCTGCCATGCCCTTCACCAGTGGATCGAACCTGTGTCTCTTGTGTCTGTTGCGTTGGCAGGCGGATTTTTTGTCACTAGGATTCTTTATCACCTGGGAAGCCCAGTCCTGATTATACATCTCTTTATGTGTTTACGTGACACCACTCACCAAACTTTTCCAAATTACTTCCTCCATATACATGCTGAAATATTTTCTCATTTGTCGCCTTATACCTGTATGATGTTGAGGCCTAATTGCTTGAGTTTCCTTTTATTGGCTTGTTGACACCTTTCTCTTTCCGTGCTTCTATTCTGGCAAATGTTCCTAGTCGTCTTTTTGGCCCAGGTCACCAATGAATATCCAGTACTGCTTCTTCCTCCCTTCTGTCCTTGCTTTCATCAGTTAAAGACTAAATTTTTTTTTAATCTCAGTTTTTATTTATTTTACTTTACAATATTATATTGGTTTTGCCATAGACAGAATACTGATAGTTCTATTTTTTTCTGATTTGATGTATTCAAATGTCAGTGCTAAATCTAGCTATGTTAACACTGTAACGTAAGAAATTACAGTGGTTCAGATGCTCAGAGCTCCTCACTGTGCCCTTCTTCCTTGTCTCAGCATTCTTCTTTCCTTCTTTAGAGGCAAAGACATTTCACCTCACTACCCAGCTTACCCCCTATCATGCTCAGCAGAGCATACATCTGTGATCCTAGCTTTTGTTTCTGCAAAAGATAACTTCCCTCATAAAGAACAAGTGGGTGGAAAACTCATGAACAATTCAGAAGATACTAGGTAAACACCATACAATAGCCTCAAGCAGACATCCAAGTCTAGTGAAAGGGGAACTGTTTTGAATGTAATCTTCTCACACACACACACACACAAAGACTTTTTCAATTGCTTTTTTGTTTTTCCTTCAAAACATTTGATGTAAATAATTTTAAGATCAAATATCCTCTACAGCTTGAAACTTTATCATAAGATATTTATACTTAACTAATAACTCACCTCTACTGGTTTCTTATGTTTCTCCTTTTTTCCCTAGAGGAAATGTGCAATTGAAGCATCCTAGGAAGTTTCTCTAGGGCACAATAATCCTTCTAGTGGAAAAGAACCATTCTGGCCCAGGAGAGGAATTCTTCCCCATCTCCAAGGTAAATAAGAATATGATTTTTCTCTGTAGGTCATGACAAACCTTAGTCACAGTCTGCCCATATGGCTATTTGATGTCATAACACCAAGGAGAAGTCTAGGCAAAAAATGATGTAGGAAAAATCTTTTCCAATGTTCTCTGCTTCATTCACTTGAATTCTGACACCACTGATAACTCAATAGCCCCTTACCCACCAATCACCTGCCTTCAATACAAACCTGAAACTTACACACCAGTATGCTTAAGAGGGCTTTCTTATCCATGCCCAGATTTATTCATTCAAGTAAATAATACTAAGTGTCTATTGTATATTCTTCTATATACTCTGATTGCAAAGAAAAATAAAATAGTTTTGTATACAAGGGATTCCATGAGTGACATTTAAAAAAAATTAGATACTGGATAAACTAAATTATAGAAAAAGTGAATGAATTAATAAGCTGTTTATCTCAATGCTTTCTGTATTTTAAAAAGTGGATTGCAAATATTTACCTTGAAAGAACAAGAAATTATTAGGCTTCCAGAAAAACAAATGCAGAGGAATGGAAATAGGCCCCTGGACCTCGTCATGCATTTAAATTTGCAACTCTTGACAACCAGTAGTAGAGACAGCTTCATATATTTTGTAAGTTGTCAGATAGGTTTTTCTTTCTTCCCTTTAATAATGCATTCAAAAATTAGTTGCAGATGCATCAAATAAATCAGTGCACTAGTATGCAATTCCAACCCCTTTGGATATACTGTGCAAGTATCCTTCTAGTGGATTGAGTGGAGTGAGACGCTCTACGGCGTACCTCTAGCAATACTGCTATTTTTGTTTATGCCAAGCACTGTGCTAAGTTCTTCATGTCTGTTACCTCATTGTATAATATCAATAAAGCAATTTTTTTATTCACATTTTACAATAAAGACAATTGAAAATCGGAGACATTAGCAACAGAGTGATGGGAAGCAGTGTTAAAGATTGCCTAAGCTATTCAGTTCAGTTCAGTCGCTGAGTCATGTCTGATTCTTTGCAACCCCATGGGCTGTAGCACGCTGCAACCTAAGCTGTTACATGGAAAAACTAAAATTTAAATCCATATGTACTTGACGCGGCAAGCTGACTGTTAACCATTGCATCAAATTTACCTCAATATAATTAAAACTTGATGGGAGATAAATCATATGCAAAGGAAAAAAGTAGCCAACAAAACAGGGTATGATTAATGCACTGTGATTGATTTGTATAATTTATGGCTTGAGCTTCATTAGTCATGATTACATTTTTTGTTCTCTCTTGTTTTACAACATTTCCTAAAATTTCAGACTCCTAATAAGTATTTGTTGACTCAATTCATTATATAATATTGTGAATTGTGCATAAAATATTGGCCAGAGCTTTTTATTTCTTCCCATATTGGATGTGAGCTCTGATAGGAAAGGAGTTGGAATGCCTGTGATTCTTAGCTCAAAGTAGATAGGCACTTCCCACTAACTTCCAATATTCAGAAAGACAAATGACCTCAGTTGTGGGAAATGCAGAATCATCTCAAACGACAGGTGTGATCCCAGCTTAGACTTCTCTCAAAGATCAAACTTATCTTCAGAAAGGAAGACTTGTCACAACTTTGAATATATACCTGTATTGGCAACAGGATCAAATATGTGGGGACTGTTTTGTTTATATCTGTTTGAAAACAAGTTTTGAAATGAAGAATAAAAGGGCTAATTACTTTGCACATACATCGAAAAGGATTTTAAGCTACTACTTAGAACACAGTCATAAGTAAAGTGGTGGTTTAAGAAGGGGTGCAACAACCTTGAACTAGTGTGTGTGTGCTAAGTTGCTTAAGTCGTGTCTGACTCTTTGTGACCCTGTGAATGATAGCCCACCAGGCTTCTCTGTCCACGGCATTTTCAAGGAAGAATACTGAAGTGGGTTGCCATGCCCTTCTCCAGGGGATCTTCTTGACCCAGGAATTGAACTGGGTCTCCTGCACCAGCAGGCAGATTCTTCACCGCTGAGCCCCCTGGGAAGCCCTCCTTTAACTGGAATCCTCCTTAATTCCAAGGTCAGCTCTTATGCTTGTTTTTGTTTTTTTTTTTTTTAAGACTCCGACTATACTTGAAATTTCCATATCTATGCTTTTTCAATGATTTTACCTGTCGATTTTATAAGCTGACCAGATTCATGCTTTTAAAACAAACTGATTACAACAATATTGCTCTTCAAAAAAGAACTTGGTTGAAACTGTTAAGAAAGATAATGTAGTTCTAGTCTCTGGGTTATACTGTTAAATCATATAGATGGATAACCAAATCTAAATTCTGTGATGTCATGGTAGAACTACACTGAGATTCACTATTCCCAGCTTGTAAAGACCAGAGGAATATGTGAATCATTGTGATGAATAAGTAAAAATTTTTTACAAGGGGTTCTTCTCCTTACCCTTCGTATCTAAAACACCAGTGGCTTCTTTGTCTACATATATACAAAACAGACTCTGTCTTTAAATGGTTTAAGAAGAAAAAAAAATTTCTTGCCTTTACCATCTCCTGCACGTCAGCATACACGGAGGCTACATTCCTCTCTTGCCCCTCTACCTGCCACACAAGCCTCTCAGCTCACAGAGAGATGCAGCCTGAAACGCACTGCTGGGCTTTGAATGCTCTGAATAGCTCTTGTCACTCAGGAGTCTGCATTTCATGTTTCGGATTTTTTCCCAGGGGGCTTTGATGTTAATCCATTTCACACTTCTAACACATCTGTTCTTCTTCAGGCTTTTTTTTTTTTTTTATCTTTTCTGAGCATTCATATATATATGGGGGGGGGGGTGGATTTTGGCTGTCATTGTGCAGTTTCTGAAAGGAGACTTTACTGATGCAAGACATTCCACCTCACTTCACTGACACAGTTCTAAGCACACAAGATGCTGTGTGTGAGTTCCAGTGCTTCTAAATTTGCTCCCCACACTTTCAGTTCAGATGACCTGGATGCTGGGAATTATTAGAGGAGCCACCTAAGTATCTGGGAAAAATGCAAATGTAGTTTGTGTTTTTGCCACTTGGCTGGTCCAATGCAGGGGGCTGAGGAAAAGCAACACCTGTCAGGACCTGTAAGAGCAATCTTACTATTTGTGGCTTAGGGTTCCAGTTTGTCAATGAAGTCAAACAAATACAACATTAAATAATCATATAAAACATAAAACGTATTTCAATATGACAATGCAATTAAATGCACAATGCAACATGTGAATAATTGGTGATGAATGCCTGACCATCGACTATTATGAAACACAAAAATAAAGGGGAAAAGTAAATGACTCTGGGCTATAATAAGTTGATGGGGCTTCCTTGGTGGCTTAGTGGTAAAGACTCTACCTACAGTGCAGGAGACATGAGTTTGATCCCTGGGTCAGGAAGATCCCCATGGAGATCCCCATGTCAGTATTGTTGCTTGGGAAATCCCAGGGAAAGAGGAGCCTGAAGGGTCGCAAGAGTTGGACACAACTTAGCAACTAAACCACCACCACCACCATATAAACTGATAAATCTTTGGTGTGACCACAGTCATCAGGAGGTAGAGTGGACATTGTATTTAAGTTGTGTATTAAGGATACTATAGAAAAAGTTTATTCAGTTCAGATCAGTCACTCAGTCGTGTCTGACTCTTTGTGACCCCATGGACTACAGCACGCCAGGCTTCCTTGTCCATCACCAACTCCTGGAGCTTGCTCAAACTTATGTCCATTGAATCAGTGATGCCATCCAACCATCTCATACTCTGAAGTCCCCTTCTCCTCCTGCCTTCAATCTTTCCCAGCATCAGAGTCTTTTCCAGTAAGTCAGTTCTTCACATCAGGTGGCCAAAGTATTGAAGCTTCAGCTTCGGCATAGGTCCTTCCAATGAATATTCACGACTCATTTACTTTTAATCAAAAATTAATTTTATCTAGTGTTGATGGGACATATCATTTTTGTTGACAGACATATAGCAGTTGCTAATAAACATGATTAGGCCTAGCTTTAGCCCTCTGCAGACTTGCAATTTCTAGAAACAATATTTTTTTAAGAAAATAAGAATTTTTAGCTAATAATATGCATGATAGTCTTTATATAAGGGTGAAATGTTATAAAAATTAATACCAAGATACTTGCTCTTTTTTTTTTTTACTCTTTCAGTCCTATTCTTTTGTTAAAAAGTAACTACTCCTATCCTGATAAAATAAAAAGAACAGCTCTGCAAAATGCTACAAAGTGCCATATTAGATCTATTACATGAATTTAAATGGAAGCTATTGTCAATGTTATCAGTCTTTCTTCTCCTTTCACTGAATGAAACATGAAAAACTTTAATCTATAAAATGCTTTGCAGAACATTTTGCAGCTGCTAGAGAATTTCATCATTAAGCATACATGCTACAATTAGCAACGTGCCTTACAGAACCTCCTGTCTGGATTAAAAGTAATGAAAGAAAAGTGAAATATTGATGGTTTAGTCTTCATAGGAATTTAGAATCAGAAGCTGAACAGCATTTTTTTTCATCTTGGTATGAAAGGCCAGACTTTGTCCAATGTAGAGAGATTAGAGAGAGGAATATTTTTGTATAAGAAGAAAATCCTAACCACAGCTATCCAGTATAGGAGAGAACAAAAATCTATCCAGCATATGGTAGTTAGAATCCTTACATGAATGAAAGTTTGCTTTGGAAACTCTCCCAATGCTGTCATTCACGAAGCCTATGATATAGACATAGTGTATCATGAAAGATGAGGAAAAGATGTGAAAATGAATATCTGTCCTGACATGGAATGACAGTTTAGTGTCATGAGGGTGAGTGGCTATTTGGGTTTGTGGTAGTGGGTTATCTTCCATAATCCTTTACTTATCATTGTGAGATAAATAGGTAGATAGATAGATATGGAATGCATCATAAATATATATCTATTGCCCTCCTTCTAAGTACACACCAACTTCATAACTTCCATTTGAGTGATAAAGAAAACATAACTAAACAGCAGTTGGTGTGACGTCCAAGTCAGCTGAGGGGGATGGAGCCAGAAACTCAGGGACCTGATGCCACATACTGATTAACCTCATTTACCCTCATTAACCCTTGTCAGCCTCTTATCAGCAAACATTTCCACATTATTTCCTTTATAATAAAAACTGAAAACAAACTGGATATATTTCAATTTTATCATGTCAAACATCTGGATACAACAACAACAAAAACTACAAAAAATACTCACCTGCTGGTTTACAGACATCAAACCCCATTGGGTCTAATGTTACATATCATATATTTATAACTTTAGCTTTGAAACACAAGTAATGCTCATTTGCTCTTTCAGTTGCAGTCCTGAAATATTATGGGCTTCCCTGTTGGCTCAGATGGTAAATAATCTGCCTGCAATTCAGGAGGCCCCGGTTTGTCACTGGGTTGGGAATATCCCCTGGAGGAGGGAATGGCAAACCACTCCAGCGTTCTTGCCTGGAGAATTCTATCAACAGAGGAGCCTGACAGACTACATACAGTCCATGGGGTCTCAAGGAGTTGGACATGACTGAGCTACTAACTCTTTCACTGAAATATTAAGATGTTCTTTTGTGGCATTACTTTTCCATGAAGTTTAAGAATTCAGCCTTAAGAGTATTTGCTATAACATATGGTGATAAGAGAGATAACCTATAATCTCTGCCATGAGGCTGTCACGTATGTTAGCTAATTCCAGCCTAACCTCTGGCAGCTAATTGGTAAATAAAACAATGAGAAGGTTTAAATATTAAATTAGATCTTGAATTACCTTCAACCCCATAAGCACACTGTATTGTTGAGCAGTGATTTCAGTAAATGAGAATTCTAAGTAGAATGAAACACAAAAGACCAAACCCTCCAAAAAAAAAAAAAAAAAAAAATGCTAATCATACAGATAATCCAACACAGGCACTTAAATTACCACTCCTGTTTTACAGTTATTATCATACCTCCATAATCCATGTCCCTTTACAAGGCTATTCAAGCTATAACACATGACAGGCAGTGCATTGCTCTGCTATTTATAAGGTGCCTTGGGTCATGTTATATGGCATAAGACTAAAGGCAGAATGACTTAAACCACCCAAGAAGTGCAATAATCCCTAACAAATGCACAGCCTGGAGTGTCTTATTGCTGTTATGAAATGAAATTCATACATTAAACTAAGAAAAATCGTCAGACCCGGAGCATTTATTGGGAATAATACACATGTCTGTCTATCCACTGATGCATTTTCCAGCCTATAGGAATCAGAAGTGATTGTTCCAGCCCTACAGATTATCTACTGTGTCTCACATGCAAACTATATCAGTCTTGTTGGTTTCAAATTTCCCCAACCATTGCAAAAAAAAGACCCATTAAAAAAGACTCTTAAGCTGATAGGTTTCCTTCCCTGAATGTCTCCTGGTTTCCACTAGGTTTGATTTTATAATGATTCAAAAGAGCTGGAAAAAATATATATACCAGGTCCAACATGCAATGAAAATACAATTGTGGAATACAATAAAAATGGATTTTAAAAAGTATGTGGTTACACTGCCTGTTTTGACCACAGTAAACTGAGAGGAATGATGAATGGGAATGTGTGCAGCTTGAGGGAGGTATGGGGGGGGGAGGGGACCGGCAGCTGGGAGAGCTGGTTTTGTTCAATAACTTTATTTACGGTCTGGAAGAGGGAGTGAACCACACGCTAACGAAAACAGGAAGCAATACTAAATTGGAAGGTGTTACAAGTGCTAATAATCACAAGAAAATAATACAAATCCAATTAAAGAGGTTAGAGATGTTAGCAAAAGGTAAACTTAAATTCAAATGATAGTATATAGACATATACATCAGGAAAATATGGCATCCAAGCCATGTCTTTGCTAAGAAAAAAAAAAGTTAGGAAAATATCCAAATTTAGATATCCCCCACACTGAATTTTACAAGCACATAGTTTTATTGACTGTTCTGTTTCCTTTAAGACACCTTAATTTTATAAACCAAGAGACTGTGACTTCACTTCTTATAATTGGCAATTTCTTAGGATCGTTTATAAGAGTAAAGTTTCTTTTTCTTAGGATTCTCAGTGACAAATCTTACTCTGATGGTTAAGTCTCAATATCAAGTCTGTATAAATATAAACATCACACAGAGAAAGAAGCCCTCAATCCTGGATAATGATATGTATATGTCCAATGACTAGGATGCTGCTCTTTCATTGCAGGTGACCTGGGTTTGATCCCTGGCCAGGGAACTAGATCCCATATGCCTCAGCTAAGATTTTTGCTTGCCACATCTAAAGACCATGTACGCCACAATGAAGACTTGGCGCAGCCAAATAAATACATCCATATGTTTAAAAAATATAAGAAATAGTATAAAAATCACAGAAAATACATATTTGGCTTCAGAAACAAAACTAATATATATATGTATAAATAATATATTCATTTACATGAGTTTACTTTGTAAACAAAATATTTTAAAAAATTGTGTGTGTGTGCATGTTCACAAATGCTTCACTTTAATGTTATTTTAGAAGGCAATTTTCCTGAGGTTACATTACATATTGTATGTGATACACACACCTACATAAAAAAAGTTTTTTTCACTCCAAAAAGAAGTTTAGAAACTGTTTAGAACCAGTATTTTGTGTACAGTGAGGAACCTCCACCTCAATATAGAACAAAACCATTCTTACCCCACATAGAAAATAGTATGGAAGTTTACTCATAGAAATAAAGGACTCCATTCTGGGACATTCTTTTAAGAGTCAAGAGAGATTTGTGATGCCACAGACCAAGACACATGGTGGAATAACTGATGGCTTCTGAGAAAGAAGCATGACATTTTGGTTTGCTAACCCTGAAACTGTTAATACAAACAGCTCATTTAATATGTGAGAAAAACCAGACTCTGAATAGATAAAACTGAGGCTGAAACACAGGAACCCCTGGCTTCCCACTTATCTCCCTTTATGAGGGTCTAATTTACATACTTCCATTAGTGAGACACAGACCCCACCTCATTCAGTGTCCACTGCACAAAATAACAGGACAACAGAGGCAGAACTCTGGAGCCAGAGTAGGATTTAGTGACCTTAAAATTGTCTCCCAATTGAACTAACCACCTGATAGCTTCATAATTATGTGCCACTCAACTATTGACTTTAGTACTTCAGACCTTTGAAATATTTTCCAGATAATACAACTAGAAAATGAGTCAGTATTACACAGATCTTAACATTCATGCATAGATGCCTGAGTTTTAATTCTGTCTCTGTCCCTATGTAATCTGTGTCTAGTAACTTAAACTCTATGCCTCATTATTCTTATCTGAAAAGTGGTGATCATCAGTTACTTATCTCAGAGTTTGGGGGGACTTCTAAGTGAGTTTATGGGATGCTTATATCCACACACCCTATGGACAACCAAAATTTGTCCTAAGATTGTACTGCATTTTAAAAACCGTAACTTTCAGGATACTGCTTCTGTATCAGTTACTCTGTTCCTAAACTATAAGAAGATCATTATTAAGTTAGAATATGCCAGCACTATAGCTCTTTCTGAACCTGTATTTGAAAGAGGGTGAAGGAGGGAGAGAGGAGGAATAGTTTGTGTCACAGTGCAACTAACGTCAAATTAAATCATAGGATGCATTTTTATTTATGAAATGTAATTGCTCTGTCTTGTTATCAGGAACTTCCCCCTCTTTCCATACTATCTTTCTTAGCCTTTTCTCTAAACAATTCAGGATCATTTTATGATGCAGTTTTATGTATGTTGCTGTTCAGCTGCTAAGTCATGTCTGACTCTTTGTGATCTCATGTACTGTAGCACACCAGGCTCATCTGTCCAACACTATCTCCCAGAGTTTGATCAAATTCATGTCCATTGTGTCCGTTGAGTTGCTGAAGCTATCTAACCATCTCTTCCTCTGCCACCCTCTTCTCCATTTGCCTTCAGCCTTTCCCAGAATCTTTGGAAATGAGTCGACTCTTTGCACCAGGTGGCCAATGTATTGGAGCTTCATCATCACTCCTTCCAATGAATATTTAGTGTTGATTTCTTTACAATTGACTGGTTTGTCCCCTGGAAGTCGAAGGGACTCTCAAGAGTCTTCTCCAGCACCACAACGGGAAAGCATCAATTCTTTGGTGCTCAGCCTACTGTATGGTCCAATTCTCATATCCATACATGACTATGGGAAAAACCGTAGTTTTGACTATATGTAACTTTGTTGGCAAAGTGATGTCTGTGCTTTTTAAAATGCTGCATAGGCTTGTAATAGCTTTCCTTTCAAAAAGTAAGCATCTTAATTTCATGGCTGCAGTCAGAACCCCAGTGATTTTGGAGTGCAAGAAAATAGATCTGTCACTATTTCCACTTTTTCTTTTTCATGCCATGAAGTGATGAGACCAGATGCCATAATCTTAGTTTTTTCAATGTTAAGTTTTAAGTCAGCATTTCACTCTCTTCTTTCACCTTCCTTATGAGAATCTTTAGTTCCTTTCCACTTTCTGCTATTAGAATGGTAGCATCTGCGTATCTGTGATTGTTGAGGTTTCTTCAAGCAATCTTGATTCCAGCTTGTGATTCATCCAGCCTGGCATATCCCATAATGTATTCTGCATATAAATTAAACAGGGTGACAATATACAGCACTGTCCTACTCCTTTCCCAATTTGGAGCCAGTCAGTTGTTCCATGTCCAGTTTAATCTATAGCTGCTTGGCTTGCATACAGGTTTCTTAGGAGACAGGCAAGGTGGTCTGATACCCCAATCTCTTTCAGGATCTACCACAATGTTGCAATCTAGACAGTCAAAGGCTTTATCATAGTCAGTGAAACAGAAGTAGATGATTTTCTGTAACTCCTTTACTTTCTCCTTGCTTTGATCCAAAAATGTTGGCAATTTGATCTCTGGTTCCTCTGCCTTTTCTAAACCCAGCTTGTACAACTGGAAGTTCTCTGTTCACATACTGTTAAAGCCTAACTTGAAGGATTTTGAGCATAACCTTGCTAACATGTGAAATGAGTGCAATTGCATAGTAGTTTGAACATTCTTTGGCATTGCCCTTCTTTGGGATTGGAATGAAAACTGACATTACAGACCTGTCGCCACTGCTGAGTTTTCCAAATTTGCTGACATTAAGTGTAGCACTTTGGCAGCATCATTTTTTAAGATTCTTCACTAGCATAGCTGGAATTCCCCTCACCTCCACTGCCTAAGGGCCACTTAAGTTCACACTCCAGGATGTCCAGTGCTAGGTGAGTGATCACACCATCATGGTTACATAGGTCATTAAGATTTTTTTTTGAAAGTTGTTTGCATCCTTGCCACATTTTTTAAATCCCTTTTGCTTCAGTTCAGTTCAGTTAAGTATCTCAGGCATGTCTGACTCTTTGTGACCCCATGGACTGCAGCATGCCAGGCCTCCCTGTCCATCACCAACTCCCAGAGCCTACTCAAACTCATGTCCATCAAGACGGTGATGCCATCGAACCATCTCATCCTCCGTCAACCCCTTCTCCTTCCGACTTCAATCTTCCCCTCCCAACTTCAATCTTCCCAAGCATCCGGGTCTTTTCCAATGAGTTTTTTTTTTTTTTTTTTTTTTTTTTTTTCATCAAGAGGCCAAAGTGTTGGAGTTTCAGCTTCAGCATCAGTCCTTCCAATGAACATTCAGGACTGATCTCCTTTAGGATGGACTGGTTGGATCTCCTTGCAGTCCAAGGAACTCTCAAGAGTCTTCTCCAACACCACAGTTCAAAAGCATCGATTCTTCAGTGCTCAGTTTCTTTATAGTCCAACTCTCACATCCATATATGGCTACTGGAAAAACCATATCTTTGACTAGACTGACCTTTGTTGCCAAATTATTGTCTCTATTTTTTAATATGCTGTCTAGGTTGATCATAAGTTTTCTTCCAAGGTGCAAGTGTCTTTTAATTTCATGATTGCAGTGACCATCTGCAGTGATTTTGGAGCCCCCCTCAACATAAAGTCTGTCACTGTTTCCATTGTTTCCCCATCTATTTGCCATGAAGTGACGGGACAGGATGCCATGATCTTAGTTTTCTGAATGTTGAGTTTTAAGCCAGCTTTTTCACTCTCCTCTTTTACTTTCATCAAGAGGCTCTTTAGTTCTTCACTTTCTGTCATACAGTCATGTCATCTGCATATCTGAGGTTATTTATATTTCTCCTGGCAATCTTGATTCCAGCTTGTACTTCATAGAGTCCAGCATTTCTCCTGATGAACTCTGCATGTAAGTTAAATAAGCAGGGTGACAATATACAGCCTTGACACACACCTTTTCCGATTTGGAACCAGTCTGTTTTTCCATGTCCAGTTGTAACTGTTTCTTCTTGATCTGCATACAGATTTCTCAGGAGGCAGGTTAGGTGGTCTGAAGTTCCCATCTCTTGAAGAATCTTCCACAGTTTGTTGCAATCCACACAGTCAAAGGTGTTGGTATAGTCAATAAAGCAGAAGTGGATGTTTTTCTGGAACTCTTTTGGTTTTTTGATGATCCAACGGATGTTGGCAATTTGATCTCTGGCTCCTCTGCCTTTTCTAAATCCAACTTGAACATCTGGAAGCTCATGGTTCATGTACTGTTAAAGTCAGAAAATGACAGAAATGATATGAACCTACCAGAAGCAGAAGATATTAAGAAGAGGTGGCAAGAATATACAGAAGAACTATACAAAAAAGGTCTTCATGACCCAGATTACCATGATGGTGTGGTCACTCACCTAGAGCCAGAGATTATTGAATGCAAAATCAAGTGAGCTTTAGGAAGCATCACTACAAACAAAGCTAGTGGAGGTGATGGAATTCCAGTTGAGCTATTTCAAATCCTCTAAAATGATGTTGTTAAAGTGCTACACCCAATATGCCAGCGAATTTGGAAAACTCAGCAGTGGCCACAGAACTGGAAAATGTCAGTTTCCATTCCAATCCCAAAGAAAGGCAATGCTAAAGAGTGTTCAAACTACTGCACAATTGCACTCATCTCACATGCCACTCGTGTTAGATACTTCCGGTTTCTATCCATTTTCATGCCAATATTTGTACGAAATTTTCCTTTGATATCTCCAAATTTCTTGAAGAGATCTCTAGTCTTTGCCATTCTATTATTTTCCTCTATTTCCTTGCATTATTCACATAAGTAGGCCTTATTAATCTCTCCTTTATATTCCCTGGGACTCTGCATTCAGTTGGGTATACTTTTCTCTTTCTCCCTTGCTTTTCATTTCTCTTCTTTCCTCAACTATTTGCGATGCCTCCTCAGACAACTTCTTTTTCTTCTTGTAGTTCTTTTTCTTTGGGAAAGTTTTGGCCACTGCCTCCTGTTCAATGTTGTGAATTCTGTCTACCAGATCTAATCCCTTGAATCTATTTGTCACATCCACTAAAATCATAAGGGATTTGATTTAGTTCACAACTGAATGGCCTTACTGCTTTCCCTACATGTTTTCAATTTATGTCTGAATTTTTCAATTGGGAGCTCATGATCTGAGTCACATTCAGCTCCAGGTCTTGTTTCTGCGACTGTATAGAACTTCTCAATATCAACTGCAAATAGCATAATCATTCTGATTTTGATATTGACCATCTGGATGTGTCCTTGCAGAGTTGTCTCTTGGGTTGTTAGAAAAGGGTATTTGCTATGACCAGCACGTTCTCTTGACAAAGCTGTTAGCCTTTGCCCTGCTTCATTTTGTATTCCATAGGCCAAACTCACCTATTTTTCCAGGTATCTCTTGATTTTCTACTTTTACAATCCAGATCACTGTGATGAAAAGAGCACCGTTTTTTGGTGATAGTTCTAGAAGGTCTTGTAGGTCTTCATAAAACAGTTCAAGTTAATCTTCTTCAGCATTAGTGGCTGGGGAATAGACTTGTATTACTGTGATTATGAACGGTTTGCTTTGGAAGTGAACAGAGATCATTCTGTCATTTTTGTGTCATTGGCCACCTGATGAGAAGAGCCAACACATTGGAAAAGACCCTGATGATGGGAAAAATTGAAGGCAGGAAGAGAAACGGATGACAGAAGATGAGGTGGTTAGATGGCATCACTGACTCAATGGACATGAATTTGAGCAAGTTCTGGGAAATGGTGAAGGATAGGGAAGCCTGGCATGCTGAAGTTCATGGGGTCACAAAGAGTTGGACATGACTGGGCATTTGAACAACAAAACAAAAGTCATTATTTTATTTTCCTCTCATTTTCATGAAAATATTAACAATATGATACAAATAAAAAAATAGAAGCTAATAATATCAGGTGACTTTCCCAGGATCATATAACAAGTTTGTGACAAAATTCAGGTCAAACCTACAATGTCTTTATTTTTCCTTTGCAAAATGGTTTCCTGGACGTTTGGTCTTTGAAATTTGGACACTATGTACACACACAATAGATCTACTCATTTAAATCAAATCAGCTAGATGTTCTACTAACCAATTGTCTTCAGTAAACAAACAGCGAAATTAGCATCCAAAATTATTAATTGATTAAATTCGTTGATTCACTGAACACACTTGTCAATTTCACCTAAAGGGTCAGATAAGCAGAGTGTGTGTTAATGTTTATTTACTGAAGAACTCTCTTATTCACCACCCCATAGAATTATATATTTTAAAAATCAACTTCAGGCTTAGAAACAAATTGTTGGATGTTCACAGAAATATTGTTGTAAAATGAATGAATTTGTCACCAAACAAGAAACACATAATCAGACTGGCTGAATGTACCCTAATTAGATCTCAGCCTTGGGTTGACACTGACACATGTGTTGAGCCACGCTTTCAGCAAAATGAAGTCTCATTATATGGGTGGTCATGCCTCTTGCTATTCTGCTATTATAATTTTAACACATTTTTTAAAATGTATACTTCATGTTTCTTTTCTTTAACTTCAGCCTGAGTAAATGAGATGGAATTGTAAGTCACTCATAGCAAGGTTTAACATTTAAAAAACTTTGAAATGCACTGCTGTGATGCAATGTAGTTGCAACATTAAAAAAAAAATAGTGAGTGTCTTACCAATATCAAGAAAAATAAGACTGGATTTCTGAAATGAAAGCAAAATGCTCATTTTAAACTGCCTGTCTTAGCTAAGCAGTTAATCATTTTGATTATTTTTAATACACAAATATTTAAAGGTAATTCTCAATCGTGTATTTGGTGTCATAAAGTTCAATGGAATTACCAGGTATAAAGGAGCCTCTAAGGATTTCAGGTAAATAGACAGCTCAGTTCCCTAGGCCAGGGATATCCACACATATTGGTCAACAGTAAGTTAAGACAAAGGGACAATTGGACAATCTAGAAGGATTGGAAGGTCTAGAATTCACATATATTAAAGTGAAATGGAAGATGACAGTATGAATAGTAGGCATAGGGAAGCAAGGGAGGAACAAATGGGAGTGAAAGCAACATGTCCTGAGTCAGGGGACCTTGAGAAATGAAGTTATGCTAAACCATGATTGGCTGAGAGTACCCACATCTGTGGAAACCTGTATCAAAGGATAAATGCTTGACTGATCAGGAGCTCACAAAATGTCAGGGCTGGATGGTTTGTTGGATAGCCTAATACCCTCTTACTCTTTGTTTCAAATAAAGGAAAACTTTATCCTGGCAAAGTCTCATATTCATCTATATCACTGTAAAATTTAGACTAGCCCATTGCCTTTATTCCATGTTAACCATAAAAAATATATATGTAATTATATTTCTGTCTTTGTGCCAGTACCATACTGTCTTGATGACTGAGGCTTTGTAGTAGAGCCTGAAGTCAGGCAGGTTGATTCCTTCAGTTCCATTCTTCTTTCTCAAGATTGCTTTGGCTATTTGAGGTTTTTTGTATTTCCATACGAATTGTGAAATTATTTGTTGTAGTTCTGTGAAGAATACTGTTGGTAGCTTGATAGCTTGCATTGGTAGTTGGTAGCTTGCATTGAATCTATAGATTGCTTTGGGTAGTATACTCATTTTCACAATATTGATTCTTCCAATCCATGAACACGGTATATTTCTCCATCTATTTGTGTCCTCTTTGATTTCTTTCATCAGTGTTTTATAGTTTTCTATGTATAGATCTTTTGTTTCTTTAGGTAGATACACTCCTAAGTATTTTATTCTTTTTGTTGCAATGGTGAATGGTACTGTTTCCTTAATTTCTCTTACTGTTTTCTCATTGTTAGTGTATAGGAATGCAAGGGATTTCTGTGTGTTAATTTTATATCCTGAAACTTTACTATATTCATTGATTACCTCTAGTAATTTTCTGGTAGAGTCTTTAGGGTTGTCTATGTAGAGGATAATGTCAACTGCAAACAGTGATAGTTTCACTTCTTCTTTTCCTATCTGGTTTCCTTTTATTTCTTTTTCTGCTCTGATTGCTGTTGCCAAAACTTCCAAAACTATGCTGAATAGTAGTGGTGAGAGTGGGCACCCTTGTCTTGTTCCTGACTTTAGGGGAAATGCTTTCAATTTTTCACTATTGAAAATAATGCTTGCTGTGGATTTGTCATATATAGCTTTTATTATGTTGAGGTATGTTCCTTCTATTCCTGCTTTCTGGAGAGTTTTTACCTCAAATGGATGTTGAATTTTGTCAAAGGCTTTTTCTGCATCTATTGAGATAATCATATGGTTTTCTTTCAGTTTGTTAATGTGGTGTATTACATTGATTGATTTGTGGATATTAAAGAATCCTTGCACGGGATAAAGGAGAACAGTGTGGCAATTCCTTAAAAAAACTGGAAATAGAACTGACATATGACCCAGCAATCCCACTCCTGGGCATACACACCAAGGAAACCAGATCTGAAAGAGACACATGTATCCCAATGTTCATCGCAGCACTGTTTATAACTGCCAGGATGTGGAAGCAACCTAGATGCCCATCAGCAGACAAATGAATAAGGAAGCTGTGGTACATATACACTATGGAATATTACTCAGCCATTAAAAAGAATTCATTTGAATCAGTTCTAATGAGATGGATGAAACTGTAGTCCATTATACAGAGTGAAGTAAGCCAGAAAGATAAACACCAATACAGTATACTAACACATATATATGGAATTTAAAAAGATGGTAATGATAGCCCTATATGCGAAACAGAAAAAGAGACACAGATGTACAGAACAAACTTTTGGACTCTGTGGGAGAAGGTAGGGTGGGATGTTCTGAGAGAACAGCATTGAAACAAGTATACTATCAAGGGTGAAACAGATCACCAGCCCAGGTTGGATGCATGAGACAAGTGCTCAGGGCTGGTGCACTGGGAAGACCAAGAGGGATGGGATGGAGAGGGAGGTGGGAGGGGGGTTCAGGATGGGGAATACATGTAAATCCATGGCTGATTCATGTCAATGTATGACAAAAACAACTACAATATTGTAAAGTAATTAGCCTCCAACTAATAAAAATAAATGGAAAAAATAAATAAAAAATGAAAACTATAAACTGCCACTCAAAACCAGAAAAAAAAAAAATAAGTCAAAAAGAGAAAAATAAATAAATAAAATGTAAAAAGTTGGAATCATAATTTTAAAAATCCTGAATCTAGATATTGTATATTTATTTGCACAAAATAAAAACTGCACCAGAAAAAAAAAAAGTAATTATATAATGATTAGATTAAACTTAACTTGTAAGTAAAACCCGAAGTTTTTCTTTTTTGTCAGTTGAAAGACAATTGGTGGTGGTTGGTGCATATTCGGGAGAAGGCAATGGCAACCCACTCCAGTACTCTTGTCTGGAAAATCCCATGGATGGAGGAACCTGGTAGATTGCAGTCCATGGGGTCGCGAAGAGTCAGACATGACTGAGTGACTTCACTTTCACTTTTCACTTTCATGCACTGGAGAAGGAAATGGCAACCCACTCCAGTGTTTTTGTCTGGAGAATCCCAGGGACGGAGGAGCCTGGTGGGCTGCCTCTCTGGGGTCGCACAGAGTCGGACATGACTGATGCAACCTAGCAGCAGCAGCAGCAGCAGCAGGTGCATATACTCAAAGGGACAGATTATGTGTATCTATAGTTTTTCAGTGAAATTGAGTCAATAAATAGAGATTATTAAGTGATGTGTTTACATCAGTGAAAAACTAAAGGTCACAGAGCTAGATCAGTACAAGGGAAAATATGCCAGGAAATATTAGAGAAAATATTATTAAAATATACATATTGAATCCCAAAGTAAAATTTCATTCCACATTAGAGAGGTCAGTTTTGTGGATTGCCTACGTTACTATTGTACTCCATGGATACGGATCATCTTGCAACAGATACACAATTGTTCTAAAGGCACATTGCCTCACACACATTATATTGACATTTTTCCTTTGCAAATCAGAAAGAGAGAGATGATAGACTGCAAAATAGATACTAGAGAAATCCAGATTATGGTTTACAGTGTGGATTACTGAGTCACCTTCAAAATAGAATGTCCTGAATTCTACATCTACCTGACAATTGGTTTCAGGGTAATAATTAAGAGGTTTCTAAATTTCAAGTATCAATTACTACCTCATAGACAAGGAAAATCAACAGCTACCCAGGAGCCACAATTCAGGCCTCTTAACCATCAGGCTTACAAGTTGCAAAGGAGGTACCTAAACAGGGCAAATTTTACAAATATAAAGGAGACTATAGTTAAATAAATAATTGAGCAAAGGAAAAAGAAAAAACTACTAATTACTCTTTGTAGTGCTAACAATTCTGTTACAAATTGCTCAGTTTATTTAAGAATTGAGTTAATCATAATGAACAAATGGAACTGTATATCTTTAATTCCTTCAGAGTCATTGCAAAGAGGAGGAAGAATATTCCCACTGCAGTTCTAGTTGGTTGAGAGCAGAGGACCAGTAGAGGGCTCTTGACCCCTGAGAAATATGAATTTCACTTTCAAGGCCATTGCTCATTTTCTTTGGTTAAGCAGCTTTTTGGAATAGGGATGTTAAATAGAAAATATTTAGAATCAAAGCAGTAAGCAAAGAAGACTCTGAGATGCTCTTGGTTTATGGAGGTTCTTGACTTCCCCAGGTGTTTTTGGGCAATACACATGGACTGTCTCATATTCCAAGCCTCTCAAAATCTTAGCAGACATAGATATGTATCACTGAGTTCTTTTAAGTATTGCAGTATACATTTTTTCCTGATATAAATTGTGGTTCCCTCTAGTTTTGTGGTCCTTGAAGTGAAGCTTAAGTAATTGCTACACGACAACTGACAATCAACCCATACATTCACTTTAACTAGTACATATTCTGAGTTTGATGACATGTCAACCCTGTGTAAGATAGCAACTCTGTGTCTTTGAGCAGATACCCTGATTCCTCTCAGAGTTTTCAAAATCTGTTCCTCAGAGTTTTGGGGATTGTCTAGATAAATGGGGAAACAAGATGAACAGAATAGCTTAGTATGGACTGTTTACACACATCTAGTGTGTTTTAACTGCAAGCTTCTATGGTTGAACTAAAAGACTGCAGTTTTAAAATATGGATAGACTACTCAAATGATTTGTAAAGTCCCTCTTAGCTGGTGTTATTGGGCTGTAGGAATAGAAGATTTGTCCAACAGAATCTCTGCTCTAAGACACTTCTCAGATTCAATTGGTTAAAACAAGCACAACTACAATATAAGAGATAGGAGAATAACCCAATCTTTAAAGAATAAGAAGCCAGCCTTGGGGTCAGATGTTAAAGGTCCTGGGAGCTCAGAGATGGAGTAAGGAGAGAAGACTTTAACAAGGATGGGACAGGGAGGGTTAACCCCGTAAAGGAGGAATGAGCTTGTGTGACTATACAAACAAGGAAGAAAAGGCAGAAAGTCAGAGAGAGGAAAGAAAATGTCCCATATGGAAGCCTCATAGCCTGCTCAGAAATGGAAGTGAAAAGAAACTTTCCCAGCCATTTTCCAGCCAACCACTATGAGTGTTAAGATGAAAAATAGCAAGGAAGACTCCTCAGGGCTTTGAGGGAAAGCTTGAGGAAATTAGTCTGGCTGAGTTTATGAGGAAGGAGAAAGGCAGGATAGAGGGAATTCAGCTGGAAGAATACGTGGCAGTCTGGCTGGAGTTTGGTGTTTGAAAAGCAAAGTAAGTAGCAAAGCACTGTTTTATTGAGATGGCATCACTTTCACTGAAGCCCACAGTGTTATCATCTAAGCCACTTTGGTTTCTTGCTTGCTTTTGAGTGAGTATTTTTTCTACCCTTCTACTCAGAGTAGAATTATAGACTGTAATAAGTCCACAATACACAAGCTCTTGGGAATCTGGTGACTGGTGGGTAACAAGTTTGGTTTAAGATCCAACTTTTCCATCATGTTGTCATTCTAGGCAAATCATGTATTAACTTGCCTCCCATTCCTGATATGCAAATTAGTTATAAAATCTGACCCCTACCCCATGAGTGAATTAAATAATCAATATAAGGTGAAAATGTTTATGAAATATGTTACTGATATACTGGTTACCCTAAATGGTAAGCATAATTTAGCTAGATAGTTATCATTAGCCAGAAAATCACTGAGAAAAATAAAACTGAGTTTTGGGCTTCTTGATGTTTATTGTTTTTGTTGTTGTTTACTTTGGATCAAGGAATAGTGATTGTATAAAGCTAAGTGAAATGTCCTTTACAGGATCTGGTGTGTAGTGTTGAAGAGGTATAGGGAAAGGCATACATAACAGTTTTAAATATTTAAATGTGCTCATCTATGAGTTTTGTTTTATGCCAGTGGCACTCTTTTAAGACAAACAAGAGTGCATCCTTAGATGAAAGATCTTGATTTTATAGAGGTGAAGCAATTTGTTAAATTAACAAACAATGATAAAAAGTTTGGTCCAGTGGTCCTATCTGACCTCAGAAAGTGGAGATAATAGAAAACATATCACAATAATGCTAAAAATACTAAGTAATAACAGAGGCAACATTGACTGAGTAGTTATTAAGCATTAGGGAATGTTAAACTTCACAATGATATAGATTACCATTATTTTCTTCAATATAGATTGGAAGAATCAAATGCTTAAATAGGTCAGTAATTTGCTCAATTTTAGCCCCAACTCATACCTAATGGAGTCCTGTTCCTGCACGAGGGTTTTCTGATGCCAGATTCTGTGTTCTTAACCACTTCAAAACCTGCAAATCTTTGTCCAAAATGCAATGTCAGAGATGGACAATGAAGTTCAATGGGAACAAACAAATGAAGTTCAAGTCCTTTTCAGGGAAAATAGACCTGTGTGTGTGTCTGTGTGTGTGTGTGTGTGTGTGTGTGTGTGTGTGTGTGTGGTGAGTGGAAAAGTAAGTTACTGCTGCATACTCTGATAATTCCAGACAATATCATAATTAGAAGATTCAGCAAATTTTAGCACTTGAGAATGGGAGTTAAGAACAGGCAGTCTTCTTTTCAAACTCCTGTAGTCTTAGAGGGAAATGGAAGAGCAGAAAGGGAAATCAGAATGAAAGCACGTCACAGAGTGAGGATTTAGATAAGAAAGATGTTCAAAAACATAAACCAGGTTGTTTGGAGGTAGGAGGGAGGTCAGGTTGAAACACTGGGACTCAGTCTCAGGGGTTTCCAGGGTATATTGGAAATCAGGCAAATTTTGGATAGCAGTGACATCTATCAGCCTCACCAGCATTCTGCGAGTGGATGTTCTCCTGGTCCTGAGTTACTACTTTATCCCCACGGTTACAATTTTAGCAGCCATGCTACATGATCCCACTAGCTGGACATTGTTCAGTCTCTCTTATGTGGACAGCCAACTACACATGAGCTAACCTTTATAAAAGGTAAAGGTCAGCTAAAGGACAGGAGATCGGTACCCAGGAGATCCTCATTCATTCCTTGAGAATAGCATGCACTTTACACAGATTCCTTTGTATCTGCTTTACCCAGCAACTCACAGCTGAGATTTTCAGGGACATTTTCTACCTCTAGGCTCTCTCCTGCACCAGAACCTGAGTTAGTTAGTCCTAAGCAGGCAGGGAATTGATCCGGTGTTAGATCTGTGCATTGCTTTCCCTACCTTCCAACCGAGAGAGTAACAGGTAGGAAGGTTAGGGGTCCCCAGGTGGAGGAAATAGGCTGCAAGTGTCAGATTTTCTCTCTCTCTTTTAAGTGGAAGGAGGAAACAAACTACAAGTGTCAGACATTTTTTTAAGGAGGTTTCTTTTAAAACTCTGTTCTCATGATGACACCTGGTTTCACCTGAACTCAACTTCTCTCAAACTTTGAGCTAACCAATGTGTTTTTCTTATGGAAATATTTTTCTTAAGCTATGTTAATGAACTATGTATTTACCTTAGACTCTGTCTTTCTTCAAATCAGTTCTGCCTAAGACTGAGAAGGGATAATGGCTCAACAAACCAGTGTGTTTTACTCACGGAAATGTTCTCTTAAGCTATGTTAATGAAACTATGTATTTGCTTGGAAATCTGTCTTTCTTCAAGATTTATGACAACTGTTTTATGGGGATGACTCACCTTGGCCAAGGCTATCTCAAAATGCATGCTGTGGGTGAGGAGCCTGGTGCCACTCTCTGTTTCGAGACATTTCCTTTCTCTAAGAAGCAGCTTGCTAATAGATATATATAGACATATAACTTCTTGCTAAAAACTAGCATAAGGAGATTCTTTCTGTCCCCTTCTGATATCTATGTCAGAAACTTTCTCTATCTTTTTGGACTTTAATAAAACTTTATTACACAAAAGCTCTGAGAGATGAAGCCTCATCACTAGCCCCAGATTGAATTCCCCTCCCCCAGACACCAAGAATCCCGGAGTTGTTCATGGCTCATAGTGACAACCTTTCACAACCAAGAGAAGCATAAGCTAAAGTTATTCATCTAGACCTAGGACTTAGGCTCCAACCAAACATGGATACCAACCCCCACCAATATTTTTTCTTCTCAAAGTACCTAACACTGACATTGACCATGAATCCACCTGACCTTCCTTGTCCTCAGCTCATACACTCCCTCTTGGCTCATTTCCCTAAAATTGGATTTCTGTTACCTTGGAATTCTAAGCAGCTATTTTGTCAGGTTTTCTAGTGCTGTGTTATAATAAGAATTATACACTGAGATTAAATTTTTAATTTAAGTGCACAGCATTGCTCCTCTTAGGACTTTCTTCTACTGTCAATGGAGAATATTTTCTCCCAGAGCCCAGGAATAGTGTTCTCCTGCCCAAGGAGAGATTATGGCTTTTCTCTCCAGTCCCAGTATTGAAGACAATCTCCCTTTTTTAAAGCCCAGCATCTCACCTCAAACTTTGACTCTGATGATTATCTGAATTTTGACAAGCTCTTTCAAGGAGTCAATTCCCTTAATAGTTCCAGCACCCTTCACACTTTCCTCAAACAGCTGTGAATGAAGTGAAAAGAAAAATATCTGCTGACAGAGACAAAGAGCGGGCTGTGTTCTGTTACACACAATACTGAGAGGGTCTCCTGAAGTTACAACCTGTGCCTGCCTTTGGAGAGTTTACAGTCTAGCTGAGACATAACTAAATTTGAAACAATAGACCACCTTACATCCATAAATATGAGAGAGTCCTAATAGGATTGTGAGTGTGTGAGACTGGAAAGGCTTGGAGGGTTTGTAGAAACTGCATTAATGGTGATGACTTCATTCTTTAAAGCCAGACACTGTTGAACGTTACACCTATAAGGAAGATGCTATTTTATACATGAAACAGAGACTTAAAAGTTAACTAATTTCCCAAGGTCACACAGCCAATGGGACTTAAGAATCAAAGTGTTGCCATTTTCTGTAAAACTACCCCTCCCCCAAGCTCTTAAGGGGAGAACAAAAAAAAATGTATAACAAAAATCTTAATGCTGAAATTGAAGAAGGATACAATTTGAATTGTTTGAAAGTATGAACAAAAGGAATATGATTGGAACACATATGGCTTTGTCAATGTTAATCAATCACTTGTGCCAGTCAATTTTCATTCAAATGGAAGAAACCAGCATGTTATTTATTGAGCAGTCTGTCATTCCTACTAATTCCATTAGGACTCTAATGGTGAGTACTACCTGACTACTGCAGCAAGAATCTGGAAGCTCATGGGCACCAGTTCTTAGTAAAATGCAGCCCTGGATTATTGGGAAAGAAAGACAGACCCATTCAGAGCAGAACCAATTAGTTCCTGCCCTCCCCACTTTCTCATCTACAAATCGCTTTTTTTCCCTTTTCTCCAGCTGTTACCTGTTTCTCAGCTTGTGCTTTATCTAATGAGGTATTTGGTACCTAATCTTTCAGAATAATGAATGAGTATGAGTCTATCTCTCTGTAAAGGTGGGTCCTGTCTTGGGAGCACTCTGCTGGCTCATCGGGACACCAGGCTATTGTTTGTCAGGACTCCATGAGGCTGACTTCCATGAATGTATCTGACTTTGAAGTTACATTGCTTCCTAGAGATGGGGCAGCCTGGGAATAGCAAGACTGTGAAGACAATTCCCTAACTTTGACAAAGATAATAGCTTAGAATCGTGTGTGAGATTCTCAAGAGAAGTGAGATTCATGGCACAAACCATTCTACAAACTAGAGTTGTCAGCAAGATAAAATAATTTTCCAAGTTTCTAAAAAACCTGCCTGTATGTGTGTGTGTGTGTGTGTGTGTGTGTGTATGTATATATATATATATGTATATATATATATATATACACACACACATATACACCTTATTCTAAAGCTGCATATTATAGCCATTAGCTGCAATGGATATCTAAATATAAATAAATAATAATTATATGAAATTTATAAATTTAATTCCTCAGTTGAATCAAGCACATTTTCTGTGCACAAAAGCCACATGTCGCTAACTTCTTCTAGTATTGGACACCCAGGATACAGAACATTTCTGTGCATGAATGCTCAGTCACTCTTTGTGACTCCATGGACTGTAGCCCAGGCTCCTCTGTCCATGGGATTGTTCATTCAAAAAATACCAGAGTGGGTTGTCATTTCCTACTCTGGGGATCTTCTTGACAAAGCGGTAAAACTCAAGTCTCCTGTGTCCTCTGCATTGGCAGACTTAGAATATTTCTAATGTTTCACAAAATTCTACTGGGCAACACTGTTCTAGAAGAAAAAGAAAATGAATTTAGCATTCTTAATGACTATCCTAGTAGCTACATTAAGCACATTCCAATATAAATAATAAGCAGCTGGTACATACACTGTCTAAACAAGGGAAAGAAATCTCACATTATTAACCAAACAGACCATTTAAAAATCATGCACTTACCTCCATGGGACTTAAGATAAACAACACAGTTCCCCAGACTGAATAAACCACTGTATATATCAAGGTTAATGAACTACACATCCCTCAACTCCTTTCACAGTGCAAAAATTAGTGAATCCTCTAAAGGAGTGCATCTCGTGGTGTGAACTCAAGGTCACCTGCATCGCAAAATAACCAGAATGCTTAATAATAAAATAAAAATAGAACTTGGGAATCTGCATTTAATGAACTTTCCAATCTATTTTTTCTTACATCACAACTTGAGAATGCTTTCTGTACAGTCAGAGAGAAATAACCTCTTCAGTTCAAATCAGCCCCTCAGTTGTGTCCAACTCTTTGTGATCCCATGGACTGCAAAACACCAAGCTTCCCTGTCCATTACCAATTCCCAGAGCTTGTTCAAACCTATGTCCTTTGAGTCGGTGATACCATCCAACCATCTCATCCTCTGTTGTCCCCTTCTCCTCTTGCCTTCAATCTTTCCCAGCATCAGGGTCTTTTCAAATGAGTCAGTTCTTTGCATCAGGTGGCTAAAGTATTGGAGTTTCAGCTTCAACATCAGTCCTACAAATGAATATCCAGGGTTGATTTCCTGTAGGATTGATTGGTTTGATCTCCATGCAGTCCAAGGGACTCTCTAGAGTCTTCTCCAACATGACAGTTCAAAACATCAATTCTTCAGTGTTCAGCTTTCTTTATAGTCCAAATCTGATATCGATCCATGACTACTGGAAAAACCATAGCTTTGACTAGATGGACCTTTGTTGGCAAAGTAATGCCTCTGCTTTTTAATATACTGTCTAGGTTGGTCATAACTTCTCTTTCAAGGAGCAAGTGTCTATTAATTTCATGACTGCAGTCACTATCTTCAGTGATTTTGGAGGTCAAAAAAATAAAGTCTCTCACTGTTTCCACTATTTCCCCATCTATTTGCTATGAAGTGATGGGACTGGATGTCAAGATCTTCATTTTTTGAATGTTGAGTTTTAAGCCAGCTTTTTCACTCTCCTCTTTCACATTCATCAAGAGGCTCTTTAGTTTTTCTTTGCTTTCTATCATAAGGGTAGTGCCATCTGCATATCTGAGCTTATTGATATTCTTCCTGGCAATTTTGGTTCCAGCTTGTGCTTCATCCAGACTGGCATTTCACATGATATATTCTGCATATAAGTTAAATAAACAGGGTGACAATATATAGCCTTGAAGAAAATAACCTCTTGGTGTCTGCTATTCACTTAGCAAAAGAAGACCAAGTCAAATTTCCTGGGCTTGAATATTGGCTCAATCACCTACAACTGCATTACCTTGGGCAGGTGGCTTTTCCAGAAATTTCCCAATGGATATTTCCTCCAATATCATTGACCAGGTTTGACTGTGTTGTATACCCTTGAATGAACTCAGAGTGGGCAATCAGAATAACTGATCAAGATTGCTTAAGATAAGCTGTCATCCTAGAATAGTAGAAAGTGCCAGGGATGACATGGTCACCCAATACTTAATTAAGGTTTGAGATCTTTACAAAGGAAGATGTGTGGGATGGCTCTTAAGAAATAACCAGTGGTGTGTGACACCAATAGTCTCTGTTTCTCACATATGGGTTATTAGGGCTATTCCTAGGTGACAGATAAAGATAACAGACTACAGAACTGTTTAAAATATTTATTCAGATCTGCATAGCTTGTTGGTTAAGGATGTATAATTATAGGCACTGTCTGCTCAGTTAAGGATGCCTTTTGCCTAATGTTTTATGGCTTCTACTAGTTTGCCTTTCTCTTGTCACAATGATTTTCCTTATGTATGTTATATATGTCATTCTTCTTTTCCTTTTGTATTTTACATGAGGATTCTGCTCTGAGCATTCTCCAACTGTCCCCTACCATACCTCCAGACATGCTGCTAGACTTAAAAATATACCCCAAATTCCTTCCCTCCCCCATTTTTAGCAGCAAATATTTGTGAGGTTTTATCATTTTTCCACCTAATCTCAGTTATTAGCTATATAAAATGATCATTATATATATCAAAAATGATAAAATGGATAAAAGACCCAAGGTATCCTTTATTATTAGGCTTGAAGTCCAATCCCTAAGAAAGGTGATGCCAAAGAATGCTCAAGCTACCACACAATTTCACTCATCTCACCTGGAAGTAAAGTAGTGCTCAAAATTCTCCAAGCCAGGCTTCAACAATACATGAACCATGGACTACCAGATGTTCAGGCTGGTTTTAGAAAGGAAGAGGAGCCAGAGACCAAATTGCCAACATCCACTGGTTCATCAAAACAGCAAGAGAGTTCCAGAAAAATATCTATTTCTACTTTATTGACTATACCAAAGCCTTTGACTGTGTGGATCACAACAAACTGTGGAAAATTCTTCAAGAGATGGGAATACCAGACCACCTTGCCTGCCTCTTGAGAAATCTGTTTGCAGGTCAGGAAGCAACAGTTAGAACTGGACATGGAACAACAGACTGGTTCCAAATAGGAAAAGGAGTATGTCAAGGCTGTATATTGTCACCCTGATTATTTAACTTATATGCAGAGTACATCATGAGAAATGCTGGGCTGCATGAAGCACAAGCTGGAACCAAGATTGCAGGGAAAATATCAATAATCTCAGATATGCAGATGACACCACCTTTATGGCAGAAAGTGAAGGAGAACTAAAGAGCCTCTTGATGAAAGTGAAAGAGGAGAGTGAAAAAGTTGGCTTAAAGCTGAGCATTCAGAAAACAAAGATCATGGTATCTGGGCCCATCACTTCATGGCAAATGGATGGGGAAACAGTGAAAACAGTGGCAGACTTTCTTTTCTTGGGGCTCCAAAATCACTGCAGATGGTGACTGCAGTCATGAAATTAAAAGATGCTTGCTCCTTGGAAGAAAAGCTATGACCAACCTAGGCAGCATATTAAAAAGCAGAGACATTACTTTGCCAACAAAGGTCTGTTTAGTCAAGGCTATGGTTTTTCCAGTGGTCATGTACGGATGTGAGAGTTGGACTATAAGGAAAACTGAGAGCTGAAGAATTGATGCTTTTGAACTGTGGTGTTGGAGAAGATTCTTGAGAGTCCCTTGGACTGCAAGGAGATCCAACCAGTCCATCCTAGAGGAGATCAGTCCTGTGTGTTTATTGGAAGGACTGATGCTGAAGCTGAAACTCCAGTACTTTGACCACCTGATGCGAAGAGCTGACTCATTTGAAAAGACCCTGATGCTGGGGAAGATTGAAGATGGGAGAAGAAGGGGACCACAGAGGATGAGATGGTTGGATGGCATCACCGACTCAATGGGCATGAATTTGAATAAACTCCGGGAGTTGGTGATGAACAGGGAGGCCTGGTGTGTTGCAGTCCATGGGGTCGCAAAAAGTCTGACACGAATGAGCGACTGAACTGAAATGAAAAGAGATGTTGTAAATATGAGAAAATCTGACTTTTTTTTCTAATCCTCAAAAGGGAAACTAGATTGTAAACTTTTGAAGATGTGGTGGAAGCACCAAACCTGAAAAGACATCTCCACAAAACTAAAAGAAGCCAAAACCCCAGGAGTTAGGCACCCCACAGCCCATTACAGTTTTTGCAATCGTTTGGCTGTATTTTGAAACCTCATATTTAAGAGATTTCATTCAGCATTCCAGCTGTCTTAGGCAATGGCCTAAAAGGAAGCTAATAGCTTCAGGTGAGGAATGAGGAGCATACGGGGGATGGTCACTTGAGGCATGGGGCCCTGTTATCATCACCATGCATTTGATTGCTTAATTATCAAGGAATGAGGGTAGAGACATTAAGGGAATGTAATGAGCATTTTCAAATAGGCTGTGTATTTTGCAAAGTGCCCATGAGGAAGCACCTGTTTTGGTTACACTCATTACGGCAAGAATGTTTTGGCATTTCTGTACGTTTGTTTTTTTCTGTGTCATTTTATTTCTAGGAGGAAATTTTATCCTTTATCATTTAATTCTGATAGTAAGTATCACATTTATCCTCAAAGTGGCAACCTGTCCACCAGAAGCAACACTTGAATGACCATATGGCATTGTAGGTAGGCTGCAATAAAAGTGACACCTATGCCATTTGGGTTTGTTCTCTAAAATTTCTTAGCTTTTATTTCTGAAATCATAAGGTAGAGATGATATCAGTGCTAGTTATATATATCCAAGTTCATTTCCAAGAATAGGGTAAATTAGCTGAAATGATTAGGACTTTGTACAACAAGATGGAAATTATAGTTTGACCTCCATGTGAGTCAACTTATGCAAAAATATTGCAAACAACACTGTAGCAACAATCACCAGTGTCTCGAGCTCCAACTTTAGCCTTATAGTCTGTCCAGTCATCTCACAGATGCTCACTGTTACATGAACTATAATAGGTAGCAGAACTACTCTACAGAATTCACCTTTCCAGGGAAATAAATGAGTTAAAATGCTAATGCTTTCTCTCTGTACAGAAAACTACTTATGAAAACATATGAAGACACTGGTGCGCACCTTGAGACCATTGGAACAAGGGGCTTGAGCTAGATTTGAAGACAGTGTAGCGAAGATAAAAATGGAATGGCCGGTTTAGGTAGCTAACTGTGCTTTAGGGGAAATATGGGACATAGATTAGCCATGAAGCATCAAAATGGATCTAGCAGAAAGAGAAAGGTACATTCTAGGTGAGGAGGATTACCAAAAGAGAAGCAAAAGCATGAGCAAAAAGCATTGTGAATGCAGGGTACAACAAGGAAGAGAATTTCGTAAAGGCAGAGATTTGTGTTTGCTCATAGCAATATCATAAATGCATTACAGTGCCCAAATTTTTATCAAGTAAAGTAACCCAATGCAAAAAATAATGGATTTTTCCTTGAAGTTGTTAAAGCTATTTGTGATTTGCTCAGTAAAATTATGTGTTTATTTGTTTTACATTGCTATAATGAGGCCTTTTTATACTAAAATTCAGATTTACTGTGAAAAATACTAAACTTGTTAAACTCCCTAACTTTATTATAACAACTTTGAAAATGGACATAATGGAAAAGAAACAATGACCTGCCTTCCTCTAACATGCATTAGCATACCTTCTGATATCTTGTGGACTCTATAGAACAGGAGATGGCAAAATGTGGTCCATGGATCACAACCAGGCTGTTGCATTTTTTTTTTTTTTTTTGTAAACAAAGTTTTATTGGAACACAACCATGTCCATACATTTACATGTTTTTCAAGGCTAATTTTGTGTCACAACTGCAGAAAGAAGTCAAGAACTGAGACAGAATACATCGTTTGCAAAACCTACTACATTTACTATCGGACTCTTCGCAGAAAAAGTTTCCACATTCAGCTCTGAATATAAGCACATGCCAGAACTAACAAGAAAGAAAATTTGGCAATTAATCATGAATTCATCAATTTTAAGATAGACGAAAGCAGGAAGGAAGTGCTTTATATAATATGATTTCTCTTCCTCTTTTTAATGTTTTCCCCCCAGGAGCCATCACTCTTTCCTAGCCTTTCTTATTCTTTATATTAAACAAGAGCAAACATAAAACATAGAGAATAGATGACAGTCCTTACGATGACTTGCTCAAATAAGAAAATGTTTGGACACAGTTCTATTATGAAGAGTCTTACGCTGATAAATATTGAAGACTTGGTTATAAATTTTTAAATCTGGCTATATTACTGTGAATTTTCCTCAGTAATTTTATTTTTCTCACTATGTCTATTAGTGCAACTCTGCTTATAATTTTATGTTCCACATATGAACAAAGTTTTTTATTTCTAAGACAATCTTTCAAAGTGAGTTTCAGCCAACCACGTCTTTGGTACTCAGAAAAATCTTAAGCTCTCTAGAGGTTAAGTGAATGTGTAATTGTATAATTAGGCTATTATGGCTTCTGTTTCTCTGGTAAAATTGTCCGGCTGTGCCACAAGACAAGGTCACTGAGCAGCTGTAGACTAAAAATGGAAATGAGCTGGCTGGAGAACCTGACAAGAATGACCTGCTGTGGACTTTTTTTGTGTGGGCATGACGCCTTGTGAGATCACCTCCTAAATTAGACTCCCCTGTAGTTGCATTCAACCCTTTTCAAACAATGTTTTTCTCCTCTTCCTCACTTACTTTTACACAGAAGAGGAAGCCACCCAGGTAATTAGATTTGAAAGATATAAGAAAGCTGCCTGACCCAGGAGAAAATGCATCTCAGAGTCTGCTCCAGAAACAAAACTCCACTATTAGTTTGCTGTCCCTTAATACTCACTAAGAACCCAGTGCTCAAGTGAGAATCTAGGGAGTTCAGTAATAGGTGACCAGGCTTGGGACATCCACTATCCACAGTCTTCTCCTAAATTACTTCTTTTATCCAGACTTATATTTTCCATATGTAAAACTGAAACATGAATAATAATTACCTTGAAAAATGTTTCAAGGATCAAATTACATAATGTATATGAATGGCTCATTATAAACTATGAAGTTATAATTGAGGCATTGTTTCTCTAACCATTCCATTTCAAATCCCAGTGCCTCATGGAGGCGGGTATCATTCTCACTCTGGTGGTATAATTTTATTAGATCATTTTCTTCTTGACATTTAAGGGCAGGCAGTGAGCTATGGTCCTCTAAATGTTGAAGAGGAGGAGAGAGAAAAAATTAGGGTGGGGGGAGGATCCAAATATGGGAATATTTACTTAAAGTGATATGTATGTATTTTGACGTTTAAAATAAGAGATCATCAGCATAGAATGTTGAGCCCACAGCCACTGTATATAAACTTCATCTAGTTTGAAATGTTACCAATGGGAAGTCCTGATTCTAACTAGTGTTTTTTGTTATAACCAAGAAAAATAGAGTGAATCTAATTTGCTGCATTTTTTTTTTTCTTTTTTACCAAATGGAAGATTTCAGTTAAAAAAAATTAATTTTCTAGGGAATGAATGAGCCCCAGGAACATAACTCTGCCCTTGCATAAATCAAAAAGAAGAAAGAATAGAAGGGCAGACTTGCCAAATGCTTATAAATCAAATGTGCCCCCAAATAAACTGCATTCCTAATAAAGGCATGCAAATAGCCCCGGAAAGAGGCGTGCAAATCATTCGGAATGTAAATCACAGTAAGTGGGTGCTAATAAATTTCAGCTTGACTGAAATGGCAAAATTTCAGAGGAATTAGTGGAAGGTGGGGATATTTAGAAAGCAGATGGAATACCGTTAATCATTTGATCAAGTACAACTGGACCCAATAAATTATTTTAACGCATTTTCTGTCATTTCTGGCATTATCAGGGAATCATTCCTATTCGAGGCCCATTTCTAGGTCTCAATTAAACTTTACATGAATTCCTTCCATGTGAGGAAACTTCCCACTCTTTCTTTGGTGTCTCTAGTTTGCGATTAAGTCAGTTTTGCAGGTGTCCGCATCTATAACGCCCTTCCAGTTTTTTCCCCCTAAACTTATTGATCCCCAAGAGTACCACTCTAAGAATGGAAAATGTTCCATTTCTTCACACCTCCCTCCTCGTTTGATCCCCTTTATTTCCTCCTCAGCTATGAGTGCATTTATTATTTAACTGAGTTAATAGTTTCTAAGACATGGTTAAGGATGCCTGAAAAGACAAAACTGCCATTTGGTCAGGTTTGTTGTCACTCACTTTAGTCTCATTTCTGTTCCTGGTGCCTATCTAAATGGCTGTTGATATCTTCGTTCTTTTAAGGTTCTAGGTAACAATAATATATGACATGCTCATTGGTATTTGACATGAAGAGCTGAGGAGAAGAGAGCTGTATTCCAAAAGGCGTTAATAGTGATTGATTTATATTAGCTTTGAGTCACACTTGCATTTCTCTTTTAAACATGGTGTTGATAGTTGGAACACATTTCCAGTATTTGGATGGTTACCTGAGGGTAAATGTAGTTTTGAAACCATCTCTTGATCACCAGAGTCATCTACTAACTGCCACAAATGAGTTTCTATTTTCTCAGGCCCAAGCAGACTGAACTGCTTCACCTGCTATTAAACAGAAACTGGAAGTAATTTGGAAAATAGAGAACTTTCTTTGTCTATGGTTTCTAAAAGTTTGAGGCTCATATACGTACAATCACTCCCTCCTTATAGGGATAGACAAATGCCCATCTCTGCAAAGGGCAGTGGTTTGTAAATGTTTGTCTGCATTGTACACATCCCCTAAACTGCACAAATATATGCAACTCATATATTTATTCTGGAGGGGAAAAGGACACCTGAGATATGATTTACCCCCTGCTATGGAAAAGTCTTTATTTGGGAAGAATCAATTCGATTAAGCAGTCTTGATGAGGAACCTCCTTTGTTACCTCTGCTAACTCTTGTGTTGACCTATAAAAACACATTGGATGCCCCACTGAGGTTGGCCCCCTCCAGCCCCTAAGACTATGGGATTCACAACAAACTAATTCCAACTCCTCAGACCAAAAGTCTACCTTTTTTCAAACAGTACAAACTTAAATAAATATTTTTATTGTTTTATTGCTTTTGAACTGTGGTGTTGGAAAAGACTCTAGAGTCCCTTGAACTGAAAAGAGATCAAACCAGCCAATTCTAAAGGAAATCAATCCTGAATATTTATTGGAGGGACTGATTCTGAGGCTGAAGCTCCAATAATTTGGCCACCTGATACTAAGAGCCAACTCACTGGAAAAGACCCTGGTGCTGGGAAAGATTGAAGGCAGGAGGAGAAGGGGATGACAGAGGACAAGATGACTGGATGGCATCACCGACTCAGTGGACATGAGATTTAGCAAGCTTCGGGAGATAGTGAAGGACAGGGAAGCCTGTCATGTTGCAGTCCATGGGGTTGCAAAGAGTCAGACATGACTGAGCTACTGAACAACAATAAATAATGGCTCATCTAACTCTGCAGTCATTCACATACATGGTACGCATGCAATCAAATCAGTCTCACATGCTTAATGCCTGTGCCTCTGCATCCGCAGCTGTGGAAATGAGAAGAATCAACAATGTCTAGAAAAATCTCCAAGCTCCATCTGGGTCTGGAGGAATAGCTTTGGGCATATCAAAAGAGCATTTGAGCCAAAGGCCAAACAGAGAAAAACACAGTGAGTGAGGAGAATTATTAATAAAGCTAACTTCATGGACAACTGAGCAATAGCATTGCAATTGGGAGCAATAGGGTGGAATCTTGTTAGAAAGGCTCAAAGGACCATGCCTTCATAAATAATGGGAAGATACAGTCATTTTTGGGTAAAATGTACTATAGTCCCTCTACCCAAAATGTGCCTGTTTGTAGAATATGGAAAAATCTAGAAATTTGGTGAGAGGAACAATAGAACTTCAACCCTGCTTAGATTTGAGTGTACATCTCCTGCTGATAAGAATTTACTTTACCTGAGTGGCCCTCCCCCCACGTAACTTGAAACTTCTCCCCAGTCTCTCTGAAAAGTGTACTCTTTTTGTCTTTTTGTCCTAAACTTATTGAGTATCTGATTAGTTATCCAGACTTCCCTTAAGTTTCTCATTTGTTATTTATGTAAAGATTAATTAATTGATATGCTAGTTGACACCATGAAAATGAAATACAGAAGAGAAGTTTCAGTGAGAAGAGGGGGAAGTACAAACATAAAAAATGCACAATATGCAATGGAACAGTCAAGTACAAAATGGTATACAAACACAATTTTCTGTAAGAGTTAGGACACATGTGAATGTATGACTTGAAATCTATCAGTGGGTGGGGTCAGAGAAGGCAGCTATAATGTGATGGGCTAGCTGGCAGCTCTTTAAATGAGTGCCAATTTATTGTAGGGACAAAGGAAGAAAGAAGGTTAGCTTTGCCTTCCTTACCTTTCTGACTAGGCTCATTTCGACTCTGGCTGACAAAGATATTTTATATTCAAACCTATCTGCTTTTTCCAATCAGCCAGACCGACCTCAATGTTGAAGGTTTTTCAGATCACCCCATTTGAAAATTGTTTCTTTCTTTCCTAAATGTTTCTAGAAGAACATTTTTGTTCCTTGGTAAATAATAACATGATTAGTGCCCTTCTATCATTGTGTTGTTTAAATATTTATTCTAACTTTATGTTATACATATGTATCATCTGTCTCCCAAATTAAACTGCAGGCTACTTGAGGGCAAAGGCATCATTCCTTGAAGCGTTAAGGCACCAGGCACAGAATTGTCACATGAAAGACTGATAATTCAATTTGCTGATCTCTTAGCATGAAGGGGAATATGAACATATTTTTTGACATGAATGTCCAGAGCTTCAGTATTCTGTCTATATCTTGGCTGATTTAACTCTGTTCTTGTTGGCTGACCTTCTAGTTCTAGGAAAAGGTGTATTTTTTTCAGCTTGGGCAGCGCAGGTGGTCATGAGTGTAGGAACCGGACCATCAACCATGCATTGGACAGAAATGCTGAATTATTTCACCTAGTCTAAACTAGAGATGTAGCTGAGAAATCCAGTCTCATGTGAGAGCTAGTCATCCATGACCAATCTCCTTGAAGAGATGAATGCTTTTCTGAAATAACTTAGAATTCTAAAGCAATACACTCTATGTGTTGGTGAAGGAAACTAGCTTCTAGAAAGAAGACACATGCAAATGTCTGTGGTTTCTGCGTTAAATCAGCTCATACTAGAAAGTATTTACTGAGCACTTATGTATAGAAGGTTGCATAGCAAATACAAAATGTTAATACCCAATCCTTTTTTTAAAAATTACTTGGGAAGAGCTGGCATACATCATAATTAACAGTGTACCCTACTTGAGCCATGGAACAATTTTATGACACAGGCATTATCATTATGAAATTTTGGAACTGTGACAACTGTGGTAGTGTTTCTAATATAATCACCCCTGTTTCTTATTAAAATACAGATTTGGGGGCTATATCTCACCTATAGTAGAGTGGAATATATGGACCAGAGATACCTGCTCATTATATATACCAAATTTTAAGAATCATTATCCTATTGACCAAAGTAGTATTTAAGGAAAACATCAGGGAAGATGTAGGAGGAATGATTCTGAAAGCAGAATTCTGCTTCTTATGTCTCTTTTGTATCTTATTTCCTGGCCTATTGATCAACCACAAACAAGGCCTGGTGATGGACTAAGAGAAGACTATCCTGGCAATATTCACAGAACAGCTTTAATTTGATATATCAATTCCCCTCTAATGTTAATTGTGCCAGTCTATAGAAATGTGTTTTATCAGAGAAAATTGCTTGGTATGAAATATTTTTAGTAGCAGTAGGCATAATTGTCTTATCTCTAAGCACAGCTGCTACAAAGTCAGAAAAGAGGGAAATCAGATGCCTATGGCATTAACTTGCACACCTTTGTCTACAGTTTTCACTTCTGACTTCATATTTCTAGGTTGAGATGTGTAAAAAGATCACCTTCTATAAACATAAATAGCAACACACACACACACAGAGAAATACACAGAGTGGCCCTTGCCCAGTGGCATTGATGCCAGCTCGGTGCCCAGTTAAGAAAAGGGTTTTTATAGCTGTGCCTCACACATGAGCACATGAGCAGACACCCATGCATGTACTTTTCTTTCCTTTTAATGGTCACACACTTTAGTCTAATTTCTTAGGTGAATGAGATGCTAATCAAGCATTTGAAGACAGAGAGCCTAGTGAAAATAATCAAATGTGAATATGTCCAGGGGGACTCTCAACTTTGAAGAAGGGAAGAAGAAATTGTCACACTGATTCCACTGGAGACAGCCTTCCCGTTCCTAAGCGGCCCCTGGGGATTTGCTACCTGATTTGCTCTTCGTCAGGTTGGCATCTCAGTGACAAGGCAATTGTAATTAGAATGAATAAAATGAGAGATGTGCCAACTCTCTGCTTATAATGCAGACTGTGACATTAAAGAAACACTGAGGTTTTATTTTTTATTTTTAATTTTTTTTTAAGGAGTTACAAACAGCTAGTAGGTCTCTGCCTACTGGGATGCCTTCCATGAAAATTGGAACTGTCTTGCTAAAGAAAGAAAATATGACGTGCTTGCTGTACTCCAGATGGTTATATCTTACCTTTTGGGATTTTTAGACTATCTTTGGAAATTTTCTTATTTTTTCAAGCTTGTTCTTTCAATGCAAAGATTAGGGGTAAAGAGGAGACATAAAGGAATATTCCTGCTATCCTATCGCCTCTAAGCTTATTGCCGCTGGGAAAGATTTAGATGATGATAATGTGGAATGCAATAATAAAAACTGTAGCCACTTGAATATAATGAGGAACATGCCAAGGTGGGAGTAGGGGATGGTGATAGAAGACCCTGGCTGATTCTTGAACTGGACCTTGACTTAGCATATAAATTGTACAAAGTGCCCCCAAATTCTGAAGGTGCTTTTCAATTCCTTGCCTCCTTCTATTGAAGACTGGGCAATTACTTACAAAAATGTAAGAATCCCAGAAGGTTCTTTATCAACCAGAACCTTGGGACACTTGAAATCTGAAAATTCCTAAAGCCATTAAGCTGAAATGTTTAGCTCCTCTCTTTTTTTGTGTCTAATCAGGAATCTTCAGTGAAGAATTTCTCATTCATTTTCTTCTATCATATTTGGAGATAGAATACACCATTTTGCCCTCTGAGAAATAAGATCCCCATTTATTATCATTGTGCCGTGACTTTCCCTTTTCTCTCGGTTGGTCTATGGTGTGCTCTTGTATAACTGTGTGCTGGTGTATCTGTGTGCATTCCCTCTCTCCTTTGCCGAATTTTCACCATCCTTAAGGAGCAACCCAGCCCCCATCCATCCCCATTTTATACATGTCTAGAGTATACCCAAAGAAGAACTGTTGATTAGATGGTTGGAGGCAAGACGGGAGAAAAGACTGGCTTGACAAACAAGTTGTCAGCATGTGGGTGATATTTGAAATAATGAGACCAGATAAGATCACTAGACTGAAATAAGCTTTTAATCGAATCACATCATACCTATATTTCTCTATGTTTCTCTACATTCTAGGTTCTCAATCTCTTTAGACTTGCTACAATTTTGAAGGACACACAATCACACTATACACTAGTTGGTTGGTTTAAAGGATGCCAAATAATTTGATTTTTCCTCTAATGGAGTTGATCAATATTACAACTGAAGGAGTAGGCAATGGAGTTATCTGAACCCACCTGTTGTGATGACAGTGTTGGTCACCACTTCCTTGTTGAAAAGAGTACTTGCTAATCAACAACTTTTATTCCTGATCTCCAATAGGGATTGCTATTTGTAGACACATTCAATCACTCTGTTGAAAGGTGACTTCATGCTGCAACATTTTATCTCAGGCAGTAAGTCAATCAGTCTGCCATACAGACTCAGTTCATATGCTTATCAAGCTGTAATAACACAGGTTTCAGTCATGATATTATTTTTTCAAACAATTAAGATTACTTCTTTATACAAAGCACAAAAAGGAAACATTCATGTCAAAATTTGGGAGGGGACTTATTTTTAGTAAGAATCTGCCTTCTAAATAGTGACTACAAGTATAGTTTCATGCTTTTTTGCTGTCTCAGTCATCTTCAAGAATACAAATCATGGTTCTAGGCGGTCCAAGTCTGTATACCTATCCTCTGGGGATGGTCCTATATTCTGAATTTCATGGAACTTCTATTCCACGCTACTAGCTCTACCACCTCCCTCTGCTGTTTGGTATCACCAGGAACTCTTCACATTTATCAGCATACCTTCTGTGTTTCTAATCTGCTGTCTTACTTTATATACAACTGTACAAGTAAGGGCCTGAGGAGGCTATAAGTGTTTCCCTTATGCAGAATTAAAAGCATGGAAACTGTTTTCCTTCCTGCTAAGAACCTTTGCTCAAAAAAAAACAAAAAAAAAAAACAACTCCCTTCCCTTATCCTTTTTTCTTTAGGAATGAAAAGAAAGAACTGAAATGGTTTAAAATTACCTACTGGCAAGTAAGCCATTGATTTAACTGACACAAACATAAGCCTTTGTACTTTTCAAAGGACTTTTGTATATGTTATCATGTCATACTGAAACAAACCAGATGTAGAAAAAAGAAAAAAAATTGCACGCTGAAGAAAGGTTTCAATTCATAACAGCATCAATTAAGTAGACCTTCTGAATATTCAGATTTTCTTGGAAGGTAAACTTTCACCTTTGCATAAGATAGTTTCTCACAGCTAAAGTTTGAGATAAATTTCCCAGTAATGTTTTTAAGTATTCCAGTGTTCATATGGCATGAATCTATCTCCTTCATGCTAAACAGTGTTTCACCAAAATGCATGTATTATTTAACTATTAAATGTAGTAGTAACACCTATAAAATGTGTGCAGTGAGTGAGAGTGACCCTCTGAAGTCACAGAGTTTCAGTCCTAACAGACAGTTGTGTAACTTAGGGCACCTAATTTCTGTCTCTGAGCCTCAGTTTCCTAGTCTCTCAGAAACAGTCATGATAAAACATCACAGAACTGAAGTGAATGCTCCACGAGCTACTGTTGATGAAGCACAGGGCTAGTGTCAGGCCCAGTAAAGTGCTCAGTGTTATGCGAACACTTTCACTTTATAATGAAGGGATTTGGATTCCAGATACATTAAGTGGCCCCTATCTGTTTCTTACTTTTCTTAGAAATGGGTTCTGTGCATGGATTATTTCCTTAAATTCCTTTTAATTCTCACATTCTAGAGTGCATGCTAATATTCTTATTTTAAGAATAGTAATTAAGGCTCAGAAAGTGTGTGTAATTTATGTCAAAACACAAAAATCGTCAGTTGCAAATTTATTATTCAAAATCAATGCTTTATGCACCATTCAAAGCTGGCTATGGTCCACCTATCACCACAAGAAGAGCCTTTCACATCATGCCGCCCAAGCATCTCATTTTTAGGACTATAGAAGGGAGAGATATAGAGAGAATTTGCTAGAACTTTGCAGAAGTGGCAGGAAAACTTTGCTTCTTTCCCTTTCTGAGGAGACAGGCTTCAAAATGAGTAGGATAGCTTTCAGGTACCAGGAGAAAATATATATTCCAATATTTACCCATGAGCAGGAGAAATCGGTCATATTTCTTCAACCATCAGACAAAATGTAGAACTTTTTGCTTTTTACATCAATTGTTCTTTTATATCTACTTCACAGAAAAGGATTAAGAAAGGGCAGAGGTAAAGCAACAAACCTGATTCTCAGCAAAATAAGTATCATTTACAAATATACTTTGCATTTAACTGAGAAAATGTGAAACAGAGAAGGCAATGTCAGATCACATTCTGAAAGACACGGGTGATGGGACATTGCAATGTGTTTCAATAAAGACTCCAGGTACTTTGGTTTTGAAAATTGCAGAGCAATATGTGCAACTGAATTGGAAGGGTTTCATCTTCCCTGATGTATTTTCATTGAACCCCAGTCACAGGCGTCAGACTTTAATATTCTAGCAGCCGACTGCTGTCACTTCTTGGCGAGTGTAGTTGGCAACCCCATTCACAGAGGAGGGAAAATATGTAGACAAAATCACAGGGAAGGTTGTGTATCAGAAACTGAATCATCAGGTCCTGGATCTCATAATCTTCCTGGATGATGCTAAATGGTAGATCAAAAGAAAAATCAGGAAATAAAACAGAGAACAATACATCCAGCTACTTATGTTCTATTTAATTCTTGCTTTTCTTAATTATGAACTTTCTCATCAGTATTTCTGAATAATTGTAATTGTTTCCCCCTAAGCTATCAACATGTAAACTTACAGATGGCACTAACCTCTCCAGCGCCTTTTTCATTGCTCTGAACTTCTGGTGCCTCTGGAGGAGTCTGGCTTATGGCTTTGTTTTGCCACTAATGAGTCTCCTCTCCTTTCTTCTTTGCAGTAAAAGTCATTTCTTCCCTCACCCCTTTATTCTTCCTCTGTGCTATGGTGTGTTAATTTTGAATAGTAGTTACCATATCCTGTGATTCCTATTCCTTAGCTGAGCATGATCATTATTCGTTAAATCCAGATGATTCTTTAGAGATATCAGGGTCACCTGGGGAAAAACACCTCCACATGCACCTTGCACCTTTCGTGTGCCTGCCACTGATTCCCCACCAAGTCCTAACGCTGAAAATGGGGGAGTATTATTTACTCAATTCAGTATTTAGCACCCAGTGCATCTTCCACCTTGCCTGATCCTCTGGAGGATATGAAACTGTTAAGGAAATGGAGTTTGTCTTTTGAGGAGATAAGATGACACTCATAAAGGATAAAACACACACTTACATATGGGTTGAACTGCAATATGACAAAGATACGCAGAGTAAAGCTAGTTTCTGGTGGCCAAATTAAAGTTAAAGACTATTAATTCGACTGGCAGAGAGAGGTTTCACATTTAGCTGAGACAGGTAGGAATAATTTAAAGATGAGTTAAATTGGAGGTTGACATTGTTTAAAATCTCTTATACAATTAATGCCTCTGAGGCTTCAGCAAGTTGAAGTCAAATCACTTTTTGGTCCTTTGTGATTTTTTTGCACTTAGAATAATTTTCATTGGCTCTCTTACTTTCATTTCCATGAGTAGTATTCATTTTTAACTATATCCTTTAAAAATGCATTTCAAACACAAAGGGTTAGTAAAAACAAAGTGCTATATCATTTTATAAACCCAAAGTTTTAAAAACAAGAAATTACTATATTCTCAGTGCTTTACGGTATGGCAACCTCTTACATCCCTTCTCAACTCTACAAAGGAGAAATGCGAATCCATGGGATCAGTGAGTGGAGGTCAACTATCTCCAGATATAAAAGCAATATCATGTGTGGGGGAGAAATTGGATGAAAATAGCAGCATCTCAATCCTCATGTCAGGAAAATCACTTAAAAGATCACAGTACTCAATAAAGTTTAGCCTCCATTTTTTCAATTTATTCAAAGCAAGTCTCGTCCATGGACATACTTTCCCAACTTCATAATAAAGATGCACAAAATTAAAGCAAGCGTTATGTATATTTATTCATAGTAACCAATTCATATGTGATGATGGAGTCAATTAACAAAAGTATAACCTGCTATTATTTTCTTTCTATACAAATCAACCAGCCCTGCTTCACCTCAAATGACATCATAAATTAGTTGCACTTTGGTTTCTTTTGGGAAATTTGGAATTCATAGGTCTGAAGTCTCTTGCACGTTCTTCATTCATGGAACAAATTACATTATAAAACCAGACCCTTCTCAGTTTCTTCCAGGATGGTGGTGGCCAGAAACCAAAAAAGAAAATCAAATTTTCATCCTCTATGTGCCCAGCAGGCTGTGGGGGTCTAAGGGTCTATTAGTGACTCCATCACTTCCATCCATCATTCTCCACACACCATGGTGTGCACACCAGCCAAGAGAACTTTAAAATAAGAAATAAAACTCAATGAACTCACATTCAATTAATATTAGTCATATTATTAATCCTTGCTGGCGCAGGGCTTATCAGGAGATAATTGACCTTGTCAGTGCTTCGAGCCTGCCGCATTGCTGTAGGACCTCTCACTCCCCTCATGCTTAATTAGAATGCAATAAAACCGAAAAGAGGGCTTTCTTTTTCCTGCTTAACCATAAAATGTCCATTTTTCTCCTCCTTTCTCCTCTTCAAGAACGAGAAAGAGAAAACGTGGATATCGTAGGTATATAATCTTCTCAATTAATAAAGTGAAAGCACCGTCATTGCTCCCTAGGGCTTGACAAATGCACCTGTCGGCAGAGCCAGACGACTGATGTTCCTTACGTGCCCAGACGCTTCCTTCTTTTCTCTGTGTTCAAAGAAAACGTGATTTTAATTGGACTGTGAAAGAGACACAGGTGGAAAGGAGGGGGTTTTGTCGATTTACTTTCATGTAAAAGGTGATGTTTCCTGACACTGATCAACTCAGTATCAGACTCGGTATCATTTTTCTTTTTCAAATTTTCTAAAAGTCAATGGTCCTTTATTCTTCCTGAATTCAGGTTCCTCTTCACTTTTGCTGCTATTTTACATTTAACATGCAAGCCTTGAATTTCTGCTTTTTAAATATCCTCATTCCAGAATTTGTTAGATGGTCATCTATTCATGGAGTAAATGAATATCGTGTTTCAAGGCCAGGGATTGACAAAAGTGATCCCTAAGGACATTTTCAAATGAGGAAGTCTGTGATTAATTTTGAGGATGACAAAAGTAAATCTTTTGGAGTAGATGAGCAATAACTCTCCTTGTTGAAAATAAGGATCACAAAGACAAAAAAAGTCTTCAGACAGTAGCCTAGCAATCTGGAGATGCTTCTGGTGCCTGCTCCTATAACTAGCTCTGGGTAAGACTTTGAGGCATTTCAACTTGAAAAACCTTCACTCTGAGAGACATGCTATCTTCAGTGATAAACTAGCACACACACATGGCATTGAACTATATAAGCAAAACTTTATCTGAGAGTGTGTGAGCATGCTCTTTATGGAGTATGATTTCAGCAACAGAAAACAGCCTCCTTAAGTTTTGTTTGATCATGTATTTTATTTTTCAATTCCCTGGTCAGAGAGAGGATTTCAGTAAAACCAAATAATAGGTATCAGGGGAAGTCAGAATCATCTTAATTCTTCAATATGTACATATCTCATATTTACTATCTACAGCTACATAATTGAAAGCTCACTGAAAATGCATAATCCACTTCTTCTGTAAATTAAGTGAAACCAAAGACAGATTATCAAATAATAATAATTATCTTTATTAGAAGTCTTTTACTTTGTGTCTAATACACTTAGGAATTTCTTTGTTGTTATGACTGGTGTCTAAGTAAAGCATGCCATTTCACACAATAGGTATTTAGTGAATATCCCCTTTGTGGCCAATCCCATGACTTTTTTTTTTTTTTTTTCTTTTTAGACGGTCTGGTCAATTGTGATTGTTTTAGAATTAAACAAGCTTAAAGTTGATGTCTTGGATCACAAAGCATGATGAAAAGTGGAATAGGAAAAACACTTCATCTGTCACTATTGAGTGTCAGAAAGTAATCAGGTCAGTGTCAGGGGGCTGGGAAAATGAATTAATTTAGCACAGTTCTCTAATAAATACAAGGGGGACTTGTAACCTTTAGGCTGAATGTTCACAAATCAGCCTATTACAACCAGCCAGTATGAATAAAATAAAACTGTGCCCTCCTGCAACTTAAACTGTAGTGAAGAGAGAAAGAAAATAACAGAAGAGATAGATAATGACATATCAAGTCCTTCGGCCATTCTTTCTACCTACTGTTACTTCCTGGGAATGGATCAGGGCCTTGCTCATAAGAGCCCTAACTTTCTACTTTCTAACATCTCTTCTTGGTGAGAGAAGTAAAGGGAAAAAAAAAGAACCTAAAATTTAGAAAATTCATAAACAGGATGTACATAGAGAAAAAATGCATAAGTACCCCCAAGGTACAAAATAAGATATTCAAATATCTGAATACACTAATAAGGTAATGACAACAGTTAGAAAGAAGAAAGAAAGAACACTAAGATCAGGGTGGTTGGGAAAGATGCTTTGAGATAGATATGAATTGCAATGGAACAAGGCCATACTGAATCTGTTTGTATAACATAAGCAAGTCCATGACATTTTCAGATTTTTTTTTAAATCCTGTTATCATAGTAGCACAGATACAATTCAGAAATAATTGGGGTCAGAGAAATTTTTCTACTTCTCATGGTACTATTAAGCAGCTCTAATTCTGAGAATTGCAAACAGATACTACGACAGACCCACATGGCTGCACACTTGAAATTGGTTCTGCTCCACAAGTCGTTCTGAAAGGTTTATCATGCTGAACACTATGGCCTTCCTAGTTTTGCTCGCAACTTGCTTTCCCTATCAGAAACTCATAAAGACCTACTGTATCAGTACAGTTGAGTTCAGTTTTTTTCCCCCTCATCATTTTTATTGATTACTATGACTTAAACTTTACTGAAAAATATGTTACATGCTATTAGACACAGAATCAGATGAGCATGGGTTTAGCAGCAGTGCACATGATTTCATGAATATAGTCTGAGGCTGTGAATAACTTGCTGCCATCGACATGCTCTCAAGAAATCTGTATGATCATCCCAAATGTATATGATCATCTCAAGGATTTACCCAAGTGATTGCAATAAGAATGTCACAGATTCCTAGGGAATCCAAGGAAAGTCAGTGTTAGATCTTCCTTGATTCTCTAAGATGATCAGATGTGGAAAAGAGAGAAGAAAATTGTTCATGGAACTTGATATATGTTGTTAAACACATTTTGTTTCAAAAGACTTTTTCTAGTCATAGAAATGATGTTTGTGGTCAAAATTTGGAAAATAGAAATCATGCATAACTATGTTGCCAAAAACCCCTAGTACTTTCATTCATTTACCTTTACAAATATAGACATATATACACATGACTTGTTTAGTTATTAAGTTGTGTCTTACTTTTTGTGACCCTATGGCCTGTAGCCCCCCAGGCCCATTTGTGGAATTTGCCAGGCAAGAATACTGGGTTGAATTGCCATTTACTTCACCAGGGGATCTTTCTGACCCAGGATAGAACCCATGTCTCCTGCATTGGGAGGTGACTTCTTTAACACTGAGCATTAAGGAAGCCCATACACATGAGTACATAAGTCAAGACCAAACAATCCTATAATTATAATTTTCTCTCAATTTTTACTTGCCTACTATTATATTGTGAGATTTTTGAAAATCATTGTTTATTCTTTGAAAATATGATATTAAGAAGAGCATGAACTTGTATCAAAATGTAAATAATCTATCCCTTTCTATTAGATATTGAAGCTGTTTCAAAATTTTGCACTAGTATATATAAATCTTAGAAAGGCATTCTCATCTATCACAACTTGCATTTTCTTTTCTTTATATTATCTTGGATCAAGTTCCTAAAAGTGAAATAATACAATGGCATGCTTCTGCTAAAAGGCAATCTATGTTTCGACCCTCCAGTGAGATATTGCATCATTCATGTATAAATTTTATTATTGTTAATCCTGAAGTTATTTTGAGAACTGCTTAAAAAAATTAAAGTTCTCAGCATATAAATGTTCTAGGAAGCAAAGTTGGTATGAATTGGTAACGTGACATGACAATAATGTATTTGTTTTTATTATTTAGAACATGAAATAGGTGTGTCTTTCCATCATTATGTCCAGAAAGTCAGGCTAAAGTACTAGATTCTTCATCTTTGGAAAGACTTCCCTGCTAGCTCAGATAGTAAAGAATCTGCCTGCAGTGCAGGCCCAGTTCAGTCCAGTCACTCAGTCATGTCCAGCTCTTTGTGACCCCATGAATTGCAGCACGCCAGGCTTCCCTGTCCATCACCAACTCCCAGAGCTTACTCAGACTCATGTCCATTGAGTCAGTGATGCCATCCAACCATCTCATTCTCTGTCAACCCCTTCTCCTCCCACCTTCAATCTTTCCCAGCATCAGGGTCTTTTCTAGTGAGTCAGTTCTTCACATCAGGTGGCCAAAGCAGGCTACCTGGGTTCTATCCCTGGATTGGGAAGATCCTCTGGAGAAGGAAATGACAACCTACTCCAATATTCTTGCCTGGAGAATTCCATGGACAGAGGAGCCTGGTGGGCTAAAGTCCATGGGGTAGCAAAGAGTCAAATATGACTGTGTGACTAACACTAACATCTAACATCTTTAGAAATGGTCTCTCTAGATGACTGTAATTTATTCTCTTCCCTAGCCTTTTAAAGCAGTCTGAAATGGCCCTTCCATAAAAAGTGCTTAGAAGAGTCTCTGATTTTATATAACATAGTCAACTGTTGTTAATATTGATGTTGACCTCCCTCACACCAACTAATGTTCTATTTAATGTTTTACTTGTTGTTCAGTTCCTAAGTCATGTCCAATTTTTTGTGAACCTGTGAACTGTAGCAAACCAGGCTTCCCTATCTTTCACTATGTTCCAGAGTTTGCTCAAACTCATGTCCATCCAGTCAATGATGCCATCCAACCATCTCATCCTCTGTCACCCCCTTCTCCTCACCCTCAATCTATCCCAACATCAGGGTCTTTCCCAAAGAGTCAACTTTTTGCACCAGGTAGCCAAAGTATTGGAGCTTCAACTTAAATCCTTCTAATGAATATTCAGAGTTTATTTCCTTTAGAATTGAACGGTTCAATCTCCTTGCTGTGCAAGAGACCCTTGAGAGCCTTCTCCAGCACCACAGTTCGAAAGTCTCAATTCTTCTGCTCAGTCTTCTTTATGGTCCAACTCTCACATCCATAGATGACTACTGGAAAAATCATAGTTTTGACTATGTGGACCTTTATTGGCAAAGTGATGTCTTTGCTTTTTAATGCACTGTCTATATTGTCATGGCTTTTCTTCTAAGGAACAGATGTCTTTTCATTTCATGGCTGCAGCCACCATCCACAGTGATTTTGGAGCTCAAGCAAATGAAATATGACATGGTTTCCACTTTTTTTTTACCATCTATTTGCCATGTAGTGATGCAACCAGATGCCATGCTCTTTGTTTTTTGAATGTTGAGTTTCAAGAGAGTTTTTTCACTCTCCTCTTTCACCTTCATCAAGAGGCTCCTTAGTTCTTCTTCATTTTTTGCCATTAAAGGGGTATCATCTGCATATCTGATATTACTTCAGGCAATCTTGATTCTAGCTTGTGAGTCATCCAGTCCAGCATTCTGTATGGTGTACTCTGCATATAACTTAAATAAGCAGGGTGACAATATACAGCCTTGACATATTTTTTTCTCAGTTTTAAACCAGCCTGTTGTTCTGTGTCCAATTATAATTGTTGCTTCTTGTCCTGCATACAGGTTTCTCAGTAGGCAGGTAAGGTGATCTGGTATTTCCATCTCTTTAAGAATATTCCACAGTTAGAGACACGTGTACCCCAATGATCATCTAAGCACTATTTACAATAGCTAGGAAATGGAAGCAACCTAGATGTCCATTGGCAGATGAATGGATAAGAAAGCTGTGGTACATATACACAATGGAATATTACTCAGCTATTAAAAAGAACACATTTGAATCAATTTTAATGATGTGGATGAAACTGGATCTTATTATACGGAGTGAAGTAACTCAGAGAGAAAAATACCAATACAGTATATTAGCACATATATATGGAATTTAGAAAAACAGTCACAACGACCCTACATGCAAGACAGCAAAAGAGACAAAGATATAAAGAATGAACTTTTGGACTCTGTGGGAGAAGGCAAAGGTGGAATGATTTAAGAAAATAGCATTGAAACATGTATATTATCATATGTGAAATAGATCACCAGTCCAAGTATGATGTACGAAACTGGGCACTCAAAACCAGTGCACTGGGACAACGCAGAGGGATGGGATGGGGAGGGAAGTGTGAGGGGGGCTCAGGATGGGGAGCACATGTACACTCATGGCTGATTCACGTCTATATATGGCAAAAACCACCACAGTATTGTAAAGTAATTAGCCTCCAATTAAAATGGATAATTAAAGAAAATAATATTCCACAGTTTGTTGTGATCCAAACAGTCAAAGGCTTTTGCTTAATCAATGAAGCAGGAGCAAATATTTTTGGAATTCCCTTGCTTTTTCTATGATCCTGAGGGTGTTGACAATTTGATGTCTGACTCCTCTGTCTTTTCTAAATCCAATTTGTACATCTGGAATTTCTCAATTCACATACTGCTGAAGTCTAGCTTGACGAATTTTGAGGATAATCTTGCTAGAATATGCAATGAGTGCAATTGTACAGTAACTTGTATATCCTTTGGCATTGCCTTTATTTGGGACTGGAATGAAAACTGACCTTTTCCAGTCCTGTGGCCACTGCTGAGTTTTCCAAATTTGCTGGCATATTGAGTGTAGCACTTTAACAGCATCATCTTTCAGCATTTGAAATAGCTCAGCTGGAATTCCATCACTGTTCTCAAGGGATGTATGTGAGAAAGACAAGAGTGACATGTTCAAGGACACTTTTCATGGCCAACAGCTGTCCTTCCTCTATGTTTTTTCACATTTCACTATCATTGATCTTCAGAGGGCCTCATTCTGTGCATTGGCTACTGCATCAACATTATCATCATCATCACTCTTATGATTATTTCATTTTGTTTTATTTTATTTTCTCAGTATCTCTCAAGAACACATGTTCCCCAAAGTGTGGCCACGTTGTTTGATGAAGCTTAGGTATTCTATATGTCCATAGAACATCATGAATTCTGTCTCATATCTTCCCTCCAAAGTAAATCTAAGTTATCAGAACACAAATCTATATGAGTCATGTAGATATTGACTCTCTCTACCCCTCAGTACACACATACATTTCAGGTTAAGTCACTGGCTCAGCATATACAGTTACCCAGTATCAAACTTGAGACAGATCTGAAAGCCTCAATGCTCCCAGAATATCATCTGCCTTCCTAGAACCCCTCCTCTGTGCTGCCTTATCTGAATCTTCCTCCCAGTGATGGTTCAGGCCTTCACTGATCTTTAATCTCATAAACGTTCTTGCCCTGGTCCTATCTCCCATTGTCTTATGGTCTTTCTTTCAGTCAGGATTAAATTGATTAACTAATCAGTAAATGATATTAATGTCTAATAATAAACTTGCTTTTTATAAAAGACATTAATATTTTAATTAACAGAGGTATCTAATGATAAGCATTCTGTAATTTTGAAATACCAGCAGAATGAATTCAAATAGAGAATCATCTGACTGCTCTCAAATTATGACCGTACCTGACTAAGCATGTGTTACAGAGTCGTAGGAAAAAAAAGTGCCAGAATCTCTTAGAGATTTCTGACTGTATGCAATACTTGCTTAATAAGGGAGAACTTTTTATTCGGCATACCTTTCAGGCCACAAGTACATACTGCCTAATGAAGTATGGCCTTCCCACCATCTCAAAATACAAAGATTCAGATATTTGGAAATCAAGTTTGAAAAAACTACTAATTTGTGATTCATATTCCTGCAGCCTTGTTGTGGGCAATCTGAGTTCTTAGAGCATTTTCTTTTTTTCTTTTTTTTTTTTATTAAAAAGTAACTGTGGCCAATTCATGTTGATGTATCATGAAAATCATCATAATATTGTAAAGTAATTATCCTCCAACTAAAATAAATAAATTCATTTTTTAAAAGGAAAAAACAACAACAACAACAACAACTTGTGCACCCTTGGCTGATTCATGTCAATGTATGGCAAAAACCACTACAATATTGTAAAGTAATTGGCCTCCGATTAAAATAAATAAATTAAAGAAATAAAAATAAAAGGAACAAAAATCCTAAGGACTTTAAGAGTACTTGGAGGAAAAATAATTGGGAAAGCATGAATCAATTTTTTGAAGTTCAGTAAAATAATACTTTATTCTTTCACTTACCTTTGACTAGGATTGAGATCCAAGTGTTCTTGAATACACACAATGGTTCACAACTTTGATAAACACAAATTACATTTCATTGTGGTGCAATGAAATAGAATTGTCTGGATTCTCTTCACATTCCTTCGGTTTTATTTAGCCTGTTCCATCTTAAGATAAAAATATAATAAGATGACAATTATCTACTGAATGGTGAATGGTAGATAACCAGATAGAGGAAATGGTAACAATGGAGGTAACAGATCTATATAGCAGTGTGTAATTTCAAACTGAACATGGGAATTGTACTGCTGTGCTTTCAGATTGCATTCAGTTCAAACAGTGTCCTCAGGAGCTATACAACTGTAAATAAAAGCAAACTGGAGTGATTTAATCATTTAAAGCTTATTTTCACATAATTCTTTTCTTTATGACATATAGACAGCTAAAAGATATATCAAAGCTCACCATGGAGCCATCTCTGAGCAAAGCAACTCATGTTGATCCCTAACCACTTTGACATTCTGAAGGATTTCATGCTTGCATCACTAAGAGAAATGAGTTATGACATAATTTCTCTACTTTCGCAGGGCCTAGAACAGTTCTGGAAATAGTCACTGTTCACTTACATCTAAGTGCCCTGACACTTACATCTAAGTCCTTTGACACAAATACTTCTTGGGGTTATCAAATGCTCAAGGAGATTGGGTCACTAAGAAGTTAATGTTTTGACCAAAAATAAATTGAGTGTATATCAGAAATAGCTGATTAATCAGTTCATATATCTGCTTTCTCTTTGCTTGTTTTCCCATCACTTGTTAACTCCTTTTGTCCAAGCACTCAAGTACTTCAGGGCTTCTCTCATAACTCAGTTGGTAAAGAATCTGCCTGCAATTCAGGAGACCGCAGTTCAATTCCTGTGTGGGGAAGATCCACTGGAGAAGGGATAGGCTACCCACTCCGTATTCGTAGGCTTCCCTTGTGGCTCAGCTGGTAAATAATCTGCCTGCAATGTGGGAGACCTGGATTTGATCCCTGGGTTGGGAAGGCCCCCTGGAGAAGTGAAAGACTGCCCACTCCAGTATGCTGGCCTGAAGAATTCCATGGACTGTATAGTCCATGGGGTCACAAAGTGTTGGGCACAACTGAGCAACTTTCACTTTCAAATACTTCAATGTGTTTTCTCTCAAAAAATCAGAAAAATTGTCCTAAACAAGGTGAATTGGGGAAGCATATACTTCCCTGGTGGCTTAGACAGTAAAGAATCTGCCAGCAATGCTGGAAACCTGGGTTAGATCCCTAGTTTGGAAGGTTCCCCTGGAGGATTGGGAGCATTCCCTGAAGGAGGGCATGGCAACCCACTCCAGTATTCCTGCCTAAGGAATCCCCGTGGACAGAGAAGCCTGGTCAGGCTACAGTCCAGGGGGTCTCAAAGAGTCGGACACAACTGAGCGACTAAGCACGCAGCACACATAGTCCAAGTAATCAGAAATACAGGATCCCTAGAGCAGGTGACTAGAGTGACGCAGAATAAGTCTCACTCCCAAATAATGAAAAGACAGCCTCACTCAAGTCACGATGATATAGACCTTCTATGTTTTATTATTTGTAATTTGGAAATATCCTATTATTATGATTTTGTTAACAGAGAAGAGCCATATATCATTAAGAAATACATTAGTAATCATTCATCCATCATACCATATTTAAATAGAATAAAACTTTGTGGGTAATGGGGCTTTCCTGGTGGCTCAGATGGTAAAGAATCTTCCTGTAGTGCAGGAGACCCAGGTTCAATCCTTGGGTTGGGAGGATCCCCTGGAGAAGGGAATGGCAACTCACTCTGGAATTCTTGCCTGAAGAATCCCATGAACAGAGGATCCTGGTGAGCTACAGTCCATGGGGTCACAAACAGTCAAACACAACTGAACAACCAACACTTTCACTATCCATGAGTAAAGGGAAAACTACTTTTGGAAGAAATCAAATTGAATAAGAAAATCTTAGTTAAGGAGAAAAACAAAGTTAGGAAGAACAGAGACTCTGTAGGTTATCCATTTTGATAATATCATTGTTGAATATTTTGTCTGGTGTACTGCAAGTATTAAATAAATTCTTATTCAATAAGTAAACAAATTACTGCATAAAGCATAAAATATTAGATGTCTAGGAACTGTTGCACTCAACAAGGAAAAGAAGGTATTGAAGAAGAAATGGAAAAAAGTTTTAGTAGCTTCATAATTTTATCTGGAGCAAGAAATTTATTTCAAATAATGTTTAAAATGCAGGGATTCTTGTATATCTGCAAACTTAATTTATTCAGGTTCACATTTTGCTCTATTACCAAGAGTTAATAAAAAGTAACTTTTTCTGGAGTTTCTAGTATCAATTTGTTATAGTATAGAATGTTTCAAAATGCATGTCTTTGTATGGTTATGCTAAACAGGCAATTGCATATTTTGTTTTCCAACGGCCATGGCCAGTTCATTGTATTCCAGAACACCCAGCACACAGAAAGAAACCATTTGGATATGACAGCATGAAGATATATTATAACCAAATTTGCTGGAGAATATGTAATTTTTTTTTAATAATGGAATTTTAAGTATGTAACTCAAATTGAAACTTTCCTGTGTTCTTTCCCTTTGATGTATAAACGTATTTAATGCAATAGAAATCAATATTTGTGTTTTCTTTGTTCCTTTTAAATCAAGCCTAGTTCTGATTTCAGGACGGGTGCTAATGCCCCTGGGTGTATGAGCTTGTCCTCCTCTGGAGAGTAACTGTGAAGTGCAGAACTGCAGGACTCAGTCCTCAAAGCAACCCTGGCCGACAGGGGCCTCCTTTTTCATGGAGATCCTCCCTGCAAAATGTATTAGCTATGACACTACCTAAAGAAACATTTCAGTCTGTGGTCTTTGCACTTTTTTAAATGTTTGAAATTTTATAATATTATTATAATTGCTAGGGGAATTGAGTTCTAGATTTCACTAGGTAAAGTCAATATGTCTTCTGGAATTAGTATATTTGGTTGATTTTACTGCAGCTTCCCTTATTTGAGACTCTTTTCAACTTAATCCCCAATAAAACTTGGTTTAATTCAATAGCTCTTAACCTGGGTGATATTGCCCTCACCCACTTCAGGGCACCTGGCAATGTCTAGGGACATGTTTGGATGTTATGAGGTAGGGAAGAGTGAAACTGGCATCTAGTGGGTAGAGCCCAGGGATAGTTAAATTCCTTTATTGCATCATGTACAGGACAGCATCTCCCCACCCCAACAAAGACTAATGCAACCCAAAATGTCAATAGTGCACTAGGTTTAGAAGCACTAGGTTATCCTATTTGTCCAAATAATCCAAGTTTCAGGAGCCTTTTTGCTGTTGTTGTTTTAATCTCTGTTCTATGTTTCTTTCATCTTCGCTTTCAATCATAAAGCAAACATTATTTGAATAAGTCTCAGGAACCAGGCACTAAACTAGGAGATAAAGCATTTGATGTGTGTGTAAGAGAGAGAGAAGAGGAGGTAGGATGGAATGACCATTGACTTCATGGATTTTCTGGGCTAGTGTACTGACCACACTATATGTCATTAGCCTACCAATCTACCATTCTAATACTTTATTTCAACCTTTCAAGTACTTGCTGTGTTCTAGTCCATCTGGGTCTACTAACCTTACTCCTCTTCCCTACTACCATAGGAGCATTGATCCCATGGGACTTTGCATTGCCTGCCTGTCAGCCCCACCAATCCAAATCTTTCATACAAAAACCAGTCATATCCTTTATTAATACTTATTTTGAACAATTATAGCATTTATGTTTTCCCATATGAATTTCTTACTTTTCTGGTGTTCTTTTATGCATATAAATTTTATCTCACCAATTAGACTGTGGGCTTCCCAGGTAAAGAATCCACCCGCCAATGCAGGAGACACAGAGATGCAGGTTCAACTCTTGAGTTGAAAAAATCCCCTGGAGAAGGAAATGGCAAGCCACTCCAGTATTCTTTCCTGGAAAATTCCATGGACAGAGGAGTATGGCAGGCTACAGTCCACAGGGTCACAAAGAGTTGGACACAACTGAAGTGACTTAGTACCAATTAAATTGTAAGATTTTGCAAATGGTCACCATGATTAATGATGTTTGCAACCCTTGGACTCTTGAGAGTCCCTTGGACAGCAAGGAGATCAAACCAGTCAATCCTAAAGCCGTGAATATTCATTGGAAGTACTGAGGCTGAAGCTGAAGCTTCAATACTTTGTCCACCTAATGTGAAGAGCTGACTTACTGGGAAAGACCTTGATGCTGGCAAAGACTGAAGTCAGGAGGAAAAGTGAACAGAGGGTGAGATGGTTGGATGGCATCACCAACTCAGTGGAGATGAGTTTGGGCAAACTCTGAGAGATGGTGAAGGACAGGGAAGCCTGGAGTGCTGCAGTCCACAGAGTTGCAAAGAGTTGGACACAACTGAGTGACTGAAAACAACAGCAAACGCTTAGACTAGCTGGCATTTTGTTTTGAATAAGTCCAAGGGTTTATTAATATTATAAAAATAATTCAAACTATAATTTATAGAGGACTTGCTAAGTCCAAACTGTGCAGAAGCTTTACATACATTGTTCTATTTAATAATTATGACAATATTGTGAGACAGGACTCCCATTTAATGGATGAGGACATTGAAGCATGAAGATATATAATCTTTGATATGACTTTGATCATACAAGGATGTGAACTTAGTTCTGTCTAATCACAATGCCAAGTTATAAATGTGTTACTTTTAATAGCAGCAACAGCAAAGACAGCTGTTATGATAGGCTGATAATTACTTTCAAAGATATCAAAATATAATTTTTGCAACCTGTACATGTTACCTCATTTGGAAAAAAAAAATCATTGCATATGTTATTAAGCAAAAGGTCTTGAGATCAATAAATTGTATTGGTTTATTTGAGTGTACCCTAAATGCAACCACAAGGGTCCTTATAAGAGACAAGCACATAGATGTTTGACACATAGGCAGAAGGGGAGAGGCAATGGAACCACTGTTCCTAGTATCCAGGCACATGCTTGGAAAGCTAGGGACTGCCAAAAGCTGGAAAAGGAAAGGAAAACTTTCTCTCCTAGAAATGCCAGAGCATGTGTGCTCTGCTAACACCTTGATGTTGTACCAATGATACAGGCTTTTGGTCTCCACAGTAGTAAAAGGGGAAAATTTTTATGCTGTTATAAGCCACCAAGTTTTTGGTTATTTATTATAGCAGCCACAGGAAATATAGATGTCATCTATTATGTGCTCATTTTTTTTCAATCGAACAGGATCATAGGAATAAACGAAGTCTAAAACCCAAGATGCAAGTTCTCATAAGATCTAGGAAAGTTAATAAAATCCATGAATTTTTGATACTGTACTTATTGTTCTATTCTTTTAACTTCAAAAGTCAGTAAAGCCTCCTAAATACATGGGTTTCCTTTTTCCAGTAGTATTATTTTCCCCTATCTTTTGAACTAATTCAGTGTCCATAACATAGGATGCTTTATGCCCCTTTTACCCTTGTCCCTTAAGCAAGACTTCTTTTTAATGTACCTTAAATTTTTTTAAATTTAATTATATCATGCTTATTTGTCATACAAGCACTATTAATTCTAAGTTTCAGTAACATAAACAATTAACATATTTACTGGCCACAAACCATAAGCAAGGGCATGTTCAACCTCCTTTTTTAAGCCAAGCATATTTGGGCTTTACCCCTGAGAATCTTATAATTTGCTTGGGGAAACACAAGATAAGCATACAGAAGAAATATTTTAGTTAAAATTTAAGACCACTGTGGAAGAGACTGTGTGATTAGTTAACAAATGATTCATACAGGCCAAAAGTGGAGTCGCTTTCAGAGGAAGATCAGTGATGCATAGTGTAGCTCTTCAGAGCCTTTCCTCAAGTAGAATTCTAAATTATCTGTCTTCAAATGGCAACATCCCTAAATGCTGGATAATTACGACCTTCTGGCCATTTTAATACATGCTTGTATCCTCCAATTTTGAGAAGCACTTGGCTTCTATAAAGAATTCCACTCTGAAGCCTCATGTTACCTGACACAAACTCAACCAGAGCTCAGCCCTTTAAATAATTGTCTCTTCAAGTCCAATTCAGGACCGTGGACATATGTGTGTGTGTGTGTATATATATATATATATATATATATATATATATATATATATATTTCTTTTCCCCCCTCATTTCCCTTTAGCCAATATGTTTAGTCACATACCTTAAAGAAGACTTTCAAAAAATGAGAATTTAATATAATTAAATGATGACAACATATCTTGTCAGTAAGCGCACAGAACAGTTTGGTGACCCATTTGTTTCCATACAGAATTAAAAGTAGCAAATCCTTCTCACAAGAGCTGAGTCTTTGTGATAAAGGAGGATTCATTAAGAATTATCTAACCATGCTCATAAAGGGAGCCATGCAGTGGTACAACTTAAGAGAAAAAGGTTTTAACAGACCAGCTAGCGTCTTAAGAAAAAAAAAAAAAAAAATTTTCCTCTGGAGCAAAAAGAATTGAGGAAGTAGCTACACTTCAGTGAGATTTTGAAGAAACCAGCTAGAATTTCAATAGCATTTTTCTGAATAGGAATCGGTGGTCTCTCACACTGGTGTTTATCCCATCGTTTAGGCATGAAAGCTACCTTTCTGAGGTAGCCATGTGAAGGAGAAAGAGAGATAGGCCAGGAGAGCACAAAGGAGCAACAGGAAACCGTTTAACGACAGAATAAAACACTCCGTTGACTGGCTAAAAGGAGGAGGCGTGTCAGGTGAGTAGAAAGGGCAAGGGGATACATGGCTATAGGATGAAATAGTCAAATGACTTCCATCCGCCTCAGATATGCCTTGCTCCTTCATCTCTCCGGGGTTTTGTAGCTGCCCTAATCGTAATCTATGCTGTTGTCACCGTTACTGCCCCAGACTATAGATACAGGTAGTTCCCTGCCTATTTGGTCCCACGGTTGTGATAATGAGTTTCTACAGCTCTTACAAAACTTTATACAGATTTATGTATTGTTTTCAGTACCAAACTCCTGTTTTTTTTTTTTAAGATTAGGTGTCATTCAATCATTTTAAAATTGCATCTCAAAAGGTTATCTGTCAAAATTGTACTAAAATTAAGTACTAAAATTAAAAATGCACTAAAATTAAGTTCATAGAGCACTGAGAGATTTTACAATCTCTTAGAGGGGAGGGAAACAAAGACATGCTTTTAACATAATAGTCAGGTACAGTTGATAAATTATTTTATGATTTAATTATATCAGACTTTATATATTAGTACTTAATTTAAATCTCTTAACTTACACCTTGTTATTTTATGATATGCAAGTCTTTTTATATCAATGGAAGGGTTGAAAAGTTGAAAAAGAAGGTAGAATGGACTTTGTGGTAAAAATGGGAATGAGTAAAAGAAGTAAGAAATACTTATTTGTGTATAAGTGAGATATAATCAATACACCATAAGATGAACATATTAAAAGAGCATAATTTATTTAGGTTTGAGATATGTACACACTAGTGAAACAACCATGATTAATATTGTGAACACATCTATAATTTCCCAAAGATTAACTTTCCCCTTTTGGTACTGCCTCCTAATTGTCTCCAGGAAACTATGGGTCTGCTTTCTGTCACTATAGATTGGATTGCATTTACTAGATCTTTATTTTTGAGTGGAATTATATAGTATATATTCAAATATCTATTACTATATTTACCCACATGTTATGAATCAATAGTACCTGATATTTTGCTGCTGAATACTTTACATTATATCTATTCAATTTGTTTATCCATTTACTTATTTGGATTATTCCCAGATTTTGTCTATTATAAATAGAGCCACAGTGAACATACCTGTGCAAGTCTTAATATGAACTATCCCAATATGAAGGTATAAATGTTTAGTAATGAGTAGAATATTTGATAATATGGTAAGCATGTGTTTAGCATTTCAAAAAAATAAGTAAATAAATAAAGGCTGTTTCCAAAGCAGTCATTCCAATTCTTCTATATCATTACAAATATTTGGCATTATTGGTATCTTCAATTTTAGACATTTTAATAATGTGCAGTGGTATCTGGTAGTAATTTTTAAATTAGATTTTCCTGGTGACTAACTATATTTTACATATTTTCACATACTTATTTTCCATTCAAATATCTGTTCAAATACTTTGCATGTTAAAAATTCTCCCTTATGAGCTTTGAGCATTCTTTCTATACTTAGGACACAAATTTGTTATTAGATATTTGTTTTAAAAACTTATTTGTCTCTAGTGATGGCTTGTTCTTTAATTCTGTCAGTGTCTTTTGATGAAAATAATGTTTAATATTGATGAAGTACAGTTTTTTCATTTTTAATCAATCATGTTTTTGACTAAGAACACTTTGCCCAATTCAAGTTTGCAAAGATTCCTCCTACTTTCTTCATCAGGTTTCTTGATGATAAATTTGTAATCCATTTTGTATTAATTTTAATACATGGATCAAAATTTTTGTTTTGCTTTGTTTCTTTGCTTTCTTTTTGTGATTGTGTGTCTGTGTGTATGTATGAATATAAAGCTGTTCCAGTGTCGTTTGCTAAGAAAACAATCCTTCCCTCATTAAATTATCTTAGTAACTTCAGCAAAAGTAAACTTAGAGTAAGGCGAAAGATTATTTAAACTTCAGAAGGAAAAACTAGGCCAATTGTTTATGAATTCTTTGCATTCATAAAGATGAGAAGATACAAGATGAGAGTGTTCTGATGCAATTATTAGTATTTATGTCATGACCCATTGCTAACCACAAAAGATCTAAACTTCATCTCACATGAATCTCATTTTATACCCTGATATTACTTGAAGAGTTAGAACGTGGATAGTAAACCTGCAGTGATACAGGTAAATTAATAGTATACATCTTCAATCAAGTTGGCCCACAAATCCAAACATTGTTGAATTGGCTATTAATGTATAGTTAGTTTATACAATACTTAGGGTTGTTTATTTCGGGTTTGAAGTGCTTTACTGGACACTCTCTATTCCCCGCCGCCCCCCACCCCCACCCCCCCACCGGCTGGACTTATTATCTGTTCTTCTCACTCTGCAGTGTTTAGGGAAGATAACCTGTACTGAATTGGTCAACTGCTCTCTCTTAGCCTCTGGTTTCTGGTTGTTTTGTACAATTGGAGGAATTAACAGAAGACTAGAATGATTGAGCAGAGATGAGTAGGGGGATATATTTTCCAGCTTCATCTCTGAAGGGCCACAGGCATATAGTAGCTGCATTTCTTATCCAAAAGTGACCACCTCCCATGTGATGTACCACTGCATCAGTGTCGCTCTCTTGGGTCTCATAACTTCTCCCTCATTTGCACCTTAAGCTTAGAGTTATTAATGGCTACCCTTGCTGCCTACAGGAAGCTGCCCTATCTCATGCCATTTTTCTCCTAATCTTTATTACACCTTTAAAAATTGTCTTTAAAAATCTTTTTAATAACCATTTTTTTGTGTTGAGGGAACCAAAACTAAAGCAAACAAACGAAGCTAGTTGAAGTGACAGAATTTCTGCTGAGGTATTGAAAAAAATCTTAAGCTGATGCTAGTAAAGTGCTGCATTCAATATGTCAGCAAATTTGGAAAACTCAGCAGTGACCACAGAACCGGAAAAGATCAGTTTTCATTCCAACTTCAAAGAAGAGCAATGTCCCAAAATATTCAAACTACCATACAATTGCACTCATTTCACACGCTAGTAGCCCTTTCCAGGTGGTGCTTACTGGTAAAGAACCCACCTGCCGATGCAGGAGACATAGGTTCCAGCCCTGAGTCAGGAAGATCTCCTGGAGGAGGACATGGTAAAACGCTCAAATATTCTTTCTTGAATAATCCTGTGGACAGAAGAGCCTGACTGGCTACAGTCCATAGGGTCACAAAGAGCCAACATGACTGAAGGGACTTAGTACGCATACACACATATGATAGTAAGGTTATGCTCGTAAACCTTAAAGCTAGGCTTCAGCAGTGCATGAACTGAGAACTTCCAGATGTACAAACTGGGTTTAGAAAACGCGGAGGAACAAGAGATTAAATTGACAACATGTTCGGATCAAAGCAAGGAGAAAGCAAGGGAGTTCCAAAATAAACACCCACTTCTGCTTCATTGACTAAGCAAAAGCCTTTGACTGTGTGGATCACAACAAACTGTGGAAAATTCTGAAAGAAATGGGAGTACCGGACCACCTCACCTGTCTACCAAGAAACCTGTATTTGAGTCAAGAAGTAACAGACATGGAACTATTGACAGGTTCTAAATTGAGAAAGGAGTACGTCAAGGCTGTAGATTGTCACCCTGCTTATTTAACTTATATGCAGAGTACATCATGCAAAATGCTGGGCTGGAAGAATCACAAGCTGGAATCAAGATTGCCTGGAGAAATATCAACAACCTCAGATGTGCAGATTATACCATTTTAATGGCAGAAAGTGAAGAAAAATTAAAAGGCCTCTTGATGAAGGTGAAACAAGAGAGTGAAAAAGTTGGCTTGGAATTCAACATTCAAAAAACTAAGATAATAGCATCCAGTTCCATCACTTCAAAGCAAATTGAAGGGGGAGAAGTGGAAACTGACAAATTTTATTTTCTTGGACTCCAAAATAACTGCAGATGGTGACCGAAGCCATAAAATTAAAATACATTTGCTTCTTGTGAGGAAAGCTATGACAAACCTAGACAGGATATTAAAAAGCAGATATATTACTTTGCTGACAAAAGCCTCTTTAGTCAAAGCTATGGTTTTTCCAGTAGTTGTATGGATGTGAGATTTGGACCATAAAGAAGTCTGAGTGCCAAAGAACTGATACTTTTGTATTATGGTTCTAGAGAAGACTCTTGAGAGTCCCTTGGACTGCAAGGAGATCAAACCAGTCAATCCTAAAGGAAATCAGCCCTCATTATTCATTGGAAATACTGATACTGATATTGAAGCTGAAGCTCCAATATTTTGACCCCCTGATGCAAAAGGCTGACTCCTTGGAAAAGCCCCTGATGCTGGGAAAGATTGAAAGCAAAAGAAGAAAGGGAAGGCAGAAGATGAGATGGTGAGATAGCATCACCAACTCACTGGACCTGAATTTGAGCAAAGTCTGGGAGTTAGTGAATGACAGAGGAGCCTGGTGTGCTGCAGTGCCTGTGGTCACAAAGATTTGGACATGGAATTAGTGACTGAACAACCATCACCAGAACAGGTATTAAATAATTTTCTTCTTTTTGCTGGTTTTTGGGTCAATCATTAAGTCATATTTCATAATGGATAATTAAATAATGGAATTATAGCATAAATAATAGTATTTTAATAACATAAAATCCTGGTTCTAATACTATAATTACATAAGATATTATCACTGGAGAAAGTGAGGGGAAGTTAATTACTTAGGAGCTGTACTTTTTTTTTTAATGTCTTGTGAGTATTGAATATCTCAAAATAAAAAGTATTAATGTAAAAAAGTCAAAAAGAAAGAACTATACAGTTATCTTCTCACATGTGACTGCATTAAAACTTCACATGTTTAAAGTGGATCTGTACTACTTCTTGATACTTACAGGTACAATTTTACCTTACTAAAGGCTACTTTGATAAGTCCAGAAGAAGATTTTAGAAGTAAATTAAAATCCTTTTCTTATTACTAAACTGTTTAAATCTTATTCATTTATAAATATATACATTTTCTCCTGTCTTTATTACACTTATATATAATATTCATATCTATAGGGTTGCAAAGTGTTGGACACGACTTAGTGACTGAACAACAACAACACAATATTCATTCCCCATTTTTTAAAAGTTCATAGCCTGCACACTTTCACTCATATATTATAGTAGAGAAAGAATCACATATCTACCCATACATCTCTTTGCCATCCTTCAAGGATCAACTTAACGACCACTTTTAACAAGTTTTCCAGAGTATGCATTTACTATTTCAGTGGATTCTGTTCAGGTTAGAATCAAATGTAGTTGAAAAGAATCATCTGCTTTGTTCCCGTGTATTTTGCAGACAGAGTAAGGCTATTGAGGAAAAATATGCCTTTTACTTCTTTTGTGGAACAGCTTTGGGCTCCTTTTAAAGTGAAGTCAATTCGATTTTTGAATGGAGTGTATACCTGTGCAGAGCTATAAACCTAGAGTCTCATTTCTATTCTTGTCCTAAATAACTGTGTGATCTTGGGTAACTCATTTTCAGGCCGTTTTGCAAAATGAGCTCATTAAATCAGATTACCTCCAAGGTCTCTTTTAGCTCTGCTATGGTAGTTTTCACTATAAATATTAGGTAGTAACAGAGAAGTAGAATCATATGGCATCTTCTAATATTGAACTCCTCTCTTTCCCTGAAACCATCAAAGAATATTCATCAGTCTACTCTAAGCTGAAAACCCATGGTTTTGATCTTGCATATTTAGAAGTTTATTATGGATAAATAGCCCCAAACTAGTAATCTTTTTGAAACACTGGAAAACACTAGTAGCTAAACCTCTTGGGTTTGTAAAATTGGGCAGTAAATTGTATGACAAGGAGTTTTCTCCTGAGATTTCCTGTGTTTGCTGCTTCTGGCATGTTGGAATTAGAGTGAGAAAAGCCAGTTTTGTGATAGCTTGTTACTGCTGCTCCCAAGTGGAGTTCAGAAGTGTAGACACAATGACAAAGGTGATGAAAACATAATAACAGCAAAAGAAGAATTTAATCAGATTTTATCAGTTCTCTAAAAGCTCTTAGGTCTAGCTCCACTGGTGCCTTTATTTATTTGTATATTTGCAAAATGGATTCTCTCTCCTTGGGGAAGAGGAAGGAGTTTTGTAATTACCAGTTGAAAATGACTAGATCTATACTAGTGAAGCAGAATATGATCTTGTATTTTAAGTGGAGGTAAAAATATACACTAAAAGGTGATACCATCAACTTATTTTTGCCAATAGTCTAAGTATCAGATATCAAAACTAATTCTAAATTTTTATTCCTCAACCATGCTCATTAATGTCAATTTTGACTGCTGCTAGGTCACTTCAGTCGTGTCCAACTCTGTGCGACCCCATGGACTGCAGCACACCAGGCCTCCCTGTCCATCACCAACTCCCGGAGCTTACTCAAACTCATGTCTGTTGAATCGGTGATGCCATCCAAGCATCCTATCCTCTGTCATCCTCCTTTCCTCCTGTATTCAATCTTTCCCAGCATCAGGGTCTTTTCAAATGAGTCAGTTCTTCACATCAAGTGGCCTAAGTATTGGAGTTTCAGCTTCAGCATCAGTTCTTCCAATGAATATTCAGGACTGATTTGCTCTAGGATGGACTGGTTGGATCTCCTTGCAGTCCAAGGGACTCTCAAGAGTCTTCTCCAACACCACAGTCCAGAAGCATCAGTTCTACCATGCTCAGCTTTCTTTATAGTCCAACTTTCACATCCATACATGACTCCTTTCCTGGAAAAACCATAGCTATGACTAGACAGATCTTTGTTGCAAAGTAATGTCTCTGCTTTTTAATATGCTGGCTAGATTGGTCATAACTTTTCTTCCAAGGAACAAGCATCTTTCAATTTCATGGCTGCAATCACCATCTGCAGTGGTTTTGGAGCCCCCCAAAAATAAAGTCTGACACTGTTTCCACTGTTTCCCCATCTATTTGCCATGAAGTGACTAGAGATCTCTTCAAGAAAATTAGAGATACCAAAGGAACATTTCATGCAAAGATGGGTACAATAAAGGACAGAAATCATATGGACCTAACAGAAGCAGAAGATATTAAGAAGAGGTGGCAAGAATACACAGAACTATACAAAAAAAAAAAAATCTTCCTGACCCAGATAATCATGACAGTATGATCACGCACCTAGAGCCAGACATCCTAGAATACGAAGTCAAGTGGGCCTTAGGAAGTATCACATTTAACAAAGTAATTGGAGGTGATGGAATTCCAGTTGAGCTATTTAAAATCCTGAAAGATGATGCTGTGAAAGTGCTGACTCAATATGCCAGCAAATTTGAAAACTCAGCAGTGGCCTCAGGACTGGGAAAGGTCAGTTTTCATTCCAATCCCAAAGAAAAGAAATGCCAAAGGATGCTCAAACTGCCACATGATTGCATTCATCTCACACCCTAGTAAAGTAATGCTCAAAATTCTCCAAGCCAGGCTTCAACAATATGTGAACCATGAACTTCCAGATGTTCAAGCTGGCTTTAGAAAAGACAGAGGAACCAGAGATCAAATTGCCAACATCAGCTGGATCATCGAAAAAGCAAGAGAGTTCCAGAAAAACATCTATTTCTGCTTTATTGACTATGCCAAAGCCTTTGACTGTGTGGATCACAATAAACTGTGGAAAATTCTGAAGGAGATGGGAATACCAGACCACCTGACCTGCCTGTTGAGAAACCTGTATGCAGGTCAGGAAGCAACAGTTAGAACTGGACATGGAATAACAGACTGGTTCCCAATAGGAAAAGGAGTATGTCAAGTCTGTATATTGTCACCCTGCTTATTTAACTTATATGCAGAATACATCATGAGAAATGCTGGGCTGGAAGAAGCACAAGCTGGAATCAAAATTGCTGGGAGGAATATCAATAACCTCAGATATGCAGATGACACCACCCTTATGGCAGAAAGTGAAGAAGAAATAAAGAGCCTCTTGATGAAAGACAAAGAGGAGAGTGAAAAAATTGTTTTAAAACTCAACATTCAGAAAACTGAGATCATGGCATCCGGTCCCATCATTTCATGGCAAATAAATGGGGAAATGACTTCCCTCAGCTAAGCCCAACAGTAGGTCATTTCAAGCTTCATCCTCATTCAATGACCAAGTAAAACAAAATTAGTTCCCTTCCCAGAGCTGCAGTGTCATAGCCCAGTAATGCTATACCTATATCTTCATCTTGACTAAAATCAAAGATGAGATTTTTGCATGCACCTTCCCCCCGCCCCCACCCCCGGCCCTTGCCGCAGAATGATATTTATCTCTCAGTCCGATTCTCACTCTTTTGTTCCTTGGAGTGTTTCCCAACATAACCTGTCTTCAGCTTGCTGTTTTAAGTGTTACTGGCACTAGTTCCCTGCCTCTGTGTTCTATTCACCTGAGAAACCTCCCCTGCCACTTCTATTTGTATGTCACCTGAAGAATGGTATGACTGCCATATTCAACCTCCATTACTTTCCTCTCCTGGGTGACAGGAATTTTTTCTTTTTTTTCCTCCAGGACCTGATTAACACTTCTTTCTCTCAATGTCTTTCTCATGCTGATTTTTGTGTCCCATTTTCCTTTGCGCTCAAAAAAGAAATTATGATTTTTTAATATCTCAATCAACCATGCCCCTATTATAGTTCATCTCTGCTGTGAAGTCATTTCCCAGGGTTAAAGTCAATAATTGCATTTGTGCAAGCATCAATATATAATGTAACATGTTTTACAGCATAATTTGTCCTTTGGTTCACGTATGTATGTCCTCCAATGAAAATCTCAAACCCTTGAAGGCCGAGACTATGTTTTTCACTTTTTCAATCATTCTCTATCTAGCATGCCATTAGTACTTGGTAAAAAGTCCCAGTGTAGCTTTTAGATATGAAATATTTAAATTATTTATTGCAAGTTGTAGATTTTATTTAGAATGCATAATTCTGTATATTTATCCTTAGTTCATTCAACAAATATTTATTGAGCAACTGACACAGTGTCTTTATGTAGTAAACCTTAAATACATATTTAGGCATAGAGTAATATCCCTAATATGAGTCACTTGTCTGCAAAGTAAATGGAGCCTTTGCAGAAGAAGAGTAAATAAATAATTGATTTTTATGAGAACTTAGTATTTATTCTTCTTACAACCTTCATATATAATAAGCTGTGTTCTTAATAGTATTAATCATGTTGTACATTACATTCCTAGTACTTATATATCTTACACCAAGAAGTGTGCCTTTTAACTACTTTCACTTAATTCCCTCTACTCTCCATCTCTGGTAAACAACAGGTCTGATCTCTTTCTCTATGAATTTGTTTGTTTGGGTTACTTTAAATAAGTAAGTAAGTGTTAATTGCCCAGTCATATCTGAATCTTTGCAACCCCATGGAGCAACCCCAAGGAGCCTGCTAGACTCCTCCATCCATGGGATTTTCTGGACAAGAATACTGGAGTGGGTTGCCATTTCCTTCTCCAGGGGATCTTCCTGGCCCAGGGATCAAATCTGGGTCTCTTGCATTGCAGGCAGACCCTTTACCACCTGAGATACCAGGGAAGCCCTATTTTAAGTAAAATTAACCTAAAACTCTATTTTAGTCCCAGGTGTAGAACATAGTGATTCAATATTTTGATACATTGTAAAATGATCACCTTGATTAGTTTAGTTATTATCCATCACCATGCAAAGATATCACAGTATTATTTACTACATTCCACATGCTGTGCATTTCATCCCCTTGACTCATTTATTTTCTACCTAGAAGTTTACTCCTCTTACTCTCCCTCAGCTATTTCTTTTCCTTCCATTACTTTTCCTCTGGCAATCACCTGCTATCTATATCTATGGTTCTATTCTATTTATTCACTTGATTTGTTTTACTGATTCCATTTATATGTGAAACTACAGGAAAATTGTCTATCTCTGTTTGGCTTATTTTACTTAGTAAGATACTGTCCAATTCCACTGTGTATATATATTTACCACACCTTCTTTACCCATTCATCAGTGATGGACATTTCGGTTACTTCCATATCTTAATTTTTATGAAAAAGAAATGCTACAATGAACATAGACATTCATATATCTCTTAGATTTAGTTTTTATTTTCCTCAGAAAGTAGAATTTCTGGATTATATGGTAGTTCTCTTTTTAGTTTTTGAAGCACCTCCATAGTTTTTTTTTTTTTTTTCTTTCCATAAAAGCTGCACCAAATTACATTCCTACCAACAGTGTACTAGGGTGTCTTTTTTTCCACATCCTAGCCAAAGTTTGTTATTTATTGATTGTCTTTTTTTTTTTTTCTTTTATAATAGTCATTCTTACAAGTTTAAGGTGATGTCTCATTGTCATTTCGATGTGTATTTCCATGATGACTAGCATTACTGAGCATCTTTTCATTGCCTGATGACCATCTCTATGTCTTTTTTTGAAAAAAGAATGTCTATTCATGTTCTCTGCTCGCTTTTCAGTTGGGTTGCTTTTGGTTTGTTTGTTTTTGATGTTGAGTTATATGAGTTATTTATATGTTTAGAATATTAATTCTTTATTGGGTATGCCATTTCCAAATATCTTCACCCATTCAATAGTATTTTTGATTATCATATGATCCTGCAAAAGCAATCTGCAGAATCAATTAAATTTCTGTCAAAAAAGAATGGCATTTTTCATACTTCAACAAATAATTCTAAAATTTGTTTAGAAACACAAAAGACCCTGAATAGCCAAACTATTCTTGAGAAAGAAGAACAAAATTGGAGATACCAGCCTCCCTGATTTCAAACTATTTTCCTTTGATTGATTGTTTTCTTTGTTGTGGAAAAGCTTTTTAGTTTGATGGAGGACCATTGTTTATTTTTTGCTTTTGTTTCTCCTGCCTGAGAAGACATAGTGAAAACATTATTGATTAGACTGATATTAAAAAGTATACTGCCTTTGTTTCCATCTAAGAGTTTTATGTTTTCAGGTCATAAGTCTTTAACCCATTTTGACTTTATTTTTGTATATGTTATGAGAAATTCATCCAGTTTGATTCTTTTGCCATATAGCTATCCATTTTTCCCAACAACATTTATTAAAGAGACTGTTTTTCCAATTGTATATTTTTGTCTACTTTGTCATAGATTAGCTGTGGTTACATTTCAGGGTTTTCTATTCCATTTCATTGATCTGTTTGCCTGTTTTAGTGAACATACCATACCATTTGTTTACTGTAGATTTGACGCATAGTTTGAAATCAGGGAGGCTGGTATCTCCAATTTTGTTCTTCTTTCTCAAGAATAGTTTGGCTATTCAGGGTCTTTTGTGTTTCTATACAAATTTTAGAATTATTTGTTGAAGTATGAAAAATGCCATTCTTTTTTGACAGAAATTTAATTGATTCTGCAGATTGCTTTTGCAGGATCATATAATAATTTTAATAATATTAATCCTTCCAATTCATGAGTATGGTATATCTTTCCTTTGTGTGTGTATGTGTGTCCTCTTTGATTTCCTTTATTAATGTTTTATAGTTTTATGAGTACAAGTCTTTTGTCTTTGGTTAGGTTTTTTCCTAAGTATTTTGCTATTTATTTTTTGTGATTGTAAATGAAATTTTTTTCTTAAACTGTTTCTGATAGTTTATTGTTAGTACATGGAAATGAAGGAGATTTATGTATATAATTTTATTTTCTGTAACTTTAGTGAATTCCTTTATTAGTCCTAATTTTTTTTAACATCTCTATGATTTTCTATATATAATAGTATGTTATCTGTAACCAGTGAGAGTTTCATTGTTCCTTTCCAGTTTGGGTTCTTTGTATTTCTTTTTCTGGTCTGATTGTTATGGCTAGGATTCCCACTACTATGTTGAGTAAATGTGGTGAGAGTGAGTATCCTTGTTTAGTTCCTGATTTTAGAGGAAATTATTTCAGCTTCTTACCATTGAACATGATGTTAGTTGTACATTTGTCATGATCTTTATTATGTTGAGGGATGCTGCTTCCATACTCATCTTGTTGAGTTTTTATAATAAATGAATGCTGAATTTTAGCAAAAGGTTTTTCTGAATCTATTGAAGATGATCAGAAGATTTTTATTCTTCAACCTGGTAATGTTGTGTAACACATTAATTGATTTACAGTCTGCTGTATTGTTCAGTTGCTCAGTTGTGTCTGACTTTTTGCATCCTCTTGAATGGCAGCACACCAGACTCCTCTGCCATTCACTATCTCCTGGAATTTGCTCAAACTCATATCTATTGAGTTGGTGATGCCATTCAACCATCTTATCCTTTGTTGGTCCCTTCTCCTTCCTTCAATCTTTCCTAGAAACAGGGTCTTTAACAGTGAGGTATTGGAGTTTCAACTTTAGCATCAGTCCTTCCAATGAGTATTCAGGACTGATTTCCTTTAAGATTGACTGGTTTGGTCTCCTTTCTGTCTAAGGGACTGTCAAGTATCTTTTAATTTCATGGCTGCAGTCACCATCCACAATGATTTTGGAGGCCAAGAAAATAAAGTCTGTCACTGTTTCCATTGTTTTCCCATCTATTTGCCATGAAGTTACAGGACCAGATGTCATGATCTTTGTTTTTGAATGCTGAGTTTTAAGCTAGCTTTTCACTCTCCTGTTTCACCTTCATCAAGAAGCTCTTAAGTTCCTCTTCATTTTCTGCCACTAGAGTGGCATCATCTGTTTATCTGAGGTTATTTACATTTCTCCCAGCGATCTTGCTTCCAGTTTATGCTTCATCCACCCATTTTTGTATCCTTGGAATTAGTCACATTTGATCATCATGTATGATCCTTTTGGTATATTGTTGAATTAGATTTGCTAAGGATTTTTTTTTTTTATTTGTTGTGTTAAGGATTTTTTGCTTTGTTAAGGATTTTTGTTTTGTTAAGGATTTTTGTCTTGTTAAGGATGTTTCATAGTAACGCATTCATCAAATATATTTGTCTATAATTTTTTTTTCTTTTGGAAATTTCTTTATCTGATTTTGGTATCAGGATAATGTTGGTCTCTTAGAATGAATTCAGAAGCATTTCTTCCCTTTTTTCATTTTTTGTATAGTTTAAGAAAAATAGTAGTTAACTCTTCTTTAAATTGATAGAATTATCAAGTGAAAACATCTGGTCCTGAACTTTTGTTTTTGTTGTTGCTTTTTTTTTCTTTTGGCTTGTTTGTTTTATTTGTATTACTAATTCAATTTCATTACAGGTAATGAAATTGTTCTCATTTTGTGTTTTGTCCTGTTCATCCTTGGTACTCTAGGAATTTATCTATTTCTTCTGTTATCCATTTTCCTGTCATGTAATTGCTCATAGTAATCTCTTATGATCCTTTGTATTTCTGTGATGTCCATTGTAATTTTTCTTTATATATATACATATATGTATATATATATGTGTATATATACATATATATATATATTTTTTTTTTTGCTTGATTCTTTTGTCTTTTATTTTTTTAATGAGTCTGGCCCAAGGTTAATTTTCTTTTAATCTTTTCAAGAAATCAGCTCTTAGTTTCTTTGATCTTTTCTGTTATATTTTTAATCTTTATTTTATTTCTTTCTGTGCTCAACTTTACTACTTATTTCTTTCTACTACTACTTTCCTTCTACTAACCTTAATTTTGCTGTTGTTGTTATTGTTTTTTTTTTTTTTTTCAGATATATTAAGTGTAAGATTAGGCTGTTTACTTGGAATTTTTTTTTTCTTGTTTCCTGGATGAGTTTGTATTACTAAGAGCTCCTTCATGCTATTTGAGTGCACATTTAGTAAATACTTTAACTACTATAATAAATAGTGTCCCACTGGTATTATCTTTATTACGTATATTAAGAAGCTAGATCTAAAATGAATTTATTGATTTAGTCAAGGGACCAAATTTTTAGACTTACAGAAAATGAAAATTTAAAAAAAATGTTAAATAGCATCTTTATTTTAGACAATTTGACTCATAATTCATAAATCTGTTATACACAATTAACTATTGAGAATAGTATCATTTTTTAATTTTTGTTTATAACAACAGTGAGAGAAATGATAAATATAAACTACTGATAATCACAAGAATCTAGTTTTGGTGCAATTTTCATTCTTCTTTGTACATCTTGACTCCATGCTCTTATAATTAATACATTTAAATCTTTTATAATATAAATATTCTTTGATATTTTGTTTTTGTTACTTACCAAAAAATAAGAGCCATTTGTGTTCAATGTGGAGTAATTGTTTTACTAATAGTCTATAATATGCTAGGCTCTAGAATACAGTGATAAAAGACACAGCTCTTATCCACAAAGGGTTTGTGTTTCTACTCAAGTCATTCTTATAATATAGTTGGAAGTGTACCATCATGGAATGATTCTCAGTGGTATTGCATAACCCAGAATAGTTCATAAATAGTTAGATGATGTTTATATTTGGACTTTACCAGAAAAAGCAGTTCAAAAGAAAGATTGAGGAGGTGTGGACACAGAGGGAAAAAATAATAAACTGAGGTTAATGCCTTTTAATATTTTCTATGATTTCATTGGCTTAAAATAATAAGACTTGCTTAGCCCTTTTTTATTGGATATTTTCTTATAACCAATTTTGGCTTTGTAAATAATGTTGCAATGCATGCTTTGGTGCATACAGCTTTTATCTTGTTTTGAATTATCCTGTTAGAATGTATTGCCAGGCGTAGAATTATTGGCAAATTTGTGGGTGTGTATACAGTGTATGTACACATTCCACCCTCCCAGCTATTGTTTTATAATCCTGAACTGCTTTTGAAAAGGCTTATACCAGTTTACATTGTCAAAAGTAATATATGAACATACCAATTTCTAGTCTTTTGGTAATCTTATATTTCCTTAAATTTTGCTAATTTAAAAGTTACAGAGAAGTGGAAGTACTTCTGGAGGATGAAATATTTGACCAGAAATGTGAATGAAAAAAGGAACACAACACATTTAGGGTATAGTGATGAGTATTAATCGCATTAGTTTCCAAATGAAGCACATTAATCACAAAAATCATAAAATTTTAGCATATAATTTTGTAATGTGAAGCAAGAAATAAACTACTGTTTGAAAGAGAAGCAAAACCAATGCTCTTCAAAGGGGTTTCAGATTTATGCATTGGATTGTGACACAATCCAACCTTCAGGAAAAAAATCACCATTGGTGTATTTTGTTTCCACAGATATTTATGAACATTATACAAAAACTTTTGGCTGACCCAGTCCTTGCTCTTATTTATTCATTTCTCGGTTGGTAACACGGACAGTGTTTTCAGATGAGCCATGGACCTAGATGTTTTTCTTATGGTGAGTCCCACCAAGTCCGTAGTCACTTAGAAGTGTCAGGCAGAAGGAACTCTGACAGGCAGCTCTGTCAACCTGAACAGAGAGTTTTAGATCAAGCCCAGAAACATTACTGTCAGAAATTACAACCTCAGCGTTGACATAAATGTTGACAGCACCATTTTCACTGATAGTGGTATCAGAGCAGATTATGATTCACAAAGGACTGTCCAACTAGCAATGATTTAGATGAAATGCTCCCAAATAAATAAAGGGAGAGGAAGGGAAGAAACAAAATATAAAGACTGCAGGTTAAAAAATTTTATCATTCTATGGCAGCAAACGTCTCTCCATTCTCATAATCAGAGCTTGTCGGCAAGTTCATGTAAAGAGAAACATGATAATGGAAATTCAAGCTCTCCTCTGAGTCTGGCTAATGTTCTAACTCAGCCCTGTGATAGACACAGTTTTGAAATATTTTGAAAGAATTATAATAGTGTATAGAGCAGATGAGCAATCTTTCCTGGATATAAGCAGAGTGTTTCAGAAATCAAGATTATATAGGAAAGCAAATGACCTTTTGTTAAAGAGAGGGATATGACAATAGAGACATAATTCCTTTATAACATGTATAGAAATAGAATTAGTTGACCAAGACTCATCTCAACTTTCCCCAGTAATTTTCCTTAAACCCAGTAATTAATCTAATATTGTTGACACTTGGAGATATTCTACTGTGCAGTATTTTATAATATCTTCAGTTGTTTCAAAGTGGCCAATATTTAATGTTTTGATCTCATTTAAATTTTAGTGTATTTTTACTATTTTTTACTCAGGACACTTAGAAGATGTTTGGGAATATAGGTGATAGGGGTACACTGAAATATTTGAATTAAGATGAATTATCTTGGGGTTTTAAATCTTAAAGGTCTATTCTTGCTTTTAAATGTTATAGTAAATATTGCAAATGAATTTTTAGAGACATTGTGTTTTCAGGAGGTAGTAATCACCTTATTGTGATTCATCTCAGTGACTTAAATATTTGTTTTTATAACTCATTTGATATTAATTTTTTGATTAAAGGGTATGTATTTTGAACATTATTATTTTCTTCAACATCTGGGTATGGTAGCTGAAATATGAAAGGTATTTAATACATAATTTTGTAGTCAGTACACAAATGAATCCACAAGTCAATATTGTTTCCATAAATTCTTTTGGAAGCAGGCATCAAAACAATAAAATAAATCAGGAAATAAAATGTGGGATGCAAGAATAGGAAACTGATCAACTTTATTTATGAAGAAATAAAATTTTCACCTGTAGTCACCACAAAATAAACTATCAATTGAGTACAAATATTTTTATATAGTTTCCAAGAGAAGCCAGGGGACATGATGACATTCTATCCCAAAACAACCAGAAATAATATTGAAGAGTGAAAATTCCCGTTTAGTTTATTTCTCAAATTTTAACTTAATATATATTCACTTTCTAAATAAAAACTGTGGTTCAATTCACATGCTTTTGCAAATGGATATTAGTTCTACCTAGAATACTGTGCATTTTATCTTATCCTTGAATTTGACTTCTAGGAAAATTTATTACTCTTTCCAAAGGATAAGTTGAGTAATGTTATAAATCCCATGCCATTTGCTACATGTATTTTCTTTTATAAAAAGTGCTGTTTTTTTCTTTTTTTATTTTCCTTAAAAAAAAAAAATTCAACTCCTGGGAAAAATAATAATAATAATAATGAGATGCAGGAAAATACAGTGAAAGAAATTAAAAGCAACCAGAATCCTACTAACCAAGAAATTGCTAGTCAATATTTTGCCAAATATTTTTTTGCTTAATCTATTATTTAACCATTTTAATTTGGTCATTATTCCTTGTAATTAGCCCTAGTAAGCATGCTCAACACAGTTATGATCCAATGATTTGACTATGTGATTCTCCTTTGATAACATAAAAAATAAAAGAAAGTGAACTAGGAAATGTAGGACATATAGAATGGAGATCTGAGTTAATAATGAATGTGGAATTATGTGATGATAATAAGAACAACAGCAATAACTTATGTGTACAAGTGTCAGCCTCTATGCTGAATGATCTACTTTGATCCTCACAAAGATCTTCTATGTTAGATAGTATTTCCAAACACATATTATAGTTGAAAGAAAAAAAAAAGAAATAAAGAAAGAAAACTGAATCAAAAGAATTAAGAAAATGTGTCCAAAATCGCAGATAGCAGTAAAAACAATACAGAGAGTCTGGCTATATATATATATATCTTTCAGAAATGAATACTGTTTATAACATAACTCAAGTATTTTTGCTGATTATTGCATTGTTTGTCTCAATTGAATAAACTAGGAAAAGGTATAAGAAGTGAAAAAGTTAGAGGGCTTCAGTTCAGTTCAGTTCAGTTCAGTTGCTCAGTCATGTCTGACTCTTTGCTACCCCATGAATCGCAGCACACCAGGCCTCCCTGTCCATCACCAACTCCTGGAGTTTACTCAAACTCATCCCCATCGAGTCGGTGATGCCATTCGACCATCTCATCCTCTGTCGTCCCCTTCTCCTCCTGCCCCCAATCCCTCCCAGCATCAGGGTCTTTTCCAACGAGTCAACTCTTTGCATCAGGTGGCCAAAGTACTGGAGTTTCAGCTTCAGCATCAGTCCTTCCAATGAACACCCAGGACTAATCTCCTTTAGGATGGACTGGTTGGATCTCCTTGCAGTCCAAGGGACTCTCAAGAGTCTTCTCCAACACCACAGTTCAAAAGCACCAATTTCTTGGCACTTAGCTTTCTTCACAGTTCAACTCTCACATCCATACATAACCACTGGAAAAACCATAGTCTTGACCAGACGGACCTTTGTTGGCAAAGTAATGTCTCTGCTTTTTAATATGCTATCTAGGTTGGTCATAACTTTCCTTCCAAGGAGTAAGCATCTTTTAATTTCATGGTTGCAGTCACCATCTGCAGTGATTTGGGAGCCCAAAAAAATAAAGTCTGACACTGTTTCCACTGTCTCCCCATCTATTTCCCATGAGGTGATGGGACCAGATGCCATGATGTTAGTTTTCTGAATGTTAAGCTTTAAGTCAACTTTTTCACTCTCCTCTTTCACTTTCATCAAGACTAGAGTTATCAAAATATAGGAATGAACTTGGTGCACATCAGTGCAAATTTGGTGTGACAGATCAAATTTTGGAAATTCTCACAATTTAGGATTTAATTTCTCAGGATATCGTCCCTGATTAGAGGTGATAACTTACACAAGATCTCCGTAGTCTGTGGACCATAACTAATGAGTATTATGAATTCACTTTAAAAAATTAAATGAAATAGTCCCATTTTTCATCTGAATTAGACACGATTATGGTCTGTTGTATTGACAGTGGTAGTCTTCTGATAATGAAAATACACATGGCCGGGCTGTGATCTGAAACGGTTGCAATGATCTGGCTCTCATGACCGTCCGTTCTAGACTTTAAAAGAGGCATGATCCAGCAACAGTTCTCTAACACTCCGTCCTGGTCCTATAAAATACAGAGCAGAATCCACCTCCCAGCCCCACTTCTGCCCTCCCCTACCTATGTCCCGTTTCAAAAGAAACACACGAAATAATCGCAGCCTGTGTGTCTTATTCTAACCCTCTCAGTCACTGATCACTAGGGGAAAGAAGCTCTTCTACCTAGTCCCACACAGGTGAATATGTTTAGCCAGGCTGACAACGGATGCCCTACTAACCCCAAGAAGAGGAAGATAAATGTGTTTTTGTAAAATGGTACTTTTGTCTTAGCAATTCAGACGCCTGTGGACAGCTGCCATGTTGTGTTGATTCTCTGGGCACAGATGTTCCCCTGAGCTTTTGAGAGTGTTAAAGGTGACAATTTGTGAGATGGAAGTTTGGCCATGGCAGGTGTAGGACTTAATTGGCGGATCAGGTGCTCATAAAGAGTGTGCACAGAGGATGTGGGAGTGAATTGCTTCAGAGAATAGAGCTGCAGGAAAGTCAGACTCAGGAACCCAAATAAAGACCCCTTAAATCCTCCTTCTCAGAAGCTTTGTTCTATCTCAGCTGTTTTAAAGTAATAAATAAATCTTTTCTTGGCATTCCAGAATGACCAGCCAGCCATCACTGTCTGAAACTCTTTTATATATATTTTATTGTTTTTGGTATTCTTGATGATATTATTAACAATAATATGATATTTATTATTATAATCCTATCATTATCATTTGTTTTTAGAAACTCAATATAGTAAACCCTAAAGAAGAGGAATAGATCTTGATTAGGATACAACACAGCTGAAGAAATAATTTTCAATATTTTCATGAGGAGAAAAATGTATTGAGAGGGATAAGAAGTGAAAGGAAGTGCAAAGAACTTGCTGCTATTGTATTTGTTAATTTATCGAATAGATTTGGATACAGTTCTTGCAAATGAACTTTCTTGTTTTGTAATACTTTGGCTTCTATTGATGTAAATATATGTATATATTATAAATATATTTGATATATATATTGATATAAATATATATATTTAAAAGGAACAGACATCAGCTAAATATCGATTTCCTATTGATATACTCTTTAATATCAAACGGTGTCCAAGAACTTGCAGTGCCACTTTTGACAATATTATTTTACCCTCAAATTATAAGACTTTTTAAAAATTTGGCTTTAAAGAATGTAACCTGAACCCTGAAATATCGCTATTGTGAGCCCTGAAAGAATTGCACCTATTCTTTTTCTAAACATGCTATCTTCCTCCCTTCTCTTTTGCAAACAGCATAAAATACCGAAACTAACATAAAATAAAATTAGAAAAGGGATAAATATTTGATGCATTGTTCTATTTTCCTGTTTCAATCCACATGTTTATCTAACACTTACTGCAAATAATCCTGTTTAATATTTTCAACAAGCACAGAAGTGTTTATGATGAGCTCAAATCTAAAATAAAGGAATAGAAAGAATTTGAAAAATAATAGATACATGTATATGTAAAACTGAATCGTTTAGCTGTACACTTGTTAGCACAACATTGTTCATCAACTAAATTCCAATATAATTTTTTTTATTTAAAAGACAATGTAAAATATAGTGTACAATGAGTGTATAATGCGCCCATTGTTACATACTGATGAATAGCAGGGGAAAATTTTGTATCATTGATTTCCTTTTTTAATGAAAAGTTTTCATATTCAGGAATATAATACTTACAGAAAAGTGCTCTAAATATCATTTTTATCAAAGAATTTATTTGTTGGGAGTGTAGTTTGAATAAGTCTGATGACTATTATAATTGAGCAGCTTTTGCCTTTTTTGGAAATTTTTAATATATTTTTTGAAATGTCTGTTTAATTATCATGCTTGTTTTTGTTTTGATGGATTTGTTTTATTAACGTGTAGGAGTGTATTATTTATTCAGACTTGAGTCCTTTGTGGTTATTGTGTTCCTGGTCTTTTTCCATTTTATGTTTTGTCTTTTTGTCCTCTAATTGTGTCTTTTGATGGATACATTCACTTTTTATTTAGTTCCATATGTCAGTCTCCTTTTGGGGCTGAGAGATGGTTAGTATTGTGTGCATCGTTGAAAAAAGTATTTTTCTATATCAAAATGTTGGAGATTTGGAGATTTTCTCTTGTTTAACTGCAAAGGGTGTATTGTTTTGTGTTCTCATTTAAATATATTAATATGAAATTGATTTTTCTATATGGTATGAAGTAAATATCATGACTTTTTTCATGTGAATGTCTAATAATTTCAGCACCATTTGATGGAACTACTGTATTTTTCTGTTGTTCAAAAGTTCCACTTTTTTCTTAAATCAGGTGTTAAATAACTCTTTGTGAGGTCTCTATTTTATTCTATTTCTCTATTCCTCTATTATTATATCCATCTTTTTTTTTTTCTCCTCCTGTAATTCTCTGTTAAGAATATTGCTTACACATAGAGACTGAGAATAGGATTAAACATGAATAACCCATGTTGGGATCATGACATTAATGGTCAATCACCTTAATCTTACAATAATTACTGATATTTGGTAGAGCAAGTTTCCTTATTTCCCTTATTCTTCTTCGAGTGTCTCCACAATTCTTGCTACTTTGCATACCCATGTAAGTTTTAGAACTGTATGCAGCAGATAACTATATAGCAAACTGTGTATAACAGAGACATATATGGAGAAAACACTACCAAGATTTTGATTTAAATTATTTGAGAATTTTAAAACCTACTTTATGTCCCTGTTAAAAGTATCTATTCTGTAGTTGTCCAGTGCAGTGTTACAAAAGTTGAATATACTAAATGTGTTCTTTAAAGCTTCTATCTTTTAATAATATTTTTTCTTTGGTTACTCTATGAGTAATTGCATGAAATTATTTCTAATTCTGGCTCCATATTTACTTCTTTTATTTTGAGGCTATATTATTAGCTCCATACAATTTAACACCGTTTTTTCTTATGTATCTGATTATTCTTGACTGTGTCAGACACTCAATGTAAAATTATAGAAACTATTATTGGGGTCTAGGACTATTATTATCATTATTATAATTATTATTTAGAGAAAATTTTGTTTGCTTCTGCCAGGTACCTGGTGGCGCTAACACATCAAAACCCTGCACTGAAATTACTGCAGTTTCAGGAGTGGAGGAAATTAGAAACTTCAATCAGGGGTTGCTGCTCAAGAAAAAGAAAACAAGACAAATAAACATTCAAAAAACTCACCACTGCTACAATAACAAAACCTAAGGATGTTTATTTTATTCTTAAGTAGAGTAAATTTTGTATATCAGATCATAAAATAATTCTCTGGTGATGGCATTTAGATGCAAAGTATATTTATACATTTCTGGCAATTAAGAATCTGAAATGATAAATATTAGCTCCTGGTCTATGCATTCTGAAGGAAAATCAGTTATTCAACAAATTTTGGTCTAAATCACAGGTAGATTTTCTACTGTTGTTTACCTGTTTCCTTAAATATAATTAAGAAAAACTTAGAAAATGTTTGCGGGGAAAGGAATGAGTAAAACAATAGAAAAGTGACCCTTTAAAGAAAAAGTAAATCTGTGAGGTTAAAAGAACTGAAAATACTAAAAACATATTTCTTTTCATATTCTCATATAGACTTCAGAATATATGGGCATCCCATAAAAAAGAACATGATGCAAAAGGAAAAGAATGAAAGAACAATAAAATATTTTGAAATTAACATGCAATTACTAGTTTTAAAGAAAAGTGTAATAAAATGTAAGTGTAAAAAAAAATTATTCTCCAAAGTTTGAAATAAAAGATAAGTTCCAAAGTATAAAGCAAAAGTTGAGACAAAAAAAATCTGCACTTCTGTATGAATTACAGAAAGAAATAAAACACAGAAAACTGAATAAAGAAAGTTTTGAATGGGAAGTGGAAGAAGACATCCCAGAATTGGCTATTATTATTCAATCTGAAAGGAATCACACATCTTTTGGGAGATGGTGAGGTCCACAGAAGCCTGGTGTGCTACAGTTCATGGGATCACAAAGATCTTGACACAACCTAGTGACTGAACAACAACAATCGTAATTTTGGGTGCTATGTTTGAAATGTTGGAAGAGAATGTGAAGAGGATTTCTGAAGTGCTGATGTTCTGGATCTTAGGAATTGGTTACCGGGGTGTGTTCCTTTGTGAGAAAAAACTTTAAGATAAGATTTGTAATATGTGTACTTTTATGTATATTTACTTAACTTTAATATAGATTGAAAAACAAAAAATTAAGTAAAATAAGTTTTCAGAAGTCTGTGTTAATTAAGCTAGAAAGCTATTTTGAGCTGTTTAATGGGTGATAATGACTTCAGCTGAGAAAATCAGTAATACAGGAAAGAGTTTTAAACCAAAAGCATACATAAACTGATTAATTATTATTTTTGAGATTATAGTAGACAGCTAGTAAATACAGGTCAAGAGAAGAGATGTATCTCTTGAGGAGAAAATGATTTATCACAATGTTGAAATCCCCATAACTATGGACTATGCGTGATCGTATTCCTACGCATGAAAATAAAGATGGATGTTTGATTGAACATTGCATGGATGTGAATTTGTGTGTTGTAATGAAGCCACATCATGAAAAAGAGGACACAGGGTTAGAAAGTCAAACAGGATATGCTTGTGTTGTGTGCTAATTGTGATGGGAATGACTTTGAAGCTTGAGCTTTATTAGGTAAGCAATGGTGGACTAGAGACATTTGGAAAGTAGGGTGATGACATGAGGCAACTGGCATTTTAGGACTCTCAGACAAGAACCAGTATGTCATAGGAAATAGAGCAGGAAGGAAGGAGGCTTGCAATGATGTAACTGTCTCTGTAGAACACTAGAGTATTCATTTTAGAAAAAGTCCTTTTCATAAGTCTGTGGTCTCCAAATATAGATTCTATATTGATAGCTGCATATATGCCTGTCTAAGGATTTGGACAATAGTCATACCTCATGATGTGGAGGACAACTACCATTACTTTATTTGTATATGATATTACTGAAAGAACAAAGGCACTTCAGTTAGATTTTTAAGTATTTGAATTTTAAAGAGACCTCAAAATCTCCTTAACTTTTGAGTCATAAAATTTGACTTGGTCTTATGTGAAATATTAAAAATGGAAATTCTTTAAAGTTGGCATTTAAAAATATTTCAGTAAGTCATTGCTCTAGAAATAGGAGCCTAAAGAAGGTATTTGGAGATGGAGACAAGTAAAAACAAACAGGATTTTCTGGAATGCAATTTCTCCATGATGAGCCTCAAGTGAAAAGTGTTAACATTTAAAATAAGAATAAGAGTTTAGTGATAACATATCTGCCTGCCAATACAGGACTCACAGGTTCAATATCTGGTCTGAGAAGATTCCACATGCTGTGTAGCAACTAAGTCCTTTCACCACAACTATTGAGCCTGTGCTCGAGAGCCTAGGAACTGCAAGTTCTGAGCCCACAGGGGCAACCACTGAACCCTGTGTGTTATGGAGCCTGTGCTTTGCAACTAGACAAGCCACCGCAATGAGAAGCCCCTGCACCACAACTACAGACCATACCCCACTCTCCACACTGGAGAAAAGCCCACCCAGCAACCAAGATCCAGCATAGCCAAAACCAAATCAACAAAATGAGAATAAAATTTTAATTCATAGCATCATTTTTATTGTGCAGTTACATGCACATGTGCATGCTGTCTCTTCAGTCCTGTCTGACTCTTTGTGACTGCATGGATTGTAGCCCGCCAGGCTCCTCTGTCCATGGAAATGTTTCAGGCAAGAATACTGGAGTGGATTGCCATTTCCTCTTCCAGGGGAATCTCACCCAAGGACTGAACCCACATCTCCTGTATTGGCAGGCAGACTGTTTACCACCATTGTCACCTGGGAGGCCCATTTCCCCATATAGACCTCAAAAAATTTTTGGACTGTCAAATGAAATATGAAACACTTATGAATGCAAAAGATTTTAAAACACAGAAGTACAGGGTTTGTAAACAAATTATACAAATTAGCTTGTATGCTAAGAGTAGATGTATTAGTATATGAATGATATTGAGTCTCTGGAGCCATATGAATTTTATATATAAAAATTGCATGGATAGTCATTTTCTTTACTTGGCACAACCAAGAACTCAGGATTGGGGGTTTCATCAGCTTGTTGTGAGACAGTTCTCCATGGGTCTCTCATATTTCTGTACATTTTACAAGGAGAGGGGCTGAGTACCTTTTTTCCAGACTATCTGTTCAACAGGCTTAGAAGATTGGATGTGTTACTTCAGAGCAGATTTGCTTTCTGCCTTGGGAGGTATAGTATCTCCTTCTGGAGGCAAATTGCTCAGTACAGTGAATTAAGGTTTCCCTTTGGAAACAAAACATAGATACATACCACCTGTTATAAAACATCTGAATTCCCTAAACTCAGACCATCTTTACTGAAATGTGGCCAACTGTATACACAGGAGTCACCTGGCCCTCTTTGCAGTGTCCTATGGAAACTAGGGCTCAGGGAACTAGTATAAGAAAATGCTGATATTCTAACTATTGCTATTAACATATTTAAGAAGATCCTTTGCCTTTGACCCAAGAGTCTTATGTCTTCTGCTGACATCCACGTGAGAGTGGCAGTCAAAACTGGAAGTTTACAATTAGGGGAAAGTCTCAGGCCCTTCACATTCTCGACATGGCTTAACCCTGCATAACTACAGTCAAATAATTTTGGTGGACAATGTGGTCTTTCTTCATGCAGGAAAAAGTCACCTGATTCAAAGCAAAACAGAAACCAGAATGGTGAAAACCTGCCTGCCTAGAAGATGAGTTTGTAATAGCACAACTCCTTATCTTCTTCCTGCTTTTCTACTTTTGCAACTTTATTAATGCCACAACCCAAAACTGGAGTGTCCTCTTCCTTCCTCCCTGCTATGTAAATCTAGCTAATTAAGGGGGTAGGGGATCCTAACGGGTCACTAAGATTTTCCAGACGGTTCCAACTATTTATATCTTCTAGCTAACAACCTAAAGGTCACATTTCATTCCTTCGCCTCCTCAGTGTATCATTTATGTGTCAGCTCCCTTCTTCTGGTTTGCCCTCTTCTAGTCCTCTCCCATCACACCAGGCTTCCTTCTCTGCTGATCTCTGCCTCTGGGTCAGTACTGCCTTCACTTACACCATAACTCAGCTGCTTCTGAGTTTTTAACTGATGATATTTGAAAGAATTCTGTCCTTGAGATCCTCATTTCTTACTCTACCCATTCTCACCTATTCCCAACAACATTTTCTATTTCTATCTGCCTTTCCATTATTATTCTGAGTTTTATATCCAACTTCTGAATAAGAAATATATATGGATTTCAAAATTATAAAACCTTGCCATTCAAGCCATATATATCTTGTTCAAGTAATAATCTAATTGAAACACTGGCATTATCCATATAATTATTTTACATAATTAGAAAAACTTTTGTATTTAAAGGTTTTTGTAAAAGTATCTAGCCCATATTAAGTACTCAGTAAAGAATGATGACTATTTTATCCTTCTTACCCATACCCTTCTTATATATTAGAAGATATTCTTACCCCTCCCTTTGTATTTCCTGTCTTAGCAAATGCCACAGTATGGGAAACTGAGGGCCACTTTTCCTTCCCCTTTTTGCTTATCTTCTTCATGCAGTGGTTACCAAATTGTACCAATGTTACCTCAAAATATGTTTGATTATCAAGAATCATTGTCCACTTGCTTTTCTGCTGCTTTAATTCCAGATACTCTCTACTTGTTACCCTTACCTCCACATCTTTAATCTCTTTCTATTCTATCCACTGTTCATACAGCTGAGAGCTTTTACCTACTTTGCAACATCTCTGTGCTTCCAGGATATGTTCCAATATCTAGAGTAAAATATACAAATCTCAAAATCATTCCAGCCTTCTTATGACCTGGTCTCACACCAACACACATACTCCCATCCCTCCTGTCTTTTCTCCAACTACCTACAGCTTCATCCATTTCCTTTAACATTCAAAATATCTCATGCATTGGTATCCATAAGTCCCAGTTTCTACACTTGTCAACAATGTTTTTTTTTTTCCCCCTAGACCTGTCTTTCCCAATCAAACTATCATCATTCAAGTCTCATTTAAGTAGATTCAAGGTGGTTCAGTGGTAAAGAATCCACCTGCAATTCAGGAAACTTACAGGAGACCTGGGTTCTATCCCTGGGTTGGGAAGCTCCCCTGGAGTAGGAAATGGTAACCCACTCCAGTATTCTTGTGTGGGAAATACCATGGACAGAGGAATCTGGAGGACAGCAGTCCTTGGAGTTGCAAAAATTTGGAAAAGACTGAATGACTAAATAACAAAACAATAAAATCATTTTATATAAGTTTTTTTGTTTGTTTGTTTGTTTTTCTGTTTACTTCTGCCTTAGATTTACTCACTCCCTTCTTCCTATCCCTGCAGTCCTTTGTTGGACTATGGCTATCTTAATTCACTTGTACTTTGTTATTAACCTGAAGACCTCCCTGCTCATGCTAGTGCTAAGGAGTTCAGTCCCATCCGACTCTTTGCAACCCCATGGACTGTAGCTCACCAGGCTCCTCTGTCCATGGGATTTCCCAGCAAGGATACTGGAGTGGGTTGCCATTTCCTTCTCCAGGAGATCTTCCTGACCGAGGGATCCTGCCCAAGTCTCCTTTGTCTCCTGCATTTTTAGGCAGATTCTTTACCACTAAGTCACATGGGAATTCCAAGACCTCCTTTTCTAGGTAGAAAAGGTAAAAAATGAAAAAAAAAATGTAGTGATAATGATAGCAACAAGAAAAAAAATTGTTTTTCCTGTGTCCTAAGCTCTATGCTGAATGATTACTTTAAAAATTTTACTTCATTTTAGCTTAGATCTCAAAGTAACTTATAATATATTTAACTATTGTCATTCACATTTTGAAAATGGGAAAATCGAGCCTCATGAGGCAGAAATACCTTTCACAGTCACACAGCTAGTAACTGGAATATATAATGATATAGTTACCTAATGCTGCATTATGAGTTACCCCAAAGTGTAGTAGCTTAAACCATAGACATTTTATTATGTCTCACAAATTCGTGTGTTGGCTGGAGCCAGTTTGGAGGTTTCTCTGTTAGTCTTTCTCAATATTTCTCATACAGTAGAGCAAAATGGCAGACACTGCCTGATGGCTAGACATCTGGCACCTCAGAGTTCCTTGGTTGCCTTCTTTTTTTATGACATATTTCACTTTCTAGGTCCTCTTTACTTGGTCTCTCTCTCCACCAGGATAGTCTGCAACTTATACATAGTGAAGAGTAGAACTTTTTTTTACCTTGCATAGAAGTCCTAAAAGATCACTTTTTCTACATTGTTAGTCAAAGGAGTTACAGACACAGTTTAGATTTCAACATGAAAAAAGCTGCAAGTACATACTGAGTGGGGTGGAGAGTCTGACCATTTTAGAGGCTCTCTATCCCATGACAGGAGCTGGGACTCATTGATTCTTCCCCATTTACAGCAGGAAGATTGAGAAAACATGATTTTAATGGGATTGATATCCTTGAAGTACTGAACAGAGAATTAACATTTTCTTCCTTCTAGTCTGATTTGTTTTATATTTAATAGAGATGAAAGATATCTTATTTACTAAGAACCTGATGAAAACCATACTTGTATTTCTTACAAGAATGTTAAAACAGTGGAGAAGAAAGCAATAAGACTAAATAAGACTAATAATGTCTTTAGAGTTGGACCAAAGAAGAGAAGCTGCCTGACAGAAATTGTGCCATAGAAGAGGCACCAAATGCAGCAATCACTGTGACATAGGGAAAGAACTAGGAGGGAAAGTGTCCTAACGTGACTCTCTTCCTGCCATTTAATCACCTACTAGCAACATCTCTTTGACAGAGGATGAGTTGTTTGGATGGCATCGGTGACTCAATGGACATGAGTGTGAGCAAACCCCGGGAGATAGAAAAGGGCAGGGAAGCCTGGCATGCTGCAGTTCATGGGGTTGCAAAGAGTTGGACACGAGTTAGTGACTGAACAATGAACAACAAGAAACTTTCATTGGTGGAAACCCACTTATGTCATGAGAACAAGGAGGTCTGAGTGATACAGTCACCTGGGTCAGCTTCCCAGGAGAAATAACAGGGTAGAAAATGGAGGTGTCAAGGAAGATGGCAGTAAAGGAAAACCAGCATCTTGCTGATGGTGCTGCTGTTTTGTTGATGTCATTATTGTTGTTATTTCATGTAAAGCAATTATCCTCCAACAACAAAAAAAAAAAAAAAAAATGAAGAGAAAGAAAGAAAAAAATATATATATCCTTAGCTTATCCAAGGAACTAGAGTAAATTTAAAAAAAAAAATGTTTCAGACTTCGGTGGGTGTTCAGTGGTTAAGAATTCACATTTTAGTGATGTTGAGCATCTTTTCATGTGTTTGTTAGCCATCTGTATGTCTTCTTTGGAGAAATGTCTGTTTAGTTCTTTGGCCCATTTTTTGATTGGGTCATTTACTTTTCTGGAATTGAGCTGCAGGAGTTGCTTGTATATTTTTGAGATTAATCCTTTGTCTGTTTCTTCATTTGCTATTATTTTCTCCCAATCTGAGGGCTGTCTTTTCACCTTACTTATAGTTTCCTTTGTAGTGCAAAAGCTTTTAAGTTTCATTAGGTCCCATTTGTTTAGTTTTGCTTTTATTTCCAATATTCTGGGAGGTGGGTCATAGAGGATCTTGCTGTGATTTATGTCAGAGAGTGTTTTGCCTATGTTCTCCTCTAGGAGTTTTATAGTTTCTGGTCTTACATTTAGATCTTTAATCCATTTTGAGTTTATTTTTGTGTATGGTGTTAGAAAGTGTTCTAGTTTCATTCTTTTACAAGTGGTTGACCAGTTTTCCCAGCACCACTTGTTAAAGAGGTTGTCTTTTTTCCATTGTATTTCCTTGGCTAACAAACACATGAAAAGATGCTCAACATCACTCATTATTAGAGAAATGGAAATCAAAACCACAATGAGGTACCATTACACGCCAGTCAGGATGGCTGCTATCCAAAAGTCTACAAGCAATAAATGCTGGAGAGGGTGTGGAGAAAAGGGAACCCTCTTACACTGTTGGTGGGAATGCAAACTAGTACAGCCGCTATGGAAAACAGTGTGGAGATTCCTTAAAAAACTGGAAATAGAACTGCCATATGACCCAGCAATCCCACTTCTGGGCATACACACTGAGGAAACCAGATCTGAAAGAGACATGTGCACCCCAATGTTCATCGCAGCACTGTTTATAATAGCCAGGACATGGAAGCAACCTAGATGCCCATCAGCAGATAAATGGATAAGGAAGCTGTGGTACATATACACCATGGAATATTACTCAGCCATTAAAAAGAATTCATTTGAACCAGTCCTAATGAGATGGATGAAGCTGGAGCCCATTATACAGAGTGAAGTAAGCCAGAAAGATAAAGAACATTACAGCATACTGACACATGTATATGGAATTTAGAAAGGTGATAACGATAACCTTATATGCAGAACAGAAAAAGAGACACAGAAATACAGAACAGACTTTTGAACTTTGTGGGAGAATGTGAGGGTGGGATATTTCAAAAGAACAGCATGTATACTATCTATGGTGAAACAGATCACCAGCCCAGGTGGGATGCACGAGACAAGTGCTCGGGCCTGGTGCACTGGGAAGACCCAGAGGAATCGGGTGGAGAGGGAGGTGGGAGGGGGGATCAGGATTGGGAATACATGTAAATCCATGGCTGATTCATATCAATGTATGACAAAACCCACTGGAAAAAAATAATAATAAAAAAAAAAAAAAAGAATAGGAAAAAAAAAAAAAAAAAAGACAAAGTTAGGGAGCCCCTCAAGGCTCAGTCTGGATGGCCATGCTGTCTAATGTGGGGAGCCACTACTCCGTGTGACAGTTTAAATGGAAATAAAATAAACTTTCTCAAAAAAAAAAAAAAACAAGAATTCACATTTTAATGCAAGAGGCACAGGTTCAATTGATTCCTGGTCCAGGAAGATTCCACATGCCACAGAGCAACTAAGGCTGTCGGCCACAAATACAGAAGCCCCGTGCCCTGTAACAAGAGAAGCCACCTCAATGAGAAGCCCGTGTCCCACAGCTAGAAAGCCCCCTCTCACTGCAACTAAAGAAAGCCCTAAACATGCAGCAAGGAAAACTCAGTACAGCCAAAAAGAAATAAGATTTTTAACAGAGAAATGCTCCCCCAAAATTGTTTCACTATATATGAATTTCTTGATAATTGAACTCTGGTTAATTGAGGTTGTACTTGCTTTTAACTGAACACATAGTAATTAATATGGACTTAGAGAATAATTGTTTCCCTGTGGTTCAGATGGTAAAGAATCTGTCTGTAATGTGAGAGGCCCAGGTTCAATCCCTGGATAAGGATGATCCCCTGGTGAAGGGGATGGCAACCCACTCCAGTATTCTTGCCTAGAGAATTTCATGGATAGAGGAGCCTGGTAGGCTACAGTCCATGGGGTTGCAAAAAGTTGGACATGGCTAAGCCACTAACACTTTCATTTTTTTCTTAAAACCTATTAAGATTCTCCTCTTTGTTCCTCATTCTTCTGCCACTCTGTCCCCACCTTATCCCCTCTTATTATTTGCTCATCAGAGAATTTTGTGATTCAGAAGAGCTTATTCACAAGGGGAACTCTCAAAATTAAAAAAAAAAAAGAAAGAAATCAGTTGAATATCCGCACCTAGCTCCTAGGCTGAACAATGAACAGAAAACCTTTTTAGCTTTTTATATACAAGGAACTTCAGCAGTGTGCCAAATATGACTTTTTGGTGCTTGTCTAATCAAAGCATGTACTGGAAAGGAAATTGATACAAAGCTTCTTTTTTTTCCCACTGTGATTTTTATTCTAGGTCACCATATTTCTCTTATACACGATACCTAAAACATTTCTGTCAAATTAACTTCTGGAATTAGAACAGACACTGTCCTGGAACAACCTCCAGAGGTACAGTTTTTCACAGGTTGGTGTCTTTAATTTAATTTCTAATTAATGAAATCCATCATGGTGATTCATGTTGCTTTACAGTTTGGGCCTATCTTACATTTTTTTCTTGTTTTCAGTGCTCTATGGCATTCATTAAAAAAGGCATAAATAAAATTGGAAATGGGTGGGAGGGTAATAAGTGAGATAAAGTCATATTTCCATGGAGAATTCTTAAATCATTCTACTCTTTTCCAGTAAATATGATTATTCTGTTGCTGTCCATCATGGAGTCACCAGTCTACATTCCTCAACTAAAGTATTATAGAAACCCTCCTTCTTCTGCTTTATTTTGTTTAATATAGATCTCCACACACATTGTTTCATTTTAGAATTTCCATTGTTGCTCCATCTAAGAGAGATCTTTTCCCATATAGAATTAATTTTGTAAAACTATACAAATGGCCCATGTCTCTATAGGGAAATGATGCCCAGAATAAAGCAATCAACATGTTAAAATAGATCATCTCAGAGGCATAAAGCAGTCCTGCATAAGTCAGCATAACTTCCCATAAAATTCATGACTGACTCAGCACACACGGGCAGCCATTAGTTCTCCAAAGCATCTTTCTATTTCTTTTATGACTTAGCAGCCAGCTTTTAGGAAGTCCATAATCAGAGGAATCAAAATGGCTTCTTAATTACTGAGATCACAAAAGGCGTTGATGGCCCCATTAGGAATAAATGAAGCCTTGACATATAAATTCATGCAAAAGGGCTACTCGATTCTCAGGCTTCCCTTCCTAAGTTTGATTTCTGAAACAAAGGTATAATTCTTATGATCTTCATACAATTCTATCCTGTTTTCTAGCAACATATAGTATTATGCATGATGTAAGGGACAGATATATAAGGTTGTCATTATTATGAGTTCTTTTTCAACAGTCAAAGTATACTAACAAGATCTAACACAGGTATGATGAAAAATTCTTTTGGAAATATGGCCTTTATTTAGGAAGCTTTGCATTATATATTTATATACAAGAAAAAAGTTCAAAATTATGCTGCTGCTGCTGCTAAGTCGCTTCAGTTGTGTCCGACTCTGTGCGACCCCATAGACTGCAGCCCACCAGGCTCCCCCGTCCCCTGGATTCTCCAGGCAAGAACAGTGGAGTGGGTTGCCATTTCCTTCTCCAATGCTTGAAAGGGAAAGTGAAAGTGAAGCCACTCAGTTGTATCAGGCTCTTAGCGACCCCGTGGACTGCAGCCTACCAGGCTCCTCCATCCATGGGATTTTCCAGGCAAGAGCACTGGAGTGGGGTGCCATTATGAAGCAATGAAAATCAATGTATGAATAATCAACCTGTGAGGCTTCCCTACAGGCTCAGTGTTAAAAACAAACAGACAAACAAACAAAAAAACAACAACACTCACCTCTTAAGGCAGGAAACAGGAGCTCAATCCTTATGTTGAGAAGATCCCTTAGAGAAAGAAATGGTAACCAATTCCAATATTCTTGGCTGAGAAATCCCATGGACAGAGAAGAGCAGCAGACTATAGGCCACGGGGTCACAAAAGAGTTGGACATGACTTAGAGACTAAACAACAACAACAATAATATCGACCTATATCTTCTCATTACCTTTGAATCCATGATCCAGGAATAATTCAGTTATCTTCTTTGCCATAAAATGTTACAATATTTCAAAATAATTGGGATATTTAAATTTGCGTAACAAATCCCTGAATTTACTCTTTACTTACAAGTGATGGGACTAGAAAGTGAAGAGGAACTAAAGAACATCTTGATGAAGGTGAAAGAGGAGAGTGAAAAAGCTGGCTTAAAACTCAATATTCAAAAGATTAAGATCACGGCATCTCGTTCTATCACTTCATGGCAAATAGATGGGGAAACAATGAAAACTGTGACAGACTTTTAATTTCTTGTGCTCCAAAATCACTACAGATGGAGGCTGCAGCCATGAAATGAAAAGATGCTTGCTCCTTGGAAGAAAGCTATGACCAACCTAGACAGAATATTAAAAAGCTAAGACATTACTTTACTGACAAAGGTCTGTCTAGTCAAAACTATGGTTTTTTCCAGTAGTTATGTATGGATCTGAGAGTTGGATCATAAAGAAAGCTGAGTGCCAGAGAACAGATGCTTTTGAACTGTGGTGTTGGAGAAGTCTGTTGAGAGTCCCTTAGACTACAAGGAGAACAAACCAATTAATCCTAAAGGAAATCAGTCCTGAATATTCATTGGAAGGACTGATGCTAAAGCTGAAACTTCAATAATTTAGCCACCTGATGTGAAGAGCTGACTCATTTGAAAATACCCTGATGCTTGGAAAGACTGAAGGCAGGAGGAGAAGAGGACAACAGAGGCTGAGATGGTTGTTTGGCATCACCAACTTGATGGACATGAGTTTGAGCAAGCTCCAGGAGTTGGTGATGGACAGGGAAGCCTGGCTTGTTGCAGTCCATGGGGTCACAAAGAGTCAGATATAACTGAGCAACTGAAGTGAACTGAACTGAACTGATGGGACCAGATGCCATGGTCTTAGTTTTTTGAAAGTTGAGTTCTTTCAACTTTCTTCTCCACTCTCCTCTTTCTTTTTCAGCTTCAGCCAGCTTGTTCACTCTCCTCTTTCGCTTTCATCAAAAAACTCTTTAGCTCCTCTTCACTTTCTGCTATAAGGGTGATGTCATCTGCATATCTGAGATTATTGATATTTCTCCTGGCAATCTTGTTTCAAGCTTGTGCTTCATCTAGCCTGTCATTTCACATGATGTACTCTGCATATAAATCAAACAAGAAGGGTGACAATATACAGCCTTGACATGCTCCTTTTCCAATTTGGAACTAGTCATTGTTCCATGTCCAGTTCTAACTGTTACTTCCTGACCTGTATACAGATTTCTCAGAGAGGTAGTTAAATGTTGTGATCCACACGGTCAAAGGCTTTAGCATAGTTAATAAAGCAAAAGTAGATATTCTTCTGAAATTCTCTTGCTTTTTCTATGATCCAACAGGTGTTAGCAATTTGATCTCTGGTTCTTCTGCTTTGTCTAAATCCATTTGAACATCCGGATGTTCTTGGTTCACATACTGTTGAAACCTAGCTTGGAGAACTTTGAGCATTACTTTGGTAGTGTGTGAAATGAGTGCAATTGTGTGGGACTTTGAACGTTCTTTGGCATTCCCTTTCTTTGGGATTGGAAGGAAAAGTAACCTTTTCCAGTCCTGTGGGCACTGCTGAGTTTTCCAAATTTGCTGGCACATTGAGTGCAGCACTTTAACAGTATCATCTTTTAAGATTTTAAATAACTTAGCTGGAATTCCATCACCTCCACTAGTTGTCTTCACAGTGATGTTTCCTAAAGCCCACTTAACTTCACACTCTATGATGTCTGGCTCTAGGTGAGTGAAATAACTGTTACAGTGTAATATTTATAAATATCATATCATAATATTGTTAATATTGATAAATATCATATTGTAACAATGTCGTGTTAGTAAAGCCATGTGGGTCTTTCCTGGTGGTTGAGTGGATAAGAAATCTGCTTTACAATGCAGATTGTAGGACAGGTTGAAAATGTGCTCCCAGAAGATCCCACATGCTGTGGGGCAACTAAGCCCCTGCACCACAACTACTGACCCTGTGTGGCAAAGAGCCTGTGCTCCACAATAGGAGAAGCTACCCCAGCCAGAAGCCAGTGCAACACAGTGAAGTGTAGCCCCCCCCCCCGCCTCAATTAGAGAAAGCCCATGCACAGCCAAGAAGATCTAATGCAACCAAAAATAAATAATAATTTTTTTAAAGTTGCAAACTGAGGATGTTTTATTGTTATTAATATCATAATTGCTTCTTATATTTATTTTATACACATTTCCCTCATAACTTATAATCGTCAGTGTAACTGAATTATTTTTGCAACATCCTTTTCAAAGTGTTGCTACCTGCTATCCCTGCCTTCTAGGAGGTCAAGATAATGGAATCATTTTCCATTTTTTCTTAAAGGAGCTCTTTATTCAAAGCATTTTACTCAGATGTCAGCTGTGCAAAATAGATGAAAATAAAGCTCTTCTGCTTGAAGAAGGAGTTAGGCCCAAGAGTCCCATTTGGCTCCCCAGCCTCCTCCAAGACCTGTGAATATAATATTACCACAATTTGAAAATTGCTGCTCTGTGTCTAGAAAGGACTGCTCAAATTAGTTACCTGAACATTGCCCACTGAAACAAGGGGACTTCCGGCCTAGACTTTATATTCACCTCACTTGCTGGTTTATTTTCTTGTACAGAGTAGCTACTCAATGGTTTTTTGACTGGCTTGATTTAACTGTTTCTTTACCATTTCCTTCCCAATCCTTTTTTTCTCTTTTATTCCTTGAACTGTTCCTTTTTTATTTCTGATCAAACATGCACACACATACACACACATACACATATACATACATGTATGCTAACGCAGACTCACACATGCATGAATGCATAGGAATTCATCATAAGTTTTCACCCACAGTCAGCTGGATCACTGTACCTGTGATGCAATCTAGTTGTTTCTAAAGGCCGACAAAAGTACTTAAGTGCATTGCTTTGCAATCTGGTAATTTTGATCATTTCAAGCCAAATAATCACATTAACCTCTGGAAATGCGTTCTCAGGTTATCTGACTACAGTGGTTAATTTTGAAATCCACACCAACAGCAAAGACTGAAAATGTCCATGATCACAACATTTTGGGAAATGAAAGAGCCCCAAGCATTCATGTTAGTGTAACCGAATGTATTTATACTAAAAGAGCTAGTCAAAAATTCAAAATGAAATAAAAGCTAAGAAAATAAGTATTTTTTTTAATAAGTATGTTTTTATATTTACAAATTTTATTAAGTTTTCACTGGCTAGCACCTTCAGTATTATATTAATAAATTGTGGAAAATAGAATAGCATCTTATGTATCTGAATTAGCTAAGAAATGGTGTGTTAGGAATGACTACATTTGTCATCACTGAAATATTTTTTAATCATTTAAGATCATTAAATGATTAATCTCATTCTTTAGTTAACATATTATGTGAAATATATTTATATTTATGTTGAGGGGATTAAGCATCATCATTATGAATATATCAAACAAACCATTCAAATCAATTGAGCCTTGAAACCTCTGGTAATGACAACAAAGTGAAGTGGATATATGAACATTGCCACAGATAATAATTATAAAAATTTAAATAGAATATATTATAAAAATTAGTTAAGACACTGGAAAGCATTTCAAAGCAAAGAAAAACAAGACAATAGTTAATTTTCAAAAAACTGAAAATGGAAGAGAAAAGTTCTACTGGTTTATGTCTTTCTGGCTTGAGGATGTTGGCCATCCCTCAACTTGACTTCAGTGAAAGTAGAAAAATAGAGTGATAGGATATTTGCCATAACCTCAAATGATTCCCCTAAACATTAATTACTGTCATGATTTTAATATACATATATACTCCACTTTTTTCAATATTCTTCATCTCAGAAAGCAAACTTAATTCACATTAATTTCTTTTCTTTTAAATGTGGGCTGGACTTAGTGATTGATTTATAAAGAAATCACATCAAGAAAGAAAAAAAAAAATACTTTACAGTGGTGAAACCTAACAGATGTCACTTCAGCCAAATTGCAAAGTTAGCATCACCAGTTCCAAGTCATGATAGAGTTTACCCATTGACATGGTGTGATGGAAGGACACTTCATCTCTTTGCTATGCTTTCCTAAAATCCATAACCCCAGTCTAATCATAATAAGCATCAGACAAACCAAACTGAAGAAATATTATACACAATTCTTGACTGATAATTTTCAAAAGTGTCAAAGTGATGTAAAAGAAAGAAAGATGGAAAAACTATCACAGATGGAAGGAGACTATAGAGTCATAGTAACTAAATTTAAATTGGGATCCTGATTTTAATCTGGAATAGAAAAAAATAGTATAAAATCTGATGAAATTCAAATAAAGCCTATAGTAGATGAATAGTACTCTGCTAATATGGTCATGCTAACATTAAGAGAGACTGGGTGAAAGGTATATGGTGAAGCTCTGTACTATTTTTTATAACTCTTCTGCAGGTCTATAAGTTCAAAATAAAAAGTAAAATGTAAACAAAACAAACAAAAGCATCATCTCTTACATCACACACTGTGAATGAGACAGAAGCTCAGGACTATCACTAATTTCTCAACTGCAAGGAGCTGGACCAACCTCCATCACTTCTGACTGCACATCTTTGGAGCAAGTGACTGCTATAACCAGTGTGTGAAATCCCCCAGATATATTGTGGACTTCAAAATGGATGGGATATTTACAGTTTCACAGGCAGCTAACACGTTGGCCAGCAGCTGAAAAGGACAAGATTTAAAAATTGGCAAAAGAACAGTGAAAGTCATGGCTATCTCCCAATTGGTCGAAGTATTACCAAACCAGAGTGCTAAAGAATATAGAAAAGGTAGTTAAGTTGATCCACATAAAGGGCGTTCCAAAGAGGAATGGCAGATTTCTTCCTTATGACCTAGATTGGTAAGCTACCTCAATCCTATCTTTATGTCAGAGAGTCCTAGGCCAATTTCTCTGACTTCAGGGAGGTTGCAAGCTTGGCATGGCCCAGAGAGCAAAGGGATCTGCAGCTGAAGTTACTGTGACTGAAAAGACAAATCTTTGCTGATTGCAGGTATGTCTCTGTCTAAGGCAAACAGTCACTGAATGTACTAACCAATTATATGAACATATGGATTCTTAAACATTATCTATAATTTGCTTAAAATACCTTTTTTTCCCCAAAAAAATAGAAGATAGAGTGAGCCAAACAGAATAGAGGCAAATAAAAGGACAATTAAAAGAAATTATTAATTTAATATTTGCTGAAAAGCAAAAGCAAATCCTGTAGAATTCTTGTTTGATATAATCATGAAGGTGACTGTGCCTCATCTGTGTTATGGATGTTTCCATATTTTATGTTGTAAAGAGATAAAATATGGTTAAGTCTCAGCAGCTCAATTATGAGGGATAAAAATTGCCAATTATGACTTCTTTAGATCTCACAATAAGCAAATTATGGAGCAAATTTTCTCATCTTGGTTCACAATTGAGTTCATATTATGTAATGTTAGCCTAGCTTTTTCATTAAAGCAACAGTAGAAAATGATTGTTAATGAGCATAAGAAAGTATTTTTGACATGGAAATAGCTATTTCTACTTTTCAAAACTTTTTGTTCTTTTAAGAAGACAAATATTCCACCTTATAAACATGTTTGCAAAATGCCCATTTTTAAGATAAAGTCCAAGTCAGCACATGCGTAGATGAGCACACTTAATAAATGATATCTGAACTTTTTCTAATTTTTGATAAGAAAAGAAGGAGAGGGAGAAAGACAGAAAAAAGAAGAGAAAGAAAAGAGGGAAAAAGAAAGAAAAAAAATAAAGAAGAAGCAGAAAGGATGGAGGAAAACAGTATACATAGGAGGTAGATTGCTTTCTTTAGGGACCACTATGCATGTTATATGTACATGTATATTAGCTACTTTCTTATTCTTGTCTTCATTCAAAATTCAGAAGTTTGCAGACCAGAGAGAAAGACATACTTTTAAACCACAAATCTTTACTCCCCAAAGAGGATTTGATAATGAAAGATGAATTAAAATCCTCAGATATTCACTATTCCTTCATACAGAGTTCTAATCTAATGAAAGGAACCAGAATATGCCATCTTGAATATGTCTGTTTGGTATACAGATTATTTTGAACTAAAAGCCTTTGAGAACCAACAGAGGCAGGAAAAGCTCTAAAACCAGGGCATAAGTTTTCCTTTTGTAAAGAAAATTTACCTTTTTAAAATAAATTTCCATTTGTAAAGATGTCTCCTTCTCCCTGACTTGAATAAGGAGAAATTAATAACTTATCAATGAAAAAGGTAATGGCTTAAATTTGCAACATCAATATTACTAAACAAGCCTACTTTACCAAACTTTTTCTTTATCTTCTCCCTATAACTTGCCCATGACAGAAGTCCAATGCCTCTTTCTTTTTTACCTTGAAATTACATTTAAAATATTCTAACCAACTCTGAATTACTCATAACTGGGTGCTGCCATGTATAAATGTAGGATGCATGTGTCAATGTCTATTTCTCTCTTGTTAATCTACCTTTCCCCAGTGTAATTTATAGGGTTGTAGGGAAAGAATCTAAAATGGATAGAGGAAAAAGATTTATTCTTCTTCTTCTACAATATACAACATTCCACAGGTAACTTAGATCATTATTTTCAGTTGAAAAATGCAGAACTTAGACACATATGAATTCCTAGACTTAAAGGAATAAAACTTGTTAACATAAGATTTTCATCTATTTTCTGTGATAATTAACACCTTTATTGCTACAATTTGACAAATATGCAATGTGATGTTTTACCATTGTGAGATGATTACCACGATCAAGCTAGTTAACATACCCATACCCATCACCTATTTTTGGTGTGGTGAAAACACTAGGAATTTACTCTCTTAGCAAAATTTTAAATATATAATACATTATTATTAACTATAGTCACCAGTACATTAGGTTTCTATAACTTATTCATGCTTTGACTAGTATCTCCCTATTTCCCCCAGGACCATTTTTTTTTTTTTTTTTAATTCTAATTATTTCAACATTATTTCTCCCCTCATTACTTTCAGAGTCTGATAGATTAGGAGTAGTAGTGTAGAATATTATCATTGAAGTGCGTTGTTTGTTCACTGCATGAAACATTTTTAGACCCCGATGCTGGGAAAGACTGAAGGCAGGAAAAGAAGAGGATGACTGAGGATGATGATTTGATTGCATCGCCAACGCGATGGGAATGAGTTTGAATAGGCCTGGGAGTTGGTGGACAGGGAAGCCTGGCGTGCTGCAGCCCATGGGGTTGCGAAGAGTCAGACATGACTGAATGACTGAACTGAACTGAACTCCATTTTCTTCTGTTCAGACACCAAGTTATGACACCAGGGACTGCAGCACGCCAGGCTTCCCCGTCCCCAGCAGTCTCCCACAGTTTGTCCGACTTCATGTTCATTTCATTGTTGATGCCATCCAACCATCTCAGCTTCTGTTGCCCCTTTTTCCTTCTATTTTCAATTTTTCCCAGCATCAGGGTCTTTTCCAATATGTTGGCTCATCACATCAGGTGGCCAAAGTATTGGAGTTTCAGCTTCAGCATCAGCCCTTCCAATGAATATTCAGTGTTTATTCCCTTTAAGATTGACTGACTTGGTCTCTTTGCTGTCCAAGGGACTCTCAAGAGTCTTCAGTTCAAAAACAGTTCAAAAACAGCAATTCTTCGGCACTCTGTCTTCTTTACGGTCCAGCTCTCACAACCGTATGTGACTACTGGAAAGACTATAGGTTTGACTATACAGACCTTTGTTAGTAAAATGATGTCTTCGTTTTTTAACACACTTGTCTAGATTTTCATAACTTTCCTGCCAAGGAGCAAGCATCTTCTAATTTCATGATGCAGTCACCATCTACAGTGATTTTAGAGACCAAGTAGAGGAAATCTGTTACTGCATCCACATTTTCCCCTTCTATTTGCCGTGAAGTGTTGGGGTCTGATGCCATGATCTTAGGTTTTGTTTGATTTGTTTTGTTTACTTTTTAGCATTTAGTTTTAAGCAGTCTTTTTCATTTTCTACATTAATGCTCATCAAGAGGTTTTTTAGTTTCTTTTCACTTTCTGCATTAGAGTGGTATCCTTCACATATCTGAAGTAGTTGATATTTCTCCCAGCAATCTTGTTTGAAATCTCCCAGCAATCTTGATTCCAGCTTGTAACTCATCCAGCCCAGCATTTCTCATGATGTGTTCTGCATGAAACATGGTTACGATATTCCTTGACATACTCCTTTACCAATTTTGCACCAGTCAGTTGTTCCATGTCTGATTCTAACTGCTACTTCTTGATCCATATACAGGTTTCTCAGGAGATAGGTAAGATGGTCTGGTATTCCCATCACTTTAAGAGTTTTCCACAATTTATTATGATCCACACAGCCAAAGGCTTTAGTGTAGTCAATGAAACAGTAGTAGATCTTTTTCTGGAATTACCTTGCTTTCTCTATGATCCAGCCAAAGTTGACAATTTGATCTCTGGTTCCTCACTTTTTCTAAATCTTGCTTGGACATCTTGAAGTTCTTGGTTCATGTAACGCTGAAACCTAGTTGCAGGATTGTGAACATAACCTACTGGCATTGGAGGTGAGTGTAACTGTCTGGAGGCTTGAACATTCTTTAGTACTGTGCTTCTTGGGAATTGGGATGAGGATTGATTCTTTCCAGTCCTGTGGTTACTGCTGGGTTTTCCAAATTTGCTGACATAATGAATGCAGCACTTTGATAACATCATCTTTTAGGATTTTAAATAGCTTTGCTGAAATCCCATCACCTCCACTAGCTTTATTGGCAGCAGTGCCTCCTAAGGGCCTCTTGAATTCACACTCCAGAATATCTGGCTCTGGGTGAGTGACCACACCATCGTGGTCATCTGGGTCATTAAGCTAGTTTTTGTACAGTTCTTCTGTGTATCTTTCTTGCCATCTCTTCTTGATCTTTTCTGCTTCTATTAGGTCTTTACATTTTCTATTTTGTTGTAAACATCTTTGGATGAAATGTTCCTTTACTATTTCCAATTTTCTTGAAGAAATCTCTGATCTTTCCCCTTCTGTTGTTTTCCTCTATTTCTTTGCATTGTTCATTGAAGAAGACCTTCTTGTCTCTCCTTGCTATTCTCTGGAACTCTGCGTTTAGTTTGGTGTACCTTTCCCTTTCTCCCTTGCTTTTCACTTCTCTTCTTTCCTCAGATATTTGTAAAGCCCCCTCAGAAAACCACTTTACCTTCTTCCTTTTCCTTTTTCTTTGGGATAGTTTTTGTTTTTGTTTTCCTGCCTCCTGTACAATAATATGGACCTCTGTACATAGGTATTCAGACACCCTGTTTGTTAGATCTAATCACCTGAATCTATTCATCACCTCCACTGTACATTCATAGGGGATTCGATTTAATTTGTACCTGACTTCCCTAGTGGTTTCCCCCACTTTCTTCAGTTTGAGCCTGAATTTTGTGATAAGGAGCTGATTATCTGAACCACAGTCAGCTCCAGGTCTTGTTAGATTACATAGAGTTTCTCTAATTTTGGCTAAAAGAATGTAAGCAATCTGATTCTGGCATTGACCATTTGGTGATGTCGACATGCAAAGTTGTCCCTTGTGTTGTTTAAAAAGAGTGTTTGCTATAACCAGTGAGCTCTCTTGGCAGAATTTTGTTAACCTTTGCCCTGCTTCATTTTGTACTCCAAGGCCAAACTTGCCTGTTACTCCAGGTATTTCTTGACTTCCTGCTTTTACATTCCAATCCCCTATGATGAATAAGATATATATTTTTTAGAGTTAGTTCTAGGAGGTCTTCATAGAACTGATCAGCTTTTTCAGCATAGGTGGTTGGAGCAAAGACTTGAATTACTGTGATGCTGAACGGTTTGCCTTGGAAACAAACTGGGATCATTCTGTCATTTTTAAGGTTACACCGAAGTACTGCATTGCAGACTCTTTTGTTAATTATAAAGGTTATTCCATTTCATCTAGGGATCCTTGCCCATAGAAGTATATGTAATGGTCATCTGAATTAAATTCACCTATTCCCATCCATTTTAGTTCACTGATTTCTAAGATGTTGATGTTTACTCTTGGTATCTCCTCCTTGACTATGTCCAACGTATCTTGATTCATGGACCTATTATCCCAGATTCCTATGCAATATTGTTCTTCACAGCATCGGACTTTACTTTCACCACCAGACACATACACAACTGGGCATCGTTTCTGCTTTGGCCCAACTGCTTCATTCTCTCTGGAGTTATTAGTAGTTGTCCTCCACCCTTCCCCAGTAGCATATTGGACACCTTCAGACTCAGGGTTCCTCTTCTTCTGGTGTCTTATATTTTTGCCTTTTTATACAGTTCATGGGGTTCTCATATCAAGTATACTGGGAAAGTTTGCCAGTTTCTCCTCCATCCCCAACAAAGTCCTTCTCAATTCCCTAGGTTTCTGCTTTCTTAGATATTCTGTTACATCTTTTCTTACTATTGCAACCCAAAGGAAGTTTGATTTCTTTAAAACCTTGAACCGTGTTTAAGATCTGTACACTCTGGACACATCACTTAGCATTTAATAATGGCCAATTATATATATATATATAATTGATATATATATACATTGCCAATCCTTTGAAATCAGTCTGAGTTTATTTTTCCATTGGACATGCAAGACTTAAATATATTGTCTTTATCTACCATTAAGTCATAAAGTAACAATGGAGATGGGCCAAATGTTTCATATAAATATCATCAAAGCCATGAACAGGATAATTGGAGGTGATAGTAAAGTATTGTCTACCAGGAGGGTGAATTTTCTTCTTAGCAGCAAAGTTGTACATTTTTAAAGTAACTAAAAGATAATTATTATAGAAGATCAAAGTTTAAGCATTGAAGCCATCACTTGTTTTCCTATAACAAAATGCTAAGAAATCACTGCCCCTCTCAGCCAGTGATCTATGTCATTAATGCCATACATCGAACTTAGAGTCACTTCCTATTTAATCTTCCTGGATTTGCTATATAATTCCTCCCCAAATGACCCATTGAGCTGGTATTTTTTATTACTTCAACTCAACACAAAAGTTAACTTGGGTATAGGAAATATTATTTTTTAAATGAAAGTATTTTGCTTAGAAGGAGTCTTTGAAAAGAGCTCAGATGGATTCAGCAAGAGCATATGCTTTGATATGTTGAAAGAAACCTGCTTCACAAATAAGATGAGATTTTTTTAATGCAAATGACCTCATACTGATATATGTTGCAGTGAGTATATATTTGGATGATTTTTTAAAGAATTTCAGTATGGAAAGAAAGATCAGGAGAGTAGTAGAAAGCCAAGGAAGCACACAAATGCAATTCTAATAATCCTTAGCCTGAAAAGTGTGGGAATCATGTTTCAGAAGTAGAGTGCCACTTCCAGAAGTAAAACCACTTACTGCAAGAGCTTCATATTGCACATAATAAAAAATGACAAAAACCAACACATGAGCTGCCACTCCCTACTCCTGTAGACAGGACAGATATGACATCAAAAATTTCTTAGTCAATCTTTGTTTCTATCTCTAGCTATAGACAGTCATTTACATGCTTTCTCTATGCATATGTTTTTCTATGTTTTCTTTTCTTTTTTTTCTGGTAGTTTCATAAAATGAAAAAAAAAAATGAAATAACATGTAGTCTTCTACTCTGTCTTCTCCACTTAAGATAATGATTTTGAGGTTTATCCTTGTATATGTTAGTATTTTGTTATTTATTGATCAATTGTGCTCAATTTATATAAAACATTTTGTTTATACTTTCATCATTTGATGCACTTTGGGATTGGTTCTAATCTGGGGCTATTGTGAATAATGCTCCCATGAAAGCCTTTGCATACCTAACTGCTCTTGGTAGATTCCCAGGTGTGGAGATGCTGGGTCATAATGGTCAATTTCTGCTTAATTTTCAAAAAGCTATCAGGTTCCAAACAGGCTATCCAACCATTCCCATTTAACCATCAGTACAGGCACTAGTGCTAAAGGACCCATCTGTTGGTGTAGGAGACATAAGAGACATGGGTTCGATCCCTGTGTTGGGAAGTTCCACTGGAGGAAGGCATGGCAACCTACTCCAGTATTCTTGCCTGGGGAATCCCATGGACAGAGGAGCCTGGGGAACTAAAATCCATAGGATCCCAAAGTGTCAGACATGACTGAAGCAACTTAGTGCACACACATGAAGAAGTTGTAAATTTTTCACATACTTGTAGCCTGTATTTTATGAGTATGGCTATTCTAATTGGGTGTGAAGTGGAATCCTGTTTTACTTTTTATTTTCATAATTGCTAAAAATCTTATAAATCTTCTGATGTGCTTAATAGCCATTCCTAACAACTTCTTTATTGACTGTGCAAATCTCTGTGCAGATCTTTTTTATTTGATTTTTTTCTCTGATTATTTAATTAAAAAAAAACTTTTATGTTTTCTGCATGCAAGTCATTTATTAAATATATGAATTGCAAATAATTTCTCCTAATTTGTGGTTTGTCTTTTTTTGTTTGTTTGTTTGATGGCTTGTTTTTCTTTTTTTATTAGTTTATTTTTTTATGAATTGTTTTTGAAATTTCACCTAAGAATCCTATCAAATCCAAGTCCCTGAACATTTTCTTCAGCCAGTACCACACTGCTTTTACAAAGTCAAAACTTCAGAAACAGTAAAATTAAAACTAGGCCAGTAAAGTAGTGTTTAGTAAGAAAGAGTTAATTGTGCACAAAAATACAGTTTGCAAGCTGAGTCTTCAAATTCAAAACTGATGTGAAGGTGAGGGGCAAAATGTTACAGGATGGTCTATAAAGTGAAAATGAGAAAGTTGTTTATCTTTTACAAAAAATGGATTACAATGAGGGTTTCCGTTTGTCGGGCTGCGGGTTAAAATGATTATCTTCTACCATTTTAGGAAGATAACATTTTTTGGTCATCAGAGGAACAAGGAATAACCAAAGTTTCCTTAATGTTCATAAAATAAGGTAGGTTTAGTTTTGCTCAAGGGACTTCCCTGGTAGCTCAGCTGGTAAAGTTTCCACCTGCGATGCGGAGGGCCTGGGTTTGATACGCGGGTTGGTAAGTCCCCTGGAAGAGAGCATGGAAACCCATTCCAGTATTCTTGCCTGGAGAATTCCACAGACACAGGAGCCAGGAGGGCTAGTTTTTAGGGTCATACAGAGTCGGACACTACTGAAGCAACTAAGCAGCAGTGTCCATTTTGCTTCAGGGCTCAACTGGTTGGTTGCTTGGGGGATTTTCAAACCACTTTATTTTAACAACTTGTATATTTGAATTAAGTATGTAAATTGCTCTTTTTCTCCTCTTCCTTCCCTTTTATTCTTTGTCTTCATTTTACTCAGCACTTTCAAAACACATTTACATCTGTTCTCTGTCTTCACTCCATTCTCTCTCATGACATCTCATCCCTTATCCTTATTTTCTGTAAATAAGTCTTTTTTCTTGGGAAAGTTTTAAGATTTTCTCTTTATCTTTATTTTATGTGTTTTATTTGTTTGTTTTAATCATGTGTGGGGTGCACTGAATCTGAATTTCTTTAATCTTTAATTTGATGTCTTTCATTAAATTCAGCCAATATTTCATCCTACATATATTTTTTCACCCCATTTCCTCTTCTTTTGCTGCTTCTGGGCTTCTATACAAACAAATTTTACGCTTACTTATTTGTTTTTCACAGATATTATGTTTTCTTTCTTTCTTTTTTTCTTTTTGTATAATTTCAACTGTTCTGTCTCACGTTCACTAATTCTTTCTTCTGCTGTATCCATTCTGCTGATAAACTCATCAAAATTATTTTTTATCTCTGATGTCAATTTTTTCATTCTAGAATTTTTAGCCAAAATTGTTAATTTTATCTTATTTTTATATACACATTCTTTGTTATATCCTTTATTGTACTTATTGTTTTAAAGTTCATCTTTGATAATTTCAACATTAGTGCTTCTGTTTCTACTGATCATTTTACCTTTTACTGATTGGTCACACTTTTTTTTTTCCCTCATAATTTTGGTTGAACACAGGCAGTATGTGAAAAATAACTGGAAATAATAAAGTATATATTTTTTTGTCTATGCAAGTGCATGTCTGCTTTTTGTTCAGACTGGCGCCATGAGGAAGAGGTTGCTGAGTCAATCTAGTTTGTTGTGCTTGGTCTGGTCTTTGATCTAGTCCATGGTTGAGCATGGTCTAGTCTCCGTTCTTACATTAAATTCAAATTTGCAAGTAATTTAATTAATTTGAGGATGGAATGTCAACCCTCCCGTGGAGCTTGGGATCTGAGTGCCTGGAAGTTTTATCTTTTTTCTCCTGTTCTACCTTCGTATTCTGTTCATCCTGTGTACCCTTAGGCTATTCTCTCTAAAATCTACTGCATCTTCTCAGCAACAGACTGCCATTACCTAGGTCTTAATGTAAGTAAGAGACTACCTAGGATTCTCTCTGAGCTCATGCTCTCCTCACAGATTTTAATGTGTCCAGGAACACCTGCTTTTTGGTATTCTGTGACAGGTCTAATTTCCATTATTACTCCTTCACTACTCACTATAGTTACTATCTAAAAATTAGTCTAAAAACTGGAAGATTTACCCAAAGATGTCAAAACTCCTCCAGTTTCTCTGTATCTAAGGCATTTGCAATCCTTTTTATAAACATTTATCAGATTACAATAATTTGAATATTATAATAATAATAATCTCTCCTCCCTCTAAATTCATAACTAATTCATTAATGTAATTTTACCTAACAATAAATCCCTATGTTTACTTTACCTTTCAAGTTTGTTAAAACACCTGTAAGTTCATGTTATAATAAATGCATTGAGCACACTAAGACATAATATATATTATCTAAATCTAGGATATCTATAGTCAAACACTTGTAGAAAAAATAATTGGGTCAATACTTGTACCCCATCATCCAGATTACAGCTAAATGTCTATTTCATTAAAAACTCTCATTTCTTTTTGTGGACATGACAATTATACTGAATAATGTCAAGTAATTGCAAAATGAAATATTTCAGTTAAATACATACAATGTTTTCTCCGTATTCTTACAATATCATTATTGTGTGATGAATAGAGTAAATAGTTATGTAATAGATAACTGCTCCTAAAATCTAGTATAACACAGCAATTTTGATTCTGTAAGTTATATTTTTTGAAAACCAAAGATCAGCAATTATTGAATACTTCGATCTATAAAGAATGGTATATATACTGAAAGGCATGAGACATGGCTACTGTAATCTTCATTTGTAAAAACATTATGTTTTCTAATTCGAACTTCAAATGTTAAAACTAGAAAACTGAAGTCTAGTTTATAGTTATCCATGTGTTGATTTAAAGATAAATGTCACCAGAATGATAATATGAAAATTATCTTAAACTTTGTGTTATAGGTGTTCTACTAGACCACTTAGAAATAGACATTAAATCAATAGTAGAAGGGTTCATAATGTAAGGATTAGTTATAATTCTACATTTTCTGTAATATTCATTATACCAATGTAAATTGATTTAGTATTTATCAATGGCAGTGCCACTTTCTACACCTCAGACACATGTTAAAAAAAAAAAAAGAAGAAGAAAGAAATATCTTCTCCCTGGAATAAGCTTTTGCTTTCTCTCAGATGAACTCATGAAACCATCACAGGAACTTGAATATCACAAAGATAATGCAGTACTATAAAGTGCCTTTATTTTGTAAGATCGCCATGTTGCTGCTGCTGCTGCTGCTAAATCGCTTCAGTCATGTCTGATTCTGTGCGACCCCATAGACGGCAGCCCACCAGGCTCCGCCGTCCCTGGGATTCTCAAGGCAAGAACACTGGAGTGGGCTGCCATTTCCTTCTCCAAAGTGTGAAAGTGATAACTGAAAGTTGCTCAACATGTCCGACTCGTAGCGACCCCATGGACTGCAGCCCACCAGGCTCCCCCCTCCATGGGATTTTCTAGGCAAGAGTACTGGAGTGGGGTGCCATTGCCTTCTCCAAAGATCGCCATAATAGAGCACTATAAACTGAGTGCTTAGTTAGAGAAATGCATATTCTTTGCAGTTTGAAGTCTAGAATTCCGAATTTAAGGTGTTGATAGGATCATGTTCCTTTTAAAACCTCCAGAGGAGGGTCTTGCCTTCCTTCGTCCAGCTTCTGGTAACAGTAGATGTTCATGGCTTTCAGCAGCATAATTCCAATCTCTCCTATCAACCTTGGTCCTCTTCACTGTCTGTTCACATTGTCCTTATTGTCTTGCTTTTGTGCTTGTCTGGGTCCAAATTTCTTTCTTCTCATAAAAACACAAGTCATAATTGGTTAAGGGTCAGTGATACTTCAACATTACTTCAACTTAACTAATTACATCTTCCACAATTCTATTCCCAAGTACAGTCATATACAGGGGTACTGGGATGAGAAATTCATATATATTTTGAAGAGAAAATCCAACCCATAAAATGAGTATTTGTGACTCATCAGTGTTCATTTCTGTCATAGGAGTTCAGTCTTATTTCTCAAGGGAAGATCTCTTGGGGGTCTTCTGTAGTTCTCAGCTAAATTAGTGTGTAATAATCTGAGCTTCTCCACAGCAAATATCACCATAGTTCAGTCCAGTACAATTCAGTTCAATCGCTCAGTCATGTCCAACTCTTTGTGACCCCATGGACTGCAGCATGCCAGGCTTCACTGTCCATCACCAACTTGCGGAGTTTGCTTAAACCCATGTAAACTGAGTCGGTGATGCCATCCAACCATCTCATCCCCTTTCATTCTCCTTTGTTCCTGCCCTCAATCTTTCCCAACACCAGGGTCTTTTCCAGTGTGTCAGTTCTTTGTATCAGGTGGCCAAAGCACTGGGGCTTCAGCTTCAGCATCAGTCCTTCCAGTGAATATTCAGGACTGATTTCTTTTAGGTGGACTGGTATGATCTCCTTGCAGTCCAAGTGATTCTCAAGAGTCTTCTCCAACACCAGAGTTCAAAAGCAACAATTCTTTGGCACTCAGCTTTCTTTATGTTCCAACTCTCAAATCCATACATGACTACTGGAAAAACCATTGCTTTGACTAAACAGACCTTTGTTGGCAAAGAAATGTCTCTGCTTTTTAATATGCTGTTGAGGTTTGTCATAGCTTTTCTTCTAAGGAGCAAGTGCCTATTAATTTCATGGTTGCGGTCACTATCTGTAGTGATTTTGGAATCCTAGAAAATAAAGTCTCATACTGTCTCCATTGTTTCCCCCTCTAACTGCCATGAAGTCATGGGACCAGATGCCATGATCTTAATTTTTTAAAAGCTGAATTTTATGCTAGCTTTTTCACTCTCCTCTTTCACTTTCATTAAGAGGTTTTTAGTTCTTCACTTTCTGCCTTAGGGTGGTGCCATCTGCATATCTGAGATTACTGATACCTTTCCTGGCAATCTTGATTCCAGCTTGTGCTTCATCCAGCCCAACATTTTGCATGATATACTCTGCATATAAGTTAAATAAGCAGGGTGACAATATACATCCTTGTAGTACTATTTCTCAATTTTGAACCAGTCCATTGCCCCATGTCCAGTTCTAACTGTTGCTTCTTGACATTCATACAGATTTCTCAGGAGGCAGTTCAGGTGGTCTGGTATTCCCATCTCTTTAAGAATTTTCCACAGTTTGCTGTGATCCACACAGCCAAAGGCTTTAGTGTAGTCAATGAAGCAGAAATAGATGTTTTTCTAGAATTCTCTTGCTTTTCCTATGATTCAAGGGATGTTGGCCATTTGATCTCTGGTTCCTCTGCTTTTTCTAAATCCAACTTGAACATCTGGAAGTTCATGGTTCAGGTACTGCTGAAACCTGGCTTGGAGAATTTTGAGCATTACTTTGCTAGCATGTGAAATGAGTGCAATTGTATGATAGTTTAAGCATTCTTTGGCATTACCTTTTTTTGGGATTGGAATGAAAACTGACCTTTTCCAGTCCTGTGGCCACTGCTGAGTTTTCCAAATTTGCTGGCATATTGAGTGCAGCACTTTCACAGCATCATCTTTTAGGACTCGGAATAACTCAACTGGAAATCCATCACTTCCACTAGCTTTGTTCATAGTGATATTTCCTAAGCCCCACTTGACTTAACACTCCAGGGTGTCTGACCCTTGGTGAGTGATCAGACCATCATGATTATCTGGATCATTAAGATCTCCTTTTTATTGTTCTTCTGTGTATTCTTGCCACCTCTTCTTAATATCTTCTTCTTCAGATATAATGATATAATGGTCATTTGAATTAAATTAACTCATTGACCATTTTAGTGTACTGATTCCTAAATTTGTCAACAGTAGGAAATAAGTCATTGAGGTTAGTTTCTTTTTAATGTAATAGATATATATTTAACTAACTTATATTAATCATATCCTACATTTAAATATATTTAAAATTTTATATCATGTTTTTATTAGATGTTCATAAGACATTTTGAAAAACTGGCAAAAAGCAAACATTACTAAATTTCAGAGTAGAATTCTTTTCTGTTTATGTGATTTAATTATACATATGCATATATGGTATTTTTGAAATTGTTTTCCATTATAGTTCATAACAAGATATTGAATATAGTTCCCTGTACTATACAGCAAATCATTGTTGCTTGTTGTGTATATCTATATATTTTTAAATTAGGAGTCTAGCATTCTATTTATATTAATTCAAACAACTATAATAAAAATGTCATACATTTTTTACTTAGGCAAAAATTCAGAAGTTTTCTAATATATATATGTATATATTATATGTATACTAAAGCTTTTCTACTACTATGTTTGATAAAGACTTGAGAAAAGCATCAGAAAAAGAGATGGATAAGCTGGAAAACAAACTAAATGAAATGGGAGCACTAAATAGGAAACAAGCAAAGTGAAACAAGCTAGATAAAAGTAAAATATCTTCATATAGTCCTTTTTAAAAAATATATATATTTATTGAGGTATAGTTGACTTACAATGTTTCAGGTGTAGAGCAAGGTGATTTAGTTATATAGAAACATATATTATTTTTGAAATTGATTTTCATAATAAACTATTATAAGATACTGACTATAATTACCTATGCTATACAGTGAACCTTTGTAGCATATCTATTTTTTAATTAGAAATCTAGCATTCTAGTCATACTAAGTCAAACAAGTAGAATCAAAACATCATAATGTTTTTAGTTAGGCAAAAATTCATATGTTTTTAAATATTTATATAGTATGTGTTTATATATATATATACATGTAATACATATATATATATATACACACACACAAAAGCTTTTCTACTATACTTGATGGCTTGAGAAAGAACAACAACAACAACAACAAAAGAGATGAAGAAGTTGGAGAACATAAGCTAAATGAAATGGGAGTGCTGATTATGGTATAAAAAAAACAACTAGAAAAAAGTAAAAGTTTATCATACAGTCCAGTTTTTTAAAACATGATTGCTCATTAGAAACATATCTGGAGCTCTGGCAAAAAGAAAAAAAAAAAAAAAAGCATCTTCTGGGCATTTGTATTTTTCAAAATATTCCAAGAGAATTCTTATATGCATCTGGATTTTAAAAACTGATTACAGATTTTTCTATTAAATTGTATAGCTTTTTTTTTTTATTAGTTGGAGGCTAATTACTTCACAACATTTCAGTAGGTTTTGTCATACATTGATATGAATCAGCCATGGATTTACACGTATTCCCCATCCCGATCCCCGCTCCCACCTCCCTCTCCACCCAATTCCTCAGTATAGCTCTTTTTTAAGAGGATGAACATTCTTTGACTTTACCTGAACTACTTACAGATGGTTTTCTAAAGCCAAACTGTTTCTTCTTGCTTAGTACTTGTAGGTCTGTTTCCACTTGGTACCCATTGAAGGCCAATCTCTGCTGAGGGTGATATGACTATCAGCTATTTTTAAAGACAGCCTTCAACAATACCTAAGAGCAGATTGGAGCCCAGAACCCTTTGAATGCATGAAAGGTGGAAGATAAAGTGTCAATTGATATTAGAAATTACAGTCCTCATCACTAACCAGTTTTAAAATTATGTCCAAAAGCATTATAGCTTCAAATATTAGCAAGTTTTAGTGCTCTTCCACATTCTTTGATATCAGTAATGATGATAAAAGTAAAAGTGAAGTAAAAACCACATAGAAAAAGAAAGAATTAAAAGAATTGCTCTCTGTAGTTTGTTCACCAACCATACCTTCTACATTTTCCTACTGAATGATTTTTGCCACCACAATATAATGAATATATCCTTCTCAATACTGTCTCCAGCAAAACCTATTCTGCAAATAAATGGAGTTAACATATTATAATATTACTTTACTGTTTTGGCACTAAAATGAAAGAGCATTACATATTTATCCCCAAACCCTCTCTCTTTCTCTCTTTCTATATGATTCCCTCTCTTAGAATATCCATTATCTGGTTATACAATGAATTGCTTCAGCTTTGTAATATATAATAATTCTGGTTAACATATCCATTAAGTGTTCAATGTTCTATACACATGAACAAAGATAGATTGCGCAGTCACTAAATCATGTCTGAGTTTTTGTGACTCCATGGACTATAGTCTTCAAGGATCCTCTGTCCATGGGATTCTCCAGGCAAGAATATTGGAGTGGGTCACCATTTCCTCCTCCAGGGGATCTTCCTGACTCAAGGACTGAACCTGCATCTCCTGCATCTCCTACATTGGCAAGGAGACATTTTACCACTGAGCCACTGGGAGCCAAAGATAGATTAGGTCACTGTTGACAATAACCAGGTGGTTATTTCTTCACCTGATTTTTTTCCTGGAAATTGGGCATATTTATTCAGTTACCTCGCTGTCTTTTAAACTTTGACCACTTTCCATGATATTAACTGGTTAGTTGCTATTTTACTTGTTTGGAAGCCAGGTGATTTGAATAAAAGCTACTAGATGCAAAATTATACATTTCAAAAGAAATTTACCAGTAGGAGAAAGATGAAATATATCTCATTTCTAGTTTTTCTCTTAAACTTATAATCAAGACAATTATTTAGATAATCCAAGCAGAAATCTTATGGTTTGAGTTGAACGAATTTTATTGTATTATTTTTCCTTTGAAAGATTGAGGATTCTGTTGTCTTGGTATTGTCTCTATCTCCTTGAGATTTCAGTTCTTGGAGGTGTTTTAATTAAAATTATAAACAAAGCATTATAATACTCATATTTTATCCCCTGCACTATGCAATGTGTACTGGCATAAGACAAATTGCTAATTTAAATTCATTAGGCTACAACTTCTTCTTAATATAATTATAATAAAATTAACTCTAATTTTTCAACATCTATTTTCTCTAATTATTGCTGTTCAGTCACTAATGTCAACCTGTTTATGATCCCGTAGACTGCAGCACACCAGGCTTCCCTGTCTTTCAATATCTTCCAGAGTTTGCTCAAACTCATGTCCATTGAGTCAGTGATGCCATCTAACCATCTCATCTTCTGTTGCTCAGTTCTCCTCCTGCCTTCAATCTTTCCAAACATCAAGGTCTTTTCCATTGAGTTGGCTCTTTGCATCCGGGGGACAGAGTATTGGAGCTGCAGCTTCAGCATCAGTCCTCTCAATGAATATTCAGAGTTGATTTCCTTTAAGATTGACTGCTTTGATTACCCTGCTGTTCAAAGGACTATCAAGGATCTTCTCCAGCACCACAATTCAAAAGCATCAAATTTTCAGCATTCAGCTTTCTTTACGGTCCAACTCTCACATCCATGGCATGAGTGCAGAAAAAAAAAAAAAAAAAAGCATAGCTTTGACTATACAGACATTTGTCAGCAGAGAGGTGTCTCTGTTTTTTAACACACTGTTTAGGTTTGTCAAAGGGTAGACAGAATAAAAATCACAATCTCAGTAAACAAACCAACATGATTACATGTGTCACAGTCTTATGTAACTCAATGAAAATATGAACCATGCCATGTAAGGCCACCCAAGACAGAAAGGTCATAGTGGAGAGTTCTGACAAACATGGTGCACTGGAGAAGGGAATGACAAGCCACTATATTATTCTAGCCTTGAGAACCCCATGAACAATATGAGAAGGCAAAAAGACAGGACACTGAAAGATGAACCCCCAGATCAGAGTGCTACAGGAGAAGAGTGGGGAAATAAGTCCAAAAGGAAATAAGAGGCTGAACCAAAGTGAAAATGATGCCCAGTAGGGTATAAGTCTGGTGGTGAAAGTAAAGTCTGATGCAATAAAGAACAATATTGCATAAGAACCTGGAATGTTAGGTCCATGAATCAAGATAAATTGAAAGTGGTCAAACAGGAGATGACAAGAGGGACCGTTGATATTTTAGGAATCAGTGAACTAAAATGGACAGAAATGGGTACCTTTAATTCAGGTAACCATCATATCTATTAAAATTGGCAAAAATCCCTTAGAAGATATGGAATAGCCCTCATAGCAAAAACCAACCAACCAAACAAAATACAGTATTTGGGTGCAACCTTAAAGGTGACAAAATAATCTTGGTTCCTTTTCAAGGCAAACCACTCAATATCACAGAATCGAAGTTTATGTCCCAATCCCTAATACCAAAGAAAATTAAGTTAATGGTTCTATGAAGACCTACAAGACCTTCTAGAACTAAGGCAAAAAAAAAAAAAAAAAAAAAAGATGTCCTTCTTATCATAGGGGGCTGGAATGCAAACATAGGAAGTCAAGAGATACCTGGAGTAACAGGCATGTTTGGTCTTGGAATATAAAATGAAGTAGGTCAAAGGCTAACAGAGTTTTGCTTAGAGAACACACCTAGTCATAGCAAGCACCCTCTTCCAACAACACAAGAAATGACTACACATGGACATCACCAGATAGTCAATACTGATACCAGATTGATTATATTCTTTGTACCCAAAGATGGAGAAGCTCTATATATTCAGCAAAAACAAGACCATGAGCTGACTGTGGCTCAGATCATGAGCTCCTTATTGCTAAATTCAAGCTTTAATTAAAGAAAGTAGGGAAAAACACTAGACCATTCGGGTATGACTGAAATCAAATCCCTTATGACTATACATTGGAAGTGACAAATAGACTCAAGGCATTAGATCTGATAGGCAGAGTGCCTAAAAAATCTATGGACAGAGGTTTGTAACACTGCAGGAGGTGATGACTAACACCATCCCCAAGGAAAAGAAATGCAAGAAGGCAATATGGTGGTCTGAGGGGCCCTTATAAATAGATGAGAAAAGAAGGGAAGTGGAAGGCAAAGGAGAATGGGAAAGATATACCCAATTGAATGTAGAGTTCCAAAGAATATCAAGGAGAGATAAGAAAGCCTTTTTAAATGAACGATGCATGGAAGGAAACAATAGAATGGTAAAGATTAGAGATCACTTCAAGAAAACTAGAGATACCAAGAGAAGATTTCATGCAAAGATTAGCACAATAAAAGACACTCACCATGCCAACAAATTTAGAAAAATCAGCAGTGCCCACAGGACTAGGAAAGTTCAGTTTTCATTCCAATCTCAAAGAAGGGTAATGCCAAATAACATTCAAACTACAGCACAATTGTGCTGATTTTACAGGCTAGGAAGGTAATGCTCAAAATCCTTAAGCTAAGCTTCAACAATACAGGAACCACAAGCTTCCAGAGGTAGCAGGTGGATTTAGAAAAGGCAAGGGAACAGAGGTTAAAATAACAACATCTGCTGGGTCAAAGAAAAAACAAGAGAATTCCAGACTCCTGAGGAACCTGTATGCAGATCAAGAAACAATAGTTAGAGCCAGAGGTGGAACAATCGACAAGTTCCAAACTGAGAAAGAGGCATGTCAAGTCTGATACTGTCACCCTGTTTATTTAACTTATATGCAGCGTGCTGGGCTGTGTAGTCACTCAGTCATGTCCGACCCTCTGTGGCCCTATGGACTGTTGCCCTCCAGGTTCCCCTGTCCATGGGGACACTGCAGGCAAGAATACTGGAGAGGGTTGCCATGTCCTCCTCCAGGGGATCTTCCCAACCCAGGGATCGAACCCAGGTCTGCCTCAATGCTGGTGAATACTTTACCCTCGGGGCCACTGTTGGAAATCCAAGAATACTGGAGTGAGTAGCCTATCACTTCTTCAGGGGATGTTCCTGACGCGAAGTCTCCTACTTCGGTAGGAGGTAGGAATACCTCCTGCAATTCTACAAAGAATTGCAGGCAGATTTTTTTACCAGCTGAGCTACCAGGGAAGCCCCTATATGCAGAGTACATCATGCAAAATATTGGGCTAGATGAAGTTCAAGCTGGAATCAAGATTGCTGGGTGAAATATCAATAACTTTAAATATACAGATGACACCATCCTAAAGGCAGAAAGTGAAGAAGAATTAACCACCTCTTTATGAATATGAAAGAGAAGAGTGGCCGGAGCCCGAGGTGGCGGCCGAGAGCGCGCGCCCGCCCGCGGCCCCCTGGAGCCCCCTTCCCGCGGCGCCCTTGCCCGGCCCGGCCCCGGCCCAGCCCGACCCCTCGGCCCGGCCCGCGCGGCCACCCCGGAAAAATTTAAAAAAAAAAAAAAAAAGAAAGAAAGAGAAGAGTGAGGGGAAAAGCTGGTTTAAAACTCAACTTTCAAAAAAACTAAGATCATGGCATCCAGCCCCATCAATTTATGGCAAATAGGTGGGGAAACAATGGAAACAGTGATGAACTTTATTTTCCTGGGCTCCAAAATCACTGTGGACAGTGACTGCAACCATGAACTTTAAAGATACTGGTTCTTGGAAGAAGAGCTATGACAAACCTAAACATTGGCATCGTTTTGTCAACAAAAGTCTGTAAGGTGCATATAGTCAAAGCTATGGTTTTTCCAGAAGTCATGTACCAATGAGAGAGGCCATGAAAAAGGCTGAGCACAAAAGACATGATGATTTCAAATTGTGGTGCTGGAGAAGACTCTTGAGAGTCAGCAAGGAGATCACACCAGTCAATCCTGAGGAAATCACCCATAATATTCCAGAAAGGACAGATGCTGAAGCTGAAACTCCAATACATTGGCCACCAGATGTGAAGAGGTGACTCACTGGAGGACACCCTGATGTTGGGAAAGATTGTGGGCAGAAGGAGAATGGGACAACAGAGGACAAGTTGTTTGGATGACATCATGGACTCTGTGGAGATGAGTCTGAGCAAACTCTGAGATAGTGAAAGACAGCAAACCCCGACATGCTGCAGTTCATGGAGTCATAAAGAGTGGACCCAACTAAACAACTGAACAACAAAATGGTTTGCCATAGCTTTCCTCCAAGGAACAAGTGTCTTTTAATTTTCTGGTTGCAATCACTGTCTGCAGTGATTTTGGAGCCCAAGAAGATAAAATCTGCCACTGTTTCCAAGTTTTTCTCATCTATTTGCCATGAGGTAATGGGACCAGATGTCATGATCTCAGTTTTTTTAATGTTGAGTTAAGCCAGCTTTTTCGCTCTCCTCTTTTACCATCATCAACAGGCTCTTAATTCCTCTCACTTTCTGCCATTAGAGTGGTTATTGATATTTCTCTTGGCAATCTGGATTCCAGTTTGTGATTCTTGCAGCCTGGCATTTCACATGTGATGTTCTCTGCATATAAGTTAAACTAGCAGGGTAACGATATACAGTCTTTTTTTTTTTATTAGTTGGAGGCTAATTACTTTACAGTATTGTAGTGGTTTTTGTCATACATTGACATGAATTAGCCATGGATGTACTCTTTCTCAAGTTTGAACCAGTTCATTGTTCCATGTCTGTATTAACTGTCACTTCCTGTTTCACATATAGGTTTCGTAGGAGACAGGTAAGGTGGTCTGGTATTCCCATCTCTTGAAGAATTTCCCATAGTTTGTTGTGGTTCACACAGTCAAAGGCTTCATAGTCCATGAAGCAAAAGTAGATGTTTTTCTGGAATTTTCATGCATTTTCTATGATCCAATGGATGTTGACAATTTGATCTCTGGTTCTTTTGCCTTTTCTAAATCCAGTTTGTACATCTGGAATTCTCTATTCACATACTTTTGGAGCATACATTGAAGAATATCAAGTCTTACCTTGATAGCATGTGAAATGAGTACAATTGTAGGGTAGTTTGAACAATCTTTGGCATTGTCAAGTCATTTTCTGTAATGTTTCTGGCTCTCTCATGATTAGTTCCTAATTCTTCCTTGATACATAATCAACTTTATTCATGATATTTTCCCAACAGTCTTGAAGACAAAATTTTTCTCCTTTCTATCACCTAAGCTTATTCAGTGTAGGCTACTTCTAATTCTCAACCTCTCACCTCAATAGCCACCTACATATAATAATTTAGTTTTTGGATTTGAAGCAAAACTTTTGTAATTTAAAAGGGTATTTTTACATCATTTCATTCATCCTAAAATGTTGCTAGGAATTTTTTGAAAATGAAATTCAAATTCAGGTAGATCAAGTGATTAATCACATTAAGGTGACTTGCACACATGACACTGGGTCTGGGACTTGGGATTTAGTACATTTGAGCCCAATTTTATTTATTTTTCATTATATTATAGTGTTCTAGACACAGTTCATTGCATTGTACACTGCTAATGTACTTATACTGGTAACTGAAAGTGTCTTCAGGAGGCCAAAGGATAAAATAACTGATTTCCAGTATCTAAGTATAGAAAAGCAATGTTTCCTGATATACTCTTCCTTTCTACTGTGCAATACAATTGTAAATGAGTAAAGGGAAATGGGTTAGACATGGACAACAGCCTTGTCTAACTCAATGAAACTATGAGCCATGCCCTGTAGGGCCACCCAAGACAGATGGTTCATGGTGGAGAGTTCTGACAAAATGTGGTCTACTGGAGAAGGGAATGACAAACCACTTCAGTATGCTTGCCTTGAGAACCCAAAGAACCATATGAAAAGGCAAAAAGATAGGACATTGAAAGATGAACTTCCCAGGTCAGTTAGGTGCCCAGTATGCCATTAGAGATCAGTGGAGAAATAACTCCAGAGAGAATGAAGAGATGGAGCTAAAGCAAAAGCAACACCCAGTTGTGGATATGACTGGTGATGGAAGCAAGGTCTAATGTTGTAATGAGCAATATTGCATAGGAACCTCGAATGTTAGGTTCATGAATTAAGGCAAGTTGGAAGTGGTCAAATTTGGCTTTTGATGGCAAGAGTGAACATTGACATTTTAGGAATCAGCAAATTAAAATGGACTGGAATGGATGAATTTAACTCAGGTGATCATTATATGTAATACTTTGGGCAAGAATCCCTTGGAAGAAATGGAGTAGTGATCATAGTCAACAAAAGAGTTCAAAATGCAGTACTTGGATGCAATCTCAAAAACGTTAGAATGATCTCTGTTTCCAAGGCAAACCATTCAGTATCATAGTAATCCAAGTCTATGCCCCGACCAGTAATGCTGAAGAAGCTGAACTTGAACAGTTCTATGAAGACCTAGAAGACCTTTTAGAACTAACACTCGCAAAAGATGTCCTTTTGTTATAGAGGACTGGAATACAAGAAACACCTAGAGTAACAGGCAAATTTGGGGTGCAGAATAAAGCAAGGCAAATTCTTGTAGTACAGAATAAAGCAGGGCAAAGGCTAATAAAGTTTTGCCAAGAGAACACACTGGTCATAGCAAACACCTTCTTCCAACAATACAAGGGAAGATGCTATACATGAACATCACCAGATGGTCAACAACAATATCAGATTGATTATATTCTTTGCAGCCAAAAATGGAGAAGCTCTATACAGTCAGCAAAAACAAGACCAGGGGCTGACTGTGGCTCAGATCATGAATTTATTGCCAAATTCAGACTTAAATTGAAGAAAGTAAGTAAAACTACTAAGCCATGAAGATATGATATAAATCAAATCACTTACAATTATACAGTAGAAGTGTGAGATAGATTTAAGGGGCTAGATCTGATAGACAGAGTGCCTGATTAACTATGGACAGAGGTTCATGACATTGTACAGGAGACAGGGATCAAGATCATCCCCCCAAAAAATAAACACAAAAAATCAAAACAGCTGTCAGAGGAAGCTTTACAAATAGCTGTGAAAAGAAGAGAAGCAAAAGGCAAAGGAGAAAAGGAAAGATATGTCCATTTGAATGCAGAGTTCTAAAAATAGCAAGGATAGACAAGAAAGCCTTCCTCAGTAATCAGTGCAAAGAAATAGAGGGGGAAAAAAATAGAATGGGAAAGACTAGAGATCTCTTCAAGAAAATTAGAGATAGCAAGGGAACATTTCATGCAAAGATGGGCTCAATAAAGGATAGAAATGGTATGGACATAACAGAAGCAGAAGATTTTAAAAAGAGGTGGCAAGAATACACAGAACTGTACATAAAAGATCTTCATGACCCAGATAATCACGATAGTGTGATCACTCACCTAAATCCAACATCCTGGAATATGAAGTCAAGTGGGCCTTAAGAAGCACCACTATGAGCAAAGCTAGTGGAGCTGAATTCCAGCTGAGCTATTTCAAAACCTGAAAGATGGTGCTGTGGAAGTGCTGCACTCAATATGCCAGCAAATTTGGAAAACTCAGCAGTGGACACAAGACAGGAAAAGGTCAGTTTTCATTCCAATCCCAAAGGAAGGCAATGCCAAAGAATGCTCAAACTACCACATGATTGCGCCCATCTCACACACTAGTAAAGTGATGCCCCAAATTCTTCAAGCCAAGCTTCAATAACATGTGAACTTCCAGATGTTCAAGCTGGATTTAGAAAAGGCAGAGGAACCAGAGACCAAATTGCCAACATCAGCTGGATCATCGAAAAAGCAAGAGAGTTCCAGAAAATCATCTATTTCTGCTTTACTGACTATGCCAAAGCCTTTGACTGTGTGGATCACAATAAAACTGGAAAATTCTGAAACAGAACACCTTACCTGCCTCCTGAGAAATCTGTATGCAGGTCAGGAAGCAACAGTTAGAACTGGACATGGAACAACAGACTGGTTCCAAATAGGAAAAGGAGTACATCAAGGCTGTATATTGTCACTCTGTTTATTCAACTTATATGCAGAATACATCATGAGAAACGCTGGGCTGGAAGAAGCACAAGCTGGAATCAAGATTGCCGGAAGAAATATCAATAGCCTCAGACATGCAGATGACACCACCCTTATAGCAGAAAGTAAAGAAGAAGTAAAAGAGCCTCTTGATGAAAGTGAAAGGGGAGAGTGAAAAAGTTGACTTAAAGCTCAACATTCAAAAAACTGAGATCATGGCAGCTGGTCCCAACACCTCATGGCAAATAGATGGAGAAACAGTGAAAACAGTGGCAGACTTTATTTTGGGGGGGCCCCCAAATCAATGCAGATGGTGAATGCAGCCATGAAATTAAAAGACCCTTACTCCAAGGAAGGAAAGTGATGATTAACCTAGATAGCATATTAAAAAGCAGAGACATTACTTTGCCAACAATGGTCCGTCTAGTCAAGGCTATTGTTTTACCAGTAGTCATGTATGGATGTGAGAGTTGGACTATAAAGAAAGCTAAATGGGGAATAATTGAAGCTTTTGAACTGTGGTGTTAGAGAACACTCTTGAGACTCCCTTGGTCTGCAAGAAGATCCAACCAGTCCATCCTGTAGGAAATCAGTTCTGAATATTCATTGGAAGGACTGATGTTGAGGCTGTAACTCTAGTACTTTGGCCACCTGATGCGAAGAACTGACTCATTTGAAAAGACCCTGATGCTGGGAATGATTGAAGGTGGGAGGTGAAGGTGATGAGAGAGGATGAGATGATTGGATGGCATCACTGACTCAATGAACATAAATATGAGTAAACTCCGAGAGTTGGTGATGGACAGAGAGGCCTGGCCTGCTGCAATCCACGGGGTCTCAAAGATTCAGACACGACAGAACATCTGAACTGAAATGAACTGAAAAGAAAATGTGAATCAAAATTGATTGGAAAAGAGAAAAAGAGTGCCTTGTGAATGTGTCCTGAAATAAAGTGTTTGGGTACAAATAAATGTCAGAGAGGGAATCATGATCATGGGGGGAAAATCCTAAGATTTCCATTTCTCACTTTTCTGTAATTGGGTGAGTTTTTGAATTTATCATTGATGATCTTTCTAAACTTCGTTTTGAAACAGAGAAGGTATTTGCCTGGATAGTCATTTGGCCATGTGGATCAAGGATTTCCACAGTTATATAGACTAACCTACTACTTTTGACTGAAAAATGTGACTACCATACTGGAATATTCTAAATGAGAGCACTTCTTACATGATCAGTTCTTTAACACTAAGATATAACACATATAAGCCAGGATCACATTCCAGTGTACCACAGCAAGTAGAAAAATATATATTTGCAGGTTTATGCAGCGGTTGTTTTATTCATGCCAGTCACGTGTGTGTGTGTGTGTGTGTGTGTGTGTGTGTGTGTGTGCATTTGCTTACATTTTCTAATTAAATTATTTGCCCGTAGTATCCATTAGATTTGGATAATACTTATATTCTCCACATGAATCAATATGATGGATATTCTTCAGTATTATATATATATATACATATATAAACAAGTGGGATATTTACAAAATTCTCATTCAGAGCCCTAAGTTGGCCTCAGAGGGACAGAAGTTATATTGGCAACTTCATATAGATTTTCCCAAAGGAAAGAAACGTTGAGAGCATTCAGATATCTTTGTCCTTCACATTCTTTTCCTTGCCCTCATCTTAGGCCTCAGTAAAAGTGAGAAAAATATTTTTTTTATTCCATCGAAAGGTTTGCCTTGATATTAAAAAGCAATCGACACATAGAACTTGGAGAAGAGATTTTTTTTTTGTGCCCTAATGAATGAATTAAAATTTACTTTTAGAATCATTTTCTTTATGATACTGTTTCTGATTTCAATGGCCTAAAAATAATGTCTTTCTTCTGAATATGACTCATTTTGGAACCAATGTTCTAAAGACATATGAATGTGAATGCCATTGAATAATTTAATGGGACTGTGCAAAGCAAATAGAGCCATTCAAGTCCTTGCCAACAGAGTAGGGAAAAGCTGAACGCAAGAAACTTTGTCTGCACAAGTAAACTGTTCTACTCAAACACATACAAAAAGAGGCAGATGATCAGCCAGCTGCCACTTTTTATGTATAGCAAACAAACCCAATTATATAAGGAGGAATATTCAAGCTGGCATTAAAAGGTTATCAGAAGGCCTGCAGAGATTCCCTCTGGAGCCTCCAAGACCAGATTCGGTAGCCAGTAATTTCTACTTTCTTAGATAATGTGCAAGGGCCATGGTGCTGATTAGCTCTTAAATCACACTCTCCCAGGAAAAAGTAAAGCCTTTAATTTTGTTAATGGGCAGAGACATGTCCTGGGCTTCCTCTTTTTCACCTTCAATACTGCCGTGACAGGTGTAAGACACAATATGAGAATTATGTTGATGTCTGTGTGTCTGTCTGTGCAAGAAGAAGTTGAAGAATTTGCTCCTCTGAGGTGTACATTGATTCTTTATTAAATTAGTAGGAAAAGGTTCCCCATGAATTTCAATTCAGAATTAGTATGTAAGTCATAGGGAATAAATCAAAAGTAAAATAAATAAATAAATAAATATTTAACAACTTAAATTTTTAAAATTTTGTGTATGAGAACTATACGTAAAAGAGAAAGAGTCACCCAGGGTAAGTAATTCCATTAAATATGAGAGAAGTTTGACCATCTTAATATGTAATATGTAAGTCAGTGACATTTCAGGGATATGAGTGAATAATTAACAGGTGAGATAAAAATAAACAAAAAATAGGCAACCTCACCATCAATAAAGTGTCATTCTGATTTTTTGAGGTCGAGTCACTATTAACTTGGATATATCAAGTTAACTTACCATTAACTGATCTACCACCAACTAACATATTGGAAAATATAGGGCTTTTTTTGTTTTCTCTTTTTAATGTGACATCTACCTATAATTAGTGGAGAAATACCTATAAGTAATGGAAATGGTATGCAATCATTGAGTCTTTAATATATAGCATTAAATATTTAGCTGTTTTTCAGTCCCTAAGTCATGTCTAACTCCTTGCATGAACTGCAGCATGCCAGGCTTCCCTGTCCTTCACCATCTCCCAGAGTTTGCTCAAATTCATGTCCGTTGAGGCAATGATGCTATCTAACCATCTCTTTCTCTGCTGCCCCCTTCTCCTTATGCTTTCCGTCTTTCCCAGCATCTGGGTCTTTTCCAATGAATCAGCTCTTGGCATCAGGTAACCAAAGTATTAGAGCTTCAGCATCAGTCCTTTCAATGACTATTCAGGATTGATTTCCTTTAGGATTGACTGGTTTGATCTCCTTGCAGTTCAAGGGACTCTCTAGAGTCTTCTTCAACACAATTCGAAAGCATCAGTTTTTCAATGTGCAGCCTTCTTAATGATCCCCCACTCTACCATCCGTACATGACTACTGTAAAAAACATAGCTTTGACTATATGAACATTTGTCAGTAAAGTGATGCCTTTGCTTTTAATTAAATGATTATTATTTTAATACATAAGTTTTAATGACTTTATTTAATCACTCTTTCACACTTACCTATAAATTCACAAATGAATAGAAGATTATTTTCCTGGAGATTAATGCCTTTCTCATGGACAGAGAAAGAAATTTTTCTCTCTTTCTCTCTCTCTGTCATATATATATATATATGGCAAGCTTTCCCAGATACATCTGCCTTTCTTCCATCACACAGAGCGTGGTTCACTTACCTGCATCTACACAAGAGTATTACTGAGAGCTCAGCTCAGGGAAAATAATAAAGTGAAAACATATATCAAGCCAGTTCTCTGGAGTTTTCATGGTCTATTTCTTTGCTGGAAGCAAAGATGGATAAAAGTATTTACCTCTTAAATGTTTACCTAATATTGTATGAAGCAGTGACCTTAACTGGTCTTCACAGCTCATAGACCACACACACAAAACTATGAATGAGCAATTTTTATTCCCCTGAAACTAATGGTTCTGGCACACTCTTTTCCACTTCTAGAGAACTGCAAGTAAAGTCTCTGATAAAATTACTATAATTCATAAATGGCAGCGACCAGATTTCTGAATTTAGGTAAAAGTGGAAGATGTAATGGAAAACAGCAGAGAAAAATTGTCAGACCTTTATTAGAAAAGGTTGATTCAGTTGACTTGGAACTCCAAATTTTACCTTGTGTAATCAATTAACTAACCAATGTTCATAACTTCAACCAATGCCTCCTGTGTGTCAAGATATAAACTCAAATTCCTTCAAGAGCCAGGTAGTCAATGAGACAAACAGGTAGGAGATCTAAGCTGAACATTTTGTAAATGTACTTCTACATATTGATGCAGCTACTCATTTGTTTTTCTCCCTCTCATGCATGAGTATAAAATCCACTGATATCATAACTTCTGATTTTGAAAGAAGTCAGAAATTGATACCTATGTGTAAAATATCCATAAAATAAATTTTGAAACCAATTATTTTTGTTTTAAAAACACATTATTTTATTTTTAAGTACATTACATTTGCTTTAAAATGCATTGTTTTTGTTTTAAATCAATATTTTGTTTTATAAATAAAATGTGTTTTTGTAGAATTCAGCTCACAGGTTTCCAGTTACAAAATTTTGGGTAAGACATTGTGCTAGACATTTTTAAGTGAGACACTGAAGTTTTAAGTTGTAATTGTTGCTCTCAAAAGCTTTCCATAGCAATGAAAAAAAAGGTATACATAGAAACATGAATTAAAAAAAAAAGCATAGAGCAATCTCTCCCATTTCCTTTCTGTGAAACTAGCAACAGTAGGAACCATATACAGAAGGATGACTGAACCCAGCAAGCTGAAGATATGGTCTGGTGCATTTGAAGTCCATAAAGGTTAAGAGTTGGTAGATTGGGGGCTTCATAGTGTTGAACTGGGGAGCCAAACTACAGGAAAAGAAAAATAAAATTAGAATGAACCTGAGATATAGGATCAGAATTGAAGATATTGCTACAAGGTCATATTTTTACACATATACAACTATATATATATATATATATATATATATGTATGTATGTATATATATTATAATTATGTATATATTCATATTTATATATGCTTTTCTAAATCACCAACTCAATGGACATGTGTTTGAAGAAACTCCAGGAGATGGTGAAGGACAGGGAAGCTTGGTATTCTGCAGTCCATAGGATCACAAAGAGTTGAACACAACTTAGCAACTGAACAACAAATTAAATATAGATGTATGTAGATAGGTATAGAAGTTATAGGTATATAACTTTTATATATAGATATAAGTGTGTGTGTGTGTGTGTGTGTACTCACACTTGTTTTTTAACTCTCTTCTCTGAAATGACTTGGAGCAATGACATTCCAGTATCAGCAAGAACACTGAATGTCCAAATCTTGGTTTCCATGTAACATTTCCAGTAAAATAAGTGGAGAGAAGTAGAAGGAAAATATAGAATAAGCTTATACCATTTTTCTGGGCCAAAAAGTAAAAAAAAAAAAAAAAAAAACAAACCTCAAATAATAAAGAAGGTAAATGAAAGAGAAAAAGAAGCTAGACTGAAAAGGTTTTTAGTAACCCCAAACTAAAGCAATTTGAGAATCTTTTAAATTTGTATCCTAAATCATTGGAGAAATTGGAAATCCACAGAACCCACTAGGAAGAAAGAAGGAAGGAAAGAAAAAGACAGGCAGATAAACTCACTTTTTAATAGAATGACAACTAATGAATGTAGAAAAAGTGAAGTAATTGGAAAATTACTCTTCTGTAAACACTTAGAGGAATAATTAAATCGTAGAAAAGCCATCAGTGAATATTAAGATTACAAAAATGAAAGTATTTGCAGAAGATTATATTTATACAAGAATCTTAGGATATCTTAATGCAAAATATTTATTGCATATAATAACTTTATAGAGTAGAAAACTCTACCAGATAATATCTCAGTTAGACTGATTTGAACTCCCATAGAGGAGCTAAGAGAGTCATCTAGAGCCTCAATTTTTCAACTGTTCCCCAATGAACATCTTCAGGCTTCCTGACTTTTGTGACCAGTGGTGCTTACAGGGCAGTATATATTTGCATTCTTAAAAAAGCTGCTGCCTGAGAATATCGAAGAGTTTTCCAGACAAACAAAAGGGATACATAAGATAAAAAGATATAAAATGTGGCAACAAAAAAATTTAAAAAATGAAGGGGAGAGTAAAATGCAGAGCTTTAGGATATGTTCAAATCTAAGTCATCTAAATGAAGTAAAGTATTACAAATATAAATTTTATATATAACCTCAAAGTAAGTGGAAAGCTAAACTTATACTAGATACACAAAAGAAAATGAGAAACATATCTAAGTGTACCACTAAAGAAAGTCATCTAGCTACTTGGGCAGAAAGTAATTAAAGAAGAAGAAGGAGAAGGAGGAGGAGGAGGAGGAGGAGGAGGGGGAGGAGGGGGAGAGGAGGAGGGGGAGAGGAGGAGGGGGAGGAGGGGGAGAGGAGGAGGGGGAGAGGAGGAGGGGGAGGAGGAGGAGGGGGAGAGGAGGAGGGGGAGAGGAGGAGGGGGAGGAGGAGGAGGGGGAGAGGAGGAGGGGGAGGAGGAGGAGGGGGAGGAGGGGGAGGAAGAGGAGGAGGAGGAGGAGAAGAAGAAGAAGAAGAAGAAAACAGGGGAACACCAATGTAGCCAGAAAGCTAATATCAAGATTGCAGTAAGTATATATTCATCAATAATTATATTAAATGTAAATGAACTGAACTCTCCAATAAAAAACACAGTGTAGTTGAGTGTATAAAAAATAATACCCATGTATATGCTGCATACAAAAAATGCTCTTTGGATGTAAAGGCACACAAAAGAAAAGTTAAGACATGGTCTTCTGGTTCAAGATGGCAGAGTAGAAGGACGTGCGCTAATCTACTCCTGCAAGAGTATCAAAATTGCAACTGGCTGTTGAACAACCATTGACAGAAGTTTACTGGAACCCACTAAAAAGATACCCCAGGTCCAAAGACATGAAGTTATAGCAAGACAGGTCCAAAGACATGAAGTTATTGTAAGGAGGGGTGCAATTCTGATAAAATCAAATCCTATACCTACCGGCTGGGTGACCCACAGATTGGAGAACAATAATACCAAAGAAGTTCTCCCACTATTGTGAAGGTTCTGAAACCCACATCAGGCTTTTCAGCGTGGGGATCTGAGAAAGGGTCAAGGAATCACCAGGAAATCTGGCCTTGAATTCCAAGTCCAGGATTCAATAGCAAAATAACTAAGGCAGAAAAATGGATAAATAACCTGGAGGAAGAATGGTGGAAATCTCTGCCACAGAACAGAATATAGAAAAAAGAGAGAGAGAGAGAGAGAAGAAATGAAGACAGTCTAAGAGACCTCTAAGACAACATTAAACACACCAACATTCACATTATAGGGGTCACAGAAGGAGAAGAGAGAGAAAAAGGACCTGAGAAGATATTTGAAGAAATAATAACTGAAAACGTCCCTACCATGGTAAAGAAAATAATCAACCAAGTCCAGGAAGCACAGAGAGCCCCAGGCAAGATAAACCCAAGAAGGAAGATCCCAAGACACATAATAATCAAGCTGACAAAAATTAAAGACAGAAATAAAACATTAAAAACAGCAAGGGAACAACAACTAATAACATACAAGGGAACTCCTCTCAGACTTTCAGCTGATTTCTGATAAGCTGATTTCTCAACTGATAGGTTTTTAAGCTTGTAGAAACTCTATAAGTCAGGAGGGAATGGGATGATATATTTAAACTGATGAAAAGGAAGACTCTACAACTTAGAATATTGTACCCAGCAAGACTATCCTTGAAATTTGATGGAGAAATCAAAAGCTTTCCAGACAAGCAAAAGTTAAGAGAATTCAGCACCAACAAACCAGCTTTAACAAATGCTAAAGGAGCTTCTCTAGGCAGGATACCCAGGAAAAGGAAAAGACCTACAGAAAATAAACACAAAACAATTAAGAAAACGGTAACAGGATCATGTGTAGTGCTGTGCTTAGCTGCTCAGTCATGTCCAACTCTTTGTGACTACATGGACTGTAGCCCGCCAGGTTCCTCTGTCCATGGGGGTTCTCCAGGCAAGAATACTGGAGTGGGTTGCCATGTCCTCCTCCAGGGGATCTTCTCAATCCAGGGATTGAACCCAGGTTTCCGGTATTGCAGACTCTTTACCATCTAAGCCACCAGAGAAGCCCAAGAATACTGGAGTGGGTAGCCTTTCCTTTCTCCAGGGGATCTTCCCAACCTAGAAATAGAACCAGGGTCTCCAGCATTGCAGTCAGATTCTTTACCAGCTGAGTTAACAGGGAAACCCAATAGGATCATACGTATCGATAATTACGAAAAATTCAAATGCACCAACCGAAAATCAGATTAGCTGATCAGATGAAAATATTTGCATTTATGTAATTCCACTTACCACATGACTCAGCTTGACGCCCTTCCCCCACAATTGTATGTCATTATTTTAAATCGTTAAGTTAATCATAGTCCCATTATGGATTGTGATTGTAATTATCCTTTTAATCTGGTTATTGATTGTGTAAAATGAAAAACATCTTTTACTATTGTGACTATGTAATTATTGTTCACTTAATACCATTATATCATGATTGGTCAACAGAAAAATAATAAAACTCTATATCACCAAAATGAGGATCTAATAGAAAAACCAATTCAGTTCAGTTCAGTCACTTAGTCCTGACTGACTTTTTGCAACCCCACGGACTGCAGCATGCCGGGCTTTTCTATCTATCACCAGATCCAAGATCTTGCTCAAACTCATGTCCATCGAGTTGGTGATGCCATCCAAGTGTTAGGTAGTTAGAATAGGAAAAAAGAGTCCAGAACGGTAGTGGCAAAAAGGCAAGGGAAAAGACCACAAAAATAGAACAAAGGAAGGTACAAGAACTGGATTGAGAACATCAGGTGAAACAAACAGCTCTACTGGCTAGCCCAATTTAAATACCTCAGGCTCAGGGGAAGGAGGAAAAACATATGAAAAGAGAAGTCAAAATTGAGCTGCAGACTTCTGTTTTCTTCCATCTTTTGGGCAGGCCCACCCTCATGCCTCCAGGATGTATTTTTCTTAGCGTGCTAAATAAAGCTGAGCTGTAACATGGAGCTGTAACACTGGTCTGACTATCGCTTCAAATTTTTGCTGCGGAGCAATAAAACTGAGGAAATTACAAACTCCCTCAACACAACCATCTAATCCTCTGTCATCTCTTTCTCCTCCTGCCTTCAACCTTTCACAGCATCAGGGTCTTTTCCAAGGAGTCAGTTATTCACATCATGTGGCCAACCAAAGTATTGGAGCTTCTCCTTCAGCATCAGTTATTCCAATGAATATTCAGGATTGATTCTTTTAGGACTGATTTCTTTTATGATTGACTGAATTGATCTGCCTACAGTCCAAGGGACTCTCAATGGTTTTATCCAACACCACAGTTTAAGAGCATCAATTTTTTGGTGCTCAGTTTTCTTTGCGGCCCAACTCTCAAATCCATGTGTGACTACTGGATAAATGATACTTTTCATTAGACAGAACTTTGTTGGTAAAGTAATGTCTTTGCTTTTTAATATGCTGTCTAGGTTGGTCATAGCTTTTCTTCCAAGGTATAAGTGTTAATTTCATGGCTACAGTTACCATGTATAATGATTTTGAAGCCCCCCCGCCCCCCCAAAAAAATGAAGTCTCTCACTGTTTCCTTTATTTCCCCATCTATTTGCCATGAAGTGATGGGATGCAATGCCATAATCTTTGTTTTTTTGAATGTCGAGTTTAAGCAAGCGTTTTCACACTCCTCTTTCACTTTCATCAAGTAGCTCTTTAGTTTCTCTTCTCTTTCTGCCATAAGGGTGGTGTCATTTGCATTTAAGAGGTTATTGGTGTTTCTCTAGGCAGCCTTGATTCCAGCTTGTGCTTCATTCAGCCTGGCATTTAGCATAATGTATTCTACATATAAGTTAAATAAACAGGGTAACAATACACAGTCTTGAGGTACTCCTTTCCCAATTTGGAACCAGTCCATTGTTCCATGTCTGATTCTAACTGTTGCTTCTTGTCCTGCATACAGATTTCTCAGGAATCAGGTAAGGTGGTCTGGTATTCCCATCTCTTTAAGAATTTGCCTGTTTGTTGTGATCCACACAATCAAAGGCTTTAACATAGTCAAAGCAAAAGTAGAAGGTTTTTTTGGAACTCTCTTGCTTTTTCTATGATTCAATGGATGTTGGCAATTTTATCTCTGGTTCCTCTCCCTGTTCTAAATTCAGCTTGAACATATCAAAGTTTTCTGCCCACGTTCTGTTGAAGCCTAGCTTGGAGAATTTGGAGCATTACTTTGCTAACGTGTGTGTTGAGTGCAATTGTGTGGTAGTTTGAACATTCTTTGGCAATGGCTTTCTTTGGAATTGGAATGACTGACCTTTTCCAATTCTGTGGCCACTGCTGAGTATGCCAAATTTGTTGGCATATTGAGTTCAGCACTTTCACACCATCATCTTTTAGGATTTGAAATAGCTCAACTGGAATTCCATCACCTCCACTAGCTTTGCTCATAATGATGCTTCCTAAGGCCCACTTGACTTCACATTCCAGGATGTCTGGCACTAGGTGAGTGATCACACCATCATGGTCATCTGGGTCATGTAGATTTTTTTTTTTTTTTTTGTATAGTTCTTCTGTGTATTCTTGTCACTATAATAATTCAGTTCAGTTCAGTCGCTCAATTGTGTCCGACTCTTTGAGACCCCATAAACCGCAAGATGCCAGGCCTCCCTGTCCAGCACCAACACCTGGAGTTTACCCAAACTCATGTCCATTGAGTCGGTGATGCCATTCAACCATTTCATCCTCTGTCATCCCTTTCTCCTCCTGCCTTCAATCCTTCCCAGAATCAGGGTCTTTTCCAATGAGTCAGTTCTTCACATCAGGTGGCCAAAGTATTGGAGTTTCAGCTTCAACATCAGTCCTTCCAATGAACACCCAGGACTGATCTTTAGAATGGACTGGTTGGATCTCCTTGCAGTTCAAGGGACTTTCAAGAGTCGTCTCCAACACTACAGTTCAAAAGCATCAAATCTTCTTTTTGTAGATAAAATAAGGCAACTTCAAGGAACAACATGGTGGACAGAGTGTTCAGAGCAAATTCATCTACAAGCCACACATATTACCCTATAACTACATTATATGAAGGCTGTGACAGGAACTCTTTAATGGAAGAAAATCTGCAATACATTTAAAAAAGAGACGGAACATTTTCTCTGCCTGTTTTGTGCTCTTCTTTGATCTTCTTTGCTTCTCTTGCAGCCACATTTTTTTTTCTTTTCCTACTTTCAATCTGTGGAAGCATTAATGAATACTTATGAGAGGGAGCTTAGGCTATCTGAGGCCTTCATTTAGTTAAGAGAACACAATTAGTTAAGAGAACACAATTCTGCTGAGCTCTTGGGTGAACTCTGGGTTGGTTTTGTGTAAAAAATTCTCAAATTGTGATCAGAAAACGGAGGCTTTCATTCCTGAATCTCAGTCTTCAAGAAATGAAGGAAAACAAACAAACATAAAAACTGTGAGTGAATGCCTTGAATTAATTAAGCTCTTACTTCTCTAGTTATTCACTAACAAGGCAGAAGAGAGTGATGTTGATATCACCAATGATGGGGTAATATGTTATCCTTTTTAATGAATAAAATATTTGTTAACTAAAAAATAATAGTTAATTGTGTAGAAGATAGACATAGAACATGAGAATTTACAGTTCATTAGCACAAATTCTGTTATATAAAATGATTTTAGCAATTGAGAGACCTTAATGTTATACTGGTCTTCCCTGATAGCTCATTTGGTAAAGAATCTGCCTGCAATGCTGGAGACCCCAGTTCAATTCCTGGGTCAGGAAGATCCACTGGAGAAGGGATAGACTACCCTTTCCAGTATTCTTGGGCTTCCCTTGTGGCTCAGCTGGTAAAGAATCCACCTGCAATACAGAAGACCTGGATTTGATCCCTGGGTTGGGAAGATCCCCTGGAGAAGGGAAAGGCTACCCCCTCCAGTATTCTGGCCTGGAGAACTCGTGGACCATGGGGTCACAAAAAGTCAATCACAACTGAATGACTTTCACTCACTTTCAATATCATAATGTATCATATTTGCTATATTTATAATAGCAACTCATATTTATCAAAATTTAATTTGTGGCAAGTACTGTTGTAATTAAGTCTACTTAGCTGTGACTGTACACAATGAAAGCCTTACATATAAGGAATATATAAAGGGCATGCTTGCATGTTCAGTCATGTATGACTCTGTGGCCCTGTGGACTGTAGCCTGCCAGGCTCCTCTAGTCATTGGATTTCCCAGGCAAGAATACTGGAGTGGGTTGCCATTTCCTTCTTCAAGGGATCTTCCCAACCCAGGGATGGAATCTGAGTTTCAAAAAGGGCAAACAAAAATTAAGACAATATATGTTGGAACTATATATACATTTTTATACATACATGTTTCTTATAAATTTGTATAGCAATATTTTGATTGAAGAAAAATAGAATGGTTGTAAGTGATAATAGTCCTTCAAGTCAGATAGTGTCAATGTAATGTTCACTTAAAACAATCAGTCCCCTTTGTAATGCCAATTAAAACTTCAGTCTGCTGTCTCACTAATAGCCAGAGTTGATCAGAAGGATATTCAAGTTGGAATATGGCATTCAATCAGTGATTTTCCAAAGATTTTAAGAAAATATTTTAGAAATATCTTAGTAATTTATTATAAAAATACATAAAAGTAAATTTTCTTATTTATTCCTGAAAACAGAGGAAAAACCTAGCTGGCTACCCCTACCCTTTTTGGCTGTTCCTGGATGGGGTTTGGGGAAGAACTTTTTCAAGAAGCAGATTGGGGTGAAAGACAATCTCTGAGAAGTATAAGTTTTAAATCACTAAACTAGATCTCCAATATCTTAATAAAATCTAAATTTCATGATCCACATGATTCTAATGTCTTGGTGTTAATGATATTTGGTCATTGGAAAGCTCCAGGAGGGCATGGTAAAGGAAGAAAATTTGTAGTAGAAAGTTTCTAAACATTGTCTAGACTATCAGTTTTAATTAGTGTTGACCCTAATATTACCTCAGCTTTGTTTTCATCAGTCCAATCTATCTTCCTTATTTATTTCTTGGTATCCAGGACCTTACACAAACCTCAGATTAATTATAATTAACCCTGTGATCTATGGCAGGACTTTCTGGTGGCACAGATAATAAAGAATCTGCCTGCAATGCAGGAGACCTGGGTTCAGTCCTAGGTTGGAAAGATTTCCTGGAGAAGGAAATGGCAAACCACTCAGTATTCTTGCCTGGAGAATTTCATGGACAGAGGAGTCTGGCAGGCTACAGTCCATGGGGTCACAAAGAGTCAGACATGACTGAGCTACTAGCACTATGGTCTATGATAACTAGAAAGATACAGAATCAAGTTTCTTTTCATTCAGTCACTCAGTCATGTCCAACTGTTTGTGATCCCCATGGACATATGGGGCCATACCAGGCTTCCCTGTCCCTCCCATCTCCTGGAGTTTGCTCAAACTCATCTCGACCTAGTCAGTGATGCCATCCAACCATCTCATCCTCTGTCATCCCCTTCTCCTCCTGCCTTCTATCTTTCCTAGCATCAGGGTCTTTTCCAATGAGCCAGGTCTTCAAAACAGGTGGCCAAAGTGTTGGAGCTTCAGCATCAGTCCTTCCAATGAATATTCAGGGTTGATTTTCCTTAGGATTAACTGGTTTGATCTTGCTGTACAAGGGATTCTCAACGTTCTTCTCCAGCACCACTATTCAAATACATCAATTCTTTGGCACTCACCCTCATTTACGGTCCAACTCTCACATGCATATAGGACTAGTGGAAAAACCATAGCTTTAACTATATGGGCTTTTGCCAGCAAAGTAATGACTGTGCTTTTTAATATACTGTTTAGGTTTGTCATAGCTTTTCTTCCAAGTAGGAAGTATCTTTTAATTTCATGGCTACAATAACTGTCAGCAGTGATTTTGGAGTCCAGAAAGTAAAGTCCGTCACTGTTTCCATTGTTTTCCCATCTATTTGCCATGAAGTGATGGGACCAGATGCCATGATCTAAGTGTCTCTAATGTTGTTAAGCTAGCTTTTTCACTCTCCTCTTTCACCTTCATCAAGCGACTCTTTAGTTCCTCTTAGCTTTCTGCCATTAGGGTGGTGTCACCTGAATATCTGAGGTTACAGTATTTCTCATGGCAATATTGATTACAGCTTGAACTTACTCCAGCTGTACATTTTCTACTTATATTTAATCATTTTGGTGTTTATAAAGGCGATGGGTAAAGTAGGTAAAGTAGGTGTTGCACATGTTCACTAGTGTCCAATTTTGTGTGACCCTGTGGAGTGCAGCCTGCCAGACTGCTCTGTCCATGGGATTCTCCAGGCAAAAATACTAAAGTGGGTTGTCATGCCCTCCTCCAGGGGATCTTCCCAACCCAGAGACCGAACCTGCATCTTCCATGTCTCCTTCACTGGCAGGTGAGTTCTTTGCCACTAAGGCCACCTGGAAGCTGTATTGCTGCACCTTCAGTGGTCGCTATATCTCACTGTGCGCACTATTCACTGAACCCACGGTAGGCAAAGAACAAGCTAAGAGGCTAAGAAAAGGAGGAGCTGTAGGAATTGCAGACACATTTATTCTTTCTTGGTTGATGCAGCAGCCATAGCATAACCTAACACAATACAGCCGTAATAGTATACTAACCCAGCAGCCATAATAGTATTCTCTCCTGGCTGATGCAGTGGCCATGGCAGTAGACATGCTTTATTCTCTCCTCTCAGGGCTGACCCAAGGGACACTGCTGTGATGCAGCCATAAATGCTGCCACTTTCTAGGTGGAACTCACTGTATCCCTATAGCACAAAGTAGTTCATGATTGACTACCTCATGATGCACATGTACAATGCTATATTTCAGCTGTTACACAATTATTAGTTATTATTTACAAAACGTGGGGTGAGAGAGCCTGAACACACCGTCTTGGCCAATTTTCTCTTTCCTTACAGAAGCCCAAGATACAAGTCTTTGAAGTACCTAGGTCTAATATAGCTTGCTTTCTATCTGGAGATAGCTGTCTACTTCCAGGATCTATGATGTGTCCCATGCATTTAACTTGTTGCTTTGAGATTTGTGCCTTTTTCTGGGAGACTCTATAAGCCCAAGTCCCAAGGAAATTAAGAATTTCAATGGAGTTCTGATCTGAGTCCTCCATGTAGATATTAATATATCTACATACTATAGAATAATCCCTTCTTTTAGGTGTATTTCCCTCAGTTCCTTTCCTAGCGTTATATAAACACTTATAGGTTAACCAACATGCCTAATACAAATTTATCAACTGTCAAAATTACATGTTGGTCATGTGTAGTATACTAAGGTGGTTATTATCTACTCTCTTCTGCCATCCTGGAAATGCCTCATTTGTTGTTTGTTTGTTTTTGGAAGAGCCTTTGTCCTCATTTGGACAGCCTTTAGTGGGTTTGTCTTACTTATATTGTTAAATAAGATGCACTAACTTCACATTTAAAAAAAAACAAAAATGAATATATTTAATGATAAAAGGCACAAAGAAGATAGAAATCATCAACCATTAAACACCTTAACAACAAACAAGATATATAAAGCAAAAATCAGAAGAAGTATAAGAGAAAAAAAATGTAATCATAGTGAGACATATTAACATTTCTCTGAGAATACTTTTTATGAAGTGAAGAAAAAATAAGAAAAGGAGCATCTTTAATGATGTCATCAATAATTTAAATATAATAGATTTATATTGAATGAATTTATATTAATCATATCCCACACAAAATTTTGTATCTCATATGTTGTTATTAGATGTTTTTAGAACATTTAGAAAAACTGGCAAAAAGATAAACATTACTAAATTTCAAAAAGTAGAGTTCTATTTTGTGTGTGTGATTCAGTTATATATGCACATAGGCTATTTTTCAAATTATTTTCTATTATAAGCTATTACAAGACATTGCATATAGTTCCCTATGCTGCACAGTAAACACTTGTTGTTTGTTTCATATCTATTTTTTTAATTAGAAATCTAGAATTCTATTCATATTAAGTCAAGCAAGTGGAATCAAAGTATCATTAATTTTTTACTTAGGCAAGAATTCATCAATTTTCTAAACTGTAAATATATATATATATATATATATATATATACATATACACTTTATACATATTATTTACACATGTATACAGAAGCTTTTGTAGTAAACTTGACAAAGGCTTGAAAAAGAATATCAAATAAAAAAAGACAGAAATTGGAAAACTTAAACTAAATGAAATGGGAGAACTGAATATGAAATAGAAAAAGTGAAGCAAACTCTAAATGTAAAATATCCTCATACAGTCCAGTTGTTTTTATTTTTTTTATTTTTTTTTAATTTTTTTTCCATTTATTTTTATTTTTTTTAATTTATTTTATTTTAATTTTTATTATTTTTATTTATTTATTTATTTATTTATTTTTTCCAGTGAGTCCAGTTGTTTTTAAACATGACTACTCATTAGAAGCATATCTAAAGCTTGGGGGAAAAAAAAAGCAGTATCTGGGCATTTGTATTTTTAAATGCCAACGTAATTCTGATATGCATCTTGATTTTAAAAAGTGATTACAGACTTTTATATTAAATGGTAGTTTTGGCAACATAGAATTCTATAACTTTCTGTGGACCAATGATGATACAATGGTAATAAGTGAATAACAGTTACATAATCACAGTAATAAAAGATGTTTATCTGTTTTCACAATGAATAACCAGACAAAAAGTAAAAGAGAACTACAATTGCAAACCATAATGGGAATATGATTAACCTAATATAAAATAATTACATACAATTTGGGAGTCAAGCAGAGTGATGTGCTAAGTGGAAGTGTGTACAGGTAAATGTTTTCATCTGCTCAGCCAGTCTATGTCATTTGATCCATTTACATTTAAGGTAATTATGAATATGTATGATCATATTCTGAATTCTCTTAACTTTTCCTTGTCTTGAAAGATTTTTATTGTGCCATCAAATTTGAAGGAGAGTCTTGCTGGGTATAATATTCTTGGTCGTAGGTTCTTCCCTTTCATTACTTTAAATGTATCATGCCATTCCCGTTGGCTTGTAGAGTTCCTGTTGAAAAATCAGCTGATAGCCTGAGAGGAGTTCCCTTGTATGTTATTTGTTGCTTTAATATTTTATCTCTGTCTTTAATTTCTGTCAGTTTGATTACTATGTGTCTCAGTGTGTTCCTCCTTAGGTTTATCCTTCCTGGGACTCTCTGTGCTTCCTGGACTTGGTTGATTATTTCCTTTCCCATGTTAGGGAAATGTTCAGTTATTATATCTTCAAATATTTTCTCAGGTTATTTATCTCTCTCTTCTCCTTCTGGGACCCCTAAAATGTGAATGTTGGTGTGTTTAATGTTGTCCCAGTGGTCTCTTGCTGCTGCTGCTAAGTTGCATCAGTCATGTCCGACTCTATGCAACCCCATAAAAGGCTCCCCCATCCCTGGGATTCTCCAGGTAAGAACACTGGAGTGAGTTGCCATTTCCTTCTCCAATGAATCAAAGTGAAAAGTGAAAGTGAAGTCACTCAGCCATGTCTGACTCTTAGAGACCCGATAGACTGCAGCCTACCAGGCTCCTCCATCCATGGGATTTTCCAGGCAAGAGTACTAGAGTGGGTCGCCAGTGGCTGTCTTTACTTCTTTTCATTCTTTTCTATGAATATATATATATTCATAGAATATAGAATATATATAGAATATATATTCTAGAACTATATGTATTCTATAGAAAAGAATATATATTTTAGAGTATATATTCATAAAATATATATTCATATTTTGTTCTGTGGCAGTGGTTTCCAGCATTCTATCCTCCAGGATATTTATCCATTTTTCTGCCTCAGTTATTCTGGTATGGATTCCTTCTAGTGTATTGCGCCTCTCTGTTTTTTCTTTAGTTCTTCTAGGTCTTTGGTAAACATTTCTTGCATCTTCTCAATCTTTGACTCCATTCATTTCCCAAGATCCTGAGTCATATTCACTATAATTATTTTGCATTCTTTTTCTGGAAGGTTGTCTATCTCCACTTCATTTAGATGTTTTTCTGGGGTTTTATCTTGTCCCTTCATCTGGGGCATAACTTTCTGCTTTTTCATATTGATTAACTTTCTGTAAGTGGTTTTGTTCTAGTTCCTGTGGTATTCTTGCTTCTTCTGTCTGTCCTCTGATGGCTGAGCTTAAGAGGCTTGTGTAATCTTCCTGATGGGACTGGTGGTGGGAAAAACTGTGTCTTCGTTTGGTGGACAGGACCTTGCTCAGTAAAGCTTTAATCCAATTATCTGCTGATGGGTGGGTTTGCACTCCCTCCCTAGTAGTTATTTGCCTTGAGGCAACTCAGCCCTGGGGTCTATGGGCTCTATGATGAGACTAATGGGACCTCCAGGAGTATTTAAGCCAAAGAGAACCTTCCCAAAAAGTTGCTGCTGGTGAGGCCCTGCTGACCCACACCTTCACAGGAGGTAGCAGGTAGGCTTGGTTCAGTTTCCTTGTGGATTCACTGCTCCTTTCCTCTGAGTCTTGGTGCTCATAGGGTTTTATTTGTGCCCTCCAATTCAGGAGTCTCTCTTTCCCCCAGTCCTGTGGAAGTCTTGTAATCACATCCCACTATGCTTCAAGGTCAGATTCCCTGGGGATTTCCAGTCTCTTTGTTGGGTCCCCAGGCTGGGAAGCCTCACATGAGGTTCTGAATCTCCACAACAGTGGGAGGATTTCTGTTCTCCAGTTTGTGGGTCATGAGTTTGTGGCAGGTATGGGATTTGATTTTATCATGATCGTGCCCCTCCTACCATCTCTCTGTGGTTTATTCTTTGTCCTTGGGCATGGGATATATTTTCTTGGTTGATTCCAGCATCCTCCTGTCGAAGATTGTTCAACAGCTAGTTGTGATTTTGTTGCTCTTGCAGGAGGAGATGAGTGCACATCATTCTACTCCACCATCTTTAACCGGATTCTCTGAGTTCACATATTTTTATGAAACTGAATCTATGGACATTATTTCTTTCAGAATGTTATCATGATAACAGTGGTATTCATGTGTCTTTTAACTAGAGTGAAATGTCCATGCAAATTGATAAACGTTTGGCTTAAGTAAACATATAATAAACTATATCAGACACAGTAAGATTTACAAGTACTAACATTTCTCATTACTTATCAAAAATTTAGGAAAAACCAGTCAAGTAGACCTGATACAGTAGAGTTTCCCTTTTAATTATCCTCTTGGGTATCAATAATTGATGCTTCCTAGTATTTCTATATTGACCTGGGTTCAAAAAATAGTTTAATATAACAATTATAGAGAGTTTTCAATCAATTCTGTTTGCAATTCTCTGAGTTCTTTCCTTGTTTAGTGCATTACTACTGTCTATTTCTCTAGCTTTTCCAACAACACTCATTTATTAAATACTAGAGTTTAGAATGGTCTTTCATTAATACTTCAATCACAAAGCATGCAATTTATTTTGGGGGGAGGAACAGGTCTCTCTTCTGCATACATTCAGGCAAGAAATTCTGAGAGCTACCTCTGTAATCCTGGAACCTGCTCTGTTCTCTCTGCGGTTCTCTTCCTCTCTCTCTAACGTCTATTGATGAATATATAAATAATAGATAGATAGAGAAATAGATATTTAAACAAGTAAACTTCCTCCTTTCTATTTGTCTTTCTCTTCCCACTCTTCCTCACCTATGGTCTAGGAGACATTACTTAATATTAAAACAGACTGTAAAATTCTTCACTTTTTGGAGGAGGAAAGTAATATCTCAATTGAAAAACACACTCTCATCTAACAAAAGTCTTTTAAAAGAGTTTGGTCAGGGGTTCCTCATATTATTCTCAATAGTCAATTCCCCACTCCGTGTTCTATTGCACCCTGAGACTGTCTATGACCCCTAACACATTGGCCACTTGTCATTAATTTTATTTCATTGGTGTTCATACTAGGCCTCTGGAATTTTCTCTTTTGAAAGACGACAAAATGAAGCCTCAAAGAAGTTATCAATTACTCTAAGTCTTATATTTCATCCACTCTTACATTCACCAAATTTTTAGAATTATGCCATATCACCCAAAGTTTACACTGTGTATGGATTTTGATGTTTTAATCAACATGACTCACCATTTTCAGTAAGTTTTTAAGCAGGAAAAAAGATGATCCAGATAATCTTGGAGGAAAAGGGTGTGTGTGGCAGGAACAGAATAGAAAAACAAATAAGTCCTCAATGCAACAGGGAAAATGAGGTATATCAGATGAAGAGAGAGAAGACCTAAATTGTTCATGGTGAGCTGTAGAATGGAAGGGTGGGAATCTGTGGTTGCTGCTGAGGAAGAGGCCACGTGGCAGAGGCTTACTTTCCTTGTGGACAGTGGCAGAACTCTAAAAACAACAATGAGATAACCACACTCACCCAATTGTGAGATGCTTTTATACGTGTAGGTGATGGAAGAAGGAGAATTTTGGCAAGGGGACAGCTAAAGGTTTGGAAAGACAATAATTAAATATCATAGAAAAATCATCAGGACCTGAATTACAGATTGTGTTGTAGAGACTAGAAAGATAAAATGGATACTTTTTTTGCTTCAATATCACAATGCTTACAAAAAGCACTGAAAATGAACTATTTTCTGAGGGGCTGAGGAAGTCTCCTCTACCATCATGCTTGGTCTGCCCTTTTTATGGCAGCTTTTAATGGTGCTACTCCAGTTTAGCAGGAAGCACTATGTTTTATGTCTGCACTGTCATTTAAGTGTTTCTTCCCTAAACACAGTGTGTTTTATACCCTAAGTTACCAAAGGTATTACTGCTTGGCAGAATTTATTTTCCATAAGTCATTTAAAGTGTCCTAGGTATCATTTTATGACAACATTACAAGGTTTTTGTAGGTTATCATAGTTTCCTAAGTATGACCATAGTTATCCCCTGAAGATATAACTAATGATTTTACTTCCTCATCCTCAAATTTCTGTGAATTCACATTGTAATGAAAGCTATAAAACTCATAAGATTTGTAATGAAAGTAACACTGGGTGTTCTAGAAGAAAATCAAATGTCAAGATAAAGTCTCTGGGACATTATAATACAGCTGTATAAAAATTTTCAGATATTCATGTAGGCTGCTAGTTGCATAGAATTCATAAAATTATGAATTATCATTAAGAGGACAAAGTAAAGTTAAATGGTGAGGAGGCAACGGCTGGATCCTTAGAGGTAAACAGTGAATATAATCTCGATCACTGTGTCTTGAAAACAAGCAGAAAAAATATGAAGCATGAATTCCTAGGAGATCCCACACAGTTCTCCAACACTAATAAGGTTTTTAAGAGAATTTTCATGTGACAAATATGTAATAGCATAAAGCTTAGTAAGCTCTATGCTAGGCACCACTAGGAATGCAAAAGCAGTTTACAATTAGAAATATAAACCTATATGTATTATTTATGAGTTAGTAATTGTAAGTAGAAAATACTGGAAGAAAAGACATTATGTCATGTTGAATTCAATATAATTGACAGGACAAGATATAAAGACTGAACAAGCTAAATGTAAATTCTTGTTATAGATAAGCTACTATTTTTGCTGTCTTTGACTCATTGATTTATCTTAATTTTCTCAATGAAAAAAAAAAGATAGTATACTTTGGAATAGTAAAACAAAATTGTTTAAACAGGTCTTTCTGTTTTTCACACTTTTAATTAAAATTATTATTGGAATAGTATAGATATATAAACAGCTGTGTCCAAATTAGCACTAAGCTGCTTGTATATATGATTCAAAACTCTATAATGGCACAACTTAGTTGCTGACTTGAAAGAACAAGCTTTATAAAATCCCACCAGTTATTAAAAAAATGAGTATTTCATATAAGTTCATGTACTTGATCCAAGTATATGAAGTTGATCTAGCTTCTTTAAAATAAATAGCCACAATTGGATGAAAATGGCAAACAGAATGTGTATACAATTCAATTTCCTTTTCCCACAGTATTACATGTCTCTTTTGAAAACAGAGACCAGTGAAAGAAATCTGTTGACTAACTTAAAAATAATTAATGTGTCATTTAATAAGCCATCTGAAAGAGTTTCAGTGGACAGGAAGATTCAAAGGTTCCTCAACAGTTTTGACTAATTAAGATAAAAATGTGAACCAGCTTTAAATATATATACATTTATGCAACTGAAAGGAACTAACAGATGTTCTGGTAACAGTTAACTTTGTACATATATGAGGTAAAATCATTTGTAAATTATATTTAAAACAATCAGGGGTTACTCATATCTTCAGGACTATCTAACAGCTGCTCTATCAATATAGATAGTAGGAAACTAAAGAATAAAAATGAGCTTAAGAAATATCCTTCAATTTTCAAATTAGAAAATAAATAAATAAATACATAAATTACATGCCAACAACATCCACAGATATAGAATGCCTCCAATAACAGATAGTCAGAGAACTATTGAGAAGGCTGGAAAGGCATCTTTCCACAATCTTCTCATAATAAAAACTAAATGTTTGTCTTTAGAGAGTAACCTTTTTTTCAGTTATTGATTTAGATATAGTGAAAGATCTAAATTAGATTCCACTTTTCTAGAAAAATAAAAACCCACATTTTCTTGGAGGGTAAAATAAAGCCTTGTGTGCACCAGGACCCAGGAGAAAGAAGCCCTGACCCTACAAGAGACGGAGCCAGGCTTGCCTGTGGGTGTCCTGGAGTCTGTGGTGCAGGCTGCTGCGGGGTCTGACTAGAACAGTCCTGAGAGTCTCGGTGTACTAGCATAAGTCCTTCTGAAGGAGGTTGACATTACCGCTATTATCCCTACCATAGTTTGGCCTCAGGCCAAACTACAGAAGGGAGCACAGCCCCACAGTCAGTAGAAAATTGGATTAAACACTTACTGAGCATGGCCTCACCCACCAGAACAAGATGCAGCTTTCCCCACTGCCAGTCCCTACCATCAGAAAGTTTCCACAAGCCTCTTATCAGTATCCATCAGAGGGCAGACAGAGTGCAAACCATAGTCATAGAAAATTAACCAAACTGATCACATGGATCACAGCCATTTCAAACTCAATGAAATTATCAGTCATGCTGTGGAGGGCCATTCAAGAAGGACTGGGCATGGTGGAGAGTTCTGACAATATGTGGTCCACGGGTGAAGGGAATGGCAAACCACCTCAGTACTCGCCTTGAGAACTCCATGAGCTGTATGAAAAGACAAAATTATGCAGCACTGAAAGATAAACTCCCCAGGTCAGTAGATGGCTGTTATGCTAATGGAGAAGAGCTGAGAAATAGCTCCAGAAGGAATGAAGAGGCTGAGCCATAGTGGAGGCAATGCCCAGTTGTGGATATGTCTGGAGGTGGAAACAAAGTCCAATGCTGTAAAGAACAATATTGTATAGGAACTTGGAATATCAAGGTAAATTGGAAGTGGTCAAACAAGAGATGGCAAGAGTGAATATTGACATTTTAGGAATCAGTGAACTAGAATGGGCTGAAATCGGTGAACTTAATTCTCATGACCATTATATCAACTACTGAGGACAAGAATCCAATAGAAGAAATGGAGTAGCCCTTATAGTCAACAAAAGAGTTTGAAACGCAGTACTTGGATACAATCTCATAAATAGCAAAATGATCTCTATTCGTTTCCAAGTCAAACCATTCAACATCATAGTAATCCAAGTCTGTGTCCCAACCACTAATGCCCAAGACGCTGAAGTTGAACAGCTTTATGAAGACCTACAAGATCCTCTAGTTCAGTTCAGTTCTGTTCAGTTGCTCAGTCAAGTCCGACTTTTTGGGAACCCATAGACTACAGCACTCAAGGCTTCCCTGTCCATCACCAGCTCCTGGAGTTTACTCAAACTCATGTCCATTGACTTGGTGATGCCATCCAACCATCTCATCCTCTGTTGTCCCCTTCTCCTCCCACCTTCAATGTTTCCCAGAATCAGGGTCTTTTCGAATGAATCAGTTCTTTGCATCAGTTGGCCAAAGTATTAGAGTTTCAGCTTTAGCATCAGTCCTTCCAATGAATATTCAAGACTGATTTCTTTCAGGGTGGACTGGTTTGATCTTTCTGTTCAAGGGAGTCTCAAGAGTGTTCTCCAACACCACAGTTCAAAAGCATCAATTCTTCGGTGCTCAGCTGTCTTTAATGCCCAGCTCTCACATGCATACACGACTAGAAAATCCATAGCTTTGACGAGACAGACATTTGTTACCAAAGTAATGTCTCTGCTTTTTTTTTTTTTTTTTTCCCATTTATTTTTATTAGTTGGAGGCTAATTACCTTACAATATTGTAGTTGTTTTTGTTATACATTGACATGAATCAGCCATGGATTTACATGTATTTCCCATCCCTATCCCCCCTCCCACCTCCCTCTCTACCCGATCCCTCTGGGTCTTCCCAGTGCACCAGGCCCAAGCACTTGTCTCATGCATCCAACATGAGCTGGTGATCTGTTTCACCCTAGATAATATACATGTTTCAATGCTGTTCTCTCAGATCATCGCACCCTTACCTTCTCCCACGGAGTCCAAAATTCTGTTCTGTACATCTGTGTCTCTTTTTCTGTTTTGCATATAGGGTTATCATTACCATCTTTCTAAATTCCATATATATGTGTTAGTATGCTGTAATGTTCTTTATCTTTCTGGCTTACTTCACTCTGTATAATGGGCTCCAGTTTCATCCATCTCATTAGAACTGATTCAAATGAATTCTTTTTAATGGCTGAGTAATATGTGGTGTATATGTACCACAGCTTCCTTATCCATTCATCTGCTGATGGGCATCTAGGTTGCTTCCATGTCCTGGCTATTATAAATAGTGCTGCAATGAACATTGGGGTGCATGTGTCTCTTTCAGATCTGGTTTCCTCAGTGTGTATGCCCAGAAATGGGATTGCTTTGCTTTTTAACATGCTGTCTAGATTGGTCATAGCTTTTCTTCCAAGGAACAAGTGTCTTTTAGTTGCATGACTGCAGTCCCAAACCAGTGATTTTGGAATCCAAGAAAATTAAGACTGTCACTGTTTCCATTGTTTCCCTGCCTATTTATCATGAAGTGAGGGGACCAGATGCCATGAACTTAGTTTTCTGAATATTGAGTTTTAAGCCAATTTTTTCACTCTCCTCTTTCATTTTCATCAAGAGGCTCTTTAGTTTTTCTTCGCTTTCTGCAATAAGCATTGTGTCATCTACATATCTGAGAATATTGATATTTCTCCTGGAAACATTGATTCCAGCTTGTGCTTCATCCAGTCCATCATATCTCATGATGCACTCTGAATATAGGTTAAATAATCAGGGTGACAGTATACAGCCTTGACATACTCCTTTCCCGATTTGCAGCCAGTCTGTTGTTCCATGTCCAGTTCTAACTGTTGCTTCTTGACCTGCATATAGATTTCTCAGGAGACAGGTCAGATAGTCTGGTATTCCAATCTCTTTAAGAATTTTCCGCAGTTTGTTGTGATCCACACAGTCAAAGGCTTTGGCATAGTCAGTAAACCAGAAGATTATTTTCTCTGGAACTTTCTTGCTTTTTCAATGGTCCAACAGATGTTGGCAATTTGATCTCTGGTTCCACTGCTTCTTCTAAATCCAGCTTGAACATCTGGAGGTTCACAGTTTACACACTGTTGAAACCTATCTTCGAGAATTTTGAACATTGCTTTGCTGGCATGTGAGATGAGCATTCTTTGGGATCGCCTTCCCTTGGGGGCTTCCCTGGTGGCTCAGAGGTTAAAGCATCTGCCTGCAATGCAGGAGACCTGGGTTCGATCCCTGGGTCAGGAAGATCCCCTGGAGAAGGAAATGGCAACCCACTCCAGAATTCTTGCCTGGAGAATCCCATGAAGGAAGGAACCTGGTAGGCTACAGTCCATAGGGTGGCAAAAAGTTGGACACGACTGAGCTACTTCACTTCACTTCACTTCACTTCTTTGGATTTGGAATGAAAACTGATCTTTTCCAGTCCTATGGCCGCTGCTGAGTTTTCCAAATTTACTGGCATATTGAGTGCAGCACTTTCACAGCATCATCTTTCAGAATTTGAAATAGCTCAACTGGAATTCGATTACCTCCACTAGCTTTGTTTGCAGTGATGCTTCCTAAGGCCCACTTGACTTCACATTCCTGGATATGTGACTCTAGGTGAGTGATCACACCATTGTGATTATCTGGGTCATGTAGATTTTTTTTTTTTTTTTTTTTTGGATAGTTCTTCTGTGTATTCTTGCCATCTCTTCTTAATATCTTCTGCTTCTGTTAGGTCCATGCCATTCCTATCTTTGATTGCGCCCATCTTTGCATGAAATGTTCCCTTGTTATCTCTAATTTTCTTGAAGAGATCTCTAATTTTCCCATTCTATTGGTTTCCTCTATTTCTTTGCATTGATCACTGAGGAAGGCTTTCTTATCTCTCCTTGCTATTCTTTGGGACTCTGCATTCCAATGGGAATATCTTTCCTTTTCTCCTTTGCCTTTCACTTTTCTTCTTTTCACAGCTCTTTGTAGGGCCTTTTCAAACAACCATTTTACCTTTTTGCATTTCTTTTTCTTAGGGATGGTCTTTGTCATTGCCTCCTGTACAATGTCACAACCTCCATCCATAGTTCTTCAGGCAGTCTGTCTATCAGATCTAATCCCTTGAATCTATTTGTCACTTCCACTGTATAATGGTAAGGGATTTGATTTAGGTCTTTTAGAGCTAACACACACAAAAAAAGGTGTCCTTTTCATCATAGGGAAATGGAATGCAAATGTAGGAAGTCAAGAGATACCTGGAGTAACAGGCAAGTTTGGCTTTGAGATACAAAATGAAGCAGGCAAAGGCTAACAGACTTTTACCAAGAGAATGCACTGGTCAGGGTAAACGCCCTCTTCCAACAAAACAAGAAACAACTCTACACATGGAAATCACCAGATGGTCAATACTGAAATCAGATTGATTATATTCTTTGAGCTGAAGATGGAGAAACTCTATACAGTCAGCAAAAACAAGGCTGAGCACTGGGCTCAGATCACTTACTCCTTATTGCAAAATTCAGATATAAATTGAAGAAAATAGGGAAAACCACTAGGCCATTCAGGTATGACTTAAGTCATATAACTTATGATTATACAGAGGAAGTGACAAATATATTCAAGGCATTAGATCTAATAGACAGAGTGCCTGAAGAATTATGGCTGGAGGTCCATAACATTGTACAGGAGGCAATGACTAAAACCACCACCAGGAAAGACATGCCAAAAGGCAAAGTGATTGACTGAGGAGGCATTACAAATAGCTTAGAAAAGAAGAGGAGCTAAAGGCAAAGGAGAAAATGCAAGACATATTCATCTGAATACACAGTTCCAAAGAATAGCAAGGAGAGATTAGAAAGCCTTCCTAAGTGAACAATGTAAAGAATTAGAGAAAAACAGCAAAATGGGAAAGACTAGAGATATCTTCAAGAAAATCAGAGATAGCAAGGGAATATTTCATGCCAAGATGAACACAATAAAAGACAGGAACAGTATGGACCTAACAGAAGCAGAAGATATTAAGAAAGGGTGGCAAGAGTACACAGAAGAACTATACAAAAAAGGTCTTCATGACCCAGATAACCTAGATGGTGTGATCACTCAACTAGAGCCAGACATCCTTGAATGCAAAGTCAAGTGGGCCCTAAGAAGCATTACTAGGAACAAAACTAGTCAAGGTGATGAAGTTCTAGCTGAGCTATTTCAAATCCTAAAAGATGATGCTGTGAAGATAGTACATTCAATATGTCAGCAAAATTGGAAAACTCAGCAGTGGACACAGGACTGGAAAATGTAAGTTTTCATTCCAATCCCAAAGAAAGGCAATGCCAAAGAGTGTTCAAACTACCGCACAATTGAACTCATTTCATGTGCTAGCAAATTAATGCTCAAAATTCTCCAAGCTAGGCTTCAAAATTACTTCAACATTGAGAATTTCCCAATATTCAGTTGGATTTAGAAAAGACAGAGGAATCAGAGGTCAAATTGCCAACATCCATTGTATCATAGAAAAACCAACAGCATTCCAGCAAAACATCCACATCTCCTTCATTCAGTATGCTAAATCCTTTGAATATGTGGATCACAACAACTGTGGAAAATTCTTTAAGGGATGAGAATACCAGACCACTTTATCTGTGTCCTGAGAAATATGTATGCACGTCAAGAAGCAACAATTAGAACCGGACATGGAACAATGGACTAATTCAAAATTGGGAAATGAGTATATCAAGTCTGTATAGTGTCACTCTGTTTATTTAACGTATAAGCAGAGTACATCATGTGAAATTCTGGACTGGATAAAGCACAAGCTGGAATCAAGATTGTTGGGAGAAATATCAATAACCTCAGATATGCAGATGACACCACCCTATTGACACCAAGTGAAGAGGAACTAAAGAGCTTCTTGATGAAGTGAAAGAGGAAAGTGAGAAAGCTGGCTTAAAACTCAACAGTCAAGAAAACAAAAATTATGGTATCCAATCCATGACTTCATGGCAAATAGCTTGGGAAACAATGGAAACTGTGACAGTCTTTATTTTCTTGGGCTCCAAAATCATTGCAGATGGTGCCTGCAGCCATGCAATTAAAAGACCCTTGCTCCTTGGAAGAAAAGCTATGACAAACTGAAACAGCATATTAAAAAGCAGAGACATTACTTTGCCAACAAAAGTCCATCTAGTCAAAGCCATGGTTTTTCCAGTAGTCATGTACAGATGTGAGAGTTGGAATATAAAGAAGGCTGAGCACCAAAGTATTGATGCTTTTGACCTGTGGTGTTGGAGAAAACTCTTTAATATCCCTTGTAATGCTAGGAGAGCAGACCAGTAATTCCTGAAGGAAATCAGTCCTGAATATTCATTAAAAGTATTGATGCTCAAGCTGAAGCTCCAATACTTTGGCCACCTGAATAGAAGAGATGACTCATTGGAAAAGACCCTGATACTGGGAAAGATTGAAGACAGAAAGAAAAGAGGACGACAGAGGATGAATTGTTTAGATGACATCACTGACTCACTGGACAAGAATTTGAGCAAAGTCTTGGAGATGGTGAATTATAGGGAAGCCTGGCCATGTTGCAGTCCATGTGATTGCAAAGAGTTAGACACGACTGAGGAATTGAACTTCAACAACAATATTTTGGTAAAGATAGAGTGACTTGAATTTCTGCTTATCATTTTTGTGTGTTACTTTGACATCAAATATACCAGGGCTGTGCTCAGTCATCTCCAACTCTTTGCAGCCCCTTAGACTGTAATCCATCAAACTCCTTTGTCCATGGAATTTTCCAGGCAAGAATACTAGAGTGGGTTTCCATTTCCTCCTCCAGGGGATCCTCTGGACACAGAAATTAAACTGCACAGGTAGGCAGTTCTTTACCCCTGGAGCGCTGTGGTAGGTATATTTGATAGCAAACTTACTCCAAGTTCCAAACAGAAGTTTATAATATAAAGTCATGTCAATGATAGAGTTTATGTAAGAGAGATCTTTCAGCAAAATACTACACAAAGTCCTACCAGTATTGGTGGTCGTGGTAGTTTGGTTACTAAGTTGGGTCTGACTCTTGAGACCTCATGGATTGTAGCCTTCCAGGCTCCTCTGCCCATGGGATTCTCCAGGAAAGAATACTGGTGTGGGCTGCCATTTCCTTTTCCAAATGATCTTCCCGACCCAAGGATCGAACCCAGGTCTCCTGCATTGCAGGTAGATTCTTTGCCAAGTTAGCTATGAGGGAAGCCCCACCAGTATTAAAGTACCACGGTAGTAAGCTATATGTTCTCTTACCCCTTCATTTCTACTTTCCATGAATAAACATTACATGTGATAGAGTAATGCCATTAACATTGCAATAAGAACTTCCTGACATCTTTTCTGTAAAGAATGCTGATTTTGATAATAACCTCTTTACAAGGGTGTCTTTGCTGAATTTCAGGATTTCTAAGACACACTTAGCACATAGATGAGGAGAAAGAAAGAAATAGAAAGAAAATAAAAGATTAAAAAAAATGAGATTAGATGCACTGATTAGAATAAGAAGAATATTTTCACTTTTCCTTCATAATTTCTACTTAAGAAGGTCCAGCTCAGTACCAAGAGAAACCTTGTTTTACAAACCCCTGCAATTTATTCTACAAGGAAAGATGAAAGTGTGTGAAAGAGTTTCCCCAGCTATGTAGGATAAAAGGAGACCCACTTCTTCCCTGTCCCAACCAGAATATTTAGTTGTGATTTGAATGACAAGGTTAACAGTGGCCATATCAAAGAGATGGCAATCTCATTAGCTAGAAATCAATAAAAGGGGGTATTTTATAAAATTACTAATATGTGAAAATTAAATATCATATTCCCAAACAGCCAATGGGTCAAAGAAGAAATCAAGGGGAAATTAAAAAAAAAAAAGAAGAAGGATCTTGAGATAAACAAAAATGTAGACAAAATGTACCAAAACTTATGGGAAACAGTAAAAGTAATTCTAAGGGGGAATTTTGCAGTGATAAATACCTATATTAAGAAAAAGGAAAGAGTTCAAATAGCCAAACTAGCTTTATATATCAAGGAACTGGGCAAAAAAGAGAATAAATTATGACCAAAGAAAACAGAAAGAAGGAAATAAGAAAGATTAGATCAGAAATTTAAATTTAAAAAAAAAAAAAGAGAAAGAGACCAGAAAAAGAATAGAAAAGATCAACAAAATTAAGCTAGAAAAGACATATGAAATTGTCAAGCCTTTAATTATAATAAGAAATAAAGAGAAAGAGAAAATAAAGAAAAAAATTCAGAAATGAAAGAGGAGACATTAAAACTGACACCACAGAAATATAAGATTGTTGAAACTATCATCATTGAATAGCCTAGAAGAAATGGATAGATTCCTAGAAACAGTAATTACCCAATCTGATTCATGAAGAAATGGAAAATCTGTACAGACCAATAATGACTAAAGGGACTAAATCAATAATCAAGAACATAGCAAAAAAGAAAAGTCCAGAACCAGATCGGTTTCATTGGTGAATTTTACTAAGCATTTTAAAAAGAACTAATATCAATCCTTTTCAACAGAAACTTGAAGAAGATGGAGCACTCCCAAACTCATTTTACAAGGAAATAATTACCCCAAACATAACAAGACAGAATAAGACAATACAAGGAAAGAAAATTATCAGACAATAATCTTGATGAATATAGATGCAAAAATTCTAAAAAATATACTGATAAAACTGAATTCAACAACACTTTAAAAGAATTATATACTGTGATCAAGTGAAATTTATCCCTGGGATGCAAGGATGGTTCAACATATGCAAAAAAAAAAAAAAAGGAATAATAATCAATGTAATATATTACATTAATGGAATGAAAGCTAAGACACATGAAATTCTCCCAGCAAGAATGCTGGAATGTGTTGCAATGCCCTTCTCCAGGTGACCCTACCAACTCAGGGATCAAACTCATGTCTCTTGCATTGCAGGCAGATTTTTTACCACTGAGCCACCAGGGAAGCCCCAAATCAATAGCAATAATTAACTAATAATCTGATGTAAAAATAGGAAGAGAACCTGAACAAACATTTTTCTAAAAGAGACATGCAAATGGCTAACAAATGTAAATTGGTATGGTTACTATGGAAAATAGTATGCAGATTCCTATGAGTTAAAAGTAAAATTAACGTATGGCCCATGGTTCTACTTATGGGTATATATCTGAAGGAAATAAACTCATTACATCAATAAGACATCTGCACCCTCATGTTCATTGCAGGACTATTCACAGTAGCCAAGACACAGAAATAACCTAAAGATTCATGACTGATGAATAACCAACATGTTATATGTATAGCTATAAATGGAATATTATTTAGTTATAATTACAGTGGTAACATACACGTTGCAAAAGGAAAATGCATCCTTGATATGTTGCCAATCATTTAATAAAATATTATATTTGTGTCATTGTATTTTGCTGCATATATTTTTATAATATTCTAGTCAAGGAGAAAATGGGAAACACTGATATGTCCTATTGAATCCCAAAGATACTCTTCTTCAGTTTAAGCTCATTTGATTTGACTGTACTGGTAACCCTGCAATCTGATACATCTATTGGCTTGTTGGTTATAATAATAAAGTCATTAGGAACTGACTCACAGTGGGTGAAGTAAGGATCAGTGATCTAGCATAGTTCGGTACCTGGGACCATATAGTGGGGTCATGTGACCTAAGTTAGACCTTTTTGCTGTGTCTATAAGTAATCCTGTGTGTGCGATCAGTCCCTTCAGTCACATCTGGCTCTTTGCAACCCAATGGACTGTAGCCTGCTAGGCTCCTCTGTCCATGGGATTCTCCAGGCAAGAATGCTGGAATAGGTTGCCTTGCCCTCTTTCAGGGGATCTTCCCAACTCAGGGATCAAATTTATATCCCCAGGGTCTCCTGCATTTCAGGTCAATTCTTTACCATTGACCCACCAGGCAAGCCCCCATGAGTAATCCTATGAGCTACTAAAGGCATAAAGAGGAAATAATTTTAATTTACTGTTATGAATTATTTAAAATACAGTTGTTAGTAGGCCACTATTTTATATTATTTTAAAATAATTGTGCACATACAGATTATCAATATAAACTTTCAGCCTACTTAGTCTGGGATAATGAGGTACAATTTTATTTTACTAATATATACAAATTATAGATGATTCTACCTTACACTGTCTCAATTTTCTGTTATTTCAGTTTAGTGGATGTATTTAATGTGTACAGGAATCTCTCATCTATTGTGCTTTTTAATGTACACAAGTAAATCAGAAATTTGTCTTGTGAGGTTGGAAACTTACTTATAATAGATGAGAATAAGGAAACACAAATCAGTTGATTTGATTCCAGAATCATATTGAATCATATTGGAACTGCACTGCAGGGAGGCTGAGCCAAGTTGGACATGTTCAAGAGAAAAACATCTTGTTTAGAATCCTTGGACTTGTTTGGGTGAAGTCTGCTGGGAGTAGGTAGATGTAATTGAAAAAGAGAGATTGAGGTGCATTTTTTTCCCATGAGCTCTTTTGCCATGCAGAAGGAACTAGACCTATATCTTGGGAAATGGAGTTACCTGCTGGTCTGGGAATAAAAAGAATGTTGCTGTGAAGAGACATATTTGTTAATTATCTCCAGGAGAGTTTAAAAATCAAGTAGACATGAATTCATGTTTTGTTTGTTCCTAACATGAATAATGGCATCTTTCTCTTCTTTTTTTTTTAAACTGATTTGGGGATTTTGTTGTTGTTTTCCTGCTTTCACTAGCAGCTCTCTTTTAAGTCTCTAGAATTCTGTTTCCGTACCCTAAGCCATTCTTCCTCTTTCAGAAATATATTCTATCATTACTTCTATACTAGTTTTCAATGTGTCACAATCTTATGCAATTGTTCAAATTAAATTATTCCAACTATTCATGGTTCAGTAGAAGAGATGGTTCATACCTGAAGCATTCATCAACAAAAGAATATAAAGAGTCATACTGGGCTGTAAATTTCCAAGATGGGAAATAAAAGCATCATTTACATAAAATTGGTAAATACTGATGTTGAATGCTAAAGGTTAATGCCCATCAAAATATATCTAAACTCTCTCAGCTTTCTCATTTTGAATTTATCAAAAATGAAAAATTAACTTATCTTCTTTCTTTCTTTTTGGTCACACTGCATGGCTTGTGGGATCCCAGTTCCTTGACCATAGATTAAACCCTGTACCTTGGCAGTGAAAGCTAAAACTCCTAACCACTAGGCTACCATAGAACTCTCTAAATTATTTTTAATCATTTTATTTTTAACTTATAAAACCCTAGAGAAGGTGAGTTCTATGCATTCTCACCACTATTTCCATCACATCATCCAATTTGTGAAATGACTTATGCATTAACTGTATTCAAAACTAGTGCATATAAGATTACAGTGCAACTGGTTTAGTGTTTCTTAATAGGTGGTGTTGCTATTGTCAAACTTCTTGATTGGCAAGTATACTGAAACTAGAGGTGGGTGTGAAGGGGAGAGGGGGATAATTAATTGCAGGCACAAAGGACTGGTACTGAAGATGGGATATAATTAGAGACTTAAATATTTTCTCAGAAAACATAAATAACCTTAAATGAAGTTATCAGTAAAATAATTTATGAAAACAAATTGATTAGGCTGTAAACTCAGAAAGATAACAAGGAGAATAAAAGAAAGAACAAAAGGAAAGAAGAGAAGAAACAAAATTAGAAATCAATGCAATAGAGAGACATGAATTACTAGTAAAGAAATTTTCAAGTTATAAAAATTAAATCATAAAAATGTGAAACTGGTAAATTCAATTAAGAAAAGGGGAAAAAAGAATGCACACTAGAAGATATGTTAATAGAAGAATAACCACCGATATATAAGATAAAAACAAGAAAAAAAAAAAAAAAACAAGACCTAGGGCTGGGGCTTATTGTGGCTCAGATCTTGAGCTCCTTATTGCAAAACACAAGCTTAAAATGTAGAAAGTAAAAGCAAAACAAGACAAAATACAACACTCTCCGACATAAATCACAGCAAGATCCTCTATGACCCACCTCCCAGAATGTTGGAAATAAAAGCAAAACTAAACAAATGGGACCTAATGAAACTTAAAAGCTTTTGCACTACAAAGGAAACTATAAGTAAGGTGAAAAGACAGCCCTCAGATTGGGAGAAAATAATAGCAAATAAAGCAACAGACAAAGGATTAATCTCAAAAATATATAAGCAACTCCTGCAGCTCAATTCCAGAAAAATAAATGACCCAATCAAAAAATGGGCCAAAGAACTAAACAGACATTTCTCCAAAGAAGACATACAGATGGCTAACAAACACATGAAAAGATGCTCAACATCACTCATTATTAGAGAAATGCAAATCAAAACCACAATGAGGTACCATTACACGCCAGTCAGGATGGCTGCCATCCAAAAGTCTACAAGCAATAAATGCTGGAGAGGGTGTGGAGAAAAGGGAACCCTCTTACACTGTTGGTGGGAATGCAAACTAGTACAGCCGCTATGGAAAACAGTGTGGAGATTTCTTAAAAAACTGGAAATAGAACTGCCATATGACCCAGCAATCCCACTTCTGGGCATACACACTGAGGAAACCAGATCTGAAAGAGACATGTGCACCCCAATGTTCATCGCAGCACTGTTTATAATAGCCAGGACATGGAAGCAACCTAGATGCCCATCAGCTGATGAATGGATAAGGAAGCTGTGGTACATATACACCATGGAATATTACTCAGCCATTAAAAAGAATTCATTTGAACCAGTCCTAATGAGATGGATGAAGCTGGAGCCCCTTATACAGAGTGAAGTAAGCCAGAAAGATAAAGAACATTACAGCATACTGACACATGTATATGGAATTTAGAAAGGTGATAACGATAACCCTATATGCAGAACAGAAAAAGAGACACAGAAATACAGAACAGACTTTTGAACTTTGTGGGAGAATGTGAGGGTGGGATATTTCAAAAGAACAGCATGTATACTATCTATGGTGAAACAGATCACCAGCCCAGGTGGGATGCACGAGACAAGTGCTCGGGCCTGGTGCACTGGGAAGACCCAGAGGAGTCGGGTGGAGAGGGAGGTGGGAGGGGGGATCAGGATGGGGAATACATGTAAATCCATGGCTGATTCATATCAATGTATGACAAAACCCACTGGAAAAAAAAAAAAAAAATACTGAGTCATTGTGGTGTGACTTAAATCAAATCCCTTAAGAGTATATAATAGAGGTGACAAACAGCTTTAAGGAGTTAGATCTGGTAGGTTGAGTGCCTGAAGAACTTTAGACAGAGGTTCACAACATTATACAGGAGAAGCTGACTAAAACCATTCCAAAGAAAAATCATTTATCATGTTAGGAAGATAATGCTCAAAATCCTTCAAGCTAGGTTTCAGTGGTAAGTGAACCAAGAACTTCCAGACAAGCTGGATTTACAAAAGGCAGAGGAACCAAAAATCAAGTTGCTGACATTCATTGGACCATAGAGAAAGCAACAGAATTCCGAGGGTGGCGGGGGTGGGATTCTACTTTTGTTTCATTGACCACTAAAACATCTGACTGTGTGGATGACCACAAAATTCTTCAAGAGATGAGAATACCAGACCATTTTACTTGTCTCCTGAGAAACCTATGCAGGTCAAGAAGCAACAATGAGAACCAGTCATGGAACAACTGACTGGTTCCAAATTGGGAAAGAAGTATAACAAGACTGTATATTGTCAACCTGCTTATTTAACTAACATGTGGAATACATCATGTGAAATGCCAGGCTGGATGAATCACAAGGTGGAATCCAGATTGCTGATGAAATATCAACAATCTCAGAAATGCTGATGATATCACTCTAATAGCAGAGAGTGAAGAGGGACTAAATCTTGATAAGGGTGAAAGAGGAGAGTGAAAAAATCTGGCTTAAAACTCAATATTTGGAAAACTAAGATCATGGCAACTTCTCTCATCACTTCACGGCAAATAGAAGGGGAAAAAGTGGAAACAGTGACAGTTTCTTTACTTGGGCTCAAAAATCACTGTGGAAGATGACTGCAGCCATGAAATTAAAAGACGGTGGCTCCTTGGGGGAAAAGCTGACAAAACTAAAGAGTATAGCCCTTTAACAGAGACATCACTACCAAAAAAGGTCCGTTTAGTCAAAGATATGGTTTTTCCAGTAGTCATGTATGAAGGTGAAAGTTGGATCATAAAGAAGGCTGAGCACTGAAGAAGTGAGGCTTTCAAATTGTGGTGCTAGAGAAGACTCTTGAGAGTCCCTTGGACTGCCATTAGATCCAACCAGTCAGTCTTAAAGGAAATCAACCTTGCATATTCATTGGAAGGTCTGATGCTGAAGTTCCAATACTTAGGCCCCTTGGTTCGATGATTCAACTCATTGGAACAGACCCTGATGCTGGGAAAGATGGAAGGCAAAAAGAGAAGGGGGTAGCAGAGGACGATATGATTAGATACCATTACTGACTCAATGGACATGAATCTGAGCACTATTCGGGAAATAGTGAAGAACAGGGAAGTCTGAAGTACTGCAGTTCATGGGGTCGCAAAGAGTCGGACATGACTTAGCAACCAAACAACAACAATATAAGAAAATATATGTTCAATATGGAAAATATTTTAATCAATTTTATACAAAAATTTAAAATTCTCAGGAAAATTGTATGATTTTGAAATGACATATAATTGTTCCAATTAGCATACAAGATATGGATGTTCAATAATCTATTGGTATGTATAATTTAAATATTCCTTAAATCAATATGAAGGAAAGAAGGACAGAGTTAGGCAATAAAGGAGCCACTTCTCCAAAACAAAGCAAAATTGATCTTGATATATATTCATTCCTGATTGTTAACATAAAAGTCAAAAAGTGTAAGCTTTACATAAAGAATATTAAAAATATTACCAATGTCATCCAAATAATTAATTACATAGCAGTGCAATGAATATCAAATTAATAGTGCAAAGTATAAAAATTATTAAGCACATTTTAAAATTCTACTGAAAAACATTTTAAAAAGCTTGAAAAAAGTATCTCTTATTCTTGGATTAGAAATCTATTATTTTAAGTAACACAGTCTTAGATTATATTGTATACATTTAATAATAATAATTAAAAGGAAGAAAACAACAGATGAATATGGGGTTCCATGTATGCTATGAAGTAACAACAGAACCTGGAATTACATGCTATATAGTAGCAGAGGAAACTTTACAATCTCAGCATATAAAAATCAACTGCATTGCAATTTCAATGAATCAATGGAACTTAAAATATTAAAATTCCTCTTTCACTTGATGAAAGTGAAGGAGGAGATTGAAAAAGCTGGCTTAAAACTCAACATTCAGAAAACTAAGATCATGGCATCTGGTCCCATCACTTTATGGGAAATAGATGGAGAAATAGTGGAAACAGTGTCAGACTATTTTTGGGGGCTTCAAAATCACTGCAGATGGTGATTGCAGCCATGAAATTAAAAGACACTTACTCCTTGGAAGGAAATTTTTTCAACTAGATAGCATATTTAAAAGCAGAGACATTACTTTGCCAACAATGGTCCGTCTAGTCAAGGCTATGGTTTTTCCAGTGGTCATATATGGATGTGAGAGTTGGATGGTGAAGAAAGCTTAGCAGCAAAGAATTGATGCTTTTAAACTGTGATGTTGGGGAAGACTCTTGAGAATCCCTTGGACTGCAATAAGATCCAACCAGTCCATCCTAAAGGAGATCAGTCCTGGGTGTTCATTGGAAGGACTGATGTTGAAGCTGAAACTCCAATAGTTTGACCACCTCATGCAAAGAATTGATTCATTGGAAAAGACCCTGATGCTGGGAAGGATTGAGGGCAGGAGGAGAAGGGGACGACAGAGGATGAGATGGTTGGATGTCATCACCGACTCAATGGACATGGGTTTGGGTGAACTCCGGGAGTTGATGATGGACAGGGAGGATGGGCGTGCTGCAATTCATGGGGTCGCAAAGAGTCGGACACGACTGAGTGACTGAACTGAACTGACTGAAAATATTAAAAAAAGAAAAAATGGGAAAAAAAAAACTTTAAGGATAAATGTTACAAAATATTTGCTAGCCATGTTCACTGATGGACGACCAAGGAAGCCCAAGATTACTGGAGTGGCTAGCTTATCCCTTCTCCAGCATATCTGCATCACCCAGGAATCGAACCAGGGTCTCCTTCATTGCCGGCAGATTCTTTACCAGCTGAACTACCAGGGAAGTCCCTAAAATGTTAAAAAGAAATTAAAAAAAGGATAAATTCAACAAAATATTTGCAACCCATGTACACTGATAATTATAAAATCTGAGAAAACTTAAAAAATATATACACAAATGGAGAGACATACCATTTTCACGGACTATTGGACATCTTTAAACATCTTTCCCAAAGTCACTCATGTGTGAAAGTGAGTGAGTGAGTGCTCAGTCACCCAGTCTTGTACAAATCTTTGTGATCTCATGGACTTAATCCCTAATAAAACCCTACAGGAGTTTTTAGAATTTGATGAGCTGATTTTAGAATTTATATGGAAATGAAAATGTTTAGAATAGTCAAAACAATACCAAAAAGAACAATGTTGGAGATTTTTCTTTATTTGAAGACTTACTATAATAAAATAGTAAATAGGACAAAGTATTCCTAAAGTAAGAATACATCATTATCAGTAAAACAAAATATAGAGTCAAACTATCAATTTACCTTGTACATATGAGTTCAGACCCATAGATGAATGGCCAATTGATTTTCAATTAAAGTGCCAAGGTGATTTACTAAGGAAAAGCATCTTTATGACAAATAGTGCAGAAAAAAAAAATATATATATATATATATATATACACACACACACATTTTTGTTGTTGTTCAGAAACTAAATCATGCCTGACTCTTTGCAACTCCATGGACTGCAGCATGTCAGGCTTCCCTATCCTTCACTATTTCCTGAAATATGCTCAGTTTCATGTCCATTGAGTCAGTGGTGCCATCCAACCATCATAACCTCTGTCAACCCCTTCTCCTCTTGCCTTCCATCTCTTCCAGCATCAATTTTTTTCCAGTAAGTTAGCTTTTTGCATCAGGTGGCCAAAGTATTGTAGCTTCAGCTTCAACATCAGCCCTTCCAATGAATACTCAGGACTGGTTTCCTTTAGGATTGAGTGGTGTGATCTCCTTGTTGCCCAAGAGACTCTCAAGAGTCTTCTCCAGCACCACAATTCAAAAACATAAATTCTTCACCACTCAACCCTATTTATGGTTCAAGTGTCATGTTCATACATGGGTACTGAAAAAGCCATAACTTTGATTATTGAGTATTGTTGCTGTTCAGTCAATCATGTACAATTCTTTGAGACCCCAATAGAATGCAGAATGTCAGGGTCCCCTGTCCTTCATAATCTCCCAGAGCTTCCTCAAACTCATGCCCATTGACTTGGTGATGCCATCCAACCTTCTAGCCCTCTGTCATCCCCTTCACCTCCTGCTTTCAATCTTTCTCAGCATCAGGTTCTTTTCCATTGAATCATCTCTTTGAAGTGGCCAAACTATTGGAGCTTCAGCCTCAGAATCACTTCCTCCAATGAATATTTAGGACTGATTTCCCTTAGGATTGACTGGTTTGATCTCCTTGCAGTCCAAGGGACTGTCAAGAGTCTTCAACAGCACAGTTCACAAGCATGAGCCTTCATTATAGCCTAACTCTCACATCCATACATGACTACTGGAAAAACCATAGCTTTAGCTAGACAGACCTTTGTTGGCAAAGTAATGTCTCTGCTTTTTAATATACTGTCTAGGTTAGTCAAAGCTTTTCCTCCATGGAGCAAATGTCTTTTAATTTCATGGTTGCAGTCACCATCTGCAGTGATTTTGGAGCCTAAGAAAATAAAGTCTGTTTCCATTGTCTCTCCATTTATTTGCCATGAAATGATGGGACCGGATGCCATGGTCTTAATTTTTTTGAATGCTGAATTTTAAAAAAGTTTTTTCACTCTCCTCTTTCAGCAACATCAAGAAACTCTTTAGTTCTTCTTTGCTTTCTGCCATAATGGTGGTGTCATCTGCATATCTGAGTTTATTGATATTTTTCCCAGCAATCTTGATTTCAGCTGTGCTTCCTCCAGCCTGGCATTTCACATGATGTATTCTGCATATAAGTTAAATAAGCAGGGTGACAGTATATAGCCTTGATGTACGCCTTTCACAATTTGGAACCAGTCCATTTTTCCATATCTGGTTCTAACTCTTGCTTCCTGACATGCATACAGGTTTCTCTGGAGGCAGGTAATGTGGTTTGGTATTCTCGTTTCTTTAAGAATTTTCCACAGTTTGTCATGATCTACAGAGTCAAAGGCTTTAGCATAATCCATGAAACAGAAGTAGATGTTTTTCTAGAATTCTCTTGCTGTATCTATATCTATTTCTTTATGTGTCTGTGTGAAAAATAAGGAATCTCAAACTTTATCTGGTGGCATAAAAGAAAAATTAACTCAGATAATGAATCTAAACATAAAAACTAGTATAAATTTTTCAGGGGAAAAGAAAAACATAAGAAGAAAATGTTTACTGGACAGCACAAACTAATACAACATTGTAAGGCACCCATATTTCAATACATCTTTTTTTTTTAAAGGAGAAGAAAATGTTTATGTTCCCATGGAGAGCAGATATATCTTCTATAGAGCCCAGATAGAACTAATCATAAAAGACAAATATAATAAACTGATCTTTACTAAAGTTGAAAACTTTGCTCTTTGAAAGACACTATTATGAAATAAAAAGGGAAATCACAGACTGGGAAAAAATATGTGTCACATATATATGGCACATAACTAATGTCCAGAAACCATATTAAAATTTTTTTAACTCCCAAATAATTACATGAGCTCGATTTTTAAAATGAGTAAAAGAATTAAAAAGACATATCAGATATAAAAATATGCAAATGCCAAAAGCACATGAAAAGAAACCCAAAAACATTAGCTTGAAGGAAATATAAATCCATAGAGAGCTATTTCTACACACTCATTAGAATGACAAAATTAACACACTACACACACACACAAATGACATATAATGTTATTGAGAATATACAGCGACTCTTTTTAGGAACTAATCAGAAGGATTTTATGCAGGTATGAATATAATGTTAATGTAGTTAGAAAAGCAATTGAAAATGAAAAACTGAAGAAATGAGAAGTAGCTAATAGTATGGGATAGAACATATTTCACATATGCAGTTATTTAAAACAGCTTTGAAACAATGTGTGAATGGACCTAGTAGATGCTAAAGAGATGAAGAAGAGATGGAAAGAATATGCAGGAGAACTGTATGAAAAAGGTCTTAATGAACCAGATTTCTATCATGGTGTGGTCAGTCACCCAGAGACAGACATTCTGGAGTGTGAAGTCAAGTGGGCCTTAGGAAGCACTGCTGTTAATAACACTAGTGGATGTGATGGAATTCCAATAGAAGTATATTCAGAATCCCAAAGGATATTGCCATCATGGTGGTGTATTCAAAATGGCAGAAAATCTGGAAGATCCAGCAGTGGCCACAGGACTGGAAAAGCCCAATCCTCACCCCAATTCCCAAGAAGGGTAGTGGTAAAGAATGTGCTAACCATCAGACAATTATACTCATCTCTCAAGCTAGGAAGAGCATACTTAAAATCTTGCATGCTAGGCTTCAGCATTATGTGAACCAAGAAAATCCCAATGTCCAAGCTGAGTTTAGGAAAGGAAGAGGAACCAGAGATCAAACTGCCAACATTCGCTGGATCACAAGGGAATTCCAGAAAAAACATCTACCTCTGTTTCATTGACTACACTAAAGCCTTTGAACGTGTGGATCATAACAAACTGTGGAAAGCTCCTAAAGAGATGGGAACACCAGACCATTTTACCTGTCTCCTGAGAAACCTGTATATGGGTCAAGAAGCAATAGTTAGAACCCTGTATGGAACAACTGTTGGTTCATGATTGAGAAAGAAGTACAACAGGGTTATCTGCTATCACCTGTTTCTTTAACATATATGCTGAGCACATCACATCATGAGAAATGCTGGGCTGGATGAGTTAAACTGGAATCAAGTTAGGCAGGAGAAACATAAAGAACCTCAGACATGTGGATGAAACCACTCTAATGGCAGAAAGTGAAGAGGAACTAAAGAGTGTCTTGATGAGGGTGAAGGAGGAGAGTGAAAGAACCAGCTTAAACCTAAATATTAAAACAAAGAAAAAAGAAAGAAAAAAGGCTAAGATCATGGTACTGGCCCCTTTACTTCATGGCAAATAGAAGGGGGAAAGATGGAAGTAGTGACAGATTTCCTCTTGGGCTCTAAAATCACTGTGGATGATGACTGCAGCCCTGAAATCAGAAGACAATTGCTTCTTGGTAGGAAAGCTATGACAAGCCTAGACAATGTGCTGAAAAGCAGAGACATTACTCTGCTGACAAAGATCTGTATAGTCAAGGCTATGGTCTTCCCTGTGGTCACATATAGTTGTGAGAGCTGGACTGTACAGAAGGCAGAGCACCAAAGAATCGATTCCTTCAAACTGGGGTGCTGGAGAAGACTCCTGAAAAATCCCTTGGACAGCACGGGGATCAAACCAGTCAGTCTTCAGGGAAATCAACCTTGAATACTTGTTGGAAGAACTGATGTTGAAGCTGAAGCTGCAGTATTTTAGTCATCTGATGCGAACAGCTGACTAATTGGAAAAGTCCCTGTTGCTGGAAAGACTGAGGGCAGAGGAGAAGAGGAGAGATGGCTGGATGGCATCACTGATGCAATGAACATGAACTTGGGCAAACTTTGGGAGATGGTGAAGGACAGGAAAGCCTGGTATGCTGTAGTCCATGGGGTCACAAAGAGTTGGAGACGACTGGGCAACTAAACAACAACAATGAATGGGTTAAATAGAGACACAGTGCTTTCACCAGTGTTTTTATAATTAATTGAATGAACATGAAATCTTACAAATAATACTGTCTAGGTGGGAATTCAGAATTAGGTTTTGAGTTTCCTTAGTTTATTAAGGGTAGAGCAAATTTGAAACACGTCTAATATGGCAGAAGCACTTCTATAACCAAGGGATATATTCTGATTAGATGTGTGCTCTCTGAAAAACAATTCCATATAGATCAGGGATTATCTGCACCATAGTCAAGTTGAATATTTTAAAATTTAACTGTCTGATGTACTGATTGATTCAGTTCGTACTTTTTTCCCTCTATTTAAGCATTTTATTTAGTCTGAGTATAATGTGACCAGAAATATTTCATACAACAAGTGGAATTCAGATGCCCTAATTTTCCTTTAGGAAAGTTCGTTTGCCTTTTTGTATGTGGATATAATCTGCTTTAACATTGACAGTAGTATATAAAGCTTGAAGAGGTCAGAAATATTTCAAATCATGCAAACTTTAACAGAAATTTATGCTCTAAAATTGTGGGAGGAGGGAAGTGGGAAAGGTGGATGGTAAAAGAAGACTAAACTTGAAGGATGAAGATGAATTGTCCTAAAATTCCTGTACTGTTTATATAAGAAAGCAGAATGAATCCTTGCAGTGCTGGTTTTTATAACTTAACGAAAGTCATGGTGAAGGGAGCTAAAATGAAGATCATAGGAAGTGATAGTGACTTCAGAGGTTCAAGCAAACCCCTGAGGTCTCCAGTCTAGCATTGTCTCTGGTCTTTGAACTTACCAGGCACAGTACATCTTTGCACTCGCTAACCCTGCTACCTGGAAAGCTCCTTTCAAAGGTTTAGATTCTCCCTTTTTCCCACCTTCTCTCCAATATTCACATACTCCAAAATGCCTCCCCTGGTCACGTTGTGTAAAGCTGCAACTTATCTGTGATCACCCTCATCCCACTCCCCTCATGCAAACTTCCTGTTGGGCATTCCTGCCTTAGTTTCTCAACACTTCACAGGGTCTGGCATAATTAGGCAGACACAGATAGATTTTTAGATAGATAGATAGCAGGTCAATATTTTTTTCTGCAGTTTATTCTCCTCTTCAGAATAGCCTCATGGGGGCAGAGACTGATGTGTGTTTTGTCACTGATTTATTCCCAGCACCTATGATGGTACATGACATACAATGGTGCTAAATAGACATTTGTTGCCTGATTGATCAAACAAATGAAGGAATTAGTGATTGACTTAAGATTGAAAATTATGGATAAGGCTTGAAGTTTAAAACTGGTACACGGAAAGAAAATATAAATGACAGTTTCATGGACTACTCCAGTCAGAGAATCTTTCTCTAACATTTTTGAAGTAATAAATTTAGGGTTAATAAAGAGATTTTATTATACACTAGAACAGGATCCATGTGAAAATACCTTAATGAAATTTTAGATAAATCAGTGAGGACAATGCATAATGAAATTTAATAGAAATGGGTATTTTTCATAGATAAAGCTAATCTCTGAATTGTCACTATGATAGACAGTCTTGCAACTATAAAGCAACATCTGATGCTACTCATGGTAGCTGATTCTTGGGCTAAATGAAGCATGATGCCCTACTGTGACAAATCCAATTAATCTATTTTTTCAACAAAATTTACTGAATATTTTTAATAAATAGCATACCTAAGCAACAATGGAGATTATTTTGGCATTCTTTTGCATGAGGTGGCTCTGAAGAAACCTGAATATTCTGAGTTTCAGAATTTCACTTTAATACCTAGTTTTGTCCCCCTCAAAGTATTGTAAATGTCTAACTTGTTATAGCTTCAGTATTTGTGGAAAGAAAGTCAATACAAATAACTTAAATTGAAATTGACTTAACCAACCCACAGTTATAAGTAAGATAACATGAATGGATTTTTTTTTCCTCCCCTTGATGCTGAGTCACTCTTGTATGCTATTTCTTACTCCAATTGCCCCACTCTATGCAGAGGTTTGTGTTTGAAAAGTAACTGCGTCATGGCTTCATGATGTTATTGTGAGATCTCTGCTAGCATGCCATTATGCAAGCTCAAAAATGAAATATAATTTTTCAGTAGCTGTGCAGAGCTTTAAATACTACCCTTATTTTTAATTCCTTGCAGGAAATCTTTGTGGTTAAAGAAGAAGAAGAAGAAGAAGAAATGAGTAAGTTTTCTCTCTTTTAATGTATGTGTCAGAATGTCTGCAGCATTTAGAAATAACCTAGGAAATACTTTTTGTTTTTTAAAGCTTGTGAGATTATAGAAAACACATCTATTCTAGCAGAATTTTTTTTTTCCAGGATAAATATTTTCTTAAATACAGTCCCTGGCACAGTCAGTCATTTCTTCTATAACATGTGTTTATTTTTATACAAAATCTATCCCTTAATTCCATTTTTTTTTCTCATATATGACATGGAAGGTAGAAATTATCTTGTGTGCTCAGTTGTGTCTGGCTCTTTGGGACCCTATGAACTGTAGCCCACCAGATTCAACTGTCTTTGGGATTCTCCAGGCTAGAATACTGGAGTGGGTTGCCATGCTCTCCTCCAGAGGATCTTCTTGACCCAGGTAAAAAATCGACATCTCCTGCATTGCAGATGGATTCTTTACCCACTGAGCCACCTGGGAAGCCTAGAAATTATGCTAGAAGCTAAAAAAAAAAAAAAAAAAAAAAAAGAGAGAGAGAGACAGAGAAAAGTATGAGTGAAACATGTTTATCCCATTAAATAGCATGGATTTCATATAAAACAGGAAATAATCAAGGCCTTCCAAAGAGACCTGTGGGAAAATTTCTTTGTAAGAAAACATGCAAAGTATACTGTAAAAATTTATGAAAAAAATAACCTTTTCTGTTACCAATAAAACCCTTGCCTTGGAAAAAACCATTGGCTGTTTAATTGAAAGAATGTGATTTTTAGAAATGTACAAAAATACGGTGAATGATATAAGACACACTCTGATAAATAACAGGTTAAAAACAAACATCCACTTTGAATTTTTTCCTAAAGAATGTAACATTGTAAATTCTGCTCCATCCATTTCTGGAAGAGAAACCTCTTTAAATACTGGAATGAATTATTGTTTGTTTGTTAAATATATATGTGTAGTTAACAATGTAATGTATTACTTTCATATTTTTAATGTAGGTAATTGACATCATTCTGTAAAACTCCTTCTACAACTTTTTTATTAATATTATGTTTTTGAAATTAATCAATTCATATCAGTAGTTTTATCATTTATATGTATATTGGATATTCCATTGCAAGAACATGTCACAATTTATTTAATCCTTCTCCAGGTTATAGACATTTAGATAGTTTCAGTTTTTCTCTGTGCTGCAGTAATCACTCACATACATTCTTCCCCACATACTGAGATAGGCTTTCTCTGGAGTCTACACTTGTGAGAGGAATTGTTTGGTTTTAGAGAATGAAAGCTTTAAATTTGTTATAAGTTAATTACTTGCCCTGTGAGTTGCACCAATTTATATCACTGAAAGAGTCCCTTTTGTTGTAGTCAGAGATTCTCATAGATTTTTGTACTATATTGTGAGAGGCATTTTAAGTTCATGGTGAAATTATTGATTGTCCTAATTATTGAAAAGTGCTACTGGTGTTAAGGGGGTGGGGTTTAGGAATATGAGATGTCTGATGCCAAAGCTGCAGCTCCAATACTTTGGCCACCTGATGCAAAGAGCTGACTCATTGGAAAAGGCCTTGATGCTGGGAAAGACAGAAGGGAGGAGAAGGGGATGACAGAGGACAAGAAGTTTGGATGGCATCACCAACTCAATGGACATGAGGTTGAGCAAACTCCAGGAGATGGTGAAGGACAGGGAAGCCTGGCATGCTGCAGTCCCTGGGGTTGTATACATGACTAAGTGGCTGAACAGAAACAACCCTGGAAATGACAGTCCCCCTTGAGAAAAATCATTTTGCTTCTCAAACAGATTTTGAAAGCATAACTGAACATTCATAGAAATAAAGGGAAACAACTCAAACTTGTAGTAATGATCAGAGCTATCACATATCTTAGCTTCCATGTGAATCCAGAGAAAATTTTACTTAGTTTAACCTATTTTGAATTTTCAGTGACTATGATCATTGCATAAAATGTAGAGATAACTAATTTTTGTGTATGTGTGGGAAGGTATAGATATGCACAAAAGTCACTACTTTAAAGAAACATATCACTAATGACAAAAATACCCATGGTAATTAAATTATTCAGCAAATATAGCAGAATTGGTGTGGATTCAATGTTGTCCATTTCACAGTGATACAGATGCAAATGTCTGACTGACATAATGATGCCTGTCCAAGCATTTAAGTATGAAATTATGCAATCATATTACAAATTGCTTTCCTTTATTCTTCTTTTCGTGTTTTACCTGTGAGATATTAGAATAGTTTGCTATTATATTATTGGGTTTTCTAAAGTATAGGTAGGTAATATTGAGCTTCCCAGGTGGTGCTATTGGTAAAGAACCCACCTACCAATGAGGAAGATCCCTGAGTTGGGAGGATCCCCTGGAGGAGACCATGGCAACCCACTCCAGTATTCATGCCTGGAGAATCCCAATTGACAGAGGAGCCTGGTGGGTTATGGTCCATGGGGTCACAATGAGTCACACATGACTGAAGTGACTTAGCACACACACACACACACACACATACACACACAAACACACAATAGGTAATATTACCTATGAGTCCTTTATTTGACTACCAAAGAGAATGTTATGTCCAGTATATGGTATTGACAAGACATTTTAACTTTTGGTAATTAGATGCAGGTGAAGTATTTTATTTTTATTTTCTCAATAATATTTAAGCTGCACTTATTTCACGCCTTGAATGAACATTTTTTTTTTTTTTTCCTCTTTCATGTACTGTGTTCATAAACTTTTTTCCTCAAGTTTGGCTAAATTCTTAGTATATACCAAAAAATAATTGTTCGTCACTTAGATACACTTAAAATATTTTTTCTGCCATTTGTTGTCTTTTAACAAAGTCAAACAAAATTTAACAAAATTAAAAGGCATACTAAACAAAGCATGTCTTTGCAACAGGGAGATTTAAATTATATTGTGTGGTGATTTAGTGTATTTAAATTATTCCATGATGGCTACTCCATTTCTTCTAAGGGATTCCTGCCCACAGTAGTAGATATAACGGTCATCTGATTTAAACTCACCCATTCCAGTCCATTTTAGTTTGCTGATTCCTAGAATGTCGGCATTCACTCTTGCCATCTCCCGTTTGAAAATGAAGTCGCTCAGTCGTGTCTGACTCTTTGCGACCCCATGGACTGTAGCCTACCAGGATCCTCAGTCCATGGGATTTTCCAAGCAAGAATACTGGAGTGGGTTGTCATTTCCTTCTCCAGGGGATCTTCCCAAACCAGGGATCAAATCCAGGTCTCCCTCATTGTAGGCAGACGCTTTACCATCTGAGTTACCAAGGAAGCACTTTCTCCTGTTTGACCACTTCCAATTTGCCTTGATTCATGAACCTAATATTCCAGGTTCCTATGCAATATTGCTCTTTGCAGCATTGGACCTTGCTTCTATCACCAGTCCCATCCATAACTGGGTACTGTTTTAGCTTTGGCTCCATCCCTTCATTCTTTCTGGAGTTATTTCTCCACTAATCTCCATTAGCATATTGGGCACCTACCGACCTGGGGGGCTTCCCTGGTAGCTCAGACGGTAAACCGTCTGCCTACAATGCGGGAGATCCAGGTTCGATCCCTGGGTCGGGAAGATTCCCCTGGAGAAGGAAATAGCAACCCACTCCAGTACTCATGCCTGGAAAATCCCATAGGCTGAAGATCCTGGGGGCTACCGTCCATGGGGTCCCAAAGAGTTAGACACGACTGAGTGACTTCACTTCACTTCAGACCGACCTGGGGAGTACCTCTTTCAGTATCCTATCAATTTGCCTTTTCTTACAGTTCATGGGGTTCTCAAGGCAAGAATACTGAAGTGCTTTACCATTCCCTTCTCCAGTGGACCACATTCTGTCAGACCTCTCCAACATGACCCGACGGTCTTGGGTGACCCCAAATGGCATGGCTTAGTTTCAATATCACGGTAATCCAAGCCTATGCCCCAACCAGTAACATTGAAGAAGCTGAAGCTGAATGGTTCTATGAAGACCTACAAGACCTTTTAGAACTAACACCCAAAAAAGATGTCCTTTTCATTATAGGGGACTGGAATGCAAAAGTAGGAAGTCAAGAAACACCTGGAGTAACAGGCAAATTTGGCCTTGGAGTATGGAATGAAGCAGGGCAAAGTCTAATAGAGTTTTGCCAAGAGAACACACTGGTCATAGCAAACACCCTCTTCCAACAACACAAGAGAAGACTCTACACATGGATGTCACCAGATGGTCAACACCCAACCTCTTCCAACAACACAAGAGAAGACTACACATGGACATCACCAGATGGTCAACACCAAAATCAGACTGATTATATTCTTTGCAGCCAAAGATGGAGAAGCTCTATACAGTCAGCAAAAACAAGACTGGAAGCTGTCTGTGGCTCAGATCATGAACCCCTTATTGCCAAATTCAGACTTAAACTGAAGAAAGTAGGGAAAATCACTAGACCATTCAGGTATGACCTAAATCAAATCCCTTATGACTAAACAGTGAAAGTGCGAAATAGATTTAAGGGACTAGATCTGATAGAGGGAGAGCCTGATGAACTATGGGCGGAGGTTCGTGACATTGTACAGGGGACAGGGATCAAGACCATCCCCATGGGAAAGAAATGCAAAAAGGCAAAATGGCTGTCTGAGGAGGCCTTACAAATAGCTGTGAGAAGAAGAGAAGCGAAAAGCAAAGTAGAAAAGGAAAGATATTCCCATTTGAATGCAGAGTTCCAAAGAATAGCAAGGAGAGATAAGAAAGCCTTCCTCCTCAGCAATAAATACAAAGAAATAGAGGAAAACAACAAAATGGGAAAGATGAGAGATTTCAAGAAAATTAGAGATATCAAGGGAACATTTCACACAAAGATGGGTTTGATAAAAGACAGAAATGGTACGGACCTAACAGAAGCAGAAGATATTAAGAAGAGGTGGCAAGAATACACAGAAGAACTGTACAAAAAAGATCTTCATGACCCAGATAATCACAATGGTGTGATCACTCACCTAGAGCCAGACATCCTGGAATGTGAAGTCAAGTGGACCTTAGAAAGCATCACTATGAACAAAGCTAGTGGATGTGATGGAATTCCAGTTGAGCTATTTCAAATCCTGAAAGATGATGCTGGGAAAGTGTTGCACTCAATATGCCAGAAAATTTGGAAAACTCAGTAGTGGCCACAGCACTGGAAAAGGTCAGTTTTCATTCCAATCCCAAAGAAAGGCAATGCCAAAGAATGTTCAAACTACCGCACAATTGTACTCATCTCACACGCTAGTACGGTAACGCTCAAAATTCTCCAAGCCAGGCTTCAGCAATACGTGAACCATGAACTTCCAGATGTTCAAGCTGGATTTAGAAAAGGCAGGGGAACCAGAGACCAAATTACCAACATCTGCTGGATCATTGAAAAAGCTAGAGAGTTCCAGAAAAACATCTATTTCTGCTTTATTGACTATGCCAAAGCCTTCGACTGTGTGGATCACAATAAACTGTGGAAAATTCTGAAGGAGATGGGAATACCAGACCACCTGACCTGCTTCTTGAGAAACCTGTATGCAGGTCAGGAAGCAACAGTTAGAACTGGACATGGAACAACAGACTGTTTCCAAATAGAAAAAGGAGTGTGTCAAGGCTGTATATTGTCACCCTGCTTACTTAACTTATATGCAGAGTACATCATGAGAAATGTTGGGCTGGAAGAAGCACAAGCTGGAATCAAGATTGCTGGGAAAAATATCAATAACCTCAGATATGCAGATGACACCACCCTTATGGCAGGAAGTGAAGAGGAACTAAAAAGCCTCTTGATGAAATTGAAAGAGGAGAGTGAAAAAGTTGGCTTAAAGCTCAACATTCAGAAAACGAAGATCATGGCATCTGGTCCCATCACCTCATGGGAAATAGATGGGGAGATAGTGGAAACAGTGTCAGAGTTTATTTTTCTGGGCTCCAAAATCATTGCAGATGGTGACTGCAGCCATGAAATTAAAAGATGCTTACTCCTTGGAAGAAAAGTTATGACCAACCTAGATGGCATATTAAAAAGCAGAGACATTACTTTGACAACAAAGGTCTGTCTGGTCAAGGCTATGGTTTTGTCTGTGGTCATGTATGGATGTGAGAGTTGGACTGTGAAGAAAGCTGAGCGCCGAAAAATTGATGCTTTTGAGCTGTGGTGTTGAAGAAAACTCCTGAGACTCCCTTGGACTGCAAGGGGACCCAACCAGTCCATCCTAAAGGAGATTAGTCCTGGGTGTTCATTGGAAGGACTGATGTTGAATCTGAAACTCCAGTACTCTGGCCACCTTCTGTGAAGAGCTGACTCATTGGAAAAGACCCTGATGCTGGGACGGATTGGGGGCAGGAGGAGAAAGGGACGTTAGAGGATGAGATGGTTGGATGGCATCACCAGCCCGATGGATATGGGTTTGAGTAAATTCCGGGGTTTGGTGATGGACAGGGAGGCCTGGCATGCTGCGATTCATGGGGTTGCCGAGTTGGACACAACTGAGCGACTGAACTGAACTGAACTGACTGAAACTATTCCAAGACTTCTATACAAAATTAATATTATCTGGAATAAATTCTTTTTCCCTAAACTCATTACTACATATCTTTCAATTGTTTTGCCATTTTGCCAGAAACTCTATTTTTGAGGGAGAAATTGTGTGTTAGTGTGTATTGTTTATCTCTGCTTTTCTCACTCCATTCTCCCTTTTTTTACCTGTCTTTGCCTTATGACTTTGAGCTGTCCCCCTTCTCACTGGACATCAGTGCTTATAATAATGGCTCATATCTATTTCCTGTAGAGCTGTTTTTTTCACGCTTCCCATCATCCCTCCAACTGTTTGTTGCATTTGAACATCATATAGTTTTGACCTCATCTTCAGGTTTCCTAGATCCTTAAGTTTCTGCCTTTTCAAACCCATTTCACAGTAGATTGTATTTACCACTATCCTCTGGGTGGCTTCAAGCAGATGCTCCATCATTACTGCACATCTTCACCACTATCTACTCACCATCTCAGAGACCAACAAGCCTGACATCACAGGTGTGCTCACTGTTCTCTCCAGTGTTCCATTTCTGGCCCACAAAATGTATAATCTGGTTTTGGAGCCTATATAAAAAGCTTTTTTGTTGCCATTACTGTTGCTTTTGTGTTCAGTCTCTAAATCATATACAACACTTTGCAACCCCAAGGACTCATGCCCAACAGATTTCCCTGTCATTCACTATTCCCCAGAGTTTGTTCAAATTCATGTCCATTGAATTAGTGATGCTATCTAACCATCTGATCATCTGTTTCCCCCTTGTCCTTTTGCCTTCAATCTTTCCCAGCATGAGTCTTTTCCAGTGAGACAACTCTTTGCATCCGGAGGCCAAACTACTGGAGCTTCAGCTTTAGCATCCATCTTTCCAATGAACATTCTTTTAGGATCTCCTTGCAGTCCAAGGTACTCTCAAGAGTGTTCTCTGACAACCATTTTGAAAGCATCAAATCTTCAGTGCTCAGCTTACTTTATTGTCCAACTTTCACATCCATACATGACTACTGGAAAAGGCATAGCTTTGAGTATACAGATTTTTGTCAGCTTTTTAATATGCTCTCTAATTTTGCCATAACTTTCCTCCAAGAAGTGAGTGTCTTTTAATTCCATGGCTGCAGTCACTGTTCATAGTGATTTTGGAGCCCAAGACAATATGAATTGTCACTCCTTACACTTTTTCCCCATCTACTTGTCATGAAGTGATGGGACTAGGTGCTATGATCTTAGTTTTTTGACTGTTGAGCTTTAAGCCATCTTTTTCACTCTCCTCATTCACCCTCATCAAGAGGTTCTTTAGTTGCTCTTTACTTTCTTCAATTAGTGTGGTATCCTCTGCATATCCAAAGTTGTTGCTATTTCTCAATCAAGTTGGCAATCTTGATTCCAGCGTGTGATTCATCCAGCCCAGCATTTTCAGATAACATCCTGACTCAATGTAGTTGAATCTGAGCAAACTCCAGGAGACAATGAAGGACAGGGAAGCCTGGCATGCTGCAGTCCACGGGCTCACAAAGAGTCACATGTTACTTAACTACTGAATAATAACTCTGCATTTATGTTAAATAAACAAGGTGATAATATACAGCCTTGTTGTACTCCTTTCCCAATTTTTAATCAGTCAGTTGTTCCAAGTAAGTTTCTGACTGTTGCTTCTTGACCCACATGCAGGTTTATCGGGAGACAGTTAAGGTGGCCTGGTATGGTTATTCTTTTATGTTTTCTCTGTCACTGCTGTATATTCGAGGCATGGACTTTGCCTTGAGTTGAAAAGTTAGGAAGGTAATAGAATTTGAAAATACATTTTGAAAGAGAGAAAGAGAGGTAGATTGTGCATGTGTTAAATGACACAGGTTAAAACTACTGGTTTTTCCGGTAGTCATGTATGGTTGTGAGAGTTGAACCATAAGGAAAACTGAGCCCAGATGAATTGATGCTTTCAAGCTGTGGTGCTGGAAAAGACTCTTGAGAGTTCCTTGGACTGAAAGGAGATCAAAATCAGTCCTGAATATTCACTGGAAGGACTGATGCTGAAGCTGAGGCTCCAATACTTTGGCCACCTGATACAAAGATCTGACTCATTGGAAAAGACCTTAATGCTGGGAAAGATGGAAGGCAGAAGAAGGGGATGACAGAGGATGAGATGGTTGAATGACATCGCCAACTCAATGGGCAAGAGTTTGAGCAAACTCCAGGAGATGTGAATGATAGGGAAACCTGGAGTCCACGGGCTTGCATAGAGTTGGACACAACCTAGCAAATGAACAACAGCAACAACGCACTAAAACACATATCGACTCCACATTTGAAGGGAGAATCCCTGTCCTTACAATGAAGAAGGTATAGCCCAGGTTTATGAACAAGCATAACTTTACTCCTTTCCTGAGGCATGACTGTAATTTCTTAATAACAACCCAAGGTTTCAAGTTAATGGAGCTGCCACAGAGGCAGTGAGTATAACTGAGACCCCCTAAGTGTTTATATGCTCTTGTCTTACCTATTTATTTTCATTTGTGAGTCTAGGTTGAAAGTGATAATTGTTTAATTGTGCATATTGGCTTTTTCATTTTTTAAATTTAACGTTTCACAACGTTTTTAATCTAAAAAAATGCCTCATGCTGTGATAATCAACATGATAAAATGTAAAAATAAATGAATATTCCACATTTAAAAGATGCCTCTTATCTAGCAACAAGCCCTATCTGCTGAATGTAAACTTAATTGCAATATATTTCCTTAATGGTCTCCTTTAATTGGTTACCCGGCTATGGTATCTTTGGAATGTTGAAGTTCTGTAACAAAGCATTCATGATTATTCTTACAAAGAAGCTAGTAATGGTCAGAACACAGAGAAATAACATTTAACCAATAAGTGAAAATTAATATACTTTGATTTTCCTGGAGTTGAATTCTTTTTACTGTGATATTAAAACATATGGCAAAGAGAGTTTACTGAAACTGGAATTATTTACAAAATGATAAGAAACAGGAGTGTTTACCTAGAATTTCAGCCTCCTTCCCTTTTCCTACATCAGGCAGGGCTTTGAATTTGCAAACCCTTTGAAAACAGAAGTGTATCCATCTAACTAGGATGTCCATCCAACCCGGTACTCCACTCACAAAAGGTAAACATTTATCCACATAAATGATGAAATTGGCACAATATTCTATTCTCCTCCAATCTGAAACAAAGCTATATAGTGTCACTTTCTTTGCTTCTTCAAATTTGTAAAGATCATGTTATTCAAAAAAATAAAATGATCTAATAGACCTCCAGAAATTAAGATTTTATGTAACTTTTGAAATTTTTACAGGACTCATCCTTGCACTCCTTTCTCCACACATTCTCCACCTTCACATCGAGAAGTGTCTCACTCTAATGTGTTCATGAACCATGTATCGTGTGCTTTAAACTCTGCATAAGTATTCTTATTATGTTCTTACCATTCTGCAACTTTCATTTTTCACCCAACACTTTTCAAAATAAATCTGTACCTATACAAATAGTACTTCTTAATTTCTTTGTCAGATATGTACAGGTTATAAGCTCTTCTCTCAATCGATATTTCGAAGTTTCTGGAATTCAAAGACATTTAGTTTCAAAAAGACATAGAAACTGGAAGTACTACACCATGAGTCTGTGATAACACCTGATTGTTATATCCTTTCTAGCCCTTTGCAAGGTTGTGCTTCTAAAAATCAATGACTCAATTTATGCACAGAGTCAAGTCTATATCTAGTTCTGACAATAAAGCTTGTTTTTATCTTTTTCTCATTTTTTTTTAAATTTCTAATCATGTGTCTGTCCTTACTCTATATTAAAATCCCTTTTATATTTCACTTTATTTACTACCCCCGTACACTGTAGCCTGCCGGGCTCCTCTGTCTACAGAATTTCCCAGGCAAGAATACTGAGGTGGGTTGCCATTTCATTCTACAAGGAATTTTCACAACCTAAGAATTGAACCAAGCTCTCCTGTATTGCAAGTGGTCCACTTCATTTCAGGTGGATTCTTTACTGATTGATCCTCTAGGGAAGTCCATATGTTTTATTTATTATTATAAACTCTTTGAAATAATTTATTGTGCATTCAGGTTTTGTTGGGATGGTTCTATTTTATATTTTTTTCTTTAAGTATTATTCCTATGTAATTGAATTCTGATTCTTTTAAAAAATAAAGTATAATTTATTTACAATACTATATTAGTTTCAGCAAAGTGATTCAATATTTTTATAGATTATACTCCATTTAACATTATTAGAAAGTAATGGCTATATTTCCCTGATTCTGTTCTCTTTCTACTAAACAATACTTTTATTTTGGGTTAGGGGAGTCATCTCCAAAATCCAAAAGAATAATCTGCTTTTTTTTTAAATCTTCCTTATGGGCTCCTGAGAAATCTGTATGCAGATCAAAAAGCAACAGTTAGAACTGGACATGGAACAACAGACTGGTTTCAAATTGGGAAAGGAGTGCATCAAGGCTGTATATTGTCAATCTGTTTATTTAATTTCTATGCAGAGTACATCATGTGAAATGCCAGGTTGGTTGAAGCACAAGCTGGAATCAAGATTGCTGGGAGAAATATCAATAGCATGAGATACAAAGATGACACCACCCTTAAGGCAGAAATTGAAGAAGAGCTAAAGAGCCTCTTGATAAAAGTGAAAGAGGAGAGTGAAAAAACTGGCTTAAAGCTCAATATTCAAAAAACTAAGAACATAGCATCCATGACATCATGGCAAATAGATGGGGAAACAATGGAAATAGTGACTTTATTTCTGGGGGCTCCAAAGTCAATGGTGACTGCAGCCATGAAATTAGAAGACACTTGCTCCTTGAAAGAAAAGCTATGATCAACCTAGATAGCATATTAAAAAGCAGAGGCATTACTTTGCTCACATAGATCTGTCTAGTCAAAGCTATGATTTTTCCAGTAGTTGTGTGTGGATGAGAGTGCTGTACTATAAAGAAAGTTGAGTGCCAAAGTTAATGCTTTTGAACTGTGCTGTTGGAGAAGACTCTTGGACTGCAAGGAAATCAAACCAGTCAATCCTAAAGGAAATCAATCCTGAACATTCATTGAAAGGACTGATGCTGAAGCTGAAGCTCCAATACTTCGGCCACCTGATGGGAAGAACTGACTCACTGGAAAAGACCCTGATACTGGGAAAGATTGAAGGCAGGAGGAGAAGGGGACGGTGGAGGACAAGATGATTTGGTGGCATCACTGACTTGATGGACATGCATTTGAGCAAGCTGCGGAAGTGGCGATGGGCAGGGAAGCCTGGTGTGCTGCAGTCCATGAGGTTGAAAAGAGTCAGACACAACTGAGGGACTGAAATGAACTGAACTGAACTGATGTGTGACAAAGCCATTTGCCAACATTTAGAATATTGTTTCTTGTTGAGTTTTGTAAATTTTTGATAGACAACTAATGACTTGAGCGTATGATCCAGATCACAAAAATTGATAAATCTAGTTTTTTTGAGACCTTGATGAAATATGTGAAATTTGACAGAATCTGACATCTTCTGAAATTTTTGCAAAATATGCTAAAAACCCTGTATTATACATAGGTAGAAATGGCATATTGAACAATCAACTTCTTGCTCTCAACTCCCAGAAACAGTTCTGTTGCAGTTTTGATCCAGATCCCTCTAAAAGAAGTATAGTGTACAGGAGCCCCTTGTAGTGAGAGCATTGTGTTTGAGACTGGTTGTGTAATGACCTATCACAGAGAATAGCTCCCCTTCTCTCTTCCTAAATCTTTAAGTCCAGAAATTATTTTCTTCCTTCTCTCCAGGAGAAAATTTTCCCTCTACAAACTATGTGTCAAAAATAATTACTCCTCACTCTCTGCAATCATATAGAAATATCATGCTCACAGTCTTAAAAATTGGAACATTCCCCCATCCCAATCAAACTGTCATAGATATTCTTTTAAATTTTCATTCACGTTGTTATAATTATCAAAATATGTGTACAAAGGAACAAGGAAGGAGATGAAGTCTCCTTTATCAGTGAACTGCTCTGTTCAGTAAGTTGCTAATGGCAGATTCATAATTATATGACTGAATGGATTCAAGGTTTATAGATATAAGGATCATGTGAACAGAAATTAAGAGAAACTGATGCAGTGGTGGCATCAGCTGATGTTTGTTCAGTTTCATGATTTTTTGGTTCAGAACCGGAAAACCTAGTCAAAAGATGTCTGCTTGTGGCCAGTTGCTGAATTAAATAGATTCAATATTTTAAGCAAAATACACCTAGTCAATATTATTTCAAAACAGCCTGTCAATTAAGTAAAACAACTACTGAAAAGAATAAGTGAATCTTTTGCTTGACTAAACTTCCTGATAATCTAAAACAAAATATTCTCTCATTTTCTCTCTGATGCATAAGTGTTTATTGAGAGCTAAACCCACATTCAGTAATGAAAAAATATCAGTGAATGCCTGCACACACTTAGCTTTTGTTGTAGAACCAGGAAAGAGACTGTGGGGGTATCACGCGTGGGAGTTTGAAACTAAAGGTTTTACAAAGGTTATCTTTGACAAAGCGGTAATTCTTAAATTAAATCAGATTGATTATATTCTTTGCAGTCAAAGATGGAGAAGCTCTATACAGTCAGCAAAAACAAGACTGGGAACTGACTGTGGCTCAGATCATGAACTCTTTATTGCCAAATTCAGACTTAAACTGAAGAAAGCAGGGATAACCACTAGACAATTCAGGTATGACTTAAATCAAATTCCTTATGACTATACAGTTGAAGGGAGAAATAGATTTAAGGGACTAGATCTGATAGACAGAATGCCTGATGAACTATGGATGGAGATCCGTGACATTGTATAGGAGACAGGGATCAAGACTATTCCCATGGAAAAGAAATGCAAAAAGGTAAAATGGTTGCCTGAGGAGGCCTTACAAATAGCTGTGAAATGAAGAGAAGCAAAAAGCAAAGGAGAAAGGAAAGATATTCCCATTTGAATGCAGAGTTCCAAAGAATAGCAAGGAGAGATAAGAAAGCCTTCCTCAGTGATCAATGCAAAGAAATAGAGGAAAACAACAGAATGGGAAAGACTAGAGATATCTTCAAGAAAATTAGAGATAGCAAGGGAACATTTCATGCAAAAATGGGCTCAATAAAGGACAGAAATGGTATGGACCTAACAGAAGCAGAAGATATCAAGAAGAGGTGGCAAGAATACACAGAAGAACTGTACAAAAAAGATCTTCATGACCCAGATAATCACAATGGTGTGATCACTCACCTAGAGCCAGACATACTGGAATGTGAAGTGAAGTGGGCCTAGAAAGCATCACTATGAACAAAGATAGTGGATGTGATGGAACTCCAGTTGAGCTATTTCAAATCCTGAAAGATGATGCTGGGAAAGTGCTGCACTCAATATGCTGGCAAATCTGGAAAACTCCGCAGTGGCCACAGGACTAGACAAGGTCAGTTTTCATTCCAATCCCAAAGAAAGGCAATGCCAAAGAATGCTTAAACTACTGCAGAATTGCACTCATCTCACACGCTAGTACGGTAACGCTCAAAATTCTCCAAGCCAGGCTTCAGCAATACGTGAACCATGAACTTCCAGATGTTCAAGCTGGATTTAGAAAAGGCAGAGGAACCAGAGATCAAATTACCAACATCCGCTGGATCATTGAAAAAGCTAGAGAGTTCCAGAAAAACATCTATTTCTGCTTTATTGACTATACCAAAGCCTTCGACTGTGTGAATCACAATAAACTGTGGAAAATTCTGAAGGAGATGGGAATACCAGACCATCTGACCTGCTTCTTGAGAAACCTGTATGCAGGTCAGGAAGCAACAGTTAGAACTGGACATGGAACAACAGACTGGTTCCAAATAGGAAAAGGAATATGTCAAGGCTGTATATTGTCACCCTGCTTATTTAACTTCAAATAGGAAAAGGAATACATCAAGGCTGTATATTGTCACCCTGCTTATTTAACTTCTATGCAGAGTACATCATGAGAAACGCTGGGCTGGAAGAAGCACAAGCTGGTATCAAGATTGCTGGGAGGAATATTAATAACCTCAGATATGCAGATGACACTGCCCTTACGGCAGAAAGTGAAGAGGAACTAAAAAGCCTCTTGATGAAAGTGAAAGAGGAGAGTGAAAAAGTTGACTTAAAGCTTAACATTCAGGAAAAGAAGATCATGGCATCTGGTCCCATCACCTCATGGGAAATAGATGGGGAGACAGTGGAAACTGTGTCAGAGTTTATTTTTCTGGGCTCCAAAATCATTGCAGATGGTGACTGCAGCCATGAAATTAACAGACACTTACCCCTTGGAAGGAAAGTTATGACCAACCTAGATAGCATATTAAAAAGCAGAGACATTACTTTGCCAACAAATGTCTGTCTAGTCAAGGCTACGGTTTTTCCAGTGGTCATGTATGGATGTAAGAGTTGGACTGTGAAGAAAGCTGAGCACCGAAAAATTGATGCTTGTGAACTGTGGTGTTGGAGAAGACTCTTGAGACTCCCTTGGACTGCAAGGAGATCCAACCAGTCCATCTTGAAGGAGATCAGTCCTGGGTGTTCATTGAAAGGACTGATGCTGAAGCTGAAACTCCAGTACTTTGGCCACCTGATGCAAAGAGTTGACTCGTTGGAAAAGACCCTGATGCTGGGAGGGATTGGGGCAGGAGGAGAAGGGGACGACAGAGGATGAGATGGCTGGATGGCATCACCGACTCGATGGACATGGGTTTGAGTAAACTCTGGGAGTTTGTGATGGACAGGGAGGTCTGGTGTGCTGCGATTCATGGGGTCTCAAAGAGTCCGACATGACTGAGTGACTGAACTGAACTGACCCAAACAGCAATCCCCCAATTAGTACCTTCAGCATCATTTTGAAAAAAGTTAGCAATACAAATTCTCCAGCCTCACACCAAATGTACTGTATCAGAAATTCTGATTTTAATGCAGACTAAAGTTTGAGGAAAAATAGTTTATATTCAAGTTAACTGTAGAGCTAACTGCATTCTAGTCCATCGGATCTCATGCCAGATTTTCAGATTTAATATGTTTGTAGTGGAATTTGATTTGCATTCTTAACAAGTTTTCAGGTGCTGCTTAACTTATGGTCTGAGGACCACACTTGAAGAGCCACTGGCTTATTTGATATTCATTCTAGAAGACATTATATGGAAATCGCCTTGTGTTGTTTTTGTCATTGGTCGCTCAGTGACCAACTTTTTGTGACCCCATGGACTGCAGTATGGAAGCCAGTCTTCCTTGTCCTTAACTATCTCCTAGAGAGTGTGAGTGACAGCTATTCAGTTGTGTCCAACTTTTAGTGATCCCATGGGTTGCAGTCTACCAGACTCCTCTGTCCATGCCACAGTCCAGACAAGAATACTGGAATGGGCTTCCATTTCCTTCTCCAGGGGATCTTCCTGACCCAGGGGTCGAACACAGGTCTCTTGCATTGCAGGCAGATTCTATTATCTCCCAGAGTTTGTTCAAACTCATGTCCATTAAATCAGGGATGCAATTCAACCATCTCATCTTCTGTTATCCCCTTCTCCTCCTGCCTTCATCTTTCCCAGCATCAGGGTCTTTCCCAGTGATTTGGCTCTTTGCATCAGGTGGCCAAATTATTGGAGCTTCAGCATCAGTTCTTCCAATGAATATTCAGTGTTGATTTCCTTTAGGATTGACTTGTTTGATCTCCTTGCTGTCCAAGGGAAATCATTTGGAAACTTCTAAAAATATCAGTGTTTAGATTGCATGCCAGGACAATTAATCTCTGCAGGTATAAGCTAGACTTTATGTTTAAAAAACAAATTCCATGCAATTCTTACATATATCCAGAGTTAAAGAAGCATTCTTTAAGAAAATCACTACATCTCCCTGTGCTACTCTTCAGCACACACATAGATGCTATTCTTATTAATACTGAAAACCATTGGGAATTTGAAGCAGAACTCATTTTAAGCTGTTTCTACATAATGCCCCCCCAAAGCAATAGTAAAATGAAAAAAAAAATCAATGAAACACATTATCTAGCATTATCTAGGTCAAAATAATATATTAAAACCTGAGGTTTTCTTCAGAATTCAACTTAATAAGCAGCTCTCAACTATATTGAAACTTTTTTCCAGCTGGGACACATGTGTAAATACAACTGTAACAGTTTAAAATTTTAGGAAGGAATACATACGGGTTGCAGCATAAACCTTAATTGCAGTCTTACATCTTGGATTGTAGTAGAATAAAGATGCAAAAAAATATTTATTTTATTGATGTACTGAAATGAAGGATTAATCCTTGCCCTGGCCCTGATGCCATTACCTCCAATAGTCCAGGTGAAGTTTGTAACCTGCTGTTGGAATAAAAAACAATGGCAATTTAACCACAGGAGCTAGTTTTTGCTGCGTCTAGGATGTAGTGGCCTCCCTTATCATAGTCTTCTGTTCCGCAGGGAGCCAGTGGGCTTTGGGGGTCTCTTTGCTTATGATCTTCTTCCTTTTTCATTAGAATTATCATCAGGCCTGCAAGTTGTTCAGTTCCCCAGATGAGTCTCCTGTGGCTTTAAAGCTCTCTAAATGCCACAAGTTCTCAACACCCCACCTCCTTACTCCCCTGCAGAATTTGTAACTGACAAGAAGCTGGAAAAATACAGATGGCATAATTATATATTTTGCACTTGATTAATCACCACAAAACATTAATCACATTTTGTATAACAATACATAATCAAATTCTTTATAGTAGAAATTAAGTTTCTCTCTGATAGGGAATAGAGTCCTTTAGGATATTGACAGGGTTTTTCAGCATCTGTTTGGCTCCCATTCCACATCTGCATTTGATTTTCATCTGCTTTAGGGCTTAGTAAAATGTGGCTTAAAGGTTGTTTTATGACTATAAATGTACGTGCTAATAGAAGGATTTGTTGAGAGGGAACTATTTGTACAAGTTAGATACTAAAAATATATTTTTTCCAAGCCATAACATATTTCTTTAGTGAACACCATTGGATTACATTTTCCTAGAGAGTAAATCTACTTAAATCAAACATAAATTATGTATATTTTTTCTTAAGAGCTATTGAGATATATTCTTAAGCTTAGCTTTACATTATTGTGAGGAAAAAAATCTTTGTGTAACTTTTATATTTACATAACATTTTTATAGTATAAGGACATAATTTCTTGGTTACTATAAAATAATGATGTAGATTATATGTATCCATTTGTATATGTACATAGATACTTAATAATCACTTGCTAAGTGACTATAATGTGTATGCATCACATATATACAAGCACATTTAAACTTCATGTAGCTACATTCTACTAATTAGAGCCTGTAAGCTAAAATTATATTCTCAATAACTCTAGCTACTCAAAAATTATTATATACTCTGATATAAATGCATATACAAATATATTTCTTTACTATATATCTATGATAAGTTAAGGGAGAAAGATGCATATCATCTGCCTTCAAGTATTTAACACTTTAACAGGAATAACATAAGCATAAACAGTAAGAAAACTTTGTCAAGCCACATATAAAGAATAATATAACCATTTTATATGATGTTTTAATATTTAATGATATGTATGCATTTGTAATGATATACATATTATACTATGATTATACAGCTCGCCTGTAGGGCTCAAACAGAAATTAACATGATTGCATTTCTCTGGGCCAATATTAGGAATTGTATAGAGATTACAATATATATATAGATATGCATACATAAAAACTAAAAATCTAAAGGAACATGAATTTAGTTTGAATTATTGAAATAGAAGTCATGCCCGTGTAATCTGATTACTTGAAAAGCAAGAACAGTGTGTTAATAATGATCAAAGAAAATGATCACCTGGGGAAGCGTAGAAAAGACGATGAAGTGCCCATAGAGAAACTAAAAAGATAAACCTGGCCAGAGTGAAAGAGCCACACTTAAGAAGGGCCAAAATATATATATATATAATTTTTGATAATAAAGAAATGACATTTGTGTCTGGTTTTACTTGACATTACCTAACCCCTGGGACTTGGTTACCAAGTGCAGCCCCTAGAATGATTAGTACTCCTTGATAACTTTCAACCCAAGGAGTTGAATCTCATGGCACTGACTTCCCTATGAAATGCCACTGGAGAACTGGCACGTCCCCTTCCCTGCAGGTTCATATGGCCTTTCAGACACAAGGAGCCCACAGCCTGCTGTTCCAAGAGGCCTAGCAGAGACATCCACAGCACCTCTGCTTGTCAAATGCCAGGGACACCCAATGCTCCCCTCATTTCGCAGACAGCCAATACAGCTCTGCACACAGACAGGTAAGCAGTGCAGACTTGATAAGCTTGCCTTTTGAACAAATAATCTGTCAGTCTACGTTGGGAACTGGGATGTTACTAGCTCTGTAAAGCACTTTTAGTCCTGTGAAAAGTGGTATACAAATAAAATGATTGATGTCCTGTCAATAAGAACTTCAGGAAGAGGATCAAACAGAGCAGTTTCTTTTGAAGAAGAGATGGAGGTTGGGGGAAAGGTGTTAGATTTTACTTTTCTCTCATAAACCCCAAAGCATCATTCCAGCAAGAAAAGAACTTGGTATCTGAACAAGGCAGAACACAATTTCTTAGCAGTAGACACATTCCAGTGAAAAAATATAAAAACTGGATTTGTAGAAATCCATTCATGAGAATTTTATTGTAAATTTTTCCATCACTAGAATGATGTTGACTAGAATGCTTATATATCTTCAAGTTTTTTTTTCTTCTTTGCCTCCATTTCTCATAGGCTTTTAAACTTCCTTTGAAATGGTCAGATTGCCATTCCTAAGGACATTTGGCTATGAAAAATATTGAGATAATTTAGCAAGTAGCTCAATACTAAGAATTAGTATATGCAATAAATTGCATGTCTGTAAAATAGGTATTTTGGGAAAAGAAAAAAAAAAGATAAAACAATATAAAATCACCAAAAGTAAAGGTAATAAAATACAAATCTTTTTAAAGTACAGAATTTGCAAGCCTTTTATGAAAAAATGTATAGAGCTTTACTGGCAGACATTAAAAATAGTTAAACAAATGGAGTCATATACAATGCTCATAAATAAGAGGAAACAATAGTGAAAGGATGTAATTTTACCCCAGAAAAATTCCAGTAAAAATTCTGACAGAATTAAAAAAAAAAAAAAATAGTGAGTTGATTCTACACTTGATTTTAGCTGAAAGACTGAGAAGCGATTGAGTTGGTTCTAAAATATGTACAGAAAGCAAAGTATAAGAATAAACAGTACACTACAGATATCAAGAATCGTCAACATATTACCAAATGTCAAGATGTATTGTGAAGTTATAGAAATTAGTTTAGGGGGAAAATGCAAGTGAGATAAGAGAAAAAAAACCCTTCTAAGTTAGACCAACAACATCTCCAGGGAAGTTGATTAATCCCTGGTATATGGCTCAGATTGTAAAGAATCTCCTGCAATGCAGGAGACTTGGGTTTGATCCCTGGGTGGAGAAGATCCCCTGGAGAAGGAAATGGCTACTCACTCTACTATTCTTACCTGGAAAACTCAATGGTCAGAGGAGCTTCCCTGTGGCTCAGATGGTAAAGAATCTGCCTGCAATGTGGGAAATCTGATTCCATCCCTGGGTTGGGAAGATTCCCCTGGAGAAGGGAATGGCAACCCACTCCAGTTTTCTTGCCTGGAGAATCCCCACGGACAAAGGATTGTGGCAGGCTACAGTCCATGCAGCCACAAAGAGTCGGACACGACTGAGTGACTAAAAACAGGACAATACATTGTTCATTAAAAAAAAGTATTTGGATCTCTACCTCACACAACTAACAGGAATCATTAGGTAGGTTAAAAAATTAAATGGAAATGTCTAAATAATAAATACAAAATTGCAAAATAATAGCGAGTAACATCTTAAAGGCCTTAGCCTAGAAAATAATTTCTTAAACAAGACCTAATATGTGGAACCCATGAAAGAATCAATAAATATGAATATATTAAAATTAACATTTTCATTTCTCAAAAGGTTATTACATAAATAATAAAAACATAACACTCACTGCAGGAAGATATTTTGTATGCATAAAATTAAAGATGATTAAATATAGAATATATAAACAACTTCTATTGCTTATTAAGAAAAATATATGGAAGAAGTTTATTTAGAGAAACATATTTTTGAAACACACATACACAGTATGGTCAACTGTTGGCGTTTCACAAAAGAGGAAGGGATATCACATGACTGTATGGAAAAATCCTCAATTTGTAAATAATCAACACTGGAATGTAAAGTCTCTATAAGGGAGTATTTCACACCCAACACACTAATAGAAAATCAGTAAAAGACAGGCAAGTGCAGATGCTCTCTGGGAGTAACTGATTTTTGCATATTGCTGGTGGGAATTAATATGGATACAATCACTTTAGTAATCAATTTAGCATTTTCTATTAAAATAGATAACTTTCACATCTTTTGACCCAGGTACAACATCCTTCGTTGTATGTCCTAGGGAAATTCTTCCACATCTACACTTGGTGACATGCACAAAAATATACATAGCAACACTGCATGCACTAACAACAGAGTAATGTTTGGTTTTTCACAAAGAAAATGATAAGATACATTGTCCTCTGGCATACAATGTATTTCTCTAAAACTGTGAAAGTAAATAAACAACAACTATGTTGCTGTCTCATCATAGAATATTTTCATCCATATCAATAACTGTTTGGTATACAGATTTATCTCTTCCTTTATTTAGTATGAATATATCTAGTGCACATCTTTCTCTTTCTATATAGATTACCATGTTGCTCTGATATGCATTTCAAACTGAGACCCTTTCTTGTCCAAGCCTACTATGGTGTAAAATCAAAGCTGGACAAGGCCTTGATCATCAGATGTTTGAACCTCAGCACAATGCAAGTATCTTTCCACAACTTCCCTGGCTTTGTGTCACTTTACTCCAGCTCAATATATTTTTGTAATTGTTAGGCAGCTCTGCTGCCAAAGAGCAAAAGCTGCTTCTTCATCACTTTTATTCCCATATCTTTATATGTCCAAAGTTGCTTCATACTCTTAGTGCTAAAACTACATCCTCTTTTGGGTAGGATGAATTGAGAAAGTAGTACTGATGTATATACAGTATCATGTGTAAAATATATAACTAGTGGGAAGCTGCTATATAACAGAGGAAGCCCAGCCCGGTGCTCCATGACTACCTAGAGGGGTGGGATGGGAGGTGGAGGGAGCCTCAACAATGAGGTTTTTCAGAGGGAGATTATGTGAATTTTGACTGATTCACATTGCTGTGTGGCAGAACCAACACAACATTGTAAAGCAGTTATCCTCCAATTAAAAAGAAAGAAATGGAAAAGAAAACGGGCAGATGGGATCTCTATATGATGTCATCATGATAACCAAGAAAGACTCTGGAAATGTTTCAGATTAAAGAAGGATAAAGAGACATGATAGCTTAAACAAACAAACAAACAAAAAACTGCATCTTTTTTAAATCATTTATACATATGAGATCGATTGCCTGACTTTCCATAATTTAGATCATTTTTCTCCTCTTCTGGATTCTCTCTAGTTGCTCTTCCTAAAAAGGATGCTTCTAAAATTTCACAGCCTGATTGAGAAGCTCAAAAACAATGGGAGGATTTGGCAGAGTCTCTGAACTAGATGCTGTATAGGTCATTCTTCCCCATCAATTACTATACATTCATCTAGTGGTGAGGTATTTAAAACTAAAATCCAATTGTAGTTCACACACTCATAATTTAGGGTACATGTGAGTTTGGCAGAATTTGGAGATGAAGAATATTTCTATTGGTTCACTCCAAAGTTATAATAGTGATTTCAGTCAAGTGGACATTCTTAATTCTAATTGGGGAGCTTAACTGATATTTACTAAATGGATCTATATTGTAGATGATGTGATTATTGCTGTCTGCCATAGACAGTTACCAGGAAGTAGACTCTAAGTCAAAAATTGGCTTACAAGAGGTTTATTTGGTAGTATCTTTAGGAACAAAACCTTTAATCAAGTGAAGAAAGCCGAATTGGACTGAAGGAGAAATTAAACTTTGAGGTAGTGTCAACAGAACGCCCAACCAATTATATGGAGAGTTCTGGAGATGAAATGGCTCTTCAGAGGTGTCTTGTCTCAAGCTACAATGACAGGCATTTGTGCTCTGACATTCATTAGATGTGTGCTGACCCTGGGGAGGAGTGCTCACCTGGATAATGGACTCATTTCATCATAGGGCAACTTGCAGAGAAGAGAATGCTACAAGGAGCTGGGAAAATTGGAGCTACAATCCCAAAAGAGGATCTGGGCACACCACAGCATTCATTCACCTCACTGTGATAATAATAAACCTTTGAAAAAACTGAAAAGTGCAGTATCAGGTAACATTTTATAATTATTTTAAAAAGTATTCTGTAAATTGTATAATATATCCTATCTTGAAGAATTTATTTTGTAAATAAAAATCCCAAAGTCAAATCCATATTCCCTTTGTTTTGCTCAATTTCAAAGAAATACATTATGTTTGGCATGAGTTTATGGGAAAGTGCCATGGAAATGAGATATGAGCCATACTTGAAAATCAGCAAGGAACATTCTAGATCCCACTCTCAACATGGGTAACTTAAATATCATTCAAGTATCTGCCCAAGCATCTGCTCTCCCAATCCTCTTTTCTTAACCCAATACCAAATAAAACTCTTTCCTACCACTGCTACATATTCCTGAAGCATCAGGAAAACTTTTATCCTATTTATTGGAAATCCTTGCTCATTTTTTTCCCTTTAAACTGAAAATTCCTAAAACATAGGGATAGTATATTTTTCAAATTAGTAGTTACAGCATTGCATCACAATTTCTGATACAGCATAGATAATTAGTGAATGTTTATTAAGACAGATGGGTGAATTCTCTGAATTTTAATTTTTATAACCAAACTGTCTGTCTGACATTTCTACCTGGATGTCTTACAGGCATTTTAAGTTTAACAATCCCCAAACCTATTCCCAATTTCCTCCCTTCTCCCAGATTTGTTCTTTACATAGGCTTTAATTCCATCATTCTAAGGAATCATGCCAAAAATCTGTGTTATCCTAAACCCTCTCTCTTTTTTCCCACAGTGTACATTAACGCCATGAGCAAATTCCATATGCTGTATCTTCAAAGTTTATATAGAATCTGATCACCTCTCCTTTTCTACACTGGTAATATTCTGATTTCAAGCAATGACACCTATTTTGTAGACCATTATATACTTCCTACCTTAGTCTCCTTATTTCCACCAGATACTGCCTCCCCACAGGGTTTATTCAATCCAAGAGCCAGAATGATTTTTCTAAAACAGAAGACAGATTAATTTACTCCTCTGTGTAAAATCTACAATGTACTTCTTTTAATCACAGTAAATACTTTGTCAGGGTTAAGATCTTCCTTTCTTAGTAAAGATAACAACTCCATTCTAAATGAAACCCATTCTAGCTTCTACGTTCTATTTTTCTCTGTAGCACTAATCACCATCTCAAATGCTGTCTATTACTTATCTATTTGTTTCATGTCCATCTCCACCTCTGAACTCCAATATTCTTAAGGACAGAGGTTTGATTTTGCATTCCTCCTGTCCCCAAACCTAATAATAATAATTAAAAAAAAGATCCTTGGTATATAATAATTGTTCAATTTTTCAATAAGTATTTATTGAGTAAATTAATGAAAATGTAGGTAGATCAATAAATGTGTATACAAATTAATTATCCAAAGGATATAAAATGTAATTATGGGCTAAACGCCTCTGGAAATGGTAGATGAAACTAAGAAAATATCACTCTTCTTATGGAGCTTAAATTCCAGTGTGGTGTGAAGGAATTCCCTGATGGTGAAGTGGTTAAGATTCAGTGCTTTCGTTGTTGTGGGCCTGGGTTGGATCCCTGGTCATGGAACAAAGATCCTGCAAGTCACGTGGCAAAGTCAAAAAAAGTCCAATGAGGGAAGACACAAATATTAATCAATAAATAAGCAGGTGAATAAAACAAATTATCCATAGGAGGCCTCAGGCCAAACTACAGGAGGGGAACACAGCCCCACTCACCAGCAGAAAATTGGGTTAAAATTTTACAGAGCATGGCCCTGACAACCAGAGCAGGGCCCAGTCTGCTGCACAGCCAGTCCCTTCCATCAGGAAGTTTATGCAAGCCTCTTCTCCTCACCTATCAGAGGGCAGACAGAATGAAAGCCACAATCACAGAAAACTAACCATAATGATGACATGGGTCAGTTTTGTAAAACTTAATGATACTATGAGCCATGCAGTGTAAAGCCATTCAAGAAGGACTGGAAATGGTGGAGAGTTCTGACAATGTGTGCTCCACTGGTGAAGGGAATGGCAAACCTCTTTAGCACTCTTGCCTTGAGAATGCCATGAACAATATGAAAAGGCAAAAAGATATGACACTAAAAGGTGAACCCCACAAGTTGATAGGTGCCCAATATGCTACTGGAGAAGAGTGAAGAAATAGTTCTTTATTCAGGATGAATGAAAAGACTGAGCCAAAGAAGAAATGATGCCCAGTTGTGGATATGTCTGGTGGTGAAAGTAAAGTCTGATGTCATAAAGAACAATATTGCATAGGAACCTAGAATGGTAGGTCCATGAGTCAAGGTAAATTGGATGTGGTCAAACAGGAGACAGCAAGAGTGAACATCAACATTTTAGGAATCTTTGAACTAAAATGGATGGGAATGGGTGAATTAAGTTCCAATGATCATTATATCTACTACTGTGGGAAAGGATTGCTAGGAAGGAATGAATTAGCCCTTATAGTCAACAAAAGAGTCTCAAAAACAACAGAATCATCTAGGTTCATTTCCAAAGCAAACCATTCAACATCAGAGCAATCCAAATCTATACCCAACCACTAATGCCTAAGAAGAACAAGTTGAACTGTTCTATGAAGACCTACAAGACCTTATAGATCTAACACCCAAAAGATGTTCTTTGCATGAAAGGGGACTGGAATGCAAAAGTAGGAAGTCAAGAGAATCTTGGAGATTCTTGGAGGCAAGTTTGGCCTTGGAATACAAAATGAAGCAAGGCAAAGGCTAACAGAGTTTTGCCAAGAGAATGCACTGGTCATAGCAAACACCTTCTTCCAACAATGCAAGAGACAGCTCTACGCATGGACATGACCAGATTGTCAAAGTTGAAATCAGATTGATTATGTTGTTTACAGTTGAAAATGGATAAGCTGTATATACAATCAGCAGAAACAAGACCAGAAGCTGACTGTGACTCAGATCATGAACTCCTTATTGCAAAACTCAGACTTAAATTGAAGAAAGTAGGGAAAACCACTAGACAATTCAGGCACAACCTAAATTGAACCCCTTACACTTATACAGTGAAAGTGACAAGTAGATTTAAAGGATTAGATCTGATAGAGAGAGTCCCTGAAGAACTATGGACAGAGGTTCATAGCATTGTACAGGAGGTGGTGATCAAAATTATGCACAAGAAAAAGAAATACAAAAAGGCAAAATGGTTGTCTGAGGAGGCCTTATGAATAGCTGAGAAAAGAAGAAGTGAAAGGCAAAGGAGAAAAGGAAAGACATACTCATTTGAATGCAGTTTCAAAGAATGGCAAAGAGAGATAAAGCCTTCCTAAGTGAATAACACAAAGAAATAAAGGAAAACGATAGAATGGGAAAGTCGAGAGGTCTCTTCAAGAAAATGAGAGATATCAAGGGAAGATTTCATGCAAAGATGGGCATGATAAAGGATAGAAACAGTATGGACCTAACAGAAACAGAAGATATTTAGATAAGGTGGCAAGAATACACAGAAGAACTGTACAAAAAAGGTCCTAATGACCTGGATAACCACAATTGTGTGATTGCTCACCTAGAGCCAGACATATTGGAGTGTGAATTCAAGTGGGTCATGGGAAGCATCACTACGAGAAAAGCTAGTGGAGGTGACAGAAGCCCAGCTGAGCTATTTCAAATCCTGAAAGATAATGCTGTTAAAGTGCTGCACTCAATATGCCAGCAAATTTGGAAAACTCAGCAGTGGCTACTGGACTGGGAAAGGTCAGTTTTCATTCCAATCCCAAAGAAAGGTAATGCCAAAGAATGTTCAAACTACCATACAATTTCACTCATTTCACATGCCAGCAAAGTTACGAGGAAAAAAAGTAATGAGGAAAAGCATCCTCAAACAAGAGAAAAGGCAGAGGAACAAGAGATCAAATTGCCAACATCCTTTGGATCACAGAAAAAACAAGAGAATTCCAGAAAAACATCTACTTCTGCTTCATTGACTGTGCCAAAGCTTTTCACTGTGTGGATCACCACAAACTGTGGGAAATTCTTAGAGATGAGAATACCAGACTACTCTACCCTCCTTCTAAGAAACCTGTATGTGGAAGAAAGCAAAGAGGAATTAAATATCCTCTTCTCTTGATGAAAGAGGAGAGTGAAAATGCTGGCTTTAGACTCAACATTCAAAAAACTAAGGTCCCATGACTTCATGGCAAATAGATGGGGGGAAAAATGGAAATAACAGACTTTATTTTCTTGGGCTACAAAATCACTGCAGATGGTGACTGTAGACAAGAAATTAAAAGACACGTGTCCCTTGAAATAAAAACCAAACAACATATTTAAAAGCAGAGACCTCACTTTGCTGACAAAGGTCCATCTAGTCAAAGCTATGGTTTTTCCAGTAGTCATGTATGGATGTGAGAGTTGGACCATAAATAAAACTGAGCACAGGACAACTGAAGCTTTTGAACTGTGGTGCTGAAGAGTCTTGAGAGTCCCTTGGACAGCAAGATCAAGCCAATCAGTCCTAAATGATATCAGCCCTGAGTATTCATTGGAAAGACTGATGCTGAAACTAAAGCTCCAGTACTTTGGTCAGCTGATGCAATGAGACCACTCATTGAAAAAGACCCTGATGCTGGGAAAGATTGAAGGCAGGAGGAAAACTGGATGACAGAGGGTGAGATGGTTGGTTGTCATCACCAGTTCAATGGACGTGAGTTTTAGCCACTGTCCCATGACCTCAACTAACAGTATCTATACGAGATATAAACTCTGGGAGATAGTGAAGGGCAGGGAATCCTGGTGTGCTGCAGTCCTTGGCATCACACAGAGTTGGACATGGCTGAGCAACTGAACAGAAACAACAGAACTGTATTTTAAAACAGTGATATAATAGAGATTAATTGAATGGTATATTGGCTAATTTAGAGAGGGTCATTAGGTTAAGTCCTCTTTACAATGCTGATATCTAATCTTAGGGTAGAAGGATAACAAGACAAGTATCCTCAAACAAGACAAAACTAAGTATGGAGATGCCAAGGAAGGGCCAAGCTAGAGAAGCAAAATGTCCAAAATGCCTTGATGTCATAAGAGAAATGATACCCTGAAGGGAGTCAATAAACACGGGAGGATGGAGGGGTTTGTTGAAAAGTGATATTTGCTTCTTCTTTATTATGCTTCATAAACAACTTCAGTTAAAACAGAAAATGCATTATATAAAAATTTTGCATGTATATTTATTGTTTTTCTCCACAGTTTATGATAAGCCCCTGGTAAACACAGCCTATGTCCCCAGCTACCAGTATCTATACCAGATACAAAAGGATCTTTTACAAGAATGCTGAATACATATGATGAGCAAAATTTCTGAACCAGGTGAGAACAGTAAGTGCATGAAGCAAGTCACTTTAGATGGGAAGCAGTTCTGTGCAATTAAATAATGCATTATCAAACTGATCTAAACATTGTGTTCCATGTTGTGTTTTATTAGGTAGGGACTGAAACAATCCAATCTAGTTTCATTGTTGCTGCTATTGTTCTCTATTTTGTTTGATAGTTGGTCGTTTGGTGGTAAATTTCAGTTTAAAGGGTGATGGGAACTGGGAAAGGAGATAATGAAGCAATTCAACAAAGAATCCATTAACCAAGAATACAATATGCTAATGGTTTTAATTGCCGCTTCCAGAAGTTTTAATAGTAATTTCAATTTAGATTAATGATAATTAAATCCACTTTTTCTGAATATTAACTATACTTGGGTTGAAACATTTACAAAAATAGTGAAACAAGCTAAACATAATAAAATTATAAAACAGATCAGTATTTTGTTAAATTAACTAAATGCAGAGGCCATTAGACTGATATGGCCATGGTGGCTTACCTAAGCAAACCAAAATTTAAGTCTGTAAATGTCTTGATAATACACAGTCAAAACTCTAGAAAGTTCAATCATAAACAGTCAACTAAACTTTAAGCTGTCAATAAGTCATTCAATAATTTCCTCCCAATGCTTTCACTTTTTTCTAGAAAAGTCTCTCCTATTAAGATTTTGGCATTTTGCATGGACTGTCTCAGTTACCTCTTGTTCTTGTAAGAATTTTTGAATAGATTTATGAGTTTTTAAAAGTTAAATATTTTAAAAATTTATTCTTGAATTCTTTTATTCTTGAATTCCTCAACTAGGCTATTAGCTGAGAAGTTATATTTTAATGATTCAAATCAATATTAAATCTTTAAATAAATTGAATTACAATAAAGCAAAATTAATATTAACATATAATTAAATTTAAAATTCCTTAAATTTAAAGAATTTGAAAAATTAATTTTTAATTATGGAAGTATAAATCTAAACTTAAAATTTAGCTAAATATGGTTATGTTAATTTAAAATATATTTTACTTAAGTGTTGAATTTAATTATCTTTAATTTCAAAAATATTTGAAAGAAGTAGCCAGAAATCTTCTCACATTAGAAGTTACTAAATTTTGAATGTTAGCTAACACATTTGGACTAATTTCACTTGGTAATAGTTTCCACAAAGCCCCAACAAAGATTTTAATCATTCAAAAGAGGAAGCAAATATTTCCAGAAATAATAACAAGTACCCCCACTATGATTACAACCACAAATCTTAAATTTATTAAATATAACTGCAAACTTTTAAAGTGTCAGACTGCTTGAAAATCACAACAATTTTTCTACTAAAAAAAAATAAAACAAACAAACAAAAAATTAATAAAAGATTAGGCAGTCACCAATGAAAGCTTGGGCTTCCCTCGTAGCTCAGCTAGTAAAGAATCCACATGCAATGCAGGAGACCCCAGTTCAATCCCTGGGTTGGGAAGATCCCTGGAGAAAGGCATGGCAACCCATTCCAGTATTCTTGCCTGGAGAATCCCCACAGACAAAGGAACCTGACGGGAAACAGTCTGTGTGGTTGCAAAGAGTCGGACACGACTGAGCGACTAAGCAAAACGAAAGCTAAAAAAACATGAAAAAAAAATAAATAAATAAACAGAAAAGTAAATGTCAGCATTTTTATTGATAATAAAATATACTTTTATGACTATATTTTTCAAATATTCCTGGTGAAATTCTTATAGATTCACCTTTAATCTGTTAAAACATTGGTGAAATAGTAACTTGGGGAATTAATCATTTGATGACTTGACTTCTAGCTAATTGTTTTTAGTGGATTGAACTTAGAGACAAATAATAAAAGCATAAGCAAATGTTATGAAATTGGAATCTCAAGAAGAGGAACAGAAACAGAAATAGAAATGTCAACCACAAAAAAGAAGTTAGCGAGATGTTAACAGCTTTGTAAAGTCTCTGAACTAATGTTCAAGTCAGAGCTAGAATACATGTGGATGGCTTTCTTTCCTGATATCTTTTCACCTTTTTAGTTCGTGTTGCAGGAACCAGAAAGAAGTGTAAAAAGTACCACTAATATTCATTTTTCTAAAAACTCCTATAAACTGCCCCCAAATAATAAGAGCTGTTATCTCTGGATGTGGAAGAATAGATTGCTTTTATTTTCTTATTTTTGCTTTTGTTGTATTCCATAGTTATTTTCAATTTGCATGCATTGTTTTTACATTAAGAAAATTCAGCACAATTTATTGCTTGTAGTATAGAAAAATACTAGGAATAATACCCTGTAGCAATATATACTTACTTCATTGATTTGTAGAAATCTACATTATCAGAATTAACTTATTTGCCTGATGGGGATGTACATTTTTGTTCATTTGCACACTTTTTGATTACAAATACATTTTAAGTAGTAGAAGGTTATCATTTCATTATGTTTAAATATTACTAAAATAAAATGCATTAGTAAAAGTAGACTAAATGTATGTGGTATAACAAATAATCCCCAAATGACTGTGACTTTATGTTCCTCTTTCACATGGATAGCCCATCTCTGTGTGTATTTTCTCTCAGAGCTGCGACGGCTCTGGTCTAAGTACCCACTGATGGAGAAAAGCTGGACAAACAAGGAGGATCTTTTCAGCCAGAAAGTGAGATCATTGGTGTTTACTTTTCACAAGCTAGAAGCCCACTTCAAGACAAGAAAAACAAGAAGAGCAGCCTTTTCAGGTTTTGAAAAAAAGTTAAGTAGGCTACTGGTGAACAATAGTAAGGAAATCAAATACTTTTTTTGTTTTTTGTTTTCTCTTTTCCTGGATTATAGGTGAATTCCAAAGTTGGCTGCCATCTTGGAAAAATCACTCTTCTGAACTTTTCATTTTTGTAACCTCAATCTCCTCTTAAATTAAAAATAAAAGGACGTTCCTTTGATTCCTTTGACATCTATCAAACACTGAGGATTAGAGGAGGACAAACAAGAGATAATGTATGTAATGCACTTTGACTAGCTCAGCAGGAAGGAGCCATCTGCATTCAAGGCACTTTTTTAAAAATATGCTGATGAAAGAAGCCCTAGTAAGATAGAGCAAAGGAGAAAAGGCAAATTGTCACACTTCCTCACACCCATCACTTTCTCAAGCATCAAAAACAACAAAACTTTCTAATGTTGTCATCTCATGACAATCTATTTTCAGGAGTTGAAATCAGCACTTATGGCCAACCTCACTGTATCAAAAGTATCATAGACTCCAAAATCTCTGAAATCCTTAGGCCACTGACAAGGATATCGTCTGCCTCAGTCACTTTAAAAGTCATCATGGTTAGTATCAATTCTGCTGTTGACTGGCTAGATTTGTACCATACAAATATGTAAATCCTCTCCTTGTCTTAATGAAAAATGAGTAGTTGGAGAATAAAAACTAGTCCCCAATCTGAAGAGGTGAGATTTACCATATGGAGTGGAGATGTAACTCTAACAGATTGTGATAATGTGAATAAATCTCTTTATAGAGAAAGGCAAGAGAAAAGCCACAAGAGCAAAACCTTCAACAGGGGAAGAGCTACATGTTTTACCCAAATGCTATGTAATTTTATTGTACTAGAATTGTACAATCCTATGTATTGTATTTGAGAAATTGATTATTTCCTCTCATATCAGTAAACAAGGATGTCATAGTAATCAGCAATGGCAGCCCTCCAATGTGATCTGGTGACCCCTAAAGAAACTCAGGAAGGAGAAGAATACCTGCAGACTAGCAGCCATCAGATTGCAGTCACTCCCTATGGTGAGCCCTGAGGATTGATTGGTTGACTGATATGGAAGGAATGATTTCAGTGAGCCTAGACTCTTGAATTTTCCCATTCATAGAAAAACACTAGATTCCTTAACTTGGGATATCTAGTTTTCTTTAATTAAAAATAACTTTATATTCAGAGTACCTTCCCTTTCTGGCAAAACATATATAATCTGGCTCTATCCTTTACCTCCTTGGAATAGTTCTCTCAGTGTTCCTTGAGATGCTGCCTCTCAAGCTTAAGTCTAAAAATTTTCTGCTGAATAAAGCATGCCTCAACTTTTAGGTTGTGAACATTTTTTGGTTGACACACTATACTGTCTTGCTTCCTATTTTCTTAAACTGAAGACATTTGACTTTGTTTAGGAAATTCCATAATTTTTTCTTTCTTTTATCTTTAAAATCTGCAAATGTAAGTATTTTATTGGATAAGTGTTAATGTTTTTAGTGATCCAACATCCTTCATTTATATCATCACAAGAGGACAACCAACATCACAAAATCAAATATTTTGGCTGGTTTTGCAGTGGTCTGCAAATTTGGAGGCCAGATTTATGCTTCAAGACAGGCTACCTGTTTTGAATGTAATGCCACAACCTCCTCATGAATTATGTGGTCACATTCATGAATTTTATAATAGTAACAAGAAACATGTTTTTCTGTCACTGTGACTTTCTATTTTTATATATTTGTTTACTTTTCCCTATTTTATTTATGTTTTATTATTTTGTTTTTAAACTGTGATTCTCTCAAATGACAAAGTTCTCTCTAACAAGAAGATCCTTGATTACTTCAGTGCTATCCAGCTGTCAGGCTGAATGTCTGTGTGACTTGGGAAGGGACATCTCTACACATACTACAAAATGGAGCAAAATATTCTGGAAAAGTTTTATATAAAAATAAAATTTAAAAAAAAGAGAAGGATTTCAATTATTTCATAACCTTTCCCCTGGTCATAGTCCAAGGAGTGGGGAGAGGGGTGAATTATTAAGAGAGAACAGAAATATCAGATTGGCAATGTGATATCTGATCATTACATTCTTCTTCAGATTATAACACTAGATGATAATCATTGGGTAGGAGCAGTTGCATCTCTCCCCCAATATCTCTCCAGATTGTGCAGAATAATTTTCTCTGCTTAAGAAGCAAAAAAAGTGTGCCATTCAAGAGAATCTTGGAGAATATGATGATTTAGGCATCATCAACTCAGAGAAGATCCCAATGTCCCCCTTAACTCTTACTGAAATTACCTTTAACAGGTTACATTGTATCCTGAGAATTAATTAGCTGATTAAGATGAAGGCACATTTTCTCTCATTTCCTCACATGCATCAGTTCAGTTCAGTTGAGTTCAGTTGCTCAATTGTATCTACCTCTTTCTGACCTCATGGACTGCAGCATGTCAGGCCTCCCTGTCCATCATCAACTCCCGGAGTCCACCCAAACCCATGTCCATTGAGTCGGTGATGCCATCCAACCATCTCATCCTTTGTCGTCCCCTTCTCCTCCAGCCCTCAATCTTTCCCAGAATCAGGGTCTTTTTCAATGAGTCAGTTCTTTGCATCATGTGGCCAAAATATTGGAGTTTCCTTTTCAATATCAGTCCTTCCAATGAACAGCCAGGACTGATCTCCTTTAGGATGGACTGGTTGGATCTCCTTGCAGTCCAAGGGACTCTCAAGAGTCTTCTCCAACACCACAGTTCAAAAGCATCAATTCTTTGGCAGCTTTCTTTACAGTCCAACTCTCACATCCATACATGACCACTGGAAAACCATAGACTTGACTAGACAGACCCTTGTTGACAAAGTAATGTCTCTGCATTTTAATATGCTGTCTAGGTTGGGCATAACTTTCCTTCCAAGGAGTAAGTGTCTTTTAATTTCATGGCTGCAATCACCATCTGCAGTGATTTTGGAGCCCAGAAAAATAAAGTCTGTCACTGTTTCCACTGTTTCCCCATATATTTACCATGAAGTGATGGGACTGGATGCCATGATCTTAGTTTTCTGAATGTTGAGTTTTAAGCCAACATTTTCACTCTCCTCTTTCACTTTCATCAAGAGGCTCTTTATTTCTTCTCCACTTTCTGCCATAAGGTTGGTGTCATCTGCGTATCTGAGGTTATTGATATTTCTCCCTGCAATCTTGATTCCAGCTTGTGCTTCATCCAGTCCAGCATTTCTCATGATGTCCTCTGCATACCTATAAACATATATATTTCTTTTTACTTAGTAACAATGATTCCTTTATTTTTAATTACTCAGTCATAATTAATTCTTCATTTGTACTTACTCTCTAAAGATAGTATATCATAACTAACTAACTCTTTAGCAGTTAGCTAATTATTTAGCTCTTTACTGAAAATAAAACTTCTATTCTTTGTGGAGCCTGAGATGTGTGGGAAAGTACATCCCAGGGAATCAAGTGATGCCTCTGGCTTGTGACAAGATAGTTCTGCTCATGTTTTCTTTCTTTCCCTTTCCCCATAAGAATGAAAATGTTGTACTACCTAACTCTAATGAACTACATACAAAAACTACCAAGTGATTAAAAAAATAATTAAAAATCTGAACTCACACAGCATTCTAGAGAAAGCTTTAGACTTAGAGAACAAATTTATGGTTGTGGGGAGGATTGGAGGAGGATGAGGGGAAGGGATATTTAGGGAGTTTGGGATGGATATGTACACAGTGCTATACCTAAAGTGGATAACCAAAAAGGACTGACTGTATAGCACATGGAATTCTGCTCAATATTATTTGGCAGCCTGGATGGAAGGTAAGTCTGGGGGGGAGAATGGATACATGTATATGTATGACTGAGTCCCTTCATATTCACCTGAATCTGTTACAGTATTGTTAACTGGCTATACCCTAATACAAAATAAAATATTTTTAAAAAATCAATAAAGCCCCATCTTTCTTAGAGATAAAGAACTTAGTTTTGCTTTCAGCTCCATTTTTGCTACTGTTACATATCTTCATAATTAAGAAGAGATTTTTTCTCAGCATTGTTACAGAACCAAACTTTGGGTCCGCTTGCCCACCATGCAACAAAACCAAGTACGGTTATTGGGCTGTGATAAAGGAAAGTAGAGCATTTATTGGCAGGGCACCAAGGAGTATGGGGAACCCCATGGACAGAAGAGCCTGGTGATCCATAGGATCACAAAGAGTCAGACATGACTGAAGCGACTTAGCACAAGGAGTATGGGGAGGGGGAGTGTATTGCTCAAAAGAATCAACCTCCCCATGGTTTTTAGGAAAGTGTTTTTAAAGGCAATATTTGGGTGTGACTGAAGGAAGAAACAGACAGAACAGGCTCCATCTTGAAAGCAGGACTCCATCTTGGGCCGCACTGTGGACTTTGAGTTATATGCCCATTATCTATGGAAAAGGCATACCAACTAGAAAACCAGACCCCCGGAAGGAAGAGCCCCTGGGCTTGTACCTAGATTCTCCCTACCCCTAAAAGAATACCCTAATTATTCTGTGTAACCGAATAGAATCATGCACTCTATTATGCTTATTGGGGTACGACCACAGGCCTATTGATAATTGTCCACTGTTAACTACCTAGGCTTAAGGCATATAAATCACAGGTTAACTTTGATTATATCTTTCTTTACCTTTGTTCAGACTAGTTTCATGGAATTTGGGGAGGTGGGTTTGAGCACATACAATTAGGGTATATAAGGTTTTCACAAAAACTGGTCAGCCTTGGCTAAGAGGAGACTCTGCTTTGGGCCCGCCAGTGTAATAAACTGCATTCCACTATCTGCTTTGTCCTTCTGAGTGAGTTTGTTTCCAGAACGTGTGGCTACACATGACGGCTGCAGGATGGGTGTTGAGATAACAGGATGGTGTCTCAGGAATCTCCTTCATCAGCCTTCTAGTTCCAGCCATTCTAGATTCTATGGTCTTAGACTCAGTGTCCTGCACCTGGGTGGTAGAGGGCAGGGAGGTTTAATTTCTGAAGAACTCAAAGATATTCCTGAGATTGTTATGTACATCTCTTGAGAAGGAACTAGGACTCTGTTTTATCACTGAACTATTTTCATTGCTTTTCCTTTCTCTGCATTTGCTTACCTCCCTAACTTGTAACTGTTGTGCCTGCTCTTTGAAATTCAGGGAAGACCCAGGAGACTACAACCTTTTTCTACAGGCAAGAAATGGGGTATGTGAAGGGGATTTTGTTCCCAAGAGGCCCCCAGCGGGTCCTTCTTGTTTTCAATCTCTGCTTTTCTTTGATTCTTCTCAAGTTTGAGGGGAATAGGTACAGTATAAGAAAGAGAATAAAAAGTTTTAGATAGAGAGGTTAAGCATAAAATGGAGGAACTCAGTTTTTTGGGGACTTGGCTTAAGTACCGCATGCTCAGCAATCTTCCCCCCAAAACAGAATATACTAAAAACATAAAAGCATTGCCTTCTTCATGCATACGTGTGAAAAAGAAATTGAAATAAATACTTTCAGTGGTCTGTCACTTGCCCCAGGCACTTGATCCATAGTGAAGTGGTAAATGGATGCACCCTTCACCCACTTCTCCTTCCTCTGATAAAGGGGGGAAACTTTACCACCTCAAAATATTTCTCACTGGCATCAGGATTTTTTTAGGCTGATTATTTTTAAGAAACAAAAGATTCAGGAAGAGCTTTTACCTTCCCCTTAACTGCCTGAAAACAATTTATAAAAGAGAACAGGAAGAGAACTGTCAGTAGGGATAGCTATCTAGAACTAGGTCTGGTCTATTGGTAGAAACTAACAATGCCTGTTTGTTCACAGCAAACTCTGTGTCCCTTTGTCTCTGAATGGTATGGTAAGCAATTGCTTACTTTTTGCTGTTCACATTTTCATGTGAATTGTCTTTCTTCCCCTTCAAAATGTTGAACTTCAACTCCCTCTCCTTAACCCAAAAAGGCACAGAAGCCTGGATTACTTGACTGCCTGTGAGCTTCATATTCTAATGGAGCCCTCAAACATGCAGCACTAATTTGTTTTTCCTGTGAATCTATCTTATGACAATTTAATGATTAGATCATCCAGAAGAACTGGAAAGGTAAAGGAAAACTTTTCATTCTGGATAAATATTCCTCTTTAATATTTCTTTACTTTTAGCTTTTTTTCCTCACCATGTTTTGCTTAAAGAACAAGTATAGATGGTAGTAGAATGGGGCTTAAGATAATAATGGTTAAGAATAAAATGTTTTATAGTATGTAGGAAACCCAAGAAGTTGAGAGCTTGCAAGAACTTTAGAAATTGTGCCAGCCTACAGATTTTAGGACAGAGAGTTCCCTAATTTGTAACTGTTTGTGCCTGCTCCTTGAAACTCAGGGAAGGCCCAGGAGACTATAGTTCTGTCCTACAGAACTCTCAGGAAGCACAGTTAGGAATGGGAAGGAAGTTGAGCACCACTCCTTCTCATTCTTGCCTCTACTCCTGTCACAATACTTGGGGTTTTTGAAAATGAAAAATGCTTTGAAAAGAGGAATATTTTTGTTTCTAAAAGGATACATATGTGTGCATATCCATGTGTATGTCTGTGTGCATGTGTGTATGTGAGTATAGTGTGTATGTATATGCTTTTAAACCACTGATTTAACCAATCTGTTCAGTTAAAAGTTGAAGAAACAAAGTCTCAAAGTTGTCTAAATAAATATGTAGGAGCCAAGACTAGAAATCTGCTTTCCTGCCTCCCAATTCTGTTTTCTTTTTTTTCCATATGACACTGCCTTTGTTACTTGGCACTGAGCCAGGAAAGACTAGGCTGGTGTGGCAAGTTGTTCTGAAACAGAAAAGGAGTAAGAAAAGGTATGGAAATGGGAGAGAATGAGAATCCTAACACCTCTAGTGTCCAAAGGACTCTGTAGGTGTGGCAGAGTGACTACTCAGCAGAGTCAAAGATTTGCTCTACCCAAGTGAGACAGGTTATTGGAGAAGTGAAGTGCTATCCCATAGGTGAGAAACACCACAGTGGGGATGGTTTCTTCTCAGTCAGAGATGTTTTTGCTAGAGAGTAAATGTGAATCATGGGGTTGCAAAGAGTCGGACACGACTGAGCAACTGAACTGAACTGAAATGTGAATAATGGGCTGAGGGGTGCAGAACTCTTGGCAAATTGATTAGTAAGCATGGGATTCCCGAATTTGAGACAAGATTCTACTTTACCATGATCCTTTCCTTCTTCCTCCATATTAATAAATGCTTTTCATTTGAACCAGATTCTTCAACATTTATATAGTCTATATTTTGGCATATTGGTTCTAATCTCTTCCCTTGATGACTGGTTTCCTGAAGGATGGGCAAATTGTTGCCCCATGTCTTCCAGGCACTTTTCACTGTTCTAGTCACTGCATGGTTTCTTAAAACGTGCAAGGATATTTTGCTGAATCTTTTTTTACTGTCCATAAAATTAAAGGTGGACAATTTAAACAAACAGTTATAAGTTCCACCTGTCAAAAGAGGAGTACAGGATTCATATGGACAGACCAGTTTAATGGCCTCTTTGACAAAGTCTGTTAGATGTCAGGGGAAATGGAGTTCAGTTGTCCTCACAGCCCTGGGAAAGGAGCCACATCCCTGCTTTCACAGCAGGCTGCTCCCTGTCGGTTCTCCCTGCTCCAGTGAACGCTTCCCTTTGCAGAAGCCCTATAACATTACCATGCATAACAATCTGTCACTATTATTCATGGCTTTTCTCCAGTCTCCATACTTTTGACATTGCCATTAAAGAGATTCAGTGTGCTTAGTAGCTCTTTAAAAAATAAATAATTGAAAACTAAATTATATTAAACCGGGCCAATGCTGACCCCTTCACCTCAGTCCATTGCTATCTCCTTAAATGTATTCCTTCTTAAATCATATTGTAATTTGAAGATGCTGAAGTCTAAGTTTTTTGACTCAAATGCAGTTTCTTCTGATGCATAATTCATTTTCACTTTGTTACTGGCGCTGCACACGCAATCACTTTTTTGGCAGCTAAATGCAGGATGAAATCAACAACTCTGTAAAGGGTGAGGAATCGGAGTGGACATCTTGGCGGAAGAAATATTAAGCATGTCACAACGTTTTGTACTCTGTCTGGTGAAATGGAGACAAAAACCTCCAATACCCCCAAGTTAAAGTGAGACAATGGCATTTTACTGCTGAAAATTATCTACCACAGATGTAATGCTGATGTTGGATTTAATTATCCTACACATCACTGAAAACTGTGACTTTTGAATGTTTTTCAAGGCTCACAATTATTTGATGACCATCTTCTTGGAGTTTTGCTCTCATGAAAGAGAATGCGCCCTGGATTTTCTGTCTTCATTATGTTCCTAAAGGTTTAGAATTCCCAACAAAAACATTTAACCATAAAACAAAGAGAAACTAAGTTGGAATGTCTCAGAGTGGTGAGATTGTCAATGCAGACAGAAATTTGAAAGCTTAAAAAATTTAAATGTACAAGAGCAACTAAAATTTTTAGCTTTAAATTATGGAGCAAAGTGACCTCATGTCATACAAACTCAGAGAAATGCCATTTTATTGGGTCTTTAAAAAAAAAACAAAAACATATTCTACTGTTTCTTCAAAATAGTTATGAGACCAGGAAGGTTGATTCTGTTCCTTTCACATTGCTGTTTTTTCACTAATTAACACACACACACACACACACACACACACACACACACACACACACTTTATTATGTAACATTTTGAGGACTTCCCTGGTGGCTCAGTGGTAAAGAATCTGCCTGCAATGCAGAGTCACTGAAGGCACAGGTTTGATCCCTGGGTCAGGAAGAATCCCTGGAGCAGGGCATGGCAACCCACTCTAGTATTCTTGCCTGGAAAATCTCATGGACAGAGGAGCCTAGCAGGCTATACAGTCCATAGGGTCGCAGAGTTGGACACAAATGAGCAACTTCACTTTAATGCCATTTGTGCTGAATGGATACCAGAAAACATTGTAAATGCTTAATATTTTAAAACATGTTGTCATAAGATACATTTAATGAGGGAGTATCAACAAAAGGAATACTTTATCATATTGCCAAGTCCCCACTCCATTCCTATTTCTTATACTTCGTGAAATGTCTGCAGTATTTTTCCCTTTAGTTTCAACCTGTTTGACAAGGCATTTTCTAGGTACTATTCACCTGATTAGGACCTGAGATGTGAGCATTCTAAATGCATGAATATCTGTCTATTGTTTAGAATTTCATAAGGAAGACTACATGTGTGTGTGTTTACAGTGTCATAGTGGGAGGATATATGGTATTCTTCATATTTCTACTAATTAATTTACCACCTTTTCCCTTTTCCATCTGTTTATTACACTATCCCACTGTATCAGTTTGGCTCTTTCTGAACACCTTGGAAGAAGACAGCTGAAGACAAATTTTCAGAAATAAGAGGGAAATAACCTGAGAGGTTAATTGGTTAGAGAGATTGTTTGATCGGGGCTGATTAAACAAAATAAATCTCTGTACTTGATGCAAGGACAATGAGTGACTGAGGCAGGGCAAAATAGGGTACATCACCTTTTTTCTTTTTCATGTATTCAGAGCAATGAATTTTAGATGGAAGAGATTTATGAAGTTCAAGCATGGCTTTGGGATAAAATTTAATCAATTGTTCAACATATCGCCTTGAATCTATGCAATGGACAAGTCCTATGCTAGGCATCAAAAGAAGAGCAGAAAACTGAAAGACAGCCTGAAACACTAGCTGAATTTTTTAAATGGTAACAAATAACTCAAATTATTGAAAGAGACACTGAATATATAGTCTTAGAAATTTCAGATGAGCTCTTCAAATTGCCTACCCCATATTGTAAAAATCAGAATTCCTTTTCAGTCACATGCATCCATTATTTTACCATATCCATGCCCTTTGAAATTTAGTAATACAAATTCATACTTTTCTTCTTTGGAGATGTTTCACTAGCCAAGAAAATTTGCCCCTCTGCTTGGGTATGTCTGGGTGTGTTTTCTGGCTTATTTAGTCAATAAGCTAGGAAGGAATATCTTTCTTTACCAGGTTATTCTTTTTTCTTCAATTTGGTGGAGGATAGCAGAAATTTCTCTGGTAGCAGACTGATGGTAGACTGTCTTTGGCTATTTCAATAGCTACAAAGGCACAAAAGTATCTCTGAAGTGTCATGGTCCTTCCTGGGCTTCACTGTTCTGGATAGCAGTGAATCTATGATAGTTTGTAACCAATAGTGCTTACTAAGAAATGGGGGTTCTTGAAGAAATTTCAGAGGAGCAAATGCTTGATCAGAGATTGTTTGCTGGTCATTTCCCCATCTCTTTCTCAGGACTGTCCTGCTTCCCTCTTTTTTTCACTTTGTTACATTTTCTCTTCTGCAAAGACTTCTCCAAAAGATCTGTCTGCCAATATGACTAAGCCAAGTGACAGATAATACAGGCTATGGTGTTAATATCTTCTATTAAATATGAATTTGCAAAGAGAAAACAAAACCCTTCAAGATCTAAAATAGTAACTTGAGAAGAGTGGGAACACCAAGAGTGTGAAAAGCATTTTGAAAGGTCGTCTTATCACATGGCTTGTAAAGTGCCTTATTCAACACAACCTATTCATGAAGTCCACTCCAATTACAAGTCAACTCAAGATGGGTTTATCCTCTAAGGAGAAACTACAAACACAATCTACTCAATATGAAAGAAAATAACAGGCACTTGGGACTATTTAAATTCTTTGTAGAAGGCCAGGAGTATATTGACTCTATTTGAAGCAGAAGATAAAAAGAAAAGTCACACAAAATAGAAAAGTTAGAGAGTGACTACATTTACTTAAAAAAGAATTTTCTTAGTAAAATTACCATTTTATCTCTTTAATTTTTAGTGGTAATGATTCATCATCTTTCCTCAGTCTTCTTGACCAATATACAGAATAAGAATGCATTATTTTTCTTTGCTTTGGTATTTAGTACAAGGATCAGTACAATTTTTTTGAATGGCCTATACCACATTTTTTTTTTTTTTACATTTTCAAAGGGTTGTAAAAATAAATCAACAACAAAAAAATACAAATAATAATAAGCAAAAGATTGACCAAAAAAGACTTCATGCACCCCACAAAGTATAAAGCATTTACTATCTGGGGTCTTATTTAAAAGCTTCCACAGCCCTTGCTCTAGAGGATAATAAACTAGTAGGACTAGTAGGACTAGTGGTGGTAGTGGGACTGTTTAGTGACAGTTAGTCTAGTAGGACTAACTCTATTAGTGTGGATACAACTTCTGGAAGAAAAAGGGATGACCAAAGTTGGAAGGTTGGTGAATCGTGCTTTAAAAAAATGGGGACATTTACTCAAACGGTGACATTAGAAAAGGCAGTAGAAATCAATTCAGAAGAACTCTGACTGTCAAAGAGCGTCACGGAATGGGAAGACATTTCAAGGCAAAGATTTCAGATATGTCATTAATGGGCTGTGTTTTGTGGTTCTGAAACCTACGAGGAAATACCAGAAGTCATGGGATGATGGTGTTCAAAGGTCACAGTAACCCACACCAGTATTACAAGCACGAGACACTAGACTGAGAATATGAGTCAAATTTACTGCCAGTGCAGCAAGAAATCAGTGTAACTCACAAGCAATGACTGTCAAACCAGGTGATCAAAAAACAAAGCAAACAAACAAAAAAATGGCAACTTTGAATATAAGCTCAACGGTTAAACTGTGACATCAGGAAAGCAAAGACAGGTGACCAGATTCAATCTACAGCAAACGCCCTCATAAACCTGTATAGAATTAACAAAATCAAGGCATAGCAAAAGGAGAAATGGGAAAACACATAAAATAAAGCCTACACCAGATGACACGGACAGCTATAATATTACTGATTAAATTGATGTTTCATAAATACATGCTGGCTCCTGCATCACAGTGGTGTCCACTCTCATTGTCAGCTGAGCAATTGTCTAGATGGTAAGCTGCATGTGACTCTGAGGGGGAGGCATATGGATAGGCTGACATGGATTATAGGGATGCTGTGAGCACCCAAGTCCCCCAAAGGGAAGGGAGACTTATGAAAGGAGTAAAAGCACATCATGTATATCCATTAAAAAACAAAAATATGACACACTGTTGAAATGGGCATTACTCACTCCAGGAAGAGTTTACCTTTAAAAGCTGTCCCTTCATGTAACTATGGTACAAGGATTGATACCCTGCCATGGCATCCTTTCTAATTCTATCAGGCAGGATTGAAAATTAGTCTTACTTTATGGATCTCAAGGTAGTACCTTTTTGTACTCAGATGTTATTACTCAGCTTAGTCATTCACCTTCTTCATTTGACTTCAGGTGCTTTTACTCGTTAAAAAATGGTTGCCTCTAAGAACTCTTCTGTTAGAAACATTAAAAACATTCTTCCTGACCCTGTCATACCTTCTGTGCAAAGAGCCTTGTATGCTAATGTAACCTATTAGAGACAATGAATGTAGAATCTAGTATTTCTTTTTACCTTGAAAATCAGTGGAGTTCCAGCGTGTAAGCATGAGAGGGAATTTAGGTGCATGTACTGCCCTCCCCACATGGAGGATCTCTTTTCTCATAGGACACCGTCTCTAGTTTCCAGCCTTTGGAAATCAGTCCCTTTGTGTGACACCTTATTCCTTTCAGTAGCTATCATGTATAAAGTTTAAATTCCTCTGGACAAGTTATGAAGCATAACGTGTACGCTTCAGTAAGGATAATACTACTAGATCACTTCCTCTCATTATTGGGAAAGTCATAATAGCATGAGAATGTTGTTTGTCTAAAAGTGAGAGAATATGAGGTCATGACAAAAGGGTAAGAAAGGATATGGATTTTGAAGGAATGAAGAAAAATAAAGACAAACTTCAAGGATGTCTCTTCAAGCATCTATCCTGACCTCTCCACAACTTGTCCTTACCTCCTGGATGTTAAGACTGGCTGATTTTATTTTCTGTTTAAAATAGTGTTCAGCAAATACCACATACATGTGGAGTGTGAAAAGAGAAGAATGTGACAAGCTCTCAAAAAGGTGGTGGAAATTATAGGTAGCGAAAATGTAATTATCCGACTTGGAGTTCTTCCAGGCCGGATCCACCTGATCAGGGACATTAGAGCAAATGCATTACACTTTTAAAAAGTCTCCTGCTGGGCTCACTGAATGAAAGTAATATCATATTGCCTACGGTTCTGGTAAATAAAAAGCATCATTAACAATAACACAATGTGAAGAGCCTGCTGAAATGATATACTGTATTTAGCCATGATGGTGCATCAAAATCACAAGGCTGGCTTTGGAAATGGGCAGACGCACTGAAGGGCAAACAGTGCTGATTAAAAAATGCAGTTAGAGCAGGAGTGGACTCTTTCCAGCTTTTTCTCATAGAAATTTTTCTCTTCAAAAGCAATCATACCAGGAAACTTATTCCACTTCAGAATAGGAGAGCCGATTGTATGGAACATGAGAAAAAAACAAGTTCTTTCTATCCTGGCACGGTGGCGCAATCACAAAACCAATGACCAGTGCGCGTTGGTCACTGACAAGGTATAGAGCCAGCAGAGCTAGGAGTGAAAAGAGGGCCCGTTTATGATTGGAGAGTGATGTCAGTGGCATTCTCATTCCTAGCAGATTCATTTCAATAAAATCCAACAAATATTTTGAAGCATCTTTCATATGCAGGTATTTCCCTTGATATTATGAGTTATGAAAGAAGTATGACATACTCCCTGTTTTCAAAATGATTAGAGTTTACTTGGGGGATGGCATATGGAAATTGTAACATGGGAAATAGGTTAATTAAAAAGTGTTCAATTATCAAAATAAAATAGACATGTGAAAAGGTGCTATGGGAATCCAGTGTTATAACCAATGAATGGTATTGATAACAATATCAAGGAGGAAGTTTTATTTAATATGGACCTTGAATTTAATTAAACATGGAGCTGATAGCAGCTGGTAGGCACAAAGATGACCTTCTCAGTGTCTGTGGCCACTGTCCCATCTGACTGGGCAATGTTGTAACTGGGTAGACAGCTTAGATTGACAAATACAAAAAAGGAAGTGAGGGCAGCATATATGCTATGCATAATATATCTAATATGTTATGTATAGAGGCAGAATCAGATGTTGTATATAAAGATCTACACCTATCAGTCACATTTATGTAATTGTGATATCTATTGTACAACTATAATATCTGTCAAACTAGCCAACATATGAAGTGCTCACTATGTGTATTCTTGTCATGTCTAATTTTCACAAGTATCTATTATTCTCATTTCCAGATGAGGAAATAGTATCAGTGAGAATGTAGAGAGCTCAAAGTGGGAAGGGAGTGAGGCAGGACTCACTCTCACTTCTGCTGCACTCAAATGTTTTTTCCTACTACTGTATAGGACCTATCACATAGAGAAAGCAGCTTGAACAAGTATATCAACATGCTCAGTTCACAAGTAGCATGTTTTCCTGTCACTTGGTTAAAGTTCTGTACTGTAGAAAGCAAAGGATGAAGAATAGTACCTGTATATGACATTTTAGAGAGCTAGGAAGAATTTGTCACTAGAGTTTTCTTTGTTATCACCACAGTCTTTGATAACAATCATACATCCCTCAGGTCTTCATCAAGTTTGCTTTCAAAACAAATTTTTTTTCTAGGAGAAGTTAATGTGTACCAAAATTATGTACACTTTAATAGAAATGGGTTTGGCATATCTCTTTTTTCCATGACCAACGTGACTTCAGATACCATAAAAGCACTGAACTTTCTGGCTGCGTGTGCCTTCTTGAATGAAAAGCTGAGGAGTGTACAAAAAGAAAGAGGGTTGAAAATTGACATTTTCTTCTTCAAAGTGGATCTGTAACTCCCTGCGGTGGCAGTTGATCTACTTGTCTGATACTTCCACATTATTTTTAAGTGTAGAAATCCTAGTCAATTCCAAGTACCCTGAGAGATCTACAAACAAATCAGAGAGTTCTCTGCATCTTTAAACATGGCTTTAAAAAAAATGTGTCCTCCTTTCAATCTTCTAAGCCATGTCTTCTCCTATAGGTCCACTTAAACTACCTATTATTTCAGAAGTGAAAAATCCAGCAAGAATTTTGGCACATCTGGTTACCCTTTCTTTATCATAGCATCCCGGGCTTATCCATTACAAATTTTCATTGAATTCACATGTCAATTAGCAAATGCTCCATAATGGTCATAATGGAAACAGGTCTAAACACAAATGGGGTATTGTCAGTATTAGATTTTTATACATAAATGATCAAAAATCATCACTTAATATGCTGGATAGGATAACTTCTTGTTATTCTTCAGTAGTGCTTGACTCTTTGCAATCCCATGGACTGCAGCATTCCAGGCTTCCCTGTCTTTCAACATCTCTTGGAGTTTGCTCAAACTCATATCCATCGAGTCAGTAAAGCCATCCAACCATCTCATTCTCTGTCGTCCCCTTCTCCTGTCTTCATTCTTTCCCAGCATCAGCTCTTTTCTAGTGAGTTGACTCTTCACATCAGGTGACCAAAGTATTGGAGCTTCAGTTTCATCATTAGTCCTTCCAATGAATATTCAGGATTCATTTCCTTTAGGATTGACTCATTTGATCTCCTTGCTATCCAAGGGATGCTCAAGAGTCTTCTCCAACACCACAGTTCAAAAGGATCAATTATTTGACACTCAGCATTCTTTATGGTTCAACTGTCACATCCATACATGACAACTGGAAAAACAACTGGAAAAAAAAATAGTTTTGACTGAATGGACCTTTGTTGGCAAAGTAATGTTTCTGCTTTTTAATATGCTATCTAGGTTGGTCATAGCTTTTTTTCCAAGGAGCAAGCATCTTTTAATTTCATGGCGGCAGTCACCATCTGCAGTGATTTTGGAGCCCAAGAAAATGAAGTTTGTCACTATTTCCCTTGTTTCCCTATTTGCCATGAAGTGATAGGACCAGATGCCATGATCTTAGGTAGGATAACTTGTATTTCTAAGTATGTATGTGTATGATGACTGTGTGTGGGCATGTGTGTGTTTGGCATATATATATGTGTGTGTGTGTGTGTGTGTGTGTGTGTGTGTGTGTGTGTGTATTTTTTTCTTCCTGTCTCTCAGTTCAGTCCAGTCGCTCAGTTGAGTCTGACTCTTTGCGACCCCATGAATGGCAGCACGCCAGGCCTCCCTGTCCGTCACAAACTCCCGGAGTTTACTCAAACACATGTGCATCGAGTCGGTGATGCCATCCAGCCATCTCATCCTCTGTAGTCCCCTTCCCTTCCTGTCCCCAATCCCTCCCAGCCTCAGGGTCTTTTCCAATGAGTCAACTCTTCACATGAGGCGGCCAAAGTACTGGAGTTTCAGTTTCAGCATCAGTCCTTCCAATGAACACACAGGACTGATCTCCTTTAGGATGGACTGGTTGGATTTCCTTGCAGTCCAAAGGAGTCTCAAGAGTCTTCTCCAACACCACAGTTCACAAGCATCAATTTTTTGGCGCTCAGCTTTCTTCACAGTCCAACTCTCACATCCATACGTGACCACTGGAAAAACCATAGCCTTGACCAGACGGACCTTTGTTGGCAAAGTAATGTCTCTGCTTTTTAATATGCTGTCTAGGTTGGTCATAACTTTCCTTCCAAGGAGTAAGCGTCTTTTAATTTCATGGCTGCAATCACCATCTGCAGTGATTTTGGAGCCCAGAAAAATAAAGTCTGATACTGTTTCCACTGTTTCCCCATCTATTTCCATGAGGTGATGGGACCAGATGCCATGATCTTAGTTTTCTGAATGTTGAGCTTTAAGCCAACTTTTTCACTCTCCTCTTTCACTTTTATCAAGAGGCTTTTTAGTTCCTCTTCACTTTCTGCCATAAGGGTGGTGTCATTTGCATATCTGAGACTACTGATATTTCTCCCGGCAATCTTATTCCAGCTTGTGCTTCATCCAGCCCAGCGTTTCTCATGATGTACTCTGCATATAATTTAAATAAGCAGGGTGACAATATACAGCCTTGACGTCTCTAGGTACTTGCAATTCAGTGTAAATAAATAAATACACTTAGAAACACTGTACAGAGGACATCAACTCTGGGGGAATTTTAGAACTCTCTTATTAACCATAACTAACATTACAAAAACTTCAGTATTTCTCGGGTTCCCCTGGTGGCTCAGATGGTAAAGAATCTGCCTGCAATGTGGGAGACCTGGGTTGGATCCCTGGATTGGGAAGGTCCCCTGGAGGAGGGCATGACCACCCACTCCAGAATTCTTGCCTGGAGAATTCCCAGGGGCTATAGTCCATAAGGTTGCAACAGTTGGACATGACTGAATGACCAAGCACAGCATAACATTACAAAAAAAAATCGTTTAAAATGTGAAATTTTGATGAAACTGACAAGAAAATGAGTTCTTTCTATCTCAGATTTGGGAAAAGAATAGGAAACCAGAGAGAGTGGTGAACAGTACAGTTACTCAGGGAGCATCAGCCATGCCCAAGAACTTGTTTTCTTCAAGTCCTTGTGTTCCCTGATATATGCTTATTAAATTAACAAGGTCTGTATGGAAAAGGTGTTTAAAAAAAAAAAAAGAGAGAGAGCATAATTAAAGACTGGACAGTAATCCAGGAATGGTATCTCCAAGGAAGAGAGATGAGATAGCCATAAGGATATTAGGGGGATGTTCCTGACAAAGGGAACATCTGTAAAGCTCCTCCAGTTGGAAAGAAACTGGCTTCTTGGAGGATCTGAGAGAAGACCAGTGTAAATAACACTTCCAGAGAGAAAGTGAGCTGAGTAGAGGCTACTTGTGCAGGCACAAGACAGTTCACACAGTGTAGAGTTCTAACAATTACCAAGAATTTCTATGTGCAGTGTAGTTAGAGATGGCTTTTCAGCAGAAGGGTGACAGAATTGTTTCTCATTTTAAAATCCTAACTGCTAATTTCATTCACTCATGTGGGTTTTATATTTAGCATGTTAGATATTAAACTTAAAAATTAAATCATTTATTAAAAAAATACAAATGTAAAAAAATAAATTAAATCCTAATGTTAGCAGCATATGTTAATGCAGAATGACTATTTTTTTTTTTAAACCAATTCCAGTGGGAAAGTATCATTGTTTTACATTTTGTAGATCTGTTTAGTGAATGAACAGAAGATGGCTTGATTCTCATATGCGTTTTATCTCCAATCTGTTGCAATATCAGAAATCATGTAGCCTCTGGAAAATTCCACTATATACTTGTGAAAGAATGAGAGTGAAGGAGAAAGATGGAATCTTAATTTTATTATGAGAACTATCTCGATCTTGTTGACCGCCTGAGAAGCTCTCAGAGCCACACACTGAGAACTTATCTAGATGAAGCACCACAGGTTTGGTTGGAATGCAAATACAATCTGTATTCTTCCAAATGTATCTTCTACTTGTCAGAATTTCCCTTTAAGACAGGCAGAACCCAAGGCTATTGTACCTTGAGGGAATAAGGGGCTTAAAACAGGACTTATCCTCAGGCCACGGAACAGAGTTGTAGCTAATTGGAGTTACAGTGTCCAGGGGTAAAGCACAAATCAGCAGTCGGGTGATGTGCCAACAGAGGCATCTGTCTGCACAAAACATCAGGTTGCAAACAATAAATAAGACACCAGGGGCTTGGGTTTCAGACAGGTAGATTGGAGTCTGGCCATCCTCTTGATAATTTTCTAAAAGGAGGGTTAGAGAAACTTCTTGAGCCGTAGGGTCTTTTGTAAATATTGACAAGTATGATTGGCAGGAAAAGATATTTTAATTGTATGTCAAAGTACACATCCTTTAAAAATCAGTCAGAAAAATATCAATAGTCCAAAAGAAAAACAACAAAAGTGAGCATATTAATGTAAATATGAAAAAAAAAGCTTGTGATTTGTTAGTAAATAAAATGTTAATCGATTTTCATGTTTCACTCATTGTATTGATCATTCTCAAATACCAGAAAGTAAGTGAGGTAAGCATTTTAAGAGTGTCTTTATAATTAAGTCAGTAAAGAATCTGCCTGCAATGCAGGAGATCCAGGTTCAATTCCAGGGTCGGGAAGATCCCCTGGAGAAGGAAATGGCAACCCACTCCAGTATTCTTTCCTGGACAATCCCATGAACAGAGGAGCCTGGCAGGCTACAACACACGGAGTCGCAAGAGTCAGACACGACTTAGCAACTAAACCACCACCACCAAGCATTTTAATACACAAGTGATAGAAGCTCCAAACCTGGTTTTTCTGGAAAGTAACTTGGCTGAATTTCATCCATGAACTTCAGAAAAACTCTACCTGGAAGAAGATTACCTGAAAAAGGCATACAATATGCATTCCATAAGTAAAAAGTCCATGATTTATTACTGATAGTCCAGTTCAGTTCAATTGCTCAGTCATATCTGATTATTTGAGACCCCATGGACTGTAGCACACCAGGCTTACCTGTCCATCACCAACTCCCAGAGCATGCTCAAACTCATCTCGATCTAATCAGAGATGCCATCCAACCATCTCATCCTCTGTCGTCCCCTTCTCCTCCTGCCTTCAATCTTTCCCAGCATCAGGGTTTTTTCCAGTGAGTCAGTTCTTCCCATCAGGTGGCCAAAGTATTGAAATTTCAGCTTCAGCATTAGTCCTTCTAAAAAGTACTCAAGACTGGTTTCCTTTAGGATTGACTGATTTCATCTCCTTGCAGTTCAAGGGACTCCCAAGAGTCTTTTCCAACACCACAGCTCAAAAGCAACAGTTCTTTGGTGCTCAGCTTTCTTTATAGTCCAACTCTCACAACCATACATGACTACTGGAAAAACCATAGCTTTGACTAGATGGACGTTTCCTGGCAAAGTAATGTCTCTGCTTTTTAAGATGTTGTCTTGGTTTGTCATAGCTTTTCTTCCAAGGAGCAAGTGTCTTTTAATTTCATAGCTACAGTCACAATCTACAGTGATTTTGGAGCCTAAGAAAATTAACTCTCTCACTGTTTCCATTGTTTCCCCATCTATTTGCCACTAAGTGGTAGGACCAGATGCCATGATCTTCATTTTTGAATGTTTAGTGTTAAGCCAGCTTTTTCACTCTCCTCTCTCACTTTCTCTTTTTTTTTTTCTTTTCATTTGTTTTTATTAGTTGGAGGCTAATTACTTAACAATATTGTAGTGGTTTTCTCTTCAGTTTCTCTTCGCTGAGAGTGGTGTCATCTGCATATCTGAGGTTATTGATATTTCTCCCTGAAATCTTGATTCCTGTTTGCCCTTCATCCAGCCTGGTATTTTGCATGATGTACTCTGCATATAAATTAAATAGACAGGGTGACAATACACAGCCTTGAGGAACTCCTTTCCCAATTTGGAACCAGTACCTTGTTCCACGTCTGGTTCTACCTGACATTTCTTGACCTGCATACAGGTTCCTCAGGAAGCAAATAAGGTGGTCCAGAATTCCTATCTCTTGAAGAATTTTCCACGGTTTGTTGTGATCCATATAAAGACTTTGGCACAGCCAAAGCAGAAGGAGATGTTTTTCTGGAACTCTCTTGCTTTTTCTATCATTCAATAGACGTTGGCAATTTGATATCTGGTTCTTCTGCCTTTTCTTTATAAGGAACACATAAATAAACAAATAAACATATAACTTTAAAGGAAGGAAAGTTCTATCTTACAGCACAAGAAGTGCTAATAAGTGTAGAAGGCACAGTGGGATTAGAAAAATCACCACTCTGTAATCATCATAAAGATAATGACTTCGGCATGAATTATCAACAGAGGCAAACATTTGATGAGGAACTGGATATTTAGATAGACTCAAAGCATCTCCTCACTAAAGCTTTTTTTCAAAAATAAAAATAAAATTTAAATTTAAATAAACATGGAAGACACACTTTAGCCAAATGATCCAAGTTAATATCAATAATAATGGGAAATCAATATTCTGTAGTGTCTAGTACTTTGTTGTGTCCTTGACAACAGTTAGTAACCCAAATCTAATTGTGAGGAGACCCAAGTAAGGGACAGGCTATGAAATAAATATGCTGTTTGTATTTTTTAAACTATTTCATGGAACACAAAAAAGGATTGCAAAGCAGTTTTGGATTAAAAGGCTTAGTGAGTCCTATCATGGCTACTAAATTCAAGGTATAATCTGATTTGGAGCCTGGAAATAAGATCAGTGTAAAGAACATTATTGAGATTATTGGTGAAATTTGAATATGGACTATTGATTAAATAATATTCTTATCAATATTAAAATTCATTGATTTATTAATTGCACTATAGTTGTACTTGGTCACTAAGCCATGTCTAATTCTTTGTGACCCTGTAGACTGTAGCTCACCAGCCATCTCCAACCATAGGATTTTCCAGGTAAGAATACTAGAGTGGGCTGCCATTTCCTTCTCCAGGGAATCTTCCCAACCCAAGAACTGAACCCTCATCTTCTGTGTCACCTACATGCGCAGACAGATTCTTCACCACTGAGCCACCAGGAAGCACTATAGTTCCTTGTTTATAGAAAAGAGCTATGAAGAATTTAAACTTAAATGACATACTGTATGTAACTTTCTCTAAAGTGTTGTAGAAAAAGTAAATATTGGGTTGGCCACAAAGTCTTTTTGGGTTCATAACCTCCTAGAGGAAAATCCAAGCAAACTTTTTGGTCAAGCCAAGATATACACAGGCTTCCCAGATGGTGTTAGTGGTAAAGAACCCACCTGTCAATACCGGAGACCTGGATTCCATCCCTGGGTCAGGAAGATTCCGTTAGAGAAGGAAATGGCAAATTATTCCAATATTCTTCCCTGAGAAATCCTGTGGACAGAGGAGCCTGGCAGGCTACAGTCCGTGAGGTCACAAAAAGTCAGACATGACTTAACAGCTAAACAGCAGCATGAAAACTGACAAACAAGTAACGTGGTGACTCTCACCTTTTGAGATTTCCCAAACCCTCTCCATAGAGTGTGTATCTTCTTTCACTTTCCTATGGTCCCCTCTTGGATGCTTTCCTGAACGAAGCCAGCCAAGAATCCACATTTGACAGCTGTCCCAGGGACTCAGATGTGACCTTGGGTGTGACCATGCTCTCCAGGCTCCAATGTCTTCCCTGAAACAATTGGATTTTTGAGAGTCATAAGATTATAGATAACTTTATTTTCATGCATTTTACTGCATTTTCCTTTTTTTTTTTTTTTTTTTACCATGAGGATGAATTTGTTTTATAAACAACAACAACAAATCAAAAAATGTCATATTTAAAGCCACTTAATGAAATATTAGGCTTCCCTGGTGGCTCAACAGTAAAGAATCCACTTGGCAATGCAGGAGATACAGGTTCGATTCCTGGGTCAGGAAGAGCGCCTAGGGAAGATGGCCACCTCCTCTAGTATTCTTGCCTGGGAAATTCCGGGCACAGTGGAGCGTGTCAGGCTTCAGTCGACGGTGTCCTAAAAGTAGTTGGACATGAATTAGTAACTAAACAACAACAAATGAACTATGAGATATCTCTGAGAAGTCCAGAGGAGGAAAACAAGGCTGTATACAACTCAGTTGCATATACATAAAAGGAGATGGGTTTAGTTACAGAAACTCAACTGCCAATTTAAATATATTAAATGTCACTAGTAAATTCTAAACATGTTTATCTGAAAGGTTAATGACTTAGGCTTAGGGAAATCTGAGTGACTTGTCATGAGATAAAGTGGAACAGAATGGATAAAATCAAACAAGATGAAATGGACTTGAACTGGCATAAGTTATAAAAATGTCACAAAAATGTATCCTGTAAATTGAGTCTACTCACTTTTGGAGGGTGGGGTGAGAGGTGCTTTAGAGAATACCGTTCAGCACCTTACATAATTTTTTTTTTTTTTTTTTAGTCCATGTCTGTTCTGTTAATAAAACCAGCAATATAATTTTGAAAATCCCATTTGAATCCTGATATCTCACAGCTCAAGGCCTTATACTCCCTGCAGTGAATTCCTTGGTATTTGTTTACTCTGTTTTTAAATAACAATGCTAATAATAATCCTCCCCTGGATTCCCACAGCCTCCTGTCCCCACCAAGGACAAATCTAGGGATTATTATGAAGAACATGTAAGCAAGAGTAGAGCTTGATACTCACAATTTCCCCAAGGGAGACCCTCCCACCAAATTCTGGAAGTTAGAATGTGAAGGTTAGTTGTTTAAAGTCTAAGTTATTTGATTCAAGCTTGTCAGGCCTTAACTTCACAACCCCTTGCACTTGCAGGCAATATCCTGGATCTTAAACTCTTAACAATATTTTTAAAGAAGTACTGAGACTTTCACATTGCCTGAGTCCTAAATTTCAGTCACTCTGATTTGTATTTTTTACAGCACTTTATTCTCAGTAAATTATCACTCCGTGATGCACTATTTTAGTTTATAGCCATTCTTCTCAATACTTTAATTCAAAAATGCACTCTGAATGTTTTTAATATAAAAACTAAGGTAAATAATTTTGTTGGGCTAACCATTTTCTTTAAATTGTTTAAAAAATACACAGTAATGGAAAATATGGAATAAAAAAGTTATTTGGGTCTTTTTAATTAGATATTCTTATAGAAAATGGTACAGTTGTAATATCTAGGAAATATTAAAAATTTAAAAAAATGAACTATTACCATATATAATTTTCCCTGAACAGAGAAATACACTGTTGGAATTTGGATTCATTTGCCCATCATTCCCTTGACTTTAACATTAAAAAAGATAATTAAAAACTAATAAACAATATACAGTCAAATGAACAACAGCAACAAAAATTCAAGTGTTTGAAATGGGAAAAAAAGGAAAAAGAAAGCCATAAAAAAAGATATGGCTTCTAGTTAAAACTACCAGTATAGGGAAACATTTCTACTATTTCCTTCTGAAAACACAACATAATAAAATGAAGATATAAATCCAAGAGGATAAGAAGAACAAGATAGGAAATGACTTCAGACTACTGACGTCAACAAAATGTTAGAGAATGAATAACAGATAGACTAGTGGAAACTGACTAAGTAGAACAGGAAAAAACCTTCCTGGCAATTCTGCTGAGGCAATAATTTAAGAAAAACAAGCATATCTGTACCTCAAAGTCTGGGAATACACAGAGTTAGGTAACAAATACTCCTAGAGGATAGAGTAAAGAGAAGCTAGAAGGATCCTTCCACTCAACCCAGGCTGGAGACAATCTCAGTTATTCTCCTGCAGGCGACAGAAAGTCAGTTTCTGGAGAAAGTGCTCCAGAGAATCTCTGGAATTTGGATTCCAACACACCTGAAAATTAGCATCATATCACCAGAACTACTCTAAAATATCATAAACTATGACAAGTTTGGAATGACCCTGAGTATAATGCACAGCAAAGATTAAAGGAAACTGTAAGCTTGGATGATCCTATTATCATTTTCTTAATTGTTTTCACTTTATTTTATGTAGGTCTTTTCCTTCTCCTGTGTTACCTGCCTAGAGAAGTTCCATTAGCAGTTGTAAAACTGGTTTGGTGGTATTGAATTTTCTTGACTTTTGCTTGTCTGTAAAGCTTTTGCTTTGGTACAGTTCTACTTTTATTTATTCTGGCATCTAGTATTATTACTAAAAGCCTGGAAACATTATTATCTTAGTGATTTGAAAAATAATTTATTTTGAAAGAGGTTTGAAATTTCTAATCCAGTTCTGAGAATATACATAGATATATAAATCATACATTGTGGAAAAAAAAAAAAGAGAAAGAGAGAGAAATTAACATGTGATGCAGTATTATTAGCTAAAGTACAGACTTTGTTTAAATTTCATAAAATCTTATGCTAGTGTCCATTATTTGTTTTCATACCTTATTCAAGATTCTACATTGTATTTAATTGTATTGATCAGCTTCAGCTTCATGCAACGAATTCTGATAAGTTCTCTTTTCATTTTTATTGTGTTACCAGTATATGTTCACAGTGATAAGAGAATAAACTCTGTATGATTTCAATACTTTCAGATCATGAAATTTTTGTACCTTGTTTTATGTCCCTGGATATGTTCTGGTGTCTCCTGGTTTACAGTCTATGGTAACTTGAATATAGTTTGTATCCTATTGCTATGTGGACATTGTATAAATCTTAATTATGTTGAATTGGTTCATAGTGATTTTCAGATCTACTATAGTCTTCAAAATGAAGCAGGGTAAAGGCTAACAGTTTTGCCAAGAGAACACACTGGTCATAACACCTATCTTCCTCCACCTACACAAGAGAAAACTCTACACAGAGACATCACCAGATCATCAATACTGAAATCAGACTGATTGTGTTCTTTACAGCTGAAGATGCAGAAGCTCTAAACAGTAAGTAAATCAAGACTTGGAATAGACTGTGGCTCAGATCATGAGTTCGTTATTGCAAAATTCAGACTTAAATTGAAGAAAGTAGAGAAAACCACTAGACCATTCAGAGATGACCTAAATTATATCCCTTTTAATTATATAGTGAAAGTGACAAATAGATTCCAGAGATTAGATATAGACATAGACAGAGCACCTGAAGAACTATGGATGGAGAGTACTAACTAAGTGAACGATATAAAGAAATAGAAGAAAGCAATGGAATTGGGGGAAAACTAGAGATCTCTTCAAAAAAATTAGAGACACCAAGGGAAAATTTCATGCAAAGATATGCACTATAAAGGAGAGAAACAGTAAGGGCCAAAAATAAGCAGAAGATATTAAGAGGAGGTGTCAAGAACACATGCAAGAACTGTACAATAAAGGTCTTAATGACCCAGATAGCCATGATAGTGTGGTCACTCACCTAAAGCCAAACATCCTGGAGTGTGAAGTCTATGGGCCTTTGGAAGCATTATTATAGGCAAAACTAGTGGAGGTGATGGAACTCAGTTGAACTATTTCAAATCCTAAAAGATGATGCTGTTAAGTTGTTGCACTCAATATGCCAGAAAATTCGGAAAATTTAGCAATGGCCACAGGATTTGAAAAGGTAAGTTTTCATTCCCATTTCAAAGAATGGCAATGCCAAAGGATGTTCAAACTACCACACAGCTGCACTCATTTCACATGGTAGAAAGGTAATGCTCAAAAGCCTTCAAGCCAGGCCTCAACATTACATGAACTGAAAGTTCCAGATGTACAAGCTGGATTCAGAGAAGGCAGAGGAACCAGATATCAAATTTCTAAATATCTTTTGCATCATAGAAAAAGCAAGAGAATTCCAGAAAACACCTTTACTTCTGCTTCGTTGATTACATGAAAACATGTGACTGTGTGGATCACAACAAACTGTGGGAAATTTTTCAAGAGATGGGAATACCAGACCACCTTACCTGTCTCCTGAAAAACCTATATGCAGGTCAAGAAGTAGCAGTTAGAACTGGACATGCTACCAAGAGCTGGTTCAAAATTAGGAAAGGAGTACATCAAGAATGTATATTGTCACACTGCTCACTTAACTTATATTCAAAATATATCAAGCAAAATGCCAGGCTGGATGAATTCCAAGGTGGAATCAAGATTACAATATCAGCAACCTCAAATATGCAGGTGATATTACTCTAATGCCAGATGGTGAAGAGGAACTAAAAAAAACAACTTCTTGATGAAGGTGAAAGGGAGAGTGAAGAAGCTGGCTTAAAATTTAACATTCTAAAAATTAAGTTCATGGCACCCAGTCCCATCACTTCATGGCAAATTGATGGGACTTGGGGTGGGGGGGAGGAAACAGTGGCAGATTTTCTATTTTGGGGCTCCAAAATCACTGTGGATGGTGACTGCAGCCATGATATTAAAAGATGCTTGCTCCTTGGAAGGAAAAATATGACAAACCTAGGCAGTATAATAAAAAGTAGAGATATCACTTGGCTGGTAAAGGTTCATTTACTCAAACTATGGTTTTTCCAGCAGTCATGTAGGGATGTGAGTGCTGCGCTATGCTTAGGCTCTGTCATGTCCAACTCATTGTGACCCTATGGACTGTGGCTTGCCAGGCTCCTCTGCCTATGGGAATCTCCAGGCAAGAATACTGGAGGGATCTGCCACACTCTCCTTAAGGGAAGCTTCCCAACCAAGGGATCAAACCCAGGTCTCCCGCATTAGACCATAAAGAAGGCTGAGCACCAAAGAACTGATGTTTTCAAATTTTGATGCTGTAGAAGACTCTTGACAGTCCCTTGGACAGCAAGGAGATCAAACCAGTCAGTCCTAAAGGAACTCAACCCTTAATTCTCATTGGAGGGACTGATGTTGAAGCTGAAGCTCCATTACCTTGATCACCTGATGTGAAGAGCTGACACATTGGAAAAAACCCTGATGCTGGGAAAAATTGAGGGCAGGAGGTGGAGGAGGTGGCAGAGGATGAGGTGGTTGGATGGCATCATCAGTTCAATGGACATGAGTTTGAGCTCATGTCCAGAGCACGTGAGCACATATCCAGAGTGCTGGGAGGTAGTGAAGGACAGGGAAGCCTGGTGTGCTGCAGTCCATGGGGTTTCAAAGAGTAGGACATAACTTAACAACTGAACAACAAATATCCTTCTACATTTCTGCCTATTCATTTTATTAAATTTTGAGAGTTTGGTATTGAAATTCCAAATAAAATTCTTAATTTATCCACTTAAAAAACAATTGTAATATATAGTCGAATGATATGCAGCTTTTTGCTGTATTTGCCAAGTGTCCTGTAAATGTGTTAGCATACTTTCATAATTAAAAAAAAAACAAATAAATAAAAACAAAAGCAAAACTGAAAGCTTAATAAATGAAAATGAAGCTAGAATGAAATGATCTGAATTGTGTTTAGAAAAAAATCAGAGATAGCATCATCTATATTTGTAATAGGAGGAATAAGCTTTTTTTTTTTTTTTTAGCAAAGTACAATAAACAAGCTAAAATCTGGCTTGATTGAGATGCTAAGTTCTCTTATTATTGGATTTGGACTCTAAGATGATAATATCCATAGATCAAGGCAAGAGAAATTGGAGAAACCATTCCCACTTAATAACTGTTCATCACTTGTGGTTATAAAATAATAATTTGGGAGCAAACATTCATCTGAAGCCAAATATGCAGAAAGAAATATTTCTGTTATAGTCTCACAGATTTAGATCTTGAAAACAGAAGGAATTTTAGATATCACTTAGGCCATTTTTTTTTTCCCTACTTAAGAAGCTATTTCTAAAATATTCTTGACAAGCTGTCATTCAGAGTATACTTGATCAGTTTTAGCATCTATCACATCAGCCCTCTCTTCTTGGGGTCCCTGGTGGATCAGATGGTAAATAATCTGCTTTGTAATGCAGGATACCTAGGCTCTCTCCTAGGGTCAGGAAGATCCCGTCGAGATGGGAATGGCTCCTCACTCCACTATCCTTGCCTGGAGAATTCCACGGACAGAGGATCCTGGTAGGCTACAGCCCATGGGAGTCACAAAGAGTCAGACACAAGTGAGTGACCAACACTTTCTTCTTATTTTATTTGGCTTTTCCTTACCAGCACCAACTTTGTATCTTTGTAATGTTCATCATCTAAAACTAGTTTTATTCTGTCTAAACAATTACATTATTCTTTTGGGAAGCAAGTATCACTCTTTTTTATTTTCTTACCAAAATGTTTCAAATTATTCTTATACAACAGAATTTCCAAATGTTTTACTGTCAGGATTTGCCTCATGTAAATTATTCCTGACTTGTTATTTTTCTTTAAAACTGTAGTGGCCCAAGCATAATGAAAAGTTCAGTTGATCTATCTAGTGTCATTAAATTTCCCTTATTTTGGACACTTGAGCTTTACCTTTTTTTATACAGTTTAGGATTTGTTAACTATTTTAAAAGTTAAATCACATTCTAATCTCTTCTAATCTTGGATTCTCCAAAACTTCAAGATATCAAGAGACATCCCTGAGTCTTATTTTAAATAGATTTTCAAATTTATATTTAACCTTATTAACTAGTGTATTTTCAGGTGTGAAGCTTCATTCTAGACTAATCTTTTTTTTTTAACCCTGAAGTCTCTGATGTGATGATTTAGTTATTCATTTGACTTTGTAAAATCTAATGATTTAATAACTTTCTATTTCTCCATCCACTTTTTGTTAAGTCAAACATATATTCTCCATGGAGGCAAAGGAAGGCTTGTCTTTACCAGTAGATCTTTCTCTCTGCTGTTTTCTCAAATTCTAGCACACAGCAGGTATTTGACACCTACGTTTTGAAAGAAGCAATACAGCTCTAAAATCTCTCTGGATAGACATTCATCCTTTAAGAAACAAGGTTCAAATAGGCATTGACTTTATTCAAATGCTCTACATATTTTTCTCCATCTTCCTCCATTGTTTCATGAGGAAAACTTTGATGAAATACAGCAATGTATTGAAACAGTGATTCTGCTGGCTCAGATGGTAAAGAATCTCCCCGCAATACAGGAGACCTAGGTTTGATACCTGGGTCAGGAAGATCCTCTGGAGAAAGGGATGACAATCTGCTCCAGTATTCTTGCCTGGAGAACTCCATGGACAGAGGAGTCTGACAGGTCACAGTCCATGGGGTAGCAAAGAGTCAGATATGACTAACTGAGCATAGACACACACATTGAAACTTCTCAATCTTGAAGTCTAGCAAGAGGATCAAAAATAAATAAATAAAAAATTGCTTTAGTACAAGTTATTTTTTGGTAAAAAAACAGTTTCAATTTTTCACTTCTTGATATTTTGAATACGGACAAATCAATTACTGAATAATCAATTAGATAATTTTGCTAGTTACAATGCAAAACCCTTGAGCTAAAATTTTCACAACCTACCCTTTTCTCCTTTTTGAAAACTGATGAGACTTTTGCATTTGTTTTCTAGCACTTCTCTCTTCCATTTTTGCTGATTATAATTGCTGCATGATTCTGAAATTATATTTGCAAGTTTTTCTTATTTGAAATAACCAGGTTTCTTCTTAAAATTTCTTGGGCTTCTGTAGGTTGCTTTTTTTTTTTTTTTTTTATGACTGCCTAGTTATTTTGCTTATTACAGTTGGAATCTGTTTTTCTTCTCTAATGAAGATAGGAAGCTATGTATTTCTTGCAGGTGAAGATTTTCAGTGGAATCTGAAAGTGGAAACAATACTGAGTGGCATTTTATTGTTTTGAAGATCTCAAAAAAGAGGGCAAATGCTAGGTTCCAATTTGTAAGCCAGTTCTGCCTGTGAGTAGACACATGAGTTGATGATAGATTGGCACTTCTAGAAGCGCCTGTCCTCCCTACACTGGGTTCCCTTAACTTCCTCAGTTAACAATCTCATTCATTCCTTCTTCATACACGTGCACATTTTGGGTGTCCACTAAAGTATGAGCAGCTGTGAAAAAACCTTCAACATAGTACCAGTATATTTTTCTTGCCTCATTCTCCTTCTTCTGGCTTTCCAGGGGATTTTCTTTCTGGGACTCAGAAAGGTTTAAAAACAAACAAACAAACAAACAATGTTTTTTTCTGTAATTCCTTTGACTGAACCTCTGGGAATCTTGCTTCTGAAGTTCTGTTTTGCTGTGTTACCTGATTACCTGGATGAATTGCATTTGCATTCCCAGCAGTTTTCCCAGGCAGGGGGGTTTGATCTATTCCTGATTTTACAATTATATTAGATGAGATGTCCCTGTAAGTTAATTACTTTGGCAACCAAGGGGGCACCAAGGTTTCTCTCAGGCATCCATAGGGGTACCTTAATAGTGTTTTAAACAGTGTGTACAGAAGGGGTTAAAGGCTACACAGAGAGGAGCAGAGCCTGAGGGGAAAGACGCTGCAGGTGTGTGGTTAACAAGGAACTAATTGGGTAACCAGGCAGGAGGAGAAGCAAGCATAAAGCTGGTCAACATGCCCATGCAGAATTCCAGCAGTTAGCTAGTGCAGAGCCCTTGAGGAGTTGAAATAAAGACAAGTTGAAGCTGGAGTCTATTTTTTGCTGTGATCTTTACTAGAAACTGCAAATTGGGACTTGACAGCTTTCCTCGCTGCCTGTTGCTTTATTTCAGATGGTAGGGTTTTGAAGGAGCTAAGATCTGACATTCTGGATTCCTAGCCCCGGTGTCTTGCATCCAGGCAAGAGCGTGTGTCAACTCTTCAAGACACGCTACTCTTTCTTCCGTTCTTAATGATCTCTGAGTATTGTGAGCAAGGTGGAAGATAGTGAAATAAGTGTTGGCTTAGTACTCAAGAGACTCGATTCTAATCCCAAGTGTCCACTCAATAGTGTCAGCTTCAGCCAGCTAACTGCCTACCAGGTCTTCACAGCTTTTCAAGCTGTCGAAAGAATTGGATTGTGTGTTTCTTGCCAGAATTTCTTTGAGCCTTAGGAGTCTTTATTTTAAAAATTGATCAGTTTTATCTATTAAACTTTGATCAAGTGCCTAAAAGTAGACTAGACCATGTGGAAAATATCCTGAAAGGAGGGGTATGTTTCCTATCCTCAAGAATTCTACAAACAAAAAAACACAGGAGTGTTGAATGCTATGGTATAAATGGGGGTGGGGGTGAAGGTCATTTGGGGGAAGCTGGCAGGAGCAGACCCACCAAAAAGCAGTGCAGCTTTCACAAGGAATGGGTGATGGGATAAGCCTCCTAGAGAAGCATCCTTTGAGGCAACAGTCAAGGAAGTTGTTGGAATCCTGCAAAGTATGGCTTAGGACTGATAATAAGCATATGGTAGGTGGTACAATAAAGCAATCTATTGGACTGAAGCAGAGGTCAGATAATGGGGAGCAAAAAAAAAAGCTCGCTCAGAGTCAAATTATGGATAGATAGCCAGAAAGGACCGGCAGGGAAATCTTAGAGGGAAAAAGGAAAACACTTTAGATTTGGGATTTGAAAAGCAATTATATATATATATATATATACACATACATATATATACTCTGCTGTTAAGTAGTATATACAACTAACTCAACTTCCATTATCATTTATCATATACCTTCAAATAATAATAAAGTATATAATATTTTTTTTAAAGTGTTGTTAGAAAAAAATAAGTTCCCAAAGAAAAGAAAATGTCCGTTCACTTTAGTCCAAGATGCAGATCTGTATTTTCTCTGAGCCCAAATGAGCTGACACAAAAGAATACACAAAATAAATGACTTGTCAGTGTTTTAAAGTAGAACATCTTCCAATTCATTTTCAACATAAATATTGAAGGAGCTAAAATAGTCAATATGGTATATCTTTGGTATATGGTATGATCTCAGGGCTTGAAATTAGGTACCCAGTTTCTTATACCTGTAAAATATTTGCTCAGTGGTCAACTGATGTATATGGGCTTGTACTTTCTGGCAGCTCCAATATGTGCTGTTGCTTCATATCTTCCCACTGAATTCATTAATGAAACTTTCACGGCCCCTGAGAGCTCTTCCAGATATAATCCCTGGTTAGAATGGGCACTATCATTATATGAGCCAGTCCTTGCAGTCCATGTGGACTCTCTGGCCTCTAGAGTCCTGTTTGGAAGAGTGTTTGACAAGAGTAGCTGTAATTTCTCTTCCAATTCTAAAGTTCTGCAATATTTAGCAAGAAATAACATTTTTCTAGCATGATAGTGTGATATGACAGTTTGGAAAGAAAGGAGAAAGGAAACTTTTGAAGACCAGATTAATGGAATGCAAATTGCAGCCATATAACTTTTATTTTAAAGAAATTACCTCATTTGTGCTGATTTTTATGAAGAACTGAATCAATTCTTAAAGGAATTTGCAAAATCAGTATCTTAATTCCTGGCATGTCTTTCTCCACCCACCTCCATTCAAGTTTCAAGTTAGAGGAAAGAAAGAACATTTTTAAAAGAGCTTAGAATTAGGTTCAAATGGCAAGCTCAGTAGTTTAAAGACATTTTACCCATTTTAACAATAGCTGTACAAATGCTTTAGTGATTCATTGAGACTGGTGATTCCTTTAAATTAACTAAAAAAAAAAAAAATTCAACTTCTGAATAAAACTGGCTGTTTCAAATCTTTATATAAAATACAGGTATTTCACAGAATTTATAATACAATATTTCAAATTTCCAATTTCTGCTTCTTAATGGGCAGTATCATCAAGCAAAACTGACATTTATACAAGTCGAGCACACATATATTTTGTTTCTATAACTCAGTCTTGATTAATTGCTTTTTTGTCTTTGATATGAGCGGAAACTATAACCTACTGATTTCATATACCACCAAAGACCCATTTTTCTCCTCTTTTTTTTTTTTTTTTCCTAGCTAAATTCTTCAAGTTGGGTTATTCATTTTTCAAAATTGAATCTTAAACAGTATTCAACTAATAAGGATTCAATTCTCTTTATTAAAATTTTTCTCATCTTATTTTCATTGTTTCCCTGAGGTTTTTCTTTGTTTCTAGTGGTTGGACAAGGAATATGCAAATAAATAACTGAAAATCACAGTGTGAGAGATTTCTATAGTGATGTATAGAAGGTTACAATGGGAAGCCCACATTTTCTTCCACATTTCTCAAACAATGGCCTCAGAATTAAACGATCATTTCCAGTTATAGTGAATGTATGGTTCCATAGTTGAAAAAAACTGTATTTCCACAATTTAAAAAAAAAAACAAAAACACTTAATGTTCTAGACTTAGATATTTATCTCTCTGCTGAAATTTTCTCTACTTCTTTGAATATACTGATGATAAATGCAAATGTATCATTCTCCTCTGTGTTTTCTACTATTCAAGAGAAGCTTTAAAAATATGATGACACTTGCTATTTTTAGTCAAAAATTATTAAACTTGAATTTATGGAATGAAATAAGGTCCTTGTCCACTTATTTATTCATTCTATCTTTTTTGAACACCTTTCATATGTCAGACATTGTACATAGGCCAGAAGACAGTGATCTAAAAGACAGTTATGGTCATTGTCATATTAGAGCTAATACTGTGCAGAGAAAGAGTCTTACAATGAGCAATATATAAGATAAAAGGAAAATTTTGCACAAAATACTGTGAAGGAAAACAGTTTTGTGATAGGTAATAAAGAATATTGAAGTGTTGGGAGCTATCTGAGACTGAGTGGTAAGCAGAAAGAGACATCTCTGAGTAGGTGATATCCAAATGAAATCTAGGGTAAAGGAGCCAGCCATGCAAAGACCCATGGCAGAGTCTAGAAAGTAACAGGGTTAAAACCCAAAGGCAGAAAAGAGATTGGAGATTCTTAGAAGAGGCTAACAAGTGAGTGATTTTCATGAGGAACTAAATCAGAGTGTGCAATACTATACTATATGTGGTATGAGGCAGGATGGGAAAGGCTGGATGGTATCATGCTACAAGGAGACAGACAAGACATGTTGAGGAGTCTGTAATTATTTTGAGACTAGTTAAACGCTTTTCACCAAAATATTGCATTTTATACCATCTACTCTTCCTTTTGGCTGCAAGAAATGGATTGGAAAGGAACAAGAGTAAAAACAGGAAGTCTGCTGAAGAAAAAGTCATAGAGCAAAACTGTGGAGGTTCAAACAAAACTGATTCTACTAGAAATGGAAGTGAATAGTCAGGTTGGTAAAACATTTTGAAGGGAGAAAAATCAAGACTTGCAATTATATGATCTGTAGAAAGGAATCGAGGAAGAATTTTAGATGTCTTAATTAAGAAACCGATTACTGCACAGTGTCATTTGCTATGGGTTAGAAGACTGAAATAAGTCTGGTTATGTTTATATGACTGGGCCTGTGTGTGTGTAAATGTTTATAGTTATATGTATAATATCTATGGAATAAATTTTAGGTAAATATGTTCAATAAGAATCCAGATATAGTTGTTTCAAATTTTGTGAAGAATTATGACCTAAAGATTTAACATTGCAAGTCCTTAGAATGCAGATTGCTTTGAAATCAAGAGAACAGAGACTATCTTTGGAAAAGTTTTTAGATAGTGAGAAAAGTAGAGAAAAGGACAAATAAATACTCAACACATAAGCACATGGCTAGACATAATTCTTCATATGAAGAATTATTAATGAGATGCTTGCATTTGTTTGTTTAGTATTATCTTTGAAATCTGTTGTGTAGTTCTTCAGCACATTTCAATTCATTCTAGCAACATTTTAAGTGCTCAACAATCTCATGTGGTTTCTGGCTATGGTACTAGTGTTCAGAGGGCCAGAACTTTCTATATGAATGATTTGGTAGAAAAAGAAGCATGAAACAAATATTTCATCTAAAATGTTTTGCTTTTCAAAAAATATTTAAGAGGTTAGCACCTAGGGCATAATGGGTTGGGATTGGTCCTTGGAGGACTGGTACTTTCTCAAATGTAATAGAAATTAAAAAAAAAAAAAAAAAAGGACAAAGAGTTGCAGATAGAATAGAACTTCTCATGGGAATACCAAAGAAGTCTTTTTTTTTTTTTTTTTAATTGAAGTATAGTTGATTTACAGTGCGGTTTTAATTTCTGCTATACAGCAAAGTATACAGTGTCCCTGGTGGCTCAGATGGTAAAAAATCTGCCTGCAATACAGGAGATTTGGGTTTGATCCCCAGGAGAAGGGAATGACTACCCAGTCCAGTATTTTTACCTGGAGAATTCCATGGACAGAAGAGCCTGGCAGGCTACAGTCCATGGGGTTGCAAAGAGTCGGACATGACTGGGTGACTAACATACAGCAAAGTGATTGAATTGTACATATATATAATATTTTTCATATTCTTTTCTGTTATGGTTTATCACAGGATATTGAATATAGCTCCCTATGCTATCAGCAGAAGCTTGTTTATCCACCCTACATGATAGTTTGTATCTGCTTATCTCAAATTCCCAAACCTTTCCTCAGATACACCCCTAGAAATATCAGTCTTATTTAGAAAAATTCTTTCTTCCTCAAATGCATGGCAAAATCAGCCAAGTGACATGAGGATCTAGTTCTCTGTTTTCAAAAAGTTTTCTAGAATGTTGCTTACTACAAATTCGTTAATTTGTGTTTAATATGTGGCACCTGATAACAGTACAAGTTGGCCATCATAATTCCTCCATGAGCCCTCTTCATGAAATGTCGAGTGGGCATAAAGTGTGTATGTGACCACCTTCTCCCTCCTTTTCCTCCCCTTCTTCTGGGCAAATCTGTTCTCTACTTTAGAATTCTTTAGAATTCAACCTCAGGCTTTCACGATCCAGAAGAATGTCGCTTCAATTTGAATCAAACAAAATGCTTTATTCTGTCACTGGTAGCCTTTTGATGCGGCTGTGGCTGTGTTTAAACAAGCACTACAATGTGTACTTTGGAGTCATGGTAGCTGTGTTCCTACTGAATCATGTTATTGGTGTGAGCTAAAAATTTATAGAAAACAATTGATGGAGCTGCAGGATTTAACTACTTCTCAACCTTGGCTTCAAAATCTCCAGTGCTGCCTCCACGTATTTAAACTCTTTGAGTAGAAAAGAAACAAGCCAGAAAAACAGGAAATCCAGGGATGGAGCGAGATCAGAATGGATGGCTGTCTTGTGTTGAGAAAGTAAGGACAGGAGTTGAGAAGTTGGATTGTATAAAGGTTTCTGCTTTGTATTTTTATTTAAGGAGGAGGGAGAGGAAGTGAATAATGACATAGCAGAAGCATTATCTTCCAAGAATGCCCAGGTTTTTAAATACAGGTCACTCCAAATCAAGCCATACTGTACTCCCCCCAAGTAAAGAAAACATTAAAACAGCTTGATGTAATTTATTCTTTCAGATCTTGTGGCAGACAGAGCTTTCTAAAGCTATAAGCTCCGAGTCCTTAATTTTCTTTTTCTTTTTAAGCTATATATCCCACTCACTTAACCCACACTTTCTATTTTTAGTTTTCTCTTTCTGATGAAGCCTTGCAGATCATGAAGATGACTTTCTCTGAGCAAGGTTAGACTACATGATTATCAAGATTTTCTTCCTGTTCAGTTTTCTCTTTAGTTGTTTTTTCCCCTTTCTGTGTTTCAATGTTACCTCTTGGTTCCATAAATACTGCACAGACTTTTGCTGTAATTTCTAATGTACATGTAATCTGAGATATAGAGAAGGGTACTTTGTCATTCTCTATTACAAGTTGAATAAGGGAAGGCAAGAGGAAAGAGACAAAAAGCTAAGGCCAGGATTTTATAGTAAGTATTTCCAAATTATATTGGTTTATGCTTTTCTACTCCATTGTGCGTACTCTTTCAATTTGCTCTCCCACATTTTAGGCTTGTTTTTGACAACAAGTCATTACTCAAATTGCCTTTCCCCTGCTTTTCACCCTTGCTAATGAGACAGCTTATTCCTGAAATGCCATTCAATTTCTGCTATATCATTGGCCATCCAGGATACCCAACTTTTTTGAACTCCTGTTTTTTGAGGAATCCTGAAACAGGTTAGGAGGAAGCTGTGGTAAGATTCATGGAACTCTAGTTAGGCAAGCCTCTGTTTGAATTCTTGTTCTAAATTCTCAGAGTTTTCCATTTTGATAAGCAATGTCAGATTCCTCATCTCTAAAGTCAATAATTCCTCAAAGTAATGTGACAAGTAGTAACATGTTGTTTGCAAATCAAGGCATGCATTGCCTCACTTTTTAACCGAAGTAAACCATTACTGAGCTTCCCAGGTGACTCAGTGGTAAAGAATCTGCCTGCCGAGCAGGAGATGCAGGTTCAATCCCTGGATCAGGAAGATACCCTGGGGAAGCAAATGGCAGTATTCTTGCCTGGGAAATACCATGGACCTAGGAGCCTAGTGGATGATAGTCCATGGGGTCTCAAAGAGTTGGGCATGACATAGTAACTGCTTCTGTTTACAGAAGCAGCACCAAGCCATTACCACTCCATGAGTTGTAATAAAGACAGTGATAGAAAGAAATGAAAGAAGACTTAAATATCACTGTGCATAATTTTTAACTGAGGATCTTGAGGATATTCTGCTTTATAAATCACAGCCTTGCCATGGTGAAGGGGCTTGCATAACTCAATGAAGCCATGAGTCACACCATGCAGGACCACCCAAGATGGACAGGTCATAGTGGACAGTATTGACAAAATATGGTCCACTAGAGGAGAAAATGGCAAACCACTCAAGTATTCTTGCCACAGGAACCCCATGAATAATATAAAGGCATAAAGATATGACACCAGGATATAGCTCCCCCAGGGCAGAAAGTGTCCAGTATGCTACTGCAGAAGAGCAGAGGATAATTACCAATATCTCCAGAAAGAATGAAGAGACTAGACAAAAGCAGAAATGATGCTTAGTTGTGGATGTGTCTGGTGGTGAAAGTAAAGTCCAGTGCTGTAAAGAACAATACTGCATAGGAACCTGGAACATTAGGTCCATAAATCAAGGTAAATTGGATGTGGTCAAGCAGGAGATAGCAAGAGTAAACATTGACATCTTAGGAATAAGTAAACTAAAGTGGATGGGAATGGGTGAATTTAATTCAGATAACCAATATATTAAATATATACTATTGCAGGTAAGAATTCCCTTAGAAAAAAGGGGATAACTTTCATAGTCAACAAAAGAGACTGAAAAGCAGTATTTAGCTATAATCTCAAAAATGACAGAATGATCTCAGTTCATTTCCAAGGCAAGCCATTCAATATCACAGTAATCCAAGTCTTTTTGCCCCAAGCACTAATGCTGAAAAAGATGGAGTTACCAGTTCTATGAAGACCTATAAGACCTTCTAAATCTAACAACAACAACAAAAGATGTCCTTTTTATCATAGGGGATTTGAATGAAAAAGTAGGAAGTCAAGAGATACATGGAGTAACAGACCTTGGAGTACAAAATGAAGTAGTTAAAAGACTAGTGAAGTTTTGTCAAGAGAACACACTAGCTCAAACCCCCTCTTCCAGTAACACAGGTGTTCAATACCAATATCAGATTGATTACATTCTTTGCAGACAAAGATGGAGAAGCTCTATACAGTCAGCAAAAGGAAAAAAAAAAAAAAAGCCTAGAGCTGACTGGCTCAGATCATGAGATCCTGATTGCAAATTTCAGGCTTAAATTGAAGAAAGTAGGGAAAATAACTTGGCCATTCAGATATGACATAAATCAAATTCCTTAAGATTATACAGTGGAGGTGATAAATAGATTCAAGGGATTAGCTCTGGTAGACACTGTGCCTGAAGAACTATGGGCAGAAGTTCATAACATTGTAACAGGAGGTGGTGAACAAAATCATCCCAAAGGGGGGAAAAAATGCAAGTAAGCAAAGTGGTTGTCTGAGGAGGTATTACAAATAGCTGAGAAAGGAAGAGACACAAAAGGCAAGGGAGAAAGAAAAAAATAAACCCACCTGAATGGAGAGTTTCAAGGAATAAAAAGGAGAGAAAGAAAGCCTTCTGGAGGAGGAGCAAGATGGCAGTGGAGTAGGTGGACATGGAGTACATGTCTTTCCACAGATACCTCAGGAATACACCTTCAGACACAGAAGTGCTTGCAGAACACCAGCTGAGAATGGGTAAGTGTCCCTGGCCAAAGGGAAAGAACATATAGAACCACACAAAACTCAGTAGGACAAAGGAAGTGGGGGAGGGGGAGGGAAGAGGAGAGCTGGTGGGACTGGACCTGCCCTCAGCAGGTGGGGGAGTTGAAGCAGGGGTCCAATCCCTATATCAGGGCAACTGTTTGGTTCAGAGGAGAAACATTTGAGGCTGAGAGTGAAGCAGTTGATCTGTGGCAGCCTAAATGGAGTGAGAATCACAGACAATCCTTGCCACAGTCATATATATCCCCATAAAAGTATGTGGGTCCCTTAGAAGGCACAGTGGCTGGAAGCTATAGTGTAGGGATTGTGGGGCCATCCCAGGGTAAGGTCTGCTGCTGACTGCAAGGAGATGGCCCAAGGGAATGTGAGGGAGGAGACTGTGGTGGGAAATGCCTGTGAAGGAAAACCAGGCAGCCATTGGAAGCAAGGGGATACTGCTAAGTAATGGGTAGGGGAGTGGAGGCATCACTGGAGCCTCTCTCTTCCCACGTGCCAGAACCAGCAGCTGAACAATAGAGAGACTGGCCCTTCAAGCACCTGACATGTGGAATAACAGAGTAGGATCCCAGTCCGGGTGCCCCTTTAAGTCCCTGATGTGCCAAACAACAGAGAAGGATCCCAGGCAGGGGAGCCCTCTAAAGTATCTGAATGGTCGGAGTAACAGAGAAGGACTGGACAAAGAGGCCTGATCACCAGCTGCCAGAGGCTAGAAAAAGGCGGTCCATGTTCCTGCACACTTGGCGTTGCCAGGGTTCCCATGACCTAAGCAGTTTCGGCACCTTCATGCTCATACATCAGGTGTATGAACTGCAGATTAAATCCACCCAATCTTATAGGCACACTTGGCGTCTATGGAATATATAAAAGGACATTGTGCGTTCTCATAAAAGAAAATGCACTAGTTCTGACAGTGGACACTGGAGGCAAGAACACACAGGAGTAGGGCCAGATGAGAGCCTGAGCTGCCCCCAAGCAGGTGCAGAGACCACCACAGTCTGAAGGACATCTTAGGGAGGCAAGGCTGACTGTGACTCCCAGTGAGGGAAGGGACATTGACAGCAGAGACTCAAGAAAAACACTTATTACTCTTACATTTTGACTTGTTCTGTAGTTTCCTCTGGATTTTGCTTGTTTGTTTGTTTGCTTGCTTTCTTTACCTTCCCTCCTTCCAGCCCCCATTGTTGTAGTTGTAGATTTTATTAGTACTATTAAATCTATTTAAGCATTTGATAATTTTTTTTAATCACACTTTTTTTTCTGTTATAAAATTCTGCCTTGGCCTTTTGCAGTTCTGTGGAGTTTTCCTTTCTTCTTCTTCTTCTTCTTTATTTCTCTAATTTAAATTTTTAAAATTTATTATTAATTTTTCTATATTTTTCCCTTTGTTTGCTTTTCCTACTGTTCTTTTCCCTTTGCAGTTAATCTTGAATATATATAAATCTTCTTCATCTACATCTATTTAACTTTGCATTTCTATTCTTACTTTTATTTTTTTTCCTTTCTTTTTCTCACTGTATTTGCTAGTTTGCTTTGCTTTTGTTGCTTTTTTCCCCAGTTGGCAAATTTCTTTAGTTTTATTTTCCAGACTGAGCTTTAGTTAGTTTTGTTCTTTAACTAGTTTTGTTCTTAACTGGTGGATATAATTTTTGGTTTCCTTTGTTCACCAGGTCAATCTATTGTACTTTTTTATTTTATTTTATTTTTTGGGAGGGGCTGTTTTTATTTAGCTTATGAGTGTATATGTATGTGTGTATAATCCATTATTTTAGTTATTATTTGTCTGATTTTTAAATTGCCATTTGTCTGGGGTGCATCTTTTGTTTCTCATTTTGGGGTATTTGTTTTAATCCCATTTAATGTCTTAACAAACTACCTGTGGAATCTCTATTTTCAGCCAGAGATCAAACCCTGAGCCTTTGGAGTGGAAATGCTGACTCCAAGACCCTAGACTCTTAATCCTAGGGAGTATCTCCTAATCCTAGTGAGTATCAAAGAATGAGAACACCCCCACAAAGGCAACCACTTGTATACAAGACCCAACATCAGCCAACTGTCATAGTGCCCTGTGCAGGATGCCTCATCCAGACAGCAAATAGGAAACAAATACAAATAGCCAAAGCAGTCTTGAGAAGGAAGAATGAAGCTGGAGCAATCAAGCTTCCTGACTTCAGATTATACTACAAAACTACAGTCATCAAGACAGTATGGGACTAGCACAAAAACAGAAATATAGTCCAACAGAATGAGATAGAGAACCCCAAAGCAAACCCATGCACCTATGGGTACCTTATTCCTGACAAAGGAGGCAAGAATATACAATGAAGCTGCTGGGAAAAATGGACAGCTACATGTAAAAGAATGAAATTAGAACACTTCCTAACACCATATAGAAAGATAAATTCAAAATGGATTAAAGAGTAAAACTCTTATAGCAAAACATAGGCGGAACACTCGATGACATAAACTAAAGTAAGATCTTCTATGACCCACCTTCTAGAGTTATAGCAATAAATACAAAAATAAACAAATGGAACCTAAATAAAATTAAAACCTTTTGCAAAACAAAAGGAACCGCTAAACAAGGTGAAAAGACAACCCTTAGTATGGGTGAAAATGATAGCAAATGAAACAGCTGACAAAGAATTAATTTCCAAAATATACAAGCAGCTCATACAAGTCAATACCAGAAAAATAAACAATTCAATCAAAAAGTGAGGGGCGGGGGGACTTAAACTGACATTTCTCCAAAGGACATATACAGATGGCTAAAAAGTTGTTCTACTTTGCTTATTATTAGAGAAATGCAAATCAAAACTACAATGATCTCATCACCTCACACCAGTCAGAATGGCTGTCATCAAAATCTACAAACAATAAATGCTGGAGAGGATGTGGAGAAGAGGGACCACTCTTGCACTGTTGGTGGGAATGTAAATTGATACAGCCACTATGAAATATGGTTTGGAGATTCCTTAAAACTAGGAATAAAACCACCATATGATTCAGCAATCCCACTACTAGGCATATACCCTAAGAAAACCAAAACTGAAAAAGACACATGTATCTCAATGTTCATTGCAGCACTATTTACAATAGCTAGAACATGGAAGCAACATATGCCCATCAACTGATGATTGGATAAAGAAACTGAGGTACATATATGCAATGGAATATTACTCAGCCATAAAAAAAGAGCACTTATGTCATGGTGGAAAGTTCTGACAAAATGTAGTCCACTGGAGAGGGGAATGGCAAACCACTTCAGTATTCTTGCCTTGAGAACCCCATGAACAGTATCAAAAGGCAAAAAGTATGGCACTGAAAGATGAACTCCCCAGGTCACTAGGTGCCCAATATGCTACTGGAGAAGAGTGGAGAAATAACTCCAGAAAGAATGAAGAGATGGAGTCAAAGCAACAACACCACCCAGTTGTGGATGTGACAGGTGATGGAAGTAAAGTCCAATGCTGTAGAGAGTAATATTGCATAGGAATCTGGAATGTTAGGTCCTTGAATCAAGGCAAATTGGAAGTGGTCACACAGGAGATGGCAAGAGTGAACATCAACATTTTAGGAATCAGTGAACTAAAATGGGCTGGAATGGGTGAATTTAACACAGATGACCATTATATCTAATACTGTGGACAAGAATCCCTTAGAAGAAGTGAAGTAGCCTTTATAGTCAATGAAAGAGTCCCAAATTTAGTACTTGGATGCAATCTCAAAAACAACAGAATGATCTCTGCTCGTCTCCAAGGGAAATATCAATATCAGAGTAATCCAAGTCTATGCCCTGACCAGTAGTGCTGGTCAGCACCAGTAGTGCTGAAGGAGCTGAAGTCAAACAGTTCTAAGAAAACCTTCAAGACCTTCTAGAACTAACACCCAAAAAAGATGTGCTCTCAATTATAGGGGACTGGAATGCAAAAGGAGGATGTCAAGAGCTACCTGGACTAACTGGCAAATTTGGCCTTGGAGTACAACATAAAGCAGGTCAAAGGCTAACAGAGTTTTGAAAAGATAAGACACTGGTCGTAGAAAACACCCTTTTCAACAACACAAGAGACACATGTCTACACATGGACGTCACCAGATGGTCAATACTGAAATCATATTGTTTATATTCTTTGAGGCAAAGATGTAGCTCTATACAGTCAGCAATAATAAGACCAGGAGCTGACTGTGGCTAAAACCATGAACACCTTACTACCAAATTTAGACTTAAATTGAAGAAAGTAGGGAAAATCAATAGGCCATTCAGGTACGACTTAAATCAAATCCCTTATGGTAATACAGTGGAAGTGACAAATAGATCCAAGGAATTAGATCAGATAGACAGAGTGCCTGAAGAACTATAGACAGGGGTTTGTGACATTGTACAGGAGGCAGTGATCAAGACCATCCCCAAAAAAGAGAAATGCAAAAAGGCAAAATAGTTGCCTGATGAGGCCTTACAAATAGGTGAGAAAAGAAGAGAAGCTAAAGGCAAAGGAGAAAAGGAAACATAACCCATTTGAATGCAGAGTTCCAAAGAACAGCAAGGAGAGATAAGAAAGCCTTCCTCAGCAAAGAAATGGAGGAAAACAATAGAATGGGAAAGACTAGAGACTCTTCATGAGAATTAGAGACACCAAGGGAATAGTTCATACAAAAATGAGCACAAGAAACGATGGAAATAGTATGGACCTAACAGCAGCAGAAGCTACTAAGAAGAGGTGGCAAAAATACACAGAAGAACTATACAGAAAAAGATATTCATGACCCAGGTAACCATGATGGTGTGATCACTCACCTAGAGCCAGACATCCTGGAATGCAATGTCAAGTGGGCCTTAGGAAGCATCACTATGAAAAAAGCTAGTAGAGGTGATGGGATTCCTGTTGAGCTATTGCAAATCCTAAAAAGATGATGCTGTGAAAGTGCTACACTCAATATGCCAGCAAATTTGGAAAACTTAGCAGTGGCTACAGGACTGGAAAAAGTCAGTTTTCATTCCAATCCCAAAGAAAGGCAATGCCAAAGAGTGTTCAAACTACTGCACAATTGCACTCATCTCACATGCTAGCAAAGTAATGCTCAAAATTCTCCAAGACAGGCTTCAACAGTACATGAACCTTGAACTTCCGGATGCTCAAGCTATATTTAGAAAAGGCAGAGAAGTCAGAAATAAATTTCCAACATCTGTTGGACCATTGAAAAAGCAAGAGAGTTCCAGGAAAATATCTACTTCTGTTTTATCGACTAGGCTAAAACCTTTGACTGTGTGGATCACAGAAAACTGTGGAAAATTCTTAAAGAGATGGGAACACTAGACCATCTGATCTGCCTCCTGAATAATCTGTATGCAGGTCAAGAAGCAACAGTTAGAACTGGGCATGGAACAACAGACTGGTTACAAATTGGGAAAGGAGTGTACCAAAGCTGTATATTGTCATCCTGCTTGTTTAACTTATATACAGAGTGCATCATGCGAAATGCCAGGCTGGATGAAGCACAAGCTGGAATCAAGATTGCTGGGAGAAACATCAACAACCTGAGATATCCAGATGACACCACCCTTATGGCAGAAAGTGAAGAGGAACTAAAGAGCCTATTGATGAAAGTGAATGAGGAGAATGAAAAAATTGACTTAAAACTCAACATTCAGAAAACTAAGATCATGGTATCTGGTCCCATCAGTACAGTTCAGTCACTCAGTCGGGTCTGACTCTTTGAGACCCCATGAACTGCAGCATGCCAGACCTCCCTGTCCATCACCAACTCGCGGAGTCCACCCAAACCCATGGCCATCGAGTTGGTTGTCAGGAAACATTTAACAAGAGGCTTCCTGTGTGCTGTTTTGGATCTGTCAGGAACCCTCTGGCCCTTATTGATTCCTGAATATTCAGGAATTAAGAGGAGAGGCACGCCTTTCCCCGGGCTGAGGAATCCAGACATTTCTCATTACAGTGAAAAGTACCCTCTTCCTTTTTATGAGCCAAATGGTAAAAGGTGATTGTTTGCAACTCTCTCTCTTTGATAGGGATCATCTTATGTTTTGTAAGTCTGGAATTTTAATCTTTATCTTCGCTGAGAATAACCACGTTGTAAGACAGTATATATGCCCACGCCATGTTGATTAAAACACCTTTGCTCCATCACAGCTTTGGTCCCCGTGTCTTTCTTTCTTTCTATTCCTTCTCTCTCTCTCTCTATTTCTGGCTAATTCCTTGGAGCGCGGAGGCCCGCTGAGCTCACTTTCTTGCTCAGGCTTCTAAGACCCTCTGAAGAAGGTGCACTGTGCCTTCACCCACTCAAGAGGGCGCCTGGTGCCTACGTGCAGCAGCGCTAGCCCTAAGAACAGGGCTCTATTGGCTTTCCATGTAAACCAGGGGATGTCAGCCTCTTTCTCTCTCTCACTCTCGGAACCATCAGGTTCCGGTCCATTAAAGCACCAACAAGCGCTATCAGCCTCTTTCTGTCTGTTACTGTCTTATCGTTGACTCTGGACCACCAGATTCTGGTCCATTAAAGGACCAACAGTCGGTGATGCCATCCAACCAACCATCTCATCCTCTGTCGTCCCCTTCTCCTCCTGCCCTCAATCCCTCCCAGCATCAGGGTCTTTTGAAATGAGTCAACTCTTCACATCAGTTGGCCAAAGTATTGCAGTTTCAGCCTCAACATCAGTCCCTCCAATGAACACCCAGGACTAATCTCCTTTAGAATGGACTGGTTGGATCTCCTTGCAGTCCAAGGGACTCTTAAGAGTCTTCTCCAACACCACAGTTCAAAACCATCAATTCTTCAGTGCTCAGCCTTCTTTATAGTCTAACTCTCACATTCATACATGACCACTGGAAACACTATAGCCTTGACTAGAAGGACCTTTATTGGCAAAGTAATGTCTCTGCTTTTTAATATGCTGTCTAGGTTGGTCATAACTTTCCTTCCAACAAGCAAGTTTCTTTTAATTTCATGGCTCCAATCACTATCTGCAGTGATTTTGGAGCCCAGAAAAATCAAGACTGACACTGTATCCAGTGTTTCCCCATCTATTTGCCATGAAATGATGGAACTGGATGCCATGATCTTAGTTTTCTGAATGTTGAGCTTTAAGCCTTTTTTCACTCTCCCCTTTCAATTTCATCAAGAGGCTCTTTAGTTCTTCTTCACTTTCTGCCAGAAGGGTGGTGCCATCTGCATATCTGAGACTGAAACTACAATCACAGACAGCTAGCCAACCTGGTCCCATCACTTCTTGGCAAATAGATGGGGACCCAATGGAAACAGTGACAGACTTTATTTTCTTGAGCTCCAAAATCACTGCAGATGGTGACTGCAGCCATGAAATTAAAAAAAAAAAAAAAAAAATACTTGCTCCTTGGAAGAAAAGCTATGACCTTGACAGCATATTAAAAAGCAGAGACAGTACTTCACCAGCTAAGTTCCATTTAGTCAAAGCTATGGTTTTTCCAGTAGTCATGTATGGATGTGAGAGTTGGAGTATAAAGAAAACTGAACAATTGATGCTTTTGAACTGTGGTGTTGGAGAAGACTGTTGAGTGTCCCTTGGACTGCAATGAGATCCAGCCTCTCTATCCTAAAGGAAACCAGTGCTTAATATTAATTGGAAGGACAGATGCTGAAACTCCAGTACTTTGGCCACCTGATGTGAAGAACTGACTCCTTGGAAAAGACCCTGATGCTGGCAAAGACTGAAGGCCAGAGGAGAAAGGGATGGCAGAGGATGATTTGGTTGGATGGAATCACTGATTCAACAGACATGAGTCTGAGTAAGCTCTGGAGTTGTTGATGGCAGTGAAGCCTGGTGTGCTGTGGTCATGGGATCGCAAAGAGTTGGACACGACTGAGCAGCTGAACTGAACTGAAAAAGGAACATATTTGAGTCAGTTATAATAAGATACATGAACCTAGAGCCTTTTATAGAGTGAAGTAAGTCAGAAAGAGAAAGATAGATATTGTATACTAACATATATATATGGACTCTAGAAAGATGGTACTGATGAACTTTTTTGCAGGCAGCAATGAAGAAACAGACATAGAGAACAGACTTATAGACATGTGGGTGGGAGGGAGGAGAAGGTGAGACGTATGGAGAGAGTAACATGGAAATTGCATTACCATATGTAAGATAAATAGCCAAAGGGAACTTTCTGTATCACTCCAGGAACTCAAACACAGACTCTGTATTAACCTAGAGGGGTGGGATGGGGAGGGAGATGTGAGAAAGGTGCAAAAGGGAGCGAACATATGTATACCTATGGCTGATTAATGTTGATTTTTGACAGAAAACAACAAAATTCTAAAGCAATTATCCTTCAATTAAAAAATTAATATATTAAAATAATAGAGAAAGACTTAAGTGAGCAATGCAAAGAAAAAGAGAAAATAGTGGAATGGGAAAGACTAGAAAATCTCTTCAAGATTATTAGAGCTATTAAGGGAATATTTATTGCAAGAATGTGCACAATAAAGGATAGAAACAGTAAGTAACTAACAGAAGCAGAAGAGATTAAGAAGAAGTGGCAAGAATACACAGAAGTATATATTAAAAAAAAAAAAAAAGTCTTAATGACTCAGATGACGACGATGGTGATGTTACTTACTGAGAACCAGGCACCCTGGAGTGTGAAGTCAAGTGCACCTTTGGAAACATTAGTATGAACAAAGCTAGTGGAGGTGATGGAATTCCAACGGGGCTGTTTTAAACCCTAAACGATGATGCTGTTGAACTGCTGCACTCAGTATGTCAACAAATTTGGAAAACTTAGCAGTGGCCACAGGACAGGAAAAGATCAATTTTCATTCCAATCTTAAAGAGGGGCAATGACAAAGAATGTTCACCTGACACACAAGTAGACTCATTTCACATACTAGCAATGTAATGCTCAAAATCGTTCAAACTAGGGTGCAGAAGTACATGAACAGAGAGCTTCCAGAGGTATGAGCTGGATTTAGAAAAGGCAGAGGAACCAGAGATCAAATGGCTGACATTCATTGGATCATAGAGATAGCAAGGGAATTTCAGAAAAAAACATCTACTTCTGCTACATTGACTACACTAAAACTTTGACTCTGTGGATCACAACAAACTGTGGAAAATTCTTAAAGAGATGGGAGTACTAGACCATCTTACCTGTCCCCTGAGACAGGTAAGTCCATCTTACCTGTAAGGTAAGACCATCTTACCTGTCCCCTGAGAAGTCTGTGTGTAGGTCAAGAAGCAACACAGAAGAATAGAGTAGTTCAAATTTGGGAAAGGAGAACAACAAGGCTGCATATTATCTCTCTGCTTATTTAACTTCTATGCAGAGTGCATCATGTGAAGTGCCAGACTGGATGAATCACTAGCTGGAATCAATATTGCTGGGGGAAATATCAATAATCTCAGACATGCAGATGATACCACTGCAATGGCAGAAAATGAAGAGGGACTAAAGAACCTCTTGATGAGGGTGAAACAGAAAAGTGAAAAAGTTGGCTTGAAAACATTCAATAACTAAGATCATGGAATCCAGTCCCATCATTTCATGGCAAATAGAAAATGAAAAATTGGAAACAGTTGCAGATTTTCATTTCTTGAGCTTCAAAATCAATAAAAACAGCAACTGCAGCCATGAAATTAAAAGATGCTTGCTCTTTAGAAGGAAAGCTATGACAAATCTAAACAGCATATTGAAAAGCAGAGACATCACTTTGTCAGCTACAGTCCATACAGTCAAAGCTATGATTTTTCCAGAGGTCATGTAAGAATGTTCAATTTGGACCATAAAGAAGGCTGGACACTGAAAAAGTGATGCTTTCGAATTTTGGTGTTAGAGAAGTCTCTTGAAAGTCCCTTGGACTGCAAAGAGATCAAACCAATTAGTCCTAAAGGAAATCAAACTTGAATATTCATTGGAAAGACTGATGCTGAAGCTAGAGCTCAATATTTTGGCCACTTGATGGGAAGAGCCAATTTATTGGAAAAAGCCCCAATGCTGGGAAAGATAGAAGGCAAAAGAAGGGGTCAGCAGAGGATGGGATGCTTAGACTCAAAGGATATGGATTTTAACAAACTCTGCAAGATAGTGGAGGGAAGAGGAGCCCGGCATGCTGTAGTCCATGAAGTGGCAATCTTAAACACAACTTAGCGACTGAACAATAACAAAACTTTAGGATATTAATTTTCAGTTCAATTCAGTTCAGTCGCTCAGTCGTATCTGACTCTTTGCTACCCATGGACTGCAGCACGCGGGCTTCCCTGTCCATCACCAACTCCTGGAGCTTACTCAAACTCATGTCCATCGAGTCAGTGATGCCATCCAACCATAACATCTTCTGCTGTCCCCTTCTCCTCCCACCTTCAATCTTTCCCAACATCAGGGTCTTTTCCAATGAGTCAGTTCTTTGCATCAGGTGGCCAAAATATTGGAGCTTCACCTTCAGCATCAGTCCTACCAATGAATATTTTGGACTGATTTCCTTTAGGATTCCTTGCAATTTAAGGAACTCTCAAGAGTCTTCTCCAACACCACAGTTCAAAAACATCAATTCTTCAGCACTCAACTTTCTTCATTGTCCAACTCTCTCATCCATACATGAGTACCAGAAAAACCATAGGTTTGACTAGACAGATCTTTGTTGGCAAAGTAATGTCTCTACTTATGCTGTCTAGGTTGGTCATAGCTTTTCTTCCAAGGAGCAAGCGCCTTTTAATTTTATGGCTGCAGTCACCATCTGCAGTGACTTTGGAGCTCAAGAAAATAAAGTCTGACACTGTTTACATTGGGTCCCCATCTATTTGCCATGAAGTGATGGGGCCAGATGCCATGATCTTAGTTCTCTGAATGTTGAGTTTTAAGCCAACTTTTTCGCTTTCCTCTTTCACTTTCATCAAGAGGCTCCTTAGTTCTTCTTCACTTTCTGCCATAAGGGTGGTGTCATATGCATATCTGAGGTTATTGATATTTCTCCCAGTAATCTTGATTCCAGCTTGTGTTTCATCCCGCCTGGCCTGATGAAATGTGCTCTGGCATCATGTACTGACATGATTCCAAATGTGCTCTGTGTATAAGTTAAATAGGTTGACAATATACAGTCTTGATACTCTGTTCCCTATTTGAAACCAGTCTATTTTTCCATGTCCAGTTCTAAATGTTGCTTCTTGACCTGCTTGCAGATTTCTCAGGAGGCAGGTCAGGTGGTCTGGAATTCCCACCTCTTTAAGAATTTTCCACAGTTTGTTGTGATCCACACAGTCAAAGGCTTTGGCCAACAGAAGTAGATGATTTTCTGGAACTCCCTTGCTTTTTGATGATGCAACAGATATTGGCAATTTGATCTCTGGTTCCTCTGCTTTTTCTAAATCCAGCTTGAACATCTGGAAGTTTACGGTTCTGTTGAAGTCTGGCTTGAAGAATCTTGAGCATTACTTTGCTAGAGTGTGAGATGAGTGCAATTGTGTAGCAGTTTGAACATTCTTTGGCATTGCGTTTCTTTGGGATTGGAATGCAAACTGACCTTTTCCAGTCCTGTGGCCACTGCTGAGCTTTCCAAATTTGCTGGCATAGTGAGTGGAGCACTTTCACAGCATCATCTTTTAGGATTTGAAATAGCTCAACTGGAACTAGATCACCTCTACTAGCTTTGTTCATAGTGATGCTTCCTAAGGCCCACTTGACTTTGCATTCCAGGATGTCTGGCTTTAGGTGAATGATCACACCATCATGGTTATCTGGGTCATGAATATCTTTATTGTAGAGTTCTTCTGTGAAGAAAGCTGAGTGCTGAAAAATTGATGCTTTTGAACTGTGGTGTTGGAGAAGACTCTTGAGAGTCCTTTGGACTGCAAGGAGATCCAACCAGTCCATCCTGAAGGAGACCAGTCTTGGGTGTTCATTGGAAGGACTGATGCTGTAGCTGAAGCTCCAGTACTTTGGCCGCCTCATGCGAAGAGTTGACTCATTGGAAAAGACCCTGATGCTGGGAGGGATTGGGGGCAGGAGGAGAAGGGGATGAGAGAGGATGAGATGCCTGGATGGCATCACTGTTTTGATGGACATGAGTTTGAGGAAACTCTGGGAGTTGGTGATGGACAGGGAGGCCCGGCGTGCTGCGATTCATGGGGTCACAAAGAGTCGGACACGACTGAGTGACTGAACTGAACTCTGTGTATTCGTGCTACCTCTTCTTAATATCTTCTGATTCTGTTAGGTTCATGCCATTTCTGTGCTTTATTGTGGCCAAATTTGCATGAAATATTCCCTTGGTATCACTAATTTTCTGGGATCTTATGGCCCTGTAATTATCAATAAGAAAAGTCATTGTTAATAAGCTGTTTCACACAGTGAATGGAGAACGTTTGTAGTCTGAAATTTATTGAGTGTAATCCCACCCTGAAAATGTCTAAATAATGTGAAAATGCTAATTTTATTATTATTATTATTATTATTTTTAGCTTTCTAGTCTACTTCATGATAGTATCTACTTCATAGGAACTCATTTGGTTTTCACAAAGCATTGTTTTTGCTCTTTAGTCACTAAGTGTTGTCTCACTCTTTTAGGACCCCATAGACAATATCCAGGCAGACACTCCTGTCCATGAAATTTTTCAGACAAGAATAGTATAGTAGTTTGCCATTTCCTTCTCCAGGGAATCTTCCAACCCAAGGATAGAACTCACATCTTCTGCATCTCCTGCATTGGCAAGTGGATTTTTTACCACTTGTGCCACCTGGGAAGCCCTTATAAAGTATATTTCATATAAAATAATTCTCAGGTCATGATATATGCTACTGCTACTGCTAAGTCACTTCAGTCATGTCTGACTCTGTGCGACCCCATAGACGGCAGCCCACCAGGCTCCCCCTTCCCTGGGATTCTCCAGGCAAGAACACTGGAGTGGATTGCCATTTCCTTCTCCAATGCATGAAAGTGAAAAGTGAAAGTGAAGTCGCTCAGATATGTCCGACTCCTTGTGACACCACGGAATGCAGCCTACCAGGCTCTTCTGTCCATGGGATTTTCCAGGCAAGAGTACTGGAGTGGGGTGCCATTGCCTTGTCCAGCCATGATATATAGAAGGTGCCAAAATAGGAAGGAGGAGAGCAACTTTTCAGAATCAGAATTCAGAAAATGCTATGGGAGAAAAGAAGATAGGATGGGGGTAAGTGTGTTTTAATACCTAGTAATTCCATGTGTCTGAATGACCTATATTGTTTTCTTTTTTTTTTTTCTTTTTCTTTTTTTACTTTTTTTTTTTACCTTGTGTTTGTCACACACATGCCCACTTTCTGTTGTGCTGAGAAAGAGGTGTTGAGCTGTGTGACAGTTTCTTTCCCACAGTGGAATGCCACAGCTGCTACCTTTAACAACAACTGCAGACCAGTAGCTGTGGAAACCTATATTGTTTTCATCTGGGGAGCATACTCAGAATAGTTTTAAGAGGAAATTGTGAAGAATATCAGAAAACATCAGCAAAGAAGGTTTCATATGATAAGATTTGGGGTTTTATCCACCTTCTCTTTAAATGTGTTTACATTTATATTTAGAAAATAATGTATAGTAACTAAATTTAAAACTCAGGTAAAACTTCAAATAGAATTTGTTTAAAATAACCTCTAAAAATGTAGGCTGTTTTCAATACTGGAACAAAACAGTAGGTATCCAGTGTGTGTGTGTGTGTGTTTGGAGCAATTCCATTGTATTTATGTCAACTGTTTACCTGTGGTATTTGTCTAGAAAAAAAAAAGTTTTGAAATCTATGGTATTATTTTTCTGTTTTCCACCAGTTTGAGTATTGTTCTTTCACTTGCTTAAATATAGACATGTAATGCACTAGAATTGAACAGTTTGATTTTTAACCAGTTAAAGCTCCATTTTTCTTTTTCTTTAGTTTCTATTCTTGGCACATTTTTTTTTCTTCTATTTTCATAAACCAAACACAGTTGACTATTAATTTCTCCCTGCAAGATATTGAAAGATGGCTCCCAAGATGAATGATATAAGACAAGTTTACTAACTATCCAGCTTTGAAGTGAAATTAGTGTATCATTCTTTGTGAAAAGAGCAGAGCACAGAACTGACTGCTATGTTGTGAGAATCTCTCAAGGCAATATATATATTTTTAGATGAGAGGACAAAAAATTAAACAAATTTTTTTTTCACCTATTTCCCAAATTCTATCAACACTTACGCTCACACAGAAACCCACACACAATTGAGAGGGTTTTCCAGCAGCAAACCTTTAGTACTCTAAGGGCCAACAGCGATGGGGATCCAAGTTGAGTAGGAAGCTTTCGAAAGATGACCTAATGTTTTCAAATGGAGTAAAATATTGGTTTCATTTTCAGGCTAAAATTCCAGTGTCAGTAAGACTTTTGTACTGGCTGCTATATGGGGGGTCTTAGAATCTTAGAACTGTAGATGCCTCAAAAATTATAAAATGCATCCTTTTCATTGTTTAAAGTGGCAGAGGATTTGGGGTACATATTGTTGTGATTAAGTAGGCTAATTTGCAGTCCACACTTGCCTATTCTTATTAATGAAATTTTGAACAATTTAATTAATCTGAGTGAGCCTAAATTTTACATAGCTGTAAACTGAAAATTATAATCTAAATTCAAAGCTAAGAATGAGTTGTAAGGATTTGATTATATAGTAGGTTTATAGTGCATGGCACATTGTTGGCATCTGTAAGGAATGAGATGGACTTATGCTGATATAAGAAAACTAAGACCACCATCTTGGAAGTAGAATCCATTCTGGGGGATGAGGTGTGATCTTCTTTTCTGAAACAGATTTCATACTGGGAATACATGAAGCCTTTCCTACAGATAACTGGGCACCAATAATTTGGGGAAATAAATTTTCATATCCTCAATTTTATACATGCATTCTTCATTCTAAAATCAATCTACCCAAGAAAGCACCTGAGGTTAGTTCTCCTGTTGGCCAACTATTCTTCTCCCACAAGAAAATTATATTCTTCATAGCACATTGCACAAAATTTAAAATCTTCTAGAGATAATTTAAAATGTTTTTATCCTTAAAGGAGAATAATAGACTTTTCTTGTTATACTTGTTTTGTACATATTTCTGTTAAGGACAAAGTGTGGGAATGGAGATGGTGATATTTTGGTTTAAGCTGAGATGTTCTAAGTTCTGATATATTGTAGAATAAAGGATGTGATGTTTTATTTTATGATATGACTCTTTCAAACACCAAATTTCTCTAAAATAGTACACTGTTACTAAAGTAGGGTCCTGTGAAAACAAAGGTGACAGTTCTTGGGGAAGAAAAATTGAATGCAGGGATGCCTTATTTCATCCAGACCATAAATTCATGTCAATACTACTTTCTATACGTCTAATCATCTACCTACCTTGTATTTACCTCTTATCCATTAATATATCTATCTCAATAAAAAGTTAGAGTGAAAAGTGAAGTTGAGATAAGTATGAACACTTTAATTTAAATTTAACAATAAAGTTAAACTTTTTTCCTAAAAGCAGTATGGTTATTATTGGGCTGATTGTTTTGACATCACTTGTTCTAAGTAAGCCTTGCATCCCCCACTAGTTTAAATGGTACTCACACCTTCTTAAAAGATAATAATAAGGAAAATTGATGATAAACACTATCTTATTATAATGATGAGTAACATTCCTCCACGAATTCATGAACTAATGGTGAAAAAATAAAATCAAGGCCCATCTATCTCATTGGGAGATGCATTTCCAATGAATTTTGCAATTTGTGTTTAGTATTATTCATCAAAATTTATTATCTATTTATGTTATTTTGATCAATTGTGTATTAGTGGCAATTATAATAACTCAACAGGAGAATTTTTAATTCTTGGAATTCCATAATCAGAGTAATAAAATATTCAGTTACATTTTACATGCATAATTTTGCTGCAGGAAAGATGATTGGATAATCAATAAAATACTTTCAATCATAGAAATATATTAAAGGAAAAAAATATTGTGAGGAATGTAGAATGGGAATATAAGTTCATGGAGAGAAAAGAAGCTGAAAAATCTAATATTGCAATGGAAATTTATGTCATTACTGTTTTCATAATGATGATGATGTTCAAGTCACAGAATTTAGATTCTGTTAGATATGTTTAATAGAATGATTTAACCCTTTATATTTAAAGGTCAATATTTTAATGCATTTAGTTTATATCCTGTATCATAAATATAAACATATAACAAAAATTTTTAATGTCTACTTAAAGTATGTAAGAGAGTAAATAGTGTGTCAGTCTTTTAATAGTACATAAAAATGTTTAAGACAATTGTTATAAATTATTTACTAAGAAACTTTAAAAAGTGCAGAAAATCCTGAGGAAACTTCTCTCTGCTTTCTGCTAGAGAACAAAACATGGCTTTTGCATCTATTTATTTTTTATTATTTTTAAAAGATTTTTATAGAAAAAATAATTTTTAACTGCACATATTTAAAATAACATCAATCCATTTTTTATAATGAAAAAACAAAATTGGGTAAAATTGAATATATAATGACATTATTACAATGCAATGTAACCTGGGAAATTATATGGTGGTGGTTTAGTAGCTAAGTCGTATTTGACTTTTGCAACCCCATTGACTGTAGCCTGCCAGGCTCCTCCGTCTATGGGATTCTCTGGGCAAGACTACTGGAGTGGGTTGCCATTTCCTTCTCCAGGGGATCTTCCCAACTCAGGGAGCGAACCTGGCTCTCCTGCATTGCAGGCAGATTCTTTACCAACTGAGCTATGAGGGAAGCCTAATTTCTGTATAATTGCCCTGGTCAGGAACCTTTCTCTGTAATTAAAAGAAATATGTTCTACATCACACCAAAAAATGGTAAAGTTCATAGTAAAGTTTTCAGGTTTGAGTGTCTTGATAGATTCTCTATTTTGGTGAACATTTTGATATCCATGTCATAAATTCTTTTGCTGTTTAGGTTTCCAGTTGTTTTGAGAGCTTGTCCTTCAGATGCCCTTTGTCTCTGACCACAGCACTAGAGAAGGTGCATATAACTTCTCAGTGAAGTCTGGAACAGGATGCCCATCTTTCCTCTCTGCTTGAATTCAGAAATACCCTGTTTTATGTTCAGTTTAGTACTGCCAATCATTCTAAAACTTGATTAGACCCCAGTTGTTCCCATAAGACTGTTTCATTTATGCCATTATCTGAAATTCTATTGTACATCTTCATAAAACTGTACTGTTTGCCGCTTCACTGCTCCATGTTTTTATAAAGGATTATACTTCACCCTTCCCCTAAAGCAGAAGTCACTAAAGAAAGGGATCATTTTAAATATTTTTAAACATTTTTAATCTTTCATAATATTTGTCAGTAGATATTCAATAAATCTCTAATAATGGATTGTTTGATCCTATTTGCAATAGTTTTTTCACTGAGCCTCCTCCTAAGTAATTATATTTACCTCCTCTTTGCTGTTATCAGAAACTTCTTAAGAATGAATCATTTAAAATGAAATTACTATGAATAATAATTTATGCCTACTGTCCTTTAAGAGCCTGGTTTTCAGAAAGATAATTTATGTCCAAATAGTACAATTAGAGTTGCTTCAAATTGGAAGTGGTATTGGACAAATTAAATCTAACTTCCTCATTTTATGGATGAATTGGAGGCCTTATGATTCACAAGCTCAAGGTCACATAGCTAGTTAACTAGAACTAGATTGAAGACTAAAACTCAGGCTCCTGACTTTTGATCAATTGTTCTTGCTATAATAGCATACTGCCTTTCAAACTACTGGAGTTTCTTTTTTGTTAAGTATGCTCTGAAATATATATTTTTCTGTCACTTGTGTTGGCCAAAGGATTTGCTCTTTTTTTTTCTGTAATATGGCTCTAGTAGTAGTAGTGCTTAGTTGTCTTTAGTTTTATTCAAAACAATTTTGTTAGATTGAATTGTAACACCTATTATATCAGTGTTCATTCAAAAAATATCAAAATTTTTGTGTAGCCACTTTAACATTGAAGAAGGAAGGAAAAAGAGAAAGCACTTTTGGAATATTATGCTTTGTTATTTCATGAAAGGTAAAAATGCAATTTAAATGCAAAAAAAAAAAAAAGATTTGTTAAATATATAGGAAAGGTGCTGTGATTGATCAAAAATGTCAAAGGTGATTTTCAAAGTTTTGTGCTGGAGATTTCTCACTGGCCAGGTACCAGGTGAAGTTTATAGTGATCAAATCGAGACATTAGTTGGGAGATAGCAGGCATACTCAAAATATCCAATCAAGCATTGATTGGATTGAAATCATTTGCACCAGTTTGGTTATGTTCCTCGCTCTGAAATTTGGGTTCCACATAGGTTAGTGAAAAAAACCTTCTGACATACTTGAATCCTCCTGCAATGCGGGAAACCTGGGTTCAATCCTTGGCTTGGGGCAATCCCCTGGAGAAGGGAAAGGCTATCCACTCCAGTATTCTGGCCTAGAGAATTCCATGGACTGTATAGTCCATGGGATTGCAAAGAGTCAGACACAACTGAATGACTTTCACTTTTACTTTTGACCATACTTACCATTCAATTCTCTACTTAAATGTAACAAAAATGTTCCTTTTTTTAAAACAAATTGTGATAGGAGATGAAAGTGAATCCTGTACAATAATGTGGAATGGAAGAGTTTTGGGGGCAATCAAAATGAATGATCACCAATCATAGCAAAAGCCAGTCTTCATCCAAAGACGGTTATGCTATATATATGGTGGGTTTGGAAGGGAGTTCTCTATTTTGAGCTCCGTGTGGAAAACCAAAAGATTAATTCCAACAAGTACTGCTCCCAATTAGACCAACTGAAACCACTTGATGAAAAGCATCTAGAATTAGTCAACAGAAAATGCATAATCTTTCAGAAGGATAATGCAAGACCACATGTTTCTTTGATGACCAGGCAAAAGCTATTACAGTTTACCTAGGAAATTTTGATTCATCTGCTGTATTCACCAAACATTGCAATATTTTTTCAGTCTTTGTAAAATTCTGTTAATGGAAAAATTTCAATTTCCTCAAAGACTGTAAAAGGTACCTAAAACAGATCTTTGCTCAAAAAAGGTAAACATTTTGGGAAGATGGATTTATGAAGTTGCCTGTAAAATGACAGAAGGTAGTGAAACAAAACAATGAATATGTTGTTCAACAAAGTTCTTGGGGAAAGTGAAAAATATGTGTTTTATTTTTAACTTAAAAAAATGAAGGAATTTTGGTGCCAACCCAATACACCCCCTTAATCTTTTAATTTTTCTGTGAGTAATAAAAAATAGGTTATAAATTGGAATTTGAAAAATCAGATACATCACAATCAGTTATTACTTATACACATAGAGAGAAACTTCACTGTCACACCTTGGAAGTCATGATGAACTTTCCTTTGTTTCCTGTTCAGTTCTGTTTGATTTATGGAAGATCTCCAAATATGAGTTGAGACATGAAGTTTTTACTAAGGTATTTATTAAGAAGGATGTAGCCATCTTTCTTAAAAAAAAAAAAAAAAAAACTCCACAAAAACTAGAACATTTTTGGATCAAGAGATCATTTTCCAAACCCAGGGCCAAATTTCATAATAGTTATGACAGTAGAAGTATTTGGCAGTTGAAGTAGCAGCAGTGGACTTTATCATTAGTAAAAAAATGAAGAGTGAGAAGAAAAAAAAAAATGGTACTCAATGGAATATTAATGTGAAAATATAGAGTAAGAATTCTAAATAAAATGGGAATGTAAAATTTTAAACTAATTTTAAGAAGAATTTGGAGTGACCAAGCAAAGACTTAAGTCAGTACAGTTCAGTTCAGTCACTCAGTCATGTCCAACTCTTTGTGACCCCATGGACTGCAGCATGCCAGGCCTCCCTGTCCATCACCAACTATGGGAGCTTGCTCAAACTCATGTCCATCAAGTCAGTGATGCCATCCAACCATCTCATCTCCTGTCATCCCCTTTTCCTTCTGCCTTCAATCTTTCCCAGCATCAGAATCTTTTCCAATGAGTCAGTCCTTTGAATCAGGTGGCCAAAATATTGGAGTTTCAGTTTCAGCATCAGTCCTTCCAATGAAAATTCAGGACTGATTTCCTTTAGGATTCACTGGTGTGATCTCCTTGCAGTCCAAGGGACTTTCAAGAGTCTTCTCCAAAACCACAGTTCAAAAGCATCAGTTCTTTTCTCTTCAGCTTTCTTCATAGTCCAACTCTCTCATCCATACATGAGTACTGGAAAAATCACAACTTTTTTTTTTTTTGACTAGATGGACCTCTGTTGGCAAAGTAATGTCTCTGCTTTTTAATATATTGTTTAGGTTGGTCATAACTTTTCTTCCAAGGAGCATGCATCTTTCAATTTCATGGCTGCCATCACCATCTGCAGTGATTTGGAGTAAAAAAAAAAATAATAATAATGTCTGAAAAAATATATATGTAAACAAAAAAATAAAGTCTGTCACTGTTTTCATTGTCTCCCCATCTATTTGCCATTAGGTGGTGGGCCTGGATGTCATGATCTTAATTTTCTGAATGTTGAGTTTTAAGCCAACTGTTTCACTCTCCTCTTTCACTTTTATCAAGAGGCTCTTTAGTTCTTAGCTTTAGGTTTTAGTTTTTTAGTAAAAAAAAGTGGAGAGAATCCAGGTACCTCCTGGAAGAAGAGGAGGAGGGGTGGACTGAATGTTGGTGGAGCCAGACAGAGTGGCAAGACTTTGCCTCTCACAGACTCCAAAGAAATTCTGCTGGATATATGTTAGGTTCTAAGGTTGGCTTTTATCTGCTTTTGCTCAAGTGGAGTTCATGTTGTCTTTCCCTTATACTCTTTCCCTGAAGCCTCTGATGAGTTCAGGAAGTGATGCTGTAGCTCTAATCTATGTGCTGTTCAGGAAGACCTGGAGAAAACTAGAGAAATAGCTCAGTTCAGTTCAGTCACTCAGTTGTGTCCAACTCTGCGACTCCATGGACTGCAGCATGCCAGGCTTCCCTGTCCATCACCAACTCCTGGAGCTTCCTCAAATTCATGTCCATCATGTCAGTGATGCCATCCAACCATCTCTTCCTCTGTCGTCCCCTTCTTCTTCTGCCTTCACTCTTTCCCAGCATCAGAATCTCTTCCAATGAGTCAGTTCTTCACATCAGGTGGCCAAAGAATTGGAGTTTCCACTTCAGCAACAGTCTTTCCAATGAATACTCCCTTTGAATTTATTTATTTTTTTTCCAAATTTGAATGAATACTCCCACTGAATTTATTTTTCCAAATGTGACTGTGTCAAAAAGTTTGAGGGTACTACATTAACAATATCTGTTTTGGCATGAATACACTTTAGAGGAAGCAAATAAAAGCAAGACTGTAAGACATGAAAGGAAAATAATCAGAATGAGGCACCTTTTTTTCTTCTTGCTCCTGATCAACTAACGACACAGTTTCCACACCCTCAAATATTAGAACTAAGTCTAGTTTTAGCTAAGTCTCTAGGGTGGGAAGAAAGGAAAACTAAAGTGCCCTCTAGTCCAGAGATTCCAATAGCAGCTTTTTTTCTTTTTTAAATAACTTGTTCATATTGTCGTCTGCCCAGATATTTGACATTCTCCAGAGAAAGTAGAAAAGGAAAGCTGTTTTATTATAAGTTTACAGGTCTTACTAGAGAAATGAGTTGAAAATTTAAGAATAAAAATAAGAGGTATCCAATATGGAAGTGGTTACTGAAATTTAGATTTGAGCAAATAAACAGAAGAACATCTTCAATCTAATCTTTCTGAGACTGTTTAGAATGAACGGTTTAATGTTGCAAAAAAAAAAAAACAGTTGTTTTTTTCAAAGCAACTTCTCACCCATTTTCACTTTTTCCAAAGTCTCTCACTCAATGTTCATCTGGTGTCAACAATTTTGACTATTAAGGGAAAAAAAAAAGAAGCCTCAAAGAACACATTGTTTCAATTTGAGACACATTATCTTTTCTTTTAAGAAATCGGAGATTTATAAGAAAGGGGAAAAATTCCTAACTCATACACAAAGGCAAAGGTCTACAATGAAAATACACATTCTGTACACAGGGAACTAATTTAATAAGCAGCCTCTTCCTGCTAGCTTGTGATTAAACTAAATTGCCAGCCTAAACTTTTTCATGCAGAATTTCAAATGTCAACACATTATAATGCAATTCCTCTTAATTTCTCACAAAGAAAATGCAAAATGAATTCATTATGCTGGAGTAAGTGGAAAAAAATGATGAGTTTCTCCAGAAGAGTATGCAATGGGGAGAGATTGGGCAGGACGATTATATTGAGATATTTGAATAGCTGGCCATTAGCAAGAGCATCCCCATTACTCTGCTGATAATTATATATCTCTTCTGCTATGGCTTCCCAGTGGAATAATAGAATGTTCCCAGTGCAGGAGTTAATGAAAAATACCATTCAGGTGGTACATATATGCCAAGAATAGAATGCAGTAGATCTTTCTTTCCTGGATTTTTCTCCGCCTTAACCCCCTGAATCAGCCCCAACTCCCTCTGCCTTGTCACTCTAATGGCGCACACCTTCGCAATATATGGTAATATGCGTTTGCTTGTTCTACGCTGTGTATGGAAAGAATAAATGTATCTTGAAAATGAAGATGGCAACGGAATATCTTTCTTCCAACTTAATTATCTCCTGTGTTTAGAAAGCCCAATGTTTTGCTGAGTACATTTTTGTTAGCTATTATGTAAATAGCTTTCAAAAACCAACTATGGTTCAGAGTGAAGGCTTTGGATGGAATTTTATATAGATAAGACTCTGTTTTTTCTTTGTAAGAAAGAAAAAATAAGGTTGCATATTCTAATTAATCCATTATTTTGCAGACACTTTTCATTTTAGCAAATCAAGTGAAATTAAACAAACAGAAGGGAGAAAAATGAGATCAGATTATAACATCCTCTCATTTTCAATAACATCTTTCCTCCTTTTCTCCAGTTTTTTCTCCTTTCTTTTTTCCTTTCTTTTTTTCTCCCTCATTTGAATGATTCATAAAATCTTTCATGTGTTATTACTGCCTTATCATACCATGGCATTTTTATTGCTGTTTATTTTCATTTTGGGGAAATTTTCCTTGATACTGTATGTCTTCAAAAATTCATTAATTTTACAGAAAATGCAATTTGAATCTCTCCTATACACACACACACCTTCCTCTGTTCTGCTTTTGTTGCTTTAAATTCTGGATCCTTGCTAGACAATCTCATTTTCAAATGATGTACAAGAAGTAAAATTCTCCAGAAATAACTTATATTTGAATCCTGTAGAGGGCAGTGAAATGTTATACTGGTTTTACCCTCCATCAGGGTTTAAATGAAAACTGCTCACTTTTTTTCTGAATTTTGGCACTCATTGAAAGTCAAGACAAAGGAACAGCTAAATTACCCAAAGATATAAATTTATACTTACTTTTAAATCACAGATATACTTTGCTGTGTGAATGTTTTCTGGTTAAATATTTACCTGGGAATATATAAGCTGTAATGTGTAAGGACAAGTGGCTTTGACTCAAATCACGTGGAAACAAAAACCACGTGTGTTCGTGGTGTCAGCAATAGAACTCATACTCAATATTTAGTTAATATTTGAGCATAGATAGAAGATTGGTTCCTATAGTCAAAGCTTACTGGTGATCTAACAAGCAATTAGAATCATTTCTAGTATGGAAGATGTAATTTACAAATTCTAGTCACGTACACAAAAATTTTAATTATGACTATTTACTTTTGGCATGTTTTACCATCAATACTGCACATTTCTTAGGATCTTAGTATAACGGTGTGCATTATCCTCAAAAATTTAATAATTAAATTATTTGTACATATTTTAGGAAATGCCTAGTTCCAAAGAAAATTTAAAGTATTTTGTCCTATTGACCTCTAAACTAGACAAAATTCATTCAGTATAAGAAAAAGAAGTCGGCTGGTGTATGTTATGTATGTATGTACATATGGTATTGACTACTGGATGTTGGTTTTTGGTTTTACTCAATACACAGAGAAAAATGTGACGATATATCTCAATGTTGTCTCAATATATCTCATATATCTTGATTTTTTTCAAATCATAAACCAAAATGATATAATCCGTGGTGTTAGTGATTGATTGCAATCTATATACCATACTCTAGCATATATTAGGAAACAATCCCTACATTTTAATAATCTTTATGTAATAACACAGTCTTATTTAACTTTACTCTGGAATGAAATACCTTAGTTCTCGCCTGTTTTATTCTCGTTTTTCTTACTCAATGACTTTTCATTATATTCCCAAACCACAGTTGACACTTAAACAACACAGGTTTGAATTTCTCAGGTCCAGTTATAGGCAGATTTTTCTTTCAATAGTAAAATCTACCATTCTATAAGATCCAAAGTTGGTTGAATCCATGGATAGGGAACAAAGGCTCAAGGGACCCAAGGACACAGAGCAATGTCTGTAGGTAGTACACAGGATTTTATTTAAGTGAAAACATGGAATTTATACTTTATTTCTTGCATCTTGTAATCCTTGTTAGTTTTTTTCTAACATCCAGTTTTTAAGTATATTTCTTATGGAAGTATAGTTGAAATACAGTATTGTGTTAATTACTGGTATACAGCACAGTGACTCAGTTATGCATATACATATATTATTTTTCATATTCTTTTCTTTTCCATTATGGCTTATAACAGGATTTTGAACACATTTCTCTGTGATTTACAATATGACCTTACTATTTACCCACTCTATATATACTAGTTTACGTCTGCTAAACCCAAACTCCCCATCCAGCCCTCTCCCATCCCATCCCCCTTGGCACCTTCCAGTTTATTCTCTATATCTCTGATTCTGTTTCATAGATAAGTTCATTTCCATACTTATATCTTTGTCTGGACAGAAGGTCTGGGCCCCTAACTTCACTTTGTTCAAAGTAAACTGTATTTTCTTTTTTTTTCTTGGATATGTCAGGACCCCTAAAATCAAGGTCTTCATAGTTTGAACTTGAATTTTCCAAAATTTTCTCTTCTTTGTCTTCAAATGGGCCTTAGGAAGCATCACTACAAACAAAGCTAGTGGAGGTGATGGAATTCAGGTTGAGTTATTTCAAATCCTAAAAGATGATGCTATGAAAATACTGCACTCAAAATGCCAGTAAATCTGGAAAACTCAGCAGTGGCCATAGGACTGGAAAAGATCAGTGTCCATTCCAATCCCAAAGAAAGGCAATGCCAAAGAATGCTCAAACTACTACACAATTGCACTCATCTCACACACTAGCAACGTAATGCTCAAAATTCTCCAAGCCAGGCTTTAACAGTACATGAACCTTGAACTTCCAGATGTTCAAGCTGGATTGAGAAAAGACAGAGGAACCAGAGCTCAAGTTGCCAACATCTGCTGGATCATCAGAAAAGCGAGAGAGTTCCAGAAAAACACCTATTTCTGCTTTACTGACTACACCAAAGCCTTTGACTCTGTGGATCACAGCAAAATATGGAAAATTCTTAAAGAGATGAGAATATCAGACCACCTGACCAGCCTCCTGAGAAATCTGTATGTAGTTAGAACAGTTAGAACTGGACATGGTACAACAGATTGGTTCTAAATTGGAAAAGCAGTACTTCAAACCTGTGTATTGTCACCCTGTTTATTTAATTTATACGCAGAGTACATCATGGGAAATGCCAGGCTGGATAAAGCACAAGCTGGAATCAAGACTGCCTGGAGAAATATCAGTAATAACAGAAATGCAGATGACACCATCCTTATGGCAGAAAGTGAAGAAGAACTAAATAGCCTCTTGATGAAAGTAAAAGAGGAGAGAGAAAAAGTTTACTTAAAACTCAACATTCAGAAAACGAAGTTCATGGCATCTGATCCTATCACTTTATGGCAAACAGATGGGGAAACAATGGCAACAGTGAGAGACTTTATTTTGGGGGCTCAAAATAACTGCAGATGGTGACTGGAGCCATGAAATTAAAAGATGCTTGCTCCTTGGAAAAAAAGTTATGACCAAGTCAGTAGAGTTCAGTCACTCAGTCATGTCCGACTCTTTGCGACCACATGGACTGCAGCATGCCATGCCTCCTTGTCCATCACCAACTCTGGGAGCTTGCTCAAATTCATGGCCATTGAGTCAGTGATGCCATCGAGGCATCTCATCCTCTGTCCACCTCTTCTCCTCCTGCCTTTAGTCTTTCCTAGCATCAGGGTCTCTTCAAATGAGTCAGTTCTTCACATCAGGTGGCCAAAGTTTTGGAATTTCAGCCTCAGCATCCGCCCTTCCAAAGTATAGTCAGGACTGATTTCCTTCAGGCTTGAGAGATTGGATCTCCTTGCTGTCCAAGGGATTTTCAAGAGTCTTCTCCAACAACACAGTTCAAAAGCATCAATTCTTCAGCACTCAGCTTTCTTTATAGTCCAACTCTCACATCCATACATGACTCCTGGAGAAACCATAGCTTTGACTAGATGGAACTTTGTTGACAAAGTAATGTCTCTGCTTTTTAATATGCTGTCTAGGTTGGTCATAACTTTTCTTCCAAGGAGCAAGCATCTTTTAATTTCATGGCTTCAGTCACCATCTGCAGTGATTTTGAGCCCCCAAAATAAAGTCTATCACTGTTTCCCCATCTGTTTGCCATAAAGTGATGGGACCAGATGCCATGAACTTCATTTTCTGAATGTTGAGTTTTAAGTCAACTTTTTCTCTCTCCTCTTTTACTTTCATCAAGAGGCTATTTAGTTCTTCTTTGCTTTCTGCCATAAGGATGGTGTCATCTGCATCTCTGAGGTTATTGCTAAACTGTGTCAATTTGTAAATAGGCTCACTAATTATCATAAAGAACTTCCCAAGTGGTAATGGTGGTAAAGTACCTGCATAACACTGCAGGAAACATGAGACGTGGGTTCTATCCCTAGGGTGGGAAGATTCCCTGGAGGAGGCCATGACCACCCTCCCCAATATTCTTGCCTGGAGAATCCCATGGACAGAAGAGCCTAACTGGGTACAGTGCACAGAATTGCAGAGTTGGACGACTAAAGCAACTCAGCACAGTACCCAGCACAATTGTCATAAAAACAGAATTATAAAATTCTAGCTCGTTTAAATATTGTTTTTATTAAGTATAGAGTGCCAAAACTATAAATGTTCTTTTGCACGATAGTGGGGAAAGAAGTTATCTGTATTTGACACTGTGAAAGAAACAAAGATCTGTGAAATTTCACTAGAAAAATAGTGCTACAAGTGTAAATTCTATCTCCTTTTAATTATTAAAATATAATATTTCAATTTTATTCTAATTTCAGAAAATTGGCATTTATTAATTTACATAAAATTTTTCATACTTAGATATCAATTAAATATTTTAAAAATACCTTTAACATAGGAATACCTGAATGAGTTGTCCCTTTGTGGAACATAATGTCAATAAAATGACAGCCAAACATTTGAACATAAGTGAGAGAAGCATTGTTTAGAAAATACCTCTTTTCTGTATCATTAATTATTTTATTTAAAATCTATTTTTTATCTAGCTTTATTGAAGTATAATCAATAAATGCATTCCTTAGTTTATTCATCTAAGTAATTGAATCATCATTCATAAGTAATTACTTTTTTTGGAAAATGATTTTTTATTAAGTGAAATAATTGGAATTCATTACAGGTTTATTTTTTACACTTGAAATTTTCATATTGTGTAAAATTAACTGAAATATATAGTTATAATGAAACAAGTAGAAAACCAATAGCAAGATAACGAAGTCATATTAATAATTATATTAAGAGCAATCAGACTAAATGAAAATAAAAGATTTTCAGATTAGATTAAAAAACAGTGAATTGTATATAATTTTAAATTTGAAAATATACTTAACTTGAACATAAAATATGGAGTGAGAGATATCATGATAATAATGATAATAAGAAAGCTAGAATACTTCTGTTAATTAATAATAAGATCATTCTTGAGACAAGAAATATGACCAGTAAGAAAGATGTATAACATGAAAATATCAATTAACCATTTTAACATAAAAACTCTAAATGTCCTTTGATAAACACTTGAGTTGTCTCCAGTTTTCATGTTTTATGACTAAAGCCCAAACATTCTTGAAAGTATCTTTTGGTGGATAGGCACTCCTTTCTCTTGGATTCCTCTCCTTTTTTTGTGTGTGCCTGTAAGTGTAGACTATATTTTATAAGAAATTGAACTCATATCTATTTCTCTTATTTTCACATCAATTTCTGTATTCTTATTTTTTTTCATTTATTTATATTAGTTGGAGGCTAATTACTTTACAATATTGTAGTGGTTTTTGCCATACATTGATATGAATCAGCCATGGATTTACATGTGTTCCCCATCCTGAATCCCCCTCCCACCTCCCTCCCCATCCCATCCCTCTGAGTCATCCTAGTGCACCAGCCCCGAGCACTTGTCTCATGTATCCAACCTGGATAGACTGTGGTATAGAATACAACAGAATCACAATATAAGAGTAGGATAACAACAACAAAGAAAATGGATTCATGCATGCCCAATCACTTCAGTTGTGTCCGACTTTTTGTGACCCCATGGACTGTAGCCTGCCAGGATCCTCTGTCCATGGGATACTCCAAGCAAGAATACTGGAATGAGTTGCCACGCCCTCCTCCAGGGAATCTTCCTGACCCAGGGATGAAACCCACATATCTTATGTCTCCTGAACTGCAGGCAGATTCTTTACCACTGAGCCACCAGGAAGGCCCAACAAAGAGTAGAGCTATATGCTATAACAAGATAGATGAATCTCATGAATACCATGTTGAATAAAAGAAGTGATACCAACAAGGGATATTCCGTATGAGTCCATATATATTAAGTTCAAAATCATGGGGACTATTGCAAGAAGGACCAAACTAAGGGTACCCTGGGAGACAGAGAGGTGAACATTGATTGAAAAGGGAATTGAGGGTGTGTGGAGTGTTGTTGGAAACATTGTTTTTCTTGATCAAAGTGGTGGATACCTTATCGTATAAGTAAAAATTCATTATAATTTGGACACTTAAAATTGTATAGTTTATCATATGATTGCTATGATTCAATAAAATGTTTCAAATACAATAAAAAGAGAGAGTACACCAAAATGTTAAAAAAAAAAAACAAACTGTAAATGTCTATGCACCTGATAACAGACTCTTGAATGAAGTGAATCACTTGAAATAACATAGGACTTCCCAGGTGGCACAGTGGTAAAGAATCTGCCTGCCAATGCAGGGGATACAAGAGATGTGAGTTCAGTTCCTGGGTTGAGAAGATCCTCTGGAGAAGGAAATGACAACCCACTATAGTATTCTTGCCTGGAAAATCCCATGGACAGAGGAGATTGGTGTACTATAGTCCACAGGGTTACAAAGAATCATGCACGACTGAGCAGCTGAGCATGTATGAAGAATACAACAAGAATATGAAATAGTTGACATGTTTATATGGTTATCAACAGAAACTTAGATTTCATAGAAGTTTGATTTATTGATTTAAACAAAAAACTTGCAAATGAAAGGAGAAATATAAAAATGTATAATTATACTTGACTCCATGATTCTCTTCTCAGTAATCGATAGAAAAATAGACAAAATCATCAAGAATATAGAAAACTTGAACAATATTATTAACCAAGTTGACTTAAATGGATGTTTGTAGAAATTAAAGCCAAAAAGAAAAAAGTCAGAGTTTTCAAGTATACATGGAGTATTCTGCAATATATACTATGTTCTTGGTCCAAAGAACAAATACCAAAAGATTAAAATAAAAAATTCTGTTTTGACAAAAACTTACAGTAGAAACAATGTTTTAAATACCTAGAGAATCCCTAGGTCTTCCTTGGTGTGCGGTGGATAAGAATACACCTGCCAATTCAGAGGACACAGGTTTGATCCCGGTCTGGGAATATTCCACATTGGCAGAGCAACTAAACCCATGCTTCACAACTACTGAGCCCTAGCGACGCAACTGAAGCCCACGCAGCCGGAGCCTGGGTGCCCCAGCAAGAGAGGCCGCCGAAACGAGAAACCCTCACAACACAACGAAGAGTAACCCCCACTCACTGCAACTTGAGAAATCCTGTGCGAAGCAGCAAAGATCCACTGTAGCCAAAAATAAATCAAATCAAATCAAATCAAAAGAATCTCTTATGTTTGAAAATTTTAAGAAGTCTAAGTAAAAGAAAAAGTGCAAAAGAAATTAAAATATATATTGAAATAATAATGATATGAATTAAAGCAAAATAGTAGGTTTGTGTGATGAATTTAAAACAATGTTTAGAGTAATTTTTAATTTCTCCAAATGTTTAAAATTGGAAAAAATAAAGGATTGAAATCAATGATGTAAATTCTTACATTAAGAAGCTAGAGAAAGAAGACTATTTTAAATCAAAATAGATAGGAGATAAAAAGCAATGGGGTTTGTGGTCGAGAGTCTCACAAGGGAGGGGACATATATATATATATATATTCAGGCTTCTCTGATAGCTCAGTTGGTAATGAATCTGCCTGCAGTGCAGGAGACCCCAGTTCGAGTCCTGGGTTGGAAAGATCCACTGGAGAAGGAATAGGCTACCCACTTCAGCATTCTTTGGCTTCCTTTGTAGCTCAACTGGTAAAGATTGAGCCCCCAATGCGGCAGGCCTGGGTTCGATTCCTGGGTTGGGAAGATCCCCTGGAGAAGGGTAAGGCTACCCACTCCAGTATTCTGGCCTGGAGAATTTCATGGGCTTGCAAAGAGTTGGACATGACTGAGTTTCATTTTCACTTTCATATATATAAACATATATCTATATATATGCATATAACTTATTCACTTTGCTTTACAACAGAAACTAACACAACATTGGCAAAACAGTTATACTCCAATAATAAACTAGAATACATTTTTAAAAAATTTAAAAAGGAAAGCAGAAATCAATACTGTATAAAACGAAGAAAGAAAAAACACAGTAGAGAAATGAATAAAATTATACTACCTGACAAATTTGGTTAGAAAACAGAGAAAATATACATGAACGATGTTAGGGCTGAGAAAGCAGGTAATACAGATACTATAGAAATTAAAATTGTAATAATGAAATTTACAGTTAAGATTATGTTACTATATTCTATATTTTGAAAGAATTGAATTAATTTATTGAAAGAAACAAACTACCAACAGACTCAAGGAGTAACAGAAAATTTAATAGTCCTTTAAGTGTTAAAGAAATTGACTTTATAATAACAAAAAATGTTTTCACAAGAAAACTGACATCCTCAATGGCTTGTCTGCTGAAATTTAATATATATATAAGGAAAAATACAAAATAAACTTTACACTGAGTCTTTCAGAAGAAAAAAAAAGAAAAGAAAGAGAAAAATCATTTTCATATTCACATTTTGAGGCCAGCACAACTTTGAAATCCATAATCAAACAAGAAATGTACAGACCAAAGAGAATGAATAAGTATGTTATTTTAAATATTAGAAAGTGGAATGAAGTAACATAAAGAGAATAATCACAATCACAATCATGTGAAATTTCTCACAAGAGTACAAGTTTACTTATATTGAAAAATCAATCATTGTAGTCCAATACATTAACAAAATAAAGGAGCAAATTTGTATGATTATTTGAATGAATGAACAAAAATTATTTGATAAAATTTAACACATGTTTGTTATGAAAATTCTCAGCAAGCTAAGGATATAAACAAATTCAACTAGCTGATGAACAGCATTTGCAAATAACTTACACCTAGCATCTTACTGCCAATTCAGGAGATGCAGGAGAGGTGGGTTTGATCCCTGGACCATGACAAGCCCCTGAAAGAGGAAATGGCAACTCAGGCCAGTATTCTTGCCTGGAAAATTCCATGGACAGAGGAGCTTGATGGGAGTCACAAAGACTCAGACACGACTTAGCGACTGAGCATGCATGCAACCCAACATTCTACTTAATGGTGAATAATTGTACAAATTGTCCGCAGTCGCTGAAAAAAGGGAAAGAAAGGGAAAGATGTTCCTTTCATACCTTTATTTGGCATTATAGTGGAGGTCTTACGCAATAAAATAAGAGGGTAGGGTGGAAGGAGAGTTAAATGATTATGACTTTGATTAAAAATTATATGGATTCTACAAATTTAGCAATACTTTAGGAATAAGAGTGAATATACAAAATCAATTATATTTTTATATTCTAGCAAAAATTAAAAACCAGAAAAATTATTATTTTTTTTAATCTGTAAGTACTAGAAAAACTTAGGATTTAAAAACCAAACTGAGTCTAAAATTTGTATGAAAGCAAAGGGCTAGTCACTCAGTCATGTTCTGCTCTTTCCAACCACATGGACTGTAGCCTGCTAGGCTTTGCTGTCCATGGAATTTACCAGGCAAGATTACTGCAGTGGGTTGCATTTCCTTCTCCAGGGGATCTTCCTGACATAGGGATCAAATTCCAGTCTCCTGCACTGATTTCAGGCAGATCCTTTACCAGGAGAATCACCAGGGAAGACCTACATACACATAAGGCCTACAACTTATACAATAAAGTTATAAATCTATCTATCTATCTATCTATCTATGTTTATATCTCTCCCTCTCTATATATATTTCACTATATATATATGCATAAATGTATGCTATTATCATGGATTCATACAACTTACATAATAAAACTATAAATCCAAGATTATAACACAATGCCTAAACAAAAGGAGAGATATACACTATCATTGTTTAAGAGACAATATTTTTATAACAACAATTATAACCAAATTCATTAACAGGTTTAGTGAACTTCTAATTAGAATCCAAGCACAGTTCTTTTTAAGAAAGTTTCAGAAAAACACCTAATTATGCTTCACTGACTACACTAAAGATTTTGACTGTGTGGTCACAACAAACTATGGAAAATTCCTAAAGTGGCAGGAATACCAGATCACCTTACCTGCCTCCTGAGAAACCTGTATGCAGGACAAGAAGCAACAGTGAAAACCTGATGTGGAACAATGGACCAGTTCTAAATTGGGAAAGGAGTATGTCAAGGCTATATACTGTCACTCTGTTTATTTAATATATGTACAGGTTATATCATGGGAAACACCAGACTGGATGAATCACAAGCTGGAATCAAGATTGCCAGGAGAAACAACAACAACCTCAGATACGCACATTACCTCTCTAATGGAAGAAAGTGAAGAGGAACTAAAGAGTCTCTTGATGAACGTGAAAGAGGAGAGAGAAAAAACTGGCTTAAAACTCAACATTCAAAAAACTAAGCTCATGGAATCCAATTCCATCACTTAACTGCAATAGAAGGGGAAATAATGGAAACACTGACAGATTTCCCTTGCTCCTTGGAAAGAAAACTATGACAAACCTAGACAGTGTAGTAAAAGGCAGAGACATCACTTATCTGACAAAGATCTATATAGTCAAAGCTATGGTCCAGTAGTCATATATGGATCTGAGAACTGGACCAGAAAGAAGGCTGTGCTGTGCTTAGTCAATCAGTTGTGTCCAACTCATTATGACCCCACGAATTGTAGCCCACCAGGTTCCTCTGTCCATGGGGATTCACCACGCAAGAATTCTGGAGTAGGTTCCCATGCTCTCCTCCAGGGGATCTTTCCAACCCAGGGATTGAACCCAAGTCTTCAGCCTTTCAGGTGGATTCTTTACCATCTGAGCCACCAGGGAAGCCTGAAGAAGGCTGAGCACCAAAGAATTCATGTTTTTGAACTGTGGTTCTGTAGAACGCTTGAGAGTCCCTTCAACAAGGAGACCAAACCAATCAATCCTAAAGAGAAATCAACCCTGAATATTCATTGAAAGGACTGAAGGTGAAGCTGAAGCTCCAGTACTTTAGCTGCCTGATGCAAAGAGTTGATTCATTAGAAAAGACCCTGGTGCTGGGAAAGATTGAAGGCAAAAGTAGAAGATGGTAGAAGAAAATGAGATGGTTAGAGGGCATCAGTGACTCAATGGACATGAATCTGAATAAATTTCAGGATATAGTGGAGGACAAATGAGCCTGGTGTGCTGCAGTCCATGAGTTTGCCAAGAGTTGGACAGGACTCGGTGACTGGACAATGATAACAAAACTTTTAATAGAAATTGACAACTAGATCCTAAAATATATAAAATTGTGGAGAAATGAAGAATGAATGCAATTTTTTTTTTTTTTAAAGAACAAGCATGAAGCAATTGCATTATCTGACTTTAGGAATTATTGGAAAGCAACAGTAACCAGAACAATGTGATATTATCTTCCAAAGTAAATCAATGGAATAAAATTAAGAACACAGAAACTGATTCACTCTTAGGCATTGTTTGATTTTATTTTATTTTTTGATAAGGCTGTCAGTGAAATCCAAAGGGTAGGAGGTAAAGCAGTTCCATAGTAACAGCAGTTACAGTGGGAAAAAAAAAAAAAGTGTAGTCAATAAGTAGATGAAAGGATTCTCAATGACATTAGTCAGAAAAGAAAAATTAAATAGTAGTTAGCTACTGCTATAAGTAAGTAAGTGTTAGTCATTCAGTCATGTCTGACTCTGGGACCTCATGGACTATAGTCCACCAGGCTCCTCTGTCATGGGATTTGCCAGGCAAGAACACTGGAGTGGATTGCCATTCCCTTCTCCAGGGGATCTTCCAGACCCAGGGATCGAACCTGGGTCTCCTGCATTGCAGGTAAATTCTTTACCATATGAGCCATCAAGGAAGCCCAGATACTACTATATATCCAATATAATGGGTAAAACTAAAATGACTCACCATACTAACAGTTAGTGAACTGGGAAAACAATTGGAATTTTCATATTTGGCTGAACAGAAAGTAAGATGGTCTAACCATTTTGTGAATTGGTTAGGCATTGTCTTATGAAGTTAAATTTACACTAAACTATGACTCAAACATTTCACTTACAATCATTCACCTGAAAGAAATAAAAACAATATCTACATTCAATAAAATGTGTACAGAAATGTTCATAGCAACCTTATTCATAAGACCTTCAAGTTGGAAAACCACAAATATTCATTGACCATAGAATGACTAACTAAATTGCAATTTAATCACGTGATGAAATGCTGCTTCATAATTCAAAGGAACAGTTGCTGGTATGTGCAAGAAAAGAAATGAACTTAAATTTTCTATGCTGAAAGAGAAAAAAATGGTAAGTTTACAGAGGAGAAGTCTAATAACCATCACCTGAGAGAGGTGATCAAGATCAATATCAACAATTATAAGCAATTTGATAGTTTGTACCCTTGATATTATATAACAAAAGTCGCACCGTGCATCTGTGGTCTTCTTCCCCAAAACTCATAATTCTAATTTAATCATGATAAAAACATCAGACAAATTGCAATTGAAGGATATTTTACAAAACATCTTACCACTAATCTTCAAAAATATCACAGTCGTTGGAAACAAGGAAAGTCTGAGAAACTGTCTTAACCAAGAAGTCCAAGAGGACATGATGGCTAAATTTAATGTGGCATCCTCTGCTGCTGCTGCTGCTGCTGCTAAGTCAATTCAGTCGTGCCCAACTCCATGCGACCCTATGGACAGCAGCCCACCAGGCTCCTACATCCATAGGATTTTCCAGGCAAGAGTACTGGAGTGGGCTGCCATTTCCTTCTCCAGTGGCATCCTCTATGGAACATTAAGTATAAAACATGAAAGTCTAAATAAAGAATTGGCTTTACTTAGTAACAATGTATCATATTGGTTTCTTAATTTTAAAAATTCACCATAATAATGTGAGATGTTAATACTGAAGGCAAGTAGGTGTGGAATATATGTGGTATCTTAAATGTTTTTTCCTTAAACCTAATCCTGCTCTTAAAAAATGCTAAAATGTTTATAATAAATGAAAAAGACAGAAACATGAATATATATACTGAAAGATTTAATTTATATTAGATTGTAGAACAGACTACACTAATATTTGATAAAAAAACAACAACAACAACAAAAAAAAAACAGTAGCTGTTGCTGCTTAAGAGGATGTAGATTAACTTTCCTGTAAAGAAAATGTCCTGAGGTAGGAAAAAAAAAAAAAAGTGCTTGCTATCTTGAAAAGGGTCAGGATTAAATGAATGTGATAATTTTTCAAAACTTATTGAATTTGCACTTCAAATCTGTGCTTTTAATGATATATAAAATACAATCATTTTTAAATGTAAAAAAAAAAAGTTACTGAGAGGCAGTAATGAAGAATTCAAAACCTATTTCTGTGCTGCCCTTCTTTCTGATTTAGTTGTCATCTCTGTAAAATGAAAATGGGTATTCTCTTCAGTTCTTCTCCTTGTGAGATCTTTGTACAAAAGCCACTTCGTAAGTACAAAGGCTCATTGTAACTGTGCGGGATGACTCACTGCCATTTGAACTTTTGAATAGTGAACTTTATTCCAAAATCTTATCTTCCTTTGTTTCTTGATCTGAATACATGCAGACATTCTTTCTCTTTCTTGTCCTAATTTAAATTCTCAAAAGGAATGAACTCTTTCTTCCATCAGAATAAAAAATTTCTCTTCGCTATCATTTTAAAAAAATTTAGACCCCGTTTTTTTCTATATTTACCTGTCACTCTATTTGTTGCTCAAGTGCCCTTATAGTTGTTCACGTGAAACAACTGTTGTCTTGAACTCAAGGCGCTTATCTTTAAATGAGTACTATGAATGCATTTTCCTACAATATAGTTTTCATTCTTTTCAGTATTCTACTTACTAGATTTTTTTTTAATAAAAAGAAAAGAAAATAAAGAATCGGAAATGAAGACAGAAAGTGAGGAATACAGATGTGTGTGTTAGTCGCTCAGTCGTGTCCGACTCTTTGTGACCCCATGGATGGTAGTCCACCAGGCTCCTCTGTCCATGGGATTTTCCAGGCAAGGATACTGGAGTGGGTTGCCATTTCCTTCTCCAGGGGATCTTCCCGACCCAGGGAGGAATGCAGAAAGGACATTGAAAAGTAAAGTATACCAAATAAATGACACAATCAAGGTCACCTAAACTAAAATAGAGCTACTAATAAGATCATAGTATTCATTACTTAACCATGCCTGCTGTTTTCCTATAAGATTTTTTCCCTTGAATTGTATGTTATGTGGTAACACTAAGTACATGGAAATATAAGCTTATGATAAAGGAAAATACAGTATAAAATTTAAGAGTGGCATTTTTTAGAAGTTCAATGAACTCTCTGATTTAATTTTTCCTCATCATGATCTATATCTACCTTATTTCATAACTGTATGCTTTAATGTAAAATAAAAATTTTTGAGACTCAAAGCATTCAAGGCAAGCTGCAAATATATATCACATGGCTCTGAACAGAACTTTTCTGTATAGGATTTTAGTTTTTAAAATATTCAGATTAAGATATTTCTCATATATATATGAAGTAGTATTCACTGAGAATTCGTATACACCAACTATAATTAAAATTATTATGAAAACAATTGCTTCTCTTACATATTCCAAATGTATGTACTGCATTTTAATAACAAAATATTTCTAAGACTTTTAAATATAATTTTCTGTAGGAGTGCAAAGTGTCATTTAATAAACAGTTTCTGTTAATAAAATGTCCAGCAATTTAAATTTTGCTGTTTTTATTTTATTTAATTTTCTACAAAGGTCATAATGAGTGGTCAAGATATTTACTGAACAGTGCTAAATAATGTTAACCATAGGAGAGAGACAGAACTCTTAATCATGTGGAGATGGCCAAGCAGCAAAGGGGATTGAGTCAAAGGCGTGAAAGAACTTCAGGAAAACAGAACAATTATCAGGGGGAGTAATCATCCTCAGTAAGAAGTCAATGAATATTGATCAAGTGAACAGAAATACAAACTGCCCAGTCACAGCAAACATGGTAAAACATTCCTTCCAAGTGTGAGATAATCTGGAGGAAAAAGAATGAGTGCAAGGTCATCCAAGGGAATTCCATCCAACACAAAATGGAGAACTAAAGTATAGTGTGGTATCACAGATGAACTGACAAAATTGATTCAGATCAATAGGCTCCATCTAGCCATCAAAATGAAGATAAGGGAACCAGTCTGGCATTATAAATGTCAGTTGTTGGGAAGAAAATAGGAAAGCCCAAGTACTAAAGAGACCACACACACACACACACACACACACACACACACACACAAAGCACTCAGTATATATTCTTGCTTCTTCTATGGGAGAGAACAAAATTTGAATAAGTAATCCCTAAGATCAGTATTCTCCATCGCTCAGTCATGTCCAACTCTTTGGGACCCCATGGACTGCAAATGCCAGGCTTTCCTGTCCATTACCAACTCCTGGAGCTTACTTAGACTCATGCCTATGGAGCTGGTGATGTCATCCAACCATCTCATCCTTTGTCGACCCCTTCTGCTTTTGCCTTCAATCTTTCCCAGCATCAGGGTCTTTTCCAATGAGTCAGTTCTTCGCATCAGGTAGCCAAAGTAGTGGAACTTCAGCTTCAGCTTCAGTTCTTCCAATGAATAGTCAGGACTGGTTTCCTTTCAGATGGACTGGTTGAATCTCCTTGCAGACCAAGGGACTCTCAAGAGTCTTCTCCAACACCACAGTTCAAAAGCATCAATTCTGCATTCAGCTTTCTTTATGGTTCAACTCTCACATCCATACATGACTACTGGAAAAACATATAGCTTCGACTAGAAGGAACTTTGTAGGCAAAGTAATGCCTCTGCTTTTTAATATGTTATCTAGGTAACAACCACAAGAGTGGTGTCATCTGCTTATCTGAAGTTATTGATATTTCTCCTGCTATCTTGATTCCAGCTTGTGCTTCATCCAGCTCAGCATTTCGCATGATGTACTCTGTGTATAAGTTAAATACCCAGGGTGACAATATGCAGCCTTGAGGTACACCTATCCTAATTTGGAACCTGTCCATTGTTACATGTCTGGTTCTAACTGTTTATTCTTGACCTGCATGCAGAAATCTCAGGAGGCAGGTAAGGTGGTCTGGTATTCCCATCTCTTTAAGAATTTTCCACAGTTTGCTGTGATCCACACAGTCAAAGGCCTTGGCATAGTCAATAAAGCAGAAGTAGATGTTTTCCTGGAACTCACTTGCTTTTTCCATGACCCACTGGATGTTGGTAATTTGATCTCTGGTTCCTCTGCCTTTCTAAATCCAGCTGTATATCTTGGAAGTTCTAAGTTCACATACTCTTGAAGCCTGGCTTGGCGAATTTTGAGCATTACTTTGCTAGCGTTTGAGATGAGTGCAGTTATGCAGTAGTTTGAACATTCTTTGGCATTGCCTTTCTTTGGGATTGGTATGAAAACTGTCATTTTCTGGTCCCATAAAGGCAAAATGGTTGTCTGAGGAGGCCTTACAAATAGCTGAGAAAAGAAGAGAAGCTAAAGGCAAATAAAACAGTAAAGATATGCCCATCTGAATGTAGAGTTCTTGAGAATAGCAAGGAGAGATACGAAAAGCGTCCTCAGTGGTCAATGCAAAAAAAATAGAGGAAAACAATAGAATGGGAAAGACTATAGATGTCTTCAAGAAAATTAGAGATACTAAAGGAAGTTTTCATGGAAAGATGGGCACAACAAATAGTGATTGCAGCCATGAAATTAAAAGACGCTTGCTCCTTGGAAGGAAAGTTATGACCAACCTAGATAGCATATTAAAAAGCAGAGACATTACTTTGCCAACAAAGGTCTGTCTAATCAAGGCTATGGTTTTTCCAGTGGTCATGTATGGATGTGAGAGTTGGACTGTGAAGAAAGTTGAGCACCGAAGAATTGATGCTTTTGAACTGTGGTATTGGAGAAGACTCTTGAGAGTCCCTTGGACTGCAAGGAGATCCAACCAGTCCATCCTAAAGGAGATCAGTCCTGGGTGTTCATTGAATGGACTGATGCTAAAGCTGAAACTCCAATACTTTGGCCACCTCACGCAAAGAGTTGGCTCATTGGAAAAGACCCTGATGCTGGAAGGGATTGGGGGCAGGAGGAGAAGGGGACGATGGAGGATGAGATGGCTGGATGGCATCACTGATTCGATGGACATGAGTTTGAGTAAACTCCGGGAGTTGGTGATGGACAGGGAGGCCTGGCGTGCTGCGAATCATGGGGTCACAAAGAGTCGGACATGACTGAGTGACTGAACTGAACTGAACTGAAGGGCCAAAATGGTATGGACTAACAGAAGCAGAAGGTATTAAAAAGAGGTGAAAGAACACACAGAAGAATGATACAAAATAGATCTTCAGTTTAGTTCAGTTCAGTCACTCAGTTGTGTCCGACTCTTTGTGACCTCATAGACGGTAACCCTCTAGGCTCCTCTGTTCATGGGATTCTCCATGCAAGAATACTAGAGTGGATTGTCATTTCCTTCTCCAGGGGATCTTCCCAACCCAGAGATCGAACCCCCATCTCCTGTGACTTCTCATTGAAGGTGTATTTTTTATAGTTGAGCCACTGGGGAAACCCATGGTTGAAAATATTTGTGACCAAATAAGTGTATATCCCTTCCATGAAAAGCCTTACTTCCCATGTCAGACCATCTAGGGACTGTGACATATGTATCAAGAAGTAATGAATCTTCTGAAAGATAGAACAGGTAAACTCAACCCACCCCTTGCCCTCAGAACAACAATCTACCCCAACAATGGACATGAACCTTGCTCAAACACTCCACTGGAAAATGATACAGATCTTTGCTGTTTTATTAGCCATTAACAAGTTGTAGTTGTAAGAATGAGCGTGGCCAGTGAGGAAATTTCCTTTAGATAACCTCAACTTTTTAGAGGGGAAGCTTTGAACAAACCAGGAAATAAACAGAATGTAATCATTATTGTCACATTGATTTAGCTCCAGAAGCTGTGGCATTAACACTCATAAAAGCAGCTAAATCAGCCCACAAATTGCATCATGTGATTTGTCATGCAGGGAATTCACATGCAAAGAAGAGGTGTAGAATTGACTCAAGTTGCCTAGGAGAAATTTTAAGTTTAATTTCTTTTAGGTTTCTATTGGGGTATTTAACTTGCTTTGGGAAAATGTCACTCTTACTTATTACTTCAGTCTCTCTTGCCAAAGAGACTCCAGTTAATGCCCCAGCAGGGATTGCACCATGAGCCCCATTTTTCAAGGGCTTTCTAATGCAGTCATAAAAATTGGATCTGGATGCAAGCTTGTCCCAATTGTGGTGCACTTTCTAGCTTGTTTGTTATAACCAGATGTATTTAAATTTTGTTCAGCTGCTTTTGAAGGTGGAAGGAAAATGACATTTTCTGCTTTTGAGATGAATTTTGGCAACTTTGGGAATCTAAAGGGAGTCTGATTTTAAAATTAAACATGAACTTTTAGATTCCATTAGGTCCAAACTCTTGATCTGGGGCCACTGCCTATGGACATTTCTATTAACAAGCAAACAGAAAATAAAACCCAGTGGAAATCATGCAGTTAAAAAGAATCTGATAATTCAGTTCCATTCCAGGCCTATGCTAATATTCAGCCAATTGTGGAATGCCTTGACCTCTGTGGAAGATGCATTCGGGTTCTGTGCAGCATCAGATTGGGAGTTTGGGCCCAGATACAATTTTTATTAGAAATTGAGAGGCAGGCATAATGAGGACGGGGGGATTTTGATCACAAAAGAAATGTATAGGAGGAAAATAAAAGCAAATTACTATCAGCCAAGTGATATGAGAGCCTACTATGTGTTCAAAACACTAACTAGAGCTTCTTCTGAGAGTGGGCATAGCTATTGTGGAAGATGTAAACAATGCAAGCAATGGATGCAAACATGAAAAAGATGGCTGGAAGTCTGAATATGTCAATATGTGCTGCAGACAAATGTTCAAATACAGAAGGGCTCACTTTTACTGTAGAAAAGATGTCATGGGGTGAAATTTTCCTAGCATCATTTCGTTGTTCCTCGAGAAAAGCCTGAACTAATCCTAAGGGATTGGACAGAAGGGGAAGAGAATTGTGGGAGGAGAGACGTGGACTGAGGATGAACTAGACAATTTGAAGGGTCATATCGGTGGGACCAGATGGACTAGATTGTAGAGGGTCTCATGCAAGAAAATAAGACTTGTCACTTGTTCATTTATAATAGGATTTGCAAGGTTAAGGAGAGCTTTTTGAAAGGAAAGGCACTTAAAGTGATGCTTTAGAAGACTGATCTTGCTTTAGTAACCAGGAAGAATGAAATTTAAGCCTGAAGAAAGAGAAGCAGAATAGTCTTTGAATTAACAAAGATCTAAACTTTTATATTTATCAGAAAAAGAAAAGAAGAAGAAGAAAGAAAAAAAAAAAAAGCTTGAAATTGTAGTTTATGTGAGGCATGAGAGGAAAGATAAAGAGAAATAAGAGCTGAGATATGAAAACACTGAGGGACTGGGGCTCTAAAGACCTTGACTTGAAGCTGAGTTTCTCCTCTTCTGAAACTTAGGTGATGGATCTTTCTGTCATTGAGGCCTCAGCTCTAGCATCAAAGTTAGGGGAAGAATACAACTGCTCACTCTTGCTTGTATTTTGAAAAAAAGGAAAACTGGATGATTGCTTCCTAAAGAATTAAGCAATCTATGGTGTGGCAGAGTTTGCTACCTAATGTCCATTCTCTTCTTTACTATGCACGTGGGTATCAGGATAAGAAAAAGCAAAAACTGTTAAAACAACAACATCAATATTAAAAATCCATTTCCTTAAGTTTCTTTGCTAATAAAGAGGCCAATGAGTGTTTTTCCCTCAGATTTATTGAGGTATATTTGACAGTTAAAATTGTATATATTCAAGGTATACAGTGTGATCAGGCTTCCCAGGTGTTGCTAGTGGTAAAGAACTCACCTGCCAACGCAGGAGACATAAGAGACACCAGTTTGATCTCTGGGTCAGGAAGATCCCCTGGAGGAGGTCATGGCACCTCACTCCAGTATTCTTAACTGGATAATCCCATGGACATAGAAGTCTGGTGGGCTACAGTCCATAATGTCACAAAGAGATGGATATGACTGAAATGACTTAGCACTCACACACACATGTAATGTGAGCATTTGATGAATACATACCCAGTCAAAATAATTGCTGTAATCTATTTCTTGGGGTATTTAAATGGCAATTGTTGGGTGGGATGTTCTGGAAAACTCTTTAGCAGGAGTTTATATTCTCAGAAACAGGTGATATTTTCCTCACACCTGCTTCCATTGTCTTGCTGTCTGGAACACAGATATGATAGCTAGAGATCCAGTAGCCATGTTATGATAATAAAGAGAATTGAAGGTGTAAATAATGCATAAGGATGGCAAAGCAGAAAGACAAGTAGAACTTTGATAACTCAAAACCTACCATACCAGCCCAGCACTGCATACTTCTAGATTTTATGTGATAGTCTCTCTCAAGGAAAGTAATTCTTACTGTTATTTTGAGTTATTATGAATATTTCAGTGCATTTCTAATATACACATGGAGAATGCAAGATTTATTAAATGCTTAAATCTTGACAATGTATACATTTTTTATTATATTTTTTGTGATTAAGGACTTCTAAGAAATGGGTTAAATATGCTAAAGCAAAAATCATCTTGTCCCTAGACTTAGTAAACAACAGAAACCCAGTAAGAATTCAAAATGTTTGTAGAATGAATCTGTTGGTGGTTAAATAAATAAATAAATAAATAAATAATTTACTCTTTCTAAATGTGATTAATTCCGTCCTTTCAATACCTGATGTTTGGTGCTGACACTCGTGGCTATCATCACTATCAAATGATAAAGACTCACATTAACCAAATATTGATTATTTTAGATCTTTACTATCTCAATAAACTGAAATGTTTAATTTATTGGATGGGAACATGTTAGAACTTAAAGATACATGAATAAAAATTAATGCCTAGAAAGGAAATGACTAATATACCAAATATTTAAAGAGTACTTAAAATTCATAAGAGAAAGGTTGTTACCAAATAGGAAAAAATGAGACCTAAATGACGAGGTCACAGAAAAAGTGACTTTATATACATATGAAATGATGCTCAGCCCCACATAATATTAAACATTGGCATAATAAAAAATAATTACCTTTAACTTTCAATATTCAGAAAAACAAATATCTAAAAATTGACCTAGATTTAGGGAAATATATGCTCTTATTTCTCAGTAGGAATACAGTTTGGTGTAGCCAATTTACTGAGCAATTTTGCCGCATCTACGCTGAGAATAAACTTACCCATTGACCCATTAATTTCATCCAAAGGACTTTTTAAATACAAATATACTTGCATATATGCACAGAGATGTAAATGCAAAATTTGTTATTGATTTTTTTTAAAGGACATGAAGTATCCTTTATTTCCTCTGAGTTCCCTCTAGTTATCAATTTATGAACATTTTATTTACATAATGAATACTAAGAAAACTATAAAAGGTGGTTTTCTTTAAGTTGTAAGGTGGAAGGATCCAGAAGATAAATTAAGTAAGAACAACATAAACCTGTATGTTTATTTGTTTTTAATGCATAAAACAATCATTGGCTTCTGTTCTTCATCTTCTTAATGTCATAAATGGAAATCTTACTCTCAATCCAGTTATTTAGCAAATTTTTTCAGTTAGAAGAGGGTATTAGAATGGTTCAAAGCAGTTTAGCCCCACTATTGGAGGGGGGAAAAAAAGTGATCTTTTACACTGACATTTTCTATCACTTTCCTATGGGGCCCATTGCAATGTAATGTTTAATACCTGAGCTGGGAATCTAGTTCACAAGCAGGTCCTAATAATATGAGAAAGCAGGCTCTAGTTACTCTGATGAATACTTTATCTGGTTCATGGGGAAATTAAATTCTCCTTGTCCTTGGGCTGATCAGATCAGGCCCATGAGATGTTGTGTATCTTTTTTAGCCAAAACACCAGCAAGGTTATTGGTCATTAAATTATCTACCCCATAGTCCAAACTGTTATTTCATTTAAACATGTCCTACAGTAGTGAATCCCACAGACCTATTATCACTATATTTAAGGTTATTGCCTTTCATTTGTTTCAAATTTACCAGCCCTTCTGCATTGCCCCTAGTATCTTATTTTCCTGCTGTACCAAAGTACAATAAAATTTTCTTCCCTTTTGTGCTGTCAGCTTGCTTATATTACTTTCCTAGAGTGCTAATGACTCTATATTTCATTACCTAGAGTGTTCTTTTACCTTGTCCCCAAGTTTCCTTATTTCAGTCCAGGATATCTATCTCTTGGTAGATAATTTCAGGTTTCAGTTGTGGACCTACTCCAGGTTACATAGTTCATGACAATGACAGATACCTATAACAAAGGGTGACCTTGGAAATGACTGAAATTTTAATTTTTCTTGAAGGTGATCTAAAATGCCAAAAGGCAAAATATGATTTGGAAGTTTCACACAACTGTGGAAAAATTTTTTGTTTATTCTTTTTTTTTTTTTTTCTATAGACCAATGTTTAAAAGATAAAGACGCATAATAGCAGAGAGGGAAGAAAAAAAGTAGTCTTTGAAGTGAGGCAGAGCTGGTTTTGAATCTCTGTCCTACTCTACCCAATAGTATCACATTGGAAAATTTATATAAACTCCATGAGCTCTTGTTTGCTGTGTAAAATAGGTATCATGATGAAGACTCATCAAGTCATTCAACCCAACACAAAACAGGTGCTCAATAAATCAATATCTTATTATTTAAATAGAGAATCAATATTTCCTTATAAAGATAAAGTTTTATTTTGGGGGCAGAAATAGTTGAGAAAATCAGACTACATGAACTATGTAAAGATTTGGGAAATATCATGTATTAATTGGCAAAACAAATATAATTTTATTATATACAGTTTTATCCTAATATTGACTTATGTTTAAAAATAGATAAATAAGCATGAGTCAAAGAAAAAAAATAATCACATGATATTCTGAATGAATAACATAGTATAGAAGAAGAAATACTGGCAATAAATAAAGGTAGAATCACGTTTGACTCAATGGCTCTGTGCTCAGTCATGTCCAACTCTTTGCAACCCTTTGGACTCCAGTCGGCCAGGCTCCTCTGTCCATTGGATTTTCCAGGAAAAAATATCGGACGGGTTGCCATTTCCTCCTCTAGGGGATCTTCCTGACCCAAGGATCGAACATGAGTCTCTTGTGACTCCTGCGTTACAGGCAGATTCTTTACCTGCTGTGCCATCAGAGAAACCCACTAAACTATTGACTAATTAAGAAAACCTCTGTTTTTTCATCTGTTAAATTGAAATGTTAAATGATAATTTCCCTTTTTGCATTTCTTTTTCTTGGGGATGGTCTTGATCACTGCGTCTTGTACAATGTCACGAACCCCCGTCTGTAGTTCTTCAGGTACTCTGTCTATCAGATATAATCCCTTGAATCTATTTGTCACTTCCACTGTATAATCATAAGGGATTTGATTTAGGTCATAAATGAATGGTCTAGTGGTTTTCCCTACTTTCTTCAATTTAAGTCTGAATTTTGCAATAAGGAGTTCATGATCTGAGCCACAGTCAGCTTCGAGTCTTGTTTTTGCTGACTCTATAGAGCTTCTCCATCTTTGGCTGCAAAGAATATAATCAATCTGATTTCAGTATTGACCATCTGGTAATGTCCATGTTTAGAATCTTCTCTGGTATTGTTGGAAGAAGGTGTTTGCTATGACAAGTACATTTTCTTGGCAGCTAAAGGCAAAGGAGAAAAGGAAAGATGTACCCCTTTGAATGCACAAAGAATGGCAAGAAGAGATAAGAAAGCCTTCCACAATTAACAATGCAAAGAAATAGAGAAAAGTAATAGAATAGAAAAGACTAGGGATCTCTTCAAGAAAAGGAGAGATACCAAGGGGATATTTCATGCAAAGATGCGCACAATAAAGGAGAGAAATGCTATGGACCTAACAGAAGCAGAAGACATAAAGAAGAGGTGGCAAGAATACACAGAAGAACTATGCAAAAAAGATATTCATGACCCAGATAACCATGATGGTGTGAGCACTCACCAAGAGTCAGATTTCCTGGAATGAGAGGTCAAAAGGGCCTTAGGAAGCATGATGTCAAAGAAAGCGAGTGGAGGTGATGGGATTCCAGTTGAGCTATTTCAAATCCTAAAAGACTATGCTGTGAAAGTGCTGCACTCAATATGCCAGCAAATTTGAAAAACTCAGCAGTGGCCACAGGCCTGGAAAAGGTCAGTTTGCAATCAAATTCCAAAGAAAGGCGATGCCAAAGAATGTTCAAACTACTGCACAATTGTACTCACCTCACAGATTAGCAAAATTATGCTCAAAATTCTCCAAGCCAGGCTTCAACAGTACCTGAACTGTGACTTCCAGATGTTCAAGCTGGATTTAGAAAAGGAAGAGGAACCAGAGATCAAATGGCCAACATCTGTTGAATCATGGAAAAGGAAAAGAGTTCCAGAAAAACATCTACTTTTGCTTTATTGACTATGTCAAAGACTTTGACTGTGTGGACCACAACAAACTTTGGAAAATTCTTAAAGAGATGGGAATATCAGACCACCTGGCCTGCCTCCTGAGAAGTCTGTATGCAGGTCAAGAAGCAACAGTTAGAAGTGAACATGGAACAATAGACTGGTTCCAAATTGGTAAAGGAGTACATCAATGCTGTATATTGTCACCATGTGTATTTAAGTTATATGCAGAGTACATCATGCGAAATGCTGGGCTGGATGAGGCACAAGCTGGAATCAAGATTGCTGGGAGAAATACCAATAACCTCAGATATGGAGATGATACCACCCTTATGGCAGAGAATAAAGAACTAAAAGCCTCCTGATGAATTGGAAGGAGGAGAGTGAAAAAGTTGGTTTAAAAGTCAACATTCAGAAAACTAAGATCATGGCATCTGGTGCCATCACTTAATGGCAAATAGATGGGGAAACAGTGGAAACAGTGAGAGATTTTATTTTCTTCGGCTCCAAAATCACTGTAGGTGGTGACTGAAGCCATGAAATTAAAAGATGCTTGCTCCTTGGAGGAAAAGCTATAACCAACCTAGACGACATATTAAAAAGCAAAGACATTACTTTTTCAACAAAGTTCCATCTAGTCAAAGCTATTGTTTTTCCAGGAGTTATGTATGGATATGACAATTGGACTATGAAGAAAGCTGAGTGCAGAAGAATTGATGATTTTGAATGGTGGTGTTGGAGAAGACGTTTGAGAGTCTCTTGGACACCAAGGAGATCACACCAGTCAATTCTAAAGGAAATCAGTCCTGAATGTTCATTGGAAGGACTGATGCTGAAGCTGAAGCTCCAATATTTTGGCCACCTGATGCAAAGAACTGACTCATTGGAAAAGACCCTGATGCTGGAAAACATTGAAGGCTTCGAATCTTACATTCAGCTCTTTGATCCATTTTGAGGTAATTTTTGCAAATGATTAAAATAGTGATCCAGTTTTATTTTTTTGCAAGTAACTGAACAATTTTCTCAGACTTTTTATTGAAGATATTGTCGCTTTGTATTTATATCTTCTTTGTTGAAAACTAACAGTCCATATATTTGTTTATTTATTTCTGGACTTTAAGTTCTGCTATATTGATCCATGTGTCTTTTCTGGTCCAGCACTGTACTTTTTAAATTTCTATACTCTTATAGTATAGTTTGAAATCAGAGGACATGACCGTCAGGTTTGTTCTTTCTCCACAAAATTATTTCAGTTACTTGGGATATTTTGCATTTCCAAAAAAAGGATAGAATTATTTTTGCTAGTTCTATGAAATATACCTTTGGAATTTTGACATGGGTTACATTGACTCTGTAGTTGGCTTTCAATAGTAGGAATATTTTAACAATGCTAATTCTTCCAATCCATGAGCTCAACATATCTTCCCATTTATTTGTATCTTGATTTCTTTTACATATATAATTTTCAGTTTATAGGTGTTTCATATCCTTGGGTAAACTAATTCCTATGTATCTTAATTATTTTTGATGAAATTGTGAACGAGATTGTCGTCTTAATTTCTTTTTCTAATGGTTTGTTATTATAGAAACACAAGAGACGTTTGTATATTGATTTTGTATACTGTTACTGTACTGAATTAATTTATTTACTGAGTTCTTATAGGCTTTTGGATGTGTTTTTAGGATTTTCTGTATGTAGTATTATGTCATCTGCAAATGGTGACAGTTTTAGTGTGTGTTTGTTTTGATGTGTTTTGTTTTCCTTAATTGCTGTGGCTAGGATCTCCAACACTATGTTGAATGAAAGTGGGCACCCCTTGTCCTATTCCTATTTATATTCTTATACAAAAATCTTTTAGATTTTCACTATTGAGTAAAACTTTAGCTGTGGTTTTCACATATATTTATTAAACTGAGGTATGTTCCCTCTCTACTCTTTGTTGAGAGTTTTTAACACAAATAGATTTTATCACATATTGAATTCTATCAAATACATTGTCTGCATCTGAGATGATTATATATTTTTTTATTCTTTATTTTGTTAAATGCTATATTGTATAGATTGATTTGCAAATATTGAATCATCCTTGCTTCTGGGATATATCTTACTTGATCAAAGTGTATGATCCTTTTAATGTATTATTGGATTCAGTTGCTAATAATTTGCTGAAGAATTTTACACCTATGTTCATTAAGAATGTTGGCCTATAATTTTATTTTATTTAACTTTTCTTGTTGTATCTTTGTCTGGTTTTTGTTGTCAGGGTAGTACTGGATTCACAAAATGTGTTTGAATAGTTTCCTTCTTTTTAAACTTTTTGGAAGAGTTTGAGGAAATAATGATTATATCTTTTCTGAATTGTTTTATAGGATAGAATTCACCAGTGAAGCCATTTATTCTTGGGCTTTTGTTTGTTGGGAGATTTTTTATTTCTGTTTCAATCTTTTTACTAAGAATGAATCTATTCAAATTTTCTATTTCTTTGTAGTTCAGTCTTAAAAAGTTGCATAGTATAAGAATTTGTCTATTTCTTCTAAGTTGCCGCCTTTGTTGGAGTATAGTTGTACATAGTGATTTCATGATGATCCCTTGTATTCCTGTGTTATCAGTGGTAACCATTCCTCTTTCATTTCCTATTCTATTTATTTAAGTTCTCTTATTTCTCCTTGGTTAATTCAGATAATTTTATTTCTTCAGTCATCCTTTTTTGTTTGTTTGTTTGTTTGTTCAGTAGTATGCTGCAGTTTTTTTTTTTTTTAATCATTTCTTTCACTTGTGGTTGATTTCTAATTGTAGACCATTGTAGTCAGAGAAGATGCTTGATATGATTCCAATATCTTACATTTATTGAAACTTACTTTGAGCCCCAACATTTTATTTGTGCTTGAAAATGTTTCTATGTGCGTTTGAGAAGGACACATATTCTGCTGTTTTTAAATATAGTGTTTATATATCTGTTAAGTCATTCTAGTCTGAGTCATATATGTTCAAAGCTTTCTTACTAATTTTCTGTCTGAATGACCTGTACATTGATGGAAGGATGCTGTCAGAGTCTCATGCTATTGTTGTATTGCTTTCAAGCTTTTCCTTAAGTGCATTAATATTTTACATATTTTGGTGCCCTTCTGTTGGGTGCTTAAGCATTTGTAAATGTTATATCTTCTTTCTGGACTATTATTATGCAACATTTTTCTTTGTTTTCAATGCCAGTCTTTGTTATAAGGTATATTTTGTGTGATTTGAATAGAAGTACTTCAGATTTCATTTCATTTCTATTGGTATGAAAGAATTTTTTTCCATCCCTTTACTATTTGTTTCTGTAGGCATATATATATTAGTTTTTCCTCTTCTTCTTCTTCTTCTTCTTTTATTTTAATCTATTGAGCAACTCTACATCTTTTGATTGGTGAATTGGGTCCATTTATAGTTAACATGGGGCTTCCCTGGTGGCTGAGTCAGTAAAGAGTCATCCTGCAATGCAGGAGTCGCAGGTTTAATCTCTGAACTGGAAGATCCCCTGCAGAAGGAAATGGCAACTTACTCCAGTCTTCTTACCTGGGAAGTCCCATGGACAGAGGAGCCTGGTGGGGTTGCAAGAGTCAGATATGACTTATCAACTAAACCACCACCACCACCACTATAGTTAACTTAATTGTTTAGTTATCTGCTTGTTGTTATTTATTGTTTTTCTGACATTTTTTGTAGTTTATGTCTGTTCTTTTTTTTTTTCTTTCTTTCTTCCTTTGGGTTTGGTAATTTTCTTTAGTGTTATGTTCAGATTCCTTTCTCATGTTCTCTTCTGTATATATTATGAGTAATTTTTTTTTTCTTGTGACTACTATAAAACTTACATATACCCTGTGTAAATAGCAGTCTGTTTTAACTTGGTAGCAACTTAAATTTGATAACATTCTAAAGCTTTATATATTTGTTTCCTTTTCCATGTTTTACACTTTCTATGACACATTTTTTTTTCATCATTTTTAATGTATTCCTTAACTAATTATTGCATTTTAGTCATTCTTACTGGTTTTGTCTTTAAACTTTATTCTAGTTTTCAAGTGATTCATCCACTAACTTTTTAATATATTTATACTTTCCAGTAAGAATTTTACTTTTGTATATTTTGTTATTATTAATCAATTTTATATATGTTCAACTTAAAGAAATCCTTTTAATTTTTCTTGTAGGACCAGTTTATTGATGATGAACTGGTTTTGCTTATCTGGGAAACTCTTAATCTCTCCTCCATTATGAATGATAAAATTTCAGGGTAGAGAATTTATGATTGGAAGTCATGCCACTCTCTCTGGCCTTTAAAGTTTTTGCTGAAAACCCTGCTTTTAGCCTTATGAGGCTTTCCTTGTATGCAACAAGTCATTTTTTTCTTGCTTCTTTTAGAATTCTATTTTTATTCTTAACTTTTACTATTTTAATTATAATGTTTCTTGTTGAATATCCCTTTGGTTTCATCTTATTTGGAACTCTCTGGCTCCCTGAACCTGGGCTTTCTTACCCTAGGTTCCAGAAGTTTGTAGCCACTATTCCTTCAAATAGTTTTTCTGACCCTTTCTCCCTCTTCTTTTTCTGGAATCCCAGTAATATAAATGTTATTCCATTTGCTATTTCCTCAAATGTCCAAGGAAGTGTATCTTTATTTTGTATGTTCTTTTTTCATTTTGCTGCTCTGCCTGGGTTAGCCCTATTGCTTTATCTTCCAACTTACTGATTTATTTTTCTAACTCACCCACTCTACTATTTAAACCTTCTAATGTATTTTTCAGTGCAGTTGTAGCTTTATTTGGTACTTCTTTGTTGAATTTCTCCCTGTGTTTATCTGTTTTTCTCCTAAGCCACTTTATGGTCATGAATTTTAATTCTTTATTATGTAGATTGCTTATCTCCACTTCATTTTGTTCTTTTTCTGAAATCTTGTCTTATTCATTCAGTTGCAACATATTCCTCTATATTTTCATTTTACCCAAATCTCTGTACTTGTTTCTACATATTTTACACATTAGGTAATCAGCTACCTTTCCCAATCATGTGGAAGTGGCCTTATATAGATGTCCTTTGAGGCAATCCAACCTAACTACTAGAGCCTGGCACTCAAGAGGTGTTGCCTATGTGGGCTCCATACCTCTGTGGGCTCCATGTGCCTTCCCGTTATGGTGGAGCTGCAGCTGTTGCTGTGGCACACTGGTGGATGGGACCGGCCTGTATGATGACCACTGCACTGCACTGGTGGGCCAGGCTTGCCCCTAGCCCAGCGTATGGTCAGCCACATCTGCTGTGGGACAGACTGCCCAGCCAACCAGGAGACTCTGTCAAGGTGCCTGGGTAAGCAGGGCTCTCACTAGAGCTGGCCCCCTGGCCCTAATAGGTTAGAGGGAGAATTATAAAATGGCTCCCACTGGGGTCTCAGGTGCTAGGGAGCATCCCAACTGATTCTTGACTTTCTGGAAGAAGGCTTCAAGATTAGTAAGTCGGTCCCCTTCACTATGTTTTGTGAGTTTTTCAATATGGTAATTGTGTGCTGTTTTTCAAGTTGTGTGATATCTGTGTGTGAATCCTTTAAGAGCATGTTTTTCATTCTCTGCAGTTCTATAGCTTTCCTGAATGTATTCTCTATTGGTTTTCAAAGACAGTTGTTTGGAGGGTTCATTTCTCTCATGCAGGATCCACAGTTTTGGGTGCATAAGGGCTCAGGTGGTAAAGAATTTGCCTGCTATGTAGGAGACATGGGTTCAATCCCTGGGTTGGGAAGATTCCATGAAGAAGAGAAAAGCTACCCACTCCAGTATTCTAGCCTAGAGAATTCCATGAACTGTATATTTCATGGGGTCACAAAGAGTCGGTCATGACTGAGTGGCTTTCACTTTCACTTTGCTTTCAACGTGGAGCTCAAATTCCCTCTGCCTGAGAGAAGATCCGTCTGTACCTTTGTGATCCTTCTTGATTGTGAGACAACAACACGATTCGATTTCTGGGTTAGAAAGATATGCTGGGGAAGAGATAAGCTACCCGCTCCAATATTCTTGGGTTTCCCTTGTGACTCAGCTGGTAAAGAATCTGCTTGCAATGTGGGAGACGTGGGTTTGATCCCCGGGTTGGGAAGATCCCCTGGAGAAGGGAATGGGCTACCCACTCCAGTATCCAGGCCTGGAAAATTCTATGGATGGTATGGGTTCGCAGAGTCAGACACAACTGAGCAACTTTCACTTTCACTTTTCACAGCTGAGATGTAGGTTTTATCTTTGGTAAAACCATATCTCTGCCTCTCCTGCCCCTTTTAACTTCTGTTGTAGATTCTCTGCTCATCTAGATTTCAGGTACCTTTCAGAGGGAATTATTACATATGAAGCTGTAGATTTGTTGTGTTGGTGGAAGGAGGTGAGCTCAGGATCTTCCTATGGGCCATCTTCAGCTCTCCCCTACTCTGTTTCCTTCCTTGTACAGAGATATCTATTCTAGTTGGCAAGTATCTTGAAATCAGAACTGGAATTAAGATGAGGACAGTGAGCTACCTAAGGTGCAAAAGTTAAGAAGGTATTAACTGTAAAACTGAAAAATTTGGTGTGAAAATTTAAAAATGCTACTCATTCTCTTGACACAACTGAGACCATCCTGTTCAAAAATGTGCGTTTCCCCCCCCCCCCACCCCAAATTTCAATTGGATCTAAAATCCCATTAGTTGGATTGGTCATAGAAGAGGGAGGGTGATTATTACTTTTCTCTCAACAATCTGGTTAGTACTTCCTGGAAGACATTGTGAGAGACCATTATCATTTGTAATGAATGCAATTTTCTGCTCCTCTTCATGTTCCCTTGTGATTCCCAATGGTCATTCAAAAATATTCTTTGAGGTCTCCTAGGGTCCGATAGTAAAGATATGTATCTTCATGTCAATTAAAGATACTAAAAAACATTTGTAGTGTTTGCTTTAAACAATCTACATGGCTAAAGTAACTTTCTCTGCTTTCTCCAATATCACATCACCTGAAAAAAAAAAAAAAATGAAAGAAAAAAGTCAGGCTAGCATTCTTATTTGGAGAAGGCAATGGCACCCCACTCCAGTACCCTTTCCTGGAAAATCCCGTGGATGGAGGAGCCTGGTAGGCTGCAGTCCCTAGGGTCACTAAGAGTCGGACACGACTAAGTGACTTCACTTTCACTTTTCACTTTCACTCATTGGAGAAGGAAATGGCAACCCACTCCAGTGTTCTTGCCTGGAGAATCCCAGAGACGGGGGAGTCTGGTGGGCTGATGTCTATGGGGTCACACAGAGTTGGACACGACTGAAGTGACTTAGCAGCAACTTAGCAGCAGCGTTCTTATTGGTGGATTTGTTCTTAATTTTCACATTGAGAGAACTTCAGGAGCTTGATAGGATGACTCCCATGAAGAAGATAAGGAGAGACAAATATCAAAACGTCATCAAACCAGAAACAGTAAAACATCATCAGATTTTCAACCATATCTAGTTGATAAAATGCTTTGATTAGGTATTGAAAACAATCTGTGCAAATGTAAGCCCTTATTTTCAATAAAATATGATATGAGAGAAATTGAAGTCATGTGGTAACACTATGTACATGGTTGGGGTTATTAACACAATCAGGTGATTCTGATCCATTGCATTATACATATAGGATCATTAAATACATTAAAGATACCCCATTGCTAACTTGATCTGAAGGCCAGTAATAATCCTATGAACAGAGAAATTAAGTTCAAGTGACAACCATGCTAAGGTAACTTTATACTGTTAACTAATTAATTAGAAAATCTTTAATGAACTTTGTGATACACAAGCCCTTACATCATATAGTGGAGGACTTAATGATTGGGGTGGGGACCTGGAAGGGTTAGGCATATGAGGCCTGGCATCCTTCCAGGGACAATGGTTAACCCCTGCTAAGTTAAAAAATTTCTCAAGCTTGCATATGTACTCAGGTGTATCAGAAAGAATATGTGAATCAATACAATGAACATTGATCAACTTCCTGGAGCTCTCAATTTTTAGCATAAAAAATTTAAGAATGTGAACTCAGAAGTAACTTTAAACATTTTTATATTACAACAAACACCAATATATTATGAAATAAAATGCAAGATATGCATGTGTTTATAAGATAAAACGGGAGACTTCAAAGAAATTTCACACTTGCTATAGGCCAGTTAAGTCTAGATCCCAGAGCCGTGGGCAAACACATCATTTTCTCTGTGCTGATATGGAAAAATCACTGAAAAAGTTGGAGAAGTACTTTCCCTAAATAGGTTTGTTTTGTGGAGTCTTTCTTAGTCCATTAGCACTAGGTGGGGAAAAATAACTTTGCCATTGAAATTGATTGCTTAATTAGTGAAATTTTTAATAATTTCAGGCTGAGCTATCACTCAAGATTTAACAAAAAATATGACATTCTAGCTTCTCCCAAAATAGATGACAAAGTAGATCCTGATTTTGGTGTCACTAACTAAACCCCTAATAAACCTAAAATTTCTGAAAAAAGAGTCCCCCTCCCCCACTCACTGTGCCTCTGAAATAGGACTAGGTATATCCAGATTTAGGGTAGCAGATGCAAGTCAAGTGTTATAAATTAAATGTCTCTTTCAGAAAAGCACATCCTATCCCTAGGAATGTGTTACTTCAGGCGATAGAGAGAAAGCCTGTCCCATAGTAACAGACAAGGTATTAAGTCTTAGTTATAGGACAAGAAAGGAAAAAGGACAAAAGGAAAGATATACCCATTTGAAGGCAGAGTTTCAAAGAATACACAAGAGATTTAAGAAAGTCTTCCTCAGTGAACAGCACAAAGAAATGGAGGAAAACAATAGAATAGGAAAGACTAGAAATCTCTTCAAGAAAATTAGAGATACCAAGAGAATATTTCATGCAAGTTCAGTTCAGTCACTCACTTGTGTCCAGTTTTTTGCGATCCCATGAACCGCAACACATCAGGCCTCCCTGTCCATCACCAGCTCCTGGAGTTTACCCAAACTCACATCCATTGAGTCCGTGATGCCATCCAACTATCTTTACCTCTATCATCCCCTTCTCCTCCTGCCTTTAATCTTTCCCAGCATCAGAGTCTTTTCAAATGAATCAGATCTTCGCATCCAGGTGGCCAAAGTATTGAAGTTTCAGCTTCAACATCAGTTCTTCCAATGAATATTCAGGACTGATTTCCTTTAGGATTAACTGGTTGGAGTTCCTTGCAGTCCAAGGGACTCTCATGAGTCTTCTCCAACACCCCAGTCCAAAAGCATCAATTCTTCAGCACTCAGCTTTCCTTAAAGATGGGCACAATAAAGGAGAGAAATGATATAGACCTAAAAGAAGCAGAAGATATTAAGAAAAGCTGGCAAGAATACACAGAAGAACTATACAAAAAAGATCTTCATGACCCAGATAATCACAATGGTGTGTTCACTCACCTAGAGCCAAACATTCTGCAATGTGAAGTCAAGTGGGCCTTACAAACCATCACTATGAGCAAAGCTAGTGGAGATTATGGAATTCCAGTTAAGCTATTTCAAATCCTAAAAGATGATGCTGTGAAAGTGCTGCACTCAATACGCCAGCAAATCTGGAAAACTCAGCAGTGGCCACAGGACTGGAAAAAGTCAGTTTTCATTCCAATCCCAAAGAAAGGCAATACCAAAGAATACTCAAACTACCACACAATTGCCCTCATCTCACACACTAGTAAAGTAATGCTCAAAATTCTCCAAGTGAGGCTTCAACAGTACATGAACCATGAAATTCCAAATGTTCAAGCTGGATTTAGAAAAGGAAGAGGAAGCAGAGATCAAATTGCCAACATCCATTGGGTAATCAAAAAAGCAAGTGTTCCAGAAAAATATCTACTTCTGCTTTATTGACTATGCCAAAGCCTTTGACTGTGTGGATCACAACAAACTGGAAAATTCTTAAAGAGATGGCAATACCAGACCACCTGACCTGCCTCCTGAGAAATCTGTATGCAGGTCAAGAAGCAAGAGTTAGAACTGGACATGGAACAACAGGCAGGTTCCAAATCAGGAAAGGAGTACATCAAGGCTGTACATTGTCACCCTGCTTATATAACTTATATGCAGAGTACATCATGAGAAATGCCTGATTGGATGAAACACAAACTGGAATCAAGATTGCTGGGAGAAATATCAATAGTCTCAGATATATGGGTGACACCACCCTTATGGCAGAAAGCAAAGAAGGACTAAAGAGCATCTTGGTGAAAGTGAAAGGGGAGATTGGAAAAGTTGGCTTAAAACTCAACATTCAGAAAATTAAGATCATAGTATCTGGTCCCATCACTTCATGGCAAATATATGGGGAAACAATGGAAACAGTGACAGACTTTATGTTTTGGGGCTCCAAAATCACTGCAGATGGTGACTGCAGTCATGAAATTAAAAGATGTTTGTTCCTTGGAAAGAAAGTTATGACCAATCTAGGCAGCATATTAAAAAGCAGAGACATCACTTTTCCAGCAAAGGAAAGTCTGGTCAAAGCTATGGTTTTTCCAGTAGTCATGATGGATGTGAGAACTGGACTATAAAGAAAGCTGAGTGCTGTAGAATTGATGCTTTTGAACTATGGTGTTGGAGAAGATTCTTGACAGTCCCTTGGACAGCAAGGAGATCCAAGAGTGCATCCCAAAGGAAATCAGTCCTGAATATTCATTGGAAGCACGGATGCTGATTGTGAAACTCTGATACTTTGGCCACCTGATGCAAAGAACTGATTAATCGGCAAAGACCCTGATGCTAGGAAAGATTGAAGGCGGCAGGAGAAGGAGATGACAGAAGACAGATGGTTGGATGGCATCACCAACTCAATGGACATGAGTCTGAATAAACTCCAGGAGTTGGTGATGGATAGGTAATCCTGGCATGCTGCAGTCCATAGGGTCGCAAAGAGTTGGACACGAGGGGGTGACTGACCTGAACTGAACTGAACTATAGGACAAGACTGCTTTAAGTCAGGTAGTTGCAACTTCAGCCCTCAAGAAATATCTGACACACTATTTCTGTATGGCTACAAACTAAATGTGGTTTTCACATTTTTGAAATTAAAAAATAAAAAAAAACTCCCCACCTCAATATTTTCCAGATATATGAAAATTACATAAAATTCATATATAATTGCCAAGGTTTTATTTGAATGCAGCCATACTCATTCGGTTTATGTGTTTTCTGTGGTTGCCTTTGTACTACAACAGCAGAGTTGCATAATTATAACAAAAACTAACATAGTTACTGTCTTTTTTTTTTTTTTTTTTTTTTCAGAGAAAACTTTTATCAATCCTTGGTTTAGAGTCTTGCTGCTTAATGTGTAGTCCTAGGACCAATAGCATCAGTATCATCTGGGAGGTTGTTAAAAATGTAAAATCTCAGGTACCACCCCATCTCTGCTAAATCATAACTGAAATCATAGCAAGTTTCATTATTAATTTTTATGCACAATAAAGTTTTGGAATCACTGGGCAAGATCAAAATGACCTTGAAGAAGTGTGTGCTTCTCTGCAACTCCAGCTGGTTAAAGGGTACAAGACAATCGAATCTTAGATCAGGACTATGTGAACTAACGTTCCTCATTGTTACTGAAAATGAAAATAAACTCCATGGTTGCTTTTTGCCCAGGGAAACTTTTTTTTTTTTTTTTATTAAACCAAGATGATATAGAGTGAAGAGCAGATGTCTAGGCTAAAATGATTCCTTCAAAACAGATTTCTCCTAAGAAATACCTTCAGTGGAAGAAGACACTCTTAGATCACCCTTGATCCCAAGATGTTCAGGGTTTGTAGCCCTGATGAAGCTATCTATGCTAGAATATAGCTCTGATAAAGGGTGTCAGAACTCATTAGTTAGACAGGTACCAAAGAAAACCTCATTCAGTATCATCAAGATTTTATTGAGTTTTGAGCTGCCATGAAATCCCTTTTTTGTTGCCTTTTTTACCTATGTGTTCATTTCAACTCCAACAAACACATTCACAAAAACACAGAAATATACACATATAGCACCTGTGGTTGAATTGAACAACCACCAAAATTTATTCTTCCTTTTTAATTCTGTGTGGAAAGAGAAATTTAAAACTTATCTCCACTAGCTATGGAATTATAGAAATGATTTTAAAGTGAGGTCTATTTTGCTATTTTCTAAAACTATAACTGTAGACACTAGTGGACAGAAAGCAGCAAGACTAAGGGAAACAGTTGTTACATGCTTAGAGTGAGATCCCTCTATGTACACCAAGCACTGCTACACATGTCTTGTCTTTGCTGCTACCAGTAAATAAATCCACACAGTATGATGTATGGAACGGCTAAATTTAGCAGGGCCCCAAAAGTCACCAATATTCAGTCTGTGGTAAATGTTCACTGCAATGCTGATGTCCCAGGGGTTTTCTTTTCTGAGGTTCCTTCAAGCTTCACAAGTCTTTTAGAACAATACAGTATCATCTTACTATTGATTTTTAAGTACATACTTACTTGAATGCACACTTAGAGCAGGCATTGTGCTAAATACATTATAGACATTAGATCATTTGATTCCTAAAACACAATGCAGGTAATGTGGGCATCATTACTCTATTATAGACAGGAAGTGACCGAGCCTCAGAAAGATTTTTCAAAAACTTGCTCAAGTCATGGGTACTATGAGAAGAGATAGGCTGAAACCATATATTCTATTTCATTATATTGCCAAACTACTGTGTTCAAAAACTTGCTCAAGTCATGGGTACTATGAGAAGAGATAGGCTGAAACCATATATTCTATTTCATTATATTGCCAAACTACTGTGGTTTCAACCAGAGACGCCATTGAAATATCAAAATGTTTCCGTTCAAGGGCATTCATACCCTCCGCATTGTTTCTAGTCAATGTTCACAAAGGCTTGGTCACATTAGGACACTTCTTTTTTTTTTTTTTTAATTAGTTGGAGGCTAATACTTTACAATATTGTGGTGGTTTTGTCATACACTGACCTGAATCAGCCATGGATTTACATGTGTTCCCCCCCTCCCACCTTCCACTCCACCCGCATTAGAACATTTCTAAACACTATAAAAATATTCTGTTGTTGTTGTTCAATCACTAAGTCATGTCCGACTCTTAGTGACCCTATGGCTTGCAACACGCCAGGCTCCTTTATCCTCCACTATCTCTCAGACTTTGCTCAAGCTCATGTCCATTGAATCAGTGATGCCGTCCAACCATCTTACCCTCTGTTGTTCCCTTCTCCTCCCAACCTTGGTCTTCCTCAGTATCGGGGTCTTTTCCAATGAGTCAGCTCTTCACATCAAGTGACCAAAGTATTGGAGCTTCAGCTTCATATTAGTCCTTCCAATGAATATTCAGGGTCGATTTCCTTTGGGATTTGATGTCCTTGCTGTCCAAGGGACATTCAAGAGTCTTCACCACCACAGTTTGAAAGCATTAATCCTTCAGTGCTCATCTTCTTTATGGTCCAACACATATCCACACATGACCACTGGAAAGACCATAGCTTTGACTGTACAGCCCTTTGTTGGCTACGTGACGTCTTTGCTTTTTAATATACTGTTTTTATTATGTCTATATGTGTCTAATAATCATGTTAGAGCTATCCAAAACAGGATGTTAACGTAAAATCTGCCCTACTCCCACCTAAGGTTGATGTGAATTATTTTTTCTCTTTCTAGACCTTAAGCAGAGACCCTCTATTATCATTAAATATGCGTAAGTTTCAAAGTAAAGATTTATTGAATATTGGCTAAAAGTACAAAAAATACCAAACAAATATAGGGTTTTTCTCTGTTGTGGATTTCATTAATATAAGATGGAGTGAACTAAATTATGTGGGAGATAAAAACATGTAAGAGCAGTAAAGTTTTTTTTCAGTGTTAAATTTGGCTAAATATTTAAACACCTATGTCTTTCTGATGTTTCATAGAAAAAATGAATAATCCCCTAACTCTCATCTTCTGTCCTGAATCAAAAATGCATAAACCTGTGGCTAAGGGACCTTGATTCTCCTGCTGTTCTTAGAATTAGACCTGTTCACTTTACCTTCTTATCCAGTGAGTATTTATCTCTCAAAAGCATGATAATTTTAGTATCAGAATAAAAGAAAAAAAAAAAGTCATTATCATTCTGTGGAACATGGTTCAGTTCAGTTCAGTTCAGTTGCTCAGTCATGTCCAACTCTTCATGACCGCATGGACCACAGCACGCCAAGCCTCCCTGTCCATCACCAACTCCTGGAGTTTACTCAAACTCATCTCCATTGAGTTGGTGATGCCATCCAACCATCTCATCTTCTGTCATCCCCTTCTCCTGCCTTCAATCCTTCCCAGAATCAGGGTCTTTTCAAATGAGTCAGCTCTTCGCATCAGGTGGCCAAAGTATTGCAGTTTCAGCTTCAACATCAGTCCTTCCAATGAACATTCAGGACTAATCTCCTTTAGGATGGACTAGTTGGATCTCCTTGCAGTCCAAGGGACTCTCAAGAGTCTTCTCCAACACCACAGTTCAAAATCATCAATTCTTTGGTGTCAGATTTCTTTATAGTCCAACTCTCACATCCATGCATGATTACTGGAAAAACCATAAGCCTTGACGAGACGGACCTTTGTTGGCAAAGTAATGTCTCTGCTTTTTAATATGGAACATGGTTGCACATTGCCTAATATTGTTCCTTTTGGAAATAGGTATCAGTGACACCATGACCTATAAAGTATGCCCAAAGTAATCATAAGATTCTGCAACCTAATTACAAATTTCTTGAATCCCTGTAAATAAAAATATAAAAAGTCAGAAAAATAATCTTCAAGATGGTAGCTTGAGTTACAAATAAATTTAGAGTGGTCCTGAAATCTGTCGTCTACTTAAAAACATGGACAAATACAAATTGTGTTTCAGTTTCATCATAAAACCATGTGAAAATTGAAAGAGATAATAGAAATAAAGCATTTAGAGTGTCTGGCACACAATAACTGCTCAGTAAATATTAGTTATAGTTTAATAATTATTGGTTATATTCAAGGATTCACTTCATTTTGGTCAATAGCTTTTCATCAAATATTAATGACCTTCAGTATTATTCGGTGGCTTTAGAAAGTGGTAATTAGTCTGCTGTAGGCTGACTAACATGGAAATGAAAGGCAAATATATTCATACTATTCAAATGTGAAAGTCAAGCCCTCTCATGAGGCCTTTCATGGGACACCTACCCTGAGGGCACAGAGTCAGTTTGAATGTCCTTCCCTCCCAGTGGGAGTTCCATTTCTAGGACACAGTGGCCTGTCATTTCTTTGAGAGGAGCCACAGCAGGATTCCTGATTGGGGCTTAATGAACAGCCTTTGGGGAATTTCACATAAGTGGTCATTAATACTTTGCATATTTGCAAGGTGAATCCATCTCATTCTTCAATAGGTCTTCATCACAACAGCCTCTGTGTACTTTCATCTATCTTGCAACAGAAAAGGGGAAAGGGGAATGTCGGGATACATTGCAGCGTGAAAAAGGTCAAATAGATATTCAGAACCCAGAATGGATTATAGGTTGATCCTGATTAAACTGGTTGGTTAGCAGTGCAGAAGGGAAGAGGGGTGATAGGTGTGAGTGAGTGATTATTTTCTGATTAAAATGCATTTGCATATTTGTATTTAAGAAAAAAAAGATTTTAGAAGACAATACCATGCCTTAGCCTTACTTTCTGATGTATTTGTGTTTTACCTAACAAAATCTGTCCTTATCATAATGCTCTCAATATCCTTCATGCGTCATGTGTGTTTTATCTGAACATCATTTCATCAATGCTTTCAAATTTGTTTACATAAAAGTCTACAACACAGTCCCTGTGATTTTAAAAATTCTGTTTGTTTCAACTGTTATGTCAATAAAAATTAATCAGTCAATCTAAGAAAGAAATGGAAAATTTTACTTCAGCCAAGTTTGAGGATTATAATCCAGGATTGGCATCTCAGAAAGCTCTGAGAGCTGTTCTGCTCCCTTAGAAGTCAAGGTACAGTTATGTAATTTTATTTTTGAGACAGAAGGCTGTACATCAAATGAAATATTATTGACAGCTTACGTAAACCAAATCTAAGTGCCATGTGACTTCTTACGAGATCAAGAAGGAAAGTTATCTTTAAAGAATTGTCTTATTGATTCTAGGAAAATATTGTTCTTTATGGTTGAGTAGGCATTTCTGTGGATGAGAAAGGTTTAGTTGAAGCATAAAATAAATATACAATGCACAGTGTAGGTAAGAGAGAAGACCAAAGGGCAAAGAACATTATCTATTTAAATTTTTATTGTCTTGCTATAAACTATGAAATTTTATTTCACAGTCATTTCCCATTTCTCATATTTTATCTTGCATAATTTTGTTTCCCCTTATTTTTTGCTTAAGTAAGCTAGTAGTTTGCATATGTTGTTGAATTTTTCAAAATTTTTGTAAAAGAATTCTGATTTACTCATTGTATCTACTTTTCTATTACCTTTAATCATTTATATTTTTTATTTTTAGTCTCTTTATCTTGTGTTTTCTTTCTGTTTGTGTTGTTCTTTTTCTAGTTAATCAAGCTTGGAATTATGTCTTTCAGTACCTTTCATTTCTACTGATAAAAGAACTTAATGTTATGGATTTTCCTCAGATCACTGCTCTAAATGCATCCCATATGCTATGTTCCATAGTGCGTTCAGTGTCATTCTTTTCATAAAAGTTTACAACTTCAGTTTACATCCCAGGTTTATTAAGGAGTTGGTTAATAGGCAACTTTTTTGTTTTCCATGTGGAAGGGCCTTTATTTTTATTTTTGTTGTTGATAATTTATAGTTTTATTTCATTTCTATTAGAGAGATTTTTATATTCCACTTTATGGAAATTGCAGATGCTTTCTTTGTAACTTGTATTATAATCAGCTTTTGTGACAACATCATAGGGATTGAGAAAGAACTGTATTCTCTATAATTATGACGTAAAGATCCACACATATACATCAGACCTCTCTTAGTGTTTTTTTTTTTTTTTTAATATTCTCTCCCCTTATTTATTTTTGTCCACTGATTCTGATTTGTTCTTAAATGATGTACAAATCCATCCTATTATTGAAGTTTCTATTTACGTCTCCTTGTTTCTCCTGTAATCTTGATTCATAAAAGTATTTGTTGTGTTAATTGGTATATGCATGCAGAAGTTGCTTTGGTCATGTCTGACTCTTTGAGACTCCATGAACTGTAACCTGCCAGCCTCCTCTATCCATGGGATTCTCCAAGTAAGAATACTAGAGTGGGTTACCATGCTCTCCACCAGGGGATCTTCCTGACCCAAAGACCAAACCCACATCTCTTGGGTTTACTGCACTGCAGGCAGAATCTTTGCCACTGAACCACCTAGGAAGCTCTAGTTGGTGCATAGATACTCATAAATGTTATATCTGCATTGATAATTGTGGCTTCTGCCTTTAAAAAGCTGTTCTTTTTTTTTTGTATATTTAAAGGTTTCTTCTTTTCTGATATTCAGATTACTACTGCCATTCTGTCTTTCCATTTTTTTTTTAATTATTTTTTTTATTATTATTTTTTTTTTGGTCATACATTGATAGGAATCAGCCATAGATTTACATGTATTCCCCATCCCGATCCCCCCTCCCACCTCCCTCCCCACCCAATTCCTCTGGGTCTTCCCAGTGCACCAGGCCCGAGCACTTGTCTCATGCATCCCACCTGGGCTGGTGATCTGTTTCACCATAGATAGTATACATGCTGTTTTTTTGAAATATCCCACCCTCACATTCTCCCACAGAGTTCAAAAGTCTGTTCTGTATTTCTGTGCCTCTTTTTCTGTTTTGCATATGGGGTTATCGTTACCAACTTTCTAAATTCCATATATATGTGTTAGTATGCTGTAATGTTCTTTATCTTTCTGGCTTACTTCACTCTGTATAAGGGGCTCCAGTTTCATCCATCTCATTAGGACTGGTTCAAATGAATTCTTTTTAATGGCTGAGTAATATTCTATGGTGTATATGTGTCACAGCTTCCTTATCCATTCATCTGCTGATGGGCATCTAGGTTGCTTCCATGTCCTGGCTATTATAAACAGTGCTGCGATGAACATTGGGGTGCACGTGTCTCTTTCAGATCTGGTTTCCTCAGTGTGTATGCCCAGAAGTGGGATTGCTGGGTGATATGGCAGTTCTATTTCCAGTTTTTTAAGAAATCTCCACACTGTTTTCCATAGCGGCTGTACTAGTTTGCATTCCCACCAACAGTGTAAGAGGGTTCCCTTTTCTCCACACCCTCTCCAGCATTTATTGCTTGTAGACTTTTGGATAGCAGCCATCCTGACTGGCGTGTAATGGTACCTCATTGTGGTTTTGATTTGCATTTCTCTAATAATGAGTGAGGTTGAGCATCTTTTCATGTGTTTGTTAGCCATCTGTATGTCTTCTTTGGAGAAATGTCTGTTTAGTTCTTTGGCCCATTTTTTGATTGGGTCATTTATTTTTCTGGAATTGAGCTGCAGGAGTTGCTTGTATATTTTTGAGATTAATCCTTTGTCTGTTTCTTCATTTGCTATTATTTTCTCCCAATCTGAGGGCTGTCTTTTCACCTTACTTATAGTTTCCTTTGTAGTGCAAAAGCTTTTAAGTTTCATTAGGTCCCATTTGTTTATTTTTGCTTTTATTTCCAACATTCTGGGAGGTGGGTCATAGAGGATCTTGCTTTGATTTATGTCGGAGAGTGTTTTGCCTATGTTCTCCTCTAGGAGTTTTATAGTTTCTGGTCTTACATTTAGATCTTTAATCCATTTTGAGTTTATTTTTGTGTATGGTGTTAGAAAGTGTTCTAGTTTCATTCTTTTACAAGTGGTTGACCAGTTTTCCCAGCACCACTTGTTAAAGAGGTTGTCTTTTATCCATTGTATATCCTTGCCTCCTTTGTCAAAGATAAGGTGTCCATAGGTCCGTGGATTTATCTCTGGGCTTTCTAATCTGTTCCATTGATCTATATTTCTGTCTTTGTGCCAGTACCATACTGTCTAGATGACTGTGGCTTTGTAGTAGAGTCTGAAGTCAGGCAGCTTGATTCCTCCAGTTCCATTCTTCTTTCTCAAGATTACTTTGGCTATTCGAGGTTTTTTGTATTTCCATACAAATTGTGAAATTCTTTGGTCTAGTTCTGTGAAAAATACCGTTGGTAACTTGATAGGGATTGCATTGAATCTATAGATTGCTTTGGGTAGAATAGCCATTTTGACAATATTGATTCTTCCAATCCATGAACAGGGTATATTTCTCCATCTATTTGTGTCCTCTCTGGTTTCTTTCATCAGTGTTTTATAGTTTTCTATGTATAGGTCTTTTGTTTCTTTAGGTAGATATACTCCTAAGTATTTTATTCTTTTTGTTGCAATGGTGAATGGTATTGTTTCTTTAATTTCTCTTTCTGTTTTTTCATTGTTAGTATATAGGAATGCAAGGGATTTCTGTGTGTTAATTTTATATCCTGCAACTTTACTATATTCATTGATTAGCTCTAGTAATTTTCTGGTAGAGTCTTTAGGGTTTTCTATGTAGAGGATCATGTCATCTGCAAACAGTGAGAGTTTCACTTCTTCTTTTCCTATCTGGATTCCTTTTCCTTCTTTTTCTGCTCTGATTGCTGTGGCCAAAACTTCCAACACTATGTTGAATAGTAGTGGTGAGAGTGGGCACCCTTGTCTTGTTCCTGATTTCAGGGGAAATGCTTTCAATTTTTCACCATTGAGGGTGATGTTTGCTGTGGGTTTGTTATATATAGCTTTTATTATGTTGAGGTATGTTCCTTCTATTCCTGCTTTTTGGAGAGTTTTAAACATAAATGAGTGTTGAATTTTGTCAAAGGCTTTCTCTGCATCTATTGAGAGAATCATATGGTTTTTATCTTTCAATTTGTTTATGTGGTGTATTACATTGATTGATTTGCGGATATTAAAGAATCCTTACATTCCTGGGATAAAGCCCACTTGGTCATGGTGTATGATTTTTTTAATATGTTGTTCGATTCTGTTTGCTAGAATTTTGTTAAGGATTTTTGCATCTATGTTCATCAGTGATATTGGCCCGTAGTTTTCTTTTTTTGTGACATCTTTGTCTGGGTTTGGAATTAGGGTGATGGTGGCCTCATAGAATGAGTTTGGAAGCTTACCTTCCTCTGCAATTTTCTGGAAGAGTTTAAGTAAGATAGGTGTTAGCTCTTCTCTAAATTTTTGGTAGAATTCAGCTGTGAAGCCATCTGGTCCTGGGCTTTTGTTTGCTGGAAGATTTTTGATTACAGTTTCGATTTCCTTGCTTGTGATGGGTCTGTGAAGATCTTCTATTTCTTCCTGGTTCAGTTTTGAAAAGTTATACTTTTCTAAGAATTTGTCCATTTCATCCAAGCTGTCCATTTTATTGGCATAGAGCTGCTGGTAGTAGTCTCTTATGATCCTTTGTATTTCAGTGTTGTCTGTTGTGATCTCTCCATTTTCATTTCTAATTTTGTTAATTTGGTTCTTCTCTCTTTCTTAATGAGTCTTGCTAATGGCTTGTCAATTTTGTTTATTTTTTTAAAAAACCAGCTTTTAGCTTTGTTGATTTTTGCTATGGTCTCTTTAGTTTCTTTTGCATTTATTTCTGCCCTGATTTTTAAGATTTCTTTCCTTCTGCTAACTCTGGGGTTCTTCATTTCTTCCTTCTCTAGTTGATTTAGGTGTAGAGTTAGGTTATTTATTTGGTTTTTTTCTTGTTTCTTGATGTAAGCCTGTAATGCTATGAACCTTCCCCTTAGCACTGCTTTTACAGTGTCCCATAGGTTTTGGGTTGTTGTGTTTTCATTTTCATTCATTTCTATACATATTTTGATTTCTTTTTTGATTTCTTCTATGATTTGTTGGTTATTCAGAAGCGTGTTATTTAGCCTCCATATGTTTGAATTTTTAACAATTTTTTTCCTGTAATCGAGATCTAATCTTACTGCACTGTGATCAGAAAAGATGACTGGAATGATTTCAATTTTTTTGAATTTTCCAAGACCAGATTTATGGCCCAGGATGTGATCTATTCTGGAGAAGGTTCCGTGTGCACTTGAGAAAAAGGTGAAGTTGATTGTTTTGGGGTGAAATGTCCTATAGATATCAATTAGGTCTAGCTGTGTCTTTCCATTTTTATGGTACATTTCATTCCATTCCTTTATTTTTAGGGTTTCTGATTTTTTTTTAATTTAACTGTTTTTTCTTTCATAGAACATGAAGTTTGATTCTGTTTTGTGAACCAAATAGAAAAGAATTTTCTTGTATTAGATGACTTCAGTCATTCACATTCATCAAAATGACTAATATGTTTGAGCCCAATAAAATTTGCTATTAAATATATATATATATATATGTATATATATATATATAATATTTGCTATATTTCTTTCCTTACATATTTGTGAAGTATTTTCTTGTAGTATTTAGGGAGGCTTATATTTTTGTTCTAGTGGTAACTTTTGTATTTATACTTTTGCTAAATGTTCTTAGGCTCCTTTTTTCTAATGTAAAAGTTGTCTATCTGATTTATTATTCTTTTTCAAGTATCCTATAATGCTGATCTATAGTCATATAATAAAGAACTTGCTCTATTATTTTTTGGTTTTCTCTTTCATATTTTCCCATTGTTAATTACATTATTTCTACTTTGTCACAGCATACAGAATTTTTGCAATAATATGTATTTTTTTAATAAAAAATAAAATATTAAGAGAAAGGTAACTGCTACTGATACAGTTTTGGCTATATGGAAGGACTTGACTCCACATTTTGAACCTGTAACAACTAATGAAACAACTGACAAAGGATTAATTTCCAAAATATACAAGCAGCTCATACAACTCAATACCAGGAAAGCCAACAACCAGATCAAAAAGTGGGAAAAAGACCTAAATAGACATTTCTCCAAAGAAGATATACAGACAGCTAACAAACACATGAAAAGATGCTCAACATCATTCATTATTAGAGAAATGCAAATCTAAACTACAATGAGATATCACCTCACACTGGTCAGAATGGCCATCATCAAAAAGTCTAAAAACAATAAATGCTGGAGAGGGTATGGAGAAAAGGGAACTCTCTTGCACTGTTGGTAGGAATGTGAATTGATACCACTATAGCCACCATGGTATGGAGATTCCCTAAAAAGCTAGGAATAAAACAACCATATGACCCAGCAATCCCACTCCTAGGCATATACCCTGAAGAAACCAAAATTGAAAAAGACACACATATTGCACTGTTCATTGCAGCACTATTTACAATAGCTAGAACATGGAAGCAGCCTAGATGTCCATCAACAGATGTATGGATAAAGCAGTTGTGATACATCTACACAAGGGGATATTACTCAACCACACAAAGGAATACCTTTGAGTCAGTTCTAATGAAGTAGATGAACCTAGAACATATTATACAGAGTGAAGTGAGTCAGAAATAGATAAATATCATATTCTAACATATATATATACAGAATCTAGAAAAATGGTACTGAAGAATTTACTTACAGAGCAGCAATGGAGAAACCAACATAGAGAATAGACTTGTGGACATGGGGAGAGGGGAGGAGAGGGTGAAATGTATGGAAAGAGTAACATGGAAACTTAAATTACCATATGTAAAATAGATAACCAACAAAATTTTCTGTATGGCTAAGGAAACTCAAACAGAGGCTCTGTATCAACCTAGAGGGGTGGGATGGGGAGGGAGATGGGAGGGAGGTTAAAAAGAGAGGGGAATATATGTATATCTATGGCTGATTCATGTTGAGATTTGACAGAAAATAACAAAATTCTGTAAACCAATTATTCCTCAATAAAAAATAAATACATTGAAAATATCATATCAAAAATAATAAATACTTCAGAATAAACTTAAAAGAAAAAAGAAAAAAAAAAAAAAACTCAACAATCAAAAAACTAATACCCTGGCATTTTGTCCCATCATTTCATGGCAAATTGATGAGGAAATTATGGAATCATGTCAGACTTTATTTTCAGGGACTCCAAAATTACTGTGAATGGTGACTGTAGCTGCAAAATTAAAAGACTCTTGTACTCCTAAGAAAAGCTATGACTAACTTAGATAGCATATTAAAAAGCAGAGACATTGCTTTGCCAACAAAGATACATATAGCCTAAACTACAGTTTTTATGGTATCCATGTATGGATGTGAATGTTGGATCATAAATATGGCCAGATGCCGAAGAACTGATGCTTTTGACCTATAGTGTTGGAAAAGACTCTTGAGAGTCCATGGACTGCAAGGAGATTGAACCAATGAATCCTAAAGGAAATCAACCCTTAATACTAATTAGAATGACAGACACTGAAACTGAAGCTCTAAAGCTTTGGTCACCTGATGTGATGAATAGACTCATTGGAAAAGATTCTGTTCCTGGGAAAGATTGAAGCCAAAATGAGAAGGATACAATAGAGGATGAGATAACTGGATGCATTACCAAGTCAGTAAGCATAAGTTTGAGCAAGGTCTGTGAGATGGTGAAGGACAGGGAAGTGTGGGGTGCTCCAGTGCATGGGGTTGCAGAGTCGGGCATCACTGAGTCACTAAACAACAACAAGCATTTGTTGTTCATTTGCTAGATTGTGTCCAAGTCTTTGTGACACCATGGGCTGTAGCACACCAGGCTCCTCCTCTAAGCATAAAAAAAAGCGGGGGGGTGGGGGAGGAGGAGATACAGTTGCTCAATCATAGCCAACTCTTTGCTTTGTGACCACATGGACTGTTGCCTGCCAGAACCCTCTGTCCATTGAATTCTCCAAGCATGAATACTTGTCCCAAATAAGATCAACCAAAAGAGGAGTACACCAAGATATGGTATAATCAAAATAGCAAAACTTAAAAGAGAGACAGTTAAAAGTAACAAAGGAAAAACAAGTTACATACAATGGAACTTCCATAAGGCTATCAGCTCCTCTTTTTGGCAAATATTCTGCAGGCCATACTCGAGCTGGCAAGACACATTCAGATTTGACAATGAGATAAAAAGTAGTCCAAAAGAGCTAGAGTTAAGTGCTTACCACCACTAAATTAGCTTTAAAGGAAATGTTAAAGTGATTGTTCTAAGCAAAAACTAAAAAGCCCCAATTAGAAGTATAAAATAAATGAAATGAAAAATCTCATTGGTACAGACAAATATAATGTAAAGATATTAAATCAAATACATACAAAGCTAGTAGAAAGGTTAGAAGACAAAAATAGTAAAACAATCTATATCCACAATAAGCAGGTAGGGAATATATGAAGCAGTTAGATATAAAATATGATGTCAAAATATAATCATGTAGGGACTATAGTACAAATAGAGAGTTGTTAAAATGTATTTGAAATTAAGAGAACAAATTAAAACAATTGCATTAAAGATATATAGATGATAGCTATATATAGCTAGCTATATATAAACCTCATGGTAATTATAAACCAAAAGATATATAATAGATACACATAGAAAAATAGAAAGCAATTGAATATAACACTACAGATAGTCATGAAATCACTAGTGAATAGAACAAAAGCAGAAGAAAGGATCAGAAAGAATTACAAAACAACTCTAAAAAATAACAAAATGGTAATAAGAACATATAAATCAATAATTATGTTAAATATAAATGGACTGAATGCTTCAACCAAAAGACAGTAGCTGAATGGATAAAAAAACAAGACCTGTATATATATGCTGCCAACAAAAGACTCACTTCAGATAAAGACATACACAAAAATGATATGTACAGTGAAACTGAGACAGCTTATATATGTATTCTATGCAAATGGAAATAAAAATAAAGCCAAGGCAATAATACTGATATCATCAAAACAGACGTTAAAACAAAGACTGCTACAAGTACAAAGAAGGCTACTGCATAATGACCAGGGGATAAATTTGAGAAGAAAAGATATAATGATTGGCAATATATATGGACTCACCCTGTGTGCATACATGCGATATTGCTTCAATCATCTCTGACTCTTTGTGACCCTAAGGACTGTAGTCCACTAGGCTCCTCCAGAATCCATGGGATTCTCCAGTCAAGAAAACTGGAGTTGGTTGCCATTTCCTTCTCCAGGGGATCTTCCCAACCCAGCGATAGAATCCACATCCCTTATGTCTTCTGCATTGGTAGGTGGGTTCTTTACCACTAGCGCCACCTGGGAAGCCCGTAGACCCAACCTAGGAGCACCCAAATACATAAAGTAAATATTAACAGACATAAAATAATTGACTGTAATACATAAATAATAGGGAAAACTAATACTCCACTTTCAATGCTAGATCATCCAAACAGAAAATCAATAAGGAAACACTGATACAAATGACAATTTGAACAGATGGACTAAATAGAAATATGCAGAACATTCCATCTAAAGGAGCAAAATACACTTCTTTACAAGTGTATGTAGAACATTCTCCAGGATAAATCACATGCAAGAACACAAAACTTTGATAAATTTAAGAAAATTGAAATCATATCAACCATCTTTTCCAACCACAATACTGTGAGAGTTGAAATGAACTGCAAGAAAAAGAAAACTGGAAAAAGAAAAAAAGAAAAAAGAAAACAAACACATGAAGGATAAACAATATGCTACTAAACAGCCAATAAATCAGTGAAGAAATCAAAGAGGAAATTAAAAAATAAAATACCTAGAGACAAATAAAAAAATAATGATCCAAAATCCATGGGATGTGGCAAAAGTAATTCCAAGAGGAAAGTTTACAGAAATGTAAGCTTACTACAGGGAACAAGAAATATCCCAAACACTCTAACCTTACATCTAAAGGATCTCCAAACAACAATAAAAACAACAACAAACACACAAACTTAGTAAAAGGAAAGAATGCTAAAGATAAAAGCAGAGCCAAATGATATAGATAATTTTAAAAGAATTTTGGTTTTTAAGTTACTGAAACTAAGAGCTACTTCTTTGAAATAACAAAACTGATAAACCTTTAGACAGGAATAAGAGACACACAGAGAGAAAACCTACATCAATAAAACTAGAAATGAAAAAGGAAACACTACAGGAACACAAAGGATCATAGGAGATTATATATCAATAAAATGGGTAACCTAGAATCAATGAAAAAATTTCCTAGGAATGTACAATCTCCCAAGACCAAACACAGAAAAAATAGAAATATGAACAAATCAATTACTAGAAGTGAACCAAAAATTTAAGTAAAAAAAAATCCCAACAAAGTTCTAGGACAAGACAGCTTCACAAAGGAATTCTACCAATCATTTAGAGAAGAGTTAACACCTGTTTTTCTCAAACTATTTCAAATCTTTGCAGAAGAAAGAACATCTTTTATTTCATTCTATGAAGCCAGCAACACTATGATACCAAAACCAGACAAAATATCATGCACAAGAAAGAAAATTACAGGAGAGTATTACTAATAAATATAGAGACAAAGTTCATTAACAAAGTATTAGTAAATGGAATCCAATAATTATATTAAAAGGATCTTATAGCTGGAACTTATCTCATGGATTCAAGGATGCTTCAGTATCTATAAATCATTCAATGTGATATACTGCATTAACAAATTAAACAATAATATTGTCATCTCAATAGAGGCAGAAAAGGTTTTTGACACAATTTAATATCCATTTATTAAAAAAATTTTAAAAAGTGAACATAAGTTTAATGTAACACAATAGAGGCCATAAATAATAAACCCACAGCTAACATCATACTCAATGATGAAAAGCTTAAAGCTTTTTCCCAGAAATTAGACAAGGATGGCTACTATCACCAGTTTTATTCAACATAGTATAGGAAGTCCCTAGCCACAACAATTAAGAAAAATCAAGAAAATGAATCCAATTTTTAAAGGAATAAAACTATCATTGTTTGAAGATGACATGGTAGTATACATAGAAAATCCTAAAGATGCCACAAGACACTACTAGAGTTCATCAGTGAGTTTGATTGTTTCGTAGCATAGAAAATTAATATGTAGAATTGTGTTGCCTTTCCTTATACTAACAACAAACTACAGGAAGTAGAAATTAAGCAAATAATCCCATTGATATGTGCATCAGAAAAAATAAAATACCTAGAAATAAACCTACCTAAAGAAGTAAAATACCTGTACTCAAAAGAACTCAGTGTTGAAAAAAATTAAAGATGACACAAACAGATGGAAAAATATACTCTGTTCATGAAGTGGAGGAATTATTATTGTTAAAATAACTATACCACTCAAGATAATCTCAAGTGTCATTGAAATTCCTATCAAAATACTACTGGTATTTATTACAGAACATTGAAAAATAATTTTAAAATCTGTATACAAACAAAATGACTCAGAATAATCAAAATTGTCTTGAGAAAGGAGAACAGAGTTGAAAGCATGTTCCCACACTTCAGACTACACTACAAAGCCACAGTAATCAAAAAATTATAGTACTGGCACAAAAACAGATGCATAAATTGATAGAAATGAATAGAGAGACCAAAAAGAAACCCACACACTTATGATCAAATAACCTATTACAAAGGAGGCAAGAATATATAATGGAGAAAAGTAGAATATTTTCTTACATCATATGCAAAAATAAACTAAAAGTGTTAAAGGTCTAAATGTAATATCAAAAGCCATAAAACTCCCAGGGGGAAAAAAACATAGGCAGAACACTTTGACATAAAATGCAGCTATATATATATATACATATATATATATATATATATATGTATATATATATATATATATTTAATCTGTCTCCTAAGACAAAAGAAACAAAAGCAAAATTAAACAAATGTGACCTAATTAATTAAACTTAAAGCTTTTGCACAGTAAAGAAAATCAACAAAAAGAGGAAAAAATGTACTGAATTGGTGAAAATATCTGCATATGAAAAAAAGCTTTAAGTGGTTAATATCCAAAATATATAAATAGTCCATACAGTTCAACAGCAAATACAAAAGTACAAAGAACTTGTTCGAAAATGAGCAATAGTTCTGAACAAACATTTTTTTAAAAAATATATGTATAGATGGCCAACACATATGAAGAATACTTAATATCATTAATTATTGGAGAAATGCAAATCAAAACCACAATGAGATATCACGTCACACATGTTAGAATGGTTAACATCAAAAAAACCACAAATTATAAATGTTTGCATGGATGTGGAGAAAAGAGAAGCTTTCAACAATTTTGATGAGAATGTAGGTTTCAGCAGCCATTGTGGCAAACAGCCTGGAGTTTTCTCAAAAACTAAAACTAGTATTAAATTCAGCAATTCCACTCCTAGATTTTTTTTTTTTCAACAAAACAAGAAGACTAATTTTAAAAGTTACATGAATTCTAATGTTCATAGCAGTGTTCTATACAATTGCCAAGATACTAACGTGTCCATTAGATAAAGAAGATATGGTGTGTGTATATATATATATGTGTGTGGGGGTGGGGGTGGGTGGGTGTGGGTGTGGGAGTGTGTGTGTGTGTATATACACACAGTAAAACACTACTCTGTCAAAAAAATAATAAAATTTTGACATTTGCAATAGGACCTGGAAGACATTAAGCTTAGTGAAATAATTCAGAGAAAGATAAATACTGTTTGTTTTTACTTACATATGGAATCTACAAAATAGAACAAACTACTGAATATAACAAAAAATAAGCAGATTCACAGACATAGAGAACAAATTAATGGTTTCTAGTGGTATAGGGATGGAGGGAGGGGGCAAGATAAGGGTAGGGAATTAACAGGTACAAACTACTAGGCATGAAATACATTATGGTATAAGGATATACAGGCTTCTCTGGTGCCTCAGACGGTAAAGAATCCGTCTGCAATGAGGGAGAGATCTGGGTTTGATCCCTGTGTGGAGAAGATCCCTGGAGTTTCAGTTCTGTTCAGTTCAGTCACTCAGTGATGTCTGACTCTTCGCTACCTCATGCACTGAAGCACGCCAGGCTTCCCTGTCCATCAGCTCCCGGGGCTTGCTTAAACTCAAGTCTATCAAGTCAGTGATGCTATCCAACCATCTCATCCTGTCATTCCCATCTCTTATCTTCAGTCTTTCCCAGCATCAGGGTCTTTTCCAGTGAGTCAATTCTTCACATCAGGTGGCCAAAGTATTGCTCCAACTTCAGCATCAGTCCTTCCAATGAATATTCAGGATTGATTTCCTTTAGGATTGCCAAGTTTGATATTGCAGTCCAAGGGACTCTCAGGAATTGTCTCCAACACCACAGTTCAAAAGCATCAGTTCTTCAGTGCTCAGTTTTCTTTCTAGTCCAAGTCTCACATCCATAGATGACTACTGGAAAAACCATAGCTTTGACCACACGACCTTTGTTGGAATAGTAATATCTCTGCTTTTTAATATGCTATCTAAGTTGGTCATAGCTTTTCTTCCAAGGAGCAAGCATCTTTTAATTTCATGGTTGAAGTCACCCACCATTTGCAGTGATTTTGGAGCCAAAGAAGGTAAACTCTGTCACTGTTTCCATTGTTTCCTCATCTATTGGCCATGAAGTGATGGGGCCAGATGCCATGATCTTAGTTTTCTGAATGTTGAGTTTTATGCCAGGTTTTTCACTCTTCTCTTTCACTTTCAACAAGAGGCTCTTTAGTTTCTCTTCATTTTCTACTGTAAGGGTGGTGTCACTCCCTTTAGGAGGGCATGGTAACCCACTGCAGTATTCTTGCCTGGAGAATCCCCATGGGCACAGGAGCCTGGCAGGCTACAGTCCCTGGGTTGCAAAGAGCTGGATGCTACTGAGCACCTAAGCACAGCACAGTGGCATAAGGAGAGATTGTATAGCATGGGGTGGGGGGTAAAGCCAGTATTTATTATGACCATAAATGGAGTATAATTCATAAAAATTTTGATTCACTATGCTGTATGCCTGCAACTAATATAATATTTCTTTTTTTTTTTCATTTATTTTTATTAGTTGGAGGCTAATTACTTCATAACATTGCAGTGGGTTTTGTCATACATTGACATGAATCAGCCATGGAGTTACATGTATTCCCCATCCTGATCCCCACTCCCACCTCCCTCTCTACCCGATTCCTCTGGGTCTTCCCAGTGCACCAGGCCCAAACACTTGTCTCATGCATCCCACCTGGGCTGGTGATCTGTTTCACTATAGATAATATACATGCTGTTCTCTCGAAACATCCCACCCTCGCCTTCTCCCACAGAGTCCAAAAGTCTGTTCTGTACATCTGTGTCTCTTTTTCTGTTTTGCATATAGGGTTATCATTACCATCTTTCTAAATTCCATATATATGTGTTAGTATACTGTAATGTTCTTTATCTTTCTGGCTTACTTCACTCTATATAATGGGCTTCAGTTTCATCCATCTCATTAGAACTGATTCAAATGAATTCCTTTTAATGGCTGAGTAATAGTCCATGGTGTGTATGTACCACAGCTTCCTTATCCATTCATCTGCTGATGGGCATCTAGGTTGCTTCCATGTCCTGGCTATTATAAACAGTGTTGCGATGAACATTGGGGTGCACGTGTCTCTTTCAGATCTGGTTTCCTTGGTGTGTATGCCCAATAGTGGGGTTGCTGGGTCATATGGCAGTTCTATTTTCAGGTTTTTAAGAAATTTCCACACTGTTCTCCATAGTGGCTGTACTAGTTTGCATTCCCACCAACAGCGTAAGAGGGTTCCCTTTTCTCCACACCCTCTCCAGCATTTATTGCTTGTAGACTTTTGGATAGCAGCCATCCTGACTGGCGTGTAATGGTACCTCATTGTGGTTTTGATTTGCATTTCTCTAATAATGAGTGAGGTTGAGCATCTTTTCATGTGTTTGTTAGCCATCTGTATGTCTTCTTTGGAGAAATGTCTGTTTAGTTCTTTGGCCCATTTTTTGATTGGGTCATTTATTTTTCTGGAATTGAGCTGCAGGAGTTGCTTGTATATTTTTGAGATTAATCCTTTGTCTGTTTCTTCATTTGCTATTATTTTCTCCCAATCTGAGGGCTGTCTTTTCACCTTACTTTTTCACAGAACTAGAACAAATAATTTCACAATTTGTATGGAAATACAAAAAACCTCGAATAGCCAAAGTAATCTTGAGAAAGAAGAATGGAACTGGAGGAATCAAGCTGCCTGACTTCAGACTCTACTACAAAGCCACAGTCATCTAGACAGTATGGTACTGACACAAAGACAAAAATATAGATCAATGGAACAGAATAGAAAGCCCAGAGATAAATCCACGAACCTGTGGACACCTTATCTTCGACAAAGGAGGCAAGGATATACAATGGAAAAAAGACAACCTCTTTAACAAGTGGTGCTGGGAAAACTGGTCAACCACTTGTAAAAGAATGAAACTAGAACACTTTCTAACACCATACACAAAAATAAATTCAAAATGAATTAAAGATCTAAATGTAAGACCAGAGACTATAAAACTTCTAGAGGAGAACATAGGCAAAACACCCTCAGACATAAATCACAGCAAGATCCTCTATGACCCACCTCCCAGAATATTGGAAATAAAAGCAAAAATAAACAAATGGGACCTAATGAAACTTAAAAGCTTTTGCACAACAAAGGAAACTAATATAATATTGTAAATCAACCATTCTTCAATAAAAAGAGAGAGAAAATCTTTCTTGAGTTCTTGCTTCCTAAAACCATTTGTTTCTCAATTTTATCAATTGGCATTTTGTTCAGATATACAAATCTTAGGTTGCTTTCTAGCTTTAAGAAATTTGCAAGTACTGCCTGGTGCTCTTTATCTGTTGACAGTTTCTATGGAGAAGCGGTGGCCGATTTGCTTCTGTTTTCTTCCCTTGTACATGTGAAGCACTTATTTCTCATGATACCCTAAGTATTCTTTTTTTTTTTTTTAGTGATTGAGTATCAGTGCTTTTACTATGATGAGTTTCATTTGCTCATTCTTATTATTTTCTGCCACAGGTTGGTTCTTTCCATAAGTAAAAAAGTAATTTTGAGGTTAATATTTCAGTAACTGATTTTTATATTTCTTTTTAAATTTTTCCTTTAAGAACATTGTTTTATATATGCTGAATATCTATTTCCTGTCCTTTTCTGTAGGTCTGCTATTTCTATTTCCTTTTGCTTGTGTATTTCATCCCTGTGTGTTATGGTACTTAGTATGTTCTATTTGTATTGCTTTTATTTCCCCTACATTTCTGTGATTATTTTTATTTTTTATTCTATTTTTTCCTGACCTATTTCAGCTCATGATATCCATGTTCCACCCTTGCCCCACTAGCATGTTCTTTAATGTATTATTATTGTTATTATCTTCTTCAAAGCAGAGTTGGACATAATATCTTATCCAGCAATGATGAAATATTTTGTTTTCCTTTTATGTCTACATCGTGGCTACCCTTTTTTAGTAGTCTTTTTTCCCTCTAAGTCTTGCAATGTGTTTCTGTGCATCTTGGGTGTTTTTTTTTTTTTTTTTCTTTTTTTTTTTCATCATCATCACTGAAGAATGTGAATGCGTTCTGTGTCAGATAATTTCGGGGTGCTCCTTTGGCAGCTGAGGGCCCACAGCCTTTTTCTGCTAGAGTTGGAATTTTTTAAACATTGAACATTTTTGTGTGTGAGTGTCTGCTAAAGACAATTCTATCAGCTAACAGAGATAGGCATCTGTGCTTTTTGTATTGTAAGGGTTCTCTTTTCTCCCACACCATACAAATTGTTATAAAAATATAACCCATTTGTATGATCCTTGGTTTAGTAAAATTATTTCTGCTCCTAACTGATTCTACAGTATATCTTAAACCAGCCAGTACAGAAAATGGTAGTGTATTTTTTAACCTAACTAACACTTTCAAAATACTGGTCATTAGCACCTGTTGATTTCAACAGATTGATGAACTCTCTTCCTTGAAGGAATTTATAATTTATCTTATACTAGATAAAGAGGAATAAATAAAATGGGATGATATCTACCACAGAATTTCAGAGAAGTAAGGATCACTCTCTCATCCCAGGAGAAATGAGACCATGTTCAAGCCCAGGAATAAAGAGTAAAGGCAAATAAAATGATGATAAATAATGTTTCCACAGTAGGCTGCTCTCTGCTGCATGTTTCATGATGTTATGTAACATCAATACCATATATGATTTCAGTTTTAGGTTGATATTTTGTAATCAATGCTCATTTAAATGTAGCAATACTTTTTTTTTTTTTTTTTTTTTAATTTCTTTGCTCACTGAAGTTTCTTAAACCTCATTTCTTTCTCTAGAACTCATTTTATGTCCCATATGTATGCTTTGGGCTTCCCTGGTGGCTCAGTGGTAAAGAAACTTACTGTCAATGAAGGAGACGTGGATTCAATCTCTGAGTTGGGAAAGTCCCCTGGAAAAGGAAATGGCAACCAGCACCAATATTCTTGCCTGGGAAATCCCATGGACAGAAGGAGCCTGACGGGCTTATAGTCCATGGGACTGTGAAAGAGTTAGACATGACTTAGTAACTAAACAACAGCAATGTGTATGATTTGGTAGTTTGTTTGTTTGTTTGTTTTCAGATTTGAGTTATGGATGTTAAAATATCCATGTCCTAAAAAACATCAAAATATTTTTATTTTTCCACAAAAAAATAATAATAGTGTTCATAGTGTTCAACACATTTTTTTCTAAGAATCCTGAGGAAGTGAGTTTCCTGCATCCAACATTACTGATGAGAATTTGAGGTCAAGGTACGTTGCTTTGTTCCAAATCCCTTTTATACTTTTTTTTTTTTTTTTTTTTAACTTGAAATACTCTTAGTGGGTTCTTTTTATCTTTGGATTAAGATGTTTGGAATTTCAAAATTCACCATGGTATTTCTACACACAGCCTTTTTAGAAGTCACATGATGAATATGCGCTCTTTCAATCTAGAAAGCTATATATTTTTTATTCACGGGAAAATTTGCAATTTTGTATTTAGCTCTTTTCCCTTTCATTGTCCTATGATTTCTTTCTCAAACTTTATTTGCATGTATCTACATATTTGCCCCACTCATAGATATTAATATCTTTCTACTTTTATACTCCACAAGAATTGGGAATGTCTTCAATTCCACCTTGCCACCAAAATACACATTTATCCTTTAGCATTTGAATAGTCCACACTTCAACTTTCCTATTCACATTTTTCTTCAAGAATTAGATGTTCAATTTCCAATTTTCAAGTTGAATCTCAAAAAAGTAATCACAATATCTTCTTGCATTTCAGAGGATATATAAGATATTAATAATATTTAGTCTAATATCTTGCCTGTTTTTCTGTTTCCATGAGTTTTGCTGTCTTTTGTGTATTTCTTCCATGATGTGGCACTCTCCAGATATTTAGTTAGGCTTGGTTATGTCTTTCTTTGTTTATGCCTGGTTGTGTGTTTTGATTTAGGATCTATCATTACCTTTTTGGTAGTGCTGTGTCTGCACAGACTTCTTGACTTATAGGCCAAGTCATACCACTGTGGCTTATATCAATGTCTGGATAAAGTTATAATGAGAGAGAGGCAGAAATGTTCTAGGTGTGGGGTTGCCCTATTCATCCTGAGCTTTAGCAGCTGCTCAAGTCATTACCTTACTCTCTATCTTCAGTGCTCACATTCATTACGATTGCCTGGACCAAGGGACCACTGTTGTTCAGTGCTAATCCAAAGATTTGAGGGTGAGGAGAGATGCAGAAATTTCCACCTGTGCCACTTAAACTAATCCCCCTGCAATTGCTTCAGTCTCTCCCTGCTCCTGATACCATGCCATTGTTAGAGCCATGTTAACTTTCCATTGCACTGTGTAGTCTGCCTCAGGCTGCTTTCCATATTTTAGAAATTACTCATCCAATGGAAGTGCCTTTCCATTCTGGCTATTGTTTCATTTTCTAATGGTACTGTGGATTGGTGATGGAAAAGAGAGGCTGTCCTGTGTGTGCCATCTGCCCTATTGAATTTGTAAAGTAGTCCAGTTCAGTTCAGTTGCTCACTCGTGTCCAACTCTTTGTGACCCCATGGACTGCAGCATGTCAGGCTTCCCTGTCCATCACCAACTCCCAGAGTTTACTCAAATTCATGTCCATCGAGTAGTGATGCCATCTAGCTATCTCATCCTCTGTCATCCCCTTCTCCTCCAACCTTCTATCTGTTGCAGCATAAGGGTATTTTCCAATGAGTCAGTTCTTCACATCAGGTGGCCAAAGTATTGGAACTTCAGCTTCAGCATCAGTGCTTCCAGTGAATATTCAGAACTGATTTCCTTTAGGATGGACTGGTTGGATCTCCTTGCCATCCAAGGAACTCTCAAGAAGCTTCTCCAACACTGCAGCTCAAAAGCATCAGTTCTTCAGCACTCAGTTTTCTTCATGGTACAACTCTTACATCCATACAAGACTACTGGATAAACAGTAGCTCTGACTATATGAAACTTTGTCTGCAAAGTGATGTCTCTGCTTTTTAATATGCTGTCTAGATTGGTCATAACTTTACTTCCAAGGAGCAGGTGTCTTTTAATTTCATGGTTGAAGTCACCATCTGCAGTGATTTTGGAGCCCATGAAAATAAAGTCTGTCACTATTTCTATCATATCCTCATCTATTTGCCATGAAGTGATGGGACTGGATGCCATGATCTTAAGTTGAGCTGAGCTTTAGGTTGAGTATTAAGCCAGCTTTTTCACTGTCTTTCACTTTCACCAAGAGGCTCTTTAGTTCCTCTTCACTTTCTGCCATAAGGGTAGTGTCATCTGCATAGCTGAGGTTATTGATATTCTCTCAGCAATCTTGATTCCAGCTTGTGTTTCATCCATCCCATCATTTCTTATGATGTACTCTGCTTATAAGTTAAAGTAGAAATTAGGTGTAACATTCTAACTTCTGATATGCCTACCTCTCTGGAATTTTTGTGTTAACACTTGTTGATACAGTCCTCTTAACTGTGGGATGAGAAAACCATCATCTCTTGAGAGCTAGCTGTTTCAGCCCCATCAGCCTGATAGGGGCTGCTTGGCTATAAACAGTGTCATTTCCTGCTGGATTCAGTTGAGAGACAATTGAAAAACCTATGAGGCATGCCCTGCCAGACAAGAATCTTCTTGCCTTCTCCTTGTTTAAATCCTCAGCTACCAACACAAATCCTTTCTTCTAATAATTGTGTTACAAATAATGAGGAAATGGTGAAAAATACGCCCTAAATTCTGCCCCCGCTTCAAGCACATCTCCTGCAATAAGCTGTCTCCAACGCATTAGTGTCCTTTAACTTATGCAGTCCCTACATCAGAGTTTCAAAATTAAGAGTGGGGATATTTGTAGAATAAAGAAAAGTCATTGTGCTCATTGTTTGTGACCTTCCACATGACTGAAGATCTAATTGAAGGTTTGGCTTCTCAAATATGATGTTGTCACATGCAAGTGAAGATTTTATTACAAAAATTGGCAAAACTGAATTCAATGGGAGGAAATTGTTGCACTTATTCCTTTGTCAGTATCTCCAGAAACAGGAGCTCCATATTCCACCTGTTACATCCATTCTGCTTTCCTCACTACATCAGTCTTGCTAATATTTTATCTGCAGTGACTCTTGAGAGTCCTTTTCTCTGTCACTCTTACTACCATACACTTTTCTTATTATCTGTTTTCTTATTATCTTATGATTTCTTATTATCTTGTCCAAGCTTTCCTTTCTTAGCTTCAGGCCATTGCACCTACTCCTGCCATCATCTGAGCCTGTGAATAATTTCTACCCTTCATTTGCAGTGCTACCTCGAAGGTATTTACAGTCTGAGATCATATTCCTCTTGAGCTTTCTTTTTCCACCTCTCCAGCTTCCCCCAAACTCTCTTGCCCGTTTGTGTAGATTTGTTTCCATTCTTGATATATTTATCTAGTTTTCTTACTTCCTTCCAAAGAAAACCAAATAGTGCCAGATGTTTCAGGTGCTGTAACAGGCGGGAGGGGAGCCATGCGACATTGTCACTCCTCTCTGTGTGTGTCCTCTTTGGAGTAGAGCCTCAAAACTGTTGATCATTCAGCACATAAAATTAAGCATAATCCCAGTCAACTAATCCTGCTAATAAATCAGAGAAACCCGTCATTCACCGGCTGCTTCCACTGCTCTCAGGGCCTCTGAGATATAATAGGGCATAATTCACTCCTCACAAACACTTACCCACATTTCTGCCATTGACAATCTGATAATATTCAAATACTATTGCGGTATTATGCAGCTCACAATCTCAGATGCGATTCTGTAACAGCCTCACACTTTGGCATGCATTATGTAAGTTGGGATAAAATTGCCCGTCTTAAAACTCTTCTTCAATTGCAACCCAATATCATCGTTTCACACACAGGGCTTCGGGAACATTAAACATTTAGCTTCTTCCTTATTTAGCAGGTTCTGTGAAAGGGAGCAGAAACAGACAAACAGATGTTCCCTCTTCTGAGTCCCCAGGAGGTCTGAGGCAGAGTAGAGAGACCCTGAAATGGAGACAGCAACAATGATGCTGAAGATACATTTCTTCCGATTGAAAAAAAAAAAAAAGAGTGGGAAAAAAAAAACAAACATTTACTCTCTCTTCTGGGAAAGTAGGAATATTTCACATTGCACCGAAGAATGTTGCTTTGAACTGGAGAGATTCTTCTAGGAGGTTACCAACTTATGAAACTGAGTTTCCCCACCTTATAGTTATTAACAAATTCCCCACATAATGTCCTGGAAGGTGGCATGATGGGTGCATTTTGTATTCCTAGTAGCAAATATCAGTAAGTCAGAGATGAGAATGACTAAAAAGGGCCTTCTCCTCGCAATCTCCCCAGACACCAAGCCTTTAACAGGGACAAAAATCTTCCATCTCACAACTCAGAATATATGTCTGAACATGAACATAGCCTCAGGGAAGGTGGTGCAGTGATTCTCATTTATCTTAAGTGGTAAAAGATAGATATAAAACATTTTCCCATTGCAAGTTTTGATAGAAGAAGATAAAATCTAAGACTTTCACTCTAACTTAGGAAGGCAGCTATAAAAGACATAAAATAACATACAGTAAAAGGAGGATACTTTTTTAATGAGATAATATCTTAGCAAGAATGCTAAATGAGTAAGAAATCAGAATATGTAATTTTTGGTCCTGGCTCTCTTTCCAAGAAGCGACAGGATCCTGGCCAAGTCGCCTACACTTAGAACCTCAGTTTTCTTTAAGTTTTCTTTATTGATAAACTACGCTTTTGGTTTTGAGTTACCAGCCCTCCCATTCCTGATACTCTAGTATAACTTTGCTGATGAGCAGACCAGAATATATTATCTGCTTTAATGTCTTTGGGCTTAGATCAATGAGAACTTAAAAAGGAAAATTGTGAAGGTAACATAGGGAGATAATACATATAGACAGATGGTTTGCCAATTAGTCATTAGATTTTTTTTTTTTTCTTTTTTCCCCCCATCTCTTGCTTTGCTGTCCTTTGCCTTTGAAGACGGCTGTGCTAATGCAACTGACTCTCCACGTGAGGGTGTGGCTGAGAAGATGAAAGAAGGCTACAGGACACATTTCCTTTCTTTCATAGACTTGGTGGGGAGGATCTGTCTTTTCTGCTCCCACTTTGATTTATGCTTCTGGTTATTCAGAGACCAGTTAATCTTTAGTGACAGCAGCTGACCACTTCCACAAAACTTCAGAGAAATATGCCCAGCTACCATTTCTGGGAGGAGGGATTTCTCTGACAGTTTGGGAATGATTACCTTTGTGGGACTGCCGCTGCAAGGGAGACAGGGGGAGAAACTTGCTGCTTGCATTCTGATGTCTTCTCTGTAGACCAAGTAAGGGCAGGGGTATTGAACGCTTTCAAGTTAATCAAACCCCAAACCCCACAGACTCCCTTGAAATAATTTGTGTAGGATAAAATGTTATGTTTAATTTTGTCTGTTTCTGCCTGAAATTATCCAGTTTCACTGTCTACAAGAGATGCTTATAATTGAATATTTTCCCATTTGTGATCCTCAGTTTGCTTATATGTGAGCATTGGTAAAGGTGATTTACTCAGTGGAGTTTGAATATTCACATTAAAATGGTTCAAATCCTTCCCTTTTCATCTGCAATTTGGCTAGATAAATACACTGCATTACTTTCAAAACGCTTGACTCAGTGTGCACATGTTCTATAGTGGAATTATACCCTTGTAGTCTAGCCTTGTCTCTTTCCTTCTGCTTACAAACCACAGGAGAATCACGTTTTCCTGCGAACCTTGAGGTTTTGATAAGTAAAATAAGGGAGTTGATGTATTTGATCTTTCAGTCTCTCCCCAGTAATAGGGTTTGATGTTTTGCTATTAATACTGATATTAGCTAAGTAAAACAGCCAGAGGAAGAGCAGCAAGCAGGGAAATGCAACAGAATGGTGGACGGTTGCACTGACTATGCTGGAGGTTACATCTGTGGCAGGGCTCCAGAGGGTAAGCCTGATGTCATAGGAACCAGATGCAAGGTGGCTTGAGCACTGCCAAACTCTCTTTCTGTACAGATATGCCTAAGCTCACTGGTTTTTTTTACAACCTCATTGTTTTAAGTTGGAAACAAATAGAAAAGCAAACTGTTTCATTATAAGTAAACATTTTAAACCAAGCAAACTTACACATGAAGAAATCTTAAAACTAAAAAGTTTTCTTAAAAGCAAAGGTTGATGTTGGGTTAGCCATTTAAACTGTCCGGGAGAAGCACCTAGGAATGCAGTGTAGGAAAGGTTAAAATTAAGATGGATAACACATTAGAAATTCAAAGCTCCATCTAATTTAAAAAGTTACATGCTTTAGAATACAAAGATACATACTTTAAAATCATGTAAAAGCCCCCCCCCCCTTTTTTGTGGAGTTTTAAATTGCACTTTTCACCAACCTCTCCAGCACAGATAGAAGTGAAGATATGGTGGCAATCTCAAACAAGCTCTGACATGGATGTGCTGGGCTGTGCTTAGTCACTCAGCCATGTATGACTCTTTATGACCCCATGAACTGTAGCCCACCAGGCTCTTCTGTCCATGGGGATTCTCCAGGCAAGAATTCTCAAGTGGATTGCCAAGCCCTCCTCCAGGAGAACTTCCCAACCCAGGGATCGAACCCAGGTCTCCTGAATTGCAGGTGGATTATTTACTTTTTGAGCCACCAGAGAAGCCCAAGAATACTAGAGAGGGTAGCCTGTGCCTTATCCAGGGGAACTGCTGGACTCAGGAATCGAACCAGAGTCTCCTGCATTGCAGGCGGGTTCTTTACCAGCTGAGCTACCAGAGAAGCCCCTGACATGGATAGAAACTAAAAATATGCTGATAAATCAATAGAGGTTGAAATTGATAGGGTTCTTGATAGCTCCAAGGGCAGATTCAAGCGAAAGGTTGAACAATCATTTGCTAAATCTAATAAAAATTAATGATAGTAGTTTCATTCTCCATACATTTATCAATTCACTTAATAAATAAGTAGCTGTTAGGGAAGTGCATTAGGCACTAAGTATAGATCAGTGAACAAGATACAGCCATGAGATTGACCCTTGTCCTCAAGAACCATATAACTGAACAGAGAACATAGTCAGTGAGCAGATCATTTCAAGTATGATGAGAGCCATGAAAGGGCAAAGGGGGCAAACAAACTTAATTACAAAGACAGAGAAGCACCTCAAAGACTGCCCTTTAACCTGAAAACTTACAAATGAATAAGGGGGCAATCAGGCATTGGTCATTAATCCCCAGCTGCCTAGGAGCACTCACTTTGGCTGTAGCTAGAGGGCATGACTATGGTGAAATGATAACTGTGGACTACTCCGGGCAACAGTGCAGTCCAGTCCACAAGGGAAATGTCAAGACAAATTATTGTGCACAACATAAAGAAATTAGATATAATTTAGTATAAGAGAGAAGAACAACTAAAGCAACATTCCTCAGAGAGATATTGAAGCCCCCTGATTTTGCTGAACTTTATAGTGTAATTTTGGGGCCTTTTTCTGGTTGGCTTTGTGAAAATTGGATTAGTGAGGAGGCAAGAGGTTAAGCCTTTGACTGTGTGGATCACAACACACTATGGGAAATTCTTCAAGAGATGGGAATACCAGATCACCTGACTTGCCTCTTGAGAAATCTGTATGCAGGTCAGAAAGCAACAGTTAGAACTGGACATGGAACAACAGACTGGTTCCAAATTGGGAAAGGAGGACGTCAAGGCTGTATATTGTCACCCTGCTTATTTAACTTGTTTGTAGAGTACATCATGGGAAACACTGGGCTGGAGGAAGCACAAGCTGGAATTAAGATTGCCAGGAGAAATATCAATAACCTCAGATATGCAGATGACACCACCCTTATGGCAGAAAGTGAAGAACTAAAGAGAATGTTGATGAAAGTGAAAGAAGAGAGTGAAAAATTTGGCTTAAAACTCAACATTCAGAAAACTAAGATCATGTCATCTGGTCCCATCACTTCATGGCAAATAGATGGTGAAACAATGGAAACAGTGACAGACTTTATTTTTTGAGTCCCAAAATCACTGCAGATGGTGACTGAAGCCATGAAATCAAAAGATTCTTGCTTCTTGGAAGAAAAGTTATGATCAATGTAGACAGCATAGTCAAAAGCAGAGACATTACTTTGCAAACAAAGGAAAGTCTGGTCAAAGCTATGGTTTTTCCAGTAGTCATGTATGGTTGTGGCAGTTGGACTACAAAGAATGCCGAATGCCAAAGAATTGATGCTTTTGAACTGTGGTGTTGGAGAAGACTCTTGCAGGTCCCTTGAACAGCAAGGAGATCCATCCTAAAAGAAATCAGTCCTGAAGCTGAAACTCCAATACTTTGGCCACCTGATGTGAAGAACTGATTTCATTTGAAAAGAACCTCATGCTGGAAAAGACTGAAGGCAGGAGGAGAAGGGAACACCAGAGGATGAGATGGTTGGATGGTATCACTATCTCAATGGACATGAGTTTGAGTATACTCCAGGAGTTGGTGATGGACAGGAAGACCTGGCATGCTGCAGTCCATGGGGTCACAAAGAGTCAGACAGGACTGAGTGACTGAACTGAACTGAACTGAAGAGGCATTAAAGCGCTAATTCTGAAGAATTGATATAAGATGTCAGTACTTTATATATCAAAAAGTGAAAATGTATTAAGATATTCATGATCTAAAAAAAAGAGCCACCCATGATTGAGCAAGGAGCTTCTCCAGGGTTTATTAAGTCAGCAGGACTGACCCTACTAAAGTGCATCTCTACTCCCACTGTCTTTGTCCCACTCAGGCTGTTGGAAAGGCCACCATGATGAGGGAAGCGTCACTGTTCTGATGAAGAGTGTGTGTAGAGAGGCCCAAGAAAATCTCTAGTGAAGATGAGAGATGCTGATATTAATGTGAGCCTGGATCTCCTTTCCAGATTAGATGTCTACGTAGAAAGTCAAATTGCTAATCTGTCCACCCCACTGGAGCAGAAAAGTAAATTGGAGCACAAGGGTGCAGGCAGAGAAAAAAGTGGCAGTCTTGACTCACACAGATAGGCTTGGCAAAGTCAAGATAAATCTAGGTCAGATGGACACTTGTAGAACATTGTGAAAGCTGGAGGGATCTTGCCTAAAGCCCACCTCACACAGTTGCCCTCTGAGCAAATGCTCCCAAGTTGCAAAAAGCAAGTGAGAACTGAAGGTAAATGGAGCATCCAGCCTGGGCAGGGTCCTGAGTGGCTGGGAGGGTGACCTGGCCCTCCCATCACAAACAGTGTGAGCATCTTATAAACACTGGCTACACAGAAACTGTCATCAGTGATGGGTCAGAGTAGGCAGAAAAGCAGCAGACATCGGTTGGAAAGAATTAAAATCACCCCCGGTAAGGTAAGGAATGTATGTTCTCACTCTTCATTTCTCTTATCTGTCCCTCATTCTTGGGGTGCTAGAATTTAGGAAAAAGACACTGGTGGGGGTGGGGAGAAAGGTGCCAGTCAATCCTTGGCCAGCAATGTCAGTGGAACGTGTTTAAAGTCAGATAAGCATTGAAGCTTTCCATATGGACCTACTGATTTCAATATCTGAACTAGATGGAAAATAATAGAATCTTCTGAGGACATTGCTAAAAAGAGTAGGGAAAAGAAGGAAGCTGTTCACAATAGTGTAGTTCGAAGCAGTGCTGAGAAGAAATGAAATTATTTCATTTTATACCCAAGTGGAGCGACATTCCTTAGTGAACAGTTTGGATTGAATTATATGTGCCTGCTCTAGTCTCCAGCCCGGACGGAGCCCCAGTTCCTGTCAACATCCTGCAAAATTCCAGAAGTCAACTTATTTTCTACAGAGGTAGGTTTTTGAGGTCTTCCTGGAATAGCAACTGGGCCAAGAAAATACACAATATTTTATGGTTAAAAAAACAAACAAAAAACCAACAAATATACACTTATACAACTCAGCTCAGAATGAAGACACTATTTTGTGATAAAAATAGAACCAATTTTTCTCTATTATTTATTTGAGAATAAGATATTTTAGCTCAGTGTAACCAAAAGTCTCCTTACCAACTGTCTCCCATAAATTAGATTATCTTGAAATGTGATGTTAAATCTTTGCCTTTAGAGGATAATAAAATAGAGAAAAAACAATGAAACCAATTCAGTGTTTATGATGATAAGTTACCCCCTCATCCTCATCTGTCCTTTATTGTGCCCATCTTTGCATGAAATTTTCCCTTGGTAGCTCTGATTTTCTTGAAGAGATCTCTCATTTTTCCCATTCTATTGTTTTCCTCTATTTCTTTGCCTTGTTCACTCAGGAAAGCTTTCTTGTCTCTCCTTGCTATTCTTTGGAACTCTGTATTCAAATGGATATATCTGCTTTTGGAGAAGAGTGCTGGAGAAGACTCTTAAGCATCCCTTGGACTGCAAGGAGATAAAACTTAAAGGAAATCCTAAAGGAAATCAATCCTGAATATTCACTGGAAAGAGTGATGCTGAAACTGCAGCTCCAAAATTTTGGCCACCTGATGCAAAGAGTCATTTCATTGGAAAAGACCCTGATGCTGGGAAAGATTGAAGGCAGGAGAAGAGGATGACAGAGGATGAAATGGTTGGATGGTATCACCGATTCAATGAACATGAGCTTGAGCAAGCTCTGGGAGATAGTGAAGAACAGGGAGGCCTGGAATGCTTCAGTCAATGGCGTTGCAGACTTGGACATGACTGAATAACTGAATATGAACAGCAATATCTCCGTCTGCCTTTGACCCTCAGTAGGAGTTGCAGAGGTCTGGCAGGTTTAGAGATCAAGTTTAAGGCTAAGCATGATGAAATTAAGGTGGGGCTCTAGAGTAGGGGGTCAGATATTTGTCTTTAAGAAAGATCTTTCTCAGAAAAAGACTCAGGAGTTCTCAGTATGTTTGTGGTGACTGAAGCCATAGATGTAGGTAACTTTGCTTGGGAAATGGGTGAAAGATTTAATGGGACCCAAAATTCTAACTGAGATTTACACTGAACGGTAATTTTGTACTTTTCCTAAAAAGTTGTACATTCTCATTTAATTTTCATTATTTCAATGTCTATAGTGAGAGTTATCTTTCTTCCATTTCTGTATTAGAGAATGGAAGCACACGCATTTAAATCTAAGTGGCAAATCCAGAAAGACAATCAAGCATTGCATTTCCCAGTCCCATGTCCTTTCCTCAGATAATTTATATGTTTTTCCCCCATATGGAGCAAGAATTTTACCCTAAATTTTCTGGATAATTGTTCCAATTTCCTGCTTGAATGTTGAGAAATATCTCTTGGAAGTTGACAAATTGTCAAAGAGAGGAACTTTTAGAGTTCCATGTGAAACTTGAACCTGGCAGTCACCACTGTGGGCAAGTAGCATAATACTGCTTCTGGAAGCACATGGACTTGTGTTTGCAAAGTAAGAGAAATTGCATATGATTGATAATGGTCTCACATATGCTGTCATTATATGTTTAACTAACTTAGAAACAGAATCATCTCTTTGATTTGATGCATATTCCAGGTGGTAATTTTAATAACATTACAGGGCATCTTTTCTCAGGCACCAGAGAATTCACAGCCATTCTAAATATTATCCTCCAGCGACTCACCTCACAAAGACGATGCCCTGCCTCTAATGAGCCTGAACTCTGATTCATTTAGAATTTTTCATTCAGCTCTATTTAGTACCAGAAAATATGGCAATGCATTGGGTGACCAGTCCAATAGTAGCCCCTTAACCTCAGTGGAGAACATCTGAAGGGAACTGCCACTTCTGTTCATGGAAGAATCCTGTGTTCATCTTCAGATCTTGGTTTCTGTTCAAAATTGAGTGAAATACTTTTTCTCCATCAGCTGTCAGGCTGTCAAAATGCACTGCACTTGTTTGGATTTGGGGTATGGGAGTGGTGGGGAGGCCATCTGCTTTCTCTGACATGATGATTCCCCATATTTTGCCAGATGTAATTATTCAGTCCCTTGTCCCTCGAGAAGAGGCATTCAGAGGTCCACTATTAAACATTTTTCAAATAGAAGACAGGATTTTATGACTCTGCAATGGCAGGATCAGTGGTTTTATGCTCCTTAGCGTTGTGATAATGTGTGTCTGCTTCCCCCATGCATGCTATGCTGTGGTTAGTGTTGATTCGGTAAAAAATGTTTTTTGTTTTGTTTCTGCAGATATTGTGTCTACAGAGGGCAAATTGTATTTCTTGATAGAGCCCCCTGGTCTTAAAGCACACTTCACTAATCCCAGCTCTCATTTGTTGTTTTCAGTCTAAAACAAAGAAAGCAATTATAAATGAATCTGGAAGCAAAGAGGAACGAAAGCAGAGGTGGCATATCTACAGAGAACAATTGAAAAAATGAAAACTTAAATATTAAAATACTACAAAATATTACCTAGATATAATTTTGGTTAAAATGATGTATATACCCGTAAAGTCTCTGATCTTACTCTCCCACACTACAGATGGCAGTCAGGCTTATTGCACAGATTTTACTATTACTGAAGTTAACATTTTGGAAGATAAAAACTTGCAAATTTCTCCTCATACAGAGTTTTACAGTTATTAGAAGACTCATAACCTCTTTTGACCTTTGGAGAGAGCTGTTGGCATTGCATGTTTTGTTGTTTGTATTGCTTTGTATAAAAAAAATATACCTTTAAAGGCAGGAGGTGTGCTCTGACACAAGTCCTCTGAATCTGTCTAGTGAAGATCCTGGTTATAATGAGAACTCTTGAAATTGCTCATCTGTGCCATTGTTGTGTTTGGCCCATTAAACTCTGAGCTCATGAAAGAAAGGAGTTACATGTAGTTTCTACTAGGTCAGGGGCATATACTTCTCTAAGAAAAGTGCTGGCTGGAAAGAAGTGATTGATTGTGTGTTGTGAAGTGTTTATATAAACACGTGAACTAGTTACATAGATATATTGTACTTGTGGCCTGAGGAGACAGTAATGGAAGTGGCCGTCTGGCAGCCTGCACTCTGTCTCAAATTTGCTCTTCTGGAGGGTTGATGATAGAGGCAAAGGTGACTTTCCTAGTAAATGAAGTCTGCGTGTACACGATCATTTGTATTTAAGGCAGAGAAGTCAAAGTGGTAATATGCAAAGTATTGACAATTTAGTGACCTTTATTCCTTCACTTACCTAGTGATGTGGAAGATAATGCTTCTAAATATTTAAATGATTGGCTGGTCACTTAATGATCTTCAAATGGGTTTTTAGAGTTCCATGTGAAACTTGAACCTTGCAGTCACCACTGTGGGCAAGTAGCATAATACTGCTTCTGGAAGCACATGGAATTGTGTTTGCAAAGTAAGTGATGCTGTGTCTTCCATAGAGGACTGGGAATCAATGTTCAACTGGGGTGAAATCAAAACATAATTCTTTCCAAAAATATAATTCTCCTCAAGGCCATAGGACAGAAGAGAATATCAGACATGACAAAGAACAGCCCCACAAGGACTTTGAAGTTGGAGAGAGAGAAGCTGTACTTACATAAACAAATCATGGAGCCAATCTGAGGTACCCACCATAGCCCTGGCCCTGGAGGAGGGCATGACAACCTACTCCAGTATTCTTGCCTGGAGAATCCCGTGGACAGAGGAAACCGGCGGGCTACAGTCCATAGGGTCACAAAGAGTCGGACATGGCTGAAGTGACTTCACTGAAGTGAAGCACCACAGTCCTGGAAGCTGAGACTGACAGTAACTCACTAGAGGTGATGATGATCCCGAAGCAAAGTGCTAGTTGTCCAAGGAAAACTTTCATGAACACAGGCTGTGTAGGACACAGAAAGTTGTAGAATATCCAAGAAGATAAGATATGCAAATTTACCCAGGGAAAATTCTCTTTTTTTCCTATGTGGGCAAAGAGTTTCTCACATATCTTTGGTGAGTAAGGAATCAAACTTCTATCAGAAGCTTTGAGCATACCATGTGTTGTCTAAATATACACATAAGATAAATATGTAATGAAATGTGTTTGTGAAAAACTTTTAAATGTATATGATTTGGGGTATATTACTGAAATACTTTTCACACTATCTAAGTTGGATAATTGGTAATTATTTCTGACATGATGTCTGGTGTAGAACTTGAGAATTCTGATTATTCATTTCTTTGTGTGTTGAGATGGACACAGGTAATCATTTCAAGAAAAACTTTGGCCTTGGTCCATGTTCCCACTTGGTCTTTCTCTGTACAGAAATGAAGATGCAGTTTATCCATGAAAGAATACTTACCATGCAACTTTATTTTCCTGAGAATGTTATTTTTAATTCTCTTTTTCTTATGAAGTTACAGCATATAATTTATTCATAAATTAGATGGTCTCAGATTTTATGTTTAGTAAGTATCTGTAAGTATCTGAGATGTGTAAGTATCTCGGATATGCAGATAATATCACTCTAATGGCACAAAGTGTCAAGGAACTAAAGAACCACTTGATGAGGGTGAAAGTGGAGAGTGAAAAAGCTGGCTTGAAACTTAACATTAAAAAAACTAAGATCATAGCATCTGGTCCCATCATTTCATGGCAAATAGAAAGGGGAAAAGTGGAAGAAATGACAGATTTTATTTTCTTGGGCTCCAAAATCACTGCAGATGGTGACTGCAGCCATGAAATTAAAAGACGCTTCCTCCAGCCTGCCACTTCACTTTTGTACCTCTGGGCAGCCTGATGTACTCTATTTGGGCTTGCACACACACACACACACACACACACACACACACACACACACACACTGACTCTTATGAAGCAAACAATAAAATAAAACTAAAAAGCAAGCAAACAAAAGCAAACCACAGTAACACTTTGCCTCATTTTCTTTGTGGAAAATTGACTGAACAGAGTCACTCAAGTTTCGGATATAAATGAAAAGATTGTGAAGATGCCAAGGAAAGACCAATAGTAGAAGATTTGTTAAATGTATTCTAATTAAGCCATCTCATATCACCTCTATCTTCCTTGTTTATAATGGTGATCATTTTAGAGTTCTAAGTCAATGCCAAAAAAGGAAAAGGGTTTGTCTAACTAGGTAAGTGTTAGTTTTTTTGGCCTTATATGATCACCATAGATTTGTTCCAGACTAGGTTAATAGTGAACATACTAAATAAAGATAGAATCACCTGTGGTTTTATGCCATGTGTGTATCTATGTACTCACATAAGCGAGAAGTAAGAATACAACTAAGAAGTCTCCTTTGTTTTGAAACCATTTCTCTCAGGGTGTGCAGTGACACAACCACAACAGCCACTAATTTTCTCTTCATTCCAAATTGGGAAATGCTTTTCTCACAGATCTCTTCTTTATTATTATTATTATTATTAACCCCTCTGTACCTTGATACTCTCACTATGTATGGACTCTAAAGGGTCGGAAATATATTGTTTTGTTAATGATATTATAAAATCTAGAGAGGATTGGGAACTATTTTAATGAAAGAGTTTTCATTTTCCTATTTTAAAAAATCCAAACCCTATATTCTATCCACTGAAGGACCTTTTCTAAATATTGAACCCACATATTTTGATGGGTTCCAAATTCAGCTATGACACTGCTCTTCCAATTACTAATAATTCATTCGATGACTTTTTATTGGAGCTGCTCATGATCTTTGTATTGTGGAAGGTTTGAGAAGTCTGGATAGAATGACTCCATGGTTTGTTTTCTTTGATTTATTTCTTATCTTATAGACATTCTTTTATGCCATAACTTTCTTTGGATCATAGAGAAAGCAAGAAAATTCCAGAAAAACATCTATTTCTGCTTTATTGACTACACTAAAACCTTTGATTGTGTGGATCACAACAAACTGTGGAAAATTTGAGATGGGAATACCAGAACACCTTACCTGTCTCTAGAGAAACCTGTATGCAGGTGATGGAGCAACATTTAGAACCAGACATGGAACAACAGACTAGTTCCAAATTGGGAAAGGAATGTCAAGGCTGTATATTGTCACCATCCATATTTAACTTCTATGCAGAGTACATCATGCAAAATACTGGACTGGATGAAGCACAAGCTGGAATAAAGATTGCAAGGAGAAATATCAATAACTTCACGCATGTAGATGACACCCTTACGGAAGAAAGCGAAGAGGAAATAAAGAGTCTCTTTATGAAGGTGAAAGTGGAGAGTGGAAAGCTGACTTAAAACTCAACATTCAAATAACTAAGATCATAGCATCTGGTCACATCACTTCATGACAAATAGATGGGAAAAAAATGGAAACAGTGACAGTCTATTTTCTTGGGCTCCAAAATCACTGCAGATGGTGACTGCAGCCATGAAATTAAAAGATGTTTACTCCTTGGAAGAAAAGTTATGAACAACCTAGACAGCATATTAAAAAGCAGACATATTACTTTGCCAACAAAGGTCCATCTAGTCAAAGCTATGGCTTTTCCAGGAGTCATGTATGGATGTGAGAGTTGGACCTCTGGAAAGCTGAGCACCAAGAATTGATGCTTTTGAACTTTGGTGCTGGAGAAGACTTTTGAGAGTCCCTTGGAGAGTAAGGAGATCAAACCAATCAATCCTAAAGGAAATCAATCCTGAATATCCATTGGAAGGACTTATGCTGAAGCTGAAACTCCAATACTTTGGTCACCTGATACAAACAGCCAACTAATTAGAAAAGACCCTGATGCTGGGCAAGATTGAAGGCAGGAGGAGAAGGGGACACCAGAGAATGAGATGGTTGGATGGCATCACCGACTCAATGGACATGAATTTGAGCAAACTCCAAGAGATGGTGAAGGACAGGGAAGCCTGGTGTGCTATAGTCCATGGGATGGCAAAGAGTCAGACATGACTGAGAAACTGAACATCAACAAATAAGTTTTGTCCCTCTAATGGTGCCAGGTAGCTAGACATCTGACATAAAGTCAACCTTTTAATAAATGTAACTTTCCTCTTCTATTTTGAAAAAGTCCTTGTCACATGCTCATGAATCTAAGATTCAACAATTGTTATAATATTCAATAAGATTGGTAACTGACACTGTTGTAGAGCTTTTGCTTTCAAAATTGTATTTGATTAATTGGACTTTTGGTATGTGCATAGGTAATGATTTGAATACTATACCTATCTTCCATGTATCATTACACATGGATTCTTCATATATAGGAACCAGTAACTCTACAAACCACAGCTCTGTTCACTGATGCCTAGAGAGAAGCCCTTCATTTATAAGAAACTACACCAAACCAGTATCCATTGAACGCCCCATCTTTTAATTGTCCAGAAGAGTGAGCAACCATCTCCAAGAAATCTTGGTCAGTGCCCCCATGGTCCTTGTCACTATGACAAATGAAACTCCAGCACCTATACATCCTCTATATATGTCATTGACTTTCTTACTGTTATACCCAATAAAACCCACTGTTGTCCTTGATGATAAAGTGCCATATAACAGAAAATCTGCATTTGAATTAGGAGCCTCAACTTTGATTACATCGATAGTCTCAAATGTATACCCAGATGCATTGTTTTACCTGTTTTGTATTAGGATTTTTTCTTTCAATTAACTTTCTTAACTTTCTTGAATAAATATATCAAGTCTCATCATTATTTGTACCTTCTCATAATGACTTGTATATGCTTTGGATATTAATAAATAAATGCACAAAGTAGAATTGCTCTTTATTAAAACTCACAGTATTTTCTGGCTGCATTTTAAAAAACGTCAGATGTCAGCCCTCCCCCTCCACCCCAGCCACACATGCTTTTATCATGGACTAGGGTTAGTCATGTCTCATTTAGAATTTCTGAAAACAGTCTTAGAATCTCCTGATATTTATTTCCCTGAGCTAGATAAACAGCTAGCTAAATTTTTTACAATTTAAGTTAAATGGAACAAGCAGAATTTATGGAACTTTCTTTGATACTTTTTTTTTAAGTAGTGTTTTTTATTGTTAGGATTTTGCATTAGATTTGGGGTATTTTGGGGACCTCATGCTGCTTCTTATTTTGCTACTTCCTCTCTTCCTTTCTTCCCTACTTCCTTCCTCCTTCTCCTCTTCCTATTTCTCCTCCTTGAACTAGACTACTACGCTCCAATGTTAAGAAATTTTATACCTATGAAAGTTTATACCTTTAGAAATATATGCCTTTACTACATTTATCACAAAATCTAATAGGAACAATAGTATTTTTACTCACTTGAAATAAAATAAAGAGTCTAGAATTATATAGGATTGTAAAGGTTTCATATATGTAAGCAACAAAATAGATAAATTCAAAATAAAGCAGACAAGTGAAAGTTTTGCTGTAATATATTTCCTAAATGTAATTTTAAACATACTTACTGTATTTCCCCTAGTCCCTATTCCATGATACAGGAATTAGTGAAGATAAAATATCCTATAAGTGATATTTAGCTAAGTTATTTTAATAGGAGTTTCATTATATCTAGCCACTGAACGAGGTCAAAAGTGAGCCCTAGGGAACTGTAATGATTTGACAAAGGTCATTTCAGCAGTAAATGATATAGAAAAGAGTGGTTCCCAGAGACCTGACCTCTATGCCCAGCCTCACCATTCTGTTGTATTCCATTTTCCCCTGATAATGCCATAAATGCTTATGGTATTGGGAAAAACAATAGCAATGCTTCATACTTTATATTTAAAATGATATTGTTCTTTACTCAAACAGAAATATGACAATATCTCAGAAACACAGTTTTCTTTTTTTTTTTTTTTTCTTATAGAAGTATACACAGAAGTCTAAAACTCTATTATTTTGGTGCACCCTACTAGATTCAGTTTTTGTGTGTGTTTTATTTTGTTTTTTGTTTTTATTGTTCTTTTTTCATAAAAAAACTAGAAATCCCAGGCCCCATATTAAAAAAGAAAAGAAAAAGAAAAGAAAGAAGGGAGGGAAGGAAGAAGGAAGGAAAGAAAGTCAATGCATATATATATATATATTCACTTAGGTCTACAGCATAATGAGTTAATATACAATATGCCTTGTCAAAAATGTGAATTTCATCTCTCACAGTTCTGACTATTCATTACTGAAAAATTAATTATAAAAGGCATTTTCAACTTTATCTTACTCTGAGATGAGTATGTGAGCTCCTCAAAGTAAAGAGAAGGAAAGGCTGTGTCTTACCTAGGTATACATAAGATGGTAGCCACATGATATGATGCACATAAAATGTGGCTACATCTCAGGGTCTATCACCCTTATATTATACTTTTATTGCTTTAAATTCTTTAAGCCTCCATTTAACAGTATTTTTTTCTCTGAAAAGTGTTGCACATTAAATTTAAAAGTATAACTTCTATTTAGTAGCTATCTCCTTAATGGGGAATATCCATTGGCCAAATAAAAAACAGAATTTGACATAATTTCGGGAAAGGTGCCTATCCAGTTTAAACTTATGTGAAAATCAGTTCATTTGACAGAATGTGACTTGAGGATAGATAAAAACCTGATATATCTCAGTGGAAGAACATTAGCAAGTGAAACTTCTGAGTCAGTAAGTGGAGATGTGGACTTCCTGCCAAGAGATTGGTGAGATTCCTTCACTCTGTGAAGTACTTCAACTGTGACAGTGTTGTTAACTTTTTCATTGGACTTTCACCTGAGGTCTGGGAGGCTATCCTTGAGTGAGTTTGGAAGTATCATTTAGAGACATTTCTCCATGCTGTGTTAGAGTTAAAATAATACAGAATAATATTTATTTATTGTTTTGGAGTATAGTTGATTTGCAATGGTCTGTTAGTTTCCGATTCACAGCAAAACAATTCAGTTATGCATACACATATATTCATTTTTTTCCAGACTATTTTCTCATATAGGTTATTACAGAATATTGAGTAGAGTTCCTCGTGCCATAAAGTCAGTCTTTATTTGTTATCTCTCTTATATACTCTAGTATGTATATGTTAATTCCTGGCTCCTCCTATACATTTCTCTTCTCTAACCATAAGCTTACTTTTTGATATCTGCAAGTCTAAAATGGATTTAAAAAAAGCTAGACAACATCTTCTGCAGAAAACTACTGTTCATAGACAGTCATAAATTAAAGAAGGTCATCAAATCACCTTTTTGCATTTTCTTATAGGAACCCACATTTTTTAATTTTCTCGTGTAACTCCATGATAATAGTGTTTCTGTATTTAAAAATGCACCTAATTTGCTCATCATTTTTTAAAAAAAGCAATAATTGCAAAATTCCAAATGCAGTAATAAATGCAAAGAATGAGAAAAAATACCAAGTTTATTACACTGTATATCACATTTCTTTATGATATTCTGAATTCCTGTTGATATTTCTCATAATGGTACTATACTACCAAACATAATTCAGCTTTAAGGAAGGTAGAACCACAAGCTTGTGTGCTCAGCCATGTCCAATGCAAGAACACTGGAGTGGGTTGCCATTTCTTCCTCCAGAGGATCTTCCCGACCCAGGGATCAAATGCACATCTCCTGCATCTGCTCCATCATAGGTGGATTCTTTACCTCTAGGCAGCTTCTTGGGGAAGTCCAAGACCAAATGCAAAATAGAAACCTATCTCATCCAGAGACTGGAGGTATGCTTCTTGATTAGTTAGCTCAGTAAGTACAATCCACCAGGGCATCAGCCAACAAAATCTGAGTACCACACTATCTTACAGCATAAAAGTATGAAGCAGTAAAAGTGTAACAATACATGATGCTTTGATTATGCATACTCTTCATCATGTTCTATTTTCTTTCTGCCTTTGAGATCATGGTGGGATCATTCTTTTCAGTCTCTAAGTTGAGTAAATAACATGCACTGTTCCTTCCAGCAGGTTATAAGTGTAAGTAAAGTATTCTAAACACTTCAGACCTCTTCCCCTTTTAAACAGGGTTTCAGAGTGAGGATAAGCAAAGAAGGGTCTCATATCCTTACCGAATGGATATGTCTCATAAGCAAAAATTAACAATTTTTGTTTCAAAACAGTGAGATCTGTGATGGCAACTTAATCCACACTCTGCTGATTAACAGACATGCACGTGTGTGTGAGTTCTCAGTAGCTTCAGCTGTGTCTGACTCTTTGTGACCCTAAGGACCATTGCTCACCAGTCTCCCCTGTCCATGGGATTCTCCATGCAACAATACTAGAGTGGGTTGCCATGCCCTCCTCCAGAGAATCTTCCTGACCCAGGGATTGAACCAACATCCCCTGCGTCTCTTGCATAGCAGGCAGATTCTTTAGGAATCTTTAGGAATTCTTTTGGCAGATGAGGGAAGCCCCTAATAGACATGATTGACATCTAAGCACATCTAAACATGAAAAAATAAATTGTATTTAAAATAAATTACACACACACACACACATATACATATTTGGGTTCAGTTGTAAAGAATCTGCCTGCCAATGCTGGGATGCAGGTTTGATCTCTGGGTTTGATCCCCTGAAGAAGGAAATGGCAACCCACTTCAGTATTCTTGCCTGAGAGATGCTACTGACAGAGAAGCCTGATGGGCTACAGTCCATGGGTTTTCAAAAGAGTCAGATATGATTAAACAACAACAGCAACACACACATACACACACACACACACACACACACACATATATATAATAAATATGTTTTCTGAGTTGATCACATATTAGACTTAAACTGAAGCCCTGTCCATCTCTATTGCTAAACTAAATATTTGGTGGGCAAGAATATATACTCTGCCTTCATCAAAAGCAACAGATGTAAGAAAAAGCAGACATGAACTGTATGAATTTCCTAGGGCTGCCATAATTAATTACCACAGGCTGGGTAACTTAATAAACAACAGAACTTTATTCTCTAACAGGTTTGAATGCTAGAAATCCAAAATTAAGCTGTGAACAGGGCCATGTTCCTCTAAAGCCTCTAGGGAAGATTTCTTTCTTGTCACTTTTAACTTCTATTGTCTCCTGACAATCCTTTGTGTTCCTTAGCTTGTAGCTACATCACTTCAATCTTTATGTGCATTTTCAAATGGTTTTCTTTTATGTGTGACTTTACATGGCCTTTTTATGAGGATACTAGTCATTACATTTAGGGTCAACTGCATTCTAAGGTTCTAAGTGGACTTGAATTTTGAAGGTGGGGAAACACTGCCAAACCCTATACACCAGCACTGCTCTAAATAGAGTTTGTAGTTTCAACTATCATCTATATAATTACTGAGCTGATGCTACAATTAAAAGTGACTATGCCATTCGATTCTTCTGCTATTCTTTCCTATTGCTGATGATACTATATACATATATGTTACAAATGAAAACTGAGGACAAAGACTGATTCTTAGCCATCCTTTGTTAATAATAATCAATATGAAATAAACATTTATGAAAGGAACAGTGATTGAATACATACACTTATTCTTGATCAAAAGACAACTAGATTTTCTAAGTGTGAATCCCACAGAACTACTGGTTTTATAATTATGTTGCTATCTGGATAGCTAGTAGGTCTGGAAAGAAGCTCAAGCCTGCTAATTTCTTATTTAATTTTTTCATTTTATCTTGTATCTTGTATGTTTATCTTTTTTGTTAATGTGATGAGTAGGCATGCAATACAGATGAACCTACAGGGCAACTATTTACAGATTATCAGTAACACCTCCATCATTATTAAGTAGGAATTGATATGTACTCCATGTCGCTAAAGGCAAACAGAAAGGTGGGGATTTTGAATTCAGTTTTGAAGAATGAACAATCAAATTGCTTTAGGCCATACAAAACACACAAGACAGTTTTGATGGTGGTCATTATATGGAATGTAACTGAAATTAATTTCAAGGATTAGAGTTGCCAAAACAAACTTCATTAAAAATAATTTGCTTATTATCTGGGTTAAGGTACTTAGTTGTCTGAGAAAGATAAGTTTTTAAGGAATTAATCCTTGAACTCATTTTGTTTACCTGACTAAATCTCTTAGAGTTTGAAGTAATGCAACTCAACGGTGAATTTTGGTGAGAAGAAAGTTGAGAACTTACTGTAATTTTTTGGTTATCAGAACTCTGAAATGTAGAAATCTTGGTTTCCAGGAGATGGTAATTTAGAGACAAAAAGATCTCAATCAGGGTACCTGAAAGGAAGAACTGTGTGTCCCTGTATAAAATGTCGTTTTTATTGTAGTTTTACTAAGGATTGTCCCTAAGAGCTTCATAAGTCTTGGTTTCCTTGGACCTTATTTATTGCTTAGAATAGTGCCATGTTGCACTCTCATTTAGCATGGCACATCAGAGTATATGATAAATTTATTTTTTCTACCTTAAATTCCCACAGAGCACAATGATAGAGACATAATGTGTCTGCATACACATGCAAGGTAGTTTGAATTTAATGCATTTCATATCATTAAAGTTAACATTTCATGTATTACATTTTCTTTTAGAATACACTTGCATGCATCCATATCCATATAGATATATGCACATGCACACACAAAATCCCATTATGCAGATCAATTTACATGATCACAATGTTCATAACCATAAAGCAGTGAACTTCCCAAATCAGATGCATGCATAAAAGCATTGATGCATAAAATTTCCATCTTGCAAGTACAGAGAAAGTTCTAGTAGGCATTTAGTGCCATGACAGGTCACTTAGGTTACAGCTTGCTATATAGGACATGCTAATAAGATTTAACCTTCTTTGTCTGTTGCTGAAGAGGGGGAAAGAAGGGAGGCGTAATACCTTCTTATCTTTGAAGATATCAAAGAAAATTAAAAACAACCACTTTCTCTCTAATCCCTGTGGCTGAATGTTTCTGAGCTACATAAATGAGGTATACAGTAAAATAATATATATTTTTAGAGGAATAACATGAGGTCTTAATTCAGTCTCCAGGGATCATACTATAAGTGACATTGATAAAACAGAATTTTATGGAGTATGTGTACAGAATTACTTCCATCGCCATACTTGATATGACTTTTCATTTAAAGTAAGCTCCATTGAGATTAATATTTAAAATGGAAAGCTAAAAACCCAAAGTGCCATATGACAACACTTAAGTGAAAATTTATTAGACCTGTCATTTCTGTTAATTATTGTCATTTCAGCTAATTACTAGTCATTTCTGTTGGTTATTAGATGTCTCGTTTTCTTTTCTAAGCTGCCATGTAACACCATCTCTGATTCTGGTTTCATTACATATTTTCTAGCAGTGGGTCAGGGGTCAGCCCCATGGACTTACACTCCAGAAGAATAATTCATAATTGTTGCTAAAAGACAGAATGATAGTGAAGAAATTCTAGTAATTCTTGTCCTTTTTGCTTGCAAGGCTGAAACTGAAGGAGGTGCAATTTTCTTAAAAACAAGACAACAAAAGCAAGAGGGGTTGTGAATGAGCTTGAGACAATCTATGAGTGGTTTTCCTATAGCTTAAGTAAACTCCAGAAACCTCTTCAACTCAGCAACATTCACTTCCCCATGGCTTTATAATCTATATTGGACAATAGACTGGGAGGTGTCAGCTAAAAGGTAGCTTAGCAAGGCCAGCCTGAGACTCATTTACAATAAAAAATTGTGTGTGTTTGAAACGTTGTCAGTGGACTTTGGGAGAATTGTGTGTATGTGTGCATGCATGTGTTTATTCTTCCCTTTGGGGGTCATAACTGTAATCTGATCATGGTAGTGGAGAGATTAGTATAGAAATTGCATCAATGAAATGAAATCCAGGTATCATGAGAAAGAAAACAGGGAAACAGAGACACTGTGTTTAAAGGAAATATCAATATGCTTAAGCATCCTTAAACAAGCCATATGGACAGTTGATTTTGGTATTTTCAGAATTTGGGAATCATGGCACAGTTCACATAAATAAGGCAGGCTGTGCTAATTATGAACAGTATCCATGGCAAATTTATTGTATAGGGATACAGGCCCTCTCATTGCATTTTAGTTTTGTACATAATAAAAATAAAATGGAAAATTGAAAGATTATTTTGGAATCAATTCAAGAGACATAGCCAAATTCATCAAATAAATTATTTTACTTTGGAGGTTTTTCTCCAGAATAATCCAAACACTGTAATTCAATTCAATTTACCACTTTAAACTCAGAAATACACCCTTCCCCACAAAGCCTTCATTTGAGTGTACAGTTCAGTCATTTTCAAATAGACATCTATGTTAATATGATATTATCGATTTCCCCTCCATAAACTGGGCTGTCATTCCACATCCTTTTGAAATGTCCATTCAGTGTGAGTGAGGTGACAGCATTTTGGTCAAGAATATCAAGAATACTATTACTTGTCAGAGTTCAGGAGCATCTGCCATAAAAAGATGGAAAGAAGGACAAGGGAGTGCCTAAGATCTGACACAGTCTAAGAAAACCTTGGGTGTTTGAAACACATGCAATGCATTTTCAGGCTTTATTAGGTGCTTGTTAAGGGACAGTGACTCTAAGATAAAGATTAAAGTCCCTTAGTCTGAGGAACATATTCAGCCATTCATTGGGCTAAAAGCAAATGCTTCAAAAAGTGTCTGTCTCACTAAATATCTTTTGCCCAGAGCTGTCAGCAGTTGAAATGCCTTATAGAAGACTGAAAGAACAAATAGACTATTTGTCATTAAACAGTTAAACTTGATTTACAATTTATATCCCTTGACTGTCAGAACTCAACTTCTGAGATTTGGACACACACTGTCAGCTTGCACATTCTTCAAGTTTAGGAACCCAAGAACAGTCCTTTCAGAACAGGATCGTAGGGACAGGAACAAATTAATCAGATGGTGTAAGAGCTTTTGAAGGCAGGAACAGAATGTAATTGCTACAGAACAAGGAGACATGGATAACTTCAGAGGGCAAAATATTGCATGTAAGTAGAGGTAGATTGTTCTTGGGGAGGAAACCAGAGTAAATGAAATAATACTTTATATATACATACATATATATGTGTGTGTGGGGGTATATATATATTATAGAAGGCAGAGCCTACTAAAATAACAAAAGCAACAGTTTACACCTGGATTACAGCCTAGCATGGTCAAGATAATGCACAAATTTTCTGTTCTGTCCAATGTAGACAAAACAGAAAGGGTTGGAAAATGATACAGGAAATATATACTAAATCTAATTGTTAGACACTATCTAGACCTCCTTTCCAAACTGTCTTGAGAAAACAGAATAAACATCTTGGCTAAAATAAGAGAAAATCCTCTCGATGTGAAAATAGCCACCAGGCACAATTGAGTTGTTTGTTACCTGTGCAAAGATTACCCCTCAAGCCTGAGAACTTTGTTCTATCTTCCCACCAAAAACCTGCAATAGGGTTACAGGTATTTGCCTGGAGCAAGTCTGGGACAAATTGGAAAGGGAATAGAAAAATAACTTACTGCACGTGAATGTGCATGTGTGCTTCCCCACAATCAATCACATTTTCTCTGACATTGCTTCATTTATGGATTATTGCAAAAACACAGGAAGAATGTGAAAAGATAATGTTGTAAAGCCATCAGAAAGAAATTGGTGGGAGGAACCCATTTCTCACTGTTTTCCCAAGCACCTCTGCATTCAGAATACCAGCATTGTTTAAACCTCCATTCTATATAAGAAAGCTAATCAAATGACACTCACGAAAATTGACTTGGGTTTTCAATCTAGTTTCAGATCTCTAGTGTACTTATTTCAAATGGCATTTGTTATTCTCTGCATATCCTTAGGAACATGCCCTGTCAAGAAATGCCATACAACTTCAAACCATGTTTTTTCCCACCTCTATAACTTTTTATGTATTCCCTTTTTACATTTTATTACAGCATAACATCTAAAAATGAAATAAAGATTATAGGCAATGCTTCAGGACCTAGAGTTCTATGCCTTGCCCTGAATATAAAACTGTGTTGATAGGAGCCACTGTTATACCTCTGTAAATTGCTCAAATATCCCCACTGACCATCACTGTAATTATTTCTGCTTGGAAATGAAAGGTTTGTTCGGGAGAGAGTTCTTTTTTTTTATGTCTATCTTTTCTTCCATTCATGTGAACCACACATTTCCCCTTGCTGGTTGATTCTGGAGATTAAATCAGTATTTATGTATAATACTTATCTCTGGAAGAAGGGGCTAATCAAACAGAAATGAAGAGTAAAACAAGCAATCAATTTTTGTAACTTTTAAACATTAACAATATTAGAAGTTGTCCTCCACTGTCATGATTTTAATGAAGTTAAAGTAGTTCGGGTGACTCTTCTGTCTGAAATTGTGCACTTTGTGCAATATGGGGAAAGAAGAAGAAAAACAGGTGGAGGGAGGGAGACAGGAGGGAGAGAAAGGATTTCAAAGCAGAAATGAATTTTCCAGAGATAAGACAACTTCATCCAGAAACCTTTGTCTTTATACAAAAGTTTATTTAGTCAACTAACCTTAAAGACATTGAGTTTGTGAAAATTTTAAGGAAAAAGCCCTTTGCTTATTTTCTGTAGGCTTGAAGGGTTTATGTCATATCTTCATTTTTTGCCTCTGCTCCAAATTTTTAATATTTTTCTCCTCTGACTTAATTTAACATAAGATTGATCCTCCTTTGTTTTTCTTTCTGAACATACACTGCAAGTTGACTTTTCCATACATTTTATGGACCATGACAAACATTTAAATATGGGGAGATGGTCCAATGGGGTAGGTGGACTAGAGGCAATGATATATATGGGGGAGAAGATAAAAGAGTTCTGACACTACCAGTTACCAGCTACTTTTATTCCCTCATCTGTCTATTTTAGGGACAGACTTAGCCAACTCTAAGGACTATTTGGTATGTCAAGATGAGGCAGAAGTCTCTCCCTCACTTAGTAAGAAGGTATTCAAGAGGTATTAGGGGAAATAGTTTTAGTTAATGACAAGACAAAATCATAACAAACAGGAAATCAAGGAAAGGGGGAAAGTAAAAGAAATTTAGAGTGTATCAAAAATTGTTTTATTTATAAGGCAGGATAATTTTGGCTGCAACTGTGGTTGTGTAAACTGTTCCTTCATATACCTTACCCAAAGACTCAGAGGTAAGGACTTTTTTTTTTCCCATTCTATTTTTCTACCTTTCTTTCTAATATACTTTCCTACTTTATCTCCTTCCATCTCTCTTTTCTTTTTCCTTTCCTTTCCCTCTTTCTTTCCTTCCTTCTTCTTCTTTTTATTTTCTTTTTCCTTTTTATCTAAACTGTATGTAATGAGATTTATAAGCAGGCAGTGACCTCAGTACATATTTCCTGGAAAGAAGATCCCTTTAAATATTGAAGTCCCAGGCTAATTGAGACTCAGTCTGCAATATCCTAAGATGCTGTCTCCAGCATCCAAAGCTCAAGAGAGAGGAGGATCTTTCTTGTTATTTCAAGAAAATACAAATGGATAGTCTCTGCGATCCCAGAGGATGTGCATGCCCTGGAACTAAGAATACATAGATTCCTTCTATTAATATAGTGCCAAATGAAACCCTATACCTTGCATATATGTCATACTTTGATATGTGATCTCTGAGTCTTTTAAGCCATGTCTACAGATGCTATGCTACTCAGTGAGGACAAAAAAAAAAAAAAAAAAAAGACATGAGCATATTTTAGGATAACTGAATTTAGATGCCATTGTGCTCCATTTAAAGATGAGGATACCAAGGCAAAAATGCTGAAAGTCACAGATTTAACTGAATACGGAAATGATATTTTTTTCCTATATAGCAAGATGAGGACCACTACAGTTATGCAAGTAGACTTGAGTTCATTGAATATACACTTCAACTGAAACCTCTAATAGACATCTATGGGACACCACTAACTACTAGTGAAAGAGTCATAGGCTAATGGGTGGAACAGAATGTCCCAGTTTCATCTGGCAAAGGTCATGCAAAATCAACCTTGATTTTTAGCAAACCAACAAAGCTTAGCAAGGACCAAAGTTTGAAAAGCATCCAAAATGAAAGACAAAGTGCTTGCTTGAAGGGGGAAATGGATACTAAGGAAATAGCGTGAAATTCAGAAAGAATACCTACCAGCACACTGGTTTCCCCATGCTTTAGCTGACTTCAGCTTTAAAAATCATTTTTGATATGCATATCACTGACTCTTGTTCATGTTAATTTGTTTAAACATTCATGAAGGGGAAGGTTTTTTTTAATAGAAATGTGCCAAATGTTTGCTTTTTTTTTTCTTTCTTTTTTTTTTTTTTTTCAATTACAGACAATCTGGGATGTTTGCTGATCCATGAACAACTTGAATATTCAGTTGTAGAGAGTTTTACTACCTAGTAACAAAGTTTTATTTTATTTTATTTTATTTATTTATTTTGCCTTCTCTGTTAAATGCCAAAATCTGTATGAAAAATAATGAGAAGTATTTTAGCATCAGGTTTCTTACAAATGGCTTGTTTTGAAAAGGCAGAGGTTTGACTGGAGCTTCGTCAGTTTGAAAAACAAAACAATTGTGTATGGGCCAGAGGCAGTGGAGGGAATGATTCTGTGGGCTGACAAAATCAGTGAGGATGCAGCAAGATGGGCAACAATGCTGTTACTACTAAGTTCATTTTATGATCCACTAAGTTAACGGAAGTTGGGTCAGAGACTTCAGGGAAGGGGACACTCAGCTAACCAAAATCAGTCTTAGAAGTGGAGATCAAAGAAAGCTCAGTGGAGAAAGTAGAGGTTCTGTGATGTATGGCCCATTTCCATTTCTCATCTTTGCTCAGACCCAACAGTGTCTAGCAAATAGTAGAAGCTCTATAGATATTTTTGAATGAATGAATGAATATAGACTGTGTGCAGTAGAAGCAGGTCTAAGCAGACTAACATTTACAACCAGAATGCAAATAACCTGCCTTCAATTAGCGAGAGTGAGGCTCATGAACAGGATAGTTTTCTAAAAAGTAAGCAAAGTTTTGTGCTAAGGGAACTAAAGTATAATGTAAGGATTTAATTCAATCAGGTTTTAAGGATTCAGTTCTTATGGGTAGGAAGGGTCAGGAATCAGGCCTACTTGGTTGTGAGCTACTGAGCCCATTAACTACTGATGTTAAGCTTCATAGAGTCCTTCAGTCTAAAAATTGGATGGATAGTTTTTCTAAAACAGAAGTGGGACATTGACCCCAGTGTGGAATCCAAAGTCTGTGTCTTTGAGTTATTAAAATGTATAGGTAGATGTGTTTGTAAGAAGTGTGTAAATGGGAACCTGAGAAACATTAAAAAGAAGGAAACTTCATTGTTGTGTTTTTATGGAAGAAGGTTAAATTCCCATATTTTTCATCTTGGCTGTTCCTCTAGATCATTGGCTACATAATATATTCATTATTTTTGTGGCCACATTTTCTAAACCTAAAATTTAACTGTAATCTGAAACAGATAATCAAAATATTTAGACCATAATAGACCTACATGGACTCTTCATTTCTGGATATCTTTTCCTCAATTTTCAATGAAACAAGTTGTTGCAAATAAAGTAGGTACAATTCAATAGTTCAGTATTCTTTTTTTTAATCAACCTCTTAAAAATCAATTTTGACAAAATACAGATTACTCTTTACAGAAAAGTCCTCCATTCCAATTTCCAATAAATTTTATGCCATGGGTAAGCTAAATTCATCCATATTTTACTTTGAAATATTTATTAAAATATCCATCTTTCCTAGTTTTTTAAAAGAAGTTATCTTTTAAAGAATGAAGAAAAATGGAAAGTCATAATCCAAGGTCACCATAGATGGCAAATAGTAGTTACCTGTGGGATCCACCATTATGAAATTAGAAATGATGTTTAACAATGAAATAACATGAGCAGTGAATGGTAATGGTTCCTGATTTATAACAGGTAAACAGTCATTAATTCTATTTAAAAGACTATTCTTGTTAAAAATGATCTTAAATTGTATTGCTAGCCTGACCAAGCAAATAAATTTAAGCTTATTGTTTAGTCTCTTTTAAAGCTGTGTTCATTTGAGCACTTGTATTAGAGGAGGTGGCTGAGGACCAATAAAGATAAGGGAGAGAAATGTAAATGCTAATCAGGTGGGTTGGGTCATCATGACCCATCATCTACCTTCTTCTTATTCAAACAAGTTTGACTTTCATTTATTTTGGATAAGAAAACTTTGCATGATATCTCTCTTCCTTAAAAATGCTCTTCTCATTCCAATATAAAAGTTTTCATTTAGAGAAAAGAGTGCAGAGATTTATATATGGGAGAGATCTTAACATTCTTTATAAACATAGACGTGAACTTGGTGATTTCTAAAAACTTCTTTCAGGTTCATCAGTCTTTAGCTCAATCATTGTCAGACTTCACAGATTAGACTGAGAAGGCTTGTTGGGTGAACCTATCTTCCTTTTAGGGTAAAAAGGGACTTAAATCAACATGTTCTCAATACATTTTTAGCAACTCTTCTGGGGAGACTCTCCAAACTAAGCCAGTCTTCTTTTATCTTCTCAGCCTCTCTTCCTCAAATTACTGAATGGTCACTGAGAAAGCCCGTTGCTATAGTGTGTAGGGTTACCAACAAGCCATGTTCTCTAACTGGAACTTCAGTTCTCTACCAATCCTTTTGATCGCATTTCTCATTCCTCTCAATAGTTTTCCTGAAAAACCATCATCCTCACAAGTACACAAACTACCAAACCTTACTTTAATCTCCACCATCAAAAAATCTTACACTTCAGAAAGAAAATCCAGGCAGTTATTGATAACACCCATCAGCTTCCTGCCCACATCTGTGAATACAGCTCAGTAGCAAGTTCTTACCTGCTGCCTCTTGGTTTCAGAGGATAAAATATCTTTATATTCTATTGCAGATGTTTGTATTATAGCATTCCTAGATGCAATAACAGGAACACAACTAAAAGTAGAATAGAAACATATTTCATTTTCTTACACGCCTAGAATTCTGGAAGCTTGGAAATAAGAAGTTCCATGCCTAGTCATGAAGGATACAGATTGCCTCCTCCATTTTCAGCATGTCAGTTCTTGTCCTTAGGCTTGTCCCTCTTGGTTGCAAAATGACTGTTACAACTGCATCCAAGTCTAGAAGATGAAGAAAATATATGTTTTCCTGTGTCTTTTACTAAAATCTTTCACAGAATGTTTCTCCTCATATCTCATTGGCCAGAATCAGATTGCAATCAGGATCCCTAGGGCTGAATAAGGGACCAGATCTAGATCAACCACTGTGATTCAGGATGCCCTGGGACTGAGTAAAGGTTCAGATGTCCTAGGGGAAAATGGTCACTTGATACCCAAACTAAAGGAGAATTCTGGAAGAAAGGACAAACAGGATTTGGAGGATTATCTAACAAGATAATACATGGCAAAGCATTTTTTTTTTTAAATGTAAAACATGATTCTTCTTGGGATTTCAACATATCTTGAGAGATAGATGGTGGTGGGGTGCTAAAGTGTTCTTTACACATTCCATTAAACGGAGTGTCAGACTGAACATTACTCTTCTTGTGGCTTTGTTCTTTCTACTTACACAGCCTTGGCTCTGTGGCCACCTCTAATAGGATGTTTTGTTATTATTATTGTTATTATAATTTTTTTGTTAATTGACATTTTATTAAAGAGAAAATACGTAGGTTCAAAAGAGAAAAGAGTGTATAAGTTTGCAGCTGGAGGAGGGGAAGTGAGAAAAGTAGAGAAAATTCAATGAAACTCATAAATTCATGACTACAGTTGCTGAACTGAATTCTTAATTATTTATAGCACTTGACTGCTTCTAATACATGTTGGGAAATCTACCATTTAAATAGTCATCTGTCTATTGGTCCAGAAATAGAAAAAATGAGAACAAAAGGACCTTGAAATTCAGGCATTCTACATTACTCCCATGCAGAGTTTTCCTGTTGAGTTACATACTGCTGTAACTGTCAAGGAAAGATTTCAACATGGTCCAGGGATGGCTCGCTGTTCATGCCTGGGCTCTGAGGCCTATAACAACTTTTCAGTGAAATTGGGAACCACTGGGAAATTGAAGAGGAATCTCACAGTGAAGAACAGTCCATTAGGAATTTCTAGGAAATCGAAGAGGGACCTCACAGTGAACAATAATAGTTCATTAGGAATTTCTAGGAAGTCGAAGAGGGACCTTACAGGGAACAACAGTCCCTGCTAAAGGCAACTTCGAAGATAAATCATGTTTGATGCTTAACTGCTCTGAGAACATGTTTGCACAAGACTGCTCTGTCATTGCCGTGTTTTTCCTTCATTCTTTTTGTATTTTGTGCTCTGATTCTGATATAACTTCATCTTTCCACTCCCTCTTGGCTTCTCCATTCAATTGTTAACCCATTGTCCTTTTTTTTCTCACATCTAGACTTGTTTCTTTTTTCTTTCATTCTCTCCTGACTCCTGTTCTTTCTCTGCTTCATCTCTCCCGATTCCCTTTTACCTCAGGAGTCAGTTGGAGTGAGTACTCGTCCCTATCAGACACGACTAAACTTTTAGGGATCTGTCCTTTCTAGGTTTCACTTTGCCTTCTGATAGTATCAGGGTAAACACAGCAAGCAGAGTCTTTCTTTGGTCAAGTTTGACTATGTAGACAAACCTCCACTCACAAAAATACCTTTTCTCCTTAGTAGTGAGTTTTCAGTCCTTAATTTTTTTATGCTCCTGCTTTAACACTTCACAAAGCCTCCATAAAAAAGCAATATCTTGTCTCTTTTGTTAAAAGGAATATCCTCTGAAACATCTATCTCTCAAGATGTGTTGAAATCCCAAGAGGAATCAATCATGTTTTACATTTAAAAAAAAATGCTTTGCCACGTATTATCTTGTTAGATAATCCTCCAAATCCTGTGAAGCTGGCAGTAAGGCAAAACTGTTTCAGAGAAGTTCGGCAACAATATAATAGGCTAATTAAGGGCAGAACCTAGATTTAATTCAGTCTTTACAGTACTGATACCTATGAGTTTGCAGTATAGTAATTTAATGTAAAATAAGCAGATTTAGAGACAGTGACTATATAGTAAACATATATGATTTTCTTCCTCTTTATCTTCAAGGAGTACCATTTGCAATTACCCCATGTAAACTGGAATTGCTTCCCTTGAATGACAGATACACCCTTATCACCACCATTCCAGCTGCATTTCTTTGTCCTTTAGTCCATTTTACTCAGATGCTTGACAAGGCATTAGTACTGACCCAAAAATGGGCTTTGGGTTTCATTTTTCCTTCCTTTCTTCCTTTCTCCCCCTCATTTTCTGTCTCTCTACTTTCTCCAGTTTTTTTTTTTTTTTTTTTTTTGGCTCCTACTGGCGCAGTACTAAGAAGAGATGAGAAATCTTTGATTCTCTGCAGTCATTCTCTTTACTTTCATACGTTTCCCCCCTCTTGGTCCTATAATATAATGTCAATTATTAGAAAATATAATTTACCATGTCTCACACTATAATTTATAATCTACTCGAGCATTTTCTTCACATTCTTAATATCTGTGGTGTCGAACAGAATTACAGCTGGGAGGCTGACTGCAGGCCTCTGTATAACAAGAGGAGAGAAGAGCATTGTTTTCACAGGTAGATTTTCTGTTGTGTGGTGAGGTTTCATGATTTTTCTAGGCAATTTAGATATTTTGCTATGCGTTTACAATTAGCTTTGCCAAAAGAAAAGAGAGACACTCTATGATTAGTTTTTCTTTTCTTTCTTCATAGGAACAAGAACACAAAATGTTGCAGGAGATCAGTTTAAGTGTTCCCTATACATTTACAAAGATATCCAGCAGATGTTGCTTCCTGGGCAGTTTAGGTCCAAAGCACATCTCTGAATATTTGTGCTCATTCTGTATCTTTTGTTCTACCTTTCCATATCTCCTGGTTTCTCCCTCTCAGCTCTCTCTTTCTGCCTTTCCTCTCTCTCATACCTCTCCCTCAAAGTCTACACATACACACACACACACACACACACACACACACACACACACACAAACACTCATACCCACATTACATCAAGGTGAACTTGTAAACAAATGAGGTCCATTTCTTTTCTTCAGAATTTAACAATCAATTGCTCTCTGTTTTGGGAACTCTGGTATTTTATTTTCCAAAGGCAAAATTTATGAATTTACCAAGTAGGAATTCAGACAGAGAAAGAGAAATAGGAAAAAAAAAATCAATAGGATGGTGTATAGGAAAGGAAGTGAGGAGGAGGTAAAAACAAGGTAGATAGAAAAAGTATTCCTTCTGAAGCAAGCAACAGGTGATTTGATAAACTGGGTAAAAGATAATTCCATTAAAATTTAATATTAAGATCTTTGATCAGACTCCCCTGGTGGTCCAGCGGTTAAGAAGACATGGGTTCAATAACTGGTCTGGGAAGTTTCCATCACTGCAGGGTAGCTAAGCCCCTACTTGGATGTCGCAATTACTGAGCCTGTGTGCCTACAATTTGTGTTCCACAGCAAGAAAATCCACTGGAATGAGAAGCTCCTTCATCACAACTAAAGAGTAGCTCCCACTCGCCAGAATTAGAGAAAGACCTCATGCAGCAATGAAGAGTAAGGCCAGCCAAAAATTAATTAATCAATTAAATTATTTTAAAAAAGATCATTTGTCAGATCCACAGTGCACACACACACACACACACACACACTGTATTTTTCACACCCACAACCCTAGGAATATCTTCCCTATTCCTTCTTAGTCATTGCAAGCACATGCACTCTCTAGAGCTCCTTCTTGAATAACTCAGGGGTAGATCACAATCTATTCAGTCACCTACCATCTTCTTGCACCCTTGCCTTACACTTGCTGAAAAATACATAGAGATACTTCACATTTTGAGAATGTCAAAGCTAATCATGATAGAAAACCAGACAGATAATAACAATAATTATTATCTACAAGCAGTTGCAAACATTTTAGGATTTTATGTATGATCAAGTCCCTTAGTGTGCATTTTTATAATATTCTCTGAAATTTATCCATTAATGCAACTAAATGATACTATAGGATATCATTTTTATAAAACATGTCATGGTCCTAGTGGAATCATTTTTATTTTCTCTTAAAATATTTCCTTAGTGTTGAGATCCATAGTTCAGCTAAACAATTAGCATATAATTTAGAAATTTGTTTGTTTTATTTAATTTTTAAACCATTGTTGTCATTGTTCAGTTGCAAAGTCGTGTGTGACTTTGCGACCCAGTGAACTGCAGCACGCCAGGCTTCTCTGCACTTTATTGTCTCTCTGAGTTTGCTTAAACTCATGTCCATTGAGTCAGTGAGGCCATCCAACTATCTGACCCTCTAGTAACCTCTTCTCCTCTTGCCCTCAGCATCAGGGTCTTTTTCAATGAGTTGGCTCTTTGCACCAGGTGACCAAAGTATTGGCGCTTCAGCCTCAGCATCAATACTTCCAGCGACTGTTCAGGGTTGATTTTCTTTAGGATGGACTGATTTGATCTCCTTGCTGTCCCGGGGGCTCTCAAGAGTCTTCTCCGGAACCACATTTCGAGAGCATCAATACTTTGGCACTCATTCTTCTAATGGTCCAACTCTGACATCCATACATGACTATAGAAACAAACCTGGCTTTAACTATATGGATCTTTGCTGGCAAAATAATGTCTCCTTTTGAATACCCTGTCTATGTTTGTTATAACTATAAAGGAACAAGTGTCTTTTAATATCATGGCTACAGTCACCCTCCACATTGATTTTGGAGAGCCCAAGAAAATGAAATTTGACATTGTATCCACTTTTTCAATATTTATTTTCAATTAAGTAATAGGACCTGAGGCCATGATCTTCGCTTTTTGAATGTTGAGTTTTAAGCCAATTGTTTTTCACTCTCATCTTTCACTTTCATCAAGAGGCTCTTTAGATCCTTTTCACTTTCTACCATTAAGGTGGTATCATCTTCATATCTGAGATTATTGATATTTCTCCTGGCAATATTGATTCCAGCTTGTGAGTCATCCAGCCCAGCATTTCCTATGATGTATTCTGCATATAAATTAAATAAGCAGTGTGCCGATATACAATCTTGACATACTCCTTTCTCAATTTTGAACCAGTATATTGCTCCATGTCTGATTCTAACTTTCTTCTTGTCCTGCATACAGATTTCTCAAGAGACAGGTAATGTGGTCTGGTATTCCAATCCCTTTAATAATATTCCACAGTTTGTTGTGATCCACACAGTCAAACGTTTTAGCATAGTCAATAAAGCAGAAGTAGATGCTTTTTGGAATTCCCTTGCTTTTTTATGATCCAGAGTATGTTGGCAATTTAATCTCTGGTTCCTCTGCCTTTTCCAAATCCAGCTTATACATCTGGAAGTTTTAAGTTCAAGTACTGTTGAAGCTTAGCTTAAAAGATTTTGAGCATAATATTGCTAGCATGTGAAATTAGTGCATTTGTATGGTAATTTGAACATTCTTTGGCTTTGCCCTTCTTTGGGATTTGAATGAAAACTGACCTTTTTTGTACCTGCAGCCACTGCTGAATTTTCCAAATTTGCTGGCATAATGAGTACAGTACCATCAACTTTTAGGATTTGAAATTGCTCAGCTGGAATTTCACCACCTCCACTAGCTTTCTTCTTAGTAATGTTTCTTAAGGCCCACTTGACTTCACACTTCAGGATGCCTGCCTCTAGATGAATGACCACATCTTTGTGGTTATCTGGGTCATTAAAATCTGTTTTGTATAGTTATGTGTAGTCTTGCCTCTTTTTCTTAATCTCTTCTGCTTGTCTTAGGTCCTTGCCATTTTTGTCCTTTCTTGTGCCTATATTCGCATGAAATGTTTCCTTGGTGTCTCCAATTTTCTTAGAAATCTCTAGCCTTTCCCATTCTATTATTTTCCTCTATTTTTTTCATCATTCACTTAAGAAAACTTTCTTAATCTATCCTTGCTATTCTCTGGAATTCTGCATTCAGTTGGGTATATATTTCCCTTTTTCCATTCTCTTCTTTTCTGTTCTCAGCTATTTTAAGCCCCCCTCTCTACCCTCCACCCCAGACAACCACTTTGCCTTCTTGCTTCTGTCTTTCTTGGGGATGGTTTTGGTCACCACATCCTGTACTATGTTACAAACTTCCATCCATAGTTCTTCAGGTAGTATGTCTACCAAATCTAGTCCTTTGAATCTATTCATCACCTGTAATGTATAATCATGATGGATTTGATTTAAGTCTTACCTGAATGGCCCATTGTTTTCCTATTTTCTTCAATTTAAGCCTGAATTTTGGAGTAAGGAGCTGATAACCTGAGCTACATTCAGCTCTAGGTCTTATTTTTGCAGACTGTATAGAGCTTCTCCATCTTCAGCTGCAAAGAATATAACCAATCTGGTTTCGGTAATGACCATCTGGTAATGTCTATCTGTGTAGTCATCTCTTGTGTTGTTGGAAAAGGATGTCTTCTATGACCAGCACATTCTCTTGGCAAAACTCTGTTAACCTTTGCCCTGCTTCATTTTGTACCCCAAGGCCAAATTTGCCTGTTACTGCATGCATCTCTTGATTTCCTACTTTTGCATTTTAGTTCCTTATGATAACAAAGGAAACATTTTTTTGGTGTTAGTTCTAGAATGTCTTATTGGTGTTCATAGAATCTTTCAACTTCAGCTTCTTTGACATTAGGGGTTGGGGCATAAACTTAGACTACTGTGATGTTGACTGGTTTGTGTCAGGAAGCATTTAACAAGAGGCTTCCTGTGTGCTATTTTGGATCTGTCAGAAACCCTCTGGCCCGAATTAAGAGGAGAGGCACGCCTTTCCTGGGGCAGGGCTGAGGAATCCAGGCATTTCTCATTATGGTGGTAAGTACCCTCTTCCTTTTTATGAGCCATATGGTAAAAGGTGATTGTCTGCAACTCTCTCTTTGATAGGGATGTCTTATGTTTTGTAAGTCTGGAATTTTAACCTTTATCTTTGCTGAGAATAACCACCTTGTAAGACAGTATATATGCGCACAACATGTTGATTAAAACACCTTTGCTCCATCAGAGCTTGGGTCCCTGTGTCTTTCTTTCTATTCCTTTCTGTCTTTCTCTCTCTATCTCTCTATTTCTGGCTAATTCCTTGGAGCACAGAGGCCCGCTGACCTCACTTTCTTGCCCGGGCTTCTAAGACCCTCTGGAGAAGGCGCACTGCGCCTTCACCCACCTGAGAGGGCGCCCGGTGCCTACATGCAGCAGCGCCGACCCTAAGAACAGGACTCTATTGGCTTTCCGCGTAAACCAGGGGATGTCAGCCTCTTTCTCTCTCTTACTTTCTTATTGTCAACTCCGGACCACCAGGTTCTGGTCCATTAAAGGACCAACAGGTTTGTTTTGGAAACAAACTGAGATCTTTCTGTCATTTTTGAGACTGCAACCAAGTATTGCATTTCGGACTGTCATGTTGATTATGAGGGCTACTCCATATCTTCCAAGGGAAACTTTCCCACAGTAGTAGATAAAATGGTCATCTGAATTAAATTCGCCCATTCCAGTCCATTTTAGTTCACTGATTCCTAAAATGTTGATGTTCACTCTTGCCATCTCCTGATTGCCCACTTCCAGTTTACCTTGATTCATGGACCTAACATTCCAGGTTCCAAGGCAATACTGTTCTTTACAGCGTCAGACTTTACTTTCACCATAAGGTATAACTTCAACTGAGCATCATTTCCCCTTTGGCCCAGACTCTTCCTTCTTTCTGTAGCTTTTTCTTCACTTTTCCCCAGTAGTATATTGGAAACCTACCTACCTGAGGTTTTCATCTTTTACTGTCATATCTTTTTGTACTTTCACACTGCTAACATGGTTCTCAAGGTAAGAATACTGAAGTGGATTGCCCTTCACTTCTCTAGTGGTTTGCCATTTCCTTCTCAACTGGACCATGTTTCATGAGGCCCTACTAGCAGGGATGTGGCCCTCAATGCAGGTGGATGACATTCCTGGTGTCCTGGTTGACCCACTGCTTGTCCTTGTTGAGCATGTAAACCTTCACTGCCCGTCAGGTGTCAGTCAACATGCAGCCGGGTTTCGAGGCAATGGCCCTGCTGAAGCGGCTGGAAGGGGGTCCTGGGAAGCCTGGAGCTGATGTTGGAGAATGCCCAGGAGTGGAGGTCCCCTAGGTCTCACAGCTGGCACTGTCTACCATGGATTTGATTTGCCACCCAGGTGTCACTCTCCACCCTGGGAACAATCCACCACCCAGTTTTAAACTATAAGAAGGCACAGTAAATTTTACCATATGAAATTGACTGATTAGTTAAAATTAACAACTGACTTCATGAAACATCCCTTCTGTAAACAGGGAGGCAAAGACAAATTCAATTATGTTTAGCAAAACAACATCACCAACACTCAATGGTGATCAACTAAATGACGGTGCATTAATTTCCTAGGGCTTCCATGACAAAACACTAAAACTAGATGGCTTAATTAAAATAACAGACATGTGTTCTCTACATCTCTAAAGAATAGACATTTAAAATCAAGGTGCCCGCAGGGTTGGTTCATTCACTCTTGTGAGTTCAGATGGAGAATATTTCCCATGCCTGTCTCCTAACTTCTTGGGGTTGCTGGCAGTCCCTGGCATTCAAAGGGCTGAAGATGCATCACTCCAATCTCTGTCTGTCTTCCCATGGCTTCTCCTTTTTCACATATCTCTGTGTCACATTAGAAAACAGTAGAACATGATATTTTCCTCCTTCTATAAGTGTTAATGTTAGTAAGAGCATCAACCATTACATTTAGGATGCACATTAATCCAGTGTTACCTCATCTTAACTAATTACATATGCAAAATATTTATTTTCAATTAAGGTCACATTCTGAAGTTTCAGTTGGACATGATTTTTTCTGGTACATTATTCAATCCACATCAGTCAGTCATCAGTCAGTTCAGCTTTCAGTCATGTCTGACTCTTTGTGATCCCTTGGACTGCAGCACACCCAGCTTTCCAGTCCATCACCAACACCCGGAGCTTGCTCAAACTTATGTCCTTTGAGTCAGTGATGCCATCTGACCATCTCATCCTCTGTTGTCCCCTTCTTCTCCCACCTTCAACCTTTCCCAGCATCAGATTCTTTTTCCTATGAGTCAATTCTTCTCATCAGGTGGCTAAAGTATTGGAGCTTCAGCATCAGCATCAGTCCCTCCAATGAATATTCAGGACTGATTTCCTTTAGGATTGGCTGGTTGGATATTCTTGCAGTCCAAGGGACTCTCAAAAGTCTTCTCCAATACCACAGTTCAAAAGCATAAATTCTTCAGCATTCAACTTTCTTTATGGTCCAAATTTCACATCCATACATGCCTATTGAAAAAGCCATAGGTTTGACTAGACAGACCTTTGTTGGCAAAGTAATGTCTCTGTTTTTAAATATGCTGTATAGGTTTGCCATAGCCTTTCTCCCAAGGAGCAAGCATCTTTTAGTTTCAAGACTGCAATCGCCATCTGCAGTGACTTACATTAGATGGTAAATAAAAGTCCTTCTATTTACAGGAAATGCAAGCTAAAACACAATGGTGTCCATGGATATTTTATCACCCTATTCAGTTAGTCTCAATTTTATTCTTCTGCAGAGCAGTTATGTGTATACATACTTTCAGGGTAAAGCAAGTCACAACCATTGATGGTTACTTTATCTATCCCCAGACCTTTCCTGGAAAGTAAGCACAAGAAGTCAGAGTTATATGACCATTGCCTGGGGTTCTGATAATAAAATGCACTCTCTGTTTTGATTTAAAGCTAAGGATTTAGAATTCATGAAACTAAACAAAATAACTTCTAAAATGAACTTTAGAGAACTAAATATCTCTTCCCTAGATCTGCTTTGTAGCGCTCCTAGCAAAGAATAAGGAGTTGAATATAAGTTGCATTAATTTATATTGTTGAAATTGTTGAAAAATGCATCCTACTTGGTGGTGAACTATAAAGATATAGATGTTAAATATACACACACATGGACATATACATTTATGTACAGGCATACACACTTATACAGAAAAAAACAGAAAATAGGTCATCCCCATACCTTGTACTATTTTATTGTGAAGAAAAAAATGCATATTCAAATGATATAGTTTTTTTTTTCCATTTATTTTTATTAGTTGGAAGCTAATTACTTTACAGATTTTTGGACTCTGTGGGAGAAGGCGAGGGGGGGATGTTTAGAGAGAACAGCATCGAAACATGTATATTTTCAAGGGTGAAACAGATCACCAGCCCGGGTTGGATGCATGAGACAAATGATATAGTTTTATACCTGTTTAGAAAACAAATTCACTAACTCTGTTGGTCTTTGCATTTCAGATTCTTGTTTCTCAGTCAATTTGATTAAAACTTTGTGTCAATCCTGTCTTTTTGTCCACCACACCTTGCTCTTAATAGTTTTATTTTGTCACAGGTTATAGTAAAATGATGTGAATATGGCTTAGAGGCAGCCTAGAGTAGCAATTAAGAGCACTGATTCTGGAAGCAGATGGCCAGCACTGAAATCCAGTCCCACTCATGTGTGACTGTGGAGTGGGCACTTGACCTCTATGGGTCTAGTTTCCTTATTTGTAAGACTGAGATGACAAAAATAATATATCCTATGTAGGAATATTGTGAGGATGAACTAATTTAATATCTCTAGAGCTCTCACTTACAGAATATATCTGTTAAATAACAAAATATCTGCTATTACAGAGTCTCACTGATGCTGGGTCTAGTGTGTTCCATCCCCATCATTCTCTCCAGTAACACACACAGTTGTCTTCACTTAGCATGTATGCACTGCAGTGTTTATCTGCATAACATATAGTCGCAGTGATGTGGATTAACTTTCCCCAACAAAATTCCTTCCTCTGTATATAGACTGATTTTATCCAGAGGGGAGAAGGATATCTATCCATCCTGGAGATTTATGGTGCTGCTGGGACAGGAAACTAACTGATGAGTGCTCATCCGGTATGGAACTTAATATTTTGAAAAGGTTTCTTGAAAATATCTTTCCCAACTTCTCTCAAACAAGCTAAAATAGTCCACTTCAAAACCTATCTTCTCTTAAAGACTTTTACATTAACCTCAGAAATACATTTCTTCCTATGTGTCCCTCAACATTATTTTTGTGTTTTATAAGTATATGATTCATAAATATTACCATAGCTTTTAAAACTGGAAAGCATAGTAGAATTTTCTAAGCTTCTGGTTATTGCCAGTTATTACAGTCAACATGAAGCTTAGATTTGTCTGTGAAAGTGTGTGACTGGGCCCATCATCACAGGTATGGAATTTATAATGCAATGGAGTGATGGTTTCATGTCTGAGTTTTGAAATTTGATATTGATGTGTTTCAAGACAGAGCCACTTCAAAATATGCCAAAGGAATAAACTGATTATTTTGCAAGAGTTGGACATGACTAAAATGACTTAACACAAGAAACGTCTAGTACCAGAACAGTCTGACCCTCCTTTGTTCCCCTGAAGGCAGGAAACAAAACCCTGAGGGAAGGTATATTCATGCCTGGAGGATGGAGGGCATCCTTATCCCTGAAAAAAGGAAATTTGTGGCAGAGGAAGTATAAGTACACTTTGTTCCTTCTTTAGTAACTGGTTGATCCAAGCTCAAACCCTTTTGTTTGGTCAAATCTTCAAAAGTAGTTTATTATTCATCTAAAATGGTATATAAACAGTCTGTTTCAGTCAATTCTCAGGTTTCATACCTGTGGAGTCTCCATACATACAAAATTAAACTTATTTTTCTCCTGTTAATCTGTCATGTGTCAATTTAATTATTAAACCAGCCAAAGAACCAAGAGGGCTAGAGAAGAAAATGTCCCTCCTCTAGAGTATAAACTATGGTCCCGTTCACTTGGCGTCAGAGTGGCACAGACAGCATTTCTCTGGGGATATCTTGAAAGTGTAGATTCTGATTCATTAACTCTATGTTGGGGCTCAAGAGTCTACATTTCCAACAAACTTCAGCTGAGGATGATGTTGTCCAGAGAACCATAGTATGAGTCTTAAGGCCCTAGAAGTTCAGTGCTAAATATCTTAAATTTTCAATTTGCTCATCAGCAACTAGATGGACATGAGATTGAGCAAGATCCAGGAGTTGATGATGGATAGAGAAGCCTGGCATGCTGCAGTCCATGGGGTCACAAGTCAGACACTACTGAGTGACTAAACTAAACTGAACCAAAAATAGAACTATTGTGAACATTAAATATACAATGCATAGAAAGTGCCTTCATAACACAAGTAGGCACAGACCATCGTTAGACATTGTATTAATATCATTATTAAACTCAGATTTATATGTTTGGACCTATGCATTACACAAAGCACACTTTTAAAAATAGCTGACAATAGAAGAGAACCTAAAGGCAAAAGAGAAAAAGAAAGATATACACATTTGAATGCAGAGTCACAAAGAATAGCAAGGAGAGATAAGAAACCTTCCTCGATGATCAGTGCAAAGAAATGAAGCCAATAGAATGGGAAAGACTAGAGATCTCTTCAAGAAAATTAGAGATACCAAGGGCACATTTCATGCAAAGATGGATACAATAAAGGTCAGAAATGGTAGGGACCTAACAGAAGCAGAATATATGAAAAAGAAGTGGCAAGAACACACAGAAGAATTATTTTAAAAAGATCTTAATGATCCAGATAACCATGATGGTGTGCTCACTCACTTAGAGTCAGACATCCTGGAATTCAGAGTCAAGTGGGCTTTAGGAAGCATCACTATGAACAAAGTTATGGAGGTGATGGAATTCCAGTTGAGCTATCTCAAATCCTAAAATACGACACTGTGAACGTGGTGCACTCAATATGCCAGCAAATTTGGAAAACTCAGCAGTGGCCACAGGACTGGAAAAGGTCAGTTTTCATTCCAATCCTAAAGAAAGGCAATGTCAAAGAATGCTCAAACACCCATACAATTGTACTCATTTCACAAGCTAGAAAAATAATGCTCAAAATTCTCCAAGCCAGGCTTCAACAGTATCTGAACTGTGAACTTCCAGATGTTCAAGTTGGACTTAGAAAAGGCAGAGGAACCAGAGATCAAATTGCCAGCATCCATTGGATCATGGAAAAAGCAAGAGAGTTCCAGGAAAACATCTACTTCTGCTTTATTGACTATGCCAAAGCCTTTGATTGTGTGGGTCACCACAAACTGTGGAAAATTCTTAAAAGAGATGGGAATACCAGACCACCTGAACTGCCTCCTGAGAAATCTGTATGCAGGACAAGAAGCAACAGTTAGAACTGGACATGGAAAAACAGACATGTTCCAAATCAGGAAAGGAATACTTCAAGGCTGTATATTGTCACCCTGCTTATTTAATTTATCTGCAGAGTACATCATGCAAAATGCCAGGCTGGTGAAGCACCAGCTAAAATCAAGATTGCTGGGAGAAATACCAATAAACTCAGTTATGTAAATAATGCCACCCTTATGGCAGAAAGCGAAGAAGAACTATAGAACCTCTTGATGAAAGTGAAAGAGGAGAGTGAAAAAATTTACTTAAAACTCAACATTCAGAAAACTAAGATCACAGCAACTGGTCCCATTATTTCATGGCAAATAGATGGGGAAACAGTGGAAACAGTGGCTGACTTTATTTTCTTGCACTCCAAAATCACCGCAGATGGTGACTGCAGCCATGAAATTAAAAGATGCTTGGTCCTTGGGAGAAAAGCTATGACCAACCTAAGCAGCATATTCAAAAAGCAGAGATATTACTTTGTCAACAAAGGTCCGTCTTGTGTTTAAAATCCTCAGTGTACCAAGAGCATATGATGCTGATGTACCCAAAGTGAAACAGAGCTCAGTAATACTTAAAAGTTGAAAAGAAGTGTGTTAGATAAACAAGTAATAAGTGAGGTCACACTTTCCCAAGAGACCACACTTTCCATTTGACCCAGAATATACTTTGAATGCAGAATGAAGACAATTACAATCTAAGAACCATGACAAATCCAGGATCCACATTACACCCTTCCTTACTCAAGTTATTTCCCTGTGTATTAGCTAACTATGCTTTGAAAGAAAGGTGAATATAAACAGTCCATAGTTCTTTTCTTTTCAATTCTTTCTTACTTGGTATTAAGCTGAAGGTAGAGAGTATTTGGTCAAACATATATGCATGAAAAGTAAAATGCAGCCTTTGCCAAAATTTAACATCCATTTATGATAAAACTCTCCAGAAAGCAGGAATAGAAGGAACATACCTCAACATAATAAAAACTGTATATGACAAACTCACAGCAAACATTATCCTCAGTGGTGAAACATTGAAAGCATTTCCCCTAAAGTTAGGAACAAGGCAAGGTTGCCCACTCCCACTGCTACTATTCAACATAGTTTTGGAAGTTTTGACCAGAGCAATCAGAGCAGGAAAAGAAATAAAATAAATCCAGATAGGAAAAGAAGTAAAACTCTCACTGTTTGCAGATGACATGAGCCTCTACATAGAAAACCCTAAAGACTCTACCAGAAAATTACTAGAGCTAATCACTGAACATAGTAAAGTTTCAGGATATAAAATCAATACACAGAAATCCCTTGCATTTCTATACACTAATAATGAGAAAACAGAAAGAAAAATTAAGGAAACAATGCCATTCACCATTGCAACAAAAAGAATAAAATACTAATGAATATATCTACCTAAAGAAACAAAAGACCTATACACAGAAAACTATAAAACACTGATGAAAGAAACCAGAGAGGACACAAATAGATGGAGAAATATACCCTGTTCATGGATTTGAAGAATCAATATTGTCAAAATGGCTATTCTACCCAAAGCAGTCTATAGATTCAATGCAATCCCTATCAAGCTACCAACGGTATTTTTCACAGAACTAGACCAAAGAATTTCACAATTTGTATGGAAATACAAAAAACCTCGAATAGCCAAAGTAATCTTGAGAAAGAAGAATGGAACTGGAGGAATCAACCTGCCTGACTTCAGACTCTACTACAAAGCCACAGTCATCAGGACAGTATGGTACTGGCACAAAGACAGAAATATAGATCAATGGAACAGAATAGAAAGCCCAGAGACAAATCCACGAACCTGTAGACACCTTATATTTCACAAAGGAGGCAAGGATATACAATGGAAAAAAGACAACCTCTTTAACAAGTGGTGCTGGGAAAACTGGTCAACCACTTGTAAAAGAATGAAACTAGAACACTTTCTAACACCATACACAAAAATAAACTCAAAATGGATTAAAGATCTAAATGTAAGACCAGAAACTATAAAACTCCTAGAGGAGAACATAGGCAAAACACTCTCCGACATAAATCACAGCAGGATCCTCTATGACCCACCTCCCAGAATATTGGAAATAAAAGCAAAACTAAACAAATGGGACCTAATGAAACTTAAAAGCTTTTGCACTACAAAGAAAACTATAAGTAAGGTGAAAAGACAGCCCTCAGATTGGGAGAAAATAATAGCAAATGAAGAAACAGACAAAGGATTAATCTCAAAAATATACAAGCAACTCCTGCAGCTCAATTCCAGAAAAATAAATGACCCAATCAAAAAATGGGCCAAAGAACTAAACAGACATTTCTCCAAAGAAGACATACAGATGGCTAACAAACACATGAAAAGATGCTCAACCTCACTCATTATTAGAGAAATGCAAATCAAAACCACAATGAGGTACCATTACATGCCAGTCAGGATGGCTACTATCCAAAAGTCTACAAGCAATAAATGCTGGAGAGGGTGTGGAGAAAAGGGAACCCTCTTACACTGTTGGTGGAAATGCAAACTAGTACAGCCGCTATGGAAAACAGTGTGGAGATTTCTTAAAAAACTGGAAATAGAACTGCCATATGACCCAGCAATCCCACTTCTGGGCATACACACTGAGGAAACCAGATCTGAAAGAGACACGTGCACCCCAATGTTCATCGCAGCACTGTTTATAATAGCCAGGACATGGAAGCAACCTAGATGCCCATCAGCAGATGAATGGATAAGGAAGCTGTGGTACATATACACCATGGAATATTACTCAGCCATTAAAAAGAATTCATTTGAACCAGTCCTAATGAGATGGATGAAGCTGGAGCCCCTTATACAGAGTGAAGTAAGCCAGAAAGATAAAGAACATTACAGCATACTGACACATGTATATGGAATTTAGAAAGATGGTAACGATAACCCTATACGCAAAACAGAAAAAGAGACACAGAAATACAGAAGAGACTTTTGAACTCTGTGGGAGAATGTGAGGGTGGGATATTTCAAAAGAACAGCATGTATACTATCTATGGTGAAACAGATCACCAGCCCAGGTGGGATGCATGAGACAAGTGCTCGGGCCTGGTGCACTGGGAAGACCCAGAGGAATCGGGTGGAGAGGGAGGTGGGAGGGGGGATCGGGATGGGGAATACATGTAAATCCATGGCTGATTCATATCAATGTATGACAAAACCCACTGAAATGTTGTGAAGTAATTAGCCTCCAACTAATAAAAAAAATATATAAATAAAACTAAAAAAAAAAAAAAAAAAGATATATTCAAATCAAATCCAAATTACACGCCAATCAGAATGGCTGCTGTCCAAAAGTCTACAAGCAATAAATGCTGGAGAGGGTGTGGAGAAAGGGGAACCCTCTTACACTGTCAGTGGGAATGCAAACTAGTACAGCCACTATGGAGAACAGTGTAGAGATTCCTTAAAAAACTGGAAATAAAACTGCCATATGACCTAGGAATCCCACTCCTGGGCATACACACCAAGGAAACCAGATCTGAAAGAGACACATGCACCCCAATGTTCATTGCAGCACTATTTATTATAGCCAGGACATGGAAGCAACCTAGATGCCCATCAGCAGATGAATGGATAAGGAAGCTGTGGTACATATACACAATGGAATATTACTCAGCCATTAAAAAGAATACATTTGAATCAGTTCTAATGAGGTGGATGAAACTGGAGCCCATTATATGGAGTGAAGTAAGCCAGAAAGAAAAAACATCAATACAGTATACTAACACATATATATGGAATTTAGAAATATGGTTATGATAATCCTATATGCAAGACAGAAAAAGAGACACAGATATATAGAACAGACTTTTGGACTCTGTCGGAGAAGGCGAGGGTGGGATGATCTGAGAGACTAGCATTGAGACATGTATATTATCAATTGTGAAACAGATCGCCAGTCCAGGTTTGATGCATGAGACAAGTGCTCAGGGCTGGTGCACTAGGATGACCCAGAGGGATGGGATGGGGAGGGAGTTGAGAGGGGGTTCAGGATGGGGAACACATGCAAATCCATGGCTGATTCATATCAATATATGGTAAAAATCTCTACAATATTGTAAAGTAATTAGCCTTTAACTAATATAAATAAATGAAAAAAAAAATCAAAGAAAAAAAGTAAAATGCAAACAGTTTAATTAGCTTCATGTAGTGTTTCCATTGTTTTGGTAAGAACAATACATATATATATAAATGTACATGCTTGAAATACAAAATTTTATAATTTTGGTGATTCCACATACAAGTTAAATGCTTTCATATTTGCATGTAAAACATATAAAAATCTTGTTAATAATTTACAGTTAATTTTTCACTAGCTAGAATGACATTAAATGGCAAATAAAACACACTATGCAAACTTGAAAGAGAGATCATTTCATTTTATACTAAGTGCTACAGTTTTCATAGCTGGCTCTGCCATAATTGTTATAACAATTATCAACAGGTCTGGGCAGTGATTTCAAGTTGAAAGATCCCTGATGAAACTAGAAACATGTGTGTAAAGTAATTACTCAGATCAGGAACCTATACCTTATTTACAGTTGAACACAATTTCCACTTTATAATTTATTTTAAAACTGAAAATATTTTTTAAATTGTATAGATATGGAATTCTGAGGAACGTCAGGTTAATTACTTTCTGTTTTGTTCAAATTTTTCTCCAAAAAAAAAAATATAAGCATAGTGTTTGTTCCATCTCATCTCATCTAGAATTGGTCCCTCTGTTCTCTGAATGCATGTTTTATTTCATATTGCCATACCAATGACAGTCTATGGTTTTACCTGCATCTTAGTGCCTCAAGTCCCCAACTATCCTTTGCCTTGAGGTCCTTTTCTATAGCACTTTTCAGATTGGATCAATGGTTTCCACACAATATCATCTCTTCCTGGTGACTGAGTGAGTGAATAGATTAAGTAATTGAACTGACTGAACCTATTTTAATAATTACCAAAGGAATGGGGAGTCTGTTCCTGAGGCATTATGTTAACTTCTAGTCTTGAATGCATTTATAGTTTCACCAAAGAAAACGAAGCAATGTGTCAGTTATCATAGAGTACTGCTTTTACCTTCCTACAATGGGGCAGTTTGATTCCACTAGTTCAATTTATTATTGTGAGATAAATAATAGTTCTTATAATTGAGAATGATCAGAAAGACACTGGACACAATTTCTAAAGGTAAGAACTGCTTAAATTGGTCTCCAAATGATGCAGCTTCTGCCCTATTTAGGCACCTTTAAATCCATATTCCACTTATATAGTCCTGTTCAGAGCAGCTAAGACTCTCCCCATATATTGCACTGCAGAATTGACTCACTTCCTTCTGTGTGTATGTAGAGGAGTTTACTCTCCTCCAATGCTTCATGTATCATCTGGTGCCAGAGGCAGTGAGAATGCAACATTGATAGACCACTGGGCTGGTCCAATATGGCAAATCCTATATTTGCATTTGGGTACAATTGAGTAAACTCAAAGCTTTGCACACATTCAACAAAATGATGAAAAGGAGGAAAACAAACAAACAAAAAGGAATTTCCTGTTTAATGCCTTCCACTTTTTTCCCTGTTTTAACTTTGTAAGTGAATTCAGTGTCTGTCGAAGGCAATTGATGGCTATAAAAAAAGTAAAGAAAAATGTTAAAGACACAAACCACAATTTGAGTGCTGTTAGGCTTGATTCTCTCCTCCTGCTGGTATCCTCAGCTGGGCTCCTCATCTCACAGACTTCAAAGGTCATCTCAGCATGTCAGGGCCAAAATATGGAAGATTCTGCAGAAAGGACTGCAGACCTAATTTTACCGTCTTTTATTAATTGGGGAGAAGGGAAGAATTGACTAGGTGTATATAAGCAAACAACAAGCAAACAAACAAACAAACAAATGATGCCTCAAATTGTCTCCAAAACTCTCAAATATCACAGCCAAAGCATTGTTCTCCACACCAATCATCTCACCTTTTCCACAGTCCACCTTAAACATATTTTCAACTTCTGACTTTCTGGAATACAATTCCTGTTAATTTCTCTGCCTGTCTCATTCTTGTGATGTGTATTCTTTTTTTTTTTTTTTTAGGTTTGACTTTTTTTTTTTTTTTTAATTATTATTATTTTTTTTTTTCCCAGTGGGTTTTGTCATACACTGATATGTATCAGCCATGGATTTACATGTATTCCCAATCCCGATCCCCCCTCCCACCTCCCTCTCCACCCGATTCCTCTGGGTCTTCCCAGTGCACCAGGCCCGAGCACTTGTCTCGTGCATCCCACCTGGGCTGGTGATCTGTTTCACCATAGATAGTATACATGCTGTTCTTTTGAAATATCCCACCCTCACATTCTCCCACAAAGTTCAAAAGTCTGTTCTGTATTTCTGTGTCTCTTTTTCTGTTCTGCATATAGGGTTATCGTTATCACCTTTCTAAATTCCATATACATGTGTCAGTATGCTGTAATGTTCTTTATCTTTCTGGCTTACTTCACTCTGTATAAGGGGCTCCAGCTTCATCCATCTCATTAGGACTGGTTCAAATGAATTCTTTTTAATGGCTGAGTAATATTCCATGGTGTATATGTACCACAGCTTCCTTATCCATTCATCTGCTGATGGGCATCTAGGTTGCTTCCATGTCCTGGCTATTATAAACAGTGCTGCGATGAACATTGGGGTGCACGTGTCTCTTTCAGATCTGGTTTCCTCAGTGTGTAAAAGCTTTTGCACTACAAAGGAAACTATAAGTAAGGTGAAAAGACAGCCCTCAGATTGGGAGAAAATAATAGCAAATGAAGAAACAGACAAAGGATTAATCTCAAAAATATACAAGCAACTCCTGCAGCTCAATTCCAGAAAAATAAATGACCCAATCAAAAAATGGGCCAAAGAACTAAACAGACATTTCTCCAAAGAAGACATACAGATGGCTAACAAACACATGAAAAGATGCTCAACCTCACTCATTATTAGAGAAATGCAAATCAAAACCACAATGAGGTACCATTACATGCCAGTCAGGATGGCTGCTATCCAAAAGTCTACAAGCAATAAATGCTGGAGAGGGTGTGGAGAAAAGGGAAACCTCTTACACTGTTGGTGGGAATGCAAACTAGTACAGCCGCTATGGAAAACAGTGTGGAGATTTCTTAAAAAACTGGAAATAGAACTGCCATATGACCCAGCAATCCCACTTCTGGGTGACGTGTATTCTTTACTTCTACCTCCTGTATGAAGTTTTCTTTAATCAACACAGACCACGACATTCTTTCTGTCACTAGATGTCTGTGAAGGATTTATTGTGTATTACATTTTTGTCATTATTACTCTGTGTTTTACTTTTTATTTTGCACTAGTATGTTTCTTGATTTTAAATAAATTCATTAATATATTTAAAGAATAAATTAATTAGGGGAAGTCTAGTATTTTTTATCACCCAAAGTGTCTTTTATATAAGTTCATAAATAATATTTGCTAATATTAATGATAATTTATATTATATTTTAAATAAATATATGTAGGCCATTTGTATAGATTCCATATTTTTCCATATATTTGTATTAAAAATATTCAATAAAAGAGTAAAAAGAAAATCAGCTGATTTTCCTTCTTCACGGGACAAAAATAGCTGAGAGACAGAAACTGTATTTCCAAGTGCCAAAGTCCATCAAGAACCAGCTTACTCCAGAAGCAGTCGTTTTTATGTTCTTTCATTGTTGTTGCTTTCTATTAACTATCAAGGGCTAGGAAACTTGATTTCAACTTAATTATATTGGTGAAGAAAGGAGGAAGGAGGATAAACCCATCCATCATAACCAATCAGTCAATTTAAAAGATCGGGGCATATTAACCAGAAAAGCAGACAAGAATAAGCAGGACAAATGTGCAAAAGGCCCAATGGGCATAAACAATATATGCAATGCAAGGAGGCAATACAGCAGAAAGAGCTCAAAAATAATTGAATGCAAACACTATACATAAATCCAGATGGGATTCAAGCTGTGACCTTGAGGTGAAAAGGCTCCTTAAACAGCAATCAAAGCTTTCTATTCTAAAGGGATTAAATCTCTGAAAGTCATTCTCTTTCTTTGCATTCATGTTTCACACTTAGTAGTGCTCATATAAAAAGAGCAGATGCACCAGCAGTTCGGTGTTTACTTTATGTTTCTTTTCTTCCCAGATAGCTGGTGTCAGTTTTACCACAGATCAGAGTGGGTGAGCCTTTTTTACCTTCTGATTGTGGTTTGCAGTTGTCAGTACCAGGTTAGCAAACTTTCTAATGGAAATTACCAGTGCATGGAAGAATGATAAACCAATCTGCTCAGGTGGGAGAAGTATAGATTGCATATCTCAAGTCATCTTTTCTAGGGCTCACAATAATGATGAGAGCAAATTTAATAAACTTTTGCATGAAACTTGTAACAGAATATCCTTAGATTCTACTGTTACCATTGCACTGCAAAGTAGAGAAGACCAGCAAGAGACTAAAATGTTAAACCCAGGTTATGCAAGACTTAATCCTCACAGCTTCTCTATGGCTGCAGTATAGCATTCAAATCCAACTCCTGAAACAGGGTTGCTTGTGGCATTTGCACAAGACAGGTAGCAATGATCACAGAACACAAACTTACTTAGAATGGCAGCTACCAAAACAGACAGTAGCTTCTTATTTAGTTCAGTGCTAGAAAGGATTAAACCTGGATTAGGAGGAGGAAGGATATATTCCCAATGGGCATTATTTATAACAAGGAGAAGGCATTTTTCCACCCCACTATAAGAATAACAAGGAGGAAAAATGAATTCCAGCAATGATTCTCCAAATGGCAAGATGTGGGCAGGACTTAAGAAATACACCTTTCTAATTCCCAGGCAATTTATGTGTGTGTCTAAGTATCCAATTAGCAGGCACAGATGCTATTTTGCATTAAAAAATATAGGGTTTTACAACTGCAAACCAGCTGTGACCATAAATTTCACCAATCACTTTGCAGAGGTCTACCAAGAATTGAGACTTGTATGTCATGGAATTTATTTTCTTCTGTGTTAAAATAATTGAAGACTGATTGACTCTTTTTGTCCAGTAAAATATTTTCCTTAAAGAACTGTAGGAAATCACAACACATGTACACTGGTAAGCATCACAAAACTCAATAGAAATAGATGATTTCTGACCTATGAAAAATCACTACATTCTAAGCCAACTCTGGACGTCAGAATTCTTCACAATGATAGGATTGTTCTATACCTCACTGTCTGTTCCAATAGCTACTCATCCCAAGTGGTAGTTTGAGAACTTGAAATGTATCTAATGTAACTGTTGGGACTGCTTTCTAAATTTCATTTAATTTTTTAACTAGTTTAAATTGCAATAGCCATGAGTGGCTACCATATTTAACAGCATCATTCAAATCTTTAATAGTGTTGATATGTCAATAAATTAACAAATGGCAGACTGAAATCAGGTACCTGCTGCTCAACAGCCATGTGATAGCCATATAAACTAACCTGTGTAAAGTTGTCTTTTATTCTGGTAAATACTCACAATATTTTTTTTTTTTTTTTTTAGTATTGCTGGATGGTTAAATGTATAATGCATGAAGTACTTGACCTCTTACCTGAAATAAGGTAGGCTGTAATCAATGTTTTTTGTATCTTTCTCCTTTTGTCTTCCCCTCATTTCATTCTCTTCTCACTTCTTCCCATCCTTCTTATCTTCTCTCATTAGATATGAAAGAAGAACTAAATAAAAGCAGCAAGTGGGCAGTATCCTTGAAAAGGAATATTGTTATGCCTGTTGCTTCATTGAGTGCACTGTTCTAAATCAGAATTTTGCATGAAATTTGCTTTCATTTTGCATGAAAGTTGCTTCCTGACCTATGCTCAACAATCAGGAAACAATACAATCAATAAACTATGCTTTTATTTCTCGTAGACTTTAAATTTGTGAAATTATGATAAAAGAAAAGTTATTGGAAGGCTCCATGAGATAAAAATCATTGTCACTTGACCTGGAAGAGATGGTATAGACAGAGGGAATGTCAGGATCAAAAGCCAAAGGAAAGAAGGGGACAAATGGAAAATAATTCAATATAGTGATTTTAAATTCAATGTAGTGATGGTATGTATTTTACTCTCTTAATCTTGTTATACTTAATAAATGTTAGAAATGTTTAATACATGATGTTTAGGAAATGATGTGTTCAAATGAAGGAACTAAACTCCTTGTGAAGACATGATTCAAATGGCACAATGAAGACAGCTCGACTCTCCTGTCCTCTTGGACCTTCCTTACTGTTTCCTGGCTACTGTGGGAAAAGATACGTCCAAAGACATCAGGGAATGGATTATTTGCTTTGGATTATGTGGTTTCTTTTTTATATTAAACAACCCTTTTCCCACTATGTAATGTATTACTGCTTTGCTATCTCTTTGCCTTCTACCTACATATATCTTTTCAATCTCACTCTTTAATGTTTGTTTATTTAGCCACTCTATTTTTTGATGCATTTTTCCTGGGTATGGTTACCATTATTTTGTGACTTGGTTGAGACAATTTTATTTGGCAGGTGTTGGGGGAAAACATTCAGTAGTCCTTTTATACATGAAGTTTTTGCTTTAATTATGAATCTGTGAGAAATAGATCACTGAAATAAGCCATGTAACTAAAAGCCATAAAATAACCACTGGCTTTTTGACTGCAAATGACTCTTAACAAGATGATATCTGTTTTTGAGGACTTGTATTACCCTCATGGGGGTGGGGGGGGGGAAGAAAGTTGGGGAAAATTCATGCATAAATCCAAGAGATAACCTTGGTAAAATCCAGGGCCTGAGGTTCACTTCTGTGGAACTCTGCTTCTCATTTCCTGAAGCTGCCTTGACACAGAGGCTCCCAGACATGCTATGGCCCATGGACCTGAAATTGGAGCTGCCAGAGTTTGGTGGAAAAACAGCTGACATACATTCCTAGGTCCATTCCTGTGTTTCCAGACTCAGCTGAACCGTCAGCTAACAACCTTAATTCTGAAACTTTCTAGCAACCTGATCCATTACAGTTAAAGAGGTTTCTACCAGTAGTATTTGATATTTTCAAATCTTGGGGGTCATTCTGAAAGGTTGCTGCTGTGAGTCGTGTGTTACACTGGGATTCATGACCTCTGGAAGAGAGGATTTAGATCTGGGTTCAGTCTTGATTACTTAGAGATTTTGTATAGCTAAGTTTTATTAAAGTATAATAGAGATAGAGAAAGCTTCTGACATAGACATCAGAAGGGGACAGAAAGAGTGCTCCCTTGCTAGTTTTTAGCAAGGTGTTTTATGTTTGCTAGAAAGCTGTTAATCAGATAAGAGAGGCACCTCAAGGTTGAGGGAGCTTCACCAGACCCCTCTCCCACGATATGCATTTTTTGAGATAGGATGGCATGAGGTGTGCCATCCCCCAGCCATAAAACAATTGACAGGAATACTGGTTTGTTGAGCCATTTTCAGCCCAAGGTTTGAGAAAAATAAATAAATAAATAAATAAATAAACCTTAGTCTGTGGTGGAACAATTTTGAAGAAAGGCAAATTGCAAACAAATACATAGTTTCATTAACATAGCTTAAGAAAAACATTTCCATAAGAACAATGCATTGGTTAGCTCAAGGCAGAGCCATGTGTCATCAACACAGAATTAAAAAAAAGCCTCTTTTAATTTTGTGTAGAAAAGGGGAAAAAAAAAGTCTGTCACTTGCAGTTTATTTCATCCTGCCGCTTGGGGACCTCTGGCCTTCCTACCAGTGACCCTCTCAATTCTCAGCCAAAGTGCACCAGTAGCTTTATCTAGTATTTTATATGAATAATAAAGCATCTAAGTTCTTTAAATAGTCATCTATTTTATTAATGTACAATAATTTCTTAAAAGAAGCCTATTATCTTGTCTTTGACAAGATGCATGATGGGATTGTCTTTTTTCCCTTTGTAGATAAACTTTCTTATGATAATCTTTCCATTCACTCATGTAGGTCTATGTAGTGTCTTGGTCATGCTTCTCTAGACAGTCTCTAAAGTTTCTAGATTCTTTATGGATAAATTGTCACTGTTAACAGGCAGAAAAACAAAGGGATGAACCCACATTCTTCATTAGCAGAATAATCCCCACAGAATGTTTTCTCTGGACATGTGAGAAGTAGTAAAGTCAAGTTTGTGTTATTGTTATGTCCAAAGATCTAAGACAGAGTGCGTGTTTTATTATGACAATTTAAACACTTAGCTTCTTGGCTCAGTGTTCAAGAATCCACCTGTCAAAGCAGGAGATGAAATAGACACAGGTTCGATCCCTGCATTGGGAAGATCCCGTGGAGGAAGAAACGACAACCCATTCCAGTATTCTTGCCTGAAAAATGCAGAAGAGCCTGGTGGGCTACAGTCCAGGCTGTAAGAGTCTGACATGACTGAGTAACTGAGTGCACACACACAAACACTTAGCAGGGAAGCAGAAACACCATATCTATATCTATATCTATCTATCTATCTATATTTTAATTTTCAATTTACGCTAAGGTAGTTCATTCTATTTTTTTCAGTTTCATTGGTATATAATTGATGTATAACATTGTATTAATTTAAGGCTTACAGCATAATTATTTCATATATATATTACAAAATAATGACCATAATAAATTTAGTTAACATCCATCACTTCATATAATCATATTTTTTTCTTTATTGTGATGATAACTTTTAAGAATAATTCTTTTAGCAACTTTCAAATATACAAATCATTTCAAATAGCAAAAGAGTATTGTTAACTATAGTCACCATGCTATACATTACATCCCAGAACTTGTGTGTCTTATAACTGGAAATTTGGACATTTTGAACCCCTTCATCCATTTTCCTTATACCCTCACCCCCCACCTCTGGCAACAACCAATCTATTTTCTGTCTCTATAAGTTTGCCTTTTTTAAGATTTCACGTAAAAGTAAGATCATAGAGTATTTGTCTTTGACATTTCCTTTAGCATAATTTCCTCAACATCTATCCATTTTACTGAAAATGGCAAGATTTCCTTTTTTTTTTAAGGCTGAATACAATTCCATTGTGTATATATATATATCTCATTTTCTTTATCCATTTGTTAATCAAGGGATACTTAAGGTGTTTCCAGGTCTCGGTTATTGTGAATATGCTGCACTAAACTTGAGAGTGCGGGTATCTCTTGGAGATAGGTAAGTCACTGACCTTACAACCTGATTTACACCTAGCCAACTGCTTAGAGTGAGCACCTATAGAGACAGAAGGAACCCCAATATAAGAATCAAAACAGCCAGCATTTTGCAAAAGTTTAGGAGAGAATACTTCTTTATAAATAAATTGAATAAATCATGTACCTCATGGAAATATTCCCTGGTGGCTCAGACGGTAAAGCATCTGCCTGCAATGTGGGACACCCGGGTTCAATCCCTGGGCGGGGAAGATCCCCTGGAGAAGGAAATGGCAACCCACTCCAATACTCTTGCCTGGAAAATTCCATGGACGGAGGAGCCTGGTAGGCTACAGTCCATGGGGTCGCAAAGAGTTGGACACGACTGAGCAGCTTCACTTTCACTTTCACTTTCAAGCAAGTGGATCACAACTGAGGTATTTATTTATGTGAATGGTGGGAAAGGCACTAAAACAAAAGAATTGCTTAATTATGTAGGCTGGCATGAGGTAAAAGCAGAGTGTGATGGACAGAAAAGGATCAGAAACTCAAGGACAAGAGGATCTCAGATGGCCCAAAGAGAAGACTGTTTCCCATGCCACACAGGCTTAAGGGTTCTCCCCCAAGGTTCTTAGCAGACCTTAGTTAGCACCTAACTCAGAATCCTCTGCAGAGAATTTGCATTTAGATGCACATATTTCTTAATGTCCATATATCCTGTTTCACTCTGAGCTATTGGGTTCAGTGGTTCTCTGTCGAGTTTTATAGTTTCCATGACTTCCTGGTTAGAGAAATCTCTGGTTTGAGATAACCTTATCTGACTATTATCATCAAGGTCTTAGGGTTAAGTACAAATACAGTGGAGAGCATGCATCAAGGACATAGATGAGATCAAGATGCCATTATTATGCTTTGACTGCTACTGACTACACATGAACTTTAGTGAAGAGTAGGACACCCTGCAGGAGAATGTTGATTGAAATCAAACATGGGAAAGTCAAGGAAAAGAGGATAGCAAAACTCAAAATACTTTTACTCTGTAATACTAATATTCTGCAAAATTTGCATAATAAATTTTATCAGTTCATAGAATTTTCATAATTTTTATTCTATCATTTTTTAAATCAATTTACTTATTTTAGTTGAGGCTAATTACTTTATAATATTGTGGTGGTTTTTGCCATATGTTGACATGAATTAGACATGGGTGTACATGTGTCTCCCATCCTGAACCCCCTCCTACCTCCCTCCCCATCCCATCCCTCAGGGTTTTCCCAGTGCACTGACTTTGGGTGCCTTGTTTCATACATTGAATTTGGACTGGTAATCTCTTTCACATATGGTAATATACATGTAATATATATGTTTCAATGCTATTCTCTCAAATCATCCCACCCTTGCCTTCTCCCCCAGTCCAAAGTCTGTTCTTTACATCTGTGTCTCTTTTGCTGTCTTGCATATAGGGTCATCATTACCATCTTTCTAAATTCCATATATATGTGTGTGTGTGTGTGTGTGTGTGTGTGTGTGTGTGTGTGTGTGTTAATATACTGTATTGGTGTTTTTCTTTCTGACTTACTTCACTCTGTATAATAGACTACAGATTGATCCACCTCATTAGAACTGATTTAAATCTGTTATTTTTAATAGCTGAGTAATATTCCATTGTGTATATATACCACAGCTTTCTTATCCATTCATCTATGATGGAAATCTAGGTTGCTTTCATGTCCTAGCTATTGTAAACAATGCTGTGATGAACATTAGGGTACACGTGTCTCTTTCAGTTCTGGTTTCCTGAGTGTGTATGCCCAGCAGTGGGATTGCTGTGTTTTATGGCAGTTCAATTTTCAGTTTTTTAAGGAATCTCCACACTGTTCTCCATAGTGGCTGTACTAGTTTGCATTCCCACCAACAGTGTAAGAGCGTTCCCCTTTTCTCCGCACCCTCCCCAGCATTTATTATTTGTAGACTTTTTGATAGCAGCCATATTGACCAGCATGACAATGGTATTTCATTGTGGTTTTTATTTACATCTCTCTGATAATGAGTGATGTTGAGCATCTTTTCATGTGTTTGTTAGCCTTCTGGATGTATTATTTGGAGAAATGTCTGTTTAGGTCTTTGGCCCATTTTTTGATTGGGTCATTTATTTTTCTGGTATTAAGATGCATGTGCTGCTTGTATATTTTGCAGATTAATTCTTTGTCAGTTGCTTCATTTGCTATTATTTTCTCATTCTGAAAGCTATCTTTTCACCTGCTTATAGTTTCCTTCATTGTGTGAAAGCTTTCAAGTTTCATAAAATTCCATTTGTTTACTTTTGCCTTTATTTCCATTACTCTGAGAGTTGGGTCATAGAGGATCTTGCTTTGATTTATGTCAGACAGTGTTTTGCCTATGCTTTCCTCTAGGAGTTTTACAGTTTCTGTTCTTACATTTAGATCTTTAATCAATTTTAAGTTTGTTTTTGTGTATGGTGTTAGAAAGTGTTCTAGTTTCGTTCTTTTACAAGTAGTTGACCAGTTTTCCCAGCACCACTTGTTAAAGAGATTGTCTTTTCTCCATTGTATATTTTGCCTCCTTTGTTAAAGATAAGGTGTCCCTGCTGCTTTTGCTGCTGTTGCTAAGTCGCTTCAGTCATGTCCATAGGTGGATGGATTTATCTCTAGGCTTTCTATTTTGTTCCATTGATCTATGTTTCTGTCTTTTTGCCAGTACCATACTGTCTTGATGATTGTAGATTTGTAGTATAGTCTGAAGTCAGGCAGGTTGAATCCACCAGTTCCATTCTTCTTTCTCAAGATTGCTTTGGTTATTGAGGTTTTTTTTTGTTTGTTTTTTTTGTTTTTTTTGTTTTTTTGTATTTCCATACAAATTTTTTTTGTTCTAGTTCTGTGAGAAATACCATTGGTAGCTTGATAGGAATTGCATTGAATCTATAGATTGCTTTGGTTAGTATACTCATTTTTACTATATTGATTCTTCAATCCATGAACATGGTATATATTTCTCCATCTATTTGTGTCAACTTTGATTTCTTTCATCAGTGTTTTATAGCTTTTTATATATAGGTTTTTATTTCTTGAGGTAGATTTAAGCCAAAGTATTTTATTCTTTTTGTCACAATGGTGAATGGAATGGTTTCCTTAATTTCTCTTTCTGTTTTCTCATTGCTAGTGTATAGGAATGAAATAGATTTCTGTGTATTAACTTTATATACTGAAACTTTACTATATTCATTGATTAGCTCTAGTCGTTTTCTGATGGTGTCTTTAGGGTTTTCTATGTAGAGAATCATGTCATCTGCAAACAGTGAGAGTGTTATTTCTTCTTTTCCAATGTGGATTCCTTTTATTTCTTTTTCTTCTCTGATTGCTGTGGCTAAAACTTCCAAAACTATGTTGAAAAGTAATGGTGAGAGTGGGCACTTTTGTCTTGTTTCTGACATTAATGGAAGTGCTTTCAATTTTTCACCATTGAGGATAATGTTTGCTGTGACTTTATCATATATGGCTTTTATTATGTTGAGGTATGTTCCTTCTATCCCTGCTTTCTGGAGGGTTTTTATTATAAATGCATGTTGAATTTTGTCAAAGGTTTTCTCTGCATCTATTGAAATAATCATATGCTTTTTATCTTGTTAATGTGGTGTATGACACTGATTGATTTGCAAATATTGAAGAATCCTTGCATCCCCCACCTCATCATGATGTATGATCTTTTTAATATGCTGTTGGATTCTGTTTGCTAGAATTTTGCTGAGGATTTTTGCATGTATGTTCATCAGTGATATTGGCCTGTAGTTTTCTTTTTTTGTGGCATCTTTGCCTGGTTTTGTTATTAGAGTGATGATGGTCTCATAGAATGAGTTTGGGAGTTTGCCTTCCTCTGCAACTTTCTGGAAGAGTTTGAGTAGAATAGGTGTTAGCTCTTCTCTAAACTTTTGTTAAAATTAACCTGTGAAGCAATCTGGTCCTAGGCTTTTGTTTGTTGGAAGATTTTTTATTACAGTTTCAATTTCCATGCTTGTGATTGGTCAGTTAAGATTTATTATTTCTTCCTGGTTCAGTTTTGGAAGGTTATACTTCTCTAAGAATTTGTCCATTTATTCCATTTTGTCCATTTTATTGGCATATAGTTGAAGCAACTTAGAAGCAGCAGCAGACGATAGTAGTCTCTAATGTTTCTTTGAATTTCTGTGTTGTCTGTTGTGATTTCTCCACATTCAGTTCTAATTTTGTTGATTTAATTCTTCTGCCTTTTTTTTTGTTGATGAGTCTGGCCAATGGTTTGCCTATTTTACTTATCTTCTCAAAGAACTAGCTTTTAGATTTGTAGATTTTTTGCTATAGTCTCCTTTATTTCTTTTTCAATTATTTCTGCCTTAATTTTTATAATTTCTTTCCTTCTACTAACCCTGGGGTTCCTCATTTCTTCTTTTTCTAGTTGCTTTAGGTGTAAAGTTATGTTATTTATTTGATGTTTCTCTTGTTTCTTGAGGTAAGCTTGTATTGCTATGAACCTTACCCTTTTACTGAATCCCATAGTTTTTGCATTGTTGTGTTTTTTATTTTCACTTGTTTCTATGAATATTTTTATTTCCTTTTTTACTTCCTTTTTGTTTGGTTTGTTAGTCAAAAATATGTTGTTTAGTCTCTATATGTTTGTATTTTTAATAATTTTTTTCTTCCTGTAGTTTATATCTAACCTTAACACCTTGTGATCAGAAAAGATGCTTAAAATGATTTCAAAGTTTTTTTTTTCTTTTTTTAATTTACCAAGGCTAAATTTATAGCCCAGGATGTGATCTATCCTGGAGAATGTTCTGTGTGCACTTGAGGGAAAAAAATGAAATTAAAAAAATAAATAAATAAAATTCATTGTTTTGGGATGAAATGTCCTATAGATATCAATTAGGACTAACTGGTCCTTTGTATCATTTAAAGCTTGTGTTTCCTTGCTAATTTTCTGTTTAGTTGATTTATCCATAGGTTTGAGTGGGTATTAATGTCTTCCACTATTGTTGTGTTACTGTTAATTTCCCCTTTCATACTTGCTAGCATTTGCCTTATGCATTGTGGTGCTCCTATGTTGGGTGCATATATATTTATAATTGTTATATCTTCCTCTAGGACTGATCCTTTGATCATTGAGTAGTGTCCTTCTTTGTCCTTCTGTACTCAGCTGGCTAACTCTTCTTTGGTATTCACTCAGTCCTTTGTTCTGTGAGCGGGCCAGGCTAAGAGTTAGCCTTTCACAGGAAAGTTTTCTGTTTTTTTTCTCTCTGGCTATCCCACTGTTTGGGTTGCTATCTCACGTTAGTTCCCTCAGATTGTTTTCAGGGCATTCAGGCCCACTCCTTACCCCAAGCATGCAGCCCACACCTCCCTTTCCAGTCCCTCCTCCCTGGTGGTGAACACAAGTGTCTGGGCCACTTTTCCACTGGCAGTTGCAGTTAGGCACATATTCTGCAGGTTTCTTTTTTTTTCTTTTTTTTTTTTTCTGCCGGTTATGTTGCCCTCTGAGATTCCAAAATTCCCCACAGATCCACAGGTGAGGGTTTCCTGCTATTTGGAAGCATTCCTCCTTCACGACTCCCTCCCCAGGATGGTCTCATCCCTAACTATTTTGTCTCTCTTTTTGTCTTTTATATTTCGTCCTACCTCATTTCAAGTAGAAAGGGTGGCCTTTCTGGGTACCTGATGTCCTCCACCAGGGTTCAGATATTCTTTTGTGGAAGTTGCTCAGCATTCAAATGATCTTTTGATGAACTTGTTGGGGGAAAGTGGTCTCCCAGTCCTATTCCTCTGCCATCTTGGGACTGCCTTCTCCTATCAATTTATTTAGTCATCTTTTAGAAAGAGATCCTGCAGATATCATTTTCTCCATTTGATAGATAACTCATCTAGTGTTCAGAGCAATTAAGTGAAGTTCTTAGGGCCCCTCAGCATGAGGGTAACAGAGAAGAGATCACAATTCTGTTACTTTTTTTCCAAATATAGTTTTGCTAATGTTGCTTCATACTTAGTTGGGCAGGTAATGCAAAGAAGCAAAATTAAATTAGGTTTAAAATGATGGGAAGCCTCTCCTGGGCTCAAATCAAACAGTGTCTCCAAACCAAGATGCAGGCCCTTGTTTTTAAAGTCTATATATCTTGATTATTTTTTCTTTCTTCTTTTTTTTTTTTTTTTTTTTGCAGAGGTCACTAAAATGTGACACTTGTACCCCGTGTTCAGACTTCTCAGAAGTTTCTAAGAAAAGAATTGCTATTTGTTATGTTCAGGAGAATTCATGGGGGAATAAGTTGTATACACACAATGTAAGGACAACTGACAGGCAACTAAAACTTATTGTGCACTACAGAACGTGTTTTATGTGGCTGGGAATATTTGCATTAAGGTCAATCAGGTTGCCGAAATGAAGAATTGATGCTCAGGAATGCTTAGTGGAGTACACTGATGCCTGGCAGAGGAAATGGAATGGATAAACCTACGTGTGCTTGGTATGTCAGCTGGTGGGTGGTCCCAGCCATGTTGCTAGAACTTTATTCAAGCCAATTCAGCAAATATTTGTTGAGTCACTAGATGGTACAAAGTGTTGATGAAGAGGCAAGGCAGCACAAATCACGGCTTGAGTGTTAGAAGGATTTCCAATAGCAATAGCTCTTAATATCTAGCAATATTTGCATGATTACCATATGCTAGATTTTGTTCAATATAGTCAATGTATATTAACCATTGCAATGTTCGTAATGACTTAATGAGATCAGTGCCCTGACTCCATTATTTTATCAGTGTGGTTTCTTTAAAATCTAAATATATATGCATTAGCATAAATAACTATGCTGCCCTCTCCATGCCTTTTTAAAATTTATGTATTTTAAATATACATATTGATCTACAATTTGTGTAAATTTCAGGTGTATAGCAAAGTGATTCAGTTATACATACATACATACATTCATATGATTTATTTACAAGTTACCACATGATTTTTTTTCTCACGTAAAGTTTAGGGTTACAACTAGATTAACAAGTGTTTGTTAACACATTCATGCAAGCCTAAACATCTACAGTTTTGTTGAGGTTTTCTTATATATTATCAGTTGAGGAAGAAGTATGCTGATGGATTTACTTAGTTATATGAGCCCATAGGATTTTACATTAACTTATGAATTATTTAACAATCTTTTATAGAGGAGTATACCTTCTTTAACTAAAACTTCTGTCACATTTTTTTTTCATTTATGATGTCTTAGATCATTAAAAATAGATTATTTTAATCTTATCTTGAATTCATTGAAAGTGGAACTTGAAGTATAAAGGTGAAGAAAAAGAGAAAGAGAGGTAAGGAAAAATGTGAACAACATGATATGATGTATTCTTGTGTGGGCCACCACTTTACACGTACCAGCAAAGAACTCTAAAAGTATCTTGGTACTTATTTGTAGTTTCCTATATTAACAAACATGCATTGGCAGATTTCTTTATTTGGCAGATTTCTAATCTTTAACATGTCTCATCATGTTCCACTTTATTTCTGAACTCAAACACCAAAATTTCAGAATTTCCCTGACTTATCTTGAACTGAACTTGATTTGACTCTTTTGAGAAATGTATATTATATACATATATATATACATATATATGTGCATATATATGTAAGTGTGTGTGTGTGTGTGCATGCTGTGCTTAGGTACTCAGTTGTGTCTGACTCTTTGTGACCCTATGGACTGTAGCCTGCCAGGGTCCTCTGTCCATGATGATTCTCCAGACAGGAACATTGGAGAGGGTTGCCATTCCCTCCTCCAGGGGATCTTCCCAACCCAGGGATCGAACTCAGGTCTCCCACATTGAAAGCAGATTCTTTACTATCTGAGCCACCAGGAGAGCCCATATATATATGGGTTACATATATATATATATATATACATATATATATATATATATACACACACACATATATATGTATACATGTACATATATATGTACATGCATATGCATATGTATATATGCATACATGTATATGTATATATATACATATATATATACTGCGGCTAAGTCACTCCAGTCGTGTCTGACTCAGTGCAACCCCATAGACGGCAGCTCACCAGGCTCCTCTGTCCACAGGACTCTCCAGGCAAGAATACTGGAGTGGGTTGTCATTTCCTTCATATATATATATATATATATATATATATATATATATATATAAACTCTTAACACATAAAATCTTAAAGCATTCATCATGTTTTATGCTTTATATTAGTATTCTTCTCAGACATGTCTAATATTCCTATTGAATTCTAGAAACTCTACCTGGGTAAATTATTTTGTTCAGTCACTAAGTCACGTCTGATTCTTTGTGATCTCCCAGGACTGCAACATGACGGGTTTCCCTGTCCCTCGAGATCTCTTGGAGTTTGCTCAAACTCATGTCCATTGAGTCAGTGATGCCATCCAAACATCTCATCCTCTGTCGTCCCCTTCCCCTCCTGCCTTCAATCTTTCCCAGCATCAGGATCTTTCCAATGAATCAGCTCTTCAGATCAGGTGCCCAAAGTATTGGAGCTTCAGCTTCAGCATCAGTCCTTCCAATGAATATTCAGGCTTGATCTCCTTTAAGACTGACTGGTTTGAGTTCTTGCTGTACAAGGGACTCCAAAGCATCTTCTCCAGCACCACATTTCCAAAGCATCAATAGTTCGGCGCTCAGCCTTCTTAATGGTCCAACTCTCAGATTCATACATGATGACTTGAAAAACCATAACGTCGACTATATGGACCTTTGTCAGCAAAGTAATGTTTCTGCTTTTTAATACACTGCCTAGATTTGTCATAGTTTTTCTTCCAATGAGGAAGCATCTTTTAATTTCATGGCTGTGGTCAATGTCCAGTGATTTTCAAGCCCAAGAAAATAAAATCTGTCATTGTTTTATTTGCCATGAAGTGATTGCCTTTAAAAATCTCTGTACATCTCATAATATCTAGCATGTTGTCCATCCTCAATATAAATTTGCTAAATAACTTCTTATTTAACTTTGTTTGTATTTCCCTTTAATATGAAATGTATGGGCTTTCTCTTTTTCCACTCCTGACCTTTTTTGTTTCTATTTTTCTCAGGAAGTTCTTAACTCCTGTTGATATAAGGCAATTGAAAACATGCAAATAAAAAAATATTGTTTTCCTTCTATAAAGCTTTAAAATATTTTTGCTGAAAGGAATATTGTGAAGTAGTTACAAACATAGCAGAGCAACATTTCTGGTCTTTGCTCTGATGCTAATTAGCTTGGCAACCTTGAGAAAGTCATCTTACCTTTTGAAGCCTTCATTTTCTTATCTTAAAATGAGCTATAGTGTTTTCTATATGAGCTACCACACAAGGCTGTTTGAAATAACAAACACTATCACATGAATACATTTTGGAGTTTCAGAGCACCATATAATTGCAAACACTATCATGAATAGAAAATAATAGCATCTCTGAGTAAGGCAGTGTTTTGAAAATATTTAGACTTGTTCTCTTAGGTTAGTGATGAGTAAACTAGATAATATAAGGTTGCATAACTTGTCAAAAGTCACAAAGCTGGCTGATACAAGAGTCAAAAAATGAATCCAAAGATTGAATCATCCTTATCTCAGTTGTTCAGTTCAGTCCTGTTGCTCTGTTCTGTCTGACTCTTTGTGACACCATGGACTGTAGCATGCCAGGCTTCTTTGTTCACCACCAACAGCTTGAGCTAACTCAAACTCATGTCCATCGAGTCAGTGATGCCATCCAGTCATCTCATCCTCTGCCATCCCCTTCTCCTCCCACTTTCAATCTTCCCCAGCATCAGGGTCTTTACCAATGAGTCAGCTCTTTGCATTAGGTGGCCAAAGTATTGGAGTTTCAGATTCAGCATCAGTTTTTCCAAAGAATATTCAGTACTGATTTCCTTTAGGATGGACTGGTTGGATCTCCTTGCAGTCCGAGGGACTCTCAAGAGTCTTCTCCAACACAACAGTTCAAAAGCACCAAGTTTTCGGTGCTCAGCTTTCTTCATAGTCCAACTCTCACATCCATACATGTCTACTGGAAAAACCACCACTTTGACTAGATGGATCTTTGTTGGCAAAGTAATGTCTCTGCTTTTTAATATGCTGTCTAGGTTGTCATAGCTTTTCTTCCAAGGAGCAACATCTTTTAATTTTATGGCTGCAGTAGTGATCTGCAGTGAGTTTGAAGTCTGCCCCCCCCCCCCCACAAAAAAATAAATAAAGTCTGTCACTGTTTCCACTGTTTCTCCATCTATTTGCCATGAAGTGATGGGACTGGATGCCATGATCTTAGTTTTCTTTATGTTGAGTTTTAAGCCAATTTTTTTTGCTCTCCTATTTCACTTTCATCAAATGGCTCTTCTACTTCTCCTAAAATTCTACTCCCTGATATCCAGCTCACTGATCTCTCCAGATTATCAAATTGTTTCTATCTTTACATCCTCAAGGCATTCATTCACTTTCTTCTCTGATCCCTTGAAACGGTCAGAATCACCATGTTAAGCAATTGTGTAGGCTCTCTTCACTCTTCAGTAATTCTAGGCTTCTATAAAACTTGACTTTGAACTTGTGTCCTGGCCAGGTTTCTGTGTGGTTACAGGCCCTTTTGGCTGTCATTTTCTTGCTTGGGCCTGTCTATGCTAAGCCAACCTGCTTTGAATATCATAATCAGGCCCCTTGACTATTCTGACTTGACAACTTGCCCTCCCACTTCATGTAAGTTATTCTTTCCAGACAAGATGTCTACTAGCTCTGTGTGCATTTATACAACAGAGGTCATTTTTGAACCTGCAGTCACCACTGCCTAACCTAGTTCATGTCATCCGCCCTGCTAATTCTCTTGGCTATTCTTTAGTAATTTATCACTCAGGTATTTCCAGAGATGGAAGATTAATTCCAAGTTCTTTTCTCTGCATAATATAGTCCGTAGTATTGTACAATTAAGTACACTTTTTTCAATAAATTCTAACCTTTTGAATCTCAGAAAAAAATCTTTCAATATAACATTCTATCTTTATTGTTTATTATCATTAGTACTACTACTATTTTCAAGAACATGAAAAATAAAAATTTTTCATTCATTAGCACAGCTTAATTTGTATTTTATCTCATTCTTGAAAAGGATGTTCTGTTAGTTGCCTTTGAGTCTCATCAATCTGTTATTTCCTTTGACTGTGCAATAAAAAAGTCAGAAAATCTGAACATTTTCTGTTGGCAGTAGTCAGATAAAGCTCATATACACAAAATGGAATGAAAAACTGTTTGATGAGCTAGACTTGAGGCAGGAGGACAGGCATCATATATCTCATTGTTTTATTTGCCTTCCTTGGTCCTCTGATAACTATTCCCAATTTTGTTTGCATCATCTATTCCCTCAAAATATACTCCTTAGGCTTTTATATTTATAGGTCCTTCTTGTCTTTTCATTTCTTTTATGCTTTCCCCTGTTTTTCTTCCCTCCCCAATTATTCTACAGAGGTTTTTATTGACTTTAGCCTTTGATAGTTCTATGTATTTGAAAGCAGTCATTCACCACCTTCTCTGGAGAAGCACCAATAAAGTGCAAAACCATTATCACAAAACTGTTTCTCAAAGTTTTGTCACATTCCAGACAGTTTCATGAAGATATGCTGAAAGGATTTGTTTTGTTTGTTTCTGCTTTAGGGATTACTAAGGGCAGTAGGGGATCCAGGAAATGGATTGTAAATTGTGGATTATCGTGATGCATCTTATTTGTTTCTAGGGTGTTTTGTTTTCTCTGGGCCAAAAAATTCAAAGTTATATTCAAGACTGCTTTCTGATGGTCCCTGTCTTCAGAACAATGCATGCTTTCTTGCTTGAAATCTAAAACTTTAAGTGGTTTTTGAATGATTTCTTATCCTAGGTCAGTGCACACTGCATTAATTTGCAACAATTTTTATTTTAAAAATAGAAAGAGATTGTAGAACATTTGCATGACAATAATTTCCAGAAACCTTCTTTGAAATGGAGAGAAAGAATGAGAGTTAGGCTAGGTAGATTCTATAGATTTTACTTCTCTTAGTAAAGTCTGTGGGGCTCTGATAGGTCACTGAAGGTCTGTTTGTATGATTTTACTCTGATATTCTGGGCCTTTGGTTAGAAGTATAAGCATTCCAGAGGATTTCAGGACACTTATAGTATTGGAAGATGTATGGATTTATTTTGAATAGAAGATGATATTTGTTTGCTTGTTTGTGTTATTAAAATCTTGAATGAGGATTCTGATGAAATCTATGCTGAGTATTGGTCCATGCCTCACATCTGGAGTTCGATATTAAAAGCACAGTCTTCCCCTAAATTTTACTAAAATATAGCCATCAAACTCTTAAATGCTGGGCGCCTTGTTGTGAACCCAGAGAATACAGTAGTGAAAACAAACAAACAAAAATGATTCTTCATCTTAGAGAGTTTAGGTGTGACAACAGAAATAGGAGAATTTTAAGTAGTCCCTGTGGAGGGAGCTGAAGAAATCAGGTGGACAGAAAAGAGAAAATGGCATGAAATTCATGAAAGGAAGTATGATAAATAAAGTTTTTCAACTGTGTCCACCTTTGATAAAGTGTTTTAAGAAGGTGAATATTAAGAGGAAGATACTGGAGTCAGTGAAATTAGGAAGACACATTTAGTATTGTGGAAATACAATTCTTTATCTATACCTGTTGTTGTTGTTCAATTGCCCAGTTGTGTCTGACTCATTGTGACCCCATGGACTGCAGCACAACAGGCTTCCATGTCCCTCATCATATCCCTAAATTTGCCCAAGTTCATGTCCATTGCATCGGTAATGTCATCCAGCCATCTCATCCTCTGACACCCTCTTCTTCTGCCCTCAACTTTCCCAGCATCAAGGATTTTTCCAATGTGTTGTCTGTTCACATCAGATAACCAAAATACTGGAGTTTCAGTTTCAGCATCAGTCTATACTAAGTCCCTATTAATAATAATATTAAAATTGTCTGTAAAACATCTCAATTCTCTAAAAGATATTTTAGTACAGATTTTTTTTTCCAAATTTACAGATTTAGAAAAAAATATCCACTTGATGTTTATCCACAAATATACATTTTGTCCTATACTGTCTTGCACTTTTATCACTTACTGAACATTCAATAATTCTTTACTGATTGATTGATGAAAAAATAAATAAATGTGTGTTTCTCCCCATTTGCTTCAGGTATCTTCTGACAGTGCAAATTTCATAAAAATGTACCAAGAGCTTCTTAACTATGTCTCTTACATAAAGCATGATGCAACAACTGAGAGGTAAGTCCAGATGTGCATGTGAGCATAGTTGAAAAGGAAACAACAATTCAAGGCAATAATAACATGTATCCATTCAATAAGGTTCTTATTAGAGTCACTGGCTCTTTCATTCACTAATCCAATTATTCATTCCATGTATACCTATTTGGGACTTCCCTGATGGCTCAGATGGTAAAGAATATGCCTGCAATGCAGGAGATCCAGGTTTGACCTTTGGGTTGGGAAGATCCCCTGGAGAAGGAAATGGCAACCCACTCTAGTATTCTAGCCTGGACAATTCCATGGATAGAGGGGCCTGGCAGTCTACAGTCCATGGGGTTGCAAAGAATTGGACAAGACTGAGTTACTAACACTTTCACTTCACTCATACCTATTGAGATGACCCCTGGATTCCCTTCTAAATCCAAGAATCTCTGATTGTATAATTTAATAACTTCAAATCTATCCTCTCGCCTGGATTTGCCATGATTATTTTCCTTTCTTTGTGATATGAATGATCCAAGCAGCCTTAAGAAAAGAAGTCAGAGGACAAATTTTCTCTCAGTTTATCTCCTAAAACTCCTGACAACATGCTGTGAGAGCAAGTAATTTTTTCTCCATAGCTACTTGCTAGATGAGATAAGTATACATATGTACATAAATATACACATAGAAAGAGATATCCATAAATATATGCATCCTCTAAATGAAGGGTCAATATCTCACCAATGTTTTGTGTTTTGTCCTAGATTCAGCTGCTTGTCCCAAGAAATCTCTTGCTACACTTGCTACAGTATGGAGTGAAGTATCATCCAGGACATTTTGAAGTACACAATTTATTAATGTGATCATTTTTATTCAAGGGATTATTCACAGTGCTTTTTTTTTTTTTTTTTTTGCCCATTAAAATGTAAATCCACTGTTCAGTATCTCTTTGTGATTATGAATCCATTCTTGATCCCAGCTTCTACACAATTCCCATTCCTGAAACAGGGTAGGCAGAGGAACATCACTTTTTTCATTGTGTATTCATTTCTCTTGTCTTTCTGCCCATTTCCTGCCTATTCAAAACTCTCCATATCTCTGGGTGAGGTTACAGAAGAAGTTGATCTGATTGATTTGTTTAATTACCTTTACCACTATTGGCTGAAGTCTTTTATGCCTGAACACACTATTGTTCATGATGCAGAATCTGGTCTAGTTACCTTTGAATCACAAGTGCATCTGATTCTGATTCAATCAGTGACCATTTCTGCTTTAAGAACACTTCAATACTTACTTCACAAACACTGGTTTGTGGATAGGGTGGATTCATAAAGAAAGAGATTTGGAACATAACTTGGATGACTATAGGTTCTAATCTGCCTGAGATAGCTCCAGTTTGCCTCTGCTGTTCTGCTCATCCAGCTTTAAAGCTCACATATTTGATTCTTTCTCAAGAGTAGAAATGCAGACACTCTATCCTTTATCTCACTGTTATCTTCCTGTATATATAGTTTCAAGGATGTTCCTGTCTTAACTTGATCCCAGAAAACAAATGTAAACACAACCATTGCCTTCTAGCAGAGAAACAATTTAAACACATCTCCATTTACTTTATCCAAGGGGAATATCACAGGTTCCTTTAATTCCTGTTTGTCTTGGAATCCACACTCTCCATATGTTGTGTATCTCTCTTCTGATTCCATCCTAATCCCACCCAGATGTTACCAGATCAACTATGAATTATGGATTCCATAGCAAATTTAACTACCAACATAACACCTATGTAATAAAGAAGGAATCATTAGAACACAAATGAAAACATATAAACAACAGTAATGATAACTGAGGACAGAAAAAAGCAACAGTCTTCATTTATACTGCATATCAGAGTGCCTTATCAGGTATTTTTGTTATTGTTGTTATTTTCCCCAAGAAATAGTCTTTGGTCTTTATCCGGTACTCTCAGTCCAACACTGTGAGACAAGTTCTTGGTTATTAGGAAACTCTTGCTTTTTCGATGATCCAAAAACATGATTGCACTCATCTCACATGCTAGTAAAGTAATACTCAAAATTCTTGCCTATGAATGTGGTGTGAGACTCTTGTTAATATTCATCACTTATCCCAGTTTTGAAAGAACCTTCATGGTGAATTCCTGAAATTCCAATGTACCTGGTACATGCTTCCCTCCTAATATTTCTGCATAGCACCATACAATTTTTTTTTCACCTGTTTCTATGAAATTAAGGAATTTTTGCAATGACTATTGTGAAGTTTCAATTTTCAACCTTTAAAGCATTTCTCTTTTTCCTGAGTTGAATCATGCTTCCTTTGGCTTTTATTACTACAGATGACCAGAAGTCAAAGATTTTGAGAGCTGTCCTTTAAGAATAATCATGAGATCAAGGAGCCATCTCCAAACCATGGTCTCAGGTTCAAGTGTTGTTATAAGGGGAACATAATTGCAAATATTAGATGCTCTAGTTCAGAGCTCAGACTACATCTTAAAAGTCAAGTTCTTCTGGGTTAAAGTTCCTATCTTTTAGTGTAGAATTCTCTAATATCCTTTATTTTGTTTTGTTTTGTTTATTCATTTTTTATTTGATAATTATAATACCTACATATGATATGATTATCATACCTATATAGGCTACAACATTAGTGAAACCTGTTTGAACTGAACCACTTTCCTTTTGGAGCAAAAACTGTTGGTTGCCAATCCCAATTCTCATTTCTTATTCTACTTTCTCAAAAGAATTCCACTATTCTACAACTAAGTACTCCTCAGGGAAGATACAACTGTTCCAAGTTATTTAAGTGCCTTAATTCCAGAACACTTGACAGTGATTGGTTTAGGAGTAAGCATGTGACCTAACAGGTAGATTGGTTGATGAGATTCTGCAGGAAAAAAAAAAAAAAAAAATTCTCATTCTTAAAAAGATGGAAGAAATACATGAGGTTTTCTTCTACTAAATGTTATTTTGTTATCCTGGGATATAAGTAAATTTAGCAGCCATTTGAAATGTAAAGGGAGGGAGTTGGCTTTACTTAGTGGAAAATAATGAGGGTGAACAAGCAGACCTACCCAGCAAGAACACTGCTATACTGAGGAATAGATCCAGTGTGTGGACACATAGAGGAAGAAATAACCACTTCTCTTTAGGGAGTTATTTTACCCATGCGATAAGATGAGTTTTTGTTTGTTTGTTTGTTTTTTAATAAGTGTTAATAGATAAATCGAAGTTCATCAAGAGCAAGTACGGCAGGAAGAAGTGATCCAGGTAGGAGGGATACAAGTACAGAGGCACAAAGGCTTAAAAAAGCATGTCATTTTAGAGGAAAATTTCCCATGGATTATTTAGAGGAGGTAGCTGGGAAATGAAGCTAGAAAAATTGATCAAGGCCAGATACTGGGGGTCATTTTTTGAGTTGCTTTAAGGAGTATGAAATTCGAATGCAACTGGTGAGGAACAGCTAAAAATGCTTAATGATTGCATGTTCAAAGTAAAGAAACCATTTAGAAAGTTTTTTTGAGAGAATGGATAAAAAAAGTGTACATTTAGGAAGTTTAGGGAAAACCATCAGCAGGCAGGCAAAATAATAAAGTAAAATACATGACAGGGTTAATAAAAGACACTGGCTTTACTTAATTTGGTGGCCCTTCCCTTTCAGGGAATTTCATATTCTGTAGCTGATCCAATATAATGTGACTTTGAAACCTGGCTTCATTCCACCAATTTCTATGGCAAGTTTTTTCATAAAAAATTCACAAATATTTTATGTTTTCAGCCAAACGCTACTAACGACTCTAATTGCTGATGTCCTTTTCTCAGTCTTAAAGAACAGCATCAATTTTCTTTATGCTGTTTTCTCTCTTTCCTAAATTATATTGAAAACTTCTGCCAAAGGCATAAAATCATCATTAAAAAAAATTCAGTCAGCCCATCTGTTGCGGAAATACTACCTTCCCCGAAGACTGCTAACACATTTCTCTCCCTCTCCAGCAGTCAATGCTGCTTCTAAAGTTCCCCAGCAGAGTCTTCCAGAGAGCCCAAATTCTTCCCCAACCTTTTTGGTCTCCCTCTCTAAAACATGGTTGAGATTTAGATTGTTAGATGGAAAGGACTTCTCATTACATTAATATTTATTTTGAGTTTGGTATAACCTAGTTTTTTAGACTCTCAAAGTATTCATCATATCTTCTCTTCATTGAAACTTGCATGAAATTTACCTTCTACATAGACTAACCCAGTAGATGTTAATGAGTGGTGTCACATTAGTCTCAGGCAGGTGGAACTCTGAACTGGGACCCTAGTATTTCAGAGAACCTTTCTGACCATTCTGTCACATGTACCTCTGCACAGTGGGAGGCATCCATGAAGTTGCACAGATGTGCTCAGTTGGAGCCCAATTTCTCTTCTAGACCTCTCATCAGTTATTTAGGACCTTGGGATTATCTGCTCAAACAAACTCAAGTTACTTCTAAGGATGGTGCAGACCTCTTCTCAAGTCTTGCCTTTAAGGAAGTGGTCAGTGATTCATCACTAGGGTCAAGGGACAACTAAAGGGAGACTGTTTACAATATTGTGAATGGAGTTTGATGCATAGTCTTAAGTGTCCATATGTGTTTACCTGCATTACTGAACAGAGCCAGTGATAAGAAGGAAATGCCCACCTGTCATGTTTCTGGCCAACAACCCTGGAGAGTCTTCCCATGTGCTTTTAGCCACATTCTTCTGGGGCATGGTCCAAAGTTAGGGCTTTGGGATTTACTGTGAGGTGAAACAGATGGTGCAAGAAGTACTGCATTCAGTGCATTTTTGCATTGTCAGGTGTCAGGGCCTTAGAAATATAACTCTCTGCCTCACATTTCCTCTTCTCTAGGGTGCAGATGATATTTCCTGAAAAACTCACCCATAAAGTATTTTATGATTGGCTGACAGTGAAAGTCACACAGTGGTGTCCAATTGTTTGGAATCCCATGGCTTCTCTATCCATGGAATTCTCCAGGCAAGGATACTGGAGTGGGTAGCCAATCTTGTCTCCAGGGGATCTTCCCAACCCAGGGATTGTACACAGGTCTCCCACATTGAAAGTGGATTCTTTACTAACTGAGCCACCAGGGAAGATGATTGGTTAGAACTGTTTTTTGTTTGTTTAAGGGTTCTTTGAAAGAAAATTAAATTGAATAGGCTGCTAACATTCTTTTGTGCCTGGCCTGGACTTGATTTTCTCATTTTTGTAATGTTTGTGTATGTGTGTGTGGTTCTTTTGTGAGACAACCTTGAAATTCTAATCATGGCAAAGAGAGTGTACAACAGGAGCACCACAAAACAATGGATTGCATTTCTTTTAATCACTGCATTTTGACTCAAGAAGGGGGATTCAGGCCTACTTCCACAATTTTCAAGGGCATCCTGCACAGAAACAGGAATTGAAAGAACTCATCAAAAGTCAAATTCTTGATCCTACTTCTCTGACAAGCTGGAGGTTGGATAGAGCTCCATGGTGATGGATAGTTTCAGGTGGATTTTAGGGGTGGCATGTCTCTTTGAGATGGCTGGGAGATAAGGATTATTACCTACAAAGTGTTTTTAAGGCTGCACTTTGTCTAATTCAAAATGATTTTGAGATCAGATAACATTCCAAATAATGCCATTTGTTGTTTACTCTGTATGTTATACATATATTGAGGGTTTACCATGTGTCAAACATGTATTAAACAAAACATTACTCTGTTTTAGCTTTATAATGACCGAAGAATTAGGTGCAATTTCTATTCTCATACTTAAGTAAGGATTAGGCAGGAAAACAAATTCCAAGAGAGGTTTTGATATGGAGAGAGGGAATGATTGTAGAAGTAATGCTTATGTGAGGAATAAATAGCTGGGGATCCTATTGGCAAAGATGTCTGCAAAGCAAACTGTGAAAGCCAAAGTGTGCTATTTCAATTGCAACTAAGGGTCATAATTCTAAGTGAAAAAACAACAACAGCAGCTACAACAACAAAACATTGAACACGAAATCTGCTAAGCCAAAGCCTATGGCCTTCACAAGAGGTCAGCATGTGAAATAAATAAAATTCAAACTTCTTATGCGAGAAGCAGATATTCAATTACAAATCCTAACAAGTATGGTAAGTGCCCTAATGGGGGATGCAGGACCTCAAGGGGAGGAGCTAAATAACTACACACACAGCCTTTCTGAGACGTGAGAATGATTTCGAATGGTGCATAGAATAGCCACACATGATAGAAAGGTAGTTACAGATGTTATTGATGGAATAAGCCACTTTTCCTAACAGAATAAGTTTTAATTATTTGTATTAGCCTTAATAGCTAATTAAAACAAGAAAGAAAACATATTGGAAGTGATCCAACAAAAATTGAATTATTAGATATCAGACTTTTTAATAGAAAAACATTATTGTTCAATCATAAAACTTTTGGTGTTTTATGAGTCAAACTCTCTCACAATTAAAAAAAAATTAAGAATAAGAAGCAGAGGAAGCTTGATATAAGCTTTTTCCAGCTACCCTTTTAAATGCCTTTCTTTCTCTTCACAACCTTCTTCGCACAGATTATACAACCCCAAGCAAGATGATACCATTCCCAGATCAGTGTATTTTGCCAGGCATTGAATAATATCCAATCTTTTTCCCTAGGTGAAATCTCTGTTACCAGATCCAGTGGTGGGAAAGAAAAAAAAAAAAAAAAAAGTTGAAGTGCTGCTTGGAACCTTTTGGATTTCAACAGTCGGGGAAGCTAAATACCACAAAAGGACCAAGGAGGTGAAAAATACATCTGCAAATAGCTAGAAGTTGAGAAGTTTTGTAGTAGGAAAAGGTAAAGCACTATCCAAATAGAGGAACAGAGAAATCAAGCAGAGAGAGAAGCAACACTGCTGCTGATTACTTTGCTCAAAAATAAACCCTTCTGTTGGGGCCTTTGTTGGTATTGCCGTCTCTGGTATGTGTACTGTTCTGGGAACCTCTGGTAGCATCTGATTAGAAAGGTGCAGTTGTCAGTGCATTTCTCCTCTTTAGAAATGTGAAATGATGAAATATCAAAGTCAATATGTTTGCCAATCTTCCCTGCCCTTTGCATTCTCACATCTCTCCAGGGAACGGAAATCTGCCAGTCCTGGAGCAGATCCACATGTGACTGCCAACAAAGCCTCTCAGAGGAGAGGCTGAGTGTTTGATTCCACATTGGGCAGACAAACATGCTCTCCTGTGTTCTCCCGAGTGACTGTAGGAAACCCCGAAGGCAGGCACGGTGACAGAGCTAAAGATTCTGTGCAACAGAGCCAAAGGTTCTGCAATGAGTGTGAATGTATCTGCTTATTTTGTTTTGTTTTTCCTTTCTTATCATTACTTTTATTTTCCTTTTTGAGAAAATTGAATAAAAAATGAACATGTTTTAAAGAAAATGATGAAAGAATTATTTAGCACTTGAAGTATTGTTGTAGAAGAAATTCTGCAAAATTCAGTGGAATAAAATTTGTCCCTACAGATATCACTTTCAGAAGAGTTTTGTTCCCTTCACTTTTATCTAAGCATTTATATTAAAGTCTGCTTAGCCTATCAGTGACTTTTGGCCAGATACACTCAGAAAATTTTGAGTTCTCTTTTATTGGCTTTCCTTCTCTTCTTTCTTTTTCCACTGTTGTTATTCCCTCAATGTCTACTTTGCTTTTATATATTTGTAATATTAACCATTCATTAAAACATCATGGTCTTGTGCATTCTGCCATATTTAAAATAGATAACTAACAAAGACCTACTATATGTTATAGGGAACTCTGCTCAATGTTATGTAGGAGGGGAATTTGGCAAAGAATGGACACATGTATATGTATAACTGAGTCTTTTTGCAGTTCACCTGAAACTATCATAACATTATTAATCAGTTTTACCCCAATGCAAAATAATGTCATAGTCTTTACTGTTTTCCACACATGCTCAGTCACATCTGACTCTTTGCAACTCTGTGGACTGTAGCACGCCCAGCTCCTTTGTCCATAGGATTTTCCCAGCAAGAATGCTGGAATGGATTGCCATTTCCTCCTCCAGGGGATCTTTCCAACCCAGAGATCAACCCATGTCTCCTGTGTCTTCTGCATTATAGGTAGATTCTTTACCATTGAGCCACTGGGGAAGTCCCAGCTATTGTCTGTACTCTGGGCTTTTTACCTGATCTGGAGCAAGGCTGGAGCTAAGATGAAGAACTCTGGACATCTGCAATACTGAAGGCAGATTTTGAGTCCAGAGTTGCTGATGATGCAAACCACACAGTTACCACTCAGAAGGTCTGTTGAGCATACTAGCTCCCAGGGCAGATTCCTGTGGCTGGTCCTGTATGTCTATTTGAGGACCAAGGAATCTGAATTTTAACATGTACCATAAGCGATTCTGATGTAGGTGACACATGCCTCAAGAATGCTGGTCTAGAATATAAAACTCAAATTTATTAACCAGTCATCCAAGTGTTAGTTTCTCAGTCATGTCAGACTCTTTGTAACCCTATGGACTATAGCCCACCAGGCTACTCTGTTCTTGGAATTCTCCAGGGAAGAATACTAGGGTCGGTATCCATTCCCTTCTCCAGGGAATATTCCTGACCTAGGGGTTGAATCTGGGTCCTCTTGCAGGCAGATTCTTTACTGTCTGAGCCACCAGGTAAATCTAAGTCATCTCACGTTCTTCATAATTGGTTGTTGAACACACGGTTTGTTCTCAAAATTTAAAACTGCACCAAAGATGTTCAGAATTATAATTTTACCCACTCTTGCTCATTTTACCCTCCTTACTTTCCTCAATTTATTATAATCTTATAAGCTATGGTGTTTATAACACATGTCTCAGAGTCAGACTTTTTTTTTTTTTTTTTTAATACGAAAGACTCTCCTCTCCAGCTTCAAAACTCTAGTTTCATCATTACCTTTTGGAATCAAACTTAGACTTCTGAAGTTTATTCATTTGTAAAAAATGGGGTTAACAAAAAAGGTCTTAATGACCCAGGTAACCACAATGGTGTGATCATTCACCTAGAGTCCAATATTTTGAAATGTGAAGTCAAGTGGGCCATAGCAAATATCACAACGAATAAAGCTAGTGGAGGTGATGGAATTCCAGCGGAACTGAGATATGTCAAATCCTAAAAGATGATGCTATTAGAGTCCTACATTCAACATGCCAGCAAATTGGAAAACAGCAGTGGCCAAAGGACTGGAAAAGGTTTTTCAGTTTTCATTTCCAAAGAAGGGCAATGTCAGAGAATGCTGAAACAACTGCACAATTATACTCATTTCACATGCTAGCAAGGAAATGGTCAAAATTCTCAAAGCTAGGCTTCAACAGTACTCAAACTGAGAACTTCCAGATGTACTAGCTGGATTTAGAAAAGACAGAGGAACAAGAGGTCAAATTGCTGACATTCATTGGATCACACAAAAATCTAGAGAATTACAGAAGAAAAAAAAAATATTTCTTCTTCATTGACTACACTAGAACTTTTAACTGTGTGGATCACAACAAATTGGAAAATTCTTCAAGAGATGGGGATACCAGACCACCTCACTTGCCTCCTGAGAAATCTGAATGCAGGTCAAGAAGCAACAGTTAAAACAGGACATGGAACAACAGACTGGTTCCAAACTGGGAAAGGAGTATGTCAAGGGTGTATACTGTCACCCTGCTTATTTAACTTATTTGCAGAGTACATCATGAGAAATGCTGGACTGGATGAATCACAAGCTGGAATCAAGACTGCCAGGAAAAATACTAACAACCTCAGATATGCACATAACACCACCCTTATGGCAGAAGACTGCTGCTGCTGCTAAGTCATGTCAGTCATGTCCAACTCTGTGTGACCCCACAGACAGTTGCCCACCAGGTTCCTCTGTCCCTGGGATTTTCCAGGCAAGAATACTGGAGTGGGTTGCCAATTCCTTCTCCATGGCAGAAGGCTAAGAGAAACGAAAGAGCTTCTTGATGAAGGTAAAAAAGGAGAGTGATAAAGCTGGCTTAAACCTTATTCAAAAAATGAAGATCATGGCATCCAGTCCCATCACTTCATGGCATATAGATAGGGACACAATGGAAACAGTAACAGACTTTATTTTCTTGGACTCCAGAATCTCTAAGGATAGTGACTGTAGCCACAAAATTAAAAGACACTTGCTCCTTGGAAGAAAAGTTATGAAAAACCTAGATAACATATTAAATAGTAGAGATATTACTTTGCTGACAAAGGCCCATATAGTAAAACTATGGTTTCTCTAATAATCATGTATGGGTGTGAAAGTTGGACCATAAAGAAGGCTAAGCACTGAAGAACTGATGCTATGAACTGTGGTGCTGGAGAAGATGCTTGAGAATCCTTTGGACTGCAAGGAGATCACACCAGTCAATCCTAAAGGAGATCAACTCTGAATATTCATTGGAATATTGCTGAAGCTTGAATACTTTGACCAGCTAATGAGATGAGACAACTCGCTGGAAAAGACTTTGATGCTGAGGAAGATTGAAGGCAAGAGGAGACAGGGATGACAGAGGATGACATGGTTTGTTTGATGGCATCATCTACTCAATGGACATGAGTTTGAGCAAGCTCCACAAAATGGTGAAGGATGGGGAGGCCTTGTGTGCTGAAGTCCATGGGGTCGCAAAGATTCAGACATGACTCAGCAACTGAACAACAAACAGCGAACGAATTCAGTACCAGCTTCATGGAGAGGTAACCCTAGCAACAGAATATGACTTTGTATTTGTAAGGAAAGGCTCAAACCTTGTTTGGTGCATTACTGTTTAATCTGGAAATTCTTAATATTTTTTTTTAGCAAAAGGATCTGCATTTTAATTTCACCCCAGGCCTTGCAAGTAATGTAGCTGCTCATATATGTATCAAAAGTGATCATTTGGATATCAAAATGCCATTAGCACATATTTAGCTGTTCTTCTTTAATGCATGACTGCGTATTCTAACTTGGATCTTGTTGGAGCTAGCCTTGATTTAAAATTGTTACTTTAAATGTTAAAAATGTTATTTGATTGATGTTAAAAAGAGGGAAATACTGAGTAACAAACAATATTCAACCCAACTGCTATCCATTATTGCCCCAGAAGCGTTTCTAACTTCTCTGAAGAGATTTCACACATCCAACTGTGGATCAAGTCCTCCAGGATCAAGGATCAAATCTGCTGACCAGTTTCTGTCTTCAGAAGATTTTTTTTAATAATACTTGTTTTTTCAGCAATAATTATTTATATCTGCTTTGAGATTTTCAGAGCTTTTTATTCCCTTGATACCTAAAACCAAAATAACTATAAATTCTTCAACTCAAATGATCAAATATAGAATACCAATAATTAGTAGTAAATGAAAGTAAATTGTCAACTTTCTCTTGAAGATTAATTATTGAAGTTTATAACATGCTATAAGTTTTCTGGTGTATTAATTAAAAGTTGAATCTGAATCCAATAAATTCCTTGTGTTTCAATGTTAGTTTACTGGACATATTCAAGATAGAGAACATATTCCATAATACTAAAAATGCCTATGAAATAAATTTAAGGAAATATAACAACCTAATACAAATTAATTACTTAGTTTGAATCTTGATTCAAGAAAACTTTTAAGACAATGTGATTGTTAGACATATAGGTCAATAAATCAGAACTGAGAGTCTAAAAGTAGACCAGTTCATATATGGTCAAATGATTTTTTTGTTTACCCAGTTGACAAAGTAATTTAATAAGTAATTCAACAGTAAATGATAGCTCTAACAAATGGCACTGGAACATTTGGATATCCATATGAAGAAATCAAATCTTGACCCCTACCTCACATACATACAAATTCTAATTAAAATGGATATAAGATATAAATATGAAAGCTAAGACTATAAAATGTCTAAAATAAAGTGTAAGAGAAAATGATTGCAATTTTAGGGTAAGTAAATAAGTCTTAGACATAAAAGCCATGAACCATAAAAGAAAAAGTGAATAAATTGAACTTCTTCCACATTAGAAGCTTCTGTTTTTTCAAAAACTCAATTATTAAAAGAAAAAAACCTTAGAATTGTGTCAGTAACACTCTTTCACCCCCAAATAAGACAAAGAGCCCCATAAAAATTAGGCAAAATTTATGAATAGAAATTTCCGGAAAATATATATAAATAACCAATATGCACTAAAGTTTCATCATCATCATTCTTCAGAGAAATTCAGATTAAAACTGTAGTGAGATTCTACCATACAACCATTAGAATTGCTAAAATTAAAAAGATTGTCTATATTACAATCAGAATATAGAGTAAATGAACAATTCACATGTGTTTGTGGGAATGTAAAATAGTACAATCACATAGGAAAATTAGCAATTTCCCATAAGGGTAAATATACATTTAATATATAACTCAGTAATCTTACTACTAGATTATCTCCCTAATAGAAATAAAAACATCACCAAACAGAGACTTGTTCACAAATGTTCATGTGTGCTGTGCTATACTTAGTCTCTCAGTCACGTCTGCCTTTTTGTAGCCTGCCAGGCTCCTCAATCTATGTGGATTCTCCAGCCAAGAATACTGGAGTGGTTTACCATGCCCTCCTCCAGGAGATCTCTCCAACCCAGGGATCAAACCCAGGTCTCCCACATCGCCTGTGGACTCTTTACCACCTGAGCCACAAGGGAAGCCCAAGAATACTGGAGTGGGTAGCCTATCCCTTCTCCAGGGGGACTTCCTTACCAGTGGTTTCCTGCATTGCAGGCAGATTCCTTACCAGCTGAGATACTATAAACAAATGTTCATAGGAGTTTTATTTATACGTTCCCAACCTAAATATACATCAGCCATGTGAAAATGTACACAAAATGTTGTACATCCACATAATGGAATACTACTCAGTAATAACACAGGAAATCACTGATCTAAAACAATATGACTGCATCTTTAAAGTATAACACTGAGTCTAAAAAGAAAAATATGAAAATATACACATTACATGATTACAATGATATGAAGATTTTAAAGTGCAAACTGAGTGCAAATACATCTGTAATTTTCCCAGCATAGAGTGTTTAAGAAGCATGAATGAGTGAATTTAAAGGTGCACAGGAAAATTTGGGGGCTGGTGGCAATGTTTTATAAATTAATTGTGATGATAGTTAAATATATGTACATAGTTTTCAAAACTCAGCAAATGTACACTTCCCATGCATGAAATTTTATTCCATGCACATTTTACTTCAGTTAAGTTAAATTAGATTTCCTGTGAATGAGGAGTATGATTCAAATTAATTGAATCAATTGTAACTCCATGTTTTTCAAAAACCACACAGTATCAATTCAATCTTCTCCTCAGCAATGACTACATGATACCAGTTCAGTTCAATCACTCAGTCCTGTCTGTGTCCAACTCTTTGTGATCCCATGAACAGCACCATGTGAGGCTTCCCTGTCCATCACCAACTCCATGAGTTTACTCAAATTCATGTACTTTGAGTTGGTTATACCATCCAACCAGCTCATCCTCTGTCATCCCCTTCTCCTCCCACCTTCAATATTGCCCAGCATCACAGTCTTTTCAAATGAGTCAGTTCTTCACATCAGGTGGCCAAATTATTGGAGTTTCAACTTCAGCATCAGTCCTTCCAATTAATATTCAGAACTGATTTCCTTTAGGATGGCCTGGTTGGATCTTCTTGCATCTCAAGGAACTCTCAAGAGTCTTCTCAACACTACAGTTCAAAGGCATCAATTCCTCCAGGATTAGCTTTCTTTATAGTCCAACTCTCACATCTGTACATGACTCCTGGAAAAACCATAGCATTGACTGGATGGACCTTTGTTGGCAAAGTAATGTCTCTCCTTTTTAATATGTTGTCTATGTTGGTCATAACTTTTCTTTCAAGGAGCAAGCGTCTTTTAATTTCATGGCTTCAGTCACCATCTGCAGTGATTTTGGAGCCCCCAAAATAAGGTCTGTCACTGTTTCCACTGTTTCCCCATCTATTTGCCATGAATGATGGGACCAGATGCCATGATCTTAGTTTTCTGAATGTTGAGCTTTAAGCCAACATTTTCACTCTCCTCTTTCACATTAATCAAGAGGCTCTTTAGTTCTTCTTCACTTTTTACCACAAGGGTGGTGTCATCTGCATATCTGAGGTTATTGATATTTCTCCCGGCAATCTTGATTCCAGCTTGTGATTCATCCAGCCCAATGTTTCTCATGATGTACTCTGCATATATGTTAAATAAGCAGGGTGACAATAAACAACCTTGATGTACTCCTTTCCCTATTTGGAACCAGTCTGCTGTACCATGTCAAGTTCTAACTGTTGCTTCCTGACCTGCATATAGGTTTCTCAAGAGGTAGGTCAGGTGGTCTGGTATTCCCATCTCTTTCAGAATTTTCCACAGTTTGTTATGATCCACAGAGTCAAAGGCTTTGGCATAGTCAAAAAGCAGAAGTAGATGTTTTTCAGGAACTCTCTTGCTTTTTCGATGATCCAAAAACATGATTACACTCATCTCACATGCTAGTAAAGTAATGCTCAAAATTCTCCAAGCCAGGCTTCAGCAATGGGTGAACCATGAACTTCCAGATGTTCAAGCTGGTTTTGGAAAAGGTAGAGGAACCAGAGATCAAATTGCTGACATCTGGTAGATCATCAAAAAAGTTCCAGAAGAGAGTTCCAGAGAAACATCTATTTCTGCTTTATTGACCATGCCAAAGCCTTTGACTGTGTGGATCACAATAAACTGTAGAAAATTTTGAAAGAGATGGGAATACCAGACCACCTGACCTGTCTCTTGAGAAACTGTATGCAGGTCAGGAAGCAACAGTTAGAACTGGACATGGAAGAGCAGACTGGCTCCAAATAGGGAAAGGAGTACGTCAAGGTTGTTTATTGTCACCCTGCTTATATAACTTATATGCAGAGTACATCATGAGAAATGCTGTGCTGGATAAAGCACAAGCTGGAATCAAGATTGCCAGGAGAAATATCAATAAGCTCAGATATGCGAATGACACCACCCTTATGGCAGAAAGTGAAGAAGAACTGAAGAGCCTCTTGATGAAAGTGAAAGAGGAGAGTCAAAAAGTTGTCTTAAAGCTCAACATTCAGAAAACTAAGATCATGGCATCCGGTCCCATCACTTCATGGCAAATAGATGGGGGAACAGTGGCTGACTTTATTTTGGGGGCTCCAAAATCACTGCAGATAGTGATTGCAGCCATGAAATTAAAAGATGCTTACTCCTTCAAAGGAAAGTTATGACCAACCTAGACAGCATATTAAAAAGCAGAGACATTACTTTGCTAACAAAGGTCTGTCTTGTCAAAACTATGTTTTTTCCTGTAGTCATGTATGGCTGTGAGATTTGGACTATAAAGAAAGCTGAGCACTGAAGAATTGATTCTTTTGACCTGTGGTGTTGGAGTAGACTCTTGAGAATCCCTTGGACTGCAAGGAGATTCAACCAGTCCATCCTAATCAGTCCTGGGTGTTCATTGGGAGGACTGATGTTGAAGCTGAAACTCCAAAACTTTGGCCGCCTGATTTACAGAACTGACTCATTTGAAAAGACCCTGATGCTGGGAAAGATTGAGGACAGGAGGGGGAAGGGGACGACAGAGGATAAGATGGTTGGATGGCATCACCTACTCAATGGACATGAGCTTGGGTAAACTCCGGGAGTTGGTGATGGACAGGGAGGCCTGGCATGCTGCAGGACATGGGGTCGCAAAGAGTTAGGCACAACTGAGCAACTGACCTGAACTTAACTGAACAACGTGATACTAACCTTAATTTAAAGTTAAAAACCATTAATGAAAATAACAAGAAGAGCAATTTAGTAAGACTTAAAAATAAGATATAGTACAATAAATTTGTCTTTGGATTCAGGGGTGTATGTGTGTGTGTGTATGTGTGGTCTCTACTAGTCATATCAGAAACTGGGTAATGGAAGGGGGTTATAGGAATGAAAAGCTAAAAAGCTAGAAAAAGTGCTAGGAAAAGAAAGTAACAAAATGAAAGCAAATGGGCTCTTAATTTGGTTTATGAGTTCAATCTGAAGTTACCATTTCTATTTACTCTTTAACCACTCAGATTATATTACCAAAGATATATATGGAATTTATTGCAAAGTTGGTACATTCAAATCAACTAATTAAATCAAAGCATGGATGTTATATGACTTGGTGAATGAAAATTCTGATTAGAGGAATGGGTAATTGTGTAATTGCAGTTATCAGTGGGCATGTATATATGAATGGAATGACAGATATTTTGAAACTCAGAATTTCTTGATGAATGAAGTTAAAAGACTCTTTTATAGTAGGAGAAGCAGGATCAACAACTTGCTAGAGCTTAGTTCTTCTGATTAGTTTACATACACACACTTTTCCATCTAATTGCTTTCATGTGTGTATGCTCAGTCCTCAGGCTCCTCTATCCATGGAACTTTCTATAGAAGAATACTGGAGTGGGTTGCCGTTTCTTTCTCCAAGGGATCTTATTGACCCAGGGATTGAACTTGAGTCTCTTGCATCTTTTGCACCTGCAGGTGAATGCGTTACCACTGCACCACCTGGGAAGCCGAACTGGCCTCTACTATTTCTTAAAATGTCCTCTGCACTTCACCTGTAGAGAATCAGATGTGTGTTAGAATTGTTATCCTGGAGATTTCTTAAAGTACACTGAGCTGAGATCTTTTAAGTTTTCTGCCTGAGAGTCAGCAACCACCCCAGTTATTAAATTTTGGGTAACCCAAAGTTTGAAAACCCTAGCTCACTGTATCCACCTAAATGTAAAAGAAATTTATAATGTTTTGCAGTCCATATTATAAAAGTTAAGTCCTAGTTTTGGTCATTTAATTCATCCAATTTCCTGTAAAGGAGGTTTGAAAAAGATGAAGAAACCTCATGAAGGACAGATGTTGAAGAACACCTGAGAGGTCTAGTAGTAAGAGAATACTACACCACTGTAATTGTTTAATCTTGAGGCATAAAATGACCTCAGGAAAGGCGTATCTGAGAAAATTGTTGTCCTTGAAACTGCAAAGCAATATGAATGGAAAACTAGAAACTAAATTTGTTTCTTATAAACCCACTGAGGAGGCATCTTATCCTGGATTCTATTGTTGTTGTTGTTGTTGTTGTTCAGTTGCTAAACTGTGTCTGACTCTCTGCAACCTCATGGACTGCAACACTTCAGGATTCCTTGTCCTTCATTACCTCCTGGAGTTTGCTCAAACTCATGTCCATTGAGTAGGTAATGCAATCTGATCATCACATCTTATGTTGTCCCCTTCTCCTCCAGTCCTCAATTTTTCCCAGCACCAAGGTCTTTTTCCAAGAAGTCAGTTCTTCTCATCAGGTGGCTAAGGTACTGTAGCTCCAGTTTCAGCGTCAGTCCTTCCAATTAATATTCAGGGTTGATTTCCTTTATGATTTACTTGTTTCATCTCCTTGCTGTCCAAGGGATTGTCAAGAGTCTCCTGCAGTACCACAATTTGAAAACATCAATTCTTCAGCACTCAGCCTTCTTTATGGTCCAACTCTCACATCCATACATGACTACTGGAAAAATCATAGCTTTGACTATATGGACCCTTGTTGGAAAACTGATGTCTCTGCTTTTTATTATGCTATCTAGGTTTGGCATAGATTTCTTTCCAAGGAGCAAGTGTCTTTTAATTTTGTGGCTTCAGTCACTGTCTGTAGTGATGTTGAAGCCCAAGAAAATGAAATCGGTCACTGTTTCCACTTTTTCCTCATCTATATACCATGAAGTGATGGGACCAGATGCCATGATCTTAGTTCTCCGGATGTTGAATTTTAAGCCAGTTTTTTGACTCTCCTCTTTCACTACCATCAAAAGGCTATATCATCAAAAGCCTTCCTGCCATAAGGGTGATAACATATGCATATCTGAGGTTGTTGATATTTCTCCTGGCATTCTTGATCCCTGTTTATGGTTAAACCAGCCCAGAATTTTACATGATGTGCCCTGCAAATAAGTTAAATAAGCAGGATAACAGTGTGCAGCTTTGACATACTTTTTCCCCAATTTGAAACTAATTCATTGTTTTGTGTCTGGTTCTAACTGTAGCTTCTTGACCTGCATATATGCTTCTCAGGAGGAAGGTAATTGTTGTCTGGTATTCCCATCTCTTTAAGAATGTCCTAGTTTGTTGTGATCCACACAATTAAAGGCTTTAGTGTAGTTAATGAAGCAGAAGTATATATTTTTCTGGAATTCCCTTGGTTTCTCTATGGCCAAACAGATATATTGGCAATGTGATTTCTGGTTCCTCTGCCTTTTCTAAACCCAGTTTGTACATCTGGAAGTTTTCGGTTCATGTACTGTTGAAGCCTAGCTTGAAGCATTTTGAGCATTACCTTGCTAGCTTGCGAAATCAGAGCAGTTGTACAGTAGCTTGAACGGTCTTTGGCATTGCTTTTCTTTGAGATTGAAATGAAAGCTGACCTTTTCCAGTCCTGTGGCCAGTGCTGAGTTTTCCAGATTTGTTGACATATTGAATATGGCACTTTAATAACATCATCTTTTTAGGATTTGAAATAGCTCATCTGGAATTCCATCACTTCCTCTAGCTTTGTTTGTAGTAACGCTTCTTAAGGCCTATCTGACTTCACACTCCAGGATATCTGGCTCTAGGTGATTGACCACACCTCCATGGTTTTCTGGGTCATTAAGACTGTTTTGTATGTTCTTTTGTGTATTCTTGCTGCCTCCTCTTAATCTCATCTGCTTCTGTTAGGTCCTTGCAGTTTTTGTCCTTTAAGTCTATGGCCCAACCACTAATGACACAGAAGCTGAAGCTGGACATTTCTATGAAGACCTACTAGAACTTCTAGAAGTAACACAAATGAAAGATGTCCTTTTCATCACAGGGCATTGGAGTGCAAAATTAGGAAGTCAAGCATTACCAAGAGTATCAGAGAAGTTTGGCCTTGGAATACAAAATGAAACAGGGCAAAGTCTCTATTAAGTTTTGCCACGAAAACACATTGATCATAGAAATATCCTCTTCCAACAACATGAGAGACAACTCACACACTGACATCATCAGATGGTCAATACCAAAATTATATTGATTATATAATTTGCAGATGAAAATGGAGATGCTCTATACAATCAAAGAAACAATACCTGGAACTGACTGTGGCTCAGATCATTAGCCCCTGATTGCAAAATTCAGGTTTAAATTCAAGAAAGTAGGGAAAACCATTAGACCATTTAGGTATAACCTAAATCAACCCTTTATGATTATACAGTGAAAGTGACAAATAGATTCAAAGGATTAGATCTGGTAGACAGCATGTCTGAAGAACTATGGACAGAGGTTTGTAACATAGTACAGGAGGCAGTGACTGAAACCATGCCTAAGAAATGCAAGAAGGCAAAGTGGTTGCCTGAGCAGGTCTTACAAATAGCTGATAAAAGAAGAGAAGCAAAAAACAAAGGATTAAAGGAAAGATATACCCAACTGCATTATATTATCTTGTATATAACACTGTCTGTTATGTGTGTGTATATACACACACACACACACACATATATATAAATAAATATATATATACACACATATACATGTACATATACATACATATGTATACACACATATACATGTACATATACATACACATATATGTATACACACATATACACATATATATATTCCCAACTGCATTATATTATCTTGTAATATAACACTGTGTGTTATGTGTGTGTGTACATACACACACACACACATATATATAAATAAATATATATATACACACACACACACATATGTGTGTGTGTGTGTATACATAGTTATATGTACACATTTAAAATACAACATACATAGCTTATTAAAACTAAAAAAATGAAACTCATCTAATGATTAGTTAATGAATAGAATGATTAGTTAATTTCATTCCTTGTTTCAGTTATTCCTTATTGTATATTTACTGACTACTGTAAATCTGATATTAATGTACACAATTTAAAAAAAAACTCCATAACAAATGGATGTTACACTTCATTGATGAGACCAGTTGGATATATACCTCTCAGAAAACAATAAATGTAATTGTAAATGTCTGTAGAACTCTATATAAATTTTATACAAACAGAGAAGGAATGAATAGAGTACAAAATACTTGAGAAATTTCCATAGAGAAGATAACAGATAACCTGTTCTTTAAGAATGGATAGGATTCAAATAGAGATATGTGTGATGGTTATTACTAGGAATGGGGAAATGTAAGCAGTCATAGAAAGCAGGATACAATACCTCCTTGGTGGGATTAGAAGGGTGAAGTGTAGCATTGTATCAATGGGCTGCCATGAAGGGGTTAAATTTGACAACCAAAGGTGTTATTTTGTGGTGAAGACAACACTGGTGAATGATTAATAGCCATCTATGGGAGGAAGAACATCACCTTGAGGAAGAGCTCTTTAAGGTATCAAGGCTGGAGCTGAACCTAGAAAAATGAAAAATCTCTGTAAGAAAAGACCCCAAAAATGTAGGATGGACCAAAAAGACCCTGAAAGTAACCGAAGCCTGTAGATACAGGCAGGCCCTCTACTTTAAGATGTCCCAGGTTCACATGGAAGACTTTTCATTTGTTTGGAAAGTCAGAAGACATCCTGAGAGGTTTTCATCAGAAACTAAATGCAATGTATTAATACTATGTAAAGATCAAACTTGTTACAATGAGGAAAGTAAGTTAGAAGCCCAAGTAGAGGTAGCTGGGCCACTTATAAAAGTGATGTGGTATCTTAATTCACATAAGAAATGGCAGTAGTTTCTCAAAGAGGGCAAGAGTTGTGTGGGAAATAGGAATGGGGGATGAAACCATGGGAAATAACATCAGAAATGAATAGCATTTGCTGTCATCCACTCACACCCACCCTGTGAGACTCCTGCATAATCCCTATTCCTCCCACTATTGATAGCAGAGTTGTTTGTTCAGTCACCCAGTTGTGTCCAACTCTTTGTGACTCCACAGACTGCAGAACTCCACAACTCCCTGTCCCTCACCATCTCCCAAGGCTTGCCCAAATTCATGTTCATTGCATAGGTGATGCCATCAAGCCGTCTCATGCTCTGACTCTCTCATCTGCCCTCAATATTTCCCAGAATCAGGGACTTTTCCACTGAGGCCCCTGTTCGCATCAGGTGGCCAAAATACTGCAGTTTCAGCCTCAGGATCAGTCCTTTCAATGAGGATTCAAGGTTGAGTTCCCTTAAAATTGATTGGTTTGATCTTGCTGTCCAAGGGACTCTCAGGAGTCTTCTCTAGCATTACAGTTTGAAGGCATCAATTGCCTGGCACTCTGCTTTCTTTACAGTAGAGCTCTCACAACTGTCAGTGACCACTGGGAAGACCATAGCCTTGTCTGTACAGACTTTTGTCGACAGAGTGATGTTTCTGGTTTTCAACACATTGTCTAGGTTTGTCATAGCTTTCCTGCTGAGAAGCAATCATCTTCTGATTTCATGGCTGCAGTCACCATCCGCAGTGATTTTAGAGTCCAAGAAGAAGAAATCTGTCACTACTTCCACACCTTTTCCCCTTCTATTTGTCATGAAGCAATGGGGCCGGATGCCATGTTCTTAGGTTTTTTGTTTTTTCTTTAATATTTAGTTTTAAGACAAAATTTTCACTCTCCTCCTTCACCTGCATCAAGAGGTTCTTTAGTCCCTCTTCACTACCTGCCATTAGAATGGTGTCATCTGCATATCTGAGATTGTTGATGCTTCTCCTACCTATCTTGATTTCAGCTTGTAACTCAGAGTGCATGCCTATCAGCTGCCTGATAGTAGAATACAGACATCTAAATAAGTAGATGTTCCCCTTTCTTTCATAATTCATTGCACTATGAATTACTATGCATGCTTATATACATATGTGTGAATGTGCATACATATGTGAGAAAGGCAGAGAGAGAGGTAGGGTTGGGGTGGGGATGCCTGCTCCAAACACAGGAGTGCTTTCTTAAACTGGTGTAACATCTTATTGGCTAAATGTAGATGCCTGTCATCCTTCATTAATAAAAATTGACCGTAAATCTGCTTGCTTCCCACAGGAGAGCCTTTTAAACATTGCATCGGGGGCTTCCAGAGGATGTCTGGCAGTGAGTCAATCAAGAAACAGCATGAACTGATGGCAGAATCTATAAGGGTTTTGTTCATATATATATATATATATATATATAAATATGTATGTGTGTGTATGTGTGTGTGTGTGTGTATGTATGTAAGGTATTTAAATATATAAAGTATATATTTGTGTACTTTGTTGTCTGTCTACTAGTCCCAGGCAGACTTCATCTAAATTTGTTTCAATGGTCTTTCTACAGACAGTCTCTTTTCTCACCCTCCCATCACTACCCTTATTCTTCCCTCCCCACCCCTACATCCACACCCCCTGCTGTCCTACTGGTGCTAGAGACCTGTGCAATATCATTTTCTGCATAATGAAATCTGGAGTGACATTAATATAAGTGTAATTTTATAGAAGGGAATGGGCCTGGCTGATAGTTTCTACCTGCTGTGTTTTGATGATAGACATCGGGATGTCACCATCTGTGTAATGAAATTTCACCTCCGTAATGGTTCAGATTATCAAACATTCTTCCAAACTGGCTCTGGGAATCTACTTATTTATTTATTTACATATTTATTTATTTGCAAACAGCCCTGAAGGACTGTTTATCATAGAAGTTATGGGTGAAGAACGTTTTTAGTGCATTAAACAAAGTATAGGAGAAGAGAATCTAAACCTTTGCTATTATCCCATAGACACATTGATCATGATGTGAAGTCACTATTTATGGCCTCATACAGAAGGGTTTTTTCCTACATGCCTCCCTCCCACCTAACTGGAACATATCAAATTGATGGGCTAATGCCAAGGAGGTATAAAATTAAGGAGTGAAAAATGAATTGAGTGTTTATAATATAGATGTTTTTATACCATCTCATTTAATTTCCAAACCCTGTTTTCAGGATGCAGTGAGTTAGCATATAGCTCCAATAGACACACAAAAGATAACATGTGTGATATTCACCAAAAGATAGGTACTATTACCCTTCTATACAAAAAGTGAGACTCAGAGAAGATTGTTAACTTGTCAGGATGATCTAGGAATGAAACACTCTTTAACTCAGATTTGTCTGCCTCACAAATTCATGCACTTTTAATTACTCCAAGTTGGTTTCCAAGCACTGAGGCCAAATTGAGACAGGTGAACGAGATTCGGTAGAGAGAATCTCAGATATGTCCCACTTCCCCAATATGCTTCAATATATTCAAGTTGTGATATTGATTGTTCGCATCTTTAATTGCAAGCAATGTCCTATGATTTGCTTGTTTTCTATTTCCTTGATATGTACCTGAGACAAATGTCATTAAGAATATAAAGAAGATAGAAGTGAGAACAAATATCGATTTATCATCATGTCAGTTAGATTGTAAGCTGCTTATTCTATTATATTATAAATCCATTTTTGTCTGAATACTTAAAACTACATTTCAGATTATAGCCTGAAGCCTAGAATTTTGGTAACCAATTTCTGAATATTATGGCTCAATATGTCTTCTATCTTCGTTGTAAAAGAATGCCAGTAGTATTATTTCGTGATTATTCAGTGTCAAGTTTCTATTTTTAACCTGAAAAATTTCAAAGATTCAAAACTTTGTCTCAACATTTTAATTGGTACAAATTCCTCAACTGAGGTGTGCCACAAGTGATAAATAATAATAACAGTTCAATAGCAAATTATTTAAATAATTTACCTCTGTTACAAATTCATTTTTATCATTTTTACTCATTTTCGATTTTCATATGGTTTCTTAAGTAGGGAAAAAAGGGAATGGAGTTAGTATTTTTGCCATGTAAAATAAAAAACTTCTTACTTATGTGATGGTCTGTAGGAGTGCAAAATCAACATGAAAATAATATATCAAATCCTAGCAAAAACCTGGGAATTGTGAGTGTAGTTTATTAAATACAGCTGATATTTGAGCACTTCTTTTATGTCAGATATTTTCATCCTTTCTCTCTCATCCATTCTGCAGTTCCTTTTTTATGATGACTTGGTTTATATCCCATCTTCTGCACTTGTTTGACACCCCCAACTTTACTGAAAACCATCCTAAGTTAGGGGGTATTTTTATCTATCTTTAAGTCTACTGTAATACCTAGCAGAGTGAATTGGACAATCAGGGATTCTGTTTACTTGTGTGTTATCATCCTCTTTTAAGTAGTTTTAAAGCTAAAAGCTACCTTAGTTTCTGTATTTTGGGAGTACACTTTCAGTAGAACTCAGATTTTTGGCCTCTAGTTTACCTCCTAAGTGTTGTTCCTGTCTCATGTCATTTCTGGTTCTCAGATTTTCCTGCATGGAGCCTTAAGCCTTTCTTCATTACCTCAGTCAGGAGTCTCTGTGGCTGGAGACTGAAGAGTTGTCCTTGATCATCATCTTATGTGAGCTGAAGAAAGAATCAAAATACTTAATACCTAGACAGATGGCCCAAGAGTCACTGGAGTGTGAAACCAGCAATGTTTTGTTGGTGGTGAGCACATGCTTATCTACTTTGGAATAAACAAACCCAGTGGTATAGGTTTGTTTATCAATAGGGGGTAAGGATAAAGGTGGGTAACAAGTTTATATTCTTGACATCTTCCATATGGGTCTTAGGGGAAAAATAAAACCTGCCATCTTAAAATTTGAATATTTCTTTTAAAGTAAGCTTTACATGTCCTAAAATTCTTGCATGGGCCAGAGACCAGAGCTTGGAGTACTGTCCCTGAGTTAGTGAAAGCAGTCCGTTGACTTTTGCCTACATGTGGGTACAGCTATAGCCTCCAAAATACCACATAACACTATTCAATTTGCACTCCTTTCCCAAATCATGTCTAACTCCTTTCAGTTTAATGTAAACTTTAAATAGAAGATAATGGGCATATACTTGATTGTCATTGACATTAAAATAGATAAGCTTATCCTAGAAAATACTTGCTGGTAGAGGTCCAAATCTTACTTACCAGACTTGATCTTAGTTTCCAATTTCCTCAGAGCCCCTCATATTTTCCTTTTGGGAATATGTCATTTTCCAAGGCTCCTCCAGAGAAATTACTCACTGATGATTCAGCATAATGAAGACCATCACATTCACTGAATTTCTAATACTTAACATTTAAGTTCAAACATTCTCACACACACACACACACACACACACACACATACACACACACACACACACACACACACACACACCACAAGGAGTCCACTCTATATTCTTCAAGTTACTTTTCATAAATTCCTTTCCTGGTGTTTAAAACCTCAGTTGCTTTCAGGTTTGTTCTTCCTTTAGAGGTTAAAGTTGGCCAGATCAGATGCAGTCTACTTTCCTCATACTGGGTTTGGAGTCATAGTAATAAAATCCCAAGATAGGGTTGAGTTTCAGAGAACTGAGACTCTGGATGTATAAACTAAGGTTAGAGAATTACTAAAGCCTTTGACTGTGTGGATTACAACAAACTGAGGAAAATTTTTTTTAATTTAATTTATTTATTTTAATTGGAGGCTAATTAATTTACAATATTCTGGTGGCTTTTGCCATACAGCGACATGATCAGACATGGCTGTACATTTGTTACACCTTCTGGAACACCCCTCCTACTTCCCTCCCCATCCCATCCCTCTGGGTTGTCCCAGTGCATTGACTTTGAGTGCTCTATTTCATGCATTGAACTTGGACTGGTCATCTATTTCACATATGGTAATATACATGTTTCAATGCTATTCTCTCAAATCATCCCACCCTCACCTTCTCCCACAGAGTCCAAAAGTCTGTTCTTTATCTCTGTGTCTCTTTTGCTGTCTTGCATATAGGGTCATCGTTACCATCTTTCTAAATTCCATATATATGGATCAATATACTGTATTGGTGTTTTTTTCTGACTTCCTTCAATCTGTATAATAGACTTCCATTTCATCCACCTCATTAGAACTGATTCAAACTGCATTCTTTTTAATAGCTGAGTAATATTCCATTGTGTATATGTACCACAACTTTCTTATCCATTCATCTGCCGATGGGCATCTAGGTTACTTCCATGTCCTGGCTATTGTAAACAGTGCTGTGATGAACATTGGGACACACGTGTCAGTTTCAATTCTGGTTTCTTTGGTGTGTATGTCCAGCAGTGGCATTGCTGGGCCTTATGGAAGTTCTATTTACAGTTTTATAAGGAATCTCCACACTGTTCTCCATAGTGGCTATACTAGTCTGCATTCCCACCAACAGTTTAAGAGGGCTCTCTTTTCCCCACACCCTCCTCAGCATTTATTGTTTGTAGACTTTGAGATGGCAACCATTCTGACCGGAGTGAGCTAGTACCTCATTGTGGTTTTGATTTGCATTTCTCTGATAATGAGTGACGTTGGGCATCTTTTCATGTGTTTGTTAGCCACCTGTATGTCTTCAATGGAGAAATGTCTGTTTAGTTCAATGGCCCATTTTTTGATTGGGTCATTAATTATTCTGGTATTGAGATGCATATGCTGCTTGTATATTTTTGAAATTAATTCTTTGTCAAATGTTTCATTTGCTATTATTTCTCCCATTCTAAAGGCTGTCTTTTCACCTTTCCTATAGTTTCCTTCATTGTGCAAAAGGCCTTAAGCTTAATTAGGTCCCATTTGTTTATTTGTGCTTTTATTTCCTTTACTGTGGGAGGTGGTTCATAGAGGACCTTGCTGTGATTTATGTCAGAGAGTGTTCTGCCTATGTTTTCCTCTAGGAATTTTACAGTTTCTGGCCTTACATTTGATCTTTAATTCATTTTAAGTTTATTTTCGTGTATGGTGTTGGAAAGTATTCTAGTTTCATTCTATTACAGGTGTTTGACCAGTTTTCCCAGCATGACTTGTTAAAGTGATTGTCTTTTCTCCACTGTGTGTTTTTACCTCCTTTATAAAAAATAAGGCACCGATAGATGCATAGAGTTATTTTTGGGCTTTCTATCTTGTTCCATTTCTCTATATTTCTGTTTTTGTGCCCGGACCATACAGTCTTGATGACTGTAGCTTTGTAGTATAGTCTGAAGTCAGGCAGGTTGATTTCTCCAGTTCAATTCTTCATTCTCAAGATAGCATTGGCTATTCGAGGTTTTTTGTGTTTCCATACAAACTGTGAAATTATTTGTTCTAGTTCTGTAAAAAACACAGTTGGTAGCTTGATAGGGATTGCATTGAATCTGTAGATTGCTTTGGGTAGTATTCTCATTCTCACTATATTTATTCTTCTGATCCGTGAACATGATATGTTTCTCCATCTATTTATGCCACCTTTGATTTTTTTAATCAGTGTTTTATAATTTTCTACATATAGGTCTTTTATTTATTTAGGTAAATTTATTCCTAAGTATTTTATTGTTTTTTTTGAAATGGTGAATGTTATTGTTTCCTTAATATCACTTTCTGTTTTCTCAGTTAGTATATAAGAATGCAAGGGATTTCTGTGTATTAATTATATATCCTGTAACTTTTCTATATTCATTGATTAGCTCTAGTAGTTTTCTGGCTGTATCTTTACAGTTTTCTATGTAGAGGATCATGTTACCTGCAAACAGTGAGAGTGTTACTTCTTTTCCAATCTGGATTGCTTTTATTTCTTTTTCTTCTCTGATTGCTGAGGCTAAAAAATCCAAAACTATGTTGAAAAGTAGTGGTGAGAGTGGGCACCTTTGTCTTGTTCCTGACTTTAGAGGAAATGTTTTCATTTTTTCACCATTGAAGATGAGGTTTGCTGTGGGTTTATTGTAGATGACTTTTATTATGTTGAGGTATGTTCCTTCTATCTCTGCTTTCTGGAGAGTTTTTATCATAAGTGGGTACTAAATTTTGCTAAAGCTTTCTTTACTTTTTTTGAGATAATCATATGGTTTTTATCTTTCAATTTGTTAATGTGGTGAATCAAATGGATTAATTTGCAAATATTGAAAAATCCTTGCATCCCTGCAATAAAGCCCACTTGGTCATAATGTATGATCTTTTTAATATGCTGTTGGGTTCTGCTTTCTAGAATTTTATTGAGGATTTTTGCATCTATGTTCATCAGTGATACTGGCCTGTAGTTTTCTTTTTTTGTGGCATCTTTGGTGTTGGAATTAGGGTGATGGTGGCCTCATCAAATGAGTTTGGGTGTTTGCCTTTCTCTGCAATTTTCTGGAAGAGTTTGAGTAGGATAGATGTTAGCTCTTCTCTAAATTTTTGCTAGAATTCACCTGTGAAGACATCTGGTCCTGGGCTTTTGTTTGTTGGAAGATTTTTTATTACAGTTTCAATTTCCATGTTTGTGATGGGTCTCTTAAAATTTCTATTTCTTCCTGGTTCAATTTTGTAAGGTTATACTTCTCTAAGAATTCATCCATTTCTTCCATTTTATTGACATATAGTTGCTGATAGTAGTCTCTTATCATTCTTTATATTTCTGTGATGTCTGTTGTGATTTCTCTATTTTCATCTGTAATTTTATTGATTTTATTATTCTCTCTTTTTTTCTTGATGAGTCTGGCTAATGGTTTGACTATTTCATTTATCTTCTCAAAAAAACAGCTTTTAGTTTTGCTGATTTTTGCTATAATCTCCTTTGTTTCTTTTTCACTTATTTCTGCTCTGATTTTCATTATTTCTTTCCTTCTACTACCTTCCGGGTTCTTCATTTCTTCTTTTTCTAGTTGCTTTAAGTGTAAATTTAGATTATTTATTTGATGTTTCTCTTGTTTCTTGAGGTAAATTTGTATTGCTATGAACTTTCCTCCTAGCACTGCTTTTATTTAATCCCATAGGATATGGGTTGTCATGTTTTTATTTTCATTTGTTTCTATGAATATTTGATTTCCTTTTTGATGTCTTCCATAATCTGTTGGTTATTCAGAAGTGTGTTGTTTAACATCCATATGTTTGTATTTTTAATACTTTTTCTTTTTTCCTGTAGTTGACATCTAAGTTTACCGCATTGTGATCAGAGAAGATGCTTGAAATGATTTCAAATTTTTTTAATTTACCAAAGCTAGATTTATGGCCCAGGATGTGATCTATCTTTGGGAATGTTTCACGTGCACTTGAGAAAAAAGTGAAATTCTTTCTTTAGGGCCGAAATACCCTATAGATATCAATTACATATAACTGGTCCATTATATCATTTAAAGCTTGTGTATCCCTGCTAATTTTCTATACATAGGTGTGAGCGGGGTATCAAAGTCTCCCACTATTATTGTGTTAATAGTAATTTCCCCTTTCATACTTATTAGCATTTGCCTTACATATTATGGTGCTCCTATGTTGGGGTGTATATCTATTTATAATTCTTATATCTTCTTCTTGAATTCATCCTTTGATCATTATGCTGTGTCCTTTTTTGTCCCTTTTGACGATCTTTATTTCAAAGTTTATTTTATCTGATATGAATATTGCTACTCCTGCTTTCTTTTGGTCTCCATTTGCATGAAATAACTTTTTCTGGCCCTTCACTTTCAATCTGTATGTGTTGCTTGGCTTGAGCTGGGCCTCTTGTAGACAGCATGTATAAGGGTCTTGCTTTTGTATCCATTCAGCGAGTCTTTGTCTTTTGGTTGGAGAATTCAACCCATTTACATTTAAGGTAATTATTGATAAGTATGATCCCGTTGCTATTTACTTTGTTGCCTTGGGTTTGATTTTCTGAATCTTTTCTGTGTTTCCTGTCTAAAGAAAACTTTTCAGCATTTGTTGAAGAGCTGGTTTGGTGGTGCTGAATTATCTCAGCTTTTGCTTGTCTGTAAAGCTTTTGATTTCTCCTTCATATCTGAATGAGATCCTTGCTGTGTATAGAAATCTGGGTTGTAGGTTTTTCTCTTTTATCACTTTAAATATGTCCTGCCATTGTCTTCTTGCCTGAAGAGTTTCTATTGAAAGATCAGCTGTTATACTTATGGGGATATCCAAGTGTGTTATTTGTTGTTTTTCCCTTGCTGCTTTTAATATTTGCTGTTTGTGTTTGATCTTTGCTAGTTTGATTAATATGCATCTTGTGGTGTTTCGCCTTGGGTTTGTCCTGTTTGGGACTCTCTGGGTTTCTTGGATTTGGGTGGCTATTTCCTTCCATTTTAGGGAAGACTTCAACTATTATCTCCTGAAGTATTTTCTCATACCTTTTGTTTTTGTCTTCTTCTGGTACACCTATGATTCAAATACTGGGGCATGTAACATTGTCCTAGAGGTCTCTTAGGTTGTCCTCATTTCTTTTAATTCTTTTTTCATCTCTGCTTCATTTATTTTCACCATCCTATCTTCTACCTCACTTTTCCTCTCTTCTGCCTTAGTTATTCTACTTTTGTTTCACTCCAGAGTGCTTTTGCTCTCAGTTATTGCATTATTCATTATTAATTGACTCTTCTTTACTTCTTCTAGGTTCCTGTTAAACATTTCTTACATATTCTCAATCCTTGTCTCTAGTCTATTCATCTGTAACTCCATTTTGTTTTCAAGATTTTGGATCATATTTACCATCATTACTCTCAATTATTTTTTCAGATAGGTTCCCTATCTCCTCCTCTTTTGTTTGGTTTGGAGAGTATTTATCATGTTCCTTTACCTGTTGAATATTTCTCTGCCTTTTCATTTTGTTTAGATTGCTGTGTTTGGGGTTAGCCTTTCTGTAGGCTGGTAGTTCATGACTCCTCTTTATTGCAAAATCTGCACCCTGTGGGTGGGGTTGGACTAATGGCTTGTCAGGGTGTCCTGGTTAGTGGAGTTACAGATTCACAGAGTTACATAGAGAAGAGAAGAGGAGGAGGGAGACAGAGATGACCAGGAGGAGAAGAGGGGGGAGAAGAGGGGAGAGACCAATCTAACCAGTAATCAGTTCCATAAGTGTTCTCCACAGCCTAGAACACCCAGAGAGATTCACAGAGTTTAGTAGAGAAGAGAAGGGGAAGGAATGAGATAGAGTTGACCTGTGGGAGAGTCAAAAGGGGACAGAGCAATCAAGCCAGTAATCAAATCCCTAAGTGAAAATGAATACTGAAGAATAGATTCTTAAAGGTACAAAATTGATAACAAATACCAAAAAGCAAAGATTAAAAATCTAGACTAGAGGTTAGACTCTCAAAATTACCCTATAAGAAATACAAAACAAAATCAATCATAAAAATTTATATATATATATGAAATTTGCTTTAAAAACAGGGTCTTTGTTTTGCAAAGTAGTAATAAGTTAAAAAATAAAAATTAGAAGAGTAATAAAGAAATTAAAAAAAATAAAAAGTGATAATATTAAAAATATATCTAAGAATTTCTCTGGAGCTGTTGTGTGTAGTGTAGTGTCAGTTCAGTTTCAGATAATTCCTTGTTCCAGCTTCAACTTGTTCTCGAGGTCTGTAGGCCCCCTCCAATGCACAGTCAACATTAACTGGAGGGCTTTAATCTGTTGCAACTATCACTTTGAGTGGTTCCCTATTCTTTTTTTATTTTGGCTTCTTCTGTTTGCAAGTCTCTGCAGTGTCTAATTTCTGCCCTGACACAAGGGGACAAAGGTGATCACTTAGTTATGCTCACTTGCTCAGTTGAGTTGTGAAGACAGAGGAACACTACAAACAAATACCCTTGGCGAGTGCAGGGAGCACTCACAGTGTGTGGAACACAGTGGGTTAGTCACAGCCCAAGGCAGTGTGTGCTTCATGGGTCTATACTGATCATGCTCCAGGGTTCTCTGCAAGGGCACTGTCCTGAGTGGGTCCTCCATTTCGTGCACTTCCCAGGTCTTGCCGCTCAGGTTCTTGGGTACTCTACAAGAGCATAGTAGGGTTGGGCTATGCGTTTTGTGCCTTTCCCAGGTCCAAGCAGCTCAGGCGAGTGGGTGCTTGGTGAGCACACTGTCCCAGGTGGGCCGTGTGTCTTAATCAACTCCCTGTTCCCAGGCAGTCAGTTTCCCGGGTGCGTGGCAAGAGCACCATCTCAGGTGTGCTGTGTGTCTCCTCTGGGGAGCTGATCTCAGGCTGTGACACTCCTGGCAGATGTCAGCCATCCAGGACCCCAGGAAGACGAGGTTAGCAACTGGGAGCCTGCTCATAGTTTGGTGCAAGATGCCATCTCTGTGGCCAAGATTGTAGCAGCCCCTTGCCTTCCTGCTCTGGCTGTCACAGGTCTGCCTCTCTGCCTCTGTGGTAGAGGGGCCTATACGAATCTGGCTAACTCTCCTTTGGTATTCACTCAATCCTTTGTTCTGTGAGCATGCCAGGCTGTGCATTACACCCTTCCACAGGAAAGGTCTTTTTTCTTTTATTTATTTATTTATTTTTTTGTCTCTCTGGCGATACCACAGTTTGGGTTGCTATCTCATGTTAGCTCCCTCAGATTGTCCTTAGGACATTCAGGCTTGGTCCTTACCCTAAAGACCAATAATGCACCACACCTCCCTGCTCAGCCCCTGCTTGCTGGTGGCAGATGCAAGGGTCTGGGCTACTTCTCTGCTGGGAATTGTGGTTAGGCATGTATGCTGTGGTGTTTTGTTTTATTTTCCTCCCAACTATGTTGCTCTCTAAGATGCCAAAACTCCTTCCAGACTTGCCTGTGAGAGGATTTCCTACTGTGTGGAAACTTCTCCTCCTTCACAAGTCCCTCCCCAGGTTGGGTCTCTGCCCCTAAATCTTTTGTCTCTATTATTGTCTTTTATATTTTGTCCTACCTCCTTTCGAAGAGAATGGGCTGTCTATCTGGGTGCCTAGTGTCCTCTGTCAGCATTCAGAAGTTGTTTTGTAGAAGTTGCTCAACATTCAGATGAACTTTCCATGAATTTGTTGGGGAGAAAATGGTCTACCCATCCTATTCCTCTGCCACCTTGGGACCACTCTCTGTGGAAAATTCTTGAAGAGATGGGAATACTGAACCACCTTACCTGCCTCCTGATAACCCTTTATGCAGGTCAAGAATCAACAGTTAGAACCGAACATAGGACAACAGACTAGTTCAAAATTGGGGAAGGAGTGCATCAAAACTGTATATTGTCACCCTTTTTATTTAACTTATATGCAGAGTACATTACAAAGAATTCTGTGCTTGATGAAGCACAAGCTGGAATCAGTATTGCCAGGAGAAATATCAATGACTTCAGATATGCAGATGACATCACCCTTATGGCAGAAAGTGAAGAAGAACTAAAGAGTCTCTTGATAAAAGTGAAAGAGGAGAGTGAAAAAGCTGACTTAAAACTCAACCCTCAAAAAAACAAGGATCATGGTGTCTTGTTCCATTGCTTCATAGCATACAGATGGTGAAACAATGAAAACAGTGACAGATTTTATTTTCTTGAGCTCCAAAATCACTGTGGGCCATGACTGCGGCCGTTAAATCAAAAATGCTTGCCCCTTGGAAGAAAAGCTATAACCAACATAGTTCAGTTCAGTTCAGTTGCTCAGTCGTGTCCAACACTTTGCAATCCCACAAATTGCAGATGCCAGGCCTCCTTGTCTGTCACCAACTCCCGGAGTCTACCCAAACACATGTCCATTGAGTTGGTGATACCATCCAGCCATCTCATCCTCTGTCATCCCCTTCTCCTCCTGCCCCCAATCCTTCCCAGCATTAGGGTATTTTCCAAAAAGTCAAATCATCCCATGAGGTGGCCAAAGTATTGGAGCTTCAAGCTCTAACATAAGTCTCTTCAATGAACACCCAGGATGGATCTCCTTTAAGATGGACTGGTTGGATCTCCTTGCAGTCCAAGGGACTCTCAAGAGTCTTCTCCAACACCACAGTTCAAAAGCATCAATTCTTCGGGGATCAGCTTTCTTCACCGTCCAACTCTCACATCCATACATGACTACTGGAAAAATCATAGCGTTGACTAGACGGACCTTTGTTGGCAAAGTAATGTCTCTGCTTTTAAATATGCTATCCAGTTTGATCATAACTTCCCTTCCAAGGAGTAAGTGTCTTTTAATTTCATGTCTGCAATCACCATCTGCAGTGATTTTGGAGCCTCAAAAAATAAAGTCTAACACTGTCTCCACTGTTTCCCCATCTATTTCCCATGGAGTGATGGGACCAGATGTCATGATCCTAGTTTTCTGAATGTTGAGCTTTAAGCCAACTTTTTCACTCTCCTCCTTCACTTTCATCAAGAGGCTTTTTAGTTCCTCTTCACTTTCTGCCATAAGGGTGGTGTCAACTGCATATCTGAGGTTGTTGATATTTTTCCTGGCAGTCTTGATTCCAGCTTGTGTTTCATCCAGCCCAGCGTTTCTCATGATGTACTCTGCATATAAGTTAAATAAGCAGGGTAACAATATACAGCCTGGACATACTCCTTTTCCTATTTGGAACCAGTCTGTTGTCCCATGTCCAGTTCTAACTGTTGCTTCCTGACCTGCATACAGGTTTCTGAAGAGACAGGTGAGATGGTCTGGTATTCCCATCTCTTTCAGAATTTTCCACAGTTTATTGTGATCCACACATTCAAAGACTTTGGCATAGTCAATAAAGCAGAAATAGATGTTTTTCTGGAACTCTTGCTTTTTTGATGATCCAGCAGATGTTGGCAATTTGATCTCTGGTTCCTCTGCCTTTTCTAAAACCAGCTTAAACATCTGGAAGTTCATGGTTCACATATTGCTGAATCCTGGCTTGGAGAATTTTGAGCATTACTTTATTAGCATGTGAGATGAGCTATTTCAAATCCTGAAAAATGATGCTGTGAAAGTGCTGCATTCAATACGCCAGCAAATTTGGAAAACTCAGCAGTGGCCACAGGACTGGAAAAGGTCAGTTTTCATTCCAATCCCAAAGAAAGGCAATGCCAAAGAGTGACCAACCTAGACAGCCTGTTAAAAAGCAGAGATATTACTTTTCCAACAAAGATTCCTATAGTCAGAGCTACGGTTTTTCCAGTAGTCATGTATGGATGTGAAAGCTGAACCATAATGAAGGCTGAGGGTGACAAAATTGATGATTTCAAACTATGGTATTGGAGAAGACTCTTGAGAGTCCCCTGGACTGCAAGGAGACCAAGCCAGTCAATCCTAAAGGACATAAATCCTGAATATTCATTGGAAAGAATGATGCTGAATACTTTGGCCACTTGATGCGACAAGCTGATTCATTGGAAAAGTCCCTGATGCTGGGGAAAATAGAAGGCAGGAGGAGAAGAGTATGATAGAGGATGAAATGGTTGAATGGCATCCCCAACACAATGGACATGAGTTTGAGCAAACTCTGTCAAAAGGTGAAAGACAGGGAAGACGTGTGACACAGTCCATGGGTCACAAAGAGTGGAACATGACTGAGTGACTGAATAATAACAAGTGAATTTTCCATTGCTAGAGATTATGAATATGCATTAGCAATGTGTCAAGATATCTCAGGAATTTAGAAGAAACTAGAACTTCCAGAGGCCATAAACTTTTGATCAGATGACTTCTGAAGAAGAAGAGGGCCTTTTGTTTCAGAAAACAAGAAGCCAGAAATCAAGGTCCTATGTTATGACAATACAAGTGAGGTAAACAGGTCAGAGCTATGGCTCATCAGCTTGTTGTGAAGTCAGAAATAAGAGTTGGTTGTTACATGTTTCAAATCATGGGGATTTCTGAGTTCATGAACTTTGTTAGCTTTGAAAATAATCTAGTCACTTTTTCCACTGCTCTCAATTTGTAATTCAGCTAAAAGTATGAAGTTAGACTCAGTAAATTAGGACTAGAGGAAGACTTCCTCAAAAATTCTACCACTAACATTACAGTAAAATGATGATGACCTCAAAGCTTTCCCACAAAGATCAGGAAAAAAGTAATGTGTTCTCCCTCACTACTCCTTGTGATACTTGAAGCTAATGCAATAAACACAAAAAGAAAATATAAAGTATATACAGACTAGGAAGGAAGAAGTAAAACTACTTTTTCACAGATGACATGAACCATCTGTCAATGTGAAGAGTCATTAACAACAATAAGAAAGCAACTCCTAGAACTAATAGGCATTATGGCAAAGTTGTAGGATATGATTCCTATATAAAAGATAACTGCTTGTCTGTATAATAGCAAATAATAAATAGAATGTAAAGAGCTCCCCAGGTGTGCAAGTGGTAGAGAACCCTCCTGTCAATGCAGGAGTCATAAGAGTTGCAGACTCAATTCCTGGGTTGGGCAGATCCCTTTGAGAAGGGCATGACAACCCACTCAGTATTCTTTCCTGGAGAATCCCATGGACAGAGGAGCCTGGTTGGCTACAGTCCATAGGGTTACACAGAGTTGGACATGACTGAAGAGACTTAGCATGCACACAAAGTGGAATAAGTGGAATGTTAAAGATACAATATCATTTACATTAGCATCCCCCAAAATGAAATACTAAAGTATAAATCTAACAGAATATGGACAAATCTATGTAAGGAAAAGTGCAAATCTCTGATGAACAAAATGAAAGAACTAAATGAAGTGATATCTCATGTTCACAGATACAAAGACACAATATTTTCAAGATATTAATTCTTCCCAATTTGCTCAATAGATTCAATGCAATCCTAATCAAAATCCCAGAGTTTTGCAGATATTGAAAAAATGACTCTAAAGTTTATATAGAGAAGCAAAATATGCACAGTAGTCAAAGGTTAGGCAAATAGGATACTCTGTACCAGCAATACTTTTGGGTACTTGTCCACTCAAAAATATATTTTTGTGTATTTAATGATTTTTCCTTTCCCATATTTTTTTCTTTTTGTATTTTACCCTTTTAACAGCAAGAAAAATGTTCCCTTTTAGACACATTGCCTATCAGATATCATCTTCTGTCTTATTGGCCAGAGTTGTGTCACCTATTTTTAATGAAATCATGTAAGCAGCTATACTTACATCAGTGAAAATATACTTTAAGTCTAAGACTGTATTAAGAGTCAAAGAAGACCATGTATAATGATAAAAAGGTAAATTCATCAACAATATATGGCATATGTAAATTCATATATACTTACCATACTGCTGCTGCTGCTTTACCATAGGAGTACATATATATAAATGTATAAAGTAAATATTAACTTATTTGAAGGAATAAATAGATAACAGTACAATGCTCAGTTCAGTTCAGTTCAGTCGTTCAGTCGTTTCCGACTCCTTGCGACCCCATGAATCGCAGCACGCCAGGCCTCCCTGTCCATCACCAACTCCCGGAGTTTACTCAAACTCATGTCCATCAAGTCAGTGATGACAATACTAGGGGACTTTAATACCTGAGTTTCAACAATGGATAGATCATCCATATGGAAAATCATAGAGAAACATTGAACTTAAAATGCACATTAGACAAGATGGCCCTAATAGCTATGTACAGAGCATTTCATCGAATAGAAGCAGAATACTCAATCTTCTCAAGGGCATATTGCACATTTTTCAGGATAGATAACATGTTATGCCACAAAACAAATCTTAATAAATTTAAGAAAACTGAAATTGTGCCAAGCATCTTTTCTGACCACAATGGTATGAAATTTGAAATCAATTAAAAGAAGAAAAAGTGGAAAAATCCCAAATATGTGAATATTAAACTATATGTTCCAGAACAACCAACAGGTCAAAGAAGAAATCAAAAGAGAGAGAGAGAGAGAGAGAGAAAGTATCTTGAGAAAAATGAATTTGGAAATACAACATAAGAAAAACTTATGGGAATTGGGAGGGGGATGAAGTTCTAAAGGAAAGTTTATAGAAATAAATGCCTTTATTCACAAAAAAGAAAAATCCCAAATAAACAGCCTACCTTTGCATCTCAAGGGAACATAAGAAGCACAAATTACATCCAAAGTCAGTTGTAGGAAAGAGATAACAAAGATCAGAGCGGATCAAAAAACAATAGAAAAGATCAATGGAACTGAGTGTTTTTTTTTTTTTTTTCCTGAAAGCATAAATAAAATAAAAAAATTTTTCTGACGCTTACCATGAAAGGAATAGAGATGACTTAGATACCTAAAATTATAAATGAAAGAGGAGACATTACTGCTGATACCACATAAATAGATACAGTCATATGAGACTAGTATGAACAATTTTATTTTAACAAATTGAATGACCTAGAAAAAATGGTTAAATTCCTCAAAACATACCACCTATGAAGAGTAAATCATGAAGTTAACAAAGCAAACAAACAAGAAAACTAAACAGGCCATTTACAAGTTTAAAAAAAAAAAAAGGAATGAGTAATAATAAAAAGAAAACAAAACTGCCAAAAAAGAAAAGCATATCACAAGAAGGTTACACAGCTGAATTCTACCAAATACTTAAAGAAGAAATAATATCAATCCTTCTCAAAATCTTTTTTTTTAATAAAAGCATTCCAAAGGGGAGCAGAATATTTTCAAATTGAGTTTGCAATGGCAGACTTGCCCTAATATCAGAACCAGAAATCTATGCTATAGGCATGCCTCAGTGATGTTGTGGGTTCTATCTCAGACCACTGCAATAAAACAAGTCACATGCATTGTTTGGTTTCCCACGGTAAAATTTCCCACTGTAAAAAATATGTTTATATTATATTATAGTTTATTAAGCACAAAATAGCATCTTGTCTAAAAAATGTACATTAATTGAAAAATACCTTATTGCCAAAATAAATGCTAACCATCATTAGCCTAACCACCATAAGCCTTCAGCATGTCTTTTTTTTTTTTTTTTCATTTATTTTTATTAGTTGGAGGCGAATTACTTTACAGTATTGTAGTGGTTTTTGCCATACATTGACATGAATCAGCCATGGATTTACATGTGTTCCCCATTTGCAAAATCAATGATCACAACAGTTGACAAAATGGCAGAGGAGTAGGTGGACATGGAGTATATATCTCTCTACAGATGTATCAAGAATATATCTTCAGATGCTGACGATCTCACAGAGCACTAACTGAGTACTGGCAGGAGTCCCTGATGATTGGAAAAGAATATATAGATCCATGTACAACTCTGTAGGACAAGGGAAATAAGGGAGAAGGAGGAGGAGAGCAAGTGGGACTGAACCTGCATCTGGGAGTTGGGGAGCTGAAGCAGGGGACAGATTAGAAGCCCCTGAATCTGGGGCAATTGATTGGGACAGAAGGGAAGCAGTAAAGGCTTTCAGAGAATGGAGCAGCTTGTCTGTGACAATCTGAATGGAGTGAGAGTCATACAGGTGATCCGTGATGTGGCCCCGGGCCTTAGACGGGGACGTGAGTCCACCATAACCCACAGTGATTGGGAGCTAGAGTGTGGGGATGGGAGAGCAATCCCAAAGTGAGGACTGCTGTTGACTGTGGAGAGATGATCTGAGGGGATGGGTGGGAGGAAATCCAAGGTGGGGAATGTTTTTGGAGGAAAGCTGCACAGCCATGAAGGCAGGGCACTATTGCTGAGTCACATACAGAGAGGTAGAACATCACTGTAGTTTCTTTCCCCGTGTGCCAGTGCCAGCAGCTGGAAAATAGAGAAAGATCCCAGGGAGGAGGGTTCTTTGAGCATCTCATGCACCCAGCAATAGAGAAAGAACCCAGCCAGGGATGACTTTTGAGAGTCTGCTGCACCAAACAATGGAGAAGTGCCAGTCAGGGAGATCTTTTAAGCACCAGCTACCAGAGGATAAGAAAGAATCCTAATAGAGTCATATCGTCTATATTCATGGCTTCCAGCTTCCCTATTCACTTGGCACCACTAGGGTCCATGTAATCTGAGCAGCCGCACCACCTATGCTCCTGGTCCTCACTGGAGCAGAACTGCCAAAGCCTAGAAAAGAATCGTAATAGAGCCATATCTCCTGGGTCTGTGGCTGATGTCTCCCCTGTGCACCTAGTGCCACTGGGGTTCCCATGAGCCAAGTAACATGACAGTTCCATGCCTGATCCTCACTGGAACAGACCCTGGTCATCCAGGGTAGCCTCAAGAGCAAATTCCTGTGGATGATCAACATGCAGAGGTAGGGATATCACCACAATTGAGCTCCAGAGGTGATGTAACCAAGGAAGAGGATCAAAGTCCTTTCCACAAGCCATACAATCTTCAGATTAAATCCACATGCTAAACTAAGTAGGCTCTGTCTATGGAATATATAAAAAGACAATGAGTTCTCATGAAAGAAGGTGCTGCAGTGCTGGCAGCTGTGGAAAATGGGGGAAACCACACACAGGAATAGGGCCAGATTAGAATCTGAGCTGTCCCCACAGCAGGTGCAGAGACCAGTCCTCCCCAGTATTCTAATACTGGGTCCTAGGGAGATTGAGGTAGGCTCTGGCTCACCATGGGAGAAAGGACACTGAAAGCTGAGATCTGAGGGAAAAACATATATCATTAATCTTAGGTTTTGATTCCTTTTGTGAGGGGGCAAGAAGACACTGAACTATGACAAACTTCCCAGGTGGCTCAAATGGTAAAGAATCTGCTGCAATGCAGAGGACCTGGGTTCAGTCTCTGGGTGAAGAAGATCTCCTGGAAATGGAAATGGCAATCCACTCCAGTATTCCTGTCTGGGAAATCACATAGACAGATGAGCCTGGTTGGCTAGAGTCCATGAGGACACGTGACTGAATGACTAACACTTTCATACAAAAAAAGGACATAATAACACAAATAACTATGATGGTGTGGGCACTAGCCTAGAGCCAGATGTACTGGAGTGCAAAGTCAAGTTGGCCTTATTCCTAAGTGTCACTACAAACAAAGCTAGTGGAGGTGATGGAATATCAGCTGAAGTGTTTCAAATTCTAAGAGACAATGTTGTAAAAGTGCTGCACTCACTATGCCAGAAAAACTTGGAAAACTTGGCAGTGGTCACAGTACTGGAAAAGGTGAGCTTTCATTTCAATCCCAAGGAAAGGAAATGCCAAAGAATGTTCAAACTACTGTATACTTGTACTTATTTCACATGCTAGCAAGGTAATGCTCAAAATCCTTCAAGTTAGGTTTCAACTGTATGTGAACCAGGAATTTATAGATGTAAAAGGTAGATTTAGAAAAAAAGCAGCAAAAGCAGAGGTCAAATTGCCAACAGTTACCAGATCATAGAGAAAGCAAGAGAATTTCAGAAAAATATCTACTTTTGCTTCATTGACTACACTAAAACTTTTGACTGTGTCGATCACAGAAAATTGTGGAAAATTCTTAAAGATGGGAATAACAGACCATCTTACCTTCCTCCTGAGAAACCTGTATGCAGGTCAAGAACAACAGTTAGAATCATACCTAGAACAAAGGATGGGTTCACAATTGGGCAAGGAGTGTGTCGAGGTTATATATTGTCACCCTGCATATTTTACACATATGCAGAGTACACAATGTGAAATACTGAACTGAATGAATCACAAGCTGGAATCAAGATTGCCAGGAGAAACATCAACAACCTCAGATATGCAGATAACACCGTTTTAATGGTAGAAAATGAAGAGGAACTAAAGAACCTCTTGATGAGGGTGATAGAGGAGAGAGAAAAAGCTGGCATAAAACTCAACATTCAAAAGACAAAGATCATGGCATCCTGTCCCATCACTTCATGGCAAATAGATGGGGAAAAAATGGAAACAGTGGAGGATTTTGCCTTCTTGGGCTCCAAAATCACTGTGAATAGTGACTGCAGTCACAAAATTAAGACACTTTATCCTTGGAAGGAAAGCTATGACAATCCTAGACAGTGTACTAAAAGGCAGAGCCATCACTTTGCCAACATAAATTCATGTAGTCAAATCTATGGTTTTTCCAGTAGTCATGTATGGATGTGAGTATTAGACCATAAAGCAGGTTGAGGGCTGAAGAGAAAATGCCTTCAAATTATAGTGCTGTAGAAGACTCTTGAGAATCCCTTGAATAACAAGGAGGTCAAATCAGTCAATCCTAAAGAAATTAACCCTGAGTATTCATTGGAAAGATTGATGCTAAAGCTGAAACTTTGAACACTTGATGAGAAAATGACTCAGTGGAGAATATTCTAAAGCAAGACAGATTGAGGGCAGGAGGAGAAGGGGGTGAAAGAGGATGAGATGGTTGGATGGCATAGCCAACTGAATGACATGAGTTTGAGCAAGCTCTGAGAGATAGTGTAGGACAGGGAACTGCAGTTCATGGGATTGCAAAGAGACAAAATTTAGTGACTGAACAACAACAACAACTTCTACCTTGGCTTTCTGTAGTTCTGTGTGTTTTTGTTTTGTTTTTCTGGATCCGTTCTTGTATTTCTTATATATAAATACACACACACACACACACACACACACACACACACACATAGCTTGGCAACCTCACCTACTGCAAGCAGAGACCAAAATCAAGAAGAACTATGACCTATAGCCTGGGAAAAGGAGATCTCAAACAAAGTATGTTAGACAAAATGAAAAGACAGAGAAATATTGTGAAGAAAAAGGAACAAGGCAAAAACCCACAAGACAAGATAAAGAAAGGGGAACTAGTCAAGTTATGTGAAAAATAATTTAGAGAAATAATAGCAAAGATAATTCAAAATCTTGAAAATACAATGAAGAAATGCAAGAAACATTTAACACATTTAATAAGGACCTGGAATAAATAAAGAAAAACAACAATGAGCAACACAATTACTGAAATTGAAAATACTCTAGAAGGAATCAATAACAGAATAACTGACACAGAATAATAGATAAATGAGCTGGAAGATAGAATGGTGGAAATAACTGCTGAAGAGCTGAATAAAGAAGAAGAATAAAAATAATTGAGGAGAGTCTCAGAGATCTCTGGGACAATATTAAATGTACCAGCATTCAATTATAGTGGTCCCAGAAAAAAGAGACGACTTTGAGAAAATTTTTGTAAAGATTATAGCTGAAAATCCTTAACTAGGGAAAGGAAATAGTCAATCAAGTCCTAGAAATGCAGAGAGTCCTACACAGTATAAACCCAAGGAGAAGCATATCAAGACATACATTAATCAAACTAGCAAAAATAAACACATAGAAAACAATTAAAATCAGCAAGGAAAATGTAACGTACAAGGGAAATCCCATAAGGTTAATAGCTGATCTTTCAGCAGAAGCTTTGCAATCCAGAAGAAAGTGGCAGGATGTATTTTAAGTAATAAGAGGAAAAAGCCTGCAACCAAGATTATTCTACCCAGCAAGGATATCATTCAAAATCAAAGAAGAAATAAAAAGTTTACAGAAAAGCAAAAGTCAAGAAAATTCAGCACCATCAAACCAGTTTTATATCAAAAGCAAAAGGTGCTTCTCTAAGCAGGAAATAATGTTCTTGCTGTTCAGTGGCTCAGTCATGTCCAATTTTTGTAACCCCATGTATTGCACCATGCCAGGTTTCCATGTCCTTTACCATGACCTGGAGCTTGTTCAAAGTCATGTTCATTGAGTCAGTGATGCCATCCAACCATCTCATCCTCTGTCATCCCCTTCTCCTCCTGCTTTCTATCTTTCCCAGCATCAAGGTATTTTCTAATGAGTAGGCTCTTGAATCAAGGTAAATTGGACAAGGTCAAAAAGGAGACTGCAAGAGGGAACATCAACATTCCATGAATCAGTGAATTAAAATGGAGCAGAATGTATGCATCTAGGACTTTTTTGGTGTCTCAGATGGTTAAGCATCTGCCTGCAATGTGGGATACCTGGGTTCAACCACTGGGTCAGGAAGATCCCCTGGAGAAGGAAATGGCAACCCACTCCAGTACTCTTGCCTGGAAAATCCCATGGATGGAGGAGCCTTGTAGGTTACAGTCCATGGAGTCCCAAAGAGTGTGCATTTAAATCAGATGACCATTATATCTACTACTTTGGGCAAGAATCACTTAGAAGAAATGTAATAGCCCTTATAGTCAACAAGAGTTCAAAATGCAGTACTTGGGTGCAATCTCAAAAATGACAGAATGATCTCTGTTTTTTTTTTTTTTTTTTTTTTTTTTTAAGCAAATCATTCAATATCACAGTAATCTAAGCTTATGTCCCAACCACTAATGCGAAGAAGCTGAAGTTGACAGGTTCTATGAAAACCTACACAACCTTCTAGAACTAATACCCAAAAAAGATTTATTTTTCATCACAGGGGACTGGAATACAATAGTAGGAAGTCAAGAGATACCTGGAGTAACAGGCAAGTTTGCCCTGAAGTACAAAATGAAGCAGGGCAAAGATTAACAGAGTTTTGCCAAGAGAATGTACTGGCCATAGCAAACACCTTCTTCCAACAACACAAGAGAAAACTCTATACATGGTCATCACCAAATGGCCAATATTGAAATCAGATTGATTATATTCTTTTCAGTCAAAGACGGAGAAGTTCTCTATAGTCAGAAAAAAACAAGTCCTGACTGTGGCTCAGATCATGAACTCCTTATTTTAAAATTCAACTTAAATTGAAGAAAGGAGGAAAAACCTCTGGGCCATTCAGTTTTGACCTAAATCAAAATCCCTTATGATTATACAGTGGAAGTGACAAATAGGTTCAAGGGATTAGATTTGTTTGACAGAGTGCCTGAGAACTACGTATGTAGCTTCAAAACCATCCCCAAGAAAAAGAAATGCAAAAAGACAAAATGGTTTTCCAAGAAGGCCTTACAAATAACTGAAAAATAAGAGAAACCAAAGACAAACGCATGGAGATTAAATAATATGCTTCTAACATAGCCAACGGATTACTGAGGAAATCAAAGGGAAAACTTAAAAATTACCTAGAAGCCAATGTCAATGAAAAAAATGATGACCCCAAACCTATGGGGTGCATCAAAAGCAATTCTAAGAGGGAAGTTTATGACAATACTACCCTTCTTCAAGAAATGAGAAAAACATCAAATAAAAAATTTAACCTTACATCTAAAGCAACTAGAAAGAGAAGAACGAAAAAATCTCCAGTTAGTAGATAGAAAGAAATCATAAAGATCAGAGCAGGCATACATGGAGAAAAACGAAGGAAACAATAGCAAAGATCAATAAAACTAAAAGCCGTTTTTTTGAGAAGAAAAACAAAATGGACAAACTATTATGCAGACTTATCCAGAAAAAAAATGGAGAAGACTCAAATAAAAAAAAATAGAAATATAAAAGGAGCCGTTATAACAGAAAACATAGAAATGGCTCACAAGAGACTACTGTGAGTAACTATATGCTAATAGAATGGACAACCTGGAAAAAAAGGACAAATTCTTAGAAAAGTACAACCTTTCAACACTGAACCAGGAAAAAATAGAAATTGTGAGCAGATCAGTCTCAAGCACTGAAATCAAAACTGTGATCAAAAATTTCCCCTGAAACAAAACTCCAAAGCCAGAGGGTGTCACAGGCAAATTCTATCAAACATTTAGAGAAGAGTTAATACCTATTCTTCTCAAGCTTCCAAAAACTTGCAGAGGGAGGAACACTTCCAAATTCACTCTGTGAAGCCATCGTCACCCAGATACAAAACCAAAGACATCACAGAAAAGACAATTACAGGCCAATATCACTTCAAAAATCCTAAACAAAATACTGTTAAACAGAATCCAACAACACATTAAAAGGATCAAGGTGGGTTTATCCCAGGGATACAAGATATTTTTTTCAACATATGCAAATCAATCAATGTGAAAGATAAAAATCACATGATAATCTCAATAGATGCAGAAGAGCTTTCAAAAATTCAACAAGCATCTATGGTAAAAACTCTGCAGAAAACAGGCATAGAAACACAGCCACAGCAAAAATTATTCTCAATAATGAAAAACTGAAAGTATTTTCTCTAAGAAACAAGACAAGGGTACCACTCTCACCACTACATTTAGCTTAGTTTTGGAAGTATCACCATGGGAATCAGAGAAGAAAAAACTAATAAAAAAAAAAAATCCAGATTATAAAAGAACAAGTACAACTCTCACTTCAGATGACATGATATTATACATAGAAAACCCTAAAGATACCATCAGAAAACTAATAGAGCTAATCAATGAATTTAGTAAAGTCATAGGATACAAAATCGAAACACAGAAATCCTTTGCATTCCTATACAATAACAATGAAAAATAAGAAGAAGAAAAAGAAAAAAAAAGGAACAATCCCTTGCACCAATGCAACTAAAAGATTAAAAATACCTAAGACTAAATCTACCTGGGCTTCCCCCATGGCTCAGCAGTACAGCATCTACCTGGAATACAGGAGATGCAAGTTTGATTCCTGGGTCGTGAAAATCCCCTGGTAAAAGAATGGAAACCCATTCCAGTACTTTTGTCTGGAAATTACCATGGACAGGGGATCCTTACAGGCTACAGTCCATGGGGTCCCAAAAGAGTCAGACACAATTGAGTGATGAAACAACAACAACAACACAAACCTACTTATGGAGACAAAAGACTTTCAAGCAGAAAACTATAACACAGTGATGAAGAAATCAAAAGTTGACACAAAGAGGTGGAGAAGTATATCATGTTCTTGGATTGCAAGATCAATAATGTGAAAATGACTATACTAGACAAATCAATCTAAAGGATCAATGCAATGTCTATCAAATAGTTAATGGTCTTTTACATGGAACTAGAACAGAAAATTTCACAATTTGTATGGAAACAGTAAAGACCCTGAATAGCCAAAGTATGGTTGAGAAAGAAAATGGAACTGGATGAGTCAACCTTCCTGGCTTCAGACTATTCTATAAACCTATAGTCATCAAGACAGTATACTTCTGGTACGAAAACAGAAATATACCTCAATGGAACAAGATAGAAATAAACCCATGCAGAGATAAATGCATGCAGCTATGGACAACTTATCTTTGATAAAGGAAGCAAGAATATACAATGGAGAAACGACATTGTCTTCAAAAATTGGTGCTGGAAAACTGGACAGTTCAGTTCAGTTGCTTAGTTGCATCCAACTTTTTGTGACCCCATGGACTGCAGTATGCCAGACTTCACTGTCCATCACCAACTCCCGGAGCTCACTCAAATTCATGTTCATTGAGTCGGTGATGACATTCAATCATCTCATCCTTTGCTGTCCCCTTCTACAGCTTGCTCAAACTCATGCCAGTGAGTTGGTGGTGCCATCAACCATCTCATCTTCTGCTGGCTCCATCTTCTCCTCCCTTCAGTTTTTCCCAGCATCAGAGTCTTTTCTAATGAAGTCAGCTCTTTGCAACAGGTGGCCAAAGTATTGGAACTTCAGCTTCAGCATCAATCCTTCCAATGAATACTCAGGACTGATAAAAATTAGGATTGACTGGTTTGATCTCCTTGCTTTCCAAGGAACTCTCAAGTGTCTTCTCCAACACCACTGTTCAAAAGCATCAATTCTTCAGCGTTCAGCATTGTTTATGTTCCAACTCACATCCATACATGACTCCTGGAAAAACTATAACTTTGACTAGGTGAACCTTTGTTGGCAAAGCAATGTCTCTGCTTTTTAACATGCTGTCTAGGTTGGTCATAACTTTTCTTCCAAGGAGCAAGCGTCTTTTAATTTCATGGCTACAGTCATCATCTAAGAAAATAAAATTTATCACTGTTTTCATTGTTTCCCCAACTATTTGCCATGAAGTGATGAGATCAGATGCCATGATATTAATTGTTTGAAAGTTGAGTTTTAAGCCAGCTTTTTCACTCTCCTCTTTCAATTTCATCAAGTGGCTCTTTAGTTCTTCTTTGCTTTCTGCCATAAGGGTTGTGTTATCTATATATCTGAGGTTACTGATATTTCTCCTAGCAATCTTGATTCCATCCTATACTTCATCCAGCCTGGCATTTCACATAATGTACTCTGCATGTAAGTTAAATAAGTATGGTGACAGTATACAGTTTTAACATACTCTTTCCCAATTTGGAATCAGTCCATTGTTCCATGTCCAGTTCTAACTGTTGCTTCTTGACCTGCATACAGGTTTCTCAGGAGGCAGATAAGGTGGTCTGGTACTCTCATGTCTTTAAGAATTTTCCACAGTTTGTTGTGATCCACACAGTCAAAGGCTTTAGTGTAGTCAATGAAGAAGAAGTAGATTTTTTTTATGGAATTCTGTTGCTTTTTCTATGATCCAATGGATGTTGGCAGCTTTGATCTGCTTCCTCTGCCTTTTCTAAGTCCAGCTTGAACATCTGGAAGCTCTTGGTTTACATACTGTTGAATCCTACAAGGCACACAAAAATCGCAGAGTAGAAGGACTTGCATTCATCTTCTCCTGTGAGAACTCATAAACTGCAACTGGCTGCTGAACAACCATTGACAGCAAAATGTTGGACCCCACCAAAAAAGATGCTTCACACCCAAGGGCAAAGGAGAAGCCCCAATAAGATGGTAGGTGGGGCAAAATCATGTTTAGAATTAAACCCCATATCCACCAGAGACACTCAGAGGGTTCAAACAAAACCTTGTGCTTGCCAGGACCTAGGGACCCCACAAGAGACTGAGCCAGACCTACATTTGAGTGTTTAAGTGTCTCCTGCATGGGTCAGCAGTGGCCTGCTGTGGGGACAGGGGCCCTGGCTGCAGCAGACCTGGGAGATGCAGAATCCTGCGTAATTCCTCTTGTAGGAGTTCATCATTAGCCCCACCAGAGTTACTGAAAAAACAACCCACAAACTGCAGAACAATTATACCAAAGAAGCTCTCACTCCTGTGAAAGTTCTAGGGCCGATGATAGATTTCCCAACCTGGGGAACCAGTAAAGGGACTGAGAACCCCCAGGGGCTTTGACTTTGAAGGCCAGTGGGATTTGATTACAGAACTTCCTCATGACTGGGGACACAGACTCTTGGAGGGCACAAACAAAACTGTGTGTACCAGAACCAGGAGAAAGGAGTGGTGACCCCACAAGACATTGTGCCAGACTTGCCTGTGAGTGTCCAGGGATCTCTGGCAGAGGTGTGGATCAACAGTGGCCTGGCACAGGGTCAGGGACACTGAATACAGCAGTCATGGGAGCCACAGCTTGCTAGCATAAGTCCTTTTGAAGGAGGTCAACATTACTGCTATTACCCCTACTGTTACAGGGAGGGAACATAGCCCCACTCATCAACAGACAATTGGATTAACAATTTACTGAACATAGCCCCTCCCATGTCCATCAGAGCAAGACCCAGATTCCCCCACAGTCAGTCCCTCACATCAGGAAGCTTCCACAACCTCATCCTTATACATCAGAGGGCAGACACAACAAAAACCACAATCATAGGAAACTAATCAAACTGATCACATGGATCATGGTCTTGTCTAACTCAATGAAACTATAAGTCATGCCATGTAGGGCCACCCAAGACAGACGGGTCATGGTGGAGAGTTCTGACAAAACGTGGTCCACTGGAGAGGGAATGGCAAACCACTTAAGTATTCCTGCCTTGGGAACCCCATGAACAGTGTGAGAAGGCAAAAAGATATGACACTGAAAGATGAACTCCCCAGGGTGGTATGTGCCCAATATACTACCGGAGAGGAGTGGAAAAATAGCTCCAGAAGTAAAGAAGAGGCTGAGCCAAAGCAAAAATGACACCCAATTGTGGATGTGACTGGTGATGGAAGTAAAGTCTGATGCTGTAAAGAGCATTATTGCATAGGAACCTGGAATGGTAGGTCCATGAATCATGGTAAATTAGAAGTGGTCAAACAGGTGATGGCACAAGTGAACTTAAACATTTTAGGAAAACTGGACAGGAACATGTAAAATAAGACATACAGATTTCTTCAAAGATATACAGATTGCCAATGAACACATGAAAAGATGCTCAACATTACTCGTAATAGAGAAAAGGAAATCAAAACTACAATGAGGTATCACCTCACACCAGTCAGAATTCCCATCTTCAAAAATATACAAACAATAAATGCTGGAGATGATGTGGAGAAAAGGGAACCCTCTTGTACTATTGGTGGGAATGTAAATTGATACAGGGAATGTAAAGTGAACAATAGTTTTTCTTTCTTTCTTTATTTTTTAATGGAACAATATGGAGATTCCTTAAAAAACTGGGAATAAAATTGCCATGTGACCCAGCCATCCTACTATTGAACATATACCCTGAGAAAATCACAACTCAAAAAGACACATATATTCCAAAGTTCATTGAAGCACTATTTACAATAGCTAGGACATGGAGAAAATCTAGATGTTCATCAACAGATGAATGGATAAAGAAATTTGGTGCATATAGACAATGGAATATTATTTAGCCATAAAAAGGAATGAATTTGAGTCAGTACTAGTGAGGTGGATGAACCTAAGGTCTGTTATACAGAAAGAAGTGAGTCAGAAAGAAAAAAGCAAATATATATTGTTGCAGATATATGACATCTAGAAAAATGATACTGTTGAACCTATTTGCAGGACAGGGATAGAGATGCAGATGAAGAGGAGATTTGCGGGCAAAGCAGAGGAAGGAGATGGTAGGGTGAATGGAGAGAGCAGCACTGAAACATATATATTACCATATGCAAAATAGCTAGTGGGAAGTTGCTATACAACACAGAGAGCCCTACCTGATTCTCTGTGAGAATCTGGAGGTGTGGGTTAGGGTGGAGAGTGGGAGGTAGGTTCAAGAGGGAGGGGACATATGTATGCTTATGGTTAATTCACACTGTTGTATGGAAGAAACCAACACAACATTATAAAGCATTATCCTCCAGTTAAAAATAAAGTAAAAAAAAAAAAAATCTGGGACTTTTAAAAGAGAAAAAAAGAATCGCTGATCACAGATCAGCATAGCAATATAATATTTTGAAGAAGTTTGAAATATTATGGAAATTACCAAATGTGAGCAAATACTGCTGGAAAAATAATCACTAATGACTCATTCATCACAGCATTCCCACAAATCCTAAAACACAAACTCTGTGAATCACAATAAGATGAAACACAAGAAAATGAGTTATGCTTGTACAAAGAAAATTTAAAAAAAAATGACAGCAAAATATATGTTAGAGTATTCAACAAATAGAAAAATGCTACCAAAATATGAGCTACCATTATTGTTATTATTATTATTGCTATTACTATGCAGTCACAGACTCAAAAATACGACCCATATTTTTACATTGCAGAGTGTCACTGAGGATTGTTTGCTATATAGGACTGCCAAATTATAATTTTCTGAGTGTTTTTAGATGTAATTATCACATCCATTCATTTTCCTTCTTGTCCTAACCATCACCATCTCTCACTTCGGTTACTACTAACCAGTAGTGTCCTAACTGGTCCTACCCACTCACGTCTATTTTGTGTGCTGCTGCTAGGCTGTCCCTTCTGCCATCAGATTTGATTTGATAATATTTCTGCTTTAAACATGAAAAGTTTTCCTGTTGTGCTGAAGACAGAGACCAAGCATCTTAGCCTGGCCTGTACAGATCATCCTCTTTCTCCTTCTCTAAGTCACTTCATTACCTTCTACTTGCCTCCTCCTACTCTCCACCATATAAATAATGAACTAGTTACACGCTTGTAAAAACTTTCAGCATCCTTACAGCTTTTGCCTTTACTTGTCCCTCTGTCTGGACTATCTTTTCCAACATCTGGCCTAGCTAGTGCTAAAGCAGGACTGACCAGATAATAACATTCATTCCCTTGAGCTTTACCAGTCAAAGCCAATGCAACTTCCCATAAACTTCTGAATCTGTCCCTATTATTAACACCGGATGGTTTACTTGCCCCAACTAAGTGAAATCTGCTTGAGAACATGGATCATGTCTTTTTTTAATGTTATGTAAATCAGATTTTAGTATGTCTGGCACAATTCTGATACACAGCAAACTGCTTCAAATAACATAGTAAATGAATAAATACATGTATAAATAGAAAGGAGGAAAGGAAAGAAAGGAGGGAGAAAGTAAGGAAAAGAGTATACAAGGAAGAATGAAAAATTTATGTCCTCTTACTCCAGAAGAATATAAAAACTTAATAACCTTGGTTTTGGGGGGATGAATATGGGATCAGAAGCATATGCTTCCAAGTGTTATTTTTAGAGAAAGTAAATTATAGTGTGTTTTTGTATAGCAAACTGTAAACCTATCACCTCCTGCTGTAAATCTGACCCTCCATGGAATAAATCTTTCCTGTAATCTCAGTGTTTTTCATAAAATGGTATTCTATTCTTCAGAAGAGTAAAATGATCTAATCTGTAGTTCCAAAACTTCACTTTTCAAAAAAAAAAAAAAGGATTATTGAAATTTATAGTTTTGGCCATGGCAAAATGGCATTTATGTTTTTCAGAGTTAAAATGAAATAAAATATATAACTTGTTGGATTTTGCTTTCATGACAAATAGGCACTGACAAATACATACCACATTACCATCCTTGATTGCTCTGATGGAACTCATTTTCATCTTGTGTTCCTCTAATTACATGAAAATTGCATACTTTTTATGCATGACACATTTTGCACAGCTTTAGCAAAAGGTTGTGAAGAGAGGGGAGAAAAAAAAAAAAAAAAACATTTATCAGTTTTTACCCCTTTCACAGCGGCAATTGATCATCTTCCCAGCAATCAATCTTGCTTTATGGACCTACTTTTCTCCACTATTGTTGTAACCAAGTGGCAGCAGAAAAGCACTGTACACAAAAAATATGGTGGAAGTTTTTAGATGTTTTCCTCTGCTCTTAATAGATGAGATTTAGGATGCCCTTTCTTTCAAGTGATTTTTCTGAGTTGTTTTCTCTGCTCTTGCTTCCCCTCTCTGCTTGGATTTGAAGCTTTCACCATAGAAAGAGAAGTAGGACTCCTGCCTAAGAATTCTGCCCCCTTTTATTTCTCATTCAAACTACTTTACATTTACAGAGAATATTCAACATTTGAAAGCACTTTCTTATCAATTTTGTTCATTTTAGTTCCATAATTAAATGGTATATATTTAGAGAGGATCATTTTAATCCTCATTTTAAAGATGAGGAAATTGAATGATTATATGACTTGTGACTTGCCTAAATTGATGTGATTTATTTGTTTTGAATCTTGTAGTTAACTCAGAAGTCCTGGCTTCCAGTCCCAGCTTTTCCCAGAGGATTTGGCTTCTCTTTAATAAAGACTTGGGAAAATAATTTTTCTGCTACCTATCCTTAAAATGCATACAAAGAAGACACAAATAACAAATACCGGAGCAAATTACAGGCAATCAATTGGGTGTTTCTTTTCCCATTCTTTATTTCTATTCTTTCTGAGAAAGAAGGCATTGGCATTCACAGGAAGCTCAGCATCATTGTATTTAACTCGGAAGGGATTGTAGAAGGCACATCTCATTCCTTGAAAATAATGACAAATTATGCAATTTTTGTTTTACTCAACTAGATTGAAAATGCCTGGGGAATAGCCAAGCTGCCTGGCAAAGGGAGGTATTTGATGTTCGGGGCTTTGGAGCCGAGGGAGCGGCACTGCTTTTCAAACAGGTGCAGGCTCCCAAAATCTCCCTCGATTCCCTTGTTTGGACAGGCTCAGCGCCTGACCAACTTCGGGAGAACAAAACCTCCATCTGGACTGAAGGGAAAGAGAGCTGGGCGCCCGTGGAGCCGCAGATAACAAGGCTCTGATTCCCTTTGAAGCGCTGGCGTTCTTCTTAATCACCTGGCAAAGTCTTAATTTAAAGAGGGTGTCTAAGACAAGCAGGGGATCTCAAGTATAGTTGACTTTCATATTCAATCTACTTAACTTTCATCAGGTTTATTAAAGTTGGTGATGTGTTCATTGTGAACCCTGTTTATATGTGGATATGAAGTACTGCCTTTAAGGTCTCCCTTGCTACTCTGCTTGGTCCTGCGATGCAGTCACATTGCTGCTTTGCCATGGTGTCATTATTTCTGGGGATACATACGGTGATGTCAGGCACACTAGATTATAATTGTTGCAGGGTAAATGCAAGAGGACTTTAGATTCTCCAAATACCTAATTAAATGACAACAAATGCCTTGTGTGATAGCTGAAAAACACAAGCCTAGGAAGTATTGCATTTTTCATCATTGGATATATACATACATCAATACCCTTCATATCTTTGCTTATATGAAGTAAATATTCTAAAGGAATTATCTTACCCTTTTAGAAAGAAACCTGAAAGACTGACTTTGGGGAAAGGCACAAAATTCATAAAACTGCAGGCTCAGGATTAATAGTCAGTTTCATACAGTGCATGGGGAATGTGACCGTAAGTCAAGTATACACACTTCACCTAAATGCCCTATTTTTTAAAAACGTGACGGGATGCGTGATCTCTTGATTTTATACTCAGAAAGTAGACATGTGTTGGGAATACAAGAAACACAGGGGAGTTCTTCCCATAAAGAATTTGTATTTTATGTGAGGTAAATATAATCATCTGAGAATGCAACTGTAAAAATAGAATTAGGAGTTAAAGAAGACAATGGGAAATCAAAGTAAGACAATTTTAGTCAAAGAAATAGGTAGCAGTATTCAAGGGATTGTAGTTTGAGATCTGCTTTAAAAGTTCCATAGGGTACTAAAGAGAGGGTTGTGGATGGTGTGTCCTTAGGGTTAATGAACTAAGAGAGCAAATGTGTGTAGGAATAGACCAGCAGTTTCTACTAGAGACTCAGACTATGTTACAGGGGAAGTTAAACTCTGGAGAAATGGAGAATTAAATCTAGGCAGTTATCAGATTGGAAGTTAAAGATGAAGTTTCACTTAATTCTGAGTAAAGTCTGTGTGTGTGTGCCTGTGTACATGTACATGCACACACATATCAAAGTCCTTGCCCTCTTATTGCTTCACTCTACAGATTTTCTTGAAGTTCGACATTCATACAACCTGTTGGCTCATGATCCATATTCCAAAATGTTCCTCTTTCTCCATCATGTCAGTCTTGCCCTCTGGGGCTTGTTCCCAGTTGATAGGGCAGGAAGAGACTAACAACATGAGTTTACACCAAGCTGTACATCTAAGACTGTAGTAATGCATGACACTTCTCCCAAGACTCTTCAGATCTATGAAAGGGTATTCCTAACTCAAAGAGCCAGTGGAATGTTCCTTCAAAAAGTGAGCAACTGAGGAGCATATTTGGGGGTCAAGAGGACATCCCAGTCTCACTCAATTGTCTCCATATAAGTGGCTGTCTCCACACTGAAATTCACCTTAGGACAGAAAAGCACTTATTTTTCAGCACATTCACAGACCTGTAAACAATGATGCTTGTCACACTGGGGGTTGGGAGTAGAAAGATGAGTGGGGATGTGGTGCTCACAAAATCCCATTTAGGGAATTATTTATTATTCTAGTTTGTAGTTTATGCTCATAGCATCTGTAATAAATAAACACGCTCCAGAAGAAAGCACAACTTAACAAGGAGTAGATGAGATTGAATGTGACGACTCCAGCCCTGAACAAGAGTCACTGGCCCATTAAATGAATGTGCACAGTTACTTCTTAATGCTTTCCCTAAGTAATCAATTTCTGAAAATACCAAATAATTTTAAAACCACCCTGTCTGACCTCACTCTCCAGTGATGCTGGACCAGCCCTTGCTGATTTGCCTACCTAGTTTTTAATCAATCAGGTTTGACATTTTTGGTTATGTGTTTCTTTCCCTTGCCTACTCCTGCACCTTTTCCCTTCCCCTGGCAATATTAAATGGTACCTGACCTCATTCAAGGTTAGGGCCCCAAAATGTAGCTTAATATTTATAGGTTTGGGCATCTTTTGAAATAGCAGTGGAGGAATCTAAATGCCATTGCAAGAGGCTAAACATTCTGATGATGTACTTGGATTTGATTTCTATCCAGGTAAAAAGACCCAGGATGCCCAGAGTCTGAACTTGAGGAAGAGAAACTGTCAGCCTCAAATATTTTCTATCAGACTTTCAAATCAAATGCGATTCAGGGAAAAGGGTTAAAAAAATCCTATTTGAGCCTTCTTCCCCTTTTTGACTACTGAGTAAATTCTCCAGGTCAAAAGTAATTTTTGTAGTTCCCTAGCTTGTAGAAGATAATATTTTTGAATGCGTTTTATATATTCTCATTTTTAAATACAAAATGCCTTCCCATTTGATTCTTTTTGATCTCCACTATCTTACTGTTTTCTTCCTTTCTTTATTGTTCTCATCCTCTAACCCCCTCTTTTCTTCTTCCTTCCTCTTGTCACCATCTTTGTTTTGAAAATAAGCATATGCATTAGGTTTGGATTGAATATTTGTGTCCCTCTCCAAAATTCATATGTAGAAACCTAATCTCCAATATAACAGTGTTTGGAGGCCTTTGGTAAGTAATTAGATCATGAGGGTAGTGCCTCCGTGAATTAGGTTAGTGCCCTTATAAGAGGCTCAGGGATTCCTCTCAGTGCATCTGCCATGTGAGAACACAAAGATGACGATCTATGAGCCAGAAAGTAAGCCTTTGCCAGACACTGTATCTTCCAGCACCTTGACCTTAGACTTATCAGTCTCCAGAATTGTCAGAAATAAATTTAGTTTGCAAGTGACCCTGTGTATGGTATTTTATAGTAGTAGCCTAAACAGACTAAGTCAGAATAACAATATATCTTAGAAAGTATTCAGACTGAGTCAGAATAATTATGTATCTTACTCCCAGAATAATGGGGTTTTGGGAAAAGGAGTTACCATTAAAAATTATGAGAGTTCATGATTTCATATTGGGGAGGAGGGTGGGGTCAAGATTAGTAAGATCAATTTAGTAATAGTAGTAAGATTAAAAGTGATGCTCTGCTAAAAACATTAAAATGCTTTAGATAAAGGAAAACATTGCTTTGACAAATAAGGAGATGGCAATTCAGTAAAAAATATTGGATTCTTAAGAAGTGAGTTGATAATTAGTGAAAAATTAATTGTGGCAATATGTGATGTGACAATATAGGAGTAAACGGTTGTCAAACCCTGGATCACACAGAGGTTCTATGTTTGTTCTAAAATTGCTAGAAAGAATGGGCTAAACTTTTTGCCTGTTCAATATCCAGAGCCTTGACAAGCATTAATAGTAAGTCTGGGGGACTCCCAGGTTGGGATATAGGTAAAATGACTTCTAGAATAAAGTAATGATGTGGATGTGATTTATCCTAAATAATGAATTACATTAGGCCAACTATCACTGGCAACAATCCATATAAGGTTCATATAAAATGTCACCCAAATAAGAAGCTGAAATAGGTGATAAACTATGGCAGGAGTCAGCTAACCCCAGCCTGTGGATTGAATCCAGCTGTCTGAGTAATTTTATGTAGTTTTTGAAGTTGTTGGTTCAGTTTTAAATGATTTTAAAAAATTTCTTTTGTGACACCAAAAAATTATGTGAAATTTAATTTTCAATGTGCATAAAGATTTATTAGATGATCTCGATGTTGTTTTTTTAAAATCTATGGCTGCTTTCATGCTACAGTGGAAGAATTTAGTTGTTGCAACAGAACTTATATAGTCTGCAAAGCCTAAAATATTTTCAACTCTTCATCCATGGGTTCTGACTTTTGGGGATGTTGGATCCTTGTCCGTACATTTAATTCAATTTAGCAGGTATCTATTGAAAGTCTACTATTTCCAGTAATACTGTAATATTTGAAATTAGATTGTTATTGTTGTTCTTTTGTGAATTCATTTTGTGAATTCATCACCCACACCAAGTTGTAGCTAAGTTGTAGCTAAGGACCTTAGCTACAACTTAGCTACAACTTGGTGTGGGTGATGAGGAGACAGATGCAGGGAGGGTCCTGGATAGGGTAACTGCATGGATGATGGTGAGTCAGTGTGGGGAGGAAAAGGGTGAGGAGAAGGGGTCTACCATGTAGGTTTCATTGGCCCACAGAACATTCACGACACAGAATAAAGCACAGGAAAGAGGTATCTCTAAGTGGATAAGAATGGTTGAGAATTCTCACTGCATAATGGGAGCTGAAGTCATGGGGGGATGGGGCTACCAGGGAAGGCAGAACAGATACAAAGAAGGCGGAGTAATTAGAAAAATAATACTATTAAAGAGTTCTCAAAGGGATATAACATCAAATCTTCCTTAAGCCTCCTTAATATTTAAGACCTTGTGGCATTGAGAACACGGCTATGTGCACAAGTAAAAGCGAAAAACATTTGTAAATGGGTACATTTGTTGTTGTTTGTCACTAAGTCATGTCCAACTCTTTTGCAATCCCATGGACTGTAGCCCACTAGAATCCTCTGTCCATGGGATTTCCCAGGCAAAAATACTGGTGTGGTTTGCCATTTCCTTCTCCAGAGGAGCTTCTTGACCCAACGGTTGAACTCATGTCTCCTGCATTGCAGACATTCTTTATCTCTGAGCCACCAGGTAAGCCCCAAATGGGTACATGCATGTCCCCAAAGATGACTCTAGTCACATTCATGGCTTTGGTGAGACTCCTTCCTATACTCCTGATTCCCTAATTATAAGCTTAATTTCCTAAAGCTAAAAATAAAAACATTATACAAAACAGGCTAATAGGAACTTGCCCACTCTTCCTGGGATGGCAACCTCTCCTCCAGTCCCAATTAGTTACATTGTCCTCTCTTGATTCCTCCCCCAGTTTCAGAAGCTGATCATATTTTGTTTTCCACCATCTCCCTTTATGTCTTCCTTTGCCAGTTGCTAAGCACTCCCTTGTTGCTAAGTGGGATGTGAGCACTTAATTTACTCCATTCTTTTTTCTCGTACCAGATTTTAGAAATTGCAGATCCTGTTTAATCAATGTGTAAATGCAATGCTTTTGATGTATTTTTCCTAAGAGCAATATTTTGATCATTCTTAATGATACTTAATGAAGTCACCGCATGATTTCTGATTGTACCTAATTGAAGCTTGTGACTTGCATTTCAATATTATCATCTTACAGCTTTAGGTTTATGAGATGAATTTTTTTCAGGGCCCAAAAATATTAGAAAACATGAAGAACTGATGTTTTATTTTAAATCAAAAATTATTCCAGAATAGATGTATATGCATGTGAATGTTTATACTTAAATGGAAACTGAAATTTCTCAAAATGAGTTTTATATGTTGATGATAAAGGGAACAACCTCTTTATAAAGATGAAGTTTAACCACTAGTTTTAAGCCTGATAAATAAACCTAAAGGCCCTTACTATTAATACTTTTATATGAACCCCATGCTGAACTACTTATGAAATCCAACACACAAGCAAATCTGAAACCAAGTCCTTCTAAAACCAAGTTCCTCTGCCAAGTTTATGATTAACTTCTCTATCAAAAATGTTATTTCCTTTCTTGTTCAACATCTGTTCCCCTCAAGATTGAGGAGTGTTAAAGAAGAGAAGGGATTGAAACTGAGCAGGAACTGGCCTTCCCAGGTATAAAAGCCAAAAGCCTTTTTCTGTGTCCCTCAGTTCTTGTTTGTAGGAAAAATGTTTCAGCCTCCTAGAGCTTCCCTGAGTTCCAAAGGGCAGATCCAAGTAGTTACTCATTATAAGAATGAGGGCATGCAGAAAAAAAGGAAAGACATTAAAATAATAGTGCAGCAATGGATCGGGGTCCAGATTCCTCCTCAGGAGATTACAGAAGAATCTGATACACATCTCTGAATTCTTCTAGAAGAATGAAGACCCCCACCCAGGAGGAGGATAGTAACTTCAGGCAGGGCACAGTACTTGGGCCTTGGCTGGTTGAAACCAGATGACTGAGGATTGAGACTCTGGGAACACTGTCCTGTTACCTCACTACCAACCAATCAGAAAAGGTCACACACCATAAAGACCGCCTCCTCACCAGTATTGCCTATAAAAGCTCTTTCTCCAAAATCATCTGGATTTTAGGTTTCTGAGCTTGAACTGCCCTGTTTTCATTGCCTGGTCCTGCAATAAACCTTTCTCGGCTCCAAACACGAACTCCAAAGCTTTAGTTTGTTTAGCATCACTGCATGTCCAAATATATCCTGACTCTTGAAAAAGATAATGAATTGAGTATTTATCTTTCTTGAAGTCTCTTCCAGAGACCCAATCTCAACGATTAAGTGCCCAGAAGCCATGATATCAAAATTTTAACTAGCCTCAAACTTAATCTCACGCTGTTAATTTTGCTTCTCTTTCATCAAATGAGTCCATCATATAACCCATTCCCTCAGGGTCCTTTTCTTTGCTATAAGACAGTGGGTGGTAATGGCTTAATCAGAGACAATAACCCCTGCTAATATGTTAACTATATAATATATGAATCCTCCTAGCATAACACATTAGCCTTGACCCAGCTTTAAAGAAAGCTCTACTAGACACCCTTAAGGAATAATACCATTACAGCAACTTAACCTCATGGCAAGCCAGTGGGGGAGCTACTTAAGGACAGCTTTTAACATCTTTGATATCATATGGTTATCTCCATATTGGGTCAATTGTAGAAATAAATAGCAACCATGGTACTACAAAATCAATTCTCCTAGTTTCTTCTACTACCTCTCTCAGGAATTTCCATGAAGAATCATAAAGTATACCAAAGCATAGATTGTACAAAATATCCTTGTAAGTATAGCGAGACCACCAGAGTCAAAGGAGGAAAATGCTTTTATCATCAACATCACTTGTCTTCTTTGTACTTTTCCTAGAAATTAAAGGTTTACAAAAACATAGCTAATAAATATGCATTTTTTAAATCAACTAGGGAGAATGTTGGCAATTCTTCCTATGTTATAAATAAGGTAATTAAAGCCCAGATAATTTAAATAGAGTAAAGCTGGAAGTTTAGTAAATATGAAAGCTGAGACTCAAATTCAAGACTTTTATTTACAAGGCTGGGGCTTCTGTCTATACAAATATTTAGCATCTTAGTCCTCAGAGAGTTTGGTGAAAACCAGATATAACCATTCCATATTCATATAAGGAATCTGTTAACTGAAAAAAATGACAAAGCCTAAATTTATGAATTGTTTTATTTGGTGGATTACTGAAGATTTAATCCAGGTTATAGCTTCTTAGATAGCTCTGCAGACTCTTTCAAAGAGGTAGAGGAGGAGCTAGAATATATAGGAAATTTTTGTAAAAATAAAATCCCAGATAGTCAAATGCCAAAAGATTGTTGCTAAAGAAAAGCAAACATCCCAAGTTAATGAATTTAACATTTTTTCTGTATACGGGAAAATGCAAGTGTCTGGACTTAATGAAATTATTCATGTGATACTCATCTTAACTATCTAGGGCCCTTGTCCTGTTTTTTTGTTGTTTTGTTTTTTTCATCCTTAATCCCTTCAGGGTGCACCATCCAAGTGGCTGCAGTGGCCGATGCCTTGAAAATGCAACAGCCTTTGCTTATTTATATGGTGACATTCTTTGTCCACAAATCATCCCAAACAGGCTGTGCTCGATTTCTGGAGCACTGACTCCTACCCTCACCGCCTTCCAGTCTCTGTCCTTCAAACTCCCCAGAGAAAGAAATATTATGTGATATCATTGTAAGAGGTGGTTAGACATTATAGTTTGCCTAGCAACAGTAGTCTAGTAGTCATAGGAGTATAGAATAACTATTACCATCCTTATCATTGCTTGGATATGCATTTGTAGATTAGGTTAAGATTCTATTGAAGAAAGCATTTCAGCTCCCTAACTGTCTCACTTACGGACTTTAAAAAATAACCTGATTATGTTGCCAGCATTAAATAGTATTCTTATCATCAAGGCACATAGAATATAGATACAAAAAGTCTGTTATGACCAAGAGCAAACACTCTAAATAAAAGCATTGTAAGAATTCAAGAAAGGAAGCAAATACTTACCACATTTAAGGCGTTACAAATATATATATACAGGAGTTACCTTATTTGATCTTCACAATTAAGGTAGGAGACTAGTACTATTATTATCTTCATTTTACAAATGAGGAAACTGGCACTTTGAAGGTAAGCAAACAGCTCAAGTCAACTGGGAGTTAAGTGGTCAGGGCAAGATTTGAAGCCAAGCATCAAACTTCTGAACACAGATTGCATTCATCCTCCCTAGCCTTGCCTCACATGCACTCAGATTAAGAGCTGGAATGCAACTGGGAAAAAATAAAAAGTAACATTTGTTAAAAATTCTTATAATCTACAATGAGAGAGGGCTGGAACATCATTTAAATTACAGTAAGATTAGGTGTTCTCATATTGTGCAAATGCAAAGACTTTATTAACTGGTCATTACTGATTTAGAAGCAATTCTCCAATGTGTTTGATTGGTTAATATTTTTCTCAGCTCTGTGAATAATGATTTAGAACCTCTCAAACTTCAATTTGCATCACTTTGGTCATCTGCTAAAAGCAAATTCTGGTTCAGTAGATCTGAGATGGAGCCTGTGAAGTGAGTGAAACTCATTCAGTCATGTGTGACTCTTTGTGAACCAGCGGACGATAGCCTGCCAGGCTCCTCTGTTCATGGAATTCTCCAGGCAAGAATACTGGAGTGGGTAGCTGTTCCCTTCCTGCAGGGGATCTCCCCAATTCAGGGATCGAACCAGGGTTTTCTGCATTGCAAAGAGATTCTTTACAAGCTGAGCTACCAGGGAAGCCCTTCCCTGGTGACTCAGAGATGGAACCTAAGAGGCTGCATTTCAAACAAGTTTTCAGATGATGCTGATACTACTGGTCCACAGGTCACACTTTATGGACCAAGGTTGTAGAAGACAGATTATTCTAACAAATAGATGATGGAAAATAAGTTGTTGTTGTTCAGTCGCCCAGTCATGTCCAATTCTGCCTCCCAATGGACTGCACCACGCAGGCTTCCCTGTCCTTCACCATCTCCTGGAGCTTGCTCAAGCTCATGTCCATTAAGTTGGTGATGACATCCAACCATCTCATCCTCTGTTGTCCCCTTCTCCTCCTGCCTTCAAACTTTCCCAGCATCAGAGTCTTTTCCAATGAGTTGGCTGTTTGCATCAGATGGCCAAAGTATTGGAGTTTCAGTTTCAGCATCAATCCTTCCAATGAATATTCAAGGTTGATTTCCTTTAGGATGGACTGGTTTGATCTCCTTGCTGTCCAAGGAACTCTCAGGAGTCTTCTCCAGCACCACAGTTTGAAGGCATTAGTTCTTTGGTGTTCAGCCTTTTTTATTGTCCACCTCTCACATCTGTACATGACTACTGGAAAAACCATAGCTTTGACTAGATAGACCTTTCTAGGCAGAGTAATGTCTCTGTTTTTTAGTATGCTGTCTAGGTTTGTTATAACTTTTCTTCCAAGGAGCAAGAGTCTTCTCATTTCATTTCTGCAGTCATGATCCAGTTATTTTGGAGCCCCAAAAAATAAAGTCCATCACTATTTCCATTGTTTCCTCATCTACTTGCCATGAAGCGAAGGGATCAGATGCTATGATCTTCGTTTTTTGAATGTTGAGTTTTAAGTCAACTTTTTCACTCTCCTCTTTCACTTTCATCTAGCGATTCTTTAATTCCTCTTCACTTTCTGCCATCAGAGTGGTGTTATCTGCATATCTGAGGTTAATGATATTTCTCTCAGCAGTCTTGATTCCAGCTTATGCTTCATCCAGTCTGGCATTTCCCATGATGTACTCGCCACATAAGTTAAATCAGCAGGCTGACAATATATAGCCTTGATGTACTTCTTTCCCAATTTTGAAACAATCTGTTGTTCCATGTTTGGTTCTAACTATTGCTTCTTGACCTACATACAGGTTTTGCAGGAGGTAGGTAAGCTGGTCTGGTATTCTTATCTCTTTAAGAATTTTTCTCGGTTTGTTGCGATCTACACAGTCACAGTAGTAGAAAACTTGTAGAAGAATGAATTCTTGAACTGTTTCAATTATAAAAAGGTTAAACGACTTTAAGATTTTGAAACCATCTTAAATATCTGCAGTAATGTGCCCAAGCTAAAAAGATAACATTTAATTGAGAAGAACACATAAAGAGGTGTTCAGGGCCTTGCTTAAAAAGAGTGAATAGTGATAAAATTGACTTCTTAACGAACTATCTCAAAGTGTCTTAGCCTGTGACTGGTCCAGCTGGGATCTAAACCCATTTAGATCTGACTCTAGAGTTAATTATCACACCAACTGTGCAAACTCTCTCTGAAAGTTCATAGATTGGGGCATGTGTGTACACTCTTTATCCTAGGACATGAAAGGTTATTCAAAAGGCTAACAGCATGAGAGAGGAGAAATGAGGTGGCATAATGCCAAGAAAAAATAAACATAAAATAAGTTTCAATAATAGTTTTGTTGAGCCCTTGCACTCACACTTACCAGATTGCATCTAGAGTGTTATATTTATTTATGAGTCACAGTTTAGGTAGGATATTCACATGAAATATGTTCAGATAAGAGGAAACATCATTTTGGATGCTGTGGAAATGTCATAAGAGCTATTGAAAGAACCAGTGATATTTGGATGGGAGGAGAACATATTTACTCAGGAAAGGGAGAACAAACTTACTGATAATACAGTTTAGTGGAAGACAGTGAAGAAAGAAGAATTATTCTATACATCTTCAGAGAATACCATTAGAACTAACGCATGGAGGTTATAGCAAAACAGTTTTCACCTGAGTATGAAATATCAGCATTGGAAGTACTCAACCAGAGCCTCACCAAAGCTCTTCTGATAATCACACAGTTGAGATCCAAATCCTTTGTGATAGGTAGGATTGGATGAACTACCAAGATTCACTTCTAAGTCTTCCTGTTTAAATTTTATGAACTTTAGAATCATATGGCTGAGTCTCTCCACAATATTGTACTTGAGAACCAGTTCAGCCGCCAGAAGAAGTTTAACAAATAATTCTGTTATTTACCTACACATCTTGAAAGATGTTAAAGGAGGTCTAATTTATGACCCACTGCGGCGGGGGGTGGGGGGGGGGGCAACTGTAAAACTCACTCCCCTTTTCTACAATCCTTTTATACCTCGTAACCATTAAAAATATCCCATATACTCTAACCACAGATATTTCTGCTCCAGATGGGCCACTAATGGCATCTGTTTTCCCTCTCTCCTCATAGAAAGATAGAATTCTTCCTTTTTAGAAGGAGGAAAAAGGGAAAGTGGATCAGAGAAGGTTTTAAAAAAAAGTTTCCTTTAGCTGGATGAAAGGGAGCAGTAGGCATCAGTTCTGACTCTTCACAGGAGTCCAGAGGTGGAAGATTTGGAAAGATTTTGTTCTGGTTTGCTCTGACTGACATCCAGCTTAAACCCCTATGTATTTTTGGGTGGAAGGATAGTGTTGTAGGAGAGATTAGGAGGAGGAGCATGTGGAGGGTTAGTTTGCTCCCTCTCAGATTTATGGGACAATAATACTATTATCACTAGCAAAGCAGAATCCTCATTTCCTTCAACTCTACCATTATATATATATATATATATATATGTGTGTGTGTGTGTGTGTGTGTGTGTGTGTGTGTGTGTATGTATGTACGTATGTATACACACACACACACATATAACAGCAATCTAAAATCCTGTAACTATCAAGTTGCCTTTCTTTACTTGAGGATTTAACTCACTTCCTTGAAACTGATCATTATTTGATGACCAAAGAATTTCTCCTTGACTATAAAACAAAATCTGCAGAGATTGTGACAGCTGAAAGAAAAAAACGAAATCCATATTTCAGTCAATTTGCTGAGTACTACTATGTGTTCTGTCGTCTAATTGGTGTCCGGAGAGGATGCAAGAGAGAGAAAAGACCTGGTTTTCTGTGGGCTGTGATTTAAGTTCAATGCTAGTTTTGCAGTTAAATTCTAGTTCCAAGACCTTGAAAATGTGATGTTCCTGAGTTTGTGTGTGGTCTTGTCTTTATATGTGAGTATGTTCGTGTATACTGAAAGGTAGTAATGAAACAAAGCCAGAATCACACTGCAGGATTCTTTTAATTACCAACTTGGTATGAGACATCAGTTTAAGGGTTTGAATTAGAGGTCCTACTTCTGGAAATCTATGTACCTGTTTAGCAAGAAGCTTCTATTGTTTTTTTGTGAGTAAATTGTTGCTGATTTCTATAGCACATGCAACTATTTGGCAATGTACCAATATATGCATCTCTGCAGAACTTGGGGTAGTGTCTTTTGTAATGGCTCTATTGATAATAGCTAATGAACTATCACCAAAGCATCATATAGACCGTGACAGATACACCTACTGTATACATAATGCTGAATGGGGACTGCACACTGTAAGGAAAATAGCTCATAAAAATCCCAGATGTCTTTTTTGTCCTCTAGTCTTTCTTTCTTTCTCCACATGTGTTTGTTCATGGTGTCACTGTGCTATGTAAATAACTGCACGGGGCATGTGATGGATGAATGAACAGATGGATAGACATCCCTGTCATTTTTGTTGATAGTTCTAGAGACAATTCCCTTGAACAATGAAAAGTAGAAGTTTAGATGGTCCAATGAACAAAAATTGTGTGCCAAATTTAAAAGAAAAATGAAGACAATAGAAAACAGATAACATTCCTGAGGCCTAATTTGTTAGGCTCTGTGAGACAGCTCATGATGTAGTGGAGGATACTAGGCAGAGAGTTTGAACACCTGAGTTTTGTCCTGGATGGCTATCAACTACTGGTGTGACCTTGGGCAAGTTGCTTAACTTTTCTGAGTTTCCAAATCTCTAAATCTACTCTGGTTTTTATATTCTTTGTTTTGGTTTGTTGATTCTATCAAGAAGTCATTTAGCAAGCATTTGCTGATTTTTTCTTTTTAAAGTAGTGTCCTTTATGGTGTGGAAAGTATTAAAAAATAAAATAAATGTATTAAAAAATAAAGTGTTCTTGCTCCACTTGAAATATAATTCATTAGATAAAGTATAAACCTAGAGATCACAAAGTATCAAAAAGTATCACAAAGTATCAAAAGGCTTGTGCTTTAGTCTAGATAATATCATGAGTGAGCAAGGAGGTGATGGTTGTTTAGTTATGTTTAGTCGCTAAGTTGTGTCTCTTTTGGGACCCCATGGCCTGCAGTTTTCCAGTCTTCTCTGTCCACAGAATTTCCCAGGCAAGAATCCTGGAGTGGGTGGCCATTTCCTTCTCCATGGGATCTCCCTGACACAGGGATGGAACCCTTGTCTCCTGCATTGGCAGGCAAATTCTTTACCACCGAGACACCTGGGAAGCCTGAGCATTGAGATACCAGACAGCAAAAAACATGGTGGAGACCTGTGTGGAGGAGGCTGATGAGAATAATTCACACTTTCCAAGTTAATGATTTTCTCTAGTGCACACTGTAGAGGGAGCCTGTGAGAAGTTCCCTGCCTCTGATCTCGATGTCCAACTTTTCTGTGAAATCTCTCTTCTCCACAAAGTAATTTTCTCTCTTACTTTCATTCATACCATGTACCTTGTTCAACAAAACACTTGCCTGATACTAGTCATTTATACATTGTCATGGAGGAACATGTTAGGAACACTATTCCTAGCCCTGTTTTTAATACTCTGTTTTTTAGAGAAGTTTAAGGTTCACAACAAAATTGAGGGGAAAGTGCAAAGATTTCTCATTTCATCATTCACCTCAACGGTATCTCTTTTACTGAGGAGTGCACATTGATACATCACAATCACTCAAAGTTTGTACCTTGTCTTAATGGCATTGGACACTCTCTGGGTTGGGAAAATGTATGAAGACATGCATCCATCATCATATCATACAAAGTATGCTCACTGTCCTAAAAGCCCTCTATGCTGTACTGACCCATGTTTTTCCCTGCACTCCCACCATGTGAAAAGTGAAAGTGAATGTGAAAGTCATTCAGTCTTGTGTGACTCTTTGTGATCCCATGGACTATACGGTCAATAGAATTATCCAGGCCAGAATACTGGAGAGGGTAGCCTTTCCCTTCTGCAAGGAATCTTCCCAACCCAGGGATCATAATCCCACATTGCAGGCAGATTCTTTACCAGCTGAGTCACAAGGGAAGCCTAGGCAACCGTGGATCTTTATATTGTCTCCATCCTTATATTGTCTCCATGGTTTTGCTTTTTCTGGAAAGTCATATAGTTGGAAACAAACAGTATGTAGTCAGACTGGCTTCTTTTACTTACTAATATCCAGCTGAGTTTTCTTCCTGTCTTCTTATGATTTTATAGCTCATTTCTTTTTATTACTGAATAATATACCATTGTCTGGATGTACCAGTTTATTTACCCATTCACCTATTGAAGGATATCATGCTTATCTACCCTTATTTTACAGTGTGAAAATTTAGACATTAGCAAAAGACTAGTGATGTGACTTGGGAGCAATAAACCACTGAAACTCTAGAAATCACACAATGGAATCAACAGGCTATATATATATATATATATATATATATATATATACAAAATCGTTTCAATCCCTACTAGTAGGACATAATTTTTTTGATTGCAAGTTAATGGGTGTAAAATTAAATCCAGGTATTCAGTTCTCTCCTGGGTTAAACTGCTTATAAATAGAGGCTTCTAACTTACACAAATCTTATGTGATGGAGTTTTAGAAGGCTGATCCTGTGAACCCAAACTATTGTGAGGCCTTCAGCACAGCCCTAGAAGACTTATTATGGTGATTATTATATTATGATTATGGTTCCCTCTTGGTCAAAATCTGATGGATGCTCCCTCCCAGGACCTGTCAGAATATTAAGCAACTGTGGGGGCTGCAGCAGTTACTCAATAAAGCTATATTGTTGCTGCTAATTTTTACTCACTTCCTTTCTCCTCTTGGCTGGGAAAGTCACCTAAATCCCAACTCTTCTAGCATGTTATTCCTGAATAAGAGTATATTTGTTGCTTCTCCTATTTCCGAATTACGCTTAGCATGGTTAAGAGAGAATGTTTACTCATAACATCCTTTTCTTATGGTGAACCTTTATATATACATACCTTTCTAAATTAAGTTTCTCTCAGTTCTTTCTTAAGCTTTTGTCTCTGTCTCTTCCTCCTTTCTCTCTCCACACACATACACACATCACAAAGACACAAAGCTTTTGCTTTTAATCAAGGCCAATCCCTTGCTTTGGGTTGCCTTTATGGAACATTTTACCTGCCTCTGCTACTCTGTCTCTCTTCTAATTATTCTTATTCATGCCATGAAAACTTATTCAATCTGTAATTTTGTTAATTAATGTATTTATTCAATATATCAACTTAACATTCAGGAGATATTAAGTGGATATCTCTTCAGTACAAACTATTCTTCTAGGCTCTGTAGTATTCTAGATATGTACCATTTCATTTATTCAAGACTATATTTTTAATTTAGAAAAACCAGAGCACATAAATTAAGAGTAAATTGTTTCCTGGTTATCAAGAGCTCTCATAGATCTGCCCTCTGTAGATCCTCAAAACTGTGAGAAAGTTACTATTATTATTATCATCTTGATATTATAGATGAATATAATGCAGCTAATGATAAATGAGGTACTTGAAGATGATAGACCAACAGACAGTACAATCTATTGTCTATTAATACCAAAGTTTAAGTTTATTTCACTGTTCTGCCTAGAAAGTAATAAACAACAAAAATCATACCAGCCAGTAGTCTACAATTAAGCTGCAACAGAGGGGCTGTTGATAATTCTATGCATTCAGAGAAGAGAGACACCACTATAGGTTTGAAGGGTCAGGGAAAGCCTCTTGAACCCAAAGGAAATCAAATGAAGCACCTACTATCAATATCACAAGGTAGGAGAACTTTTCAAAAGAGAAGAGAGTGTAATAAAAATAATGAGGCAGGAATATATGACTAAGAAATAAAGAATGCCTGAACTGAACTGAATGTCAATTGAGCCTTACTCTGTCCAGGTAGCATTCCACAAGTACTTTCAGAATGATCACTTTTCTACAGATAAGGGATCTAAGGAATAAGAACTCAATGTTTCACAGTAGAGTGAGGATTTCAGTTCAGGAAGTCTGGATCCAGAGCTGGTGCAAGTGTCAGCTACAGCCATTCCATACCACTTCTCCAACAGTTGGTGAGGTAGAACACATCTACATATGAAAAAGAATCTAAAACATTGCCTCAATTTCCATACTCTTACTTTTGTTCTGAATTTATCTGTGGCTTTTAGATATCTATACTAGCATTGTTTTTGATGTAAGATAATGATTAGTCGACTTAAACATTTTACTCACCATATTCACATATTGCAGTGCATTTATTTCTTACTAGAAATCTATAATATAGGAAACTCAGCTATTATTCCAATTTTAATGTCAAGTAGAGTAGATGACATACCCAGGGGTCATGCAGTACGCACTTTGCTCTCTCGTTTTCACTGCCTCTCACACACTGTTAGCTGGCTGAATCACACTCTACTAGGAAATGCTACCATCTCAGTGCTTCTGTCTCACTCTTCCCTTCTGTCTCCATATCTGTCTCTAATGTGGTCCTCTCAAGATGCAACATATCTGAGAGAGGGCTGGAATGCATTCACTTAAATTGTAACGCTGAGTGAGGCAAAACAGGAAAAGATGGGGAAATCATTTATTTCCAGAGGGCCCATTTGCAAGCAGCTATTGGACCTGAGATATTCAATGGCCCAAAAATTCTTCTAGAAGGCTAAGCCACTGCATCCCAGGACAGTCATTCCACTGACCAGGGGATGGACCCTGCAGGAAACTTCAGGAAAAAAAAAAAAGCTATTACTTATGAACAAAATAAGCTGCACATCTAAGCTTTTGACTCGTTATCGACTCAATTGGCTATATCCCCTACAGAATTCCGTGTTTCAATTAAAAGCTGAGAGGAAGAGAGAGAAGGGGGATAAAAAGTATGAAACCTTAGGAGATTTCAAGCAATAATAGACTTTCACCCTATTAGCAGGTCTAATTTTCAGGAACTTTATCACCTCCACAATCTGTCAGGGCTGTTTTTCTTTCCTTTCTTCTCTTGGAACAATTATAGGAAAGCAGTCCGGAAGGGTAGTCAGGGCTGGCTGAATGGCATCTGGAGGCCGAGGCTCCATGTTCAGGGCAAGCTCTGGGCATTCACAACTAAGCAAAGGTTTCTATCTTCATACTCATTACCACACAGTCCTCTTTAAAGCAGAATTGCCAGCCAAGCCCCAAGTACGCACATCCCATAATGAAGACAAATGTCCCCTGGAAGTGAGCTCAAGCTGGAATTTGTTTTGCCATGGAACTTTATTGCCTTCTAATTAGAGTGACATTTGGTCATTCTTGTTATATCTGGAATCAAATCAGACTTGGAGGTAAAAGCCCCTCTATCTCTGGCCCCTTCCAGAGCTGATTTGTTGAGTAGGGGTTAATAGCATTCCTTGTTGATAGTTCTCATCCTCATGGCCTGATTGTTACTGAGGTTGTTACTGATAAAAAATGACAGAACTGAAAGTGCTTCCTTTATTCTGATCTGTCTCTTAAAATGTGGTGAATCTTGACTCAGCTTTCCACCCACATTCCCAAGCCAATTTAGGGGTGCATATTCAGAGAGGCTCTTTCTTTGCCTGCCTTCCATAAGGAGTATAGCTATGAGGGCGCAGTGATAGAAGTCACACAACAAGGGGCACTCTTTCCTTTGAGAAGCAAGTAGCAGGAGGAGAGAACACAGGGCATTTGCTTTGGTGATTTGTCTTTTGGAGAATTCAAATTGCAGCACTTAAGTTAGGTGGAAATAAATATTTAGGGTGTTCTTGCATGTGGAATCCCAGATTTTTGTAAGATTCCAGTTCCGGAGGGTACAGGCAGTAGGTCTTCAAATATTGCCAGGAAACTTACTTAAAGAGAAAGGGAGAGAACTATCCAAGGCCTGGGTTGGGGAAGGGGGAGGTACACATTTCCTTTCCTGTGAGCGGCAGCTCAGTGCCCTGGCTCCCAGGTTCCTTATGGTTCTTGGGTAGCAAGTGCCACCTCCAGACTCACCTTGCTTTTAGTAGGATCACCTTGGCAGCAAGCTCATCTGTGAAGTCAACTTGGCCTCAGAGTCCTCACACTCTAGGATAATTTTGTGGATTTCCGCCTCTGAATAGCTCTCCACTTCCCTATCTCAAGACCTTCCTTTCTCTGCACAGTGATTGGGATTCTTTGGTCCAAGTTCAGTAAAAAATTCACAATGGTCAATATATAAGACAATAGGATTACCATGGACGTGACTCAGAGATGTGCCTGAACAACAGCAACCTAGGATTACCTATCCAATTCATAAATTTCCAGATTATCAAGAAACATCCCTTTACATTAGTGTCCTTAACATATATAATTACTTTAAATTCCTAGGCTAATAATTTCAACACCCCTGCAATGTTTGAGTCTGGTTCTGGTTGTTTGCTCTGTCTCTACAAACTCTGTTTTTTTGCCTTTCAGCAAGATCTGTAATTTTTTTTGTTGAAAGTTGGACATGGCATACTGGATAAAAGGAAGTGTTGTAAATGGGTCTTCAGTGATGTGCTGTTGACATGTTGCAGGAGGTATTGTATAGTGGGGAGAGGTATTGTGTAGTCTTACATCTAGGACTCAGTCTTTTAGTGAGTTTGTGCCCCAGGGCTGTGAACTTCACAAATGCTTCTCAGCTTTGTTCTGTTTTGCTTTCACTCCTTTCAGTGGGATGGGATGACTAGAGTGAGTTGGGTAATTCCCTTGACCAGGTTGGTTAAGCTCCAATAAAACCCTTTTAGGTTAGGCTCAGGTAAATGAGGGCAGGCCTTGTTAAGAACAGGATGCTCTGATCAATGGCAACATGGTTGCTTTTTCCCTTCTCCTGCAGGCAGAATGAGGGACTTTCTCTCCAGTCTTTACTGAGAGAAACTGTTAGAGCTCCTGGGAGTAAACAAAAGCCCTTCTTGAGGGCTCACAAATGTGTATCTCTAGCCCAAGACAGGCCCCTGAGGGCTTCACCTCTCAGGCTTGTCAATACTGAGCCTCCAGGAATTCATCAACCCCTGTTTAGTTTTTCCTACCATGGTCCTATTTCCCATGGAACTTATGGCTCATGGGTTCCTACTGTAGTAAGTTATAATTCTCTGTATCTTCCTGTCTCTATAACTCTGGGGAAAGCTGCTTGTCCTGTGACCTCAGTTCTGTGACAGATCTGAGAAGAGTTGTTCATTTTCACTTCATTAAGCTTTTTTTTTTTTTTCTTTTCTTTTTTTTCATTAAGCTTTTTACTTGTTATTAGGTGGAGTGACAAGTTCTAACCTCATTACATGCTGGAACAGAAACTGGAGGTATGACGTCTTTCAATGTTCATGTTGATTTAATCCTCCAGTATCCCTACATTATTTTGCTAATATGTTTAAAATTTCCCATCATATATGGGTGGCACTACCCGCCCCTATAATGAAGCACTTGTATTCGTTCCTCACTTTTTTCTGTTCTGCCACTTCCAGAAGTTTTCACTCATGGTGTGGAAATGATACCAGGTGTCTGTATGACTGATTAAAGCCAAGTGTATTTGAAGGCGTCGGGGGAAGGAAAGATGCCCACTGAGGCCCATACTGCTCTTATGTAACATGAGTAATTTATGTATCTTAGCATTACTATCTCAGTAATCATTGCCATTGTTGGAACAGTCATCCTGCAGGGTGTTAGAATTTTGATTCTAAGGTTCTTTGTGGGTCTAAATACTTGAAGTGTAGAAAGCTTGAGTTCAGGTGTAGAAATTTCTAATGGATCAAAGCAGATAATTATTTAAACCATTCAGGGTGCCTCTGGGAGAAGGCTGGCACTCATGTTCTTACCTGAAGACAGCAGTACTACTTAGCTTCAAGGTTTATTGTTTTGAAAGAAGTCAGGCCGACTCTTGCTAGCTGGTCAGGTATAGACCTTAGTGGGGTCCCCTTTGTGCATCCCCTGTTTAAAGGCTCTACAGTCAAAATGGGGGTACTTCCCCCACTTTGATGCTTTTTACAGAATAATTTATTTCTCCACATTGAAAATAATTGAATTGATAACCGTTTATTCTCACGTGCAGGGCTTGAGAGTAAGTCTTGTTTACCTGATCTGCAGTCACAGTGACAAAGAATAGTGTCAGTTATTCATAGAACCAGTTATTCATTCTGTGTAGCTCAACAAATGTTTACTGAAGTCCTATGAGGCAATCATTTTACTCTGTATAGCAAGTTTAAGATTAGGAATAAAATGTGGCCCTTTATTAAATGCTTTATGTATATGAATAGAGTGGAATATTATACAGCTGTTGAAAACGCGATTTTTATCCTAATATGGAGCAATATCCAAGATACAATATCAAATGGGGGAAAAAGTGAAAGACGTATATATGTTCCCATTTTCATTAAAATGGAAAAGGAATATATATATTCAATTTTTGTAAGTATTAAAAATCAAAAGCACAGAAATTGATAAAACTAGTACCCTGGGCAGGAGAATTGGGAAAGTAAGGGACAGCATGGGGAAAATTCTTTTTACAAATTGTACAAATGTTATCCCTTAGTTAGATTTATTTTATTGTGAATTATATTAATAAAATGGCCAAGATAAGATATCCTTTACAAAAAAGCTCTATCAGGGATTATTCTGATCACTGACTTAGATCACATGGAGGAAAACACAGAAAGACATACTGGAAGCACTTTCCCTTTGACCCCAACAAGCTCGTATGTTTCTAAAACTCAGTAAGTAAATAGAAAATTAGCAATATGCAAATATATTTCAGAAGAAAGGCTCTCTATGGCGCAGGCAGCTTTTATTTGCAAGAAGCAAGCATCATAAACTGTGAAGCAAATCCCAAATTGAATTTTCTTGGTCCCCAAAATGTATTCTGGCTGACCTGCTGGTGAGAGACCAGGGGAGCCGCAACAGAAATCTCTTAGCTATTCATAAATTGTTTCTTTTTTTTAAAAGAATTGTTGTTGCTGTTGTTTTAAACACAAGAGTGGAGATGAACTCCAGAGCTCAGAAACCATTTTCATGCAAAACCAGGCGGCTCAGTATACAAATAAAGACCTAGATGGGAACCCTGAACAGATCAACATAAATACTCACATCTGGTATAAATAAACAACAAGATACATTGTTTTACGATTAATGCCCAGCTCATGAATAAGTACACACAGTGGAGATAGAAATATTTAATTTGTGTTGTAGAACATAATTAGAAATTATTAAACAAAGTCAGAACACAGTAGAGATTTCTCAAAATGCATAGGCCCCATGTGCAGTCTGTGTTTGGAATCGGTTTTGTCCAACATCAGGGTTTTGCTTTTTTTTTTTTTAAGGAAAAACAATCAAGAAAAGCGGCAACCATAGTGTTTCTTTAAATAGTTCATGAGTGTCTCTCACTCTCTCTCCTTTCCTGCTTCCTTCTGGGAGTTTAATGCACTGTGATAAGATAAATATCTGCCTTTTAATGATGATCATACCGTATTAAAATGTCTCACCCTGTTACCGATAATGCATGAGATTATGAAAGATGAAAAAAAGTAGAAGTCCCATTTTGTCTTCCCTGCTGATGCTGTTTGTTTACCTTTTGCATTTCCCTAGCTCAGACAGTGAAACAACAGTAGCTAATTTTACCGGATTTCTATTTGTTCCACTTTGATTTTCCACAGAGATGAAATCCCTACCAATTTTAGTTATTATTTTCTTCTTAGATCAGGAATCATAATTTTGTTTCATTAAACTTGACTGGACATATCACTTTAGCCTGCTTTAATCAACCAGGATAACACTGGGTAGAAAATAGGACAAATTACCAGGGTTCATTAAAATAACAGAGATGGCCCAGTCTTGAGATGTGGGGAAGGACAAATCAACCACTGCTGCTCTGAGACACATGCAATTGTGTGCGGTTATCAGCACACATGGACAGCTTTGCTCACAGAATCAATGGAGTGATTTTTCTTTTGATTCTAATTGTTAAGGAGTGCTCTGAATCAAGAGGGTGGAAATTTCACTCAGACTTTATTTTTAGATTTTAGGAGTAAACAAGTCAAGAAGAAGCAAAGCTGAAGAATAACCAAGGAGACAAGTATAAAGAGTTCTGTGGTGAGATAAAATAAGCCCAAACAGCGTGATTCTCACCTCTGCTTTGCCAGATGATGGAAAGCAAAAACAGGTTTTTTTTTTGTCCTCAGAGAGAACTGTCTCTTGCTCTGACTTTCTGTCTGAATAACCTTTCTAGCTGATTTATCTCCTTCTTAGAGACCAAAATGATAAGGATACTGAATCTCTTCCTCCTGGCCTTTCCTCTACTCCCCTGCTAGCAACTTAACTCTTATTTGTTTTGAAAATTAGCCATTTAACAGGGCATTGCCTTTACTGGCTATTTGTTCTGCTGACCTATGGGGGAAGCTGGAATCTACTGCAAATGGGCTTCTCTAACAGGTCTGTTATTGCATTATTCCTTTATGGGGGCCTCCGTGTAATTACACCAAATGTTGTTATAAATCCCACCGGAAGCCACCTCTCGGCTGAAGTCTAGAGGACACTTTCAGTGTATATCTCCCTCATCTGCCATTAGCGTGGCTCCACATTCTTCCCAGTGTATTAGAGGACACGCTGAATGGGGACAAGGACTACATGATCCAAATGGAGAGTGAGCGATTTGACAAGAAGCCAACCAGCACTTCGAGCAAAACTAACTGCCATCGAAACATTGCCTCCACAACAAAGGTTGAATCAAAACCCTATTCCCCTAGCATATGAATTAGAAGAACAATTGTCTGATTATGATTAAAAAAAGAGCATTACATTTTATGTTCAGCCATAATTGGTATTTATGACAATTTATGTAAACAGTAATGAAGCCTATGTGATTTTTGTGGGGAAATTGCATTATGACACCAATGATCGTTACTGTTAATTTTCCTGAAGATGATGGCAATCAGCAGGCATAGTTTCATTGTAAATAGGTTAATTTAAAATTCAAACACTGCTGGTATTTCAAAATGAGTTCACATTTGATTTCTGAAAGCTTTGGCCCAGTCTTTTTCTGTGTCAAGAAAAAATGCATGGATCATGTATATCAACGTGTAAAACTTTCTTCCTCAGGATTGTGTATATAAATGTGTGAGATATACATAAATATGGATGTGTGTGTGTATATATACATACATAAATATATATAAGAATGTGTGTCTTAAATACAATACATCCTTTTAAATATCATTGTTTTTGTGCTGTAGGAATGAATCTGAAAAATTTACTACTAATATAATCAAGAAATAATTTTCTAGCTTGATAGGATAAGTGAGGAGTGACATATCAGTATATTCTATTATTTCTGTTGTGTATTTGAAGGTTACATAATCAAATTTTTAACAAGATATTTAAACGTAAATGCATCTCTCTTTATTGACCTTGGGTTGCTGTCTAGTTACTGAGCTAAGCTGCTATTCTGTCAACACATATTTCAGACAACATCAACCAGTTAATTTTTTTTTCTTTTTAAGATATATGCTTCCAAGTATTTAGATCAATTCCTGCCAACTTGTCCAAGCAAAGTGAAAGTGTCTAATTTTCACTTTTGACACTTTTAAAAAAGGGTAACTCCCTTAACTTTCTTGTTTGTATATATATACATATATATGTATATATACGTGTGCATGTGTGTGTACTTAGTCGGTCAGTCGTGTCTGACTCTTGCAACCCCATAGACCACAGCCTGCCAGGCTCCTCCATCCATGAGCTTCTCCAGACAAGAACACTGGAGTGGGTTGCTATTCCCTTCTCCAGGGGATCTTCCTGACCCAGGAATCGAACCCGGATCTCCTGCATTGCAGACAGACTCTTTACCAACTGAGCTATGAGGGAAGTCCCATATATATATATATAAAAGTTTTGTTTTATGTTTATGTATATATATATATATGTATATATATGTATAAATACAAACATATATGTATATATATAAACATTAGAATAAATGTCATCACAAAAGGCATTTGGAATTATAAGAAAATTATCAGAAAAAAAGAGAAGAATCATTTTAAATGGTGGCCTGTGTCTGCTTTTTAAATCAACATTTAAGTAATCACAAAATGTATCTTCACAGATTTTGTAAATATGATAATATAAAAATTATATTAATGTAAGCTACTAATTTTTCTTAACAAATAAAATATTGTAGACTATGTGCATTGTCAGGATATATTTTTATTGACAATAGAAATGAAACTTGTCTCCAAATAGCTTCTCTCTCTCTGTCTGTCTCTTTCTCCTTTTTAAGGAATTTCTGGGTGGTCAACCAATTGTTCATAACTTCTTAACCTAATGAATGAAAATGTAATTATGAATATTCAAAATGTATTGTAATTTTGATTACTTCTACCAGTTTGATCTTGAAAATTTCATTCTTTGTAGAAATGTTGTATGTCTATGCCCATCTTTATATGTCACACTTTTAAATAAAATGGTATTTCAAAAAGAACATACTCAGATAGTTTTGGCCTGGGAATTTAAAGGAATAAGAATTGGAAAATATATTTTAGATAAGCAAAGGCCTGGAAAACTGGAGCAAATGTTTTCAAATTAAATTTTTGTAACCCTAAGTTCATTTTGTTTTTTATTGAATATAATAAAAAGTCAAAATTTTTATATGAATTTAAGTTAATTTATTGAAAAAGAAAGTATACATATGGCTGTATATTAATGTATGTACTTTATCACCTCATCCAGTTATTTATGCTTCTCTCGAGAGAGGAAAATGCAATATGTTTAACAGGCTTGTTCAGGTGCAGTAAATTCTAACATTTTAAGGGGGAAATTCTGGAAAGAAATGTTAAAATTAAGAAAAAAATTGTATTTATTAAATATTCTGAGAATTGGGTGAAGGTCATTTTGCATTATTTCCTGTAGCAAGTATCCCTTCTATGGGAGTTTATATTGAGAATTACCACCCTAAAATATAACCAAAAAAACCTCAGTCTGTTACTGAATAGATTTTTTTAAACAATTTTAAATTTCATCAGCAATTCTTGGATGAAGCCAGATTCCTCTCTGGTTCCTGGGTGCCCCTCATTAACTGTGCTTCCATTCCAACACAGAATTACACCTGAATCCAGACAAGGACAAGCTCCTTAGTAAGAAACAGTGAATTGCTTAATACAAACCCATCAACATATTTTAAAAACAGAATCGATACAAGAAAATAAACAGAAACATGTATACTGTTATTGAGAATTCACTAGCATTGAGTCTTCTGCTTTTTTTCATATGAACAGTGAGGACCTGTAGTTTCCCCTTCACAGAACAGTTTTGCAATATAATTTCAAGACTCTTCAACTTTTCAAACTTTCTGTAGCTCCACATCTCCTAGGGATTGACTATCAATAAAAGCTAGTTGGATTATTACTAGAGGAAAATGGGTTCAGCCTAACTGACCTGTCTGTTAAGCATCTCGTTTATTAAGTCAACGTGAATTAATTATCAAACAACAACAAAAGAAATAGGTAAAAGAAAAGCGGAACAAGAAAGGAAACATCACCTAATGCAAAATGTCACTGTGAACTAATTCTAGAAAGTGATCACTGTATCTTTGAACAAGTTTTCTTTGTGTATACCTATGACTGAGTATCCAGCTTGGTTTTAGGATACCATAAGTGGGTTCTGAATCTTAGTTTAATATCTATGCAGGTTGTTATAATTCATCTTATAGACTACCTCTCTAGTTTCAGTGAAAATATATTTCTAAGTTTAAAAACGAACTGTGCCTATAAAACTGGCCTTTAACTAGGTCTGCAGTCTCACAGAAAGGTATGTGTCAATAAAAGAAGAAAATATGGTATCAGTGTACAGCCATTCTTTCAATTAAAGAAGGAAAATCAAAACAAAAGTGGAAAAGCAAACACAACAACAACAACAAAAACTCTCACTACCTGTACTATAGAGAATATGAAGAAATAGATGTCCAATGTGAATTTGCTTGTGCAAGATGTCACCATTCAGCTCTTTGTGGATGTTTAACCAGCTTCCTATACCCTTGTGAACAGAGTTGAGACCAGCAACATCTGGGATATATGGCACAATTGGTAGAAACAAAAAGTATCTATGAAGGTTTTCTTCAGATATGAGTCTCCTAATGATTTGCCCATTAGCAGGGCTTCCCTTGGTGCTCAGCTGGTAAAGAATCCACTTGCAATGCGGAATACCTGGGTTTGATCCCTGTATTGGGAAGATGCCCAGGAGAAGGGAAAGGCTACCCACTCCGGTATTCTGGTCTGGAGAATTCCAGGGACTATACAGTCCATGGGGTTGAAAAGAGTTGGATATGACTGAAAGACTTTCACTTTGAACTTTTCAGGATTTCAAAAATGTTTACTGGATACGGTTGATGAATTATATACCTTTAAAAGTTTTTACTCATGATAGACCTTTTTAAATTATGTATTTTGATTAAAAGAAAACAACATGCCACCAGGTACCCATGTCCTTGCCCTCTTGAAAAAGATTATGTAAATGGATTGGATGTAGCATGCAGGTAGGATTACTGATATGTTCCACAGGTCATGTCCACATTGATCAGCTGGTTATTCATAACCCTAATTACTAATATGTTGAGGTGACAGTTTATTCCAATTAGGTAAAATCAGCTCTTTGTTCTAAGGGGGGAAAGTGGCTTACAAACTGGTTTAGTTCTGGAGTTTTTGATCTAAGGATAGGCAGAGGGAGTCTAATTCCATTTGTTAATATCTATCATCACTCATGGCTGATGAGAAAGAAAGAAATCACATTCAAAGGTCATTCTTTTATTTCAAAAAGGAAAAAAGAATGTGTCTACAAAGATGACAGTTATAATACTTTACCTTTAAGAGGCAACCTTTGCAGGATGACTCCGATTCTGAAAATGCAGGCATTACTGTTTTCTTTTGTACTCTATTAAGAATTGTGCATGAAACCACTCAGAGTAGATGGGGACTAAGGGTCAACAGAACAGTTAGAAAGGTGACAAATAGCAATTCATTTCACTGTTTGTTTTCTAGATGATGGCTGCCTCTTTCTTCTGGTGCTCCGTGTTTCTGGGGTGCTACACAATGAGTTCTATGTCCTTTTAAATAGGGGCAGAGCTGCCACAGTGTAAACTAATAAATAGCACAATTGAAGTTTTCCTGGTCATGAAATACAGTGGATTCCTCTCAGTTACTTTATTCTTTTTAACAATTATCTTTTAAACAGAGAAAAAAAGAAGTTATTTTGTGACTTTATTCTTTACATTTATGGATAATTTTTTTTTAAGATAGTGCTGTTTTTCTATGTCTTTCAGGAAGTACAAATTTGTATTGCTTCAGTGACCAAGAGCTCCTCTATCCTCAGGACTCCGCAACAAAAGAGTTTACATGTTCACTGTGAGTCTGGAGTGTCTGTGCTTCACAATGTCTTCACTCAGTTAACTCACTAATCTCTGTCTGTGACATTACTAGTTTTATGACCGAGGAAAAAGAGGATACAATGCTAAATATATATCATTTCAGTTTTCATTCATTGACCAAAAGACAATTTGGAGGGAAAATAAAATAAAATAAAATATAACCATTATCCCAGGAAAGTCAGCAAATATTGTAAACTAGTAAGTAATTTAGTGCAGGGTATTATGGAAAAAAAGACTGGCCCAGAATTGTAATGATAGAACCTGGACTTTACGTTGGGTAAGAAAGGATATAAGGCTATCAGAGAGTGACATCTTAACTCAATGTATTGAGAACTATATTTGTCCTAAAACCACCAGGTGTTATAATAGGACTATTTGAGAAAAAGAAGCTAGAAAATACATGGAAATTTGACTAGGAACAGAAAAAAAGGATGATTAGCATTTTTGGAAGAAATATCCCAAATCATAATATTGTTCTCTTGGATTCGGCATTCTAATATTTGTCACTAACTTAGAAATTGCTGTGTTTAGAGTATGCCAACACGAGCACAATTGATACACACTGGAATTCTGTCGTTATTCCTTAGTGGTTTTCAGAAAATCTTAACAATCAACCAGTTTCAGTTCAGTTCTGTCACTCAGTCATGTCCGACTCTTTGCGACCCCATGAACCACAGCATGCCAGGCCGCCCTGTCCATCACCAACTCCTGGAGTTTACTCAAACTCATGCGCATCGAGTCAGTGATGCCATCCAGCCATCTCATCCTTTGTCGTCCCCTTCTCCTCCTGCCCCCAATCCCTCCCAGCTTCAGGGTCTTTTCCAATGAGTCAACTCTTCGCATCAGGTGGCCAAAGTATTGGAGTTTCAGCTTCAGCATCAGTCCTTCCAATGAACACCCAGGACTGATCTCCTTTAGGATGGACTGGTTGGATCTCCTTGCAGTCCAAGGGACTCTCAAGAGTCTTCTCCAACACCACAGTTCAAAAGCATCAATTCTTTGGCGCTCAGCTTTCTTTATAGTCCACCTCTCATATCCATACATGACTCCTGGAGAAACCACAGCTTTGACTAGATGGACCTTTGTTGGCAAAAGAATGTCTCTGCTTTTTAATATGCTATCTAGGTTGGTCATAACTTTTCTTCCAAGGAACAAGCATCATTTAATTTCATGGCTGCAGTCACCATCTGCAGTGATTTTAGAGCCCCCAAAAATAAAGTCAGCCACTGTTTCCACTGTTTCCCCATCTATTTGCTATGAAGTGATGGGACCAGATGCCATGGTCTTAGTTATTTGAATGTTGAGTTTTAAACCATCTTCTCTCTCATTTTAATCAAGAGGCTCTTTAGTTCTTCTTCACTTTTTGCCATGTGTGGTGCCCTCTGCATATCTGAGGTTATTGATATTTCTCCTGGCAATCTTGATTCCAGTTTGTGCTTCATCCAGCCTAGTGTTTCTCATGATGTACACATGAAACTTTCAGAATGTTGTTAACCAGCTATTCTTCAGTATAAAATAAAAAGTTAAAACAAACAAAAAAAAAAATGACCATTGGATTCTCTGACCTTCTAAATGCAAGAATCAGGATAAGAGAACTTCTCAGTCAGCAATAAGGATGTATTCCCCAAAGAAATATGGAATGGGGAGAGATTTTTCAGGCAATAAAGGCAGCTATTTAGGGAAACTCTTAAAGCCCTTTTATAACTCTGCTCTTCAGAATGTCAGGGCTACTGCAAAACAGTGACACTACATGTCTCTACCCTCATTCTCCAGATGGGGGTGTTTATTGCAGTTGTTACATCCTTGTTTCAACAATGCATATGAGGGGACTAGATAACTTGACTTTTGGAATAATAAATTTCTGCAGCTGGAAGAAACATATCTGGGTCTAATGTAGATACCATCTTAAGATCCTGGACTTGAGTCTGAAGCCCTGATTAGATTGGATAGTTGTGGTTTCTTTTTGAGCTAGGGTAAAAGCTAGTTTTTTTGTGTTGTTTTTTTGTTTTTTAATGGAAGATGGGGTTTAAACACATTGTGTCATGCACTGTAATTATTTATACATTCCTGTCACATTGGCATTATAATTTGGCCATATCACTTGTGATACTCCTGCCTGTGAGTTTATATTTATCCTTGTCTTTGGTGTCAGGCTTATTTAGGTGACTTGCTTTGGCAAATACCATGAGAGCAAAAGCCACTTATGAATGAAAACTTTAAGAGTACACACCAAAAATCTGTTTTTACTTCTGTCCAAAACACTAGAAATATCACCAATTGTAGATGCTCCCTTAGCCTGATATTAGAGTATCTCCCAGTTAGTATGTTATCGTAAGCCTCTGATTTATATACACTGCCCCTTAGAAGCCCTCACTCTGAATTTATGAAATCATTGTCCTTCTCTTTGCCAGTTTCCAATCTATTATATTTTTGTACTAGGGAAGAAAAAATAACTGTAATTTATCATCACTGTAAAATTAATAAACTCCAACCTAAACTGGATGACCAGCACTACAAAAAAAATCTTACTATGGGATTCTACTCTTTAGAGCAGCTGCTATTCTGTGTATTTTTTTGTACTTTAACAAATATATTTATTAAGTATAATTGACATAAACTCAACTGTAAATAGCATGAACAATTGAATAAGTTTTGACGTGTGCATAATTTGAAAACATCACCACACCAAAATAATAAGCACATTCATAACTCACAAATGTTTCCTTGTGCTCATTTATAATCTTTCCTTCCTGTTCCTTTTCCAATTCAAATGAATCACTTTTCCTGCTTCTTATCACTACAGATTAATTTGCATTCTCTAAAATTCACAGATATATAATCATACAATATGGACCCTCTCTCTCTAATTTTTGGTCTCATTTCTTTTACTTACTTATTTTGAGATTCACTTATGTTGCATATATATAATAAACATTTTTTCGTTACAGAATAGTATTTTATTTATAGACATTCCATTCTTTATTTATTAATCTGTTAATAGATATCTATGTTGTTCTTTTGTCTTTATTAAAATTAATGCTATTAAAACATTCATACTTCAGTCTGTAGAATAGGTTCTAGGTTCATCCGTCTCATTAGAACTGTCTCAAAGGTGTCTCTTTTTATGGCTGAGTAATATTCCATTGTGTATATGCACCACAACTTCTTTATCCATTCATCTGTTGATGGACATCTAGGCTGCTTCTGTGTTCTGGCTATTGTAAATAGTGCTGCAGTGAACAATGGGATACATGTGTCTTTTTAAATTTTGGTTTCCTCAGGGTATATGCATAGGAGTGGGATTGCTGGATCATATGGTGGTTTTATTCTTAGTTTTTTAAGGAGTCTCCATACCGTCTTCCATAGTGGCTGTGTCAATTTACATTCCCACCAGCTGTGCAAGAGTGGTCCCTTTTCTCCAAACCCTCTTCAGCATTAATTGTTTATAGACATTTTGATGATGGTCATTCCGACTGGTGTGAGGTGATATCTCATTGTAGTTGCAGTTTGCATTTCTCTAATAATGAACGATGTTGAGCATCTTTTCATGTGTTTGTTAACCATCTGTATGTCTTCTTTGGAGAAATGTCTGTTTAGGTCTTTTTCCCACTTTTTGATTGGGTTGTTTGTCTTTCTGGTACTGAGTTGCATGAGCTGCTTGTATATTTTGGAAATTAATCCTTGGTCAGTTGTTTCATTTGCTATTACTTTTTCCCATTCTGACGGTTGTCTTTGAAGTAAGTAGAAAGAAAAAGATAAATATCATATTCTAATGCATATGTGTGGAATCTAGAAAAATGGTACTGAAAAATTTACTTACAGGGCAGCAATAAGAGAAACAGACATAGAGAATATTGTGAACATGGGGAGAGGGGAGGAGAAGGTGAGATGTAGGGAATGAAAGATGGAAACTTACATTGCCGTATGTAGAATAGATACCCAATGGGAATTTGTTGTGTGGCTAAGAAATTCAACAGGGACTCTATATCAACCTGGAGGGGTGGCTTGGGGAGGAAGATGGGAGGGAGGTTCAAAAAGAAAATTTATGTTGAGGTTTGACTGAAAACAGCAAAATTCTCTAAAGCAATTATCCTTCTATAAAAAATAAACTAAAAAAAAAATCATACTTTGGATGTGTGTTTGTATATATATATTTATTCTTGAGTAAATGCCTAACAGTAGAACAGTCTGAATCATATGACTTTGGATGTGTGTGTGTATATATATATTTATTCTTGAGTAAATGCCTAACAGTAGAACAGTCTGAATCATATGATGGTTATAGGTTTTATTAAGAAACTATCAACTATTTTTAGAGTGTTTATAGTAGTCTTATCATTTTACATTCCTACCAGCAGAATGTGACAGTACCACTTTGTCAACGTTATCTTCAATTGCTGATTTAAGCATTTATTTTAGCCTGTAATTTTAGTCATTCTAGTAAATATATAGTGATATTTAACTGTGGTGTTAATTGTACTATTAGTGTAATGGCTAATAATGTTGAGCATATATACTCTTTGAGTAGGGTTTATTCAAATCATTTGAGCATTTATATTGGATTATTTGTATTCTTGTTTTTCAGTTTTGAGAAACCTTATATAATGAACACAAGTCTTTATTTTCATTCAGATTTATGCTTACATGTATTATCTCCCCATCTGGGGCTTGTCTTTTCATTATTCTCTCTGGATTGTCAAAGAGCAGAGGTTAATCATTTTGATGAATCCCAATTGATCAGTATTTTTTTTGTGTGTATCATGCTTTTGGTGTCAAAGCTGAGAATCTTTGCTTAACCCATGGGTATATCTTCCTTTCTATGAACTTTACAGTTTAATTTTTAGATCTATGATTGACACTGAGTTGTTTTTCAGTACGTGATACAAGATACGGATAAAGTTTATTAGTTTGTATAACAATACTCAACTTTTCCATATCATTTGTTGAAAGAAGTGTCCACTCTTTACTGAGCTGCTTTTGCAGTTTGGTCAAAATTCAATTGTATATGTGGGACTCCATTGTGGACTCTGTTTTGTTCAGTTATATTTTTCTGTCTTGCTACCAATAACACATTGTATTTATTACTGTAGCTTTGTTATAAGCCATGGAATAAGATCCTGTTGGACTTTTGAACTTGTTCTTCTTTATCAAATTTGCTTTGGTTGCTCTACCTTTTTAATTTTTATGTATTCAGAAATAGCTTAACAGTTACCTTAAAAAAAAAAAAAAAAAGTTGCTGAGATTGTGTTTGGCATTGTATTGATCAGTTTGGGAAGACTGAGATTAAACCAGTATCAGTGATCAGTGAAAGTCGGTCAGTCATGTCTGACTCTTTTTGACCCCATGGCCTATACAGTCCACGGAATTCTCCAGGCCAGAATACTGAAGTGGGTAGCCTTTCCCTTCTGCAGGGGATTTCCCCAGCCCAAGGATCAAACCCACGTCTCCCGCATTGCAGGCAAATTCTTTACCAGCTGAGCCACAATATACAGCCTTGCAATCCATGAACAAAAGTGTATCTCTGATGATTTTGGACTTTTCAAATTTTTGTTAGTAAAGTGTTAAATTTTCAGTGTATAGTTTTGTACACTTTTTATCAGGTTTATTACTAGTATTTAACATGTTTGATGCTATTGTAAATGGTAGCTTTATTTTAATTTGTTTCTTCATTGCTATCAGGCAGAAACAATATTGAATTTTATACATTCATTTTAGTTCCTGTAATTTTGCTAGTAGCAGTATTAGTCCTGTTAATTTTTATGTATGTAGTGATATCAGATTTTCTATGTAGATAAGTAGCATTCTGCAAGTTAAGACAATTTTTATTCTTTCCTCTCTAATCCGGATGCTTTTTACTTCTTTTTCTTTCCTTATTGAACTGGGTAGACCTTCTGCTACATGTAGAGTAGATGGTGAAAGCATACATCTTTTCTTTGTTATTTTTTAAAATTAATCAGTTCATTTTTATTGAAACATTGTTGATTTAAAATGTTGTGTTAGTTTCAGATGTACAGCAAACTGATTCAGTCATATCACATTTCAGATTCTTTTCCCATACAGGTTATTACAAAATATTGAGTTTAGTTCCCTGTGCTATACAGTAGATTTTTCTGTATCTTTTTCTTGTTCTTAATCACCAAAGGAAACATTAGTCTTTAACAAAGCATTACTCCTTAAAAGGCACATACATTTTCAAATATTATGTATAATGTTAGATACGGGCTTCCCTGGTAGCTCAGTCGACAAAGAATCTGCCTGCAATTCATGAGACTGGGGCTTTCATCCCTCAGTCAGGAAGATCCCCTTGAGAAGAAAATGGCAACCCACTCCAATATTCTTGCCTGAAATATCTCATGGACAGTGGAACCTGTTGGGCTACAGTCTGTGGGGATGCAAGAGTCAGACACGACTTAGTAACATTTATAACACATAATGTTAGATGTAGGTTTCCATTATCAAATTGAGAATAGCTTATTCAGTTCTTAGGAAACAAGAGTTTGTTTATTTTTTAACCATTAGTGAATGTTGAATTGTATTCTTTTTCTTTTTTTGTTTTTTAATTTCACGGATTAAGTTGAATAATTTCATGTTAAATTCTGAACCTCTAGAATAAATCTCACTTGTTCATGTTATATTAATATTTTTAATATATTTTTTGGCTTTTACTTTTTAAAACTTTGTAAATAATTTTTTTCATGTGTTTTTATGAGGAATGTTGGTCTGTAATTTTATTCTACTTGTAATGTCTGTACCTAGTTTCACTACCAGGGTAATGCTAGTCTTATAAGTTGAGAAGTATTCCTTTCTCTTTATTTTTGTGGTAGTTTGTGTGGAATTGATATTGTGCCTTCCTTAAATATTTAGTAGAGATTGCCAATAAAATTTAGGTTTAGAGTGTCTCTGTGGCATAGTTTTAAACTATAAACTCAATCTATTTTATGGAAACAGAGGTATTCAGTTTTAGCCTCCTTTTTGTTTTTCTGAGTTCAGGTGGTATTATTTGTCTCAAGAAATTTATTGATTTCACCCACATTATTAAGTATTGGCTTAAATTTGCTTATCATATTTCCTATCCTTTTAATAATGGTATAATGATTGCTTTATTTTTGTCCACAAGAAACACTGGAATGATTATTGATGTTCCATCTCTCACCCTCAATATTGTTAATCTGTATCTTTTCTAATTTTTTCCTGATTAGGCTGACTAGAGGTGTATCACTTTTATTGATTCTTTTCATAGAATTGGCCTTTGGTTTCATTGATTTTTCTCTATTATGTTTCTGCTTTATAGTTTATATTTTGGTTATGATCTTTATTATTTCCTTTACTCTGTTTTTTGATTTGATTCTCATTTTTGTTTCTTAAGGGGTAAGCTGAGCTTATTAATTTGAGACCACGATTTTGCTCTAATATAGGCTTTTAGTACTAGTGCTATAGATTTTTACCCTTGTTTAAAAGATATATTTGCTGATTATAGAATTTCAGGCCTAGAGTGTTTCTTTTGGTACTTTAAAGAAGCTTTCCATGTTTTCTTAGTTTCTTTGTTTCTGATGAGAAATCTTTATCATCCTTTTACTTTTTCCTTTTGGCAAGAAATAACATGGTTTTTTGTTTGTTTGTTTGTTTGAAGCTACTTTTAACATTTGTTTCTTGTAAGTGGTTTTGAAGAATTTGATTATCATATTTCTTAATGTAGTTTTTCATGTATCTTTTGCTTGCAGTTAATTGAACTTCCTGAAATTTTGGCTTTATATTTTTCAACAAATGGGAGAAATGTTGGCCATTATTGCTTCAAATATGTTTTTTTAAATCCCCTCCTTTCTCTTGTGTGCTATGTGTGTGCTCAGTTGTGTCTGACCATTTATGACCCCATGGACCATAGCCTGCCAGGCTCCTCTGTCCATGGGATTCTCTAGGCAAGAATGCTGGAGTGGGTTGCTATTTCCTTCTCCAGAGGATCTTCTCCACCCAGAGATGGAATACGCCTCTCTTGTATCTCCTGCATTTGCAGGGGAATCTTTATCACTGTGCCACCTGGGAACATTCTTTCTCTTCTTAAAGGACCCCAATTGTGTACAGTAGTCACTTGAAAATAATCTAGAGTTCAGTTATTCTTTCTCTTTTTGATTATTTTTCATCTCTGTGATTATTTCTACTGCAGTATATTATAATCAGCTTAAGTACCTTTATCTCTTCATCTTGCTAAATCCTATTCACCTTTCTCAGATCAGGGCTTTTTCAGAGGAACAGCATCTGATCATTTGATTTCAGTCATTTTCTTCAATTACATCTCACCTCAGTTTCTATGTTTATGACATAATATTTATCAGTTAAGTTGTAATGTAGGTTGTTTCTCCACAAAGAAACCTTCAAAATATAATAGTTCAAAAGATAGAGATACTTTCTAATTAGACTCTGATTTTGTTTCATGGGTGGAGCTCTTCATTTCTCATGTATATACTCTGGGAATTAAATAATTCGTCAATGATTCCTATAGCCATATCAGAAGTACAAATTTTGTTAAAAGGCCTCCTAGGGTCTCTGCAGAGCTTTCATACTTCATAAGTTTGACGGCCTAAGGTTTGTTGTTATTTGTTTTATTTGCTTTTACCTAATGCATTTGTTGATGAAAGTGAAAGAGGAGAGTGAAAAAGTTGGCTTAAAGCTTAACATTCAGAAAACTAAGATCATGGCATCTGGTCCCATCATCTCATGGGAAATAGATGGGGAGACAGTGGAAACAGTGTCAGACTTTATTTTGGGGGGCTCCAAAATCACTGCAGATGGCGACTGCAGCCATGAAATTAAAAGATGCTTACCCCCTGGAAGGAAAGTTATGACCAACCTAGATAGCATATTAAAAAGCAGAGACATTACTTTGCCAACAAAGTTCTGTCTGGTCAAGGCTATGGTTTTTCCAGTGGTCATGTATGGATGTGAGAGTTGGACTATAAAGAAAGCTGAGCGCCGAAGAGAATTGATGCTTTTGAACTGTGGTGTTGGAGAAGACTCTTGAGAGTCCCTTGGACTGCAAGGAGATCCAAGCAGTCCATCCTGAAGAAGATAAGTCCTGGTTGTTCATTGGAAGGACTGATGCTGAAGCTGAAACTCCAATACTTTGGACACCTCATGTGAAGAGTTGACTCATTGGAAAAGACCCTGATGCTGGGAGGGATTGGGGGCAGGAGGAGAAGGGGACGACAGAGGATGAGATGGCTGGATGGGCATGAGTTTGAGTAAACTCCGCGAGTTTGTGATGGAGAGGGACACCTGGTGGCTGCGATTCATGGGGTTGCAAAGAGTCGGACACGACTGAGCGACTGAACTGAACTGAACTGAATGCTTTTACTTAATTTCCTAATAATTAATATAATTTATCAAAAAGTTGGTAGACTTTGGATTTCTTTGCTCTTAGAGACTTGCATGTACTATTACATGTTGAAAAGTCATTCTCTATGAGAATATCACAATTCTATACATCTTGCAATCAGAGTCATGGACTACCTTTGCCCCTGGCCTTTCTCAACATAACAGAGTCAGGGCAGTTGGAGATAGTGTCTAGATCTGAAGCAAAGAACAATCTTATCTGTAGCCTTAAGATAGAGTATCTCCTCCCAGGCATATGTCTGGCATGCTTACTGCTGCTGCTGCTGCTGCTGCTGAGTCCCTTCAGTCATGTTTGACTCTCTGTGACCCCATAGATGGCAGCCCACCAGACTCCCCTGTCCCTGGGATTCTCCAGGCAAGCACACTGGAGTAATTGCCATTGCTTTTTCCTGGCATGCTTACTATCCATTATAAAATAACTCAAGAGTTCATGTGTTGCAATGAAACCCACTTTGCATGCAGTTGTCTTCACATTGTCTTGTAGGAAATAAGACGTAGGTAGTTGGTGGAAAAAATAAAAAGTGAAATCTTTAGCTATAGCAATTGCTATAAGTAAATGTTTGACTCAACATTCTCGCATCTTCTACCAGCATCCATGAAGTGACCAACCTGTTAGCTTCTAACTAAGATAAAACTTCAGACCCTTCAGTTAATCTTTTGCACATATTTTTCTCTAGCACATTTTTCATGCTTGATTAATTTATTTGCTTTGTCATTCACTTACCACTTCCTCTCAGTTCAATGGTGATGTAGACTATCTGAAATAAAAGGGTTATTATGAAAATAATACTCTTATTTTGATCTTTGATCCAGAGCTGAGTCTTCTATTTCAGTTGAAAAGTCTTATAGTAACTTGTTCACTTTCAATCTTTCTTCTCTTTGGAGTCCAGAATTTGTTGGCTTTTCCAATGTGTGGAAAATTCTGAAAGAGATGGGAATACCAGACCACCTGACCTACCTCTTGAGAAATCTGTATGCAGATCAAGATACAACAGTTAGAACTGGGCATGGAACAATAGACTGGTTCCAAATTGGAAAAGCAGTACATCGAGGCTGTATATTGTCACCCTGCTTATTTAACCTATATGCAGAGTGCATCATGCAAAATGCTGGGCTGGATGAAGCACAAGCTAGAATCGAGATTGCCAGGAGAAACATCAATAACCTCAGATACACAGATGACACCACCCTTATGGCAGAAAGGGAAAAGGACCTGAAGAGCCTCTTGAGAGAAGCCTAGCATGCCACAGTCCATGATGTTGCAAAGAGTCAGACATGACTGAGCGACTGAACTGAACTGAAGGAGGGTAATATCTGTATTCTTTTCTAATTCTGTTGCAACATTACTGAACTTTTGCCTGAAACTCATTTTTATTATAATGTCTTATTGAAGGCAGGCAATAATCACTATGCCACACTAGCTCTCAGGCTCTTTTTAGCCACTCACCCTATAGCTCCAGCTTTAATACAACATAATCTTTCTTCCAAGGCATTTCAGAGAGAGATCTATCTAATATTTTGATACTATACAGCATGGAGTTTCATCTTTTTTAGCTTTTGGAACATGTTTTCTCACTGCCCACTACTTAAGGGCTCAGCTACTAAGCTAGTGTCACACATCTTAATATTCTCATTTTTATTTTATGGCAGCCACTGATTTGAAGGTAAAGCTTCTGTATTTTGCTAGATAGTATGCTGATTATTGAATATAGCTACAGAATCAATCTAATTAAAAATTATAATTGTATATGTGTGTGCTCATTCTCTCAGTCGTGTCCAACTCTTTGAGACCCCATGGATTGCAGCATGCTAGGTTACTCTGTCCATGGAATTTTCCCAAGCAAGGATTCTGGAGTGGGTTGCCAATTCTTCCTCCAGGAGAGCTTCCCGATCCAGGAATGGAACCTGCCTCTCCTGCATCTCTTGCAAGTGGATTCTGTATCACTGAGTCACCTGGGAAGCCCATACATACTGTGTCATGCTAAGTTGCTTCAAACATGTCTCACTCTTTGCGACTCTTTGTGACCCTAGCTTGCCAAGTGCCTCTGTCCATGTGATTCTCCAAGCAAGAAAACTGGAGAGGGTTGCTGTGTCCTCCTGACCCAGGGATCCAAATTACATCTCTTACGTCTCCTGCCTTGGCAGGCGAGTCCTTTACTGCTAGTGTCACCTGGGAAGCCCAAGCCCATACATACATGCATGCAAATATAAATATGGAGGTAGGTGATTAATATCTCAATAGTGTGATGTCCAAAGTAGATATTTCTACCTTTTCTGGAGAAAAGGTAGCTTTTCTCCAGACAGCAATTTAAAGACCCAAGATTATTTGATTTTGTGATCTGTTTTCTTACACATGATTCCAAAATCACTATATCATTTAATTCAACATAATAAACATTGAGAGACTATCAAAATTCATAATTATATCCACAATTTTATGCAAGGAGAATTTTATAGGCCAGGATTGGTGGCCACCTAACTACAAGGTAACACGGACATAGGCTAACTGTTGATCCAGTAAGAATAGAACATTGCTTGGTGAAGAGTTTTCCAGTCTCTGCAATAATGTATGTATATGTTTATAGGTATGAGTGTTAAATATTATGCTTCATCATTAGATTATAAGCTCCATGAAAACAAACATTATGCATATTTATTTTGTAATTATGCTCAGTTTTGTGTGCAATGCAATATTTGTTAAAGAATTGAGTGAAAGAATTAAGGAGATTTAATATGACCACACAATTTTAGTGATAAAATAGAAGTCACAGTATAGTTTGCTTTTTCAATTCACATAGTTCTAAAGTTTAGAAAAGGTTCTAAAACCTAGATTTACAGAATCTTCTTTCAATGTTCTAGGTAACTTTATAAATATTCATCAAGCAGTTTCAGTGGCCAAAATTATAAATACATTCAGATATGCATGGGTCTTTAGACTTATAACAACTTGGAAAATGTTAGGAAAACATCTCATAGTTCTATTTAAAGAGGATTCAGTCTTCAATCTAGAGGATTATGTCTCAGATTCTGATTATCTAATATGTACTAGGATGTGCTTTGCCCAGATATTTCAACAACAGTCAGAACAAGTCAGTTTACACCCAATTTTCTTTCCCAGCTGGTCCATTTGTTCATCTCAAGCATGTTGACCATCTTATTTTTTTTTTCTTCCACATACTTTTCTCTTTAACCTCAGACTGGCTTTACATATAAATATGTGTTTTATTTCCTTCATAATATAATCCTGTAACATATTTAAGGAGTTTTCTGTAGACGGAGGTAGTTTGTTTATTTTGATCATTGAGCAAAATACTCCCTGGCCATTGTAGCCACAGTAATTCTCTTGGTATGAAAAATTGTATGTGCTGGTATGTTTAGAACATTAACTAAAAGCAGTGATGCATTTCCACATTGGGTGAACAATGATGAGAAAGTCTCAAAGATAGGTCAGATTGAAGATTATGGAGCACTGTTTACATTTCTTTCTGACAAGGTCGACTTCAAGGGTGACATTAACAACTTGTTCTCAGTCTAATGACACATTTAGATTAGAGTTTCCACTGTATGCAGCCTCCATTTTTTTCTTCAATTCATTGCTAGATAAGACGCTTGATAGGTATCTCCACAGTAACCTTTCAGAATCTATTTACTTAGATGAATCAAAATAATGGAATGCCAAATGAATTAAGAATGATATTTTTATATCAACTGAAAACAATTTAAATAGTCCATATGCATAAGTTCTGTGGCATGAATGATCTTTTCATTTCATACTTCTAAAAAATGAAGAATGTGTTAGTTACTGTTGCTGTGTTTATCTGTGAGGAAGCAGGGAAATGACCGCACACTGGGACTTTGCAGCTACCCTTTTCCTACAAGACTCACTTACCACTTACCTCTTACCTGTTACCTCGGTAACACAATAAGAATACACAACAGGAAGCTTTATTTAAATTTCTAATCTTTAAAAAAGTCCTATTACAGAAAGTTATATTTTCTTTTGTTTTCTTTCCTTTTGAGAACTGATAGCTTGGATTTCAGGAAAATGTAAAGTAAAAACAAGATCGATTTTTAAATTGCTGTCTTTTTGTGATTTTGCAAAGCTATCATTATTTGCATCTTTTTGTTTATATTCTGTTCTTCCCTAGTCCTCTTTCCTTCATGAACTCTACCTGCTTAGGATGGAGAACTCAGCAGCTGCCTGCTCTGAGGTTTCTAGCAGAGTGTTCTCTGTGAAAGCGCTGACAAAATTATTTTGCATGCACCTCCCCATGGTGAAGTCCCAGTGAGAGTCCCATGGATTCAAACACCTTGGCTAGTCCTCACATTTCTTCCCATGAATGTATGTTTAAAGTCCCACATAGATTTCCACAGTAGGAACTATGTCTTATCTTTCTTCCAAATTTCTTTCTAATAGTAGTTAATGTAATGTTGCATGTATGATGAGGATTCAGCAAATCGATACTGTATTGGATCATTAAAATAGAGTTGCTATTTATGACCCTGGAATTATCTGCATTATTGACAAGAAGAAACTAGCATAAATGCAACGTGCTATTTGTTGAAAGGTTGCTGAATGCCATTTTGTCTAACTTTCCATTTATTCAAGATGGCTCCCAGCATTCTTTCATGTTCAGTGGATAGCTAACGTGGGACTACAACGGAGAAGCATGGGCAGATGAAATGCCATACTCATTATCATGTGTAAATGTCAACAGAGTTCATGTTTAAAAAAAAAACACCTTTTAATGTGAGAATAGGCATTGGGCCATGCTTCCTCATGTACCATCTGTCACATCACCTTTGAAGTCCTACTGAATTCTCATCCTTTGAAGTCAGACACTCATCCTTCTACACAAAGGAGGCTGCTGCATGCAGCAGCAGCAAAGAGATGAAAGCCTGTGTGCCTCAGCTATGCTGAATATACCGTCAATGCTTTAATTTAAAGAGCTAATATTCACCTTTGACATAGAAAATTAGCCTTTGACTGCAGGTTTTCTGGAAGTGTGTTTGAGGGCACAGAGTTGCAACCATTACAGATATTTTCTCCCCATGTAATGGTTTCAACTGTAAATTTTTCTCCTAGATGCTTATAAGAATATGATAGCAATTATAATAAACAACATTAAGAAAAATCAGTAAAGTTGAAAAAGAGCCTTTCTCTGATCAAAGCTTAGAAACACTCCTCTAAGTCTTCTTTTTGACCAGGTCTTATCCTTGGATCCTGTCTTCAGCCTGTTGAGAAGAGTGTTAGAAAGAATCCTGATAAGTCAGTTTAACAGGAATCCCCCACCCTTGATATCTGATCAGATACAACCACCCACCCTGAATATCTGTTTATTGTTGTTGTCCAGTCTCCGAAGCCATGTCTGATTTTTTTCACACCATGGACTGCAGCATACCAGGCTTCCGATACTTCACTGTCTCCTGGAGTTTGCTCCAAATCATGTCCATTGATTCAGTGATGTCATCCAACAATCTCACCCTCTGTTGCCCCCTTTTCCCCATGCCCTCAATCTTTCCCAGAATCAGAGTCTTTTCCAATGAGTTGGCTCTTCACGTCAGGTGGCCAAAGTATTGATGCTTCAGCTTCAACATCAGTCCTTCCAATGAATATTCAGGGTTGATATCATTTGATATCAAGAGTCTCCTACAGAACCATAGTTTGAAAGCATCAGTTCTCCAGTGCTCAGTCTTCTTTATGGTCCAACTATCACATACGTACATGACTACTGAAAAAGCAATAGTTTTGATTATGTGGACCTTTGTAGGAAAAGTGATGTCTCTACTTTTTAATACACTACAAAGCTATGACAAACTTAAGATATTAAAAAAGCAGAGACATTACTTTGCAGACAAAGGTTTGTATAGTCAAAGCTATGTTTTTTCCAGTATCATGTGTAGATGTGAGATTTAGACAGTACAAAAGGCTATGTGCCAAAGAATTGATGATTTTCAATTGTGGCTCTGGAGAGGACTCTTGAGAATCCCTTGGAAAGCAAGGAGATCCAACTAGTTAATCCTAAAGGAAATCAACCCTGAAAGTTCATTGGAAAGACTGATGCTGAAGTGCCAATATTTTGGCAACCTAATGTGAAGAGCTGACTCATTGCAAAAGACCCTGATGTCGGGAAAGTTTGAGGGCATGAGGAGAAGAGGGCAACAGAGGATGAATTGATTGGGTATCATCAACTCAACGAATATGAGTTTGAGCATACTCTGGGAGATGGTGAAGAACAAGGAAGCCTGGCATGCTACAGTCCGTTGGCTGCAGTTACTGTCACAGTGATTTTGAAGACTAAGAAAAGAAAATCTGTCACTGTTTCCATTGCTTTCCTATCTATTTCCCATGAAGTTATGGGAATGGATGCCATGATCTTAGTTTTTTGAATGTTGAGTTTTAGGCAAGCTTTTTCACTCTCCTCTTTCACCCTCACCAAGAGGCACTTTGGTTCCTCTTCCCTATCTGCCATTAGAATGTTATCATTCTTACATCTGAGGTTACTGATATTTCCCCCAGTGATATTTATTCTAGCTTATGAGTAATCCACGTGATATACTCTGCAAGTTAAATAAGCAAGGTAACAGTATATAGCCTTGATGTACTCCTTTCCCAGTTTGGAACCACTCTATTCTATGTCCGATGCTAAGTGTTGATTCTTGACCTGCATTTAGATTTCTCAGGAGGCAACTCAGGTGGTCTTGTATTCCCATCTCTTTAAGAATTTTCTGCAGTTTATTGTGATCCACAGTCTAAGGCTTCAGCATGGTCAATGAAGCAGAAGTAGATGGTTTTCTGGAATTCTCTTGCTTTTTCTATGATCCAACAGACTTTGGCAATTTGATCTCTGGTTCCTCCGCCTTTTGTAATCCAGCTTGTACATCTGGAAGTTCTTGGTTCACATATTAATGAAGCCTACCTTGAAGGATCTTAGTGTTACCTCATTAGCTTGTGAAATGACTGCATTTGTACAGTAGTTTGAACATTCTTTGGCATTGCCTTTCTTTGGAATTAGAATGAAAACTGACCTTTTCCAGTCCTGTGGCCACTGCTGTGTTTTCCATATTTGCTGGCATATTAAGTGCAGTGTTTTAATAGCATCATCTTTTAGGATTTGAAATACCTAAGCTGGAATTCCATCACCTCCACTAGCTTTTATCTTAATAATGCTTCCTAGGGCCCACTTGAATTCACATTCCAGAAGTTATGGCTCTAGGTGAATAGCCACACCATCGTGGTTATTTGGGTCATGAAGACTTTTTAGTACAGTTCTCCCTTGTATTCATGCCACCTCTTCTTAATTCCTTCTGCTTTTGTTAGGTCCTTGCCATTTCTGTGCTTTATCATGCCCATATTTGATGTAATATTCCCTGTGTATCTCCAATTTTCTTGAAGAAATCTCTAGTCTTTCCCATTCCATTGTTTTCTTCTTTTTCTTTGCATTTTCACTTATGATGGCTTTCTTATCTCTCCTTGCTGTTCTCTGGAATTCTACATTCAGTTGGGTATATCTTACCCTTCCTCTTAGCTATTCATTTCTCTTCTTCTTTCACCTATTTGTAAGTCCTCTTCAGACAACTATTTTACCTTCTTGCTATCTGATAACCCTGGCTTATCTTCAGAAAACCTTATTAAATTTGTTTAGCCAAGAATTCCCCTATACTTGATGTCTCCTCTTAGTAACTTTCCATCCACTGAACCTCATTTTGTAGTTGACTAAATCCCCACATATTCTTGCTGCATTCAGAATTAAGCCTTGTTTTACGGAGGTCTCTGTTTTCTGCTATTACTGTAGTTTTTAATAAAATCAGATAATTAAAGATAGATATAGTGTACTCCTTTCGTTGACTATACAAAATATTAGGATCTCTAATAAGTATGTCTCTGACATTAAAACTGCTTCAAATTTTTAGGATGGAATTAGGTTTTCAAATAAAGAAAACATTCTGTGTGTTTTATCCTTCTGTCAGAAGTACTGACAATCAGAATGTATTTATTGAATGTCTGCAATGCATTGTACAATCTGCTAAGTCTGGGTATAAGAAACTAATATCAGTACAAGAAAACCCAATCCTCCATGAACAATTTGCTTGGTGATGGACCCTGTGTATAAACATAAAAATAAAGTATATAATGCAGATATGTAGCAATGAGGTGCTATGGACATTAATGTCACCTTTGGAAGGGGTTGAAAGAAAACATTCTGGAGGTGGTGGGTGATATTAGAGGTGAGGTATCAGATAAGTAGAATTATCTATGAAAGATGGAGTGGTGAGTTAGGAAGAACAACAAGGAAATGAGGAGGTGGAACTGAGGGTATTTTGGGTAAAGAAACATTGAAAGATCCCAGGTGTGAACAAATGTATGCTGGTGGCTCTCAAGGAGTGATCTTTGGAAGAACCTTGGATTAGAACCACCTGTGTTGATGAAAAATACACATTTTGAAATTGTCCTTTAAAGTATTTAATGTATCTCTCTCACTAGTACTCAAAAATAAGAATCCTAAAGTTACTGTCTGTTTTATTTGTATGTAAATAAAGTTTGAGTTTTTAGCTTAAGACACAGAAAGCACACTCTTGCCCCTCAATATAATTCAAAATAAACAAACATTTTCCCCAGTCATCACTAATTTGGCACACAAAAGGACTCAGCATCTTTCAAGGACCAGGTGATTAAGACTACTTAGGGACTTTTTTTTTTTTCCAAAGGAAAAACAATGAATTGGTACACATGTATTGCAGAAACATGGAGGACTAAGATATTTGAAGAAACATTCTGGAAAATTCTTGCAAACATAATTCAGAAATTGTTGCTGAGCTCACAAGAAAGCAAAAGGACTCTCTTAGGAAAAATAAGTACACTTTAAAACTAACTAGACAATAAATGTTAGTGACTTGAAGCAAAAAGGACTTGTACACAAAGAAATGATAACCCGAAGGTAAACAGCACCAGTTCTGGAAGCCACAGAAAAAGTCTATGTTTTCTGTGATGTTCAGGTGCTGAATTTGAGATGAAAAATTAAGCCGGTTTACTCAGAATAAAAGTTGTGGTAGGTCCAGAGTCATCACTTACTCCCAACAGAACCCAAAGCAAAATTTTTTTGGAATAAAATGCATGGCATTCCACAGGTTAATTTTAATAAAATATAATTTCCAACTCAAAATCACCAAATGTACAAGTTACCAGCTATAAGAGTAATAATAATAATAGCAGAGCCAATGTAGTTTCTAAAGACTTCATGTATTAAGACGTTAGAGTAAATTGTGAATTAATTGTGCACAGAATATTTATAGAAAAATATGAAATTAAAAATTCTGCCAAATATTACATCTATTCAACGTTGTACTATTGTTGCAAATCAAAACAACTCACAAATATGATGATAATCATTAGAAACATATTTAATGAAACAAATCAGAGATAGTAGAGATTCAACAGGTTTAATCACATGATATAAGATCTATTACTGGTGAGAGTCTTTCGATGATTCTATTTAATTGAATTCAGAAAAAAAGTTGTAAAGTATGGGCTTTGTGCAAAGCTTAATTCTTGATTCTTAAGCACATTGACATGTTTGTTCCTCCCTACATGGCCTGCTGAGACCTGGTCAACACAGGTTTTCTGAAAAATAATTTCCCTTAAAAGGAAGGACCAAAAATAGCTTGTGTAACATGGACAGAACTGAATGCTCTGACCAGATAATGATCTCCTATGGTTAGTGAAAATAAGTATCAAGGTGAAGCGGACACATTTACTTTCAAAGCAGGAGACTATTTTTCAATCACAATGTCCAATTTAATTTTCATTAATGTTATTAAGAGAAAACAATTTACTGCAAGAAATGAAAAGTAAACAAACAATTAAAAAAAAAAAACCGTGCTGTTGAGCTCTGTGGAGTGCTTCTGATTTAGGGGTTAAGTATTCCATGCTAATAATCCCTCTAGTTAGCAAAAGGAAAATTAATGAAGTCTAATTTTGCATGAAATTTTGCATTTAGATTTTTATAACTTTGTGCTTTAATACTGCTTTTCTTTAGGATTTATTTTAGTAAGTTTTAATGGCTCTCTGATGCCAACGACTAATAAATAATGGTGAATTTTCATTTATGCCTAATTGGAGTGACAAGATCAACTTGCTCATTGAGAGACAGCCAAATCATCCAAGGTGACTGGAGGTCAATCCAAAAATGATTGTTTTAAACTCTGTTTCGAGTTTGCTGTCCTTTCTTTTGTCTCAAATACTGGGCAACTGCTCCAAATCTTCATTTCAGTGTTTGTGTAGTTATAGCTCGTAGATGGGAGAAAGCAATGGCACCCCACTCCAGTACTCTTGCCTGGAAAATCCCATGGACAGAGGAGCCTGGTGGGCTGCAGTCCATGGGGTCGAGAAGAGTTGGACACGACTGAACGACTTCACTTTCACTTTTCACTTTCATGCATTGGAGAAGGAAATGGCAACCCACTCCAGTGTTCTTGCCTGGAGAATCCCAGGGACAGAGGAGCCTGGTGGGCTGCCGTCTATGCGGTCGCACAGAGTCGGACATGACCGCAGCGAGTTAGCAGCAGCACCAGCACTAGCTCTTAGATAGCAGATGCCCAGAAATGCTGAGCAATTCTGAAATACAAGAACAAAAGAACAATGAGATGTGTATTCTTTTCCTAACACAGGTAGATGTCGTGCTGAGAGGCATTTTTATTTTAATATCTATATGTCACTAATATTTATCCATTGTTAGCACAGGCTGTGGAATTCAGAAATTAAGCCTGGGGTTTCTAAGAGCCTAAATCAAAATGCCACAGTTCTCAACAGTTTATTGTGAAGTGTGTGAAGCAAAAAACAAGTGATACTTTCCATCCTCCAAGAAGATTTCACGTGTCATCAGCCCCTTTTGGAAAAGATATAATTATCCAACTTTCACACTCCACTGCTAATTGCACAATTCAAAGAAACAGTTCATATTGAATCACTATATTCTTAACTTATGAATTTTTTTTCAGGTCTTTACATCTTTTTGTACACCTTTCAAAAAGTGGTTAATTTGGCTTTCATTAATACATGAAACTTTGTTGTGCAATGGTATTGGTGTTTAAACTTACTTAATGTTAATAACTCATCTTCACTGTATCTCACTCTTATCCCTGCTTCTGATTTATTTACCTTTGGCCATATTCTCCCAATCCACTTCATCCTTCAAATCAAATTCATCCTTCAAAGTCAACTTGAGGTCCACCTTCTCCATGTTATTCTACTCATTGCTCTGCCTTTGGCACTTCTCTCCTGGTCTATGGTGTTGACTTCATATTGTTGAGCAGATAGTTGCTGTGCTTTTCCTGATCCCACTAATTAAATTAGCACTTCTTCAAAAGTAAGTATTAGCTGAGTAATTGTTCTTTGGCACACACAGCATCTAACACAAGTACGGTCATATGTTGTGACTGTAGTTAAAAAAAATGAACTGAATGAAACTGAGTGAAATATAGTTGAATTGAATGGAGGCATTTATTTTCCAGAGTATTTTTAAGTTGTGTCTTCCAGATTTTAATTTCTAGAGTAAGTGATTTTCCTATCAGTAGGTATGATGTATAACTTTTTTTTTTTTTATCAGTTCTTTAACCATAAGGTCAAAGTCCCTAGAGAAACTTGTAGCCAGAAAATATAGCAACATGAGAAAATATTTACATTGAGTGAAAAATCCCTTTTAGCTCATACTTCTGTGCACATATGAGATTTAAAAGTCATCTAGTCTGTCTTTCTGTTTCTCTGATACTGACCTGAGGTGACCTTTCATAGGATGTTAATAATTCAGTGGCTACTTGATGATCTCTATCTCCCTTTAGCCTCTGATCATTCAACCTTGAGTACAACTGAAAGCCAAAGGAGATACTTAGCCCTTAGATACTTAGATACTTAGAAACTTTCAGTAGTCAATTTCAAATCTTATGATCATAAAGTTCTTACAGTCTTTTTCATCTGAGGCTTTTTTGAATGCAGTATACCCAATTACTAACTACAAGCAGATCAGCCACCGTGCCATAATGTATTATTTGTTCACCCTTTTCTTTCTCTGTCCAACTGTCTCCTTTTTATTGCTCTTACTTATTTTTTTCTTTCTCTCTATCTCTCGTTATATTTGTTTTGAAAATCTGAAAAAAAAAAACCTTGTAAATCGAGTAATGGACAGGGATGAGTAGAAGGACCAGAGAAGTATTAAGGTCCTCCTTTCCTTAGAATTAGTATCTATGCCAGTACTATGAACAGTTAATTTACCATGTCAGGGTCTTAGGTTCTTCTATAATTACAGTTGAATTTCATGGCTTCCAATGTCATATTTATACTTAATGATCCATGAGTCTAAATTTCCACACATCTAAGTATCCTCTAGGATAGGTCTTAAAGAATGATTTGACCTTGGGAAAACCTGACAGCTAGATGGAATTTATTTTTAGGGCTACTTTTCCCATTTCTGTTCTTGGCTCTTCTGAAATCATGGTCCTGGAAGCAATGTCTCCTTGCTCTAATTCTGTCCAAGGACCCATGTATTACCACCAAATCAGGACTCTCTCTCAGTCACTTTCCCTGTTTTCCCTCTTGAGTAATCTCCATCATAATATCCCCATTCTTAATTTCTTGACATCAGGGCGGATACAGAAATTTGCTAATCTAAAAATCAAATTTATAATAAAGTGATAGAATGCAAATTCCCATGGGAGAAGCTACAATGAAAATATTACCAACCAGGCAGAGGGGAATGCTGCAGACAGCATGTATTTCCCTAAGAACCCAAAGCCAGCTGGTGAATTTTCAAGTATTGTGTCAGACCAGTAGGGGAGCTAGTTTTGCTAACAAGCATCTTCCCCTGAGGCCACTGACCTCTTCTACTCCCAACAGATCAAATGGGTACATTTCTACTGTAGTCACTGCCTAAAATGCTTTAGGATCTTTAATGCATGCAGGGAAGACTGAAGGGCACTGTGCTCTCAGAAGACTGAGAGCCTCTGAAAGGAGATATTGGAGTCAACTTTCCCCAGTAAAGAGATGTGCTTTTATCACAGATATTTGTAGGGCAGTTAAGTGCATGAGCTTTGTAGACAGGTCTGGGTATAAACCAAGCAGCAATGCCTCAAGGGGTGACTTGGAACTTTGAAAATCCCCAAATGGCTATCAGTTCTTTTCTCATAATCAGAACAAACCCAAATAAAAATAAAAACTAAGTGAAAACAGTATGATTGTTATGTTAATACAGTTTTATGATACATGTAGCAATACAGTACATCAACCAGATTATCATTGTCCTAGAAAAAATCATGTGGCCACCATCAAAATCTATATTTTAATTGTCTGCAGTGACAATTAAAAGGATGGGGATCCATTTACTTGCAGGCTTGCCATTTCAGTGCCAAGAAGATTGGCAGCTAAGTACCAGAATCTACATCATTAGTTTAGAGGCTTCCTCTGGAGTGGAAAAAGGTTACTTTGACTATAGTTATGGGGAATTGCCATTCCTTCCAGCAGCCCTCAAGAAATAACTGAGTACTACTGATGTACACATATTTCAGCTCCCATCCCCCTGGACTGGATAAGGCTGAGGAAAGTAGTCTGCTATTTCCAAGAGTGTCCACACAAGATAAAGCTCTAGTCCGAGATAATGATAGCCTATTACTTACTATGACTACCTCCCCTTCAACTTCTTAATTCCCTTCTCCTCTAATGTCATTTCCTGCAATTCTCAGTTGACTACTTTTGCTCAAATCTTTGAGTAGGGTCTGGATCTAAGGGAACCCAAACTAAGACAGTCAGGACTTGTTAGTTATCAGGAGTGTACCCTTGGGAGAGTACACCTCCATTTCTTTATCTTTAAATGGAACGAACAAAAATATCATCCTAGTAGATTATTTTCGGAGGATTTAGTTAAATAATACTTGTAAAGCTTTGGCTTATTTAACTTCTATACAGAGTACATCATGTGAAATGCTGGGATGGATGAATCACAAGCTGGAATCAGGATTTCTGGGAGAAATACCAACAGCCTGAAATACTCAGATGATAATACTCTAATGGCAGAAAGTGTAGAGGAACTATAGAGCATCTTGATGAGGGTGAAAGAGAAGAGTGGAAAAAGGTAGCTTAAAACTCAACATTCATAAAACTAAGATCATGGCATCCAGTCCCATCACTTCATGGCAAATAGAAGGGGAAAAATTAGAAACAGCAGCAGATTTTATTTTTATGGGCTCCAAAATAACTGTGGATGGTAATTGCAGCTGCAAAACTAAAAGATGCTTTCTCCTAGGAAGAAAAGTTATGACAAACCTAGACAGCTTATTCAAAAGCAGAGACATAACTTTGCTGATAAATGTCCATGTAGTCAAAGCTATGGCTTTTCCAGTAGTCATGTATAAATGTGAAAGTTGGACCATCGAAAGGCTAAGCCCAAAGAACTAATGCTCTTGAATTGTGTTAGAAAAGCCTCTTGAGAGTCCCTTGGAATTGTCCTTGAGATTGCAAGATCAAATCAGTCAATCCTAAAGAAAATCATCTTGATTATTCATTGCAAAAATTGATGCTGAAGCTGAGGCTCCAACACTTTGATCACCTGATGTGAAGAAGCAACTCATTGAAAAAGACCCTGATGCTGGGAAAGATTGAGGGCAAGAAGAGAAGCAGGCAACATAGAATTAGATGGTTGGATAATATCACTGACTGAATGGACATGAGTTTGAACATAGTCAGGGAGATAGTGAAGGACAGGGATGCTTGGCATGCTACAGTCCATAGGATCTCAGAGAATCAGGCATGACTTAGCAAATGAATAAGAATAACAAGAAAGCTTTTGGCATAGTGAATAGCAAATACATGCTAAGACTTCAGTGAATATTAAATCTTCAGTTATTCTTACTTCTCATGATTTGTATTTGGGCAAACCCAGGTGGCACAATGGTAAAGAATCCACCTGCCATTGCAGGAGATGCAAGACATGTGGGTTTGATCCTGGGTCAGAAAGATCCTTTGAAGTAGGAAATGGCAATCCATTCCAGTACTCTTGCCTGGAAAATCGTATGGCCAGAGGAGCCTGGTGGGCTACAGTACGTGGGGTCACAAAAGAGTCAGATATAACTGGGAACACAAACACAAGAACAGAGAAAGCTTACTAAGGGAATGCAGAAGTGCATTTAAAATATATGTATGTATGAAGACATTAACCACTGGTACACTGTCTGCAACCACAGGTTTTTGTAGGTTTTTACGTACACTCTAGTATTCATGCTACTGTATAATGGACATTTTTAAGATAAGAATTTTCATTTGTGCATTCAATTCTACTGACTAGGATATTAACCTCTGGCTTTCTTTCAGGCTGTATAGGAAACAAGTACTGCAATGTATCCCAAACTCTAAAGTATAAAGTTCTATATGTTTATGGAGAGAAATAGGGCTGTCATGCTGGTTTCATCAAAGATGAACAACAGATATTGACAAGTCTACGAGTTCCTTTTGTGTACTGGCTAACTCCCCTAGATTCATAAGTCAGGATATGTTCAAATTGATGACACCACCTGGAGTAAGGAAAATAAATGAAAAGCCTCATTTCTGGTAAATTTATCCTGCTAACCAGTCTACTGTAAAATTGCATTCAATACAATATAGTAGCAAAACAATGGAAATGGTATTGAATTGTTAAAATTTTCAACAAATCTAAGAACTTTGAGTCAGTGTGGATAGCCCAAAGGTATGTCTGTGTGTATTTACTGGTGAGAAAGTCATAATGTATTTACATAAATGAACTATCTCATTCAAATCTTTGTTACAAACCTACTATTGGCTGAAATATTGATTGTTGTAATTGTGGTTGTTATTATAATTTGTTATAATTTTCTAGAATATTCTTCTCCTAGAGATAGACCTATTAAATGTCCAATCAGAAAATATTTATAGTTGCATGCAATTAAACTTATGTAACAGTCAATGGAACATTCTCTTGAGAAAGCAAAATGATAGAAAAATAAGTTTTCAACATGCATGCAAGTGTGCTGTTACTCAGTCATGTCTGGTTTTCTGTGACCCCACGTACTATAGCCTGCCAGGCTTCTCTGTCCATGGGATTCTCCAGGCAAGAGTAGTGGAGTGAGTTGCATTTTCTCCTCCAAGGGATCTTCCTGACCCAGGGATTGAACTCTTGCTTTTCTTCTGCGTCTCCTGTGTGGGCATGTGATTCTTTATCATTGAGCCACCTGGGAATCCTTTTTTTTTTTTTTTTAATAAATTGTATTTAAAAATGGTGAACATGTATTCAGAGGCAAGTTTTAAGAGTCAGATGATATATTACTTTGAATCAAATTTAATTTATTTGGTCAGTTTTTCTGTCTATATGATTTTTAAAAACATGAGTAAAGAATAAACCAAAAATGTCAAACTTTAGGTTTGTAACAAAAGCGAATCTTCCCCATTGTTTTCTAGAGAGCAACATTAATCTACATCAATTTACCTGGTACCCTCCCCACACCATATAGCAATCTGATTGCTTTATACTTTCACACTGTTAAGAAAACTGACCTATTATTCTTTTAGTAAGAAATACTGGAGAACTAACATATTCACATACACACATATCTTGTGAAGCATGGTACAAGTAGGGGTGTATGTATGGCTGTTTGACAGAAATGGACAGAGATAAATCAGATAATTTTTTGTACCATGACGTATACACATAACGAAACACTAAAAGAAGGTGGTAGTAAAGTACTGATGATGTGTGGTGGATATGGCTCATTTAGATGGCCAAATGCAAAATCAAAGAGAAATATGAGGCCAGCTTCCAAACGGAAATACACTTTCACCTCTTGCTCCCAGGTAAAAGGAATGATTTCACTTGAAATCATTGAAATGAATGATTTCATTTGAAAAATATAAATAATAGTGTGGATTCTCCTCATCACTACATACAGGGCCTTAACTACTGTATGTGGGTAGATAGGAATTTATTTGGATTTTATATACATATATATATATATATACATATATATATATATATATATATACACATAAACATAAACAATGAATGTGAGGTAGAATTTTTGTGTGTCTCCAGAGCAGCCAGTTCTTTTAGTTTGCACAGTCTTCATTATTGTGTTTTCATTTGCATGAGTTGGCTGATGTGTGTGAGTGTATTTTATGGGGATGAGGGCAACAGAGTCGTTACAAAAGAAACGCATATGTTTGTGGGTGATTAGATGAATAATAGTTTTATTACTATCCGTTAGAGAGAGTTCTCTGCCTTGTCCCCCCAAGGTGTGAGTGGGAATTAAAGCGAGTTGGCAATTACAAAGCTCCTGCTGCTGAATGTGAGAACAGGCACTGCAGTTATTGGCAGAGACTCCCCACCCCTCCTTCCTTCTATCTTGAGGCTTTAAGACAAGTTTGGAGGCCAGTCGTTTCTCCTCTGCACTCTACTGGCTGTTGCAGCATGAAGCTAGCTTGTTATAACCTACTTAGGCAGTGGGGAACTGTCACTCACCACTTCAGAATCAATGGTTGCAGATGGAAGGTTGGACGCAGTGCCTTTTCCCCCTGAAGTAACAAGCAGTTAATAGATTTTATTATAATTATTTTAACTGCACAGGCTCAGAAGGAAACTTAGATTAGGTATGCAGGTTTGCTAATCAAAATCACATACACTTGCATACAACAAAGGGCAGTGGAATCTTTTGAAGGCATCGTTCTCAGAGCTGAGTAACATTAATGATGATACAAATAATAAATTCATTCCATGGGGAACTTGTTTGCATGAACCTGAAATGTCGGTTCATCAGAATTTTGCTAAAGGAAAGAAATATTCACCAAGCTGTCATCAAGGGAGTGACGTTTTGTTGATATGTATGTACATAGGACTATGTCTCTATGGATATGTGCATACACACATATATAGTTGCTTTCATATAGCTCAGTTTTTTCTTAATTCTTCCAGGGAGCACAGAATGTTTAAATATTTTAAAAAACTGAGGGACATATATAAAATCAAAGGAAGAAAATAGTTTCTTCTCTCTTTATCAGTTATAATTACTGATCTGGAATTTGTCTTAATCCAAAGATTGTTCTGTTAGAGGAGGCAAGAACATTTTTTGCCATAATTTTTAAGTCTATATTTACCTGTAACTGCGTACTGAAATTTCATAATCACATTCCATCTCCTTTACTTTTCAATTTTTATGCTAGGAATTAAGAAAAACTCAGAGAAAAATTAATGAAATGAAAATCAGAAATAGGCTGAGAAGACTCCATTGAAGGACTAATGTAACAGATAATTTTAGGGTTACTAGGAAATCCTCCTTACTAAAAAAATGCTTCCCTTGTCTTTGAACTTGAAATTCCACCAGTAGCTACTTCATTCTTATAGGCAGGAGACCTGACACATTCTTTCTTTGTAAGAAACAAGACACAGTCTTACACTACTGGCCAGTTTTGTGATACCGTGCCCTTCTCTTTTCTTCTCAAGTCTGCCTCCCAAGATGAAGGCTGAAAATGCCGGATGCTCCATTTCCCAGCTCATTCTTTCTGAAGCAATGACCATATGAACCAATTCTAGCTAATAAGACATGGGGCAAAACCTACTGGAGACTTCTGGAGAAAGCTTACCTCCACTATAAAGCACAAGGAATCCTCACCCATGCCCCTTTCTTTGGACATTTTCACATAGACAAAATGAGGGTTGCTATAGAAGCTGTCTAGTGACCAAGAGAAATTATCACTCACTCAGTTATGAAGACAAAACAGAAATATGGGACAAGATCCTAGCAAAGATATTGGTGAACCAGTAAAGCTCTATAGCTATTCATATCCAGGGCAATTTTTTGTGGCAAAACTTTCCAGAAAGCATTTCTTTCCAGATGTTCTTTCTCAAAATTAAAGTTAGATCAATAAGAATTATGATGTTTAGCAGATACCAGTTAAAAATATAACATATATACTCTTGATAACATTGTCATTTAATTAAAAATTAATGTATACAAATCAATGAATCTTTGTATATTATATTAAATTGTAGCTTTGTCTGGCTTTATTTAACATTTGGTGTGCCACTCTCTCCCACTTTTTCTGGACCCAGGGTGATGCGGGCTATTTTACAATCAAATGTTTGTCAAAAATCCTGGGTACAATAAATCAAATTGAGTATCAACAAATTTTGTACTTATTGTTATAATGTCATTAAATATTAACTATTATGTGATTTCCCAGTTCTTATCTTCCTTTTGGGTTTGAAAAAGAGAAAGGAGTGTTGACTAAAGAAACCAACTTTGATTTGATTGGCAAATATAAGGTGACTCTTTTTCCTTTCCTAACACAACCTGACAATTCAAGTAGTTTCTTTCTAAAAGTGAAGAAAGAACTAGGGTACAGACAAATTAGGATGATGTTATGGTTGAGTGGTAAAAGTTTTCTTAGTAATAATTCCGTTTTATTCTTCCTTTTAAGAAAGGATGCATGCATGCTAAGTTACTTCAGTTGTGTCCAACTCTTTGTGACCGTCTGCAACTGTAACCTGCTAAGCTCCTCTGTCTGCAGGTTTCTCCCGCAAGAATACTAGAATGGGTTGCTATGCCCTCTCCATGTGATATTCCCAACCCAAGGATCAAACTTGTGTTATGTCTCCTGCATTGGCAGGCAGGTTTTTTTGTTTTTTTTTTTTTTTTTTTTACCATTAGTACTGCCTAGGAAATCCTCAGAAAATACAGGTATTACATGAAAAAATGAATAATTTACTTTTTAAATATTAATAGATATGGTCTTATTGAGAGTTTGAGCTTGATTTTTTAAAAGTAGTTTTGATTCAATTAAAATTAGAGTAAATAATTTAAGTTTTATATTAAAAGAAGAAAGTTATAAGCAGTCCTTTTCTTGACCAACAGGACCCAAGTTGTACGTGATAGAATTTGGGTTTCAGAATCCCACAAATGGTAGGATCTCTGATCCACCTGTAAGTGGTCATACCCTCTTCTTCACTTTAACTTCTCTCAAGCAGGTGACACACCATCTGGAAGGAGGAGTCAGAGCAATATTCCAAAGCATATGGTTTCTGATTTATCCCTAGTAGAGGAAGCACTTAGGCTGACATTACCAGGTGTTATGCATTTATTCATATTTTAGCTATTCTTCCTGATAGATCCACTCAGTGGGAGTTTTCTTTATTTCCTAAGAGGCTAAAAAGTTCTCACTCAGAAATTCATCACTCACATACAGGCATACTCATTTACTTACTCCTTTATTAAATAATTACATTATTAACTTCACAAATTATCTGCTGCTGTTGTTTAATCGTTAAGTCGTGTCTGACCCTTTGCAAACCCATGGACTGTAGCCTGCTAGGCTATTCTGTTCATGGAATTTCCAAAGCAAGAATACCGGACTGGAGTGTGATTTCCTACTCCAGGAGATCTCCATGACGTAGTAATCAAACTCAGGTCTCTTGTGTCTCCTGTATTGGCAGGTGGATTCTTTTCAACTGCACCACCAGGGAAACCCCTATACATGATCTACTCTTGAGTCTTATGCTCAGCAGAATACAATGATGATATAGCCACAACATCTTGTCATCAGAGTCTATTATTCCAAAAGGAGAAACTAGCATTTGAAGTTAATACCCTGAGAGTGGCATGGGCTAAGGAAAGATAAAAAAGACATGTGGATCAGGCCTTGCTAATTTTCTTAACAGTTTTAGAAACTTCTCCCATTGTAAAGTTGAAAGCTCTGAATGATAGCTGAAATAGAGTACAGAAAGCTCTAATGGCTTCTATTTATCAGTGGTTCTCAAACTTTAGGATGTATCAGAATCCTTGGAGCTTATACACAGATTTCCACTCCCATGATTTAGTAGGTCTAGGATAGGGTTGGAGAGTAGCTTTACTAATATATTTCATAGCTGCTGCTGCTGGCTTTGACACCACATTTTGAGAAGCACATTCATGTTATCGCTTGCTGTGGTTGTTCTGATGAAAATTTAGGATATTTGGGAGAAGTGAGTAGAGATGTAGGAGAATGAGATCTCTAGGAAGATATTCTTTGCAGGACCCTCTGTTTAAGCTGCACCGATGCATTCCTTCAGTTTCTAAGAAACTTTCCAGGAGATAGTTGGATCACACGCAATCCAGTGGGACAGTGAAATGGGGAAGAAAATTAATTGTTAATGGGATTAATTGCCTGGTGGTATCCCTAAAAAAAGAGTGATCCAGATATGTCAAAGGATATCTACACTGCAGAATTAACGAACACTGTATTGTCTCAATTTCCCATGTCATTATGCTCTCAGCAGGGGAGCATCATCCACTCTTATGTTAACTAGTTTGCTGCAGAAGAGACAGAAAGTGGCTTATGTGTCTTTCCCTCTAGTGTCTGTAGCTCTCTGATATATGTTGCTTTTCTATATATCCCATACCATTTCATATAGATTCCTTATTGCAAAGATGAAGATGTGTCTTTGTTAATTTTCTTTTCTTTTTTTGAGGGGTTGCATCACGAGGCACACCCTCTTAGTTCCCTGGCCAGGGATCGAACCCATGCTCCCTGCAGTGGAAGCACAGAGTTTTAACCACTAGACCGCCAGGGTAGTCCCTATGAATTTTCCTTTAATCCTCTTGGGTTTCTGTTTCTTTATTTATAAAGTGAAAATGGCAGATTTCATCCTAAAGTATTCTTGTAAGTATTAAAAGTGCTTATATATGTAAAGCATATAGATACTGGAGGGTACATAGTAATCTATTGAATGTTAGCTAGAGATCCATGTTTAGCTTTTTAAAAGCATGGCTGCCGTCTATGGGGTCACACAGAGTCGGACATGACTGAAGCGACTTAGCAGCAGCAGCAGTGTACTTAAAAAAGCTAATTTTTCTATATTTTAAACATAGAAAATTTGGAAGAGTTTTACAGTGAACTATACAACTATATACAACTATATATAAGCATAAAGATTGTTAATGCATTTTAAAGTAAATCTCAATTATCAATACATTTTCCTCAAGGATTTCATCATTCAAATGATTAATTATAGCTTAAATTTTAAATAGATTTTTCCTTTTGAACTAAGAAATCTAATGAGATCTTCAGTACATATTGACTGGATTTTGATGATTGCAAGCATTTTTGTAATCCGATCCCTTACTTTATGAAGACACAGAACATCAGCTGCATCCCTGAAAGTCCCATATGCACTTCTTAGTCAATCCCTGCCTGTATCCCAACTATCCCAGGTCCCCACCTCTAAACTCATGAGTTCTAGGTGTTCCATATCTTTGCCAACATTTGCTCCTGACCCTCTTTTTAATGATCGCGCATAGTTACTGGTGTCTCATTATGATTTTAACTTATCTGATGACTAATTTGTGCCGAGCACTTTTACATATACTTATAAGTCATTTCCATAGCTTTTCAAATATTTTGCTATCTAACAAATTGTTGGTTGTCTTTATTTTGGGTTTTAGAAGTTCTTTATTTCTTCTTGATACCAGTAGTATAACAAATATCTTTCTAGTGAATATTTTGTCCCAGTTTGTGACTTGCTGATTTATTTTGACTGTATTTTGATTAATAGAATTATAAAACTTGAGGAACCATGAATTCAAAGTAATAATTTCTTTTTTATTTTATCATTATTGGTGTTTTCCCTGCTTAAGAAAACTTTGATTGCTTACAAATTCTTGGTTCCTTTCTTTTTCCATGTCAACTTTGGAGTAAGTTTTTCAATTCTTACATTCCTATAGAATATTTGTTAGAACTGTGTTAAATTTACATTCAAATAGGACAGAATTATTATCTGAACAATAATGAGTCTTGTGTTCTTGACTATAATGGGGCATACCATTTCTTTAGACTTTCATAATTTATTTCATAATATATTGTAGCTCTCAGTAAAGACGTTTTGTACATCTTTTGTTAAATTTATGCATACATGGTTGATATGTTTTGATGGTACTACAAATGAAAAATTTTTATAAGCTTATTTTTTGTTTTTAACACTAATATAAAAATATTCATTTCCTTTTTATAAATTAAGCTTATATTTTATAGCACTGATGGTTCTACTCTTTCCTTTAAAAATTTAGGCATTTTATATATTTTTCTTATCTTATAGCACAAACCAAGACCTCCACTGCAGCAAAGAGTAGAAGGATTAAGAACGCATATTCTTGCCTTGTTCTATATGTTAGGAAAACTGCAGCCATTGTTTCAAGAAGCATGATATTAACTATAGATTTTTTTTTACATATATTTTTATTCAGGTAGAGAGAATTTCATTTTAGTGTTTCGTTTACTCAGAGGTTTTACCAATAGTGTTAAATGATTTAGTGTTAAATTTTATCAAAATTTGCTGATGAAATTTCTAGAGCTTTAATCCCTTTGTCCAAGGTTTGAATTCTACAGCTTTCTGCCTTGCTCTTTGTACTCACACATTTTCAAAAATGTAACTCTTATCTGTTTTCCTATTGAAGACAGTTGTCAGACTTGTAGGAAAATTGAAAATGGAAGAGAACCTATTTTCACTGAAGCTATATATATTTTTTTAAATAGCATAAGAAAATAAAATAAAATAGCATAAGATCTTATTATTAACAACTATATACCAATAAGTTACGGGATCTAAAATAAATAGATTCCTAGAAATATACAATTTACCAAGATTGAATTAAAAAAATTTTAAAACAAATGAATAGATCAATAAAAACTAAAGATATATGATGAATAATAAAAAAAATTGTACCAACATAGAACACTCCAGAGCCAGATGGCTTCACTAATAAATTCTGGCAAACATTTGAAGAAAAAGTATTCATAGCAAACCTTCTTAAACTCTTCCAAAAAATATAAGAGGGAATGCTTCAAACCCATTTTATAAGGCCAACATAACCCTGATACCAAAAATAAAGAAAGAAAGAAAATGACACTACAAGGAAAAAAAAAACTATAAACCAATGCCTCTGGTGAACATGGATGTAAATATTCTCAACAAAATATTAACAGAGCAAATTCAATAGCACGTTAAAAGATTATATACCATGACCAACTGAGATTTATCCATAGGGAAGCAATAGTGCTTCAACATAAGTAAATCAGCATAACATACATTAGCAGAATGAAGGATGAAAATCACAAGATCACCTTAAGAGATGCAATAGAAACAGTTGGTAGCATTCAAAACCCTTTCATGATAAAAACTGTCACAAATTAGGTATAGAAGGAACTTACCTCAATAAAATAAAGTCCATGTATGAAAAACCTACAGAAAACATATTTAAGGATAAAAAATTGAAAATTTTTCTTCTAATACCTGGAACAAGGTAAGGATGCCCACTTTCACCACTTCTATTCACACAGCACATCTGTAAATCCCACCCAGAGTAATTAGATTAAAAAAAAGGAAAGGGCATCAAAATCAGAAAGCAAGAAGTAAAATTGTATGTTTTCAGATGACCTGACCCTAAAGGTAAAACACTATAAGGACTCTACACAAACATAACAACAACAAAACTGTTAAAACTAATAAATGAATTCAGTAACATTGTAGGATACAAAATCAAAACAAAAAAGCCAGTGCATTTTGTAAAGTAACCACAGACTATTTGTAAAGTAAGTTAGGAACACAATTCCATTTACAGTAGCATAAAAATAATAAAACAGAAATAATCAAGGAATTTAAAAATGTGTGCATTGAGAACTACAAAGCACTGATAAATGTAGATACAAATAAATGAAAATCCATCCCATGTTCATAAACTGAAAGAATTCATATTATTAAAAAGACCATATTACCCAAAGCAATTTATAGATTCAATTTAATTCCTATCAAAATTCCATAGGGGATTTGTACAAAAATTAGTGAAGACAATTCTAAAATTGATATGTATAAAGGACTCCAGATAGTCAACTTAATCTTGAAAAGGAATAGCAATGCTGAAGTGATCATGCTTCTCAATTTCAAACTACTTTACAAAGCTACAGTAATCAAAACGATAAGGCACTAGCTTAAGAACACACAAAAGCACCAATGGAATAGAATATAGAATATAGAAATAAAGCAACACATTTACGGTCAATATAGTCAACTGATCCTCAGCAAACATATCATGACGAGATGGTGGGAAATGATCACCTCCTTAAAAAATAGTGTTGGGAAAGCAACATAGCCACATGAATGAAAAAGAGCCATATCTCACACCATACAATAAAGTTAACTTAAATGAGTGAATGTATTAAGCATGAACCCTGAAACTGCAAACTTTCTAAAAGAAAGTATCAGAAAACCTGTTTTAGAAATGTATTTATTTTTGGCTCTGGTGGGTCTCCGTTGTGGTGCACGTGTAGTGCTTCTCGTTGTGGTAACTTTGTGTGTTGCAGAGCGCAGGCCCTAGGCATGCGGGCTTCAGTAGCTGCAGCATAGAGGCTCAGCAGTGTGGCTCACAGGCTCTAGAGCATGGGCTCGGTAGTTGTGCTGCTCCACTGTATTGCTCTAATGCACATGGAATCTTCCCAAGCCAGGGATTGAACTTGTGTCCCTTGCATTGCAAGGCAGATTCTTATCCACTGGACCACCAGGGAAGCTCCAGGAAAGCTTTTTGATATTGTCCTTGCAATGATTTTGTGAATAGTACATCAAAAATACAAAAGCAATGAAAGCAAAAATAGACAGGTATGACTACCTCAAGCTGAAAACAAACACATAAACAACTTCTGCATAGCAAAAGAAAAATCAACAATATGAAAACACAACCTACAGAATGTGATAAAATATTTATCTGAAAAAAGTTTAATGTCTAAAATATATAAAGAACTCATATAATTCAACAGCAGAAAAAAAACCAAACCAACTGAACAAATGTACTGATTAAAAAATGGGGCAAGGAATAAAAAGATTTCTCAAAGTAACACATACAAATAGTCAGGTTCTCAATTTCACTCATCATCTGAGAAATGCAAATCAAATTCACAATGAGATACCACCTCCTCAAACCTGTTAGAACGGCTTTTCAAGAAAAATTAAAAATTAAACATTGGCAAATATGTAAGGAATAGGATGCCTTGCACATAAATATTGATGGAGTTGCAAATCAATATGTTCATCCTGGAAAACAATATTGAAGCTCCTCAAAATATTAAAATAAGAACTGCCATATGATCCAGCAATTCTATTTCTGAGTATAGAGATACTGTCATGTTCCTTGCAACATTATTCACAATAACCAGGATGTGGAAGCAGATTAAATATTTACCAGAAGAACAAATCCAAAAGATGGTATTTACATACAGTGAAATATTATTCAATTGTAAAAAATAAGGAAATCTTGACATTTCTGATGCCATGGTTGAACCTGGAAGACACTATGCTAAGTGAAGTAAACCAGACACAGAAAGAAAAACACTGCATGATATTACTTATATAAGGAATTTAAAATAGTTCAACTCAGAAGTAGAGAGCAGAATGGTGACTTCTGCGTAGAGACAGAAATGAGGAGGTATTAGTAAAAGGCTACAAAATTTCAATTATATGAGGTGAATAAGAGCTAGAAATCTACTGTGCTGCATAAAGTCCATACTTAGCATTGTATAAAGAGTGTGCTAAAAAGATAGATCTTATGTTAAAAATTATCATCATCATTATCATTATTAATAAAGAAGACAGTAGAATATTTTTCAAAATGACGGATTTGTTTATGGCATAGATTGTGATGATGGTTTAACAGATATGTACTTCTCTCTAAACTCATATATATATATATCTCTATATATATCTCATATATATATATCTCTATATATTAAATATGCATAGTATTTTGTATGTCAATTATACCTAAACAAAGTGGTAAAAAAAAAAAAAAACACCTAGGGAAAAAAAGGATGAACTTGGGGATCTAGGGTTCCTTAATGATAAAAGATATATGAAAAAGGATAAATTTCTCTCCACCTTTGGTACTTGCTTAGTAGGTATCAATAATTCCCCACTCTCCACTAACCACATAGAAGCTATTGTTGATCTATACATGCAAAATGGCCTTTCTTTTTATTCAATTATGACAATGATGGTTAGAGCTATGAAATAATATGAAGTTAACACTGACACCTAATGTATTTAAATGCTTGATCATGGAAGATAACACTTTCTCTTCAATAATTATTTAACTGACTTCTAACTACAACTGCTAATAACTTCATGCATTTTTGTATAACATTGTATTCTCAAATATTTTATTCCTCTACTTTGTATAGAAATATTGTCTTTACCTTCTCCTCTTGCCCCCAGAAACAGTCTCATATTTCCTTGGAACTGGACATGACCATAGCTCCCCTGGTGGCTCAAAAGATAAAGAATCCACCTGCAATGCAGGAGATGTGGGTTTGATCCCTGGGTCAGAAAGATACCTTGAAGTAGGAAATTACAACCCACTCCCGTATTCCACCTAGAGAATTCCATGGGCAGAGGAGCTTGGCAGGCTATAGTCCATGGAGTTGAAAGAATCAGTATGACTGAGTGACTCACACTTTCACTTTCTAAGTGAGGAGGTTAACCCTCTGTATGATTATTTTTTGGATTATATTTTTCCCAGAATAGAAAAGACTTGTATTTGAATGATTTTCCATTTATCAAAGTTTAGATTCAGTTCTTATTGATATTTACAGCATTGAGATGTAAAAAGTAAACATCTATTTTTGAGATGCTTAAAATTTTGTCTTTCATCATTAGCATATTCCAGGGCAAAATTTCTTAAATTGAAGTTGCGTTTTAAATTGGTGTATATCTTCTCTACTTTGCATAAGAAGGCATTTTAGTTGACGTTAGAATGTTTTCCAAATGCTTGAAGTTCTCTTTCTTCCTGTACACATACTAGAATTGTGCTTTTGGCATCATGGATCACTGGGGCCATGTAACTAGCTCTGGCCATTGAGTAATAAAAGCCAAAGAACTCAATTATACACCTGGGACCCTACAGAGCTTCACTGTATCATAGAGATAGCAATGTTTCAAATCATGGCTTCTCCATCAGGCTGTGTCTAAGTTGGGATGTCACTCAGGAGAGCTTCCAATCATCCTGTGGAAGATGAGCAACTAATAAAATCATTATACCTGTGTTGTTTTTAGCCACTGAGATTTGAGTGTTGTTTCCTGTTGTGCAACAATGTGTGCTGAGTCACTTTAGTCATATCCTACTCTTTGTGACTCTATGGACTGTAACATGCCAGGCTCCTCAGTCCATGGGAATTCTCCTGGCAAGAATACTGGATTGGGTTGCCATGCTTTTCTCCTGGGATCTACCTGACGCAAGAATGGAACCCACATCTCGTGTGTCTCCCACATTGGTGGGCGGGTCCTTTACCTCTAGCGCCACCTGGGAAGTCCTTAAAGTCTGATCTACTGGAGTGGGTGAAAGTGAAATTGAAGTCGCTCAGTCGTGTCCGACTCTTTGCAACCCCGTGGACTGTAGCCTACCAGGCTCCTCTGTCCATGGGATTCTCCAGGCAAGGATACTGGAGTGGGTTGTCATTTCCTTCTCCAGGGATCATCTTAATCCAGGGATCGAGTCCGGGTCTCCCACATTGCAGGTGGATTCCTTACTGTCTGAGCCACCAGGTTAAATTTCAGAATTTGCCATGTCTACACAGACTAATGACATCATTACAAAACTTCCTTCTAATTATAACATTTAATAATAATAATAAAATAATAAAAAATAATAATAAAAATCAATAAAAATCCTTTTTCATATATCTTTTAGAATTCTTCTAAAGACTGTTGTACAGAATCACTCTTCACCAAAAGTTTCTGTTCCATATTTATACATGCATATTAATTGAAAGAGCAAGTTAAAAATTGAAAAGAGTCAAGTCTATCCAAAAACCATGAATGGGATTGTTGTTGTTCAGTTGCTAAGTTGTATCTGACCCTTTGTGTGACCCCATTGACTGCAGCACACCAGTCTTCCCTGTCCTTCACTATCTCCCAGAGTTTGCTCAAACTCATATCCGTTGAGTCAGAGACGCCATCAAGTCATTTAATCCTCTGTCACCCTCTTCTCCTCCTGTTCTCAATCTTTCTCAGCATCAGGATCTTTTCCAATGAGTCAGCTCTTTGCATCAGGTGGCCAAAATATTGGAGCTTCAGTTTCAGCATCAGTCCTTCCAATGAGTATTCAGGGTTGACTTTCTCTAGGACTGACTGGTTTGATCTCCTTTCAGTCCAAGGGACTTTCTAGAGTCTTATCCAGTACCAAAATTAAAAAGCATCAGGTCTTTGGAACTCAGCCTTCTTCATGATTGAACTCTCACATTTGTACGTGACTATGTGAAAAACCATAGCTTTGATTATATGGACCTTTGTTGGCAAAGTGAAGTCTCTCCTTTTTAATACACTGTTGTTCATAGTTTTTCTTCCAAGGAGCAAGCATCTTTTAATTTAGTGGCTACAGTCACCATCTCCACAGTGATTTTGGAGCAAGAAAATAAAATTTGCCACTCTTTCCACCTTTTCCCCATCTATTTGCCATGAAGGGATGGACTGGATGCCATGATCATAGTGTTTTGAATGTTGAGTTTTAAGCCATTTTTTTCACTCTCCTCTTTCACAAGTTTATTTTCCTGTTTGTTTGATGAACTTATAACTTTTATAAGTTGTCTTACTATCCCAAGTCTAGATGCATTCCCCCTTAAAATGGCAGTCACTTGGATCTCTTCACTGAATCTTTCATTTCCACATGAATGGAAGCTTGGACTTCATACAGTTATCTGCAGAGCATTTGTGCTTGATGTCATTAGACATCTCTTTGGAAGCTGGAAAACTTGGGTGGCAGAAAAGCTGTCAAACCACTACAAAATGAGCCAAGGTTTATGGTGCTTAATATTTTTTCAAGAAATATATTTATTTTAATTTACATTTAGATGAGGTTTACAAAGAAGATGGCAGGAATTTCAGTCAATTTGTAAAAAGAAACAGGCATTTTAGCCAATGAGATAGCAAAAAGCAATAGCATCCATCTTTCTCTTTACTATTTTGGACCACCATTTAAAATAAAGATAAACCACTGAGAATTCTCAAGTGAAATAAAAAATATACATATATTTTCTTAAGTTCGTATGGAATAAGGCCAAAAGTTTTCCAAAGAGATAATTTAAGCATATTGGATTCAAATCTCTAAAGAAATAGTTACCAACTAGGTATAATGACTGTGATTTCACCTTGATTGCAAACATTATTATTTTATTCCAAAAAATAATTGCAATTGTAGTTATGAAAATACATATGATATAGAACCAAGATACCTATGTATTTTTTTAGTTTATTTTCATAATTAATTCTCTATAATGGCTATCTGAGCTTTAGTTTTTTCCATCAAAAATAGATGATATTTTGGCTAGAGATTGTTATAAATGAATATACATAAAATTTATGGGAGGTATATGCACACATTTTAAAGTTATTTCTAAATATTTGTTATCTTTATGCATAAATATGAGAAATTCTATCATAAGACCTAAGGAAAAATGAAGGGATTTTTCAGAATCATTGTTAGCAATATTTTTAAAAAGGAATAATTGCAGTACAGAACGTTAGAAATAGAGCTTACCAAGGTACAGTAACAAATTTATTGAAATGGGTTTTCTTTTATTTATGAGGTTATCAATCTGTTGATCTGGTGAGTGTCTTAGCCATAACAAATCTTATTTTTGATAAAGATTTTGCCATGATTTCTCATAGCTTTATGCATAAGATTTTAGAAATATTGACATATATAGATTTAACTTCTTTAAAAGTAGATGAATAATTACTTATAAACAATACTGACTGTGTAAACTGTAGTGGGGTGATTATTAGGATCGAAAAGTCACTTGGAGAACATGCTAAATATAAAAGAAGTATATGTGTGGAGAAACACACATGAAGCAGGAAAATCGGTAAATTACTGAAAATTACATGTGTAAATATCTGGCACACACATCTTTACTAGTCAGTTTACTGTTATGTCTATGTGATTTGAAAGCCTTTTGGAGATAAAAGGATTCCAGATCTGGCATAGAAATTATATGAGATCATTAAAATTGCCCAATTTTTTGATCCTAGTTCTAGAGTTTCCATTTCAATAGATCTTGTTAGAGGAAAAAAAATTCTTTGATTTGAGCAGTGTTGCAGTTTATTTCTATATGCAGTGATGTTTGGGAACTAGTAAGATCATTCCTTTATTTGTGCTTGCAGAAAAGTAAAATGAGTTGTCGATAGACAACACTGAAGCTATAAACTGAACTCAGAGTCAAGATCATGTCTTTTTCTTGCTGTGTAAGAACTTCCACTAAATTATGCACTTGTTTTCTGATCCTCTGTGACTAGTTAGGTAACATATGGGTTGTCAAATTTTATAAGGTTTTATTTAAGGCTCTAGGGGAAGATCTCCAATCTTACTGTCCAGTAATCGGTGGGTTTCAGGAGGAGGTCACATCTTATATCTTTATTAGATAAAAGTTTTAGTTATCTGATAACACTTTTTATTTGCAGTGCTGTGCTGCCAAATGTGAAACTTGGTTTGGCTCCCCTCCCCACAAAAGCTCAAACTGTGTGTGTGTCTGTGTGTACACATACATATTTATCTCATAAATTTTAGAAAGTAAAAATAAATAAATATGTCACATAAATTATAAATTATAACAAAATATATACTACTTATTGCAGATTCTATATAGTCAGTTGATACTCTCTGGATGGTGTTTTGATTTTTACTGCTTTTATAGCTGAGGTCCATCTATGACTACAAATGACTAATAAGTACAGTTTGGACAGTTGGTTGATATTCTGTGTCTGTTTCCAAGTAAGAAGAAATGAATAATGAAGACATGCACAAGCTTCACATTCAGAAATGATATCTAAATTTTTGGATAGTAGTTTCAAATGCTGGAAAAATGTTTCCTCAGTTTTTGTGCTGTTTTCAATATAAAGGCTATATGTCATGACACATTAAACTTTTATACATATATATGCACACACACATATATATATGTTAATAACACTTGCTCCACCACTTTATTACTTCAAGACAATCAACAAAACAATAAGTCAGGCCCTAATTTATAAGGTTTGCTTATTTCTGTGAATTTCAATCTATGGATATGATGCAACTAAATGTGGGGTTGGGAAGAGATGAGCAATAGGAAATCATTGTATGTCTTTACCACTGTCAAGATGGAATAAACATTTGTTGGCAGTTATTTAGTTGTTAAGTTGTGTCTGATTCTTTGCAACCCCATGGACTGTGACATGCCAGACTCTCTGTCCTCCGCTAACTCATGGAGTTTGTGGATTTATGTCCATTGAGTCAATGATGCTATCTAACCAACTTATCTTCTGTCTTCCCTTCTCCTTTTGCCTTCAATATTTCCCAGTATCAGAGTATTTTCCAATTAGTTGACTCTGCATCAGGCAGCCAAAGTATTGAACCTTCAGCTTCAGCAACAGTTCTTACAATGTATACTCAGGGTTGATTTCCTTTAGGATTGACTGATCTTCTTGCTGTCCAAGGAACTCTCAACAGACTTCTCTAGCACCACAACTCAAAAGCATCACTTTTTTGATGCTCAGCCTTATATGGTTCAACTCTCACATTCATACATGACTACTGGAAAACCATAGCTTTGATTCTATGGACATTTGTCAGCAAAGTGATGTCTCTGCTTTTTAATATGCTGTCTAGGTTTGTCTTGATGAAAGTGAAAGAGGAGAGTGGAAAAGTTGGTTTAAAGTTCAACATTCAGAAAACTAAGATCATGGCATCCAGTCCCATCACTTCATGGCAAATAGATGGGGAAACAGTGGAAACAGTGGCTGACTTTATTTTTCAGGGCTCCAAAATCACTGCAGATGGTGACTGCAGCCATGAAATTAAAAGACAGTTACTCCTTTGAAAGAAAGTTATGACCAACCGACATAGCATATTAGAAAGCAGAAACATTACTTTGTCAACAAAGGTCCATCTAGTCAAGGCTATGGTTTTTCCAGTAGTCATGTATGGACATGAGAGTTGGACTATAAAGAAAGCTGAGCACTGAAGAATTGATGCTTTTGAACTGTGGTGTTGGAGAAGATCCTTGAGAGTCCCTTGGACTGCAAGGAGATCCAACCAGTCCATCCTAAAGGAGATCAGTCCTGGGTGTTCATTGGAAAGACTGATGTTGAAACCGAAACTCCAATACTTTGGCCACCTGATGGGAAGAGTTGACTCATTTGAAAAGACCCTAATGCTGGGAAAGGTTGAGGGCAGGAGGAGAAGGGGATGACAGAGGATGAGATGGTTGGCTGGTATCACCGACTCAATGGACATGGGTTTGGGTGGACTCCGGGAGTTGGTGATGGACAGAGAGGCCTGGCATGCTGTGGTTCATGGGGTCGCAAAGAGTTGGACATGACTGAGCACCTGAACTGAACTGAACTGAGGTTTCTCATAGTTTTTTCCCAAAGGACCAAGCATCTTTTAATTTCAAGGTTGCTGTCACCTTATGCAGTGATTTTGAAGCCCAAGAAAATAAAATCTGACACTGTTTCCACTTTTTCCCCATCTATTTTTCATGAAGTGATGGGACCAGATGCCATGTTCTCAGTTATTTTTAATGCTGAGTCTCAAGCCAGCTTTTTCACTCTCCTCTTTTACCCTCATCAAGAGGCTCTTTAGTTTCTCTTCACTTTCTCTATTATAGTGGCATCATCGGCATTTCTAAAGTTGTTGATATTTCTTCTGACAATCTTGATTCCAGCTTGTGAGTCACACAGCCTGGCAATTTGCATGGGGTACTCTGCATATAATTTAAGTATACAGCCTTGTCATACTCCTTTCCTAATTTTCAACCAGTCCATTATTCCATGTCTGGTTCGAACTGTTGCCTCTTGACCTGCATACAGATTTCTCAGAAGACAGGTAAGATGGTCTGATATTCCCGTCTCTTTAAGTATTTTCCACAGTTTGTTGGCATCCATATTGCCAAATCTTTTGAGTAGTCAATGAAGCAGATGTTTTTCTGTGACTCCCTTGCTTTCTTCATGATTCAATGGATGTTGGCAAGTTGATCTCTGATTCCTCCGTCTTTTCTAAACCCAGCTTTTATTGTCTGGAAGTTGTCAGTTTATATGCTGCTGAAGCCTAGCTTGAAGAATATTGAGAATAACCTTACTTGTATGTGAAATAAGTGCAATTGTATGGTAGTTTGAACATTCTTTGACACTGCTCTTCTTTGGGACTGGAATAAAAAGTGACTTTTCCAGTGGCCACTGCTGAGTTTTACCAATTTTTTGATATATTGAATGAAGCACTTTAATAGTATCATTTTTTAGGATTTTAATTGGCTGGAATTCTGTCACCTCCACCAGCTTTGTTGGTAGTAATCCTTCTTAAGGCCCATTTGATTTCACACTCCAAGATGTTTGGTTCTAAGTGAGTGACCACATTGTTGTTTCTGGGTCATTAAGACCTTTATTGTATAGTTCTTCTGAATGAACATAACTATCCTAAAAACCGTAAATGGTAACATACAATAAAATATTTAGGAAGATATGTTGGTGGGTATTCTTTTTAATTAGTTTTTAATGTTTTATTTGTTTTATATTTAAGTGAAGTGAATGTGATTTAATTTTAATACTAACTCTTTTTAATGATTGGCTTTCAGTATTCCAGAAAATTTAAAAATTGATGTTTATGAGCCAGTATGTCCAGTATACCACCAGTTTATTTAACACTTTGGTTGAAAATATAAAGAAATGGGAGCATACTGATATGAAAAGTGAACCCAATTGTGGGAAATAAATGATGCTCCAATTAAAAGCTGCTAACTTTAATATGCAATGCAACTTTGAAAGCAAAATTTCAGCATAAGAATTTATCTTTTAAGGTCCTGTCATATTTCATGTTAAATTGAGGTCACTGGACTAGATATAGGAAATCATATTTCCTTCTGGAAGAATGATTTCACAGCAAATCATGGAGTCTGAAAAACTATTTGTAAGAAAGCTGGAGATAAACATGATACAAATAATGCATGACAACCATGACAGGATTAATAGATTGACCACTATTCTTGCTCCCTGCATTGTTCTGTTGTTGAGATCCTATTCCAATTTTAGAACAACTTATGCTTTTTTTTTATATTTAATTAAAGGTGAACTTTACCAACACCATCCATTCCCATGTTTTTCTGCCTTGGCTAGCTCTTAATGAAAATGGGTACAGATTATGAGATAGCTTTTGTTGCACTTGCTGTGAAATATCAAAAGAATTCCTGAGAGCTTATTGTCTGTAAATACGATTTTAAAAAGAAGTAGAATATAAAAGAAAAATATATGTTTCTAAAGTTTCCTGTTACCTTGTTGTCTTTTCATCAGAAATTTCATTTAGCAACTATCTACACAGTTCAGGAAAGTTCACAATGAAGGTAAACATTTAATCAATTTATAAAGAATGAATTCCTAAAATATGGAACACTTTAGATAGAATGCCCATGGAAAAGTTAATGACATTTTTTTCCTACTACAACCAGAAGTGTTTGTTTATTCACTCGAAAGTCTGAGCTCTGTTTTATCAGAAAATTATGGTGGGCTTTGCGTGCTGTGGGCTCAGTCATGTCTGATGCTTTGTGACCCAATGGAAGGTAGCCTGTCAGGTACTTTCCAGGCAAAATTATTGGAGTGGGTTGACATTTCTAATCCAGGGGATCTTCTGGACCCAGAAATCAAATACCCATTTCTGGTGTCTCCTATATTGGCAGACAGATTCTTTACAACTGTGCCACCTGGGAAGCCCATTGTGGCCTTTGGAGGTTACTAAAGATGACCCAGGAGAAGGGGATATCATATTTCCTGCCACAGAAGAATTAGTAATCAAGTTAAGCAACTCAACTGATTCATAGGAAACCACTAGAAAGATTTTAGGATAAGATTTAAGCATACCCTAAATTAAATGCTTATATAAAAATTATGTGATATGAATGATATAGTTTGAAATATATGGCAGCCTTGTAGATCTTCATAAAGAGAGAAAATGTGCACTTGAGTGAATGAGTCAGTGTGTAAGAATTCATAGGTAAAAATTCATAGGTGGAGAATTAAGTCTTAGGGCGTTCTCTGGGATTTGATATTTTGCCAAACTGTTCTTTGGGATTTTACCAGCTCATTGGAGAAAAATTGAAACAAAACACATGCACAAAACAGTTAAGTGTCAGTAGAAACTGATATCCCTAACTCATATACTAGGAAGCAGTAATCAGGTGTATATTAGGAAGGGAGGTCATGCTGGTCCAGAATCATCTGGAAAAGCCTGGCAGAGAAGTAAGGATTCAGTTCAAACTTGCAAGTTGGTTAGTACTTTTCTTTGCTCAGTAGAACAAATAAATTGCAGGAAAGCTGAACAAAAGAGTCAATAATCTGAAGTGAGATTGGGATCAGAGAAGTAGTGATGAGCAACTGAACCAACAGGTCAATAATGGTGATTTAAGAGTCAGTGCTCAAGGGGCGCAAAGGACTAAAGTGTAGTAGATTCTGGAAGCTGAACTAAGAAGTTGGGACTTCATCCTCAAGGGCAATGAGTGGAAAGATTTATTAATTTCTTCTGGAGAAGGTTTCAGGGTTAACAATGTCATGCTAACAATGTCAACATTTTTTTTTCAACATGTCCTAAGGCGCCAGTGTTTCTTCTGAACTGACCAAGACATCTGATGCCCTCAGTAGTATTTTCAGCTTCTTTTTGCAGCAGTATCTGGGTGGCTGAAACCCTTTATGGCTGTACCACCCATAGCGCTTGCCCGGGTTGAAGACTAGAACGGGGTAAGTTAGATATTTACCTAAAAAACTAAATTTAAAGAGCACAAAAATGTACTAATCAAGATAAATATTTATTTCAGTGTATTATTTAAAAATAAAAATCAATGCAAAGTTCCATATGAAAAAATATCAAAAAATAAAGACAGAATCAATATTTATAGTAAGTATTTTCGTGCCCTCCCTATCTCTTTTGCTCCTGTCAGGATGTGAGGACACAAGATAGAAATTATTACTCCTATGTGATTGCCATGAACAGTTGAAACTCAGATAAGTTAACTCACTTGCTTAAAACATAAAGAACTGTAAACCTAATTAATCCTTTGCCAAAGGAGTATATTTTCAGCTCCAGCTGACTGGCATGTTCTTTTCTGTATGCTTTCTGAATCGATTTGGGGAAGGGGAAATTCAGAGAGCTCAGAGCATTTATGATGCTTACTAACTTAAACCTAGGAATCTTGTTCTATTATCATGTTGATTCCATGACACATACTTCCACCTGAGTTTACCTGTTAGTACTTAAGCTATAGGGGGATGTGGGCAGGGAAGCATAGGAACACATAAACAAAATCGTCTTCAAAGAAGAAAATTAAAGAATTTTTCACTTAAAAAGAGACTGAGAACAAACTACAGTCTAAAGTAAAGACTGTAAATCATAGTCTAATCACATGCAAATAATGTATGACTCTTACACCTGCATATGACCCTCAGGGATTAAAACTAGCTGAATCCATTGCCTTTTGGCATAGTCCCTGAATTAGATTTACTAGTAAAACCAACTCAGATAAATTTTTATTTATTATTTAGCCAATGAGAATGGTTCCAAAGCCTCTAATTAGCAGTTTTAATCTCTCTAAACCCCCATCATATTTGGATCCAGGATTCTCATCCACACCTTGTGTTCCCATCTGCATTTGCTTTGATTTGCCACTTGGCCATTCATACTGACCCCATCTGCACAACGGTCTCTGCCAGCCCAGAACCTGGTCAGTGGCATTAGAGGGATGGATGCTGGACCAGAAGATAGCAATGAGAGTTGTAGGCAGTAGCATCAGAGCAGAAGAGGCCAAGGCCTGAAGCCAGAGCTGATATTCAGTCTATTGGGCCTAGGAGTTGGGACTGAAGTGCTAGGTGCACGGCAGGTGGAGTGGTGGGATGGCTGGGCAGCGGCAGTTTGGAGTTGGCAAGGTTCTGCTCACAGTTTGAGTGCAGCGGTCTTATTAGCATGGCTGAAGTAGTAGCTTAATCCACTGAAGTTGCTTGACAAATGTATTGTCCCACTTTCAAAACTCAAAATCTCAACAGGAAAGCAAGCCTCCTGCGTGTGAAAAGGTACTGCTCTTGGACCAAGCACTTTTGCTTCTAGTGAGAGACAGAGAAGGAGGGAAAGAGCATTACCCCATCCCACCAGGGCAGCAATAAACCTCTATTTACCTCAGCGAACCAACCCACAAAATGCCAATAGGGGCCTTGCCTATACCACAGATATATTGTGAAAATTAAATGAAATAATGTTCATGACACAGATTTAAAGAGAAAAAAGTCTCATACCTTAGAATTTTTGTATTAAAATAGTGCTTGTTTTGAATATGCTAGAATGTGCCCCTTATGCTGCTCCTGAGAAGGGATTTAGAAGTAATTTGACTTATTTTTATCTTGAACCATTTGCATTTTGCCCCCAAATTCTAGGTAAGATTTTATTTTGTCTATTCCCTAAACTTATCTTTTGTGTGTTTTCTTATTTCTGTGCTGCAATTTATGCTACTTTTTTTCTGCTTGAAAAATTTCTTTCCTTATATTTATCTGTCAGAAATTTACTTATTCAAGTTCCACCTTAAATTTAATGTTCTCTGTGAAAAATTTGTCTCCTTTTTGCTACATGAAACTTTGAAAACACAGTCTTTGAATTTTGTTATGCTACAATATGCCTTATCCTTATGATATAGTCATTTATGTCCTTGAATCATTTCTTCTCACAGATTTTAATCTTCTTTTGGGCAAGATCCCTATAAGGCCTAGGGAAAGCTTCTTCTCATAACTCTTCAATAGATTTGTTCAGTATAAACCAGAGATTCACCCTGGACTCTTCTACTCCAAATTTCCTGTGCAAAATATATCTAAGAAAATCCAAGCGTGTCTTCACTGTTCTTAAATAATGGGAATTTCACTTTTTGTTTTATTTTTTGTAAGTGAAGATGGGAATATGACTGCGGTCATTTCTGAAACAGAAATTTTAGTAAACTTTTCCCTGACTATGAGAAACCTGGCAAAAAGAGTCCTGTAGAGGGCTTTCCATGTAACCTTAGGACCCACACTGAAGTGGGCAGGCCATAAGTTGCAAAAACATATTCATCTGAGTCACTGATACGAGAAAGTATTCAAATCTCAAAACATAATAAATAGCAGTGATATATATGAAACCCCTTTGCATATTTTTGGTACCCAGTAGGTGTTCAGAATATGCTAAACTCAAGGCAAAACAGACAAAAATAACAGATATGGTTTTCATTAATGGTGCTAAATAGCGAAACAGGAAAAATGAAGAGTGAAGAGCCACCTCAGTTGATTACTCCTTCCTATATCAGACCCAGGACACACTCATTCTGAACCCAGAGAGCTGGTAAGATAAGCACATACGTGAGGAAGCTCATCATGCTTTTCGTTAACAAATTGGTCAGATCAGAGTGGATCTGCTCAGCTTGGTTTGGTGCCCAAGGAGAAGCCATGCTGTCAGAGTTATTCACCATCTTAAGTCTAGTGAGAAGATGGGAGAGTAAAGTTATAACATTAGTTCCATTTATCTTAGGTCAGCAGTTTGGTATTATCCATTTTCAGACTTTGGGCAAGATTATCAATGTGCATTTTCTGATTGTAGCTAATTCAGTTCCAATGAATTCCTAGTGAGACACTTTGAATCAGCTTTCCTGTGTTCTGTGCCACTTACAAGACATGTGGCTAAACCACTCAACTACCTTATACCTTAGAACTTATACCTTAGAACTTAGAACTTAGCCTGAAATTTGCCCCTATTGCTTGCCTTAGTCTCTGCTTGTGTCTGTTGTCAATGCCTAATTATTAATTACATCCCTTTCATTCTCAAAAGCATCCACATTTTGATAATAAATGATACAATCATGTTACTTACCAAGTAAGGATCCTGAGCAATTAATCCATGAAGTGTTTTGCTTACACAGATTTCTATAATTTTAAATAATGGAAGATCATATACCTGAAATGAGACACATATAAATATATGCTATATATTTGAATGTCATACTTTATCAACATTACTATATTTCATAGGCATAAATTCACAAACACCTTTGCACAGTTAGACTCAACTCACAGGACTGGTTGATCTACTCCCTCATCCTCTACCAATGTTCTTTGATAGATAAGACTAGACAGCACCACTTTACAGAATGATATAGAACCTTGTTTTGTTGTCTTTGTTTGTTCTTGCCCTTTCTAAGCTAGTAAGAAAGGGAAGACTTTTTCTTCTGAAAGTCTTGTCTTTGAGAGTTCATTGGACTTCAGTCTTCTTGAAGTAATATTCCTCAACAAAATAAAATTTATAACTACAAGAAATGTAAATTTAGCTTGTGGATAAGAGTGAGAGCATTAAAATAAGAAGAGCTGCCATGGATAGAGGCAGGTTGACAAATGCTGCTGAATGAAGGAGAGATAAATGTTAAAATATGAGAAAAATGAGAGAATGTATTCAGACTTGCTAGGTCATATCCTTGGCTTTGAATATTTGTCAGATGTTGTGACAGCCTCATGGTATGACTTTTAGAAATAAGCTTTTGTGTTTGTTTAAAAAGAAAATCATATCCTTAGTCAATGAACTGGAGGTAGATATATTAAGAAACAATTAATAAAAAGCAAAGAAATTGAAAAGGATGATAAGGGCGAGTTTGCGAATACAAGCCCCCACCCTACACACACCCGGTAACATGCTATTGGGCACGTGTTTGGATGGGCGACAGGTTTTAGTAAGTTGAGAGGAAAACTAATAGCATAGACAAAGATGTATGATGTCTTTAACATTGCTTTGACTTTAGCCTGTGCCTTTGTCTCTTAGATTGCTCTTTTTAATGATGTTAAGTAATCTCAACTACACTTTGAAGTTGGGTAACCCACAAAGTTCTTCTTTTGAATAGCTTTGAAGTTAGTTAGGCAAAGCCTTAAATTGAAGTATAATTCAGGAGTCTTGAATGTGGTATATATCTTCAGTCTCTGTGATATGGAAAGTGGTCAGACAGAGTCTGTATACGAAAAGCACAAAGTCAAATCGGCAGTTGAAAAGTTTTCCTGTGGAGATGACCACAGGTTTAATTTGTCAGATTAATATGTTTCATAGTCTATGTATTGCTAAAAATCAAAAGTAATATCAATTTATTTAAAAATAGGTATTAATATGGTCTTGATTTCTTGAGAGTTATAAATAAAAGTTACAATACACTTTCACTTTGGGCAGGATAAAACAAAACCTGGAAGTGAAAAGTAGACTGACAAGTGGTAAGCTAAATGGTGAGGATTTAGATGAATGTGACTGTTCAAAATTTCAAGTTCCTAAAAAGCAGGAATTAGGGAACACTGTTTTTTCTTGCTTTGTGCCCAGCACTAGCATCACATAAATTCTAGCTCTTCGTATAGGCTTTCCTATTGGGGAAATGCAGGAAGTCACTCACAGAAGTCATTCATCTTGTAGAGGAAATTGCTACTAACAAGACAAGATTATGGACACTATTTGGGAAAATCCAAAGAAATGAAAATGAGTTTGTAAGCCAGACTGAATGTACTAAGAGAGAGCACTAGATCTAACAATAATTTGGCATACCCACTAAAAATTAGGTACAGTGAGGAAACACATGGTCATGAAATTTATGAGAGGTACTCAAATGCAAATGAGAGTAATGCAAATTTAACACAAAGCAGGATATTTAAAGCCATTTGACTGACTAAAGTTAGTGTCTACATTACCAAATATTGAAAGATCAATAGGATCTCTTGGTGCTGGTGGTAGTAAAAACTAATATGACCACTTTGAAACACAAATTGATATTATTCTGTAAAATTGAACACTCATATAAACTATAAGCCCAGTAATCTGAAATTTTTGTTCATAACCTGGGACAAAATGCTCACACATATTCACCAGAATGTATAAAAGAATGTTCATAGCAGCACCATCTATAAAAGGAGAAAACCTGGGGAAACACACGCACACTCACACACACATATGTGTGCAAATTCTCAGGAGAATGTAATAACACAGTAGAATAGTATATACTTGTGAAAGTGAACTACAGTTGCATGCACCAATTTGAGTGAGACTACTTAATTCAGATATTGACTGAAAAAATAAGTTTCTGAAAATTATATGTTAAGAAAATAGCTAATACTATCAAATACACTCTCTGGGATCTGGCATTTCTCCATCCTTTTGTGTCTTATGAAAGTTTCTACAGAGAATACATTTTTCATGTGTACTTGCCCAGGGAACAAAGAGCTTCCAATACTTTTAGAAGGAAGTGGCATTAAGACAACCCAGAGAAAGCAATGTCTGACTGAAGTAAGGCAAGTGGTCGTTTATGAAGGTGTCCAGGCTTGAGAATTGGGCAAAGCCAATGAAAACAAAATTTGAAAGGCCTCCAAGTCAGCCATTCCCTCCATTTTTATTCTCCCAAGAGCTGCAGTGAAACATGGCTTTAAGAGATGAACTTGGATATACTTCAGCAGTCTCTGAATCTTTTCCTGCCAGGATGAGCCAGGCCACTTCCCTATTTTGGTGCTTAACCTAATTTGGAATCCTCTTTTGCAAAATGCCTTTACCACCGGCCTGAGGTGAAAGGAACAAAGCTCAGGCCAACTGACAGAAATGTTTTCTGCAAGGCTGAGCTAACAGGGCAACCTTACATTATCTTTTGCTGAATAAGGAGATTATTTTTTCCAACAGAGAAGGCTGAGAATGTACTTTTCTTTATTCTCTCAATTGAAACTCAGGTTAAGTGGAGAGCAGCCAAAGCAGCAGATTTTTCATATTGGGGGTGATACTGATGTATTTCTATTTTGAAGAATGAAGGAATTCCTGGAAAAGCAAAGTGTTTTCTCACAGAACATCACTAGAAGACAATACAATTCCTTCAGTGGCATATCTTCTCTGGATCAAATAATTTCCATGTGCTAATATCCATGCCATTACTTGCTATTATTTAATAGTAAATAAACTCCCAAAGCTCTCCTGGGCAATTGCAAGGATCTTTAGTTTCCTATATTTAAAGCATGCATGCATGTGTGCTTAGTCATTTCAGTCATGTTTGACCCTTCGTGACCCTATGGACTGTCACCTGCCTGGCTCCTCTGTCCATGGGATTCTCCAGACAAGAATCCTGGAGTGATTTACCATGCCCTCCTCCAGGGACCTGAAGCATAACCTTCACTCTATCACTAAGTTCATCATCTCCTCCATCATCTACATCATGTTCCTCTAGGGCTCAAATACTTCCAGGGCCTCTCCACTATCTACAGGATAATATTTGAAGTTAACTTGACATTGAGTCTTCCACATGCAGGCCCTGGTTTATCTTTACAAACTAAAACCCTGCTTTTGTCATTACAAAAGTTCTATGCCTAGATCTCTGTGGCCCATCAATATTACTGATGGCTACTCCTTTGCCAACTCTACTGTTTTATCATGTAGTTCCCCCAACTGACCTGGAGAAGGAAATGGCAACCCACTCCAGTATTCTTGCCTGGAGAATTCCCCCATAGACAGAGGAGCCTGGCAGGCTACAGTCCATGGAGTCACAAAGAGTCAGACACAACTGAGCTACTATCACTCACTCACTCACTCAACTGAATATAATGTATCCTTTCATAAAATCCTATCTACCCTATGTCTTCTGAATCCTTTCTAAAATTTTTCTAGTTACTTCAGCATGTCTCACTTTTCCTCTCTCCACAGCTTTTACATCATTTTTGGCCCCAAGAGAACCCAAAACTATGCACTATGTCATAATACATCTTGACTTATTGTGTGTATCAAGTGTGTTCATTTCATTCATTAAATCAACTACTGTGACTATATTATTACCTTCTGAAGTTCAATTTCTGGGTCTTAGGCTTATTTCTCTCCTCCTACCAAACATCAGTGCAATGACCATGTTCATGCTGACATTTGAAAACGATTTTGCATTAATTTAAGCCATCAAGAAAAATAATTAAATGAAAATCATCTCCATTAGCAACACTATAAAATTCACATTGACTGCAAGAAAGATCAATTAGGGGTGCAATTTAAAAAAGAAAATCATTGATGTGCTCAGACTCTGAACAAGTAACACAGAGGATGCCTTAATATATTAAACAGTATCCTCAAAAAATCGGTGTCTACTTAGAACCTCAGAATATGACGTGATTTGTAAATCGAGTCTTTGCAGTTGTAATTAGTTAAGTTAGGATGAACTCACACTGCCTTAGGATGGGTCCTAGATCCAATGACTGGTGTCTTTGTAAGGAGAGATGAAGATATACTGAGACCCCTGCAGGGAGGGAAGCCAAGTGACAAGGGAGGCAGAACCTGGGGTGATACAGCGGTCAGACAGGGAGGCCAAAGAGCGCTGAGAGTCACCAGAAGCTAGGAAGAGGCAAGAGAGGACTTTCTGCTAGAGCTTTCAGAGGGGGCATACCCCTGCTGACATCTTGATTTCAGACTTCTAGCCCACAGAACTGTGAGAAAATAAGCTTCTATGTTTAAAGTTATCCAATTCATGGTAATTTGTATGGCAGCCCTAGCTGAGTGTTATATTAAGTGTCCTGGATGTGAGTGAGGCATATCTTTCAGAACAGAGATTTTAACATGAGCTGAAAAGCAGTTTTGTCAGAGAGAATTTTTTTTTACAGAAAGCTTTAAAAATAGAATAACTTCTCATTTTTCTGGGATGGTTTTGATGTGATCCTACTTGAAAGGAGGTGAATGAACCAAGTGACCTTTGAAGATTTTCCTCAATCCTTTGATGCTAGGATTTTATGAACTCTGCTCACTTGATAATCTGGGCCAGCTTTACTTACACACTTATGTTTCCAGAACAGTTCTCCATCTCAAAACTTCTCTTACAGGCAAACAGATTTCTTCACGGCCTCCACTCCCCTCCTTCACCACACATACACAGCCATGTGTCTGTTCATGATATATTTGTTCTCGCTAATATTTCTTAAAGGATGTCCCTATTAGGAGTCCTCTATGCTGCTTTATTCACTATTTTAGGTGACATTGCTTGATAAAGTGTTTTTCTCTCATTCTTTCAGGCAGTGGGAAATAAACTATACCAACAGAGTCAATATTGGCAGTCTTAGTTTGAGTTGCTCTAACAAATCACCATAGACTAGGTTGCTATCATAACACTTGTATGTCTTACATCTCCAGAGACTGGAAGTCTGTGATCATGATACCAGCATGGATGAGTTGTGATGAGAACCAGCTTCCTGTTGTTTAAATAGTTGACAATAGAAAGAGTGGAAACAAGACCTCATATCTCTTCTTATAAGGGAAGTAATCCCATTCATGATGGTTCCATCCTCATGACCTTATCACTGTCCAAAAATCCCATCTCATGAACCATCATATTGGGGTTAAAATTTCAACATATGGCTTTTACAAGAACGTGCACATTCAGTCCATAAAAGTGGCATTTCTTAACATTTCTGTTTTAGTCATAAATGGGTAATTACAGTGGCTTAAAGCAAAAATGTTTCCTGATCATTTAACCAACATGTCCATCTTGGGTCAATGGGAGACTCTGATCCAGATACTGCTCATTTGAAAATATAGATCAATAGAGCTCCAACATTCAGAACATTTTGGAAGTTAGAAGGAAATATGAGGATCATGAGCTAGCTCTAAAAGCTTCCACTTCAATATGAAACATACATCTTATATCATATTTCATTGACCAGAGAAAGTAACACAATTTCAAAGGGACAGGGAAATGCAGTCCTACTGTGTCTTCCTAAATGTCTTTTAGATACAACATAAATCATGACCGATATTCCAGACCACAATTCAGATTATTTGTTATTTGACTTTATATCTAACATAAGAAGTACTCAGCTATGGCAACTTCCTAGTTGTAAAGGAATTTATATTTCAGCCCACAATTCTCTCTAATAAAGGAGTCACAGATGTGGACAAGCATTTAAGCTGAACCTTTAAGAAGAGTAGGAGTCTTAGAGTGGAGACTGGAATGCAGAATGTTCTGAGTAGATTAAGCATAAAAAGTAGAGTTTCAAGGCCAAACCCATGCAAGCACATAAAATGTTTGGAGCCAGGGAGGAGGATATAGGAATTTCATGTGACTAGAACATCAGTATCAGTAATACTGAAGCAGTTAAAAGAATTCCTCCATTTCCTCAAATTCTTATGCTTGCATTTTTTCCTTTTCATTTTTTTTATTGGCAGATAATTGCTTTACAATATTGTGTTGGCCTCTGCCATCCATCAACATGAATCAGCCACAGCTGCATTTTTCCATAGAGTGCCACATCCTATCCGTAAAAGACTGGGATGCTGAGTTTGCACCTAGAATCCTTCTATTAAATCCACTTCTACTTGAAACTGTGTAAAAACTTTTCACCCCAGAGGACATAGACGAAGATGAAACAAGTGAGGCATGTATGGTGCAAAATTTAAAGGGATACCCCGACTCAAAAGCTGACCTTGTAACTGTGCAAACAAGAGAATACCCTTAAAGGGAAGCATCCAGACCAGGGTGCAAATTAAAATTTAAAAAAAAAAAAAAAAGTTTGAAATATTTAAAGCATAAATAGAGACTCATTATTTCTGAGTTTCCTTTTTATGTAGACAAAAGAAATCTATATAGGGGACTCCTTCTAGCCATGGATCCATTTCTTCTGTGCTAGTTTTTCTCCATTTGCATCCACTCCCACCCCTCAAAACACATTGAGGGGGTGTGTTGTCCCCTCTATACTTGTCTGCCCTAGCATGTGCTCCTATAGTGTATCCCGTCTTCCATATTTCCATTGGCCAGTCCCTGAAGACCTTTGACCCCAACAAAGGACGGCAGTTTCTGTGTGTGATTGTTGCAATTCTCAACAATGGAGCCTCATTATCTTCTTTTTGTTCCCCTAGCCCTCCCCATGATGCTTCCCTGGTGGTTCAGTGGTAAAGAATCCACCTGTCAATGCAGGAGATGAGGGTTTGCTCTTTGGGTCAAGAAGATCCCCTGGAGAAGGAAATGGCAACCCACTCCAGTATTCTTGCCTGGAAAATCTCATGGACAAAGGAAATTGGAGGCTGCAGTCCATGTGGTCACAGAGTCAGACACAATTTAGCAACTAAAACAACAGATTTTCTCATAACTCTGTAAAAATTCCCTTCATTAATTACATTTAAAGCTGTAAATTCTGTTTCCTCATAAGACTCTGACTAACGCTGTCTATCTGATTGGAAGCTTTCCTCATAACACAGAATTGATGAATTTGTCTATTTTCCATAGGTGAAAGGTAAGGAAAAGGACAGGTTCCTGCTGTACTTCTCCAACTTGATTCATGCTGATTTGCCTGAGGCAAGTTTCCAGGTAGATCATATTTGTATCATCAATTATTACAATATTGTCCTGATCTCAGTGATCCAAAAAGGCCCATCTTTCATCTTATCCTTTAAAAAACCATACAAACCCAAGATTTAAAATAAGAAGAAAATGAAGAAGCTTATGCTTTTCTCAGTATCACCCAAAGTATCTCATAAGAGAGAGAATGGCTGTTTCCACGGTGATGAGACGCACCAAAAAGTTTATAAAGGAAACAAATTCCCCTTGGGCAGTAATCAGTGGTCAGACAGTATCTGACAAGCACAGCAGAAATTTAGCTATCGCTCTAGGGCTGTTCTTAGTTCTGGTCAATTCCTTTGCTAACTGGGATATGAAAGGAACCCAAGTGAAAATAGTCCAGAGGAAAAAAACAAGCAAGATAATGTATAACAAACTCATTATATCTGCAATGTTTAAGGCTTTTCCCCAGAAGATTTTCTTCTTTTTGCCCTAGAGCACTTGAAACTTGTGAAGATTCATTTAATGTAAAGGCAAAATAACATAAGTCAAAATAATATTTTGCATAACGCTTATTTTAAGTTTAAAGTGTTGCTACAATGAAACTGAAACTATAGTGAACAAAACAGCAAAGTAAACTGCAGATGTCCCATAAAAATATATAGGCAGCAGCCAACTGATGCAAGCAAATAAGCTTTATGGTACGAAACGATGGACTTGCGTTAGCACCTAAATTCTATGACTCGTTCTGGCGTTCTCACGCAGTAGTAGCATCTCTTCCTAGACTTTTTTCTCAATAAGAAACTGCAGTCCTACTTCCTGACTAATTAGAATGGTTTATAATTAGAGTCTGGCCTGTAGGAAAGGATTAATCTCTCTAAGAGGTGCGGGAGATTCAGCAGCTTCTGTTACTGAGGGTTTTCATGCCAACTTTCATTATTTATTTATTTTTATTGTGAGTTTCACTTAATAAGGCGGTTTCATTCCACAGATTTCCTTTTGATATCAGGATTAAAGTAAATTTTTTAAATTCTCTCTCCTCTACATAGAAAGCTTTAGGTTTGGAATAGCCATCGAATGCTGCAAGATTAAGAATCTGCTGGTTTTCACATCATCCAAAAGCAAGTAATTCTGATTGCTCCTCCCTTCACCCCAAAACCCTCACCTCCTGCTTCTGATCTCAGCCTATTCTTCAAGTGCAATGACGGTGCAAGAGATTCAGGTAGATGATGGGTTGCTGCTGCTTAGTCACTCCATTTGTGTCTGTCTCTGTGCTAACCTATGGACTGTGACCCATGACGCTCCTTTGTCCATGGGATTCCCCTGGCAAGAATACTGGAGTGGGTTGCTATGTCCACTCCAGAGGATCTTCCCAACCCAGGGATCGAACGTGGGCCTCCTGAATTGCAGGTAGATTCTTTACCACTGAGCCAACAGGGAAGCCCTAGATAGATGCTATGAGGTATGAAAAGAGCCAGGTAGAGCCTTTCTAAAAGTTTACAGGTCACCGAATACTGTGTTATCAGGTTAAAGTGGACAAATCGTGAACGATTAAGTGATATATGAAAATTCTACATGCAGTATGAAATAAATTTTCAGAAGAAATTTTTCCAATCTTGCATCAGCCATCAACTAGAGCTATGATTTGGAGAAGTCATCTTCCTCATTAACATAAAAAATAATACCATCCCAGTGATTTCTTTCTGGTCTAAAAGTTTGTGGTTCTTTGATTATTTTACACCAGGTATCTTGGAAATGACATGGACTCTGGAATTCTTTCTGGGCAATGTGGCCTCACACTCCATAAAGAGGTTGAAGTTAGTTTTTTATCATAGAAAGCACATTTTAGCACATCTCCTCTCTGTCTCCTTCTGGAGTTGATAAAGTACACAAACACAATTCTTTGTGAGACCTTTTCTTCATTTTTTATTTTAAAAGTAGGAAAGTGGCAATTTTAGGTACATTGTGTATTACTGAAATTGTATAAGATAGAAACAAAAGGTATAGAGGCTGTGTTTTTTCATATCCCAATTCCTCTGGACTCAATACCGTCCCCCAGGATGGCAGGGAGAGAGTATAAGCTTTCATACCCACCTCTCATGCCCAACCTACAGCAGCAGAAATCATACCTCATGACAGAGAGCTTCAGTCTGCTGCTGTGATGAGATGTTAACTCAGAACTGAGTAAGATGGTTATGTGTAAGGGCTTCCCAGGTGGCCCAGTGGATAAAGAATCCCCGTGCAGTGCAGAGACATAGAAGATGTGGGTTCGATCCATGATAACCCACTCCAGTATTCTTGCATGCAGGATCCCATGGACAGAGGAGCCTGGTGGACTTCAGTCTGTACGGGTCACAAAGAATTTGAAACAACTGAAGTGCCTCACAAACGCACCGAGATGTGGAATGAGGATAGCAGACGATGGGCAGTCAGATTTCAAAACAATGAACTCCTAAATCCTGACAATTTTTATTAATGTCCTTTACCTCCTTCTACTGTGTATTCTTATGTATTTTATTCATGCTTAAATTTTCAGTATAAATTCTTCCTTTTCAAAGTCATTTAGGGAGTTCACTGGGACATCATACTCCTGGCTCTAAAACAGGCAGTCATGGTCTTCCCCCATGTGTAAAGTGGCTAAAAAGCATACACTCTTCAATAAAACCTCCTGGCCTCACACCCTAGCAAGCCTGTTGACTAGCTGTGTGACCTTAGATCAACTGTTGCTGTTCAGTAGCTCAGTCATGTCCAATTCTTTGAGACCACGTGGACTGCAGCACGCCAGGCTTCCCTCTCCTTCACCAATTCCTGGAACTTGCTCAGTCTCATGTTCATTGAGTCCGTGATGCTGACAGACTATGTTTCAGTTTTTCCATTTGTAAAGTGGGACAATAATACACCTGCCTCATAAGATTGTGGTGAAAATTTATGCATCATTGGTACTTATAACCCACACCAAATAGCACTGGGAACTTAATAAGCATTAAACATTCAGTGATGTCAGCTATTTTCATCTGACATTAATATTCCAAGGTATAGGTCACTTTACATAGTTTGACTATAAGCTCCTTGAAATTCATTTTTATTTCCATCTTCCTGGCACTGGTAGAGCATCTTGCAGATCAGATACTGAACAAGTATTATCCAACCAGTGCTTAGCAGGGGTGATTCATACCAACAAGATTTAAGACATGGTCAAAGGAAGTAACTTTTATAAATTTTTTGAAAAAGAAGTAATACATTTGTGGAGGTGACAGGACAAAGGAACTTAGGTTTGGGTGTCTTGTGAGAAATTGAAGCAAATTTGGGGCTTGGGTAATAAATTAGTAATGCAACATGATTTCTTTATACAGGTTTTTCATTTCTGAATTCTGAATAATAATGCTGTTGTTCTACCTCCTAGTGCAGGGAGTGTACCCTTCATGTGGGAGATTTATTTCCTGTGTTTAGGGAGACAGTGGGGAGAGTTAAAATGTCCCTCTTGTATTAGCTATTTCTTAAGCATCTTTAATTCAAAGTAATCAACATCACATTGAGGTATATATTGGGGCAGCATGTCCTGAGATCCAATGATATAATGAATGGGGCTAGAATCAGACAGTTTAGAAGAGTATGATATAGAAAATGTATACCTTTCTATTATAGAACAAGCTTTTTTTTTTTTTTTTTACAATCTCATCTTTTGTTTAAAAAATAATCTCAGATAATTCTCTTGATTACAAAATAAGACTGGTCTCTTTAGATTTGGCCTGGCTTTTGACTTAGGTACATAAAAAGTATTACTTTAACACTTAGACTTGTTTACATTTGCTCTGCTAGAAGTTTTCATGAAGGATCTCAGATTGGATTTATTTATTGAAGCATAACTGCTTTACAGTGTTGTATTAGTTGTTTCAGGTGTTTAGCAAAGTGATTCAGTTGTATATATGTGTGTGTGTGTGTGTGTGTGTGTGTGTGTGTGTGTGTATAATTTTTTCAGATTCTTTTCCATTATAGATTATTGTAAGATATCAAATATAATTCCCTGAGCTATACAGTAGGTTCTTGTTGTTATCTGTTTTATATATAGCAATGTATATCTATTAACCCTAAACTCCTAACTTACCCCTCCCCGCCTTTCCCTTTGGTAACTGTAATTTTGTTTTCTATGTCTATGAGTCACAGTGCATTTGTAAAGTGATCCCCAGACATTTTGGCATCAGAGACTGGGTTTGTGGAAGACAATTTTCCCAGATTGAGGTGGGGGGAATAATTTCAGATGATTCAAGCTTATAGCATTTATTGTGCATTTTATTTCTATTATTATATCAGCTCCACCTCAGACCATCAGGCATTAGATCACAGAGGATGGGGACCCCCAATCTGGTGCACCTATAAATTGGATAAATGCAACATTTTGCAAGTTTCCATTATATTCTAGGCTTCCTTGGCCTGCCCAAAAGTGATCTCCCATACTCCATTTTAAGGCTGAGAACTCAAAAAAGCAATACCAAGCCACTTTTCCCAAGAGAGATTCATAAACATTGATCCTATAATCAAACATAATTACTTAAAAGTGGTCAGTCAGAGCTGATTAAATGAGCAACATTCTCAAATATAACATTCTAGGCAAAGACTTGGCCATATAACCAACATTTCTAATTATGTCATGGAAAAGGATGGTAAAGTCTTTATTGAATCTATGCAAATAATTGTACTCTATGAGTAATCAGTAAGCAAATCCAAAGTCCATAGAAACCAGGTATGGAGACAAAGAATAAAAAAATATTGTTGTCTAATATCCTAAGGCAAAGTAGCCCCAGAACTCTAACAAATAGAAACATGTCTGAAAGAGTTAGAGCATTAACCACCTCTAGGTACATCCCATACAGGGTATAGTTTCCTTGTGTTAAAACAATATACCCTTAAAAATTTAATTTAGGGAAAAAGAGACATCTCTTTAGATTTGACAACTCTCATAAAAATTAATATTGACATATCAGATAAATCTAATTATTTCTGACACTTGTCTTTATAAGCTTTAACAAATCTTTGTGATTTTTAGGAGACCTCAGGGAATTTTTTGGTGCAAAAAATATCATGACAGTTTTACTTTATTTCAACTTACATTAGCATTCAATTTGGGGGATGTGAAAAAATAGAGTTGTCATGAGATTTGAACATTTAAGATAGAAATAATATTTGTTTACTCATTTGAAATTGATAAAAAAAATTTAAAAATAAACATAAAAATTTACACAGTTGGAAAGAACTTAAGCTCTTTCAGTAGTAAGAGGCTTCTGTTGTTGTTTTTGTTGTTGTTTTAAACAATTAAGGTCCAAACAAATTGAATGCAAAGCACAAAATATTATTCTGATAAACTACAAAATCTGCACACAGATTGAAATAACACAGGCCAAGGCAAGAGGCAGCAATCAAAGAACACAATCCCATCAAATCTGAACATACTTTGCTAAGATTTTATCATATGTCATAGCTTTTTCACACTCATTATTTGCATACACTATTATCCAAAGCAAATAAAATTCCCTTTCTATGAACCTTCTATAAATTACTATATACATTCAGATTTTTGTCCATCTTCCTCCTACTTCTTATTGTGGAACAATCACATTACTCTAGAACAAAACTATTGTCACTTTAAAAAACACATCTTGTGACTTTACATACAACATTGTCTGTTTCTGTCATTATTAATCCTAGTCCACCCTCAGTTACTTACAGTAACTAGAACTTTTAACTAAAGTAACTTCTATTTCACTGAAAAAAAAAAAAATGGAGGTAGATAATTGTAAACTATCACACAGCAACAATTTACAGTAGAGTAGCAGAGACCAGGCTGTGCCACCCGCCCCTCCTCCCCCCCCACACACAGAGAACATAGCTTCCTGAAGCCACATGCATCCCTCAGAAAGCAACTATTCAAAGTGGCAACAATATACACAGCCGTCAACAAGCCAAAGATCTGTTGAGCATCTAGGTAACATAAAAATAAACAAAAGCACATAAACTTAAACTCATGTTTAGTAATCAATGTTTCAGTGTTCTATCTTACCCAGAAATGATCCACATATCTAGTGAATGTGCACCAATTAACTTGATCTAGTATCAGTCCAAGGATTTAAGTCACCCAAAGATCTTGGAAATTTTCTTCAAGCTGACAACTACGAAGCACAATTACTGTTGAAATAAAATTAATTTGAATAGGGATTCAAAACTCAGATTTACATTTTTCATAATGTTGAACATTAAGTAGATGTAATGCTAGCTTATTTGATGAGTAAATTGTATTTCTTCAAGTAAAAGCGTACACACAAAAAAGAAAAATGTACACTTGCATTATGTTTAACACAGATAAATCAAGAGAACATAGAGCTGTTTTCATTTAAACAAAAATATTTAAGTAGTCTCATTTTCCAGACTTATCTAAATTATATTCTCTTGAATTCTTAAAATATTTTTAAACTGTTGTTTCTGTAAAAATACATTTTTCCCATTAAAGTACAATTTCCCTATTTTCTGGAAATGTTAGGAATATTTAATTTATATAAGTGCTTATTTATCTCTATAAGCCAACCAGAACAACTTCCTTTAAAAGACTTTATAGTCTAATTTATCAACATCATCTAGAAGTAGCAAAACATTACAAATGTATACAATCAGAGGTAAGGACCCATCTGAATAAAACTGTAGATAACAAAGCACATAGACAAATATAAAGAGCTTCAATTCTAAAATCATCTAAGGATCAAGAATAAATAAAGAACCATAAAATCTTACTGGTCTACCATAAAACTGACCTCCTTCCCAGCAAGGAAGAAAAAAAGTATAGTTGACTGTATCTGAAAATAGACAAACAGAAAAGATTTACAAATGAGATTTCCTATCATCTCTCATCTAATATGGACTAGAAATTGCCAAATGGTCAGACCATGATATCCAACTCCAAATTACAAAGATTTGTAAACTGGAATCTTTATTATCTCTTATCCAACAGATAATACATTTCTGAAAATAACTAAACTTTGTACAGAGATCATCAAACAATCAGACTATAAAACAAACAACAACAAAAATTCCCAAACATAGCTGCCAGTAATGGGAAATAACTTATTTTCCACAAAAGGAAAAAAAAAAAAAAAAGAAAATTAAAACCACTAATTTAATGAATAATATTAACATTAGAGAAAGAGAAAGTTACCATTAAAGTTCTATTACCTCTTTGGAGTCAACCTGAGAGCTAAGAAAAAATTTATCTGGATATAAACTACCCCCAAGTTGCCCTCTTCTGTTGAACAAGATTACCTGGTCATGGTAGGTGAATCCATTGGGCACCTCAGTGGAAGATCTTTGAAACTGTAAAAGTTTTCTGAGGAAGATAAAATCATGACTCTTTCAGATATAAAAAGTAAACAATATTAAAGATTTGGTATTTCTCCTATGAGAGAATCAGGTAGATATTATTACTGTTCAAAGGAAAAAAAAAATCTCTCACACATTTCTAAGGAATAGCAAACAGGATTTTTTTTTTTCCCCCACAATGGGGAAGCAAGTCAATGAAACTGTACAGGAAAAGCTGTTGTTGTTCAACTGTTGCAAGTTGGGTCTGACTCTTTGCTACCCCATGGACTGCAGCAGGCCGGGCTCCTCTATCCACCACTAGCTCCCAGAGTTTACTCAAATTCATGTCCATTGAGTTGGCGATGCCATCCAACCATCTTATCCTCAGCTAGCCCCTTCTCCTTTTGCCTTCAATCGTCCCCAGCATCAGAGTCTTTTCCAACAAGCTGGCTCTTCACATCAAGGGGCCAAAGTATTGGTGCTTCAGCTTCAGCATCAGTCTTCCAAGAAGTATTTAGGGTTGATTTCCTTTAAGATTGACTGGTTTGATCTCCTTCAAGTCCAGGGCGCTCTTTAAAGTCTTCTCCAACAACACAATTTGAAAGTATCAGTTCTTCAGTGTTCAGCCTTCTCTATGGTCCAACTCACATATCCATACATGACTACTGGAAAAACCATAGCTTTGACTAGACGGACCTTTGTCTGCAAAATAATGTCTCTGCTTTTTAATATGCTGTCTAGGCTGGTCAAAGCTTTCTTTCCAAAAAGGAAGCTTCTTTTAATTTCATACTACTGGAAAAAAAAAAAAAGAGAGTTTGCTTATTTAGCAGTTATCTACATTTACAAAAAGATATAAAATATTAATAATAAACAGAGCTAGCATCTGAGAGATAAGAGGGGCATGCTGTAACTAACCATAAGTTCGCACTGAAGTATAAGCTTACATGTATTATTGTATTAGATCCTCAGCTACTCAGTGAGGTCTGAGGAACAGTCACTGTTATTTCCATTTTCTAGGTGGTAGAATACAGTAAAGGGTTACTCTTGTGGCTCAGCTGGTAAAGAGCCCAGGTGCAATAAAGGAGACCTGGGTTTGATCCATGGATTGGGAAGATCCCCTGGAGAAGGAAAAGGCTACCCACTCCAGCATTCTGGCCTGGAAAATTCCATGGACTGTATAGTCCATGGGGGTCTCAAAGAGTCAGACTTGACTGAGCAACTTTCACTCACTCACTCAGAATAGAGTAAATAAGGCAAGAGTTCATAAGTATTAGAAAAGCAATTTATAGTCAGGTTTCAAACACAATGCTTTTTGTTCATCTGAGCTAGACATATGTCTGTACTAAGCACTTTGGAGGACTTAAGAGAAGTGAAAACTCCCAACTGATGAACTACTTTGCAAGTGTAAATAATCCACGTCATACAAATGTGCAAGAGGTGATACAAATAAGTGTCAATTAGTGTTAAAGGGCTCAGAGAATGATATGATCACTTAAAATCTAAATGCACCTTTTTGTCTAAATATTATAATTCAATATAATGCATTGAATTTATTTAATGCATTTACTTTCATAACAGAAATAGAAAACCAGCACAATGTGTTTATGTGTATATATATATATATATATATATATATATGTGTGTGTGTGTGTGTGTATATATATATATATATATAAACTTATTTTCAACATCCAGCCTAATTTTTGTTTCTGGCCCTAACATTTATCTAGTCAAATAAGAGGCGTACTAGACTGCAACTCCCCCTAGAAATATGGCTTCATATTTAGTTATTTCCATGATCAGCAGCAACTTCCTGTGTCTGACTCAAGCATCTTCAGTTTGCCTTAAGTCAGTTCCTTCTATACTAGGTCACACAGTAATAGTGGACGGTTGACTGAGAGGTCATTGAAATTGGCATCAACCAGGAAGCAGTCCTCGAAGAGGAAGAAATTGTAATCTGGAGAAAGACATTAAAACAGATTGTGCTGTATGGTAAGGTCAACTTAAATTGTTGATAAGCTAACCCTGTCTCTAGTTGTCCTTCTGTAAAAATGAAATCTGTTTCTTTGTTGTATAAGGAAGACTGTTTTCCATGCTTCTTTTAGATTTTTGTTTTCAGGTGTTCAGAGGTTATCATCACAAAGATGGAAAATAAAGGAAGTAAACTGAGAGAGAACTATAAAACACATTTAAAGAAGCCTCAAATTAGAAAAGGCTTAAACTTGTGGTGAGAGTGAGTGAGAAAATGACCCAGCAAAAATTAAGATGGACATGTCCAAGATCAAGTTAGGTTTTATACATTGGGAATGGTACTTGGTTCCTCTCTTTACATTTCTCACCTCTAATTCTTTTGTCTTCCTTTCACTGTCTGCAGATTTTCTCTTATGGACTCAATATGGCCATCTTTACATACTGGGGCTACATGCTTTCTTGTTTTTAGTTCAGAAAAAAAAAAAAATTGCGAAGTTCACTTCACAGTTGAAGAGATCAATTGTTAGATCATGGGTACTCCTCTGCATCATTCATCATCATCATGGTCATCATGATGGGATATCTTGATGTATTAAGTTAATTATGGTCAACTCTAGATTTGGCAGTTGGGTAAATCTCATCCAAACTTCCCGTATAAAAGTGGAATGAGGACATCTTTCTATAAAAACTATTAGTCTTCATGAAACTATTGCCCCTCATGGTTCACTGCCTTGTTGTGGTGAAAGGGCTATGAGTCATGTCGTGAAGGGCCACCCAAGATAGACAGGTCATAGTACAAAGTTCTGACATAATGTGGCCCATTGGAGGAGGAAATGGCAAGCCACTCCAGTATTCGTGGTGTCAGAAACACATTAACAGTATAAAAAGGCAAAAATATATGACACTGAAAGATGAGCCCTGCTGATTGGAAGTTGTCCAATATGCTACTGCAGAAGAGTGGAGGGCAATTACTAACAGCCCCAAGAATGAAGCAGCTGGGCCAGAGCAGAAACAACATTCAGTTGTGGGTGTGTCTAGTGGTGAAATTTAAATCAGATGGTGTAAAGCAATTGCATAGGAACCTGGAATGTTAGGCCCATGAATCAAGGTAAATTAGACCTGGTCAAGGGATTCCCTGGTGGCTCAAAGGGTTAAGAGTCTGCCTATAGTGCAGGAGACCTGAGTTCAATCCCTGAGCTGGGAAGATCCCATGGAGAAGAAAGTGGCAAACCACTCCAGTATTCTTGCCTGGAAAAATCCCATGGATGGAAGAGCCTGGTGAGCTACAGTAGTCGTGCCTGGAAAATCCTGTGGATGGAGGAAGAGCCTGGCGGGCTACAGTCCACAGGGTTCAAATAGTCTGACATGGCACTCCTGAGTGACTTCACTTTCAAGTAGAAGATGGCTTTAGAAATCAATGAACTAAAATGGAAAAGAATGAGAGAATTTAAATGAGACTACCATTATATCAACTTCTGTGGGCAAGAATTCCTTAGAAGAAATAGAGTATTGGAGTTTATCTTTCTGTAAATCCATGGCTGATTCATGTCAATGTATGGCAAAAACCACTACAATATTGTAAAGTAATTCGCCTCCAACTAATAAAAATAAATTAAAAAAAAAAAAAGAAATACAGTAGCCCTCATAATCAACAAAAGACTCAGAAATGTGGTACTTGAGTGCAGTCTCATGAACAACAGAATGATCTCAGTTTGTATCCACGGCAAACCATTCAACATCACAGTAATTCAATTCTATGTCCCAACCATTGATGCTGAAGAAGGTGAAGCTGATGAGTACTGTGAAGACATACTAGAACTAACACCAGAAAAAGATGTCCTTTTCATCATAGGAGACTGGGATGCAAAAGTAGGGAAGTAAAGAGATACCTGGAGTAACAGGCAAACTTGGCCTTGGGGTACAAAATGAAGCAGGGCAAAGGCTAACAGAGTTTTGCCAAGAGAACACACCGATGATAGCAAACTCCATTTTGCAACAACACAAGAGACGACTTTACACATGGACATCACCAAATGGTCAATACTGATATCAGATTGATTACACTCTTTGCAGCTGAAGATGGAGAAGCTCTACACAGTCAGCAAAATAAGACCTGGAGGCAACTGTGGCTCAGATCATCAGATCCTTATAGCAAAATTTGGGCTTAAACAAAAGAAAGTGGGGGAAAGCACCAGGCCACCCAGGTATGACATAAGTCAAATCCCTTATAATTATACGGTGGAAGTGATGAATAAATTCAAGGGAGTAGATCTGGTACATAGAGTACTGGAAGAACAATGGACAGAGGTTTATAACATTATACAGAAAGCAGTGACCAAAACCATCACAAAGAAGAAAGGAATGCAAGAAGGCAAAGTGGTTGGCTGAGGAAGTTTTACAAATAGCTGAGGAAAGAAGACAAGCAAAAAGTAAGGCAGAAAGGGAATGATATGCCCAAGTGAATGCAGAGTTCCAGAGAATAGCAAGGAGACATAAGGCCTTCTTCAGAAAACAATGCAAAGAAATAGAGGAAAAGAGTAGAATGGAAAAGCCTAGTGATCTCTGCAAGAAGACTGGAGATATCAAAAGGACATTTCATGCAAGGATGGGCATAATAAAGGACAGAAACTATTAGGACCTAGCAGAGACACAAGACGTAAAGAAGAGGTGGCAAGAATACAGAGTTCAGTTCAGTCCAGTCATTCAGCCATGTCCACTAGTTGCAATCCCAAGGACTGCAACATGCCAGGCCTCCCTGTCCATCACCAACTCCTGGAGTTTGCGCAAACCCATGTCCACTGAATCGCTGATGCCATCCAACCATCTCATCCTATGTCATCCCCTTCTCCTCCTGCCTTCAATCTTTCCCAGCATCAGCGTCTTTTCAAATGAGTCAGTGTTTCACATCAGGTGGCCAAAGTATTGGAGTTTCAGCTTCAGCATCAGTCCTTTTAATGAATATTCAGGACTGATTTCCTTTAGGATGGACTGGTTGGATCTCCTTGCAGCCCAAGGCACTCTCAAAGCCTTCTCCAACATCACAGTTCAAAAGCATCAATTCTTCAGTGCTCAGCTTTCTTGATAATCCAACTCTCACATCCATACTTAACTACTGGAAAAACCATAGGCTTGACTGGATCGACCTTTGTTGGCCAAGTAATGTCTTTGCTCTTTAATATGCTGTCAAGTTTGGTCATAACTTTTCTTCCACGGAGTAAGCGTCTTTTAATTTCATGGTCGCAGTCACCATCTGCAGTGATTTTGGAGCCCCCAAAAATAAAGTCTGTCACTGTTTCCCGATCTATTTCCCCTGAAGTGATGGGACCAGATGACATGATCTTAGTTTTCTGAATGTTGAGTTTTAAGCAAACTTTTTCACTCTCCTCTTTCACTTTCATCAAAATGCTCTTCAGTTATTCGCTTTCTGCCATAAGGATGGTGTCATCTGCATATCGGAGGTTATTGATATTTGCCTCGACAATCTTGATTCCAGCTTGTGCTTCATCCAGCCCAACGTTTTCAAGAATACACAGAATTGTACAAAAAAGGATCTTAATGAGCCCAATAACCACGATAGTGTGGTCATTCAAGTAGAACAAGGTGTCCTGGAGTGTGAAGTCAAGAGGGCCTTCAAGGGAATTCCAGAAAAAAAACATCTACTTCTGCTTCATTGACTTTCTAAAGTCTTTGAGTGTGTGGATCACAACAAACTGGATTTTTTTTTTTTTTTTTTAAGAAATAGGAATATCAGACCATCTTACCTGTCTCCTGAGAAACTTGTATGAAGGCCAAGAAGCAACAGAGAACATTGCATGGAACCACTGATTCAAAATTGGGAACAAAGTATGACAAGGCTGTATATTGTCACCCTGTTTATTTAACTTATGTGTAGAGTACATCAAGTGAAATGCTTGGCTGAATGAGTTACAAGCTGGAATCAAAATTGTCAGGATAAATGTCAATAACCTCAGAAATGCAGATGACACCACCCTAATGGCAAAAAGTAAAGGGTCTCTTGATGAGGGTGAAAGAAAAGAATGAAAAAGCTGGCTTAAAATTCAATATTAAGAAAACTAAGATCATGACATCCAGTTCCATCACTTCTTGGCAAATAGAAGGGGAACAATTGGAAGCAGTGACAGATTTTTCTCTTCTTGAGCTCTAAAATCACTGTGGATTATGACTGCAACCATGAAATTAGAAGACACTTGCTTCTTGGAAGAAAAGCTGTGACAAACCTAGTGTGTGTGGAGGCTCCTGTGTCCATGGGGATTCTCCAGGCAAGAACAGTGGAGTGGGTTGCAATCCCCTCCTCCAGGGAAGCTTCCTGTGTATTAAAAGGCAAATCCATCATTTTGGTGAGAAAGGTTCAAATAGTCAAAGCTATGGTCTTTCCAGTAATCAAGTATGGATATTTAGAGTTGGAACATACAGAAGGCTGAGCATGGAAGAATTGATGCTTTCAAACTGTGGTGCTGGAGAAGACTCCTGAGAATCCCTCGGACTAAAAGAAGATCAAACTAGTTAGTCTTAAAGGAAATCAACCCTGAATATTCATTGGAAGACTGATGCTGAAGCTGAAGCACCAATACTTTGGGCACCTGATAGAAAGAGCCAAATCATTGGAAAATACTTTGATGCTGTGAAAGATTGAAGGCAAAATGAGAAGGGGGTGGCAGAGGGTGAGACGGTTAGACAGCATCACCAACAAAATAGGCATGGATTTGAGCAGTCTCTGGGAGCTAACTAAGATCAGAGTAGCCTGTCGCGCTGTAGTTCATGGGGCTGCAAAGAGTCGGACAGCGACTGAACAACAACAAATTAGTCTTATTTTCTGAGTGGAGAAACATTGGGTATAAGTCAGAAAAGAACCATCTACACCCTGTAAGTTGTTTTTAGAGTCCTACGGCAGAGGCAGAATATTCTTCTCAGTTACAGAAGCCATGAACATTAGTCTTGTTGCTAAAGTTCAGGACACTATATCAAATCAGTCAATCTCTCTGTTTCCCCCTTTGTCAAATGAAAGTAAAGTTTACCTCATATAGGGGGAAATAAATAATTTGAATTTTTTATAAAGTGTCTATTTCTATGCAAGTTATTTATTCTGAGATTGCTCTCTTTGTTTGTCTCTCTTTTCTCAGTTTTAAGAAAGAAGATTATGGCTGTATTATTATTGACAGATTTAACAAATGAAAATAAAATTAAATATTTTGCTCTACTTGTAATCATGACTCTTAAAATATGTCAGAGAAGATCTGAGTGACCTGAAATGACCTTGTTACTAGAGATAGAGAATCTCCACACTTTCTGGCTCTTCTACCATTAAAATGCAGACTTTTCTTTTGAATGGATCTGACATTTAGCAGGAGTCCAGTGTGAGTTCATGCTTTGACCATTTTGATTATTTACTAAGATAACATTTATTTTGTTCTTATAATCTTCTATGAATCTTTTAACTAGAGAACATTGAGTTAAGAGACATTGTCTTCAGTTGCCTCTAAATAGGCAATTAGTTGCATTTATAAGTTGTCATACTGCATGCTCTCATTTTGTTTATGCATTCTTATCTCTGATTGTCCTGATAATATTTCAAAATCAGTCATATAAATCACCAAGTGAGTCTGATTCCTCAGACGGACCACTAGCTTCCCTGACAGTTTTGCAGTGATGGCACTTGGGGGCCGGAAGAGTGATTCTGCCCTTTGCAAAGCTACTTTCTTTGCTGTGAAAGAGGAATGAGCTGCAGTGCATCATTTGGAAACTACACTGAGAGTGTCTTATTTACAAGCAATGCACCTGCTTAAGCTGGTGAGGGTGACTCACACTGTTAAAAAGAGAACATGGTGTAACATACTGATGCTGCATCAGTTAAAATGTTAGTTAGATATTAGAAATAGCTCTGATAGGTCAGAAAAGCTAAGCTCTGATAGGTCAGAAAAAGTGTTGCCAAGGCAAGCAGTGCAGAGTCTAGAGAAACCTCTCTCTTTGCAGCTGCCTGATTCTTTGATCTGGTTTGCCAAGACATTCTGGCCCTGAGAAGGTGACTCAGTCTTGAAGAGTCTGGGGACTACCAACTCACAAATTATACTTCTAGACCAAGTGGTCAGGGTGCTAATATATCAGCTGCAATTATAAACTTTGAAATACTAGCTGATATGTGCAGGAAGTTTTCTATCATTAAAACCCTAGACTACATATATATATATATACAGAGAGAGAGAGAGATAGTATTTGTATATTTATATATATATATATATATATATATATACATAGTATACATATGCATTCCACAGTTTTTCTCAGAAAAAAAAAAATATATATATATATATATATAGAGAGAGAGAGAGAGAGAGTATATATTTATGAGCTTTTCTCTTCCTTCAAACATTGTTTAGTAATGGAGCCAGAACTATGGAAGGCTATCTATATATACATAATTACAATTAGTCATTGGAACAGAGAAATATGAAACTGGACAGAATTTTTAAAATCATCTACTTAAAGTCCTTTTTCTTTAAGCTAAGGAAATTTAGGAATAAAGACAAAGCTTATTTTCCAGAAACACATAAATTTAGACAAAGGTTTTAATCTAGTTCACTAAGTAATGTCCAAATTTGATTATTTTAAAAGGGAAGTATTTTAATATTTTGACCTATAAATGAAAATACTAGGAAAAAATATACATCATTTATTATCTATATATATATATATATGTGTGTGTGTACATATATAATATAATGTATATATATGATTTCAAGTGTATTTTAAAAATCAGCCAGGAAAGGAAAAAATATAGCATGCAGCATGCAATACACTTTTTAAACTTACCTAACATATTTTTTTGATGATGGAGAGTGGGAGAACTGTCATTTCCTATCCATATATAGATAAAATCTTAATAAAAGTTATCAGTGGCTTTAGTATGCTTCCAAGTCACCTTGAGAGCTTGTTAAAACAGTAGCTGGAACAAACATGTAGAGTTCTGGATTTCTGGTATTTCTAGAGTGGGACCCAAGAATTTTCATTTCTAATAGGTATCCAGGTGATACTGATGCCACTACTTTGGATATCACACTTCGAGCGTCACTGATATTTCTCCTGAAACATGTAAAATTCTTACCTCAGAGTGAGGAAATTTGGATTATTGTTCAGACCTAGACAATATTCAAGGATATGATTTTTAAACCGAATCTGGCCTTTGTACCCTGACACCAAAATAGTTATTTTAATTCTCAGAGACAGAGTTCTGGATGAAGTAAAGAAGGATAGCTGTATTGCTTTGTCAGGAAAGGGGTACACAACAGATCAATGCCCTCAAAACTGTGTGCCCTGAACTGTTGGGAATTTTATATTAACAGCAATGGTCCAAGAGTGTGTGATCAGCTTGTGGACATTCTGCTATTTGGTTGGTGGTGAGGTAAGAGGAAATTAGCATCGACCTTCTAGTTCCAACCTGTCTGGGGTCTATGTCCTTGTGAGCAGCATACAACTTCTCCCACTTGGTTTTAGTATCTGTAAAATATCTCAAAGATAATGTTGCATACCAGTTGAGTGGGAACAAGCACCCTGCCCCAAGACTACACTATGGTTTCTTTTGACTGTTTACATCCTTTCCTTTCCCTAATTAGCAATTCTTTGATCCTGATCTTTGGAACCTAGGGAAGGTCAAAGAAACTTAATGAAGCCTATTTCCTGTAATTAAGAAATGGGCAACACAAAAAGACTTTTGTGCCCAGGAGCCCCACAGGATCTTGCTTGTATCAATTTCAAGAAAATTAATTAGATTTTTTTCACCAATAATTTTTCCACTATGAGGGGAAAAAACAAGCTGACACAGTCTAATGTACTGGAGTTGTGCTTTTTTCCTGTATCTAGGGTGTTGAAATATTTCAGACTTATTCTACGACTAGTCTTAAACTCTTCATCAAAAATCAACTCATGCATTTTCATCAATTCATGTGCTTGAAATCTCACCTGACCCAAGGAGATTGTTGCTGTGGACTCAAATTATTTTGATGTGGCTGCTGGTGTGCAAAAACTATGGGCAGTCACATCCATTCACAGAGCTTCCTGGGTGGCAGTGTGGTAAAGAATCTGCCTGTCAATGCAGGAGACAAGAGACATCGGTTCACTCCCTGGGTCAGGAAGATCCTCTGAAGTCGGAAACGGCAATCCACTCCAATATTCTTGCTGGAAAGTTCCATGGACAGAGTCACCTGGTGGGCTACAGTCCATGGAGTCTCAAAGAGTCAGACACAACTGAGCACACACACACACTACCCACAGTAGACAGAAAATTGTGAAGCCCTGAAAACCTGTCTGTGAGGCTACTTTTTGGCAACAAGAGTGTTCTCATGATAAGCACAGGACAAGTTGGACCTGCTGAAGAGTGAGTGCTCCAGAATCTGCCTTCAAAGTACTGAGGAATGTACAGGAATAAATATGATGTTGCCATAAACCTGGATTGGAATATTTCAGAGTGCTCCAGTGGGATGGAGTTCCACTTGCAACATTAATGTGTGCCTACAGTTGTTAAGACATGATCAGCTCTTTGCTACCCCATGGACTGTAGCCCACCAGGCCCCTCTGTCAATGGGATTTTTCAAGGAAAAATACTGGAGTAGGCTGTCATTTCCTCCTCCAGGATATCTTCCAAATCTAGGGATCTAACCCACATATCCTGCATTGGCAGGTGAATTATTTACCACTGAGCCACCTGGGAACTGATCTAATTTTGCATGTGTGATTAACTGTTATTTTTTTTCTACTCCTTGTGCCATTATGAGATTCTCCCCAAAATGAATTACTTTCACTTTAATCTTTGTTTGAAACCTTTTCTGGAGAACTTTGGAATAAAAAATGGCAGCCCACTCTAGTATTATTGCCTAGAAAATTCCATGGACAGTGGAGTCTAGTGCACATGTAGTCCATGTGGTCACAAAAAGTTGGATGTGACAGCATGCACACTGGAGAACGCAAGACATATAGTATTTTACTTGTTACTTTAATATTTTTATATTATGAATAACAATTTACATTTATTCTTGCATTTGCTAAGCATTAACTTAGCACATTGATTTATTTAATGTTTTTAACTTTTTTTATTTTGTATTGGATCATAGAAAAAGCAAGAGAGTTCCAGAAAAGATATCTACTTCTGCTTTATTGACTACAACAAAGTCTTTGACTGCGTGGATCACAACAAACTGTGGAAAATTCTTAACAGGATGGGGATAACAGACCACCTTACCTGCCTCCTGAGAAATCTGCATGTAGACCAAGAAACAACAGTTAAAACCAGACATGGAAAATAGACTGGTTCCAAATTAGGAAAGGAGTACATCAAGGCAGTATATTTTCACTGTGCTTATTTAACTTATATGCAGACTACATCATGCAAAATGTCAGGCTGGATGAAGCACAAGTTAGAATCAAGATTGCCAGGAGAAATATCAATACACTCAGATATGCAGATGATACCACCCTGATGGCAAGAAGTGAAGAAGAACCAAAAAGCCTCTTGATGAAAGTGAAGTAGGTCACTTAAAGGTCACTTTTAAGTCAAAAAGCTGGCTTAAAACTCAACATTCAAAAAACCAAAACCATAGTGTCCAGTCCCATCACTTCATGGCAAATAGATGGAGAAACAATGGAAACAGTGAGAGACTTTATTTTCTTGGCCTCCAAAATCACTGTAGATGGTGACTGCAGCCATGAAATTAAAAGACACTTCCTCCTTGGAAGAAAAGCTATGACCAACCTAGACAGCATGTTAAAAAGCAGAGACATTACTTTGCTGACAAAGGTCCATCTATTCAAAGCTATGGTTTTTCCGATAGTCATGTATGGATATGAGAGTTGGACTATAAAGAAAGCTGAGTGCTGAAGAATTGATGCTTTTAACTGTGTTGCTGAAGAAGACTCTTGAGAGCCCCTTGGACTACAAGGAGATCAATCCAGTCAACCCTATAGAAAATCAGTCCTGAATATTCATTGGAAGGACTGATGCTGAAGCTGAAATGCCAATACTTTGGCCACCTGATTCAAAGAAATGACTCATTGGAAATGATTCAGATGCTAGCAAAGATTGAAGGCAGGAGGAGAAGGGGATGGATGATAGAAGATGAGATGATTGGATGGCATCATTGACTCAATGGACATGAGCTTGAGCACGCTCTGGGTGTTGCTGTTGGATGGGAAAGCCTGGTATGATGCAGTCCATAGGTTCACAAAGAGATGGACAGGAGTGAGGGACTGAACTGATTTTGTATTGGGAAGGCAATGGCACCCCACTCCAGTACTCTTGCCTGGAAAATCCCATGGATGGAGGAGCCTGGTAGGCTGCAGTCCATGGTGTCGCGAAGAGTCAGACATGACTGAGCAACTTTACTTTCACTTTTCACTTTTATGCATTGGAGAAGGAAATGGCAACCCACTCCAGTGTTCTTGCCTGGAGAATCCCAGGGATGGGGTCGCACAGAGTCGGACACGACTGAAGTGACTTAGCAGCAGTAGCAGTAGCATAGCTGATTAACAAACAAACTTGTAGTTTATTATTGGCATCTTTAGGACTTTCTATATATAGTATCATGTCATCCCTAAACAGTAACTGTCTTACTTCATTCTTTCCAGTTTGGAGTCATTTTATTTCCTTTTTTCCCTGATTTCTATGACTAGGATTTCCCGTGTTTAGTAAAAGTGATGAGACTGAGCATCCTTACATTGTTCCTGATCTCAAGGGTAATATTCTTAGCTTTTCACCATTAAGTATAATGTTAGCTGTGGGCTTGTCATAAGTTCTTTATTATGTTGAGTAGGGAAGCCTGGTGTGCTTCAGTCCATGCAGTTGCAAAGAGTCAGACAGAACTGAGCGACTGAACTGACTAACTAAACTATATCAACTTGACTAATGTTAAATTTTGTCAGAAGTTCTTTTGCCATGTGTTGAGATGATTCTAGGTTTGTTTTTATTTCTTTCATTTTTTTTTTTCAGTTTGTTAATGCAATGTATCACATTGATTAATTTGCAAATATTGAACTATTCTTACATCTCTGAGATAAATTCCACATGAACATAGTGTATGATCCTTTAAATGTACTGTTTAATTCAATTTGCAGATATTTTGTTAAGGATTTTTGCATCTATATTCATCAGTGATATTAGCCTGCTATGTAAAGACGTAAAAGATCTGCACTCAGAAAACTATAAGATGCAGATTTTTAAAAAAAATGAAGATGACACAAACAAAAAGATATACTGAATTCATGAATTGGAATAAATAATATTGTTAATATGACAACAATTCCCAAGGCAATTTACAGATTCAATGCAATCCCTGTCAAAATACCAATGGCAATTTTTTTTTTTTTACAGAATTAGAATAAATAATTAGAAAATTTATATGGAAACACAAAAGACCTCAACAAACTCTATAGGTAGAAGAATAAAACTTGAGGTATGATGCTTTCTGATTTCAAACTATACTACAAACTATAATAATTAAAACAGCATGGTAGTGGCCCAGAAACAGACACTTAGATCGATGAAACAGATTAGAGAAATCAGAATTGAGCTCACACTTATGTGAATAATTAACCAAAGACAAAGGAGGCAAGAATATACAATGTCTTCAATATATGGTATTAGGGAAAACTGTACAGCTATATGAAAAAAAAAATGAAACTGGACTATTCTTACATATGATGCAAAAACATAAATTCAAAATAAATTAATTATATATATCTGAGACTAAAACTTCTAGTAGAAAATGTAGACAGTATTTTCTTTCGCATGGGTCTTAGTAAAATTTTTCTGAGTATGGCTCCTCAGGCAAGGGAAGCAAAAGCAGAAATAAACAAATGGAAGTACATCAAGCTAAAGGGTTTTTACACAGTGAAGGAAATTATCAGCCAAATGAAAAGGCTGCCTCCTGAATGGGAGAAGATATTTGCAAACACTTGATAAGGTAATGTTCAAAGAACTCCTACAAGTCAACATCAAAAGCCAAAGAAATGGATTTTTAAACAGCAGAAAATCTGAATAAATATTTTTTCCAAAGATGGCTGATAGGCACAAAAAAAAGATGCTCAAAATCACTAACCACCCAGGAAATACAAAGTGTAAAACAATGAGATAGTACCTCACTTGCTTAAAAAATAGCCATTGTCACAAAAAACAGTAAATAATAAATGTTGGTGAGCATGTTGAGAATAGGAAACCCTCATGCACAGTTCTGGAGAAGGCAATGGCAACCCACTCCAGTACTCTTGCCTGGAAAATCCCATGGACGGAGGAGCCTGGTAGGCTGCGGTCCATGGGATCGCTAAGAGTTTGACACAGCTGAGTGAGTTCACTTTCAGTTTTCACTTTCATGCATTGGAGAAGGAAATGGCAACCCACTCCAGTGTTCTTGCCTGGAGAATCCCAAGGACAGGGGAGCCTAGTGGGCTGCCGTCTATGGGGTCGCACAGAGTTGGACACAACTGAAGCAACTTAGCAGCCTCATGCATGCATTGCACTGATCAGTTCAGTTCAGTCCCTCAGTTGTGTCCAACTCTTTGTGACCTCATGGACTGCAGCCTGCCAGGCTTCTCTGTCCATCACCAACAACTGGAGCTTGTTCAAACTCATATCCATTGAGTCAGTGATGCCATCCAACCATCTCATCCTCTGTCTTCCCCTTATCCTCCTGCCTTCAATCTTGCCCAACATCTGAGTATTTTTCAGTGAACAAGTTCTTCACATCACATGGCCAAAGTACTGGTGTTTCTGCTTCAGCATCAGTCCTTCCAATGATTATTCAGGACTGATTTCCTATAGGGTTGACTGGATTGATCTCCTTGTAGTCCAAGGGGCTCTCAAGAGTCTTCAACAACACAGTTAAAAAGCAGCAATTCTTCAGCACTCAGCCTTCTTTATAGTCCAACTCTCATATCCATACATGACTACTGGAAAAACCATAGCTTTGAATAGACAGACCTTTGTCAGCAAAGTAATGTCTCTGCTTTTTAACATGCTGTCTAGGTTGGTCATAGCTTTTCTTCCAAGGAGCAAGCATCTTCTAATTTAATGGCTGCAATAATCATCTGCAGTGATTTTGGAGGCCAAGAAAATAAAGTTTCTCCCTTTATTTTTCCATTTTTTCCATTGTTTCCCCATCTATTTGCCATGATTTGAGATTTTGAATGTTGAGTTTTAAGCCAGCTTTTTCACTCATCTGTTTCACTTTCATCAAGAGGATCTTTAGTTTTTCTTCACTTTCTGCCATAAGTGTGGTGTCAGCTGTATATCTGAGGTTATTGATATTTCACCTTGCAATCTTGATTCCAGCTTGTGCTTTATTCAGCCCAGTATTTCACATGATGTACTCTGCAAATAATTTAAATAAGATGGGTGACAATATACAGCCTTGATGTACTCCTTTCCCAATTTGGAACCAGTCTGTAATTCCATGTCCAGCTTTAACTGTTGCCTCTTGACCTCCATACAGATTTCTCAGGAGGTAGGGAAGGTGGTCTGGTATTCCCATCTCATTAAGAATTTTCCACAGGCTGTTGTGATACACACAGTAAAAGGCTTTGACATAGTCAATAAGGCAGAAGTATATTTGTTTTCTGGAACTCTCTTCTCTTTTCTATGATCCAGTGGATGTTGGCTTTGATCTCTGGTTCCTCTGCCTTTTCTAAATCCAGCTTGAACATCTGGAAGTTTTCAATGACCTGTAGATGGGAATGTAAATGGATGCAGGTACAATGGAAAACAGTATGGAGTTTCCTCTAAAAATTAGAAATAGAACTATGATATTCTCCAGTAACTCCACTCCTAGCTATTTAAATGATGAAAAAAAGAGCAAAAAAAAAAAATGAAATTTGAAAAAATACATGCACCCCTGTACTCATTACATCATTAGTTACAATAGCCCAGATACAGCAGAAACTTTGGTGCCCATCCATACATAAATAGATAAAGAAAATATAGTATGTATATTGGTAAATTGAAATATTACTCAGACATGAAAAATAATGAGACATTGTCATTTGCAACAGCTTCAATGGATCTAGAGGATATATTATACTAAGTGAAATAAGTCAGGTAGAGAAAGACAGATACTCCAGAATCCCACTTATATGTAGAATCTAAAAAAAAACAAACAAACACAAATACCCAAACATAGCAAAATAGAAACAGACTCATAGACACAGATACAGAGGGAATAAATCAGTGGTTGCCAGAGGGAACAGAGTGAGGAGAAGAAAATAAATAACTGAGGAAGATGAAGAGGTACAAACATCCAGCTGCAAGATAAATGTCACTGTATGTACAGTCTGGGGAATATAGTCAATAATCTTGTAACATATTCATATGGTAACAGACTATAACTAGACTTATTTAGTGATTCATTTTGAAATTTATGGAAATATTTAATCAGTATGTTGTGTAACAAGAACTAACAGAGTGCTGTAGGTCAATTATACTTCAAAGCAAACAAACTTATAGAAAAAGAGTTCAGATTTGTGGTTATTAGAGGTAGAGAGTATGAAGAGGGAGAGTTGAATGGAGGCAGTCAGAAGGTACAATTTTCCAGTTATAAGTTCTAGTGATGTAATATACAGTATGACAAATATAATTAGCACTACTGTATGTTATATATGAAACTTGTAAAGAGAATAAATCATGAGTTCTCAACACAAGAAAAAGTATGTTTTTCTGTCTCTTTAATTGTGTACCTATGTGAGATGATGGATATTTATTAAATTTGTTGTGATAGTCATTTTATGATGTATATAAGTCATTGTTTTGTATACATTAGAGTTACGCAGTGTTATTTGTCAACTGAATTTCAATTAAATTAAAAAAAAACAAGCAAGCTGACAAGTTTTATGTAAGATAAGGGAAAATCTAATTCATTAAAAATTATTTAATTAACGTTTTACCTTTAACTGCAAAATGTTTATATACAGTGAGTACATTTGGAATATTTAGATTGCTTTATTTCACATTTAAACCCCAACTGTAATAATCACACCCTTATAATTAGAGCCTGAAGGACCCCTAGATTTATTTTTAACACACACAATCTCTCTCTCTCTCTCTCTCTCTAGATGTAGATATAGGTATAGAGATAGAGATAGATGGATAAACATGTTCTAGCAATGAAGTTAGCTACTGGATGGGCAGGGAATTTGTGATGTAACTGGGAAGAGAAGCATGGTGTCCTAATTTCTAGGGCATTGTTCTCATTGAGCTTTTAGAGAGTACACTGAAAGCCATTTGATTTAATTCTCACTAATAACCAGAACCATCTAAGTGAGTAAGGAAGCTTCTATAGCATATAATGTGAACATCTAGAATTTCTTAAACTTAAGAAGTACTGTTAGGACTCATTTCCCAAATCTATTTGAGTACAAAATGGTACTAACTTGCCTTCTGAGATGAACTCAAAGAATTTGAGAAAATAAAAGACTGAAATTCTGAAGTTGTTCATCTAGATATTGAGATGAAGAACTATAATTATGGTAATATTAGCCTTGACCTGCACAGCATCATGTGATGAAGAGGAAGAGGAAACATAAATAACAGAAAAGACAAGTTATATTTTATATTAAAAGAAACTTAGATACATTTAAATAATTTCAGAATGGCCAGGAGGTTCTGTTTTTCAAAATCACTTCATCATTGCAAAATTAATATTATGTTTAAGAGCAAATTTACCTCAATTTATGGACCTAACATTCCAGGTTCCTATGCAACATTGTTCTTTACAGCATCAGACTTGACTTCCATCACTAGTCACATCTACACCTGGGAATTGTTGTTGCTTTGCTCCATCTCTTCATTCAATCTGGAGTTATTTCTCCACTCTTCTCCAGTAGCATATTGGGCACCTATTGACCTAGGGAGTTCATCTTTCAATGTCATATCATTTTGCCTTCTCATACTATTCTTGGGGTTCTCAAGGGAAGAATACTGAAGTGGTTTGCCATTCCCTTCTCCAGTGGGCCATGTTTTGTCAGAACTCTCCACCATGACCTGTCTGTCTTAGATGGCCCTACACATCATGGCTCATAGTTTCATTGAGTTAAACAAGGCTGTGGTCCATGTGATCAATTTAGTTAGCTTTGTGGTTTGTGGTTTTCTTTCTCTCTGCCTTCTGATGAATAAAGATAAGAGGCTTATGGAAGCTTCCTAATGGGAAAGATCAATTGAGAGTCATGTTCTGATTGGCAGGGCAATGCTCAGTAAATCTTTAATTCAATTTTCTATTGATGGGCGGGGCTGAGTTTCCTCCCTGTTGTGTCCCCTGAGGTCAAACTATCTACCCAAACTGACTACTGGGGACTCCTTGACACTCATAGGCACGCCTGACTCAGTCTCTTGTGGAGACACTGGAATGATAGGTCCATGAATCAAGGTAAGTTGGAAGTGACCAAACGGGTGGTGGCAAGGGTGAACATTGACATTTTAAGAATCAGTGAACTAAAACGGACTGGAATGGGTGAATTTAATTCAGATAACCACTATCTTGACTACTGTGGTAAAGAATCACTTAGAAGAAATGGAGTAGCCCTCATAGTCAACAAAGAGTCAGAAATGCAGTTTGTGGGTACAATCTCAAAAACGACAGAATGATCTCTGTTCATTTCAAAGGCAAACCATTCACTATCACAGTAATCTAAGTCTATGCCCCAACCATTAATGCTGCAGAAGATGAAGTTGAATGGTTCTATGATGACCTACCAGACCTTCTAGAATGAACACCAAAAACAGATGTCCATTTCATCATAGAGGATAGGAATTTAAAGGTAGGAAATCAAGAGATACCAAGAATAACAGGAAAATCTGGCCTTGGAATACAAAATGAAGCAGGGCAAAGGTTAACAGAGTTTTGCCAAGAGAACAAACTAGTTATAGCACACATCCTCTTCCAACAACACAAAAGAAGACTCTATACATGGATGTCACCAAATGGTCAAGACAGAAATCAGATTGATTATATTCTTTGCAACCAAAGATGGAGAAGCTCTATACAGTCAGAAAAGCAAGACTGGGAGCTGGCTGTGGCTCAGATCATGAACTCTTTATTGCGAAATTCAGACTTAAATTGAAGAAAGTAGGGAAAACCACTGGACCACCCAAGTATAACATAAATCAAATCCGTTACAATTATACAGTGGAAGTGGCAAATAGACTCAAGGGATTATACCTGATAGAGCACCTCAAGAACTATGGAGAGGTTCATGACATTGTACAGGAGGCAGTGATAAAGACCATCTCCAAGAAAAAGAAAAGCAAGGAAGTAAAATGGTTGTCTGAGGAGGACTTGCAAATGGTTGAGAAAAGAAAGGAAGTAAAGGCAAAGGAGAAAAGGAAAGCTACATGCACCTGAATGCAAAGTTGCAAAGAATAGCAAGGAGAGATAAGAAAGCCTTCCTCAGTGATTAATGAAAAGAAATAGAGGAAAACAGTAAAATGGGAATGACTAGAGATCTCTTCAAGAAAATTGGAGACACCAAGGGAACATTTCACACAAAGACGGGCACAATAAAGGACATACATGGTATAGACCTAACAGAAGCAGAAGATATTAAGAAGAGGTGGCAAGAATATGTAGAATAATTATACAAAAAAAATCTTAAAGACCTAGATAACAGTGATGGTGTGATCACTCACCTAGAGCCAGACATCCTGTATTGTGAAGTCAAGTGGGCCTTAGGAAGCATCACTACAAACACATCTAGTGGAGGTGATGGAATTCCAGTTGAGCTATTTCAAGTTCTAAAAGATGATGCTGTGAAAGTGCTGCATTCAATATGCCACCATATTTGGAAAACTCAGCAGTGGCCACAGGACTGGAAAACATCAGTTTTCATTCCATAAGAAAGGCAATGACAACAAATGCTCAAACTACTGCACAATTGCACTTATCTCACATGCTAACAAAGCAGTGTTCAACATTCTTCAAGTCAGACTTCAACAGTACATGAAGAGAAAACTTCCAGACGTGCAACTTGGATTTAGAAAAGGGAGAGGAACCAGAGATCAAGTTGCCAACCTCTGTTGGATCAGAGATAATGCAAGAGAGTTCAAGAAAAATATCTATGTCTGCTTTACTGACTACACCAAAGCATTTGACTGTGTGGATGACAATAAACTGGAAAATTCTTAATGAGATGGGAATACCAGACCACCTCCCCTGCCTCTGAGAAATCTGTATGCAGACCAAGAAGCAACAGTTAAAACCGGACAGGGAACAACGGACTGGTTCCAAATAGGGAAAGGAGTACATCAAGGCTGTGTATTTTCACCCTGCTTATTTAACTTATATGCAGAGCACATCACAAAAATGCCAGGCTGGATGAAGCACAAGCTGGAATCATGATTGCAGGGGGAAATATCAATAACCTCAGATACACAGATGACACAACCCTTAGGACAGAAAGTGAAGAAGAACTAAAGAGCCTCTTGATGAAAGTGAAAGAAGAGAGCGAAAGAAAAAGCATCCTTAAAACTCAACATTCAAAAAACTAACGGCATGGACTCCTGTCTCATCAGTTCATAGCAAATAGATGGGGAAACAAATGAAACAGGGAGAGACTTTATTTTCTTGGGCTCCAAAATCACTGCAGATGGTGACAGCAGCCATGAAATTAAAAGACACTTGCTCCTTGGCAGTAAAGCTATGACCAACCTAGACAGCATATTAAAAAGCAGAGACATTATCTTGCCGACAAAGGTCCGTCTAGTCAAAGCTATGGTTATTCCAGAAATTATGTATGGATGTGAGAGTTGGACCATAAAGAAAGCTGAGCACCAAATAAATGATGCTTTTGAACTGTGATGTTGGAGAAGATTCCTGAGAGTCCTTTGGACTACAAGGAGATCAATTCAGTCTATCCTAAAGGAAATCAGTCCTGAATATTCATTTGAAGGATTGATGCTGAAGCTGAAGCTCCAATACTTTGGCCAGCTGATGCGAAGATGTGACTTTGTGGAAAAGACCTGATGCTGGGAAAAAGTGAAGGTGAGAGGAGAAAGGGACGACAGAGGATGAGATGGTTGGATAGCATCAACGACTTGATGAATATGGGTTTGAGCAAGCTCCAGGAGTTGGTGATGGGCAGGGAAGCCTGGCATGCTACAGTCCCTGGAGTCACAAATAGTCAGACATGACTGAGCAACTGAACTGAAGAGCAAAATCCTATTATAAATTTTATTCAGAAATCTGTAAGATACATCAGATAAAAACAAGTATTCCCTTTTAGAAGTCCTCAATTTCCCCAAATATCTCAAAAAAAATTTTTTAAAAAGTACATTATTTTAAACAGAAAAAAACCTTTCAAGTCCTTCATCAACCAGAGTGAACAGAAAATAAAATGGCAAACCCTCGAAGAATCAGTCCAATATAGGAGCGTGCTGCGATTCACGGGGTCGCAAAAAGTTGGACACGACTGAGCGACTGAACTAAACTGAATTGAGTACATTGTATTGATATGACAAAATTATTACATTTATTCTTGAGTTTAGACACATCTGTATTCTTTCCTATTTCAAGCTATTATGAATGAAACTACTATGAATATTCTTATATAAGGATATGCTGTTGTTGTTCGGTCACTAAGTTATATCCGACTCTCTGCAACATTATGGACTGCAGCATGACAGGAGGCTTCCTTGTCCTTCACTATCTCCTGGAGTTTGCTCAAACTCATGTCCACTGAGTTGGTTATGCCATCCAACCATTTCATCCTCTGTTGTCCCCTTCTCTTTCTGTCCTCAGTCTTTCCAGCATCAAGGTCATTTCCAATGAGTTGGTTCTTTGTATCAGGTGGCCAAAGTATTGGAGCTTCAGCTCCAGCATCAGTCCTCCCAATAAATATTCAGGACTGATTTCCTTTAAGATAGACTGGAATGATCTCCTTGCAGTCCAAGGGACTCTCAAGAGTCTTCACCAACACTCCAGTTCAAAAGCATCAGTTCTTTGGTACTCAGCTTTCTTTATGGGCCAACTCTCACAGCCATACATGACTACTAAAAAAACCATAGCTTTGATTAGACGGACCTTTGTCAGCAAAGTAATGTCTCTGCTTTTTAATATGCTGTCTAGGTTGGTCATAGCTTTACTGCCAAGGAGCAAGCATATTTTAATTTCATGGCTGCAGTCACCATCTGCAGTGATTTTGGAGCCCCCAAATTCTCTCACCATTAACCCTACCATAGAGCCCCCGAGCAGACAACTCACAAACTGCAGTGAGTGAGTGAAAGTGAAGTCACTCCCTCGTGTCCGACTCTTTGCAACCCCGTGGACTGTAGTCTACCAGACTCCCCTTTCCATGGGATTTTCCAACTACACTAAAGCAGCACACCTAGATTAATTATAAATATACATGCCATTCATAATCACGGATGAAGAAAACTTCAACTCATTCAAGATTATGCTTTTTGTTCTGTTTTTCAGATGATTTTTAATGACAAAGGCAACATATTACTAATTTGTGATGTAATTACTATCTTTTCTTGATTAATCAAAAATGAGTGCAGAGGGAGTTCATTAGGCTTTGGTAATAAGTGCAGTTTCTGGGTCACATGTTTTGGTTTGAAATATGTTTGACACATTTCAACTTCTCAATCAGCAAATTCCATAAAAGTTCTGCTACACTTGAATAATAGTTAATTTTTTATTTTAAATTTTTTAAAATGTATTGTTTATTGTTTTTAAGTCAGTAAACTTTATCCTATAAACTGAAGCTGTATTTTGAAAAGTATACATATTAAATACTTATATCTTTTTGGTCATTAGAAATTCACCATGATAAAGTCATTATCTCAGTTGTTGGTATATTTTATTCTATACAATCTATTTTGTCTCATGTAGAATTTGAATCTCAGCCTCTCTGTATCTTACGCTTTCTGTGGATCCTTTATAAATTGCATTTGTTTTTTTATTCTGGCATGAATATGATTGTCTTTTATCTGATTGTCATTTATACTTAATACATTATAGGTTTATATGTATGATCCCATTTTGTGATTTTTTAATCTGTTCTGTGTATATGTATGTACTCTCTTTTATGGCAAAGTCTGAAAAAATTGGAAATAAATATAACTAATCAAAGTATAAAACTCATAAAATATTATGTTTTCTTCGTAGGTTATAATTACCTATGAATATATCTTTAAATCTATGAGATTTATGTCTCATGGAATTATGTCTGGAATTTTATTTCTATTTAAAATATACACTAGATATTATTATTGTTTTCTGCAGTAAAAATCTATTTATGTTTGTCCACATGTGGCTCAGTGGTAAACTATCTGCCTGCTAATGTAGGAGACACAGGAGACATGTGTTTGATCTCTGGGTCAGAAAGATCCCTTGGAGGAAGAAATGACAACCCTCTCTAGTACTCCTGCCTGAAAAATCCCATGGACAGAGGAGCCTGGCAGGCCACAGCCCATGGGGTCACACAGAGTCAGATAGGACTGAGCAAACACAAGTGTACTACTTTTGTTGCTTTAAAATCACAGATAAAGTCATTGAAATTTTATCAAGAATCACATTCTCTCCTTGGAATCCATGCTTTAACAGTCCTTTAATAAGGATTTCTGGTGATTAATCCTCTCAGCTTTTGTTTTAAGATGCTCTGATTTTCACTTCTATCCTTACAGTTATTTTTATTGCATGCAGCATTGACATGCAATTGATTTTTCATTTTTTTTTTCTTGGTGTTTTGAAGATATCATTCCATGTTTCTTTGGGTTTTAATTGTTGCATTTGTGAAGACAGCTGTCACTTTGTACTCTTTAAAGTAAATCTTTGTTTTATTTGCTGTCTGAATTTGGTTTTTCCTTTGATTTTCATTTTCAACAATTTCTCTATGGTGTTTCCTCATATGGATTTCTATTTAATTTATCTTGCTTAGAGCTGAATCTGTGGACTGGTTTATTATCAGGTCTAAAGAACTCTCAGCCATTATCTTTCTGAATGTTACCTCCACCCAATCTGCTCTGCTGTTCTTATACACATTCTATTCTCTGAAAGCATATTTTCTCTCTTGAATTTTATGTTTGTTTTCTCCCTGTGTTTTGGCATAAACAATATCTTTGTATCTATCTTATTAATTGTAAATTGGGATGTGTCATTTTTGCTGCTAAACATTTCCCCTGATTTTTAATTTGCTTTATTGTGTTTTATATATTTATATTTCAATACTGTTTTCTTTAAATCCACTCTCATAAACTTTCTTCTGTCCTGCAGGTATTATCAGCTTGCTTTTTATTTCTTTAAACATAGTAAGCATTGCCATTTTTTAATCTGTGTTAAGCATTTTCGGTATCTGAAGTGTAAGTATTATAGGTATCTTTCTGCTATCTGTATAATTTACTCCCTCTTATATTGCTATGTTCTTTTGAGTCATGTTATTTGTAACTGCATGTTAGACACCTTAAGTTTTTGTCATTATTTTTTTTCATTATATTTCATCGATTTTCAAAAGATGATTATTTTGAAAAAGCTACATTACCATTACCAGTCAGAGAAGTCTTATCCATATTCTCTTTTAAAATACCCTTCATAGATTTCAGCCAAAAAGAAAATGTAAATAACACAGGAGGAAATATATTTTAAAGGATAGTTTACCTTATCTCTTTGTATCACATGTTTAAAAACTTTGTAAACATGATTTTTTTATAAATTGTGTTGATCTCCTTAAAAAGAATTTGTCTAAAACTTTAAGTATGGGGAGAGATGTATAAGCAATATTTTATATTTTACTTATTTATTTGAGAAATTTTTAAAACAAATAATGCAATATTGACAAAAAACATATAATATGAAACATTATATAGCAACTGATTAAGACATAAGATATTCTTAATGATGCAGGGAACTATTTAGGAGATAATCTTATTTTTAAGATGTAGCATATAAAACTGTTTAAAGGGTACAATCCAAATTTGTCATGATACATAGAAAAGTTGCTTTTGAATGGTAAAGAAAATGTCACTCTCTACTTAAATTGTGGAATTTTTTAAAATTAAGATTATATGTTAGTTAAGGAAAAAATAGAAATCTCTGATACATAAAGTAAAATCCAATAAAAGTTTGTGTGTGCTTATTTTCTTTGGTTCCACATAGCAAAAGTTGCATTTTCCTTTTATATTTTTTGTCTAACAGTTCTAATCTGTAAAAGCTTCTTGGGGACGGCAACGACACAAAAGGAAACAAACACAGACAGTAACATATCAGCAAGAATTCAGAAAAAACAAACAGCTACGGAGGCCCATCTTCTTTTTGTCACCTGTCAGAACCAGGTCACCTGTCTTTGGCCACAGTTTATGTTTCCTGTAGCCTTTGTTCAAAGCAGAGTTTCCAATACCCTTCAAGCTTCCCTTGGCATGCCAAGCCCAGCACAATTTGCCCTGACGTCCTCTCATCCTGTGCCTTCCCTGAGCAGGCTTCTTGTCTGCATTGCTCTAAGTTCAGTGTCCTTCCTTTCATCATTTGTGAAAACACTTTTAAGAATCAGAGCTCACATGTAGGTTTCCTGAGCCAGAGAGCTGGTAGCTTACTCATTTCAATTTTGTCAGAATATCACTGTTTTAGTTTCCCCTCCTATAAATATTTATCAAATAACTGTTCATAGGTTAAAGAAAAAAAAATTTTTTTCTCCAAATGTATTAAGTACAGTGCTCCTCTAAAATAAAGTTCTAATTAAACTCCAAGTTCTTATTTTTATTCTTTCTCTGTTATGAAACTCAGGGTGGCACTTAGTGTAAGATTCTTCTTATTATTTCTGTGAAGCTACTAGTTCTCTCCCAGAGGTGAGGATTACATCTAGAAAAGAACAAGCCCTATTGCCTTGCCATCTACTGTTAACATTGTCAATAAGGCAAATCATATCTATTTACATCACAAATACTACAAATACTAATTAGTTTCTCCATCCTAAGGGTCTTGTTTCCTTGCAAAAGATCATCTTGACTTCACCTAATGACTTTGCATGTGAATACTCCTGGAAGGCAAATGTCAGTCAAAATATATATATATATATATATATGTATTATTTAAAAAAAAAAAAGTGAGCCTTTCAGCAGATGTCACGATAAAAGAGCAAAACTGTCATTCTGAAAATTTGGGGACAATGTGCCCCAGATGGACAAAATATATCCTTTTGTACATGTGTTTTCTGGAGGAATTATCTGGAATTTCAATATTATCATTATTTTTCACCTTCCAGAATGAAGATAGAGTCCTCAAACTTCCCCTCCCCTTTCTACTTCCTATGGTGATTCAACAATTAAATATAAAATCATGGGTTTTGGGGGAAGAAAGCCTAATTTAAAAATCATCTCTATACACTATCAATATCCTAGAGCTGGGACTATTTTAATTTCTCAAGGATATTTTAAAAACCGCTATATACCTGTCTATATGTGCAGTCAGCTAGGATTATGCACAAATATTGCCATTCACATGGTCTTTTCTCATTAATTTAATTGGCCTATAGTTATCTCGTCTCCCACAGGGAAACAAAATAGCGTGAAATCCTTCACCATTTGTATTTCGAGAGGAGGGGAAAAATGCTTTATTTGGAATATTGCAACTTTTATTTGATGAAAGTTACTATTAACATATTTTTATAATCTTCTCAGCCTAGCAACAGCAGGAGTAAAAGGTGTGAGGGCCATGTAATATTCATGAAATTAAGACGACTTGAGATGAAAGGGAGTTCCATTAGAGAGACCAAGTGTGACAATATGACACATATTTGCATATTTTACACTTTAAATCTTTTCAGCACATCCAAGTTGATATATGGATGTAAACATGCATTGCCAGTTTTTAGCATATTATAAGCCCTCAAGACTTTGCATGCATTTTAATATGTTTCATTATTGCTGTAGATTTTAATTTCCAAACTGCACAGCTTTGATGGAAGGAAGCTGGAAGTTGAGGCATCTGGCCTCTGCCCCAGGCAAGCACAGTCTTTTTCTTGAATATTTTGGGCAGAAACCAGGCTATTTATTTGTGGGGCAGTGGGGGAAAATTAAAAAAAAAAAAAAAAAAATGTGCTGCCCAGCAGCACGTTTTGTTTGGTACACATACTAATTAAGTGTTAACTTAACCATCCTGGCAGGAAAGGGAAAGCTTTCGACTGTACATGTGCCAAACGAGACAAGTTGTGTGGAGCTTTTATAATCCCTTTTTCCCTCCTCTCAGCCAGACTCAGTTCCTACAGTTTGAAAGTGGAGATTATTGAAAACAGTTTAAAAAAATGAGTTTGAAACAGTGTTTGTTTTTGTTAAAAACAACTGAAAACAGTTTTTAGTTGTCCTTTGTATTTTTTGGAAAATAGGGTCCCTTGTTAGTATAGGAAAAGTTCTTCACATAGACTTACAAGCACATATTTGACCAAAAGAACACAGCACCTAGGGATTTCCCTGGTGGCCCAATGGCTAAGAGTCTGTGCTTCCATTACAAGGGGTGTGGGTTCAATCCCTGTTTAGGAAAATAAGATCCCTTGTTCTGCCTGGCAAGGCCAAATAACAAAAATACAAACAAACATGGTACCTATGTAATTAGAGGTTTTCCATTTGTTTGTTTGTTTCACAAAGCTTTATATTTAAACAAAGATGCATGAACTTCTTCTGCAAACTATTACCTAAGAAAAGTTAAAATAAGTTAAAGAAAAATAATTATTAATAGTTGACTTTTAATCCATTGTCATGACCTTTAATGAAGAAGATGACTTTTAAAGATGGTTTCTAATGATCATGTCAAAATTTATTTTTATTGATATTGAACCATCATGCTTCACCTATTAGCTTCTCTCAAGTGTTCAATAGCATTTCATTTTAATTTTCAGTGCTACATTAAACCATCGAGTTCAAGGGGTACTCTAGTTATATGCATCTTCTCATAAAGAGTGAAAATACCTAGCAATTATCAACTATTCAGGGATATACTTGGATATTCTGCACATACAGAATGGTGGGCTGTCGTCTATGGGGTCACACAGAGTCGGACACAACTCAAGTGACTTGGCGGCAGCAGCACATACAAAAAAATGCTTTTTAGAAACATAAGAGCAATGGAGGAAAAATCGAAAGCTCTATTTCTCCTCTAAATGAGTTTCTAAACAAGTGAGAGAAAAATAATGCTTAGGTTTTTTAAAACATGCTTTACCATCCTAAGAACACAGACATTCCTTTGAAAATGAAACGAATAAACAAGAGTTTCAAAGTTTATCAGTTAGTAATTGGGAAATTAACAATTCCTAACATAATGGTGGAATTTGATCACTGTGCTGCCAAATATATGCAATCCCTGGTGGAATAAGAATGAACTATAGTTTCTGTAAATGTGTTCTATTAAAATACATGGCCTGTCCTACTACTAAGTCACTCTTGATTTCTAGACTTTCTCTTCTCTTTCATTTTTCCTAGTAAAACAAACAAACAAGCAAAAGGACTGAGTCTGTTTCCTTACGTGTCAGTCAACTTGGATTGCATCCTATTTCCCAACCTAGTTCCGACTAGATCATTCCCAAAGGGACTGAATTCCTCTCCTCATAGCTTCAGGCACTGGCTAGGAATATGACATGAATGAATTGCTCTCCCACAACAAGATAAGTATTCTGCCTAATTACAATAAACATTGTTGTCCTGGACTCTGCTCTGCACAATCATTGGACTTTTCTTTCACTGGGTGCGTAAGGATTTGTGGTTGAGTTTAATACTTTGTTTGGAAATTCTGACTTGGAGAAAACTACCATCTTTTTCAGAGCTAATATCTCTGTCACTTCCATTCCCCTTGTTCTTCTGGGTCTCAGGCTTCTTGTCCTCACCACAGAACCTCTAGTTTTGCTATGACCTATCCCAGAGCAGGCTTCTATTAACTGACCTTGATGCAGCCCTACATGTAGCTATGTTATGAGGGCTAAACAGGTTCCCCATGCGTGTCTGCTGTCACCTGCATTACTGTGTGCTGTGTGAATCACAGTTGTCATAAATGAATAGAGAACATTTGTTGATTTATCATATTTGAATATTTGATCAAATGAGTTAACTCACTAAATCACAGAATATCAGGTTCTTGTGAATGTCTCACAGTCCTTCAGGTGAGTTAGACAGTGACACAAACGGTAAAATTCCCCTCATTTGTGCTCTGCCCTTCTTTGTGATGTAACAGCTTGTCTGCAAGATTATTTATTTCTACTTTGAATCTTACATGACGTTTAATCAAAAACCACAATCAGAAAACTAATTTAACAAGGGTACATAACTCACACTGAAACTTTTTTTCTTACAATGGAAACTGTGAACACAAAATAATAAAAAGAAGTACAGTACATCATGAAAATAAAAGGAATTTTTACTGAATATTTACTCTGAGTCAAGCACTTTACCTGAACTACATTTCTTTTCCCTCATGACAGCCTTATGAGGTAGGTTCAATTATTTGTATCCCCGTTTTCAGAGGAGAAAACTGAGGTTCAGGAAGTTAAATAACTTGCCTAATATTATATAGCAGGCACATAGAAGCACACTGTTTTAGACTCATCTATCAGACCACAGGGTTTATGAACTTACTTTTTGTGACATCCTGCCTGGAAATCACAGATTTTTTTTTTAAAAAAATCATTTTTGAATTCAAGGATTGTAGAAGGAAGACTTCCTGTTACTCTAGTATCTGAATAGGGGAACAAGTAGAATTTCTGTGCCCATCACATCATCTTTCCTTGACAATTTCCAGATGATAGGTCAAATGTTTTAAATATTCCATTTTATCCCTTCATTAAATATAAATTTATTTCCTATTGTCAAGGTCTTCTGTATTCCTAACAGTGTCCTCTTCTCCAACAGTTAGGTCAATTTTCCAGTATTTCCAGCATCCACATACTGCTTCTATCAGACCAGTGCTATCCATTATCACACTGACAGCACTTTCCTAATGATTTTTGTCCTATAGTTTCTATATTGTAATGCTCTGTGTCACTCTCTTGAACTCATCTAACCTAAATCCTTTGCTGCTGATTTATACATTAAAGCTACCCTTCCTTACAGAATTTTATCTTTACCTTTACCCAGTCCCACATTTATTTACTCAACTATTGATTATCAGCTATTTACTTAATGCCAGGGACTAATCTAGCCTAGATGTGCGAGTTGGACCATAAAGAAGGTGGAGAGCTGAAAAATTGATGCTTTTGAACTGTGTTCCTGGAAAAGACTCTTGAGAGTCCCTCGGACAGCAAGGGGATTAAACAAGTCAATCCTAAAGAAAATCAACCCTGAATATGCATTGGAAGGACTGATGCTGAAGCTGAAGCTCCAATACTTTGGCCACCTGATGTGAAGACTGACTCATTGGAAAAGAGCCTGATGCTGGGAAAGATTGAGGGCAGGCGGAGAAGGGGACGGCAGAGGATGAGATGGTTGGATGGCATCACTGACTCAATGGACATGAGTTTGAGCAAACTCCAGAAGATAGTGAAGGGCAGGGAAGCCTGATGTGCTGCAGTTCATGGGGTCGCAAAAAGTTGGACACAACTTAGCAACCAAACAACAACAAAAACAGTCTAGCCTCAGATGGTAAGAAAAGAATAAGTGAAACTGAACCCTCCTCCTATTGAACTATAGAGATGAGGACAAAGACTATTATACAAATTTACAACAATGATGATTTATATGACAGAGTAAAACACAACAGAAATACAGCATAAGGATTCCATAACTTGCAAAGATGGAGATAAGTGAACCATAGCCAGGGGACATGGGACTGGAAATCAGGAGAGAAGCAGAAAGGAACCCCAAGGGCCCCAATTGTACATCCTTTTGTTGAATGGTCAGAGAAAAGTCCCATGAGTCAAGATGCGGCCAGAGAAACAAGTGTCTAAACGCCGTGATGAATAATCCAGTCTCCTTCTTAAAAGCCAGTGTGAGTGATGATATGGCTTTAAACAGAATCAATTAAACAGGCATGAGGAAATGTATGAAAGGTTGAAGTTGTCTGTGAACTTTAGGACACTGTAGTATTTACCATTTAGAAAAGTCACTCTGGCTCATTTGTGTGGAATGCACTGGCAAAGGATGTGGCTGAAAGTCAAGTAACCAGTTATCAAACTATTGTATTCCAGGTACGAGTAGATGGTGGCCTCATCAGGACAACAGCACCAAAAAATAGTGGACACATTCCAGAGATACTTAGGAGTGGAAACCATACAACTTGGTAATTGATAGGATGTGGGAGATCAGGAAAAAAAAGGAGGAATAAATAATTTTCCCCAGATTTCTGCCTCTGGGACATAGGTGGATGTGAGAGGTGAGCGAGTAAGAAAATGAAAAAAAAAAAAAAAAAAAACAAGTAGATACATACTTCAATAACTATGATTGTATGTTAGTATTCCTTATTGCCAAGTGTGCAGTTGAAGTATGCCTCTTCCATCCAAGTAAACTGCAAACTCCTAAGTTTAGGAACTGCCTAGTTTTATTTCTTTTGCATCTCCTAAATAGCTCAGCGTTACGCTAAAAATTTAATAAGGGATCAATAAATGCTTTTCTATAGTTTACTTGATCAACGCTGAGAGGAAATACATTAGGCTCTGGCTCAGAGATATCATTATGGGAGGTATTTTCCCCAATTATAGAATCACAATTGAACTTTATATGTGTTTTATTTTCAAATGCCTGAACTCAGAATGGAATTCCTAAAATCTGCTTTGTAGAGGGCATACACTTACACAGTGAAGGTGAATAAGAAAAAAAAAAAATCTGTTTTCAGAAACTGGGAAGATGATGGTATATTAAAAGTATTCCTGTGAAATTGGAGGAGGTAGGAAGAAAAAAAAGTAACAAGGCTGGCCAAGCTTCTTTTTGTGTGAAATTCAGTCATCCATTGCTGCTCTGGTCCCCTGGGTTTGTACTTTTCCTCTCTCCATGACTATCTATCACTGCTTGTAAAACTCTTGCACTAAAAGATCTTAAAGTTCACAGTAAAGCAATGCAATTATTCTGAGTCATTCCTTCTTACCTTTTAACCTAATCTTCAGAGGTGCCGAGACTGAAGAAGCACGGTTCCCAAAATGAGCCTAATCTTGTCTCTGAAAATAGCACTTCCTTGCCAAGAAGAACTTTCTCCTTTTGAATGGCTGCAATGATGAGAAAAAGAAGCTAGGCTTCATTAATGGCCCCAGGCATGGTGGGCACTATGTCTGAGCGCCCTTGCTTTCTGCAGAGAATAGCGCTGTCTACTTACTGACGCTTTTTCTTTTTTCCCCTTTTTATCCTTATAATGGCTGTTGGCAGAAAGCTTTGAAATAGCTCATTACTGATTTCTAATTCAATAAGTTAAAGGAGTGAGGGGAAGGGCAATGCAGATTCATATTTAACTCTAATTCTTTGGAATGCCTACTATGTGGCAGGCACCAGGTAGGTGTCACCATGACAACCCTCTAAATCAAGCATTATGAACCTAGTTTAGTAGCATAAAGGGGCTAACTCATAGAAAATCATCAAAGGTGGGGAACCTGAACCCAGATCTTCAGATGTCAAATGCATTGATCACTTCTTGCCCTTTATTTTTTTCCAGTTTATTGAGATATACTTGACATGTAACACTGTATTGATCCAAGGTATCAATCTGTTGGCAATCAGGGGTTAATGAAAAGACAGTAAGTAGCAAGAAAGTGGAGACAGGAGGTACTGACTCCACCTTTTTTTTTCTTTCCCCTATAAGCTTTAACATCTGACTGCCAGAAAAATGATCTCATCACCAACATTTTCCCCCAGATGAAGCTATTACGAAGAAATGGCATCTTTTGCTACTTGTCGACTTCCCATCCAGCCACTGCTCAGGGAGCAGGTAGTGTGCTGCTCCTGGAGCGGTCAGGACTCATCCTTCCACCTGCGCTCCGCATCCCTTGCCTCCTGCCTTCTTGTCTGAACTCACTGCCTTTACCTTCCCCTCTCTCCCCTGCAACTTCTAATTTTCTGCAGATCCTGCCAATCAGCACTTAAGTTTACTCAACTCTCTCCCAACTTGGGAAAAGGAAAACACACACACACACATACAGCAAAACAGTCTATTTTATCCTACATCTCAAAAGAGCTTCACGCTTTACTCCCACCCCCTTCTTCACAGGCAGCAAGCTACCTCCATAGGTTACATAATTTAAATAAACTGTTATGGACCAAGTGTTTGACATATACTAAATCACAATAAGTGTGACCTCTTCTTTTTCACAGAATTGTTACCCTTTTATCTCAGTCCTCATCTGCATTGGGTCTGCTTTCAGGATCAGGACTCAGAATTATAAATCCCATTTTATATTTTATTTTCTCTTGCCTCTCTTATATCTCATGATACCCACCTAAATTGGTTTTCCTTTCCTTCTCTGCCTGCCTTTCTCAGATTCCTTTTATTAAATGTTAGGTATCTTTGGTATTCTGACTCATGCCCTCTTTTTGATTCATTGTCTACCCTCTCTCTTGTTCCTGTCATCTTTTGGAACAGTTAACAATTTGACAATGACTCCCAATTTGCTTTTTACCCCAGAATATCCATATTCAAATTTTATATCAAAATTGATTTATCTATTTTGATAACTCAGAATCACTTCAAACTCAACATACTAATTTATAAAATCACTCAGGATAAAAGAAGGGTAAGTGATTTTTCCAGATAAGAATAAATGTCGGTATATTCTAGAATGGTGGCAATAAGGATGAGGGTGAATGGGTAGATTCCAAAGATATTTTGCAGGTAGAAGTAGAAGGATCTGAAGACTAATTATTTGTAGTAAGGACACAAAATCTAAAATCAATAAACTAGATCCATCGCTTCAAATTTGAAGGAGAGGAAACAGCAGACACAGTTTTAGAAGAAGCTAGAGAGGTGGGCATGAATAAGTAGTAAAGGTTCTTATATGTATGGGGGCTTTACCCTAGCTGCAGTGGGGAGCTGCTGGAGTTTTTAGACAAAGGGAAGATGCAATCAGATATATCTAACAGGGAGCTTACTCTGACTGCTTTGTGGGACTTACCATATAGCAGGGTAAACAAAAGAGATGTGTGAACAAATAACTAGAATCACTAATGATTAAGTCATGCCAACATGATTAATGTAAGCAATAAAAGTGGCTAAAGATAAGAGGAGGGGAATTCTTTTAGATTGCTAAAGAAGGCTTTACAGAGAAATAAAAATTGAAAATTTTGATTATAACTTCCATGATGCATTAGATCTAAGTAGAAAAAAAAAATTAGAACTTCTCAGAAAGAAAGAATTCATGTGGAAATGAGTGACACACCAAAGCTGAACTCCTACCAGAATTTTTGGGGGTAGGATATTGGACTAACCAGCCTGCCTGATGCAGAGAATTCACAGGGAGGAGCTACATGAGAAAAAGCAGAGATTATGGCACTTGTGAATGTCACTGAACTAATGAATGCCCAGATATTTTCCTAGGGAATTTTTTCCTAAGCCATTTCAGGGTCCTGAACTGAGAATTTAGATTAAAACCTTCTGTGCTTTAGGACAGCAAACATGGTAAAGGAAAGCCTCTAGTTAAGGCTAGAGGGATGAGACAAAGAAAAACAAGTCTTGAGGGTATTTATAAGGTCTGAGGCATGAGGTATTGAACAAAGTTAGCCTCAAAGGAAATGGAATGAAATTGTTGGAAGTGAGAGAATCAAGGAAGAAAAAACATTGAAATGAACATTACACACATTGATCTAGTTATCTAATATCCCTTCAAGACATAAAGGGGAAATGCATTTGGTTCGAGTAGAATACAACTCAGTGTCTCTTTTTGGAAACAGTTTGTATTCTGGAAAGAGACTGTGGGTAGTTCCTATCTGCAATTTTTCTTTGAATCTTATATCTGTTTTTATCTTACTCCTACAGTGCCTAAAAATTTAGGAAGAACTATCCAAAGATGATTCCAAAATTGGAAATTAATCCATAATTCCTGATCAATATCTATTAAGAGTCTTGCATAAGAAATGCTTCCAAGAAGGATAACAAACAAGAGAAACATTAAAATTGTGATGGCAGAAATGTGAAAGTGGGGAAAAGAGGTAGGAGAGACAATAATAAAAAATTCTGCTCTAAGCATGACGTGTAAGTAAGATTTAATATCTTCCTCTGAGCAAGTCACAGTTAATTTCAGGGCAGCAGGCAATCTGACTGGACAGAACGACTTCTAGGAGTAGTTACTGCAGATAATCCAGAGCTGTTTGACAGATAATGCTAAGATGTTGTGTTGTTTCATATATGCTTTCAAAATAAATGTAGGACATATTGGATCACAGAATGAGGAATAGACACTCAGAATTTAGATATTTCTCACTGAAGGAATAAGCCAAGAAATAACACAGGCCACAAGGGCAAAGTTAAGAGAAGGATAGCAAAAACTGAAGAACATCAAGAAAAAATAAGGGTATCAGGGCTCACAATTTTGGCTACTGGTCTAATTAATGTGAAGATAAAGAACAGATAGGCTATTTATTGCATTTGCTTTAACACATCTGATGAATTTTGTTTATGTATGTGTTAATAACGATTGTGATGGGAATTATAGGTCTAAATGCTGCATTATCCACAAAAACAGTAAGGCTCGGCAAATACTCAAAGTTTTGGAAAATTGCAGGCTATCTAGAAAGTATACAACATTCCTCTGGGCTATGAATTTTTAATAAGAATGTATGGCAAAAATCATATTGGAAAATACCCAGATGCTGGAAAGATTGAAGGCTGGAGGAGAAGGGGATGACAGAGGATGAGATGGTTGGATGGCATCACTAACTCGATGGACATGAGTTTGAGTAAACTCTGGGAGTTGATGATGAACCGGGAGGCCTGATGTGCTGCAGTCCATGGGGTTGCAAAGAGTCAGACATGACTGAGTTACTGAACTGAACTGATGGCAAAAACAGTGATACAGAAGCCAAAATTTAAAAAAAAAAAAATCTTGCTTATTTATTATAATTCAAATATTTACTATCATGTCACAGAATCTGGTGACAGCATTGAAAATGTAATCAGTAAAGACTTTTCCCTTTTAAGGAACAAACGCCATTATCCTCAAGCACTCTATAAGTGGAAAGAATCCTACAAAAGCAAAAATATGAATTTCTGAACAGTTTGGAAATTTAAATAACCGTTTCCTGCCCTCTAAAGTAGGCCTGAGGAAGCACACAAATCTGAAAACTTAAATATGTTGTATAATTTGGGGAAATAGAATAGAAAGGGAAAGTGATAAGACATGGGAAATGAACTTTGCACTCTGAACCAAAGCTAATTCCAACGTCCTTTGTTCCATAATGTTTGGTTAAAAAGAAGCACCCTATTAATCGTGCTGGGACAAGTGGCTAACCACATACAAAAAATAAATAAATAAAATAATTAGACAAAGACTTTATATACTTTTTACAAAAATTAACTCAAAATGTATCACTATTCTAAATATAAAGTATAAAACTAGGAGATAACATAGGAGATATTTTAGATAAATTGAATATGGCAATGACTTTTAGATTCATTGTCAAATCCACAGTCCATGAAAGAAAGAATGAATAAAGAGACCATTAAAATTAAAATTTTTGCTCTGCTGAATGACACTGTAAAGAGAATGAGAAGAAAAGTCACAGACTGGGAGAAAATATTTACAGAAGACACATATGATAAAGGACTGATACCCAAAACAGACAAAGAATTCTTAAACTCAGTATTAAGGGGACAAACAATTATAAAATAAGCTAGAGATCTTAACTTCACATGTCACCAAAGAACATATACACATGACCAACAGGCATATGAAAAGATACTCCAACTCATATGTCATCAGGGAGATGCAAATTAAATTGACAAGATATCACTGCATACCTATTAGCATGGCTAAAATCTAGAAAACTGACACCACCAAATGCTGGTGAATATATGGATCAACAGGATTCTCATCCAGTGGTCATGGGAATGAAGAATGGTTCGCGCATTTTGGAAGACAGTCTGGCATTTCCCATAGGAGTAAACATATTCTTATCATATGATCTAAAAATCATACTCCTTGATATTTACCCAGAGAACTTGAAAACTTATGTGCACAAAAGAACCTACTCATGGATGTTAATAGCAACTTTATTCACAATTGCCAACTTGGAAGTGATCAAACATCCTTCAATGGATGAATAAGTAAATTGTTGTACATCCACACAGTTGACCATTATTCAGCACTAAAAACAAATGAGCTATCAATTCAGGAAATCAGACATGGGGGAACCTTACATTAATATTTTTAAGTGGAAGAAGTCAATCTGAAAAGGCTGTGTAACTCCAACTATATGACATTCTGAAAAAGACAAAGATATGGAGGCAGTAAAAAGACCCAGAACTGGTAGCACAAGTGGAACACACTTCCTTCCCATACCCACTTGAACCTGGAGAGTGACTTTTCCAAGAAATGAGTTCTCAGAACATGAAACTAGCTCATAGCTTTTCACATCTTCTGCTATTTCTAATCATCATCTTTCTCCAAGGTCCAAAACACAGTTTTTGTGTTCTCTTCCCAAAGAGTTGTTAACCAAGCTCCAGGCAAGAAATATCTTTCATGTGCAAACTGAGCTGAGCTGAGAAGATGTCAAGGAAGCCACTGGCAGCAGATCCTAACCCTATCCTCTGGACATGGAAGTGGACACCACCGCCAGAGCAGTGTGGGGTCAGGGGAAGAGGTGGGCCATGGACAGACAGTTATGAAGCCCACTTGGGCTTCTTGCTGTCTCATGTACCCCAGTGGACTTGGGTAGATAACTCAAAACTTCTCTCTGCATCTGAGAAGTTTGCAAAATGGGGGTAGGGAGAGCTGGATTTGATGACTGCTTCTAGCTCTAGCATTCTGTGATCTTTGAGTCTTTTTCAGGCTTTTTGAGCTAATTCCACTGATGTTTAGGCCTGCAGGTGGTTTGGGGGATTAATCAGGATCCCTTTCATTCTGGAACCATTCCAGCTAAGCTCAGAGAAAGGAAGCAAGCAGTTCTAATCTGCTTGTGTAAATCTACATGCTTGCAGATACAGATATCTACACGCTTGCAGGCATAAATATTAGGTCTAATTTCCCTGGTGGCTCAATGGTAAAGAATCTGCCTACCAATGCAGGAGATGCAGGAGACATGGGTTTGATCCCTGGGTCGGGAAGATCCTCTGGAGAAGGATACCACAACCCACTCCAGTACCTGGGAAGCAGGCTACATTTTGTGGGGTCACAACAGCTGACATGACTTAGCGACCAAACCATCATCATAAGTATGCACAGACTCATATAGGAAATGAAATGTCATAACTTTAGACATTTGATATGAATGATATCCATCTTCTTTTTGTACTACAAAACTGTTTCTTTCCCCTCTTAGCAAAATTATTTTCCATTCCTTTGGTTCCTTTAAGTTCTGGTATTAAAATGTATTAATGGTAATTACCAAAACACATTGCATGTACTTTCAGATTCTTTACCATCTTAGCCACCAGGGAAGCCCTTCATATACATTATCCCACTTATTTTTCATAAGTGCTTCATAAGAAAATCAGTGTAAGGTATTAGTCTCTATACTTAACAAAAGAAAAAAATGAGAGGACTTCCCTGGTGGTCCAGTGGTTAAGACTCCGTGCTCCTAATGCCGGTGGCCCTGGGTTCAATACTTCATCAGATAAATAGAACCGACATGCTACAATTAAGACCCAACACAGCCAAATAGCTAAATATTTTAAAAAGAAGAAGATGAAACACCGGATAAGTGATTTAGCTTAATTCATGTAACTAACAGGAAAAGAACTGACATTTGAATCCAACCCTTCTGATGTATGATTTCTTATACTTGTTAATTTATCAAATGGCAGAAAACAGAACATTTAAACAATTATATATTTATAATATATCTTTTTTGGATCCTTAGATTTATAAACTCACTGATATAATGGAAGGAATAAAAAATATTGCTTTCTTTCCTTTCAAATTTAAGAGAAAAAAATGTTTTCATGTAACAAGCAAAGCTAGAATGCTGATTTGACCTGCAGATAAGTTAAATATTTGACTTGTTAAAATCCAGTGAAGTGATAACTCTGTGGACGGTATGAAACTTCATGGAACTCTGGTCTGAACAGCATGCTGAGTATACCAGGGCAGCTTGCACCGTGGCACTGGGCATCTTTTATTCTAAAAGGAAAAGTGTGCACCATCTTTAAAGTTTAAATGATTTTTCTTCCTGTCCATTAAATCTTCTCCTCTCTAACATATATGTATTAGCGTGCTCCAGAGAAATAGAACCAATAGGAAATATACATATATGCATGTGTGTATGTGTATGTGTGTGTGTGTGTGTGTGGATAGTGCTCAGATGTGTCCCACACTTTGTGATCCCATGGACTCATCAGGCTCCTCTGTCTATGGAATCCATGGAATTTTCCAGGTAAGAACACTGAAGTGGGTTGCCATTTCCTACTCCAGGGGATCTTCCTGACTCAGGTATCAAACTGCATCTCTTGCATCTACTGCATTTGCAGGTGGATTCTTTACTGCTGTGCCACCTGGGCTTCTATATATGTGTGTGTATATATATATATATATATATATATATATATATATATGTGAATGTGTGTGAATTATACACAATGTATATGAATAGCTATCTATCTAGCTTATGCAATTATGGACGTTGAGAATCCCATGATCTCCAGGGTAAGTTGACAGTTTGGGGACTGAGAGAAGTGATTGTTAATACCAGCTCAAGTCTGAAGATCTAAAGAGCAGGGAGTCAGTGGTGTAGTTCCAGTCTAAAGGCCATCAGGCTTGAAACCCAGAAGAACTAATGTTACTGTGTAAGTTCAAAGACAAGAAAAAAGTTTGTGCCTCCAATGAATCAGTCTAACAGGAAGAATTCTCTCTTACTCAGGGTAGTAAGAAAAGGTGACCTTTTTCTTCTATTCTGATATTCAGTGGATTATCTGAAGCCCATCCACAAAAGTGAAGGCAATCTGCTTTACTTGGTTTACCAATTTAAATGTTAATCTCATCCAAAACGCCCTCAAAAATACATATTAATAATCTTGACCAAATATCAGGGCACCCCCAAGGACTGGACACAGAAAATTAATAATCACAGCATAATAAGTAAAGGAAACCTATTGCAGATGGTCTAAGCTATGTAATATGTCAGGAGAAAAATTGGTGAATGTTGAAGTTATTCTATTCTATCAATAGAGAATCCTCTAGAAAGTCCCATGAAATAGAGCAAGCCTCCACACAGCTTTATTTCTAGTTTCTTTCTCATAGCCACTATTAGAAGCTGAAATTTTTAGAAGTTCACTTGTTCATTAGAACAGAAGGAAAAAAAAAAAAACATGGTAACAGAGACTTAAAATAACTTTTGCCTACAGTAGCTTCAAAGGCTCTTTTTCAAAAGCATATTTTAAAAGTCCTGGGGAAAAATGTTAGTCTTTCTAGTTCTCATATACAAAAAAGTAACATGTGGGGTGGGTGCTTTTCAGAATATAGTTCAACCGTTATTAAAATAAAGGAATCTATAAACTTGTAGGACTCTCAGATGGAATTCAGAGGAGTGCACATTCCCTAAAAATGTAAGCAGCAATTTTTGTGTAAGGGAGTTCGTTTTAGGAGATAGTTTACTACTTTCTAACAGATAGCTGACTGCCTCAAAAAGTGATATTTAAAATTTTCCATCCAATAATGAGTAACAGAGAGGAGGCATGGAGTCCAAGCAAAGGGAAGTGGGGTAGTGAAGGTCATTCACAAATGGCACAGTCTGAAGAGATTTTCTAAAACAAGCTGACATTCTAGGCCATGTAGGGCTCTGCTCATGTAGAATAGCAAGGTTTAGAGGACCAAAGGAAAATGAGCTTCTAATTCTTCATGGCCTGTGATAAGTTGGGAGAGGATTCACACTCTAATTCTTGAAACTGCAGCTTGCCCCCAGGCTCCTCTCCACATTATGCTCACCCATTTCCCACAGGCAAACAAACAACATTCCTCAAAAAACCTCTGAGAGCAGGCAGCAGAGTGTCAGAACATTGGCTTAAAATGTGCTTCTGTTTCTTAACAGCTGGACTATGTAGTCAAGGAGTATACCTGAAGGCCTCGGTTTCCTTGGCCGAAACACAAAGGTGAGTTCTTTCCTCAGATAATTTTTGTGGACAGAAATGAAATGATACACGAAAGGGATTTACAGCAAAAGCTAAAGAGGGTGGATTGGATGTGTTCATTACTTTCTATTCCGTGCTGAGCCCTCACAAAAATGGCAATAAGGGAATCTTTTAAGAATATACCAACTAACAAAAGGATAAATGAAAGGGAAACAACAGCAATAACATTTTGGGCTCTGGAAAGTTGATGGGTACTAAATGCTTAGACCCCGAAAAGCTGAATTCAAAACTAGTACTGGATAAATTAAAGAAGCAATTCAATTTACATGAAGAAATTCTATAAACCTCCAGAATTGGTGGCACTCTGGCAGAAATGTTAAAAAGCTCAAGAATCAGTGGTATCTTTGGGAGGGATTTATGCTGGGAATAATGTAAAAAGATTGGAAAAGTGTGTTCAGAAATCACTTCTCAACCTAAGCAGTGTCCTCTCCAGGGAGTGGTAGGCAGCAGTATTGCACCCTTAGATGGTACAATGATGAAGGGAGGGATGCTTTTGGCATTTAGTGAACTGGGATCAGTGATGATATATTTCTGCACTATATGTGACGGTTGCACCTAATGGAGAATTATCCAGTCCCAGATGTCAATAGACATCTCCCATTGAGAAACACTGACTTAAACTCTTCTCAGATTCCTTCACCAAATTTGCATCTTAAAGTAACTACCTCATCTCACCCTATTGGAAGATTGGAATTTTATGCTGCAAAGATGGTAAGCAGTGGTATCCATACAGGATGCTGCTGAACACAACTGTGTGAAGGTACACCTTACTGCAGCCAATGATGTTAGTGGTCACTAGAAATCTTAGCCTTCTTTTCCAACCTAACCACAGGACTTTCAGCCAATTTGCTGACTAGCAGGAAGAGGAAATCAGGAGATTTTTCTTAGAAACATGACTGGGTCATGGGAAATTTTCTAAACGTGCTGATGTAGATATATGATTGCTCAGTGAAACAACAAAACTAGAATACCCTGAGTGGACATTAAGAGTTGATGATTCCCATCCAATGAATTCAGATACTCTAGTTATGTCTTGTAACATTATGTTACAAGAAGACAGAAAATGTTAAACAGGAGAGAAGCCAGAGCAAATAAACAAATAAGAACAAAAAGGTGGGAAAATGAGACTCTGCAGGAAATATATTTACTACCCTAAGAAAGAAAAAAGAAGATCAGTTTCCAGGTAAACTAAAGATAGATAATCTTTGAAATAAGAAGGAGGCAATTTAAAAGAATAAATATGAGCTTAAGGAAATAAAAATTGCAATAGAAGAAATGAAAAATGTAATAAAAAGATGGAAAAATAAATTTGAAAAATAATCTCATAAAGAAGGGAGCAAAAGAATGAGGCTAAAATAATAGAGAAACAATATGAAAATCACAAGACTGGTACAGAAAATCCAACATCTGCATAATAGAGTTCAATAGCGAATAAACATAGAAAACAAAGGAATCAAAAAAAGAAAAAGAAAAAGATAGTGGGAACTTGCTATAAAGCACAAGAGGCTCAACTCAGTGCCCTTTGATGACCTAGATGGCTGGGATGAGGAGGTAGGAGACTGGACCAAGAGGGAGGGGATACATGTATACATGTAGCTGACTCACTTCATTGTAAAACAGAAACTGGCACAACATTATAAAGCAATTTTATTCCAATAAAAGTAACTCTTAAGAACCAAGTAAGCTGAGTTTCCAGGTTGAAAGGGCTCAAGAAAACAAATGAATATGTACCTTTGCAAAAGCACAATATTTTGAATTTAAGAATGATGTGGGCATCAAGTAAGAAAGTTTTCATACTCAAGATTGAGCATTAAAATGGCATTAGATTACTTAAAATAAAATAAAACAAATAAAACTGAGAAAATGAAAGACAATGGGGAAATGTTTTCAAAATTCTGAGATGAAATTATTTCCAATCTATGACACTGTAACTAATTCCTGTCAATCAAAAGCAAAGGTAGAATAAAGATATTTTGACATGTGAGATTGCAAAACTTTTATTTCCATGGCCCTTTCTTACAAAATGATGGCATAAGATGAGTTGAAAAAACAAGAAAACAAACCACAAAATTAAATATGCCATAATGGTACATTGGTTCTGACACAGATTAGAGAAGCAGAGGAAATCCCCTGGATGACGGTGAAGGGGCATTTCCACTTACTGGAAAGATAAGTGGACACAATTCTAGAGTTCTAGCAGCTCTAGAGACCAGTCAACAAGACTGAAACAAATCAGAAGATGAGAAGATGACATAGAGAAAATTTCTAAAGGATCTTAATGTATTAAAACAAAATTTCAATAAAATAAAGGATGAAAACAATTTAATTAGGAAATTAACTTAAAAAAACTAAAATAAACACAAGAGAAAAGGGAAAAATATTAACGCAAAGGCAAAAAGTATTAAATATTTAAACTATTTACTACAGATATAATCCAAATTTTGAAAATTATTTTTAGATGATAGAGATATAGAAGCAGTGTAAATATACATAAGTATATATATGATTATATATATTTGTTGAAGTTAGTTGAGTTATAATATCGTAGTTTCAAGTGTACAGCATAGTGATTCAGTAGTTTTACAGATTTTCAGTAATTTTATTTTCAATATTTTTACAGATTATATTTATATAATATAATATACATTATATTACAATATAATTTATAATGTTACAATAATATAGCTAATATTAGTTATTTAATAACTTTAATAAAATTTATTGAAAGATAATGGTTATAATTCTCTGTGCTATGTAGTATATCCTTGTTGCTAATTTATTTTAAATATAGCAATTTGTATTTCTTAATCCTTTACTCCTTCCCTCTCCCCAGTGGTAACCACTAGTTCTAGTTTCTATATCTGTAAGTCTGTTTCTGTTTTGGTATAGACATTTGTTTTAATTTTTAGATTCCACATATAAGTGGTATCATGCAGCATTTGTCTTTTTCTGTGTGACTTATTTCACAAAGCATAATATTCTCTAGATCCATCCAAGTTGCTGGAAATGGGACAATTTCAATATTTTTTATGGATGAGTACACGACTGAGCAACTGAACTGAAACTGAACTAAATATTGAATTAATACTAAAACTAAATATTGAATTAAATGTGTGTGTGTGTGTAGCTCAGTCATGTCTGACACTTTGCAACCCCATGAACTGCAGCACACCAGCCTTCCCTGTCCTACACTATCTCCTGGAGTTTGCTCAAACTCATGTCCATTAAGCTGATGGTGCCATCCAACCGTCTTATCCTCTGGTGTCCCATTCTTTTCCTGCTCTTAATCTTTGCCAGCATCAGGGTCTTCCAATGAGTTGAGTCTTTGCATCAGGTAGCCAAAGTATTGGAGCTTCATGCTTCATCATCAGTCCTTCCAATGACTGTTTGGGGTTGAATTCCTTTAGGATTGACTGGTTTTATTTCCTTGCTGTCCAAGGAACTCTCTAGAGTCTTCTCCAGCACCACAGTTTGAAAGCATCAATTGTTCAGCGCTCACCCTTCTTTATGGTCCAACTCTCACCTCTGTACATGACTACGGAAAAACCATAGGTTTGACTATATGGATTTTTGTTAGCAAAGTCATGTCTGTCCTTTTTCATGCACTGTCTAGGTTTGTCATAACTTTTCTTCTAAGGAGCAAGTCTTGTTTAATTTTCCACTCCAGAATATCTGGCTCTAGGGGAGTGACTACATCATCAGCCATTAAGACCTTTTTTGTACATTTCTTCTGTATATTCTTGGCTTGGTGGTAATGAATCATATACACACACACACACACACACACACACACACATATACATATATGTATGTATAAACTCCAAGTTTATTAATCTGTTGATGGATACAAGTCACTTCCATGTCTTGACTATTGTAAATAGTGCTACTATGAATATTAATGTATATGCCTCTTTTTAAATTAGGGTTTTCATTTTTTTTTCTGTGTGTATACCTAGGAGTTGAATTGCTGTATCATATGGTGGTTCTAGGGCTTCCCAGGTGGTGCTAGTTGTAAAGAACCCTCCTGTCAATGCAAGAAACATAAGAGACATGAGTTCAATCCCTGGGTCAGGAAGACCCCCAGGAAAAGGGAATGGTAACCCAATCCAGTTATTCTTGCTTGGAGAATCCTGTGGACAGAGGAGCCTGGAAGACTACTGTCTATAGTGTCATGAAAGAATCAGACATGACTGAAGCAACTTAGCATGCATGCATGGTAGTTCTACTTTAATTTATGTGAGAAGCCTCCATACTATTTTCCACAGTGGTTGCATCAATTTACATCCCTATCAATAGTATACTAGAGTCTGCTTTTCTGCACACCCTAGCCATCATTTATAATTTGAAGACTTCCTTATAATAAAATTTCTGATTTTCACCAATATAAGGTGATATGTTATTGTGGTTTTGATGTGCATTTGTGTAATAATTAATTATGCCGATGATCTTTTTATGTGCTTGTTGACCATGGGGGAAATGTCTACTCAGGTCTTCTGCTCATTTCTTGATTAGATTCTTTTTTGATATTGAATTGTATGACATATTTATATACTTTGGACTTTTATCCCTTGTTGATAATTTAATCTTCAAATATTTTATGTCATTCTGCTTTCTTTTGATTTTGTCAATGATTTCCTTTGTTGGCCAAAATCTGCTAAGTGTTACAGAGTCCCATTTGTTTATTTTTGCTTTTATTTCTTTTGCCATAAAAGACAGATCCAAAAAAACATATTGCTACTATTTATGCCAAAGAAAGTTCTTAATCTCATTATTTTACCCATGTAACTGTACAGTAAGAGGAAACCTACTTGAGGGAAAATGGGGAGAGAAAGATTGTTAAGATCTTTACCCAAAGAATCACAAAATAAAAACAAAACAAAACAAACAAACAAACAAAAAACCATTATTGAGAGATGTAGTAGGAAACAGATCTTTTAAAAAATAAAAAAGTTATTTTCTCTGGGTAATAAGAAATAGAGGAAAATAATATAGTGCGGAAGACTAGAGATCTCTTCAAGAAAATTGTAAATATCAATGAAATATTTCATGAAAGAATGGGCATAATAAAGGACAGAAATGGTAAGGACCTAACAGAAGCAAAAGAGATTAAGAGGAGGTAGCCAGAATACACAGGAGAACTGTACATAAAAAGGTCTTAATGACCTCAATGGATGGTGTGGTCACTTACCAAGAGCCAGACATTCTAGAGTGTGAAGTCAAGTGGGCCTTACAAAGCATTAGAATGAACAAAACTAATGGAGGTAATGGAATTCCAGCTGAGATATCTCAAATCCTAAAAGATGACGCTGTGAAAGTGCTGCAGTCAATATGCCAGCAAATCTGGAAAACGCAGCAGTAGTCACAGGACTGGAAAGGGTCAGCATTCATTTCAATCCAAAAGAAAGGCTATCCCAAGGAATGTTTGAACTTCCTTACAATTGTGCTCCTTTCACATGCCGACAAGTAATGCTTAAAATCCTACAAGCTAGGCTTCAGCTGTATATGAACCAAGAACTTCCAGATGTACAAGATGAGTTTTGAAGAGGCAAAGGAACCAGAGATCAAATTGCCAGCATCTGTTGGATCACAGAGAAAGCAAGGGGATTTCAGAAAACTTCTGCTTCATTGACTATGCTAAAATCTTTGAATTTGTGGGTCACAGCAAACCGTGGAAAATTCTTAGAGATGGGAATACCAGACCAACTTACCTGTCTCCTGATAAAGCTGTATGAAGTTAAAAAAGCAACAGCTAGAACTGAGTATAGAACAATGGATTGGTTTGAACTTGAGAAAGAAGTATGCCAAGGCTGTATATCATTACCCTATTTATTTAACTTGCAGAGTATATCATGCAAAATGCAAGGCTGGATGAATCACAAGCTGAAATCAAGATTGCTGGGAAAAATATCAGTAAACTCAAATATGCAGATGATGCCACTCTAATAGAAATAAAGAGCAACTAGGGAGCCTCTTGATGATGGTGATTGAGGAGAGTGAAAAAACTGGCTTAAAACTTAATAATAACCCAGAGGAATCGGGTGGAGAGGGAGGAGGGAGGGGGGATCAGGATGGGGAATACGTGTAAATCTATGGCTGATTCATATCAATGTATGACAAAACCCACTGAAATGTTGTGAAGTAATTAGCCTCCAACTAATAAAAATATATATATATATTAAAAAAAGAATAAAATAAGATTAAAAAAACCTTAATTAAAAAAAAATGAAATAAAATTAAAAAACAAAAAACTGAAAAAAAAAACTTAATAATAAAAAAAAAAGACTAAGGTCATGGCATCTAGTCTCATTGCTTCATGGCAAATAAACGGGAAAAAATGGAAATGGTAACAGACTTTATTGTCTTGGGCACCAAAATCACTGTGAATAGTGACTGAAGTCACAGAATTAAACAGTGCTAGCTCCTTGGAAGGAAAGATATGACAAACTTTGACAGAGTATTAAGCAGAGATATCACTTCCCTGGCAAAAGTCTGTATGGTCATAGCTATGTTTTTGTGTTGTTGTTTTTTTTCCCCAATATTCATGTACTGATGTGAGAGTTGGACCATAAGGAAAGCTGAGCACCAAAAAATGGATGCTTTCAAATTGTGGTGCTGGAGAAGACTCTGGAGAGTCTGTTGAGCAGTAAGGAGACTGAACCAGTCAACTCTGGTAATCAACTCAATATTCACTGAAGGTCTATGGCTGAAGCTGCAGTTCCAATAGTTTGGTCACCTGATATGAAGAGCAGACTCATTGGAGCAGACTCATCAGGCCTTTGCCCTGATGCTGGGAAAGACTGAAGGCAAAAGGAGAAGGGGGTGACAGAGCATAAGATGGCTAGATAGCATCACCAACTCAGAGGACATGAATTTGAGAAAACTTTGTGAGACAGTGGAGGACAGAGGAGCCTGGCATGCTATAGTCCATGAGGTCTCAAAAATTTGGGCGGGATTTAATGACTCAAAAACAACAACAATAGATAAGAAATGTGGACATGGAAAAGGGGTCAGAAAACTGCTTTTTAAATAATGAATTCTTTAATACTTGTTGCATATCTATATTTTATAAAATAAAAACTGCTGCTGCTAAGTCACTTCAGTTGTGTCCGGCTCTGTGTGACCCCATAGACAGCAGCCCATCAGGCTCCCCATCCCTGGGATTCTCCAGGCAAGAACCCTGGAGCGGGTTGCCATTTCCTTCTCCAATGCATGAAAGTGAAAAATGAAAGTGAAGTCGTTCAGTCTGTCCGACTCTTAGCGACCCCATGGACCACAGTCTACCAAGCTCCTCCATCCATGGGATTTTCCAGGCAAGAGTACTTGAGTGGGGTGCCATTGCTTTCTCCAAAATAAAAACTAGAAACATGTATAACACTGATAAAAATAAACAATTTAGGTAGCGACTACACATTGTAAATAAAACAATCTGGTTAGTGCCTACACAGAGAAAACTAAGATCATGACATCCAGTCCTGTCACTTCATGGCAAATAGATAGGGAAACAATGGAAACAGTGAGAGACTTAATTTTCTTGGGCTCCAAAATCACTGCAGATGGTGACTGAAGCCATGAAATTAAAAGACTCTTTGGAAGAAAAGCTATGACCAACCTAGACAGCATATGAAAAAACAAAGACATTACTTTGTCAACAAAGGTCTATCTAGTCAAGGCGATGGTTTTTCCAGTGGTCATGAATGGATGTGAGAGTTGGACTATAAAAAAAGCTGAGCGCCGAAGAACTGATGCTTTTGAACTGTGGGATGTTGAAGAAGAGTCTTGAGAGTCCCTTGGACTGCAAGGAGATCCAACCAGTCCATCCTAAAGGAAATCAGTCATGAATATTCATTGGAAGGACTAATGCTGCATCTGAAGAGCCAATACTTTGGCCACATGATATGAAGAACTGACTCATTAGAAAAGACCCTAGTGCTGGAAAAGATTTAAGGCAGAAGAAGGGAATGACAGAGGATGAGATGGTTGGATGACATCCCTGACTTGATGAACATGAATTTGAACAAGCTTCGGGAGTTGGTGATGGACAGGAAGCCTGGCATGCTGCAGTCCATGGGGTCACAAACAGTCAGACTCAACTGAGCGACTGCACTGAACTGAACACATTTTTAGTTCTTAATATTATTCATATTGACAAGAATAATTTAAAAATTGCAAGGATTTGTCCTCTTAAGCACTTTAAATCTTCCTTTTTGGTACTACTTACTTTCTCCATTTTCTCAATATACTTTTATTCCATGCAAAGTTTATTCCAATATACCATTGTCTGAATTATCATAAAATTCCAGTCAGTCCAAAATTGAACTACTGTGTTTGATAGTACTACACTATCAGTTAAAATATTCAATTATTATTTTCATGGTAAGAAAATAAGAAATATGTTTAAGCAAATACTGAATTAATAAAAAGTATTTTATTATTACATCTTTTAACAATGTCACCAGACATTAATTAAGATATAATAATATTTTGGTGCATCAAATGTAAAAAAAGTATATTTATCTTTTTAATCCTCACAACATTCTGTTTTAACCATCACTAATCCTATTTTGGCATAGAAATTATAAATAACATTATTAGATTAAAATTATTTAATGGTTTCTAGAGGACCATGTATAAATATTTCCTTTAAATTATGTTACTTAAACCATTTGAAAATAAAAATAAAAAAAGAGACTTAGATTCAAGAAGGCTAAGTTATCTGCCCATGCTTAAATCTAACATTTGATCAATAACTATTTGGACCCTATATCTTGTGTTCTTATGTTCTATAGATGATACATAGATATTGCCTATACTGTACCTAACTCTTCAATTCTATTTTCTGGGGAACAAAATGAGTGTTCAATGGACTCTGTTCTCTCGAACAAAAGTGTGGAAATGGTTTCAAGAACATATGCAGTGATTTCAGTTCAAGGGTTGGGAAACAAAGAATTTTATCAAATCTCTTAACCTTTGTAACTATTTCATTCTTTCCACCTTTGGCATCTCTTGCCTATTTCTCCATAAAGATTGTCGTAATGATAAAAATGGGAAAAGGGCCACTGAGAAGATGGAATCCCATAGCACAGCCAGGGTTCTTTTATCCAAGTGAATGCTGACCTACTCAAAGTGATGAAATGAATGCACAGCACATTGAAAAGTAGTAGACAGATTTTTTTTTTTAATGATAAACTTACTTTGCTCTGTCTAATTCTGCGTTAGGTGCCCAGTCACCAAAGGTGGCTGACATCAGCTAACTTACTCTGTCTGCAAGGTTTTGTGGTGACTTTTCTCAAATAAATGTTTTCCAATTGGCATTAACATGCATTACAAAGATATTCACACGTTTTGACCACATACATAGGTCTTTCCTCACGCTTCTTCAGACTCATCCTAATTTTCTTACCTTTCTCCGTCCAGTTCCACGGCTCCAAACAGTCAAGTAATGTATCATTGGTGGTGTTTCTACTCATAACTGTTTCTATGGAACCCTCTGAGAAGAGATGAATTGCAGTTACTGTCTGTTTTTGGTTTGTGCCCATATGCTGAGTCAATCAATCTATGGAATAAATGTGGCTTTTTTCTTCCTCTATTAGCTGGTGATATGGGGTTGGCCTCACACAATCATAGGTGTGGGCTAAGGAAGAGGCACTAATGGGCGACACAGGGGTCTGGGACATCTACTAATGCATCTTACTTTTGACCTCCACACTTGTTTATAATTCATTTAATGCACTTCATCTATCTTAAAATGGATCAATATTGATAATATCCAACCACATAAGTTGGTGATGTTAGCTCTTAACGGGCACGTCTGGTCTCAAGCCCACTTCATGGCACATGGCTGTTTATCTCTTGCCTTATTTCAAGCAAGGGAATATTTTATGAAAGGCATATGACTATGCTACAGCTGGCATGGTTGTGCACAATATAGTGGGCTACATTGTGATTCTCCTCCTAGGGTTTCCGTGTACTCCATACAACATCTGTCTCTAAAAGAGACACTACATATATGTCATAGCTTAGATGTGCTACAGAATCTCTTCCAGTTTTGGACTCTACCAAATTTGGCATACTTTAATGTCATCTAGTATACATCAAAGGAATATTCTGAAATGTAGACAATATAGTTTCTAGAACCCAAAAAGACCTAGCAGATATCATGTCTCCTTGTTAATATAGGAAGGTGAGGAGTATACAGATATCTTATGCTCCAGAATATTGAGCAGGAAAGACTTTATTCATGTGGCAAGTCTCTAAATCTTACGAAGTCCTTGTTAAGAACTGTAAAAGATTTTAGATTTCCTCCAACTTGCAAATTGCAATTGTTGGCTTGTAACAGTTTTGTGGATACTAGATGAAGACACAAAACCCCTGTATCAGAGATGAAGGATTGTGTTAACCACAACCTAGCAAGCATTGTGAACACTATGCTTGCCTCAGTTTTCGTTGCCACTAAAGTGTATTGTGATCTTATGAAGGGGCCCTGGTGAATGCTGTGCACCAGTAGGTTTGCCTCATGATGAAGGAACCCTAAGTTTAATGAACCAAAGTCTTTTAAAATAAGTAGTAAGCCTATATGATCTATATCTCAGAGAGGACTTTGTCTTTATTATCTTATACAGAAAGTAGACCTACCTTTTGCTCTGGAGAGACACTGTATTTTCCTAGTCTCATTGATATACAAACATTCTTGAAAAGATAGTCCAGAACAAATGCAGTCAGTGCCTCTGCTTGTTAACATGCAGAAATGCTAGAGACCCGTGGAGAATTGTCTCCCCAAAGGCCTTCAATGTATTTGCCAGTTCCTGTTCATCTGGTCTGATCTCTTTGGGGAAAGACTGAAGGCATCATTACCATATATATTTCCCATGGTGTTGTAGGATTGTTTTCCCCAGGGATAAAGTAGTTTCTCTTTCAGTTAATGGATTACAGTAGAAAAGGAAAAGTGGATGAAATCTGAAATTTTGGTAAGGGAATCATGATTTTTTTTTAATTGAGGCAGCAGCCCTTACCTTCCTGATTATCCGTACTTGATTTCCTCTTTTCTGTGTACATTAACAATACTTTGTTGGCAGCCTGTCTGTCTTGCCCACAGGGATGTCCTTCTCTATGAACCATCTTCTTAGGTCTCTACAGTTATGCATTCCCTGGCTATCACTATGACTTAGCTGCTTATTGAAAGTTAAACACCGAAGCCTGACATTTTCTATATGGGAATGCTATCAACTCCATTCTTCAATGAGCCCAGGTGTGTAATTGCATCTCCAGTCATCAACCCTGATCTAGAGGAGCACAGCCACCACTGAGCTTCTTCATGATCCCAGGATCATTTTCATCAGTATATTCTTCATTGTTTTGATACAAAGAATATTTCTCTTTAGGTTCATGGTCATATTATACATTTTTTCTAATTTTATGTAGAATATCCAATCTCTAGTTGTTGCTTCCACTCTATAATTGTAAGGGATTTGCTTTAGGTTATGCCTGAATGGTCTACTGGTTTCCCCTAGTTTGTTCAATTTAAGTCTGAATTTGGCAATAAAGAGTTCATGATCTGAGCCATAGTCAGCTCCCAGTCTTGTTTTTGCTGACTGAATAGAACTTCCCCATCTTTGGCTGCAAAGAATACAGTCAATCTGATTTCGGTATTTACCATCTGGTGATGTCCATGTGTAGAGTCTTCTCTTGTGTTGTGGGAAGAGGGTGTTTGTTATGACCAGTGCATTCTCCTGGCAAAATTCTGTTAGCGTTTTCCCTGCTTCATTCTGTACTCCAAGGCCAAATTTGCCTGTTACTCCAGGTATTTCTTGACTTTCTACTTTTGCATCTCAGTCCCCTATAATGAAAAAGACATCTTTTTGGGGTGTTAATTCTAGAAGCTCTTGAAGGTCTTCATAGAACCATTCAACTTCAGCTTCTTCAGCATTACTGGTCAATACATAGACTTGGATTACTGTGATATTGAATGGTTTGCCTTGGAAACAAGCAGAGACTGCATCCAAGTACTGCATTTCAGACTCTTTTGTTGACTATGATGTCTACTCCATTTCTTCTAAGGATTTCTTGCCCACAGTAGTAGATATAATGGTCATCTGAGTTAAATTCACCCATTCCAGTCAATTTTAGATAACTGATTCCTAAATGGTCGATGTTCACACTTGCCATCTCCTGTTTGACCACTTCCAATTTGTCTTGATTCATGGACCTAACATTCCAGGTTCCTATGCAATATTGCTCTTTACAGCATTGGACTTTACTTCCATCACCAGTCACATCCACCACTGGATGTTGTTTATACTTTGGCTCCTTCTCTTCATTCTTTCTGGAATTATTTCTCCACTGATCTCCAGTAGCATATTAGACACCTACCAACCTGGGAAGTTCATCTTTCAGTGTCCTATCTTTTTGTTTTTTCATACTGTTCATGGGGTTCTCAAGGCAAGAATACTGAAGTGGTTTGCCATTCTCTTCTCCAGTCAAATTCCTTACAATTATACAGTGGAAGTGACAAATAAATTCAAGAGATTAGATCTGATAGAGTGCCCAAAGATATATGGATGGAGGTTTGTGACACTGTACACGAGGCAGGGATCAAGACCATCTCCAAGGAAAAGAAATGTAAAAAGGCAAAATGGCTGTCTGAGGAGGCCTTACAAATAGCTGTGAAAAGAAGAGAAGCAAAAAGCAAAGGAGAAAAGGAAAGATATTCCCATTTGAATGTAGAGTTTCAAAGAATAGCAAGGAGAGATAAGAAAGCCTTCCTCAGTGATCAGTGCAAAGACATAGAGGAAAACAACAGAATGGGAAAGACTAGAGATCCCTTCAAGAAAATTAGAGATACCAAGGGAACATTTCATGCAAAGAAGGGCACAATAAAGGAGAGAAATTATATCGATCTAACAGAAGCAGAAGATATAAAGAAGAGGTGGCAAGAATACACAGAAGAACTATACAAAAAATTTCTTCATGACCCAGATAATCACAATGGTGTGATCACTCACCTAGAGCCAGACATCCTGGAATGTGAAGTCAAGTGGGTGTAAGGAAGCATCACTGTGAACAAAGCTAGTGGAGATGATGGAATTTCAGTTGACCTATTTCAAATCTTAACGGGCGATGCTGTGAAAGTGCTACACTCAATATGCCAGCAAACTTGGTAAACTCAGCAGTGGCCATAGGACTGGAAAAGTTCAGTTTTCATTCCAATCCCAAAGAAAGGCAATGCCAAAGAATGCTCAAACTAACACACATTTGGACTCATCTCACACACTAGCAAAGTAATGTTCAAAATTCTCTAAGCCAGGCTTCAACAGTATGTGAACCATGAATTTCCAGATGTTCCAGCTGGATTTAGAAAAAGCAGAAGAACTAGAGATCAAATTGCCAATATCCACTGGATCATCGAAAAAGCAAGAGAGTTCCAGAAAAACTTCTGCTTTATTGACTATGCCAAAGCCTTTGACTGTGTGGATCATAATAAACTGTGGAAAATTCAGAAACAGATGGGAATACCAGACCACCTGACCTGTCTCTTGAGAAATCTGTATGCAGGTCAAGAAGGAACAGTCAGAACTGGACATAGAACAGCAGACTGGTTCCAAATAGGGTAAGGAGTACCTCAAGGCTGTATATTGTCACCCTGCTTATTTAACTTATATTCAGAGTACATCATGAGAAATGTTGGACTGGATGAATCACAAGCTGGAATCAAGTTTGTGGGGAGAAATATCAATAACCTCAGATATGCAAATGGCACCACTCTTATGGCAGAAAGCAAAGAAGAACTAAAGAGCCTGTTGATGAAAATGAAAGAAGAGAAGGAAAAAGTTGGCTTAAAACTCAACATTCAGAAAACTTAAGATTATGGCATCTGGTCCCATCACTTCATGGCAAATAGATGGGGAAACAATGGAAACAGTGAGAGACTTTATTTTTGGGGCTCCAAAATCACTGCAGATGGTGACTAAAGCCATGAAATTAAAAGATGCTAGTTTCTTGGAATAAAAGCTATGACCAATGCAGACAGCATATTAAAAAGCCAAGACATTACTTTGTCAACAAATGTCCATCTAGTCAAAGTTATGGTTTTTCCAGTAGTCATGTATGGATATGAGAGTTGGACTATAAAGAAAGCTGGGTGCCAAAAAATTTATTTGTTTGAACTGTGGTATTGGACAATACTCTTGAGAGTTCCTTGGACTGCAAGGAGATCCAGCCAGTCTATCCTAAAGGAAATCAGTCCTGAATATTCATTGGAAAGACTGATGCTGAAGCTGAAACTCCAATACTTTTGCCAATTGATGAGAAGAACTGGCTCATTTGAAAAGACCCTGAAGCTGGGCAAGATTGAAGGTGGGAGGAGAAGGGGACGACAGAGGCTGAGATGGTTGGATAACATCACTGACCTGATGGACATGAGTTTGAGTAAACTCCGGGAGTTGGCAATGGACAGGGAGGTCTGGTGTGCTGCAGTCCATGGGGTCGCAAAGAGTCAGACATGACTGAGTGACTGAACTGAACTGAACTGAATCCAGTCTCTGAGTCTACTAATTTCTCCTTCACTTGTCTCCACTATAGATTTGTCATTCAAGTACCATTTTCATTGGGCATTTTCTCCCAAGTTTCCAAAGGCCATTCTAACAATGAATTACTATTGTATTCCCAGATCTTTTCCAGGGTTACAAAAGAGTGCTCTTATGTTAATAAATCTCACTATCTAACCTTATGCTCAACCCCCCAGCATCATCACCCTCAAGATCTGTCCCTTACACACTTTTCTGTCTTCTGCCTGTATATGGAGGCTATACCTTTCAGATCCTTCAAGGGAAGCTCTCCTTTCCAGCAATCTGAATAGGGTGTTATGGTTTAATCCTTTTGGTGGGGAGATCTATTGGATAGGAAAATAAAGTAAGAACTTATTGTCCCAGAAATCGTAAAGGACAGGGAAGCCTGCATGCTGCAGTTCATGGGGTCATGAAGCGTCAGACACGACTGAGTGACTTAACAACAACAAACTCATGTCCATTGAGTTGGTGATGCCATCCAATCATCTTATCCTCTGTTGCATCCTTCTCCTCCTGCCTTCAATCTTTCCCAGCATCTTTTCCAATGAGTAGGATCTTTGCATCAGGTGGCCAAAGTATCAGAGCTTAAGTTTCAGCATCAGTTCTTCCAATGAATAGTCAAGGTTGATTTCCTTTAGGATTAACTGGTTTGATCTCCTTGCTGTCCAAGGGACTCTCAAGAGGCTTCTCCAGCACCATACTTTGAAAGCATCAATTCCTCCATGCCCAACCTTCTTTATAATCCAACTCTTATAACCATACATGACTACCAGGGAAACCATAGCTTTGACTCTATGGGACTTTATCGGCAAAGTGATGTTTCTGCTTTTTAATATATTGTCTAGGTTGGCCATAGTTTTTCTTCCAAGAAGCAAGTATCTTTTAATTTCATGGCTGTAGTCACCATCTGCAGTGATTTTGGAGCCCTAGAAAACAAAATCTCTCACTTTCCCCATTTTTTCCCCATCTATTTGCCATGAAGTGATGGAACCAGATACCATCATCTTAATTTTTTTTAATGTTGCATTTTAAGCCAGCTTTTCCACTTTCTATTTCACCTTCTTCTAGTTACCTGGCTTTAAATATCCTCTACACACTTTTAGCAATCACATTTCTGTGTCTAGATTGAATCATTCCTCTAAACTGCAAAGCTATTCTTTTATCTACTTGAAACCTCACATTAGTATCTGTTAGGTACCTCAAGTTCTTTCCTGGTGGCTCAGAAGGTGAAGAATCTGCCTGCTATATAGAAAACCTGTGTTTGATCCCTGGGTCAGGAAGATCCCCTAAAAAGATAATGACAACCCACTCCAGTGTTTGCTTGTTTGTTTGTTTGCTTGCTTTAATTAATTTATTAATTTTAGTTGTAGGCTAAATACAATATTGTGGCATGCATGCATTGGCATGCATATGGCATACATTGGCAAGACATATGGCATGTCCCTCCCCATCCCATCCCTCTGAGTTGTCCCAGTGTACCGGCTTTGAGTGCCCTGTTTCATGCATTGAACTTGGACTGATCATCTATTTCACACATGGTAATATGCATGTTTCAATGCTATTCTCTCAAACCCTCACATTCTCCCACAGAGTCCAAAAGTCTGTTCTTTATATCTGTGTCTCTTTTGCTGTCTTATGTATAGGTCATCGTTACCACCTTGCTAAATTCCATATATATGCATTAATATAGTATATTGGTATTTTCTTTCTGACTTACTTCACTCTGTATAACAGGCTCCAGTTTCATCCACCTCATTAGAACTGATTCAAATGTGTTTTTTTTTTTAATAGCTGAGTAATATTCCATTGTGTATATGTTCCACAATTTTCTTATCCGTTCATCTGCCGATGGATGTCTAGGTTGCTTCCATGTCCTAGCTATTGTAAACAGTGTTGTGACAAACATTAGGGTACACATGTCTCTTTCAATTCTTGTTTCTTTGGTGTGTATGCCCAGCAGTGGGATTGCTGGGTTGTATGGAAGTTCTATTTCCAGTTTTTTAAGGACTCTCCACACTGTTCTCCTTAGTGACTGTACTATGGGATTGTAAACTAGTATAGCCACTCCAGGATTTCTTCCTGGAGAATTTCATGGACAGAGGAGACTGGAAGGCTACAGTTTCTGTGGTTGCAAAGAGTTGGATGCAACAAACACTTGCACTTGCACTAGGACCTTCAAACATATGACTAAAACAAAGCTATTTTAAGCCATATAATAACTTCTTTCAAAAAAGACTAAATCTGCTTAAAACAAAACCTAAATGTCACTGTTTTATATTTCTTTCACTCCCCATATTGAACTCATTTCCAAGCACAGATGATTTGGGCTCCAGATCAAAACTAAAATCTCCACATCTTCATCTTTTTTCTCTATGACAATCTTAGTCCCAGCTATCACCATCTCTTGGGCTATTTTTATGAACTTCCCATTAGATGTTTTTCCTGATCTTTTTCTCTTGTTGTAAATTACTTCACACAAAAGAGTCAAGTTATTTTGAAATTATAGAGTAGGCAATACTTTGTATTTGCTTAAAAGCATCCAATAATATCTTCTTACAATTAGAATAGAATGTATACTCATACCTTGGAACACACATTATCAGCTGATGTGTATTATCAGTTGATATATGTATTTTCCATATCATCTTATGTTTCATTTTCCTTATTGGCTTCCCTCCATTCAGAGCCACACTGGCCTGCAGTCAGTGGTTAGTTCACTCAAGGTCACTGCACTGCTGTGCCATCTCTTTTGAATGAACTCTCAGTTTTGATCATTACTGGTTCTATCCTATGTATGATTCAATATCTGTTGAACCACCTAATAGAAGAAAGCTATTACATTACCCTTTACCAAATTATGTTTGTGTGCTTTTTAAAAAAATTTTGTATCGCACTCATTAGCATCTGATTATTTTCCTTTATTCTGTTCCTCTTTCTAATAAAATATGAGTTGAGTTAGCTGGTATCTTACCTAATCTATTTTCTGTTTTGTCTTTATTGCCTTAGAATGTTATGCACATATGTATTCAATATTTGTTTCAGGAAAGGATAGAAAGAGGAAGGAAAGGAGGCCTTGCAGGAAGAAGAAAGGAAAGGAAGACCATAGTTTCTTCACTCAGCTTTGTCTATTGAAGTTAGTTGCAGTAAAAGGCCAACATAAGGTACATACCATTGCAGACATTGAAATATACTTGATTTCACTGGCTTTTTTCTTCCACCTGGAATTACTTTACAAATTAGCAAATAAGGGCTATCACTGGCAATGAACACATCATTATATTATGCTTGCAAATATTATTATACTGAATGAAGGTGTCTGGTATAGCATATCGTTTAAAATACTTTTCAAGTAAAATATCTACATTGAATGTGATTTATTAAGTGTCAATTTTCTGAGATAAAAGATGCTAATTTTTTTCCTTTCTACTATTATGCTATGGCAAGTAAGTATGTTAGCAAAGATTTGTTTTGAATCTAGATGACTGTATAAACTCAAAATGACTATCCAAACTTTGGCCACCTGGTGCAAAGAACTGACTTCTTAGAAAGACCATAGTGCTGCAAACGATTGAAGGAAGGAAGATAAGGGGATGACAGAGGATGAGATGGTTGGATGGCATCATCAACTCTACGGACATGAGTTTGAGCAAGCTCCCAGGCTGGAGATGAACAGGGAAGCCTGGCGTGCTGTAGTCCATGGGATCGCAAAGACTCGGACATGACCGAGTGACTGGACTGAACTGAACTGATATAAACTCAAACAACTTTTCCAAAGTTCAGTAAAATTTATTGATAAACTGAGTACATATGTTTGATATTTTCTCTGCCAATTTGATAAAACAAGTTTCTCTTTCTGGATAGTGGAGTGACTCTTTCTAGAGTGAAAGTCATATGCATAAGTACTGTAAAGTTTGGACACATGTACACACACACAATCCCTGGGGTACAACAGTATTTTGAAAGAGAGTTAAAGTTTAGAAGAAGGAATTAACCAGGCATTTAATAGAGCTTCAGTAATAGGGAGTATTGATTTTAAGGCACAGCATAGCTAAAAAAAGGACAGAAATTGTATGGACCTAACAGAAGCAGAAGACAGTAAGAAGAGGTGGAAAGAATACACAGAAGAACTATACAAAAAAGATCTCATGGACCCAGATAACCACGATGGTGTGATCACTCACTTAGAGTCAGATATCCTGGAATGTGGAGTCAAGTGAGCTTTAGGAAACATAACTACAAACAAAGCTAGTGGAGATGATGGAATTCCAGTTGACCTATTTCAAATGCTAAAAGATGATGATGTGAAACTGCTGCACTTAACATGCCAGCAAATTTGGAAAACTCAGCAGTGGCCACAGGACTGGAAAATGTCAGTTTTCATTCCAATCCCAAAGAAAGGCAATCCCAAAGAATGTTCTAACTACTGCACAATTGCACTCATCTACACACTAACAAAGTAATGCTCAAAATTCTCCAAGCCAGACTTCAACAGTACCTGAACTGTGAACTTGAACTTTGTTCAAGCTGGATTTAGAAAAGGCAGAGGAATCAGAAATCAAATTGCTAACTTCTTTTGGATCATTGAAAAAGCAAGAGAGTTCCAGAAAAACATCTCTTTCTGTTTTAATGACTATGCCAAAGCCTTTAACTATGTGGATCACAACAAACTGGAAAATTCTTCGAGAGATGGGAATACCAGACTACCTGGCTTGCCTCTTGAGAAATCTGTATGCAGGTCAAGAAGCAACAGTTAGAACTGGACATGGGAAAACAGACTAGTTCCAAATAGGAAAAGGAGTATGTCAAGGCTGCATATTGTCACCCTGCTTATTAACTTATATGCAGAGTACATCAGGTGAAATGCCAGGCTGGATGAAACACAAACTGGAATCAAGATTGCCCGGAGAAATATAACCTCAGATATGCAGATGACCCCACCCTTATGGCAGAAAGTGATGAAGAACTAAAGAGCCTGTTGATGAAAGTGAAAGAGGAGAGTGGAAAAGTTGGCTTAAAACTCAACATTCAGAAAACTAAGATCATGGCATCTGGTCTAATCGCTCTATAGCAAATAGATGGGGAAACAGTGGGAACAGTGAGAGACTATTTTGGGGGGCTCCAAAATCACTGCAGATGGTGACTGAAGCCATGAAATTAAAAGATGCTTGTTCCTTGGAAGAAAAGTTTTGACCAACCTAGACAGCATATTAAAAAGCCGAGACATTACTTTGTCCACAAAGGTCCACCTAGTCAAAACTACGGTTTTCCCAGTAGTCATGTATGGATGTGTGAGTTGGACTATAAAGAAAGCTGAGTGCTGAAGAATGGATGCTTTTGAAGTGTGGTGTTGAAGAAGACTCTTGAGAGTCTCTTGGACTGCAAGGTGATCCAACCAGTCTATCCTAATGGAAATCATTCCTGAATATTCATTGGAAGGACTGATCCTGAAGCTGAAACTCCAATACTTTGGCCACCTGATGCAAAGAACTGGCTCACTGGAAAAAACCCTGATGCCTGGCAAGATTGAAGGTGGGAGGAGAAGAGGATGACAGAGGATGAGATCGTTGAATGGCATCACTGACTTGGTGGACATGAGTTTGAGTAAGCTCTCGGAGTTGGTGATGAACAGGGAGGCCTGGCATGCTGCAGTCCATGGGGTCACAAAGAGTCGGACATGACTGAGTAACTGAATTGGAACTGTATATCTGAAATCCCTTTTTTAAAACCCTGACATCTTGTGTTGGCAAGAGCCAGATGTTGAAACTCAGGGCAATGACAGCCTCCAGAATATGGTGAAAAATACTAGGAAGGAGTTAGAGAAGGGTAACTGAAAAATCTGTATATAAACCCTAGTCAGATAACTATCTGAATCTTGAACCACATGTGTAGGAGCAGAATAAAACCATCTTTCAATTGAGGTGGGAGGAATTGGGAGATTGTGATTGATACATATACACTATTGACACAATGATAAAATAGATAATTAAGAGAACATACTATATAGTACAGGGAACTGCACTTATGCACTGTGGTGACTTCAATGGGAAGAAAGTCAAAAAGGGAGGAAATATGTGTATATATATGGCTGATTCATTTTGCTGTATAGTAGAATCTAACACCAACATTGTAAAGAAGCCATACTCCAAAAAAAATTAATTAAAAGGTGAGATAAAATTACTGAACTAAAATTTGAACAGTTACCATCTGCACATAAGACAGAGATTGCAGTTTGAAATTAGCCAAGATAATTGTCTTCTAAAATAAAACTGAAAATATCTACACCCATTGAAGGAATGTAAAAGAATTTATGTTTTCAGAAACAGAGTATTTACAATATCCAGGATATCATTCAAAACTATTCAACATATGAAGATAGAAAAACAAAAAAAAAAAATGTGGCCCAATTCAGATAAAAAGACAATCAACAAAAGCCAAATCTTAGATAATACATGTATTGGAAATATCAAACCAGGACTTTTTAGGAAATATTAATATCATAATTATGTTCACTGAAGTATAAAAAAGATGCTTGTAATGAATGAAAAAGTAGAAAACCACAAGAGAGAAATAAAAAAAATAAATATTAGGAAAGGAAAAATTTAGAACTTCAAAATATAATGTATGATATAAAAATTCCTGATGGTGTGGGCTTGTGAAATTAATATGACACATTAAAGAAGAGAAAGCTGGAAGATGGATTAGTAGAAATTATATAATATAAAGATATGACAAAAAACAGAGCAAAATTTTAGAGTCCAAGGCAATGTAAAAAATATTAAAATCTGTACACATGTGTCTCCGAAAGAAGAAGAAATAAAAAAGGAAGAAAAATAGTCACATAAATAATTGCCAAAAACTTCTAAACTTAGGGGGAAAGCAGAAATGTACAGATACTTGAAAGCTGGATAAACCCAAGAATAATAAATATGAAGAAAATCATACTTAGGCTCATCACAGTAAAACTGATAGAAATTAAAAAGAAAAGAAAATCTTAAAAGCAACTATAGACAATTTATTACATATTACATACAATTAAACACCAATTCACATGACTGAAGATTTCATCAGGCATAATGCATACCAGAACAGAATGAGACAGAGTCTAGATAGTGTTAAAAGAAAAAAGAAATAATAATAACAATTAGTAAACAAAAAAAAAAAAATTGCCAATCCAGAATTTTATGTCTAGGGGAAATATCATTCAAGAACAAAGGTGAAATAAGATGATTTCAGATAAAGCAAAACTCAGAGGATTCATTTCGAGTACACCTGCTCTACAAGTGTTACAATGTTGTTTTAAGAAGTCCATTAAAGTGGTGCAGTATTAACAAGTCAGAATATAAAAAGTTAAAAATGCATATTGTAATATCTAAAGTAGCCATTAAAAGTACACCAAAGAGTTATATCTTTAAAAGTCACAGCCAAATTAAAATACAGTTCTGAAAAAAATCTATTTCAAGAGAAGGCAGGAAATGAATTGCATGTGAATAAAAGCAAAAAAAAAAAAAAAAAAAGGACAGTAGGAAAACTAATAATAAAACTATAGACCCAATTCAACCATACCAGTAATTGCATGGCATATGCCATACAACAATAAATCCAAGAAGGTTTAAATGGTTATATTAATATAAGACAAAATAGACATTGAAGCAAATAATACTATTAGAGATAAAGAGGAACATTTCATAATGATAAAGTTAAGCTAATCAGAAAGAAGTAGCAGTTATATATGTGTGTTCTCTAAATAGCAGTACTTCAAAATACATGAAGCAAAAATGCACAGCATTAAAAGAAAGCAGACAATTCAGCAATAATAGTAAATATTTAACTCATTTATTTAAGTAATTAATAGAAAAGTAAGACAAAAATTATCATTAATGCAAATATGATCTGAATAATATGAAACATCCTTACCTAATTGATATCTATGGAATAGTACATCCATCAAGTCCTGAATATGCATTCTTTTCAAATGTACATAAAGCATTTATTGAGACTAGTGATACATCCATAAGCTGGCCTATTACATGTTCCTTTAAGAAAATATAAGATATAAAATATTGGGAAGGAGGAAGATGAGCAAAATAAAGAATTAGACAAATAAGTTAAAACATAAATGGGAAACAAAGTAAAAAGGCTTGGGAGTGAAAAGTGAATGAAAAGAAAGCTGAATATTCTTAAAAAATATTTAATCTATGTCAGTCTTTGGGCTATTTTTCCACATTGGAAGAAGACTGATACATTAAGTACATCAAATAAACAAAATAGCTAGTCAGTACAATGGATATGTTTTTCTTATGATCATAGAATTGTTGAGAACTCATTTTATTTTTTTATATGGCATATAACCCATTTAGGGGTTATATTTTAACCATCTAAACTGTCCAATACTTTTTCTTTGTGTTTTTTCTCTGCACTCAGCAATGTGGGTCTCAAGAGTTATTTGGGATTTATTGGCTAGGTAGACATATCTTCCAGCATTTTTCAAAGAGTAAGACATAAAGAATGGCTGCATGGTTCAGAATATACTGACATTACTTGTGTACATCTGCTGTTTTTTCTCACTAAGTTTCTCCTTCTGCCTAGAAGTCCTTCCCTTCTTGGGTGGAGATCATAATAGAGGAGCAAACATAAAATATGTCATCCAGGAGGACAAGTTAAAAAATGTTTTTTAATGAGAAGGTAATCAGAAAGTGATTGTGAAGTCTGTACATAATCTTAATTAGAGTGTTTGTAACCATAACATCACAGCATGACTGATGAGGAGGGCTTTAATCCCAACAGCAACAAGCTGTTCTAAAGATTTCAGGATTCTGCTGTTAAGCAAGGCATTTATAGGTGCTCTGGGAAAGTGCAGGTGTAGCTGTGCCCCATTTATTTCATCAGCTCCACAGATAATAGCCAACTACTTATGCCTGATCCAGACACATTACATGTGTTTATCATACTAGATGGATGGATGTTCCACTTTTGATAAATAAAGGTATCAGCCAATTATGAGACTACTTTTTTCAACAGGAGATAGATGATAACTATAAATGAAATGACAATTAATAAATACATATAATGAGAGGGTTTTCTTTTTATTTTTAGTTTCTTCTTATAAAGGCTTTTATTGAGCTCTTACCCAAGGAAACATTCCAGAGGAACTCCTGCGATTTGTTACTTAATATATATGTATGTGATTATCCATGGACTGGACAAGTAGAGGAATATATACATTTATTTTGATTGCATACTTTCCCAACAGAAATTTTTAAGCAACTTCCCAAGAGACCTTGTTGTTATAGCCTGGTGTCTATAATAGACTCAGTGCAAGCCTCATACTTGTGTGTGTTGGCATGTATGTATGCCACAGTGTATTGGTTATTATTTGCTGCCTTAAAAATTATCCCCAAGCTAAATGACTTAAACAACAATCATTTCATTTTAACTTCTGTGGGTCAACAAATTGGTTGGGCTCAGCTGGGTTTTTCTTTTGTTGGTATTTCCTGGGGTCACTTTTGTGACTGCAGTATGCTGGTAACTCTATTACAGGGTTGCAGGCCTAAGAAAACTCATTTCTGCAAAGCCGTTACATTCTTTGGCATTGAAGATAAGTGTTCAGAGTTCGGAATAGAGGAAATACATTGAGGACCAAATTAGGAAAATATTAACTGAGAGTTAGAAGTATTTTGAGGGTCACCAAGAACAATTTCAGACTTGATAATTCTCTAAGGACTCACATAATTTTAAAAAAAACTGTTATATTCATTATTATGGTCTATGACAATGAAAGGGCACAGGTGAAAATCAGCAAAGGGAAGGTAGGTGGGAAAAGTCCAGCAGCAACCAGGATAAAGCCTCTAGGTGTCCCCTGCTAGTGGGAATGCACTTAATTCTCCCAGGAAAAATGTGATAACACATGTGAAATGTTGCCCACCAGGGAAGCTAACCATGCTTGGATGTCCAGGGATTTCACTGGGGTTTAGTCCTATGGGCATACATCTCCCAGGTGTCTGTTCCAGAATTCAATCTCCAATCCAGAGGAACAGTGAGTATTTACCAGATAGCACATTGTCAGAATTAACTTACATGGTTAAAGTGTTCTTATTAGTCAGAATATTTCACAGGCTCAGAGATTATTTTCTAGGAGCTGATCAAGGGACAATTATGAAGGCAGTCTTTTTTCTTTGCTATGTCTAGGGTTTAGAGCAATGTAAGCCTAGGTTAACCCTTTCTAGCTAAAGTAGCTTGGAAAGAAAAGGTCACAAATCAAAGTGCAATTTTAATCTAAGATATTTATTTCAGCATCCAGGTTACTACTTATTCCACTATCAAGTGCATATTCAACCGCATTGTCCATTTCCTTAAAAAGAAAAAGTTTATCATTATTGCAGAGATAATTTATGGGAGTAGAGAGCTGCGCATTTAGAGTGAGGTGCAAAGTTGGGAAACCAGTTGATGCTTTTCTTATTTGTATGTGATAAATCTTTTTTTAGAAAATTTGTACATCAAACAAGCTCATTTGGCTTTCAATATGCCACTCTTGGCTAAATTCTAAGTTCATCTTTATTTTCTGGTCTTTAAAAAATATACCACAAATGCTCTTTGACAAAGAATAGATACTCTATTCATTAAATGGATTAAGAAGGTCCTAGAGCCATTAGGGAATGTATACATTTAACTTCAAACATAAGAAATGGATTCTTAATTAATTACCAAGACTTTAAAAAGAAAATAAAACAAATATAGCCATTTTAATGGTGTTATTTAGGTTACGGAGCTCAGTAAATTATAATCAATAAGGAAAAGGAATGAAAATATGTTAAGCATATGATATGCCTTTTATTAATATTTGATAACTGAAAGAGAAATGGCAATGTAAGTTGTCAGTATTTTAAAGGAAGTCATACATTTCCCAGTATGAGATAATAACCACACCTGTTAGTTGAGAAAATTAGAATGGTATAAGATGTCATTTATTAAATTTATTTTCACTGCATTAGTCACATTTACATATATTTAAAGGATATATATGTTGATAATATATTCATTATTTAGTAAATACACATTTCAATTTGCACATGGAGCTACATGAACATGGAGCTTGAATTTCCACAGCTTCCCTGGAGTCTAAAAACCAAAGTATATTACCATTGTCTTTGATTAGTCTATCTAAAATAACAATTTCATCAGTTTTTTTTTTAATAAATCTCAGTACATCGTTATTCCCTACTGCATTGTATCTTTAATTGAATTAAGTTCTTTACTGCCCCTTAAATATGTGAGATCTAATACTGACTTCATGACTTATATTTTAGTTCCATCTGGTATTTATTCTCTTTCTTCTATAAATTCAAATACCAGCCAATAGTCAAAATATAAGATAAGAGCTATCACCTTCAGGATATCTTACAGATTGTTCCATTTTTCATTGACATTTCTTTCATGTGAATTCACATAAAGGTTAGTCTTTACCATGTAATTTAGCGATTCTTATTCCTAACTCTTAAACATTTGCCATTGTTTTGCATATTAGTCTTCTCTAAAAATCTAGAGCATAAGTTTTAAAGTTTTTATAACTTCTATTTGTTATGTTTTCTCTCTGTTAATAGCAAGTTATTCGCTATGTAGGGCATTATTGCTTATTATTTACCATCTATGAGGACATTCTTAGTGGCTATTTTTTATAAAAGTATTGAGTCTTCTGACTTCTTGCATATACCCTTTGGTCTAGAATTTCCTTACTTTAGGATCTATTCCTCCTGTAGGGTTTGTGCCTGTTTTGCCTTTTCCAATGGTAACCTCTGTCATTGACTTCCCATTGTGTATCTCCTGTGTGGGTTTCCCGGGTGGAGCTAGTGGTAAAGAATATACCAGCCAACAGGAGAGACATAAGAGACATGGGTTCTATCAGATCAGTAGGTTGGGAAGATCCCCTGGAGAAGGGCATGGCAACCCACTTCAGTATTCTTGCCTGAAATACCCCATGGAGAGAGGAGACTTGTGGGCCACAGTCCATAGAGTCTCAAAAGAGTCGGACATGACTGAAGCGACTTAGCACGCATGCACGCATCTCATCTGTATGATCCATTTGAAGTTAGATTTGATTGCATTAGATAGTTCTGCATTTTTTTTTTTTTTCCATTTCACTAATGAAGGTAGGTAGAACACAGGACCAAAGACTGTGTTTTATGCTTTGCAAGATCACCTGTAGCAGCTAGCACAGTTAGGTAAGGGAATAGTGGACTAAGATACCAGTCAATGATTGACAGACCCACTAAAGCACGGTGGTGAGGATTACATTTCATGGTACTTCAGGTGAAATTTCACCTTTTTTGTTAATAATAAAAGCTAACATCATCTTTTGCAATCTATTTAATGAGGTTACACCAAAGAAACTATCTAATTTCTTGGTGGGTACATATTCCTCATATAAATGAGGAAAATAAGCAGTGAAATGTGTAATTGTTTCAGAGACTCTTTCTTAGTCAATATTTTCTCAGGAATACTAACATAAGGGGTAAAGAGAAAATCATTCTTTTAGATAGCAATTTGTGTTTTCTTACTGATAACATAAGAGCCCTTTAGACCTCAAACTTGGTCTGAAGTCTGGCAGATGAAGGCTTCCCCAGCCAGGCGTCTGTCTGGGGCACATCTAGGATGCGGAATCTCTGGTGAAGAGGCGTTGTGCTTGCTAGCACTGTCACGGTTCCTGGATTTGTCTGTGTCTTTCTCACACAGCGAGATGGTTTGTCAGCGCGTTGTGACTGTGTGTCAGGCGGCGTCTCATTACTGGTCTGCACGGAGACGAGAAGGAAGTGAGAAAGGCTGGCATGGTCTGCATTAATTGCATAGCTATCTGTTGTTCTTGCAGCCGTCCAAGCATGTAATAACTTAAGTAGAGTTTCAGTGAGTTAGAAACTCCAGCCTCTTGTAACGTTTTGGCAAGCTGATTCCCTATTATAGCACAGTCAGTACTTCTGTGTAAAGCCTTGACAGCAAGCAACAATGGCCACAGACCTTTGTTTTCTCCGGCCACTCAGTGCCACGGGGGTATTATCCGTGTGCACACAAAAGGCAGGAGGTCACTGATTGTACCTCTGGAGTCAGAGTTAACCCGTCTAATCATTTAAATCTCAGGTACTAGTTGAGTCTTTTTCCAACCAGAAATTTGATCCAACGAGAAATGTGGTACAGTAAGTATGGGAAAAAGGCTCAAATATTTTTATAAAGTATGTTAATAAAAATCCACATTAAAAAAAAATCCACATAATTTTTCAAGCTTCTTTCACAGAAGATTTATGTACTTCTTTCACAGAAGATTTAGGTACTCAAAAATCATTGGCTGATGGAAATTTGACTCAGTGGCAGGGAATGGTAATCTTTTCCACTCAGAACGATGTTAGGACTCACGTGGTTTAACAACAGTAACAGTAAAAGATGTCTCTCTCAGAAAGAAATCAAGTAGTATATTGCTGAATGTATAAACAAGTTTCTTTTAAAAGTTTGAGAATTGACATTCACCCTCTTCCATTGTAGTATATCTTAATTTACTATTGGGAGATAGAACCAAGAGAATTATACTAAGAGAGAGCAAAGGTCAATTTTGAAAGTGAAAACTTTTAAATGAGAGGTCTAAGAAAGTAAGGCCCAAATAATATAATTATATATGGACTAATAATTCTATCTGGACAAGATGATAACAATGCATAAGTTTTTTTTTTTATAGTCTCATTATATCAAATAACCTCAAAGTGATCATCAAATGAGAGTTAACAGTGATTAATTGACCCATCTGGCTATCCCCTTTTGTTGCTTCAAAAATGGAGCAACATTTTCTCCATTAGAGAAATTTTAAATTGCATTTATTACACTAATGAAGCATTCCTTGTGCTTTAATTAAGTGCAAATATGTTGGAGCATAGCATTCCAATCTCCCCAGATTGGGAAATTGTCACCTCCAAGCTGAAAGGATAAATTTGAGATACATACCAGCGCTTTGAGGAGGAAAGGAGTCAAGTTCTAAAGAGAGAAAAGGAAATAGCTTTGGGAAACCTAGTACTCCAGGCTCACATAAGTAATGAAAAATTTCAAATGTATACATCAATCAAGACATATTTATTAAGGCTATATTATGTGCAAAACAGTGTTGAAGAAAGCAAGTATGACAGATAAGCAGAGTCCACACTGCAGCCCAAGTTTTAGGGGAGGAAATGCTAATTTCATTATTGTATTTCTGTCCCCAAACACATTCCCAAAATATATGAGGCAGCTTATAAGTTAATGTGATCAAATAAAACAAATGAAGAAATGAAGACCTCTCTGGGCAGAATGAGCTAATTTAAAAATATTTAAACCCTCTAGAGCCAGAAGGGAGAATATATGAAAAGTGTGGAATAGTTGGAATCAACATTTTTAAGTCTGGATGTTTTATGAGTGTTTAATTGAATTATCCTCTTATGGCTATGCTGGGGCACATTTATCAAGATTTCTGCAATTACTGGTTATTGTGAGCCTAGCCAGTTGTAATGTGCAAAAAATGTCTTTGATCCTGAACTTTGCAGGAAATCAGAGAACTGGAGCACCCTGTCCAACCGAGATGTAGTCAGAGTCACAGTCACAGTCCTTGCTTTAACGTAAGAAGGCTTTGCTGCAGTAACCATCCTAAGCTCTCTATTCTCTTAATTAATTCATGGAGCAGCAGCATAAGAATGGCCTGGTAACTTGTTAGAAATGCAATATCCAAGGCTCTAAACAAGACCTGCTTCATTCATATTTGTATTTTTATCAAGATTCCCAGGTGATTTACACACTCGTGATTATACTCCACAACCATCACTTATTTTTTGCTATAGGAAGTAGAAGCATTGTCTGATTTGAGAAAGTAGGAAAAAAATCTGAAAGTGCTTGGCTCAACTCTAGACTGTGGTTTTGGTTCCCCTCCTTGTTCCAAGAACATTTTCTAGTCTGCATTTCACCATGATGTCAATGTTTTGAGGCAGGCTCCTGCTAAGATCTGTCATTAATCAACTCTGTCTTCCTGGATGAGGTAATTAAAGTACTAAGATAACTTATTAAGAAACCAATGTGGCCATACATCTAATCCAAGTGTTCCAATCAGTTTTGTGAAATGAAGTTGATAATCTTATTCTTTGTCTGTTAGAGAACAATCATAGCTTCTAGCACAGAGCATTCTAATATACAGATTCTTTTTTTTTTTTAATTAATTAATTTATTTATTTTTTCAGTGGGTTTTGTCATACATTGACATGAATCAGCAATAGATTTACACGTATTCCCCATCCCGATCCCCCCTCCCACCTTCCTCTCCACCCACAGATTCTTTTACTTTTATTTTTTCTCTGAAATATAACTCAGACCCTGCTCTACAGTTCTGTTCTGACTGCATTGGTCCATAGATGTTCAGGTCATGGGCATTTCAACAATTTCCCACTTACAGTCTCCTTCCTCTAATATCAGTAATATCAAATTTTTATTTGAACTTATTTGGCATTTTGATTTTAACTATTTTTTATTTTGCATACAGGAGAATTTTCCATTTTAAGGTGAATTTCAAAACCTTAAAGTGTTCCAGCTTACTTTCTCATTTCTTATCATAATGCCAAATGTGCATTATCCTTTAGATAGATAGGACTTTCTGTGTTTCCCCAATATACTAAGAATAACATTCAAATCCTACACCTTGTTCTAATGACTTGCACCTCATTCTTTACTAAGATTTATTCCAAAAGTCACATCTAACTCTCGGTTTGCCTGTGTGTTTTTTAAAGCATGTTTAGATTAAGTACAATGCTATACACAAAACCTTTAGCATAGTGTTTACCCTTAATGGGGCTTCCCTGGTGGCTCAGAGAGTAAAGAATCTGCCTGTAATGTGGGAGATCCAGGTTTGATCCCTGGGGTGCCATTCCAGTTTTCTTGCCTGGAGTCAATGTACAGAGGAGCTCCATTGACAGAAGAGCTCAGCAGGCTACAATCCATAGAGTCGCAAAGAGTCGGACACAACTGAGCAACTAATACTTTCACTTTCATTTTACTCTTAATATTTGATAAAGTTCGATTCTATTGACTTCTCACCTAGATGCTTATTTGTGGTCCTAGGATGTGAGACTTGTGATGATAAACTATATATTTGCTTTTGATTGAAGTATTGTCAGTATGTTCATAATATTTATTTTATACATAGTAATATGTATCTCTTAAACCAATATTTCTAACTTGTCTCTCCCTTTTCCTCCTCTCCACTGGTGACCATTAATTTTTCCCTATAACTGTGAGTCTATTTCTATTTTGATGTAATCATTTCCTTGTTTTATTTTTTAGATTCAACATATAGGTTATAACATAGAGTATTTGATGATGTTACATGTTCTTTATTTTTTTATAAGGGTTTTGTGTGTAAATGAATGAAAGGATGCATAGTGAATAAATGAGTGCATGAATGAATGAATTCAATAGGCTTAGTGTATTTCTTTTTTCTCTTAAATTGACAGAATGCACTGGATATAAACAACCATCACTCCCGCATTTCACAGGTTTGTCATCTGTGCAATGATCAGGCCACAGACAACTGCAGGCTTCAAGTCAGCTTCTTCCCACAATTAGCAGCAGTGTGGGGAGTTCACAACTCAGTGGTTCTCCTTCATTGAGCAGATGCTTCAAATGAGAGGATAGTTAAAACTAGCTGGTTATAATTTATATTTTATTAGTCTAAATAAAAACATATGCATTATCAAAAGTAAAATTAAATGATCATCAACTCAATTAGCTACTTTGTTATTATCATTGAGTTTATTGTTTCAATTGCATCACTGCAAATTAGCAAGAATCTTAATTTGTATAGAAATCATATATTCATTTTGACCATAATGTACCCATATCTTCAGATTGATGTCATTTAAATGAAAACAATGACACAAAACGGTTAGATTTTGCTTCAGATTTAGAAACCATAGAGATTAGGACTACAGTCCTTAATATTTGCAGGGTGATAGCAGCTGTGCTTTGCTGGAGCAGACGTGAAGAGATACCCCACGTCTGAGGTAAGAGAAACCCAAGTAAGACGGTAGGTGTTGCGAGAGGGCATCAGAGGGCAGACACACTAAAACCATAATCACAGAAAACTAGCCAATCTGATCACAGGACCACAGTCTTGTCTAACTCAGTGAAACAGCCATGCTGTGTGGGGCCACCCAAGACGGTCAGGTCATGGTGGAGAGTTCTGACAGAATGTGGTCCACTGGAGAAGGGAATGGCAAATCACTTCAGTATTCTTGACTTGAGAACCCCATGAACAGTATGAAAAGGCAAAATCATAGGATACTGAAAGAGGAACTCCCCAGGTCGGTAGGTGCCCAATATGCTACTGGAGATCAGTGGAGAAATGACTCCAGAAAGAATGAAGGGATGGAGCCAAAGCAAAAACAATACCTACTTGTGGGTATGACTGGTGATAGAAGCAAGGTCCGATGCTGTAAAGAGCAATATCACATAGGAACCTGGAATGTTAAGTCCAGAATTAAGGCAAATTAGAAGTGGTCAAACAGGAGATGGCAAGAGTGAATGTCGACATTCTAGGAATCAGTGAACTAAAATGGACTGGAATGGGTGAATTTAACTCAGATGACCATTATATCTACTACTGTGGGCAGGAATCCCTTAGAAGAAATGGAGTAGCCATCATGGTCAACAAAAGAGTCCGAAATGCAGTACTTGGATACAATCTCAAAAATGACAGAATGATCTCTGTTCATTTCCAAGGCAAACCATTCAATATCACGGTAATCCAAGCCTATGCACCAACCAGAAATGCTGAAGAAGCTGAAGTTGAATGGTTCTATGAAGACCTACAAGACCTTTTAGAACTAACACCCAAAAAAGATGCCCTTTTCATTATAGGGGACTGGAATGCAAAAGTAGGAAGTCAAGAAACACCTTGAGTAATAGGCAAACCTGGCCTTGGAATAAAATATGAAGCAGGGAAAAGGCTAATAGAGTTTTGCCAAGAGAACACAATGGTCATAGCAAACACCCTCTTCCAACAACACAAGGGAAGACTCTACACATGGACATCACCAGATGGTCAACACCAAAATCAGACTGATTATATTCTTTGCAGCCAAAGAAGGAGAAGCTCTAAACAGTCAGCAAAAACAAGACTGGGAGCTGACTGTGGCTCAGATCATGAAATTCTTATTGCCAAATTCAGACTTAAATTGAAGAAAGTTTAGTGGAAAACCACTAGACCATACAGGTATGACCTAAATCAAATCTCTTATGACTATACAGTGGAAGTGAGAAATAGATTTAAGGGACTAGATCTGATAGAGGGAGAGCATGATGAACTATGGATGGAGGTTCATGACATTGTACAGGAGACAGGGATCAAGACCATCCCCATGGAAAAGAAATGCAAAAAGGCAAAATGGTTGTCTGAGGAGGCCTTAAAAATAGCTGTGAAAAGAAGAGAAGCAAAAAGCAAAGGAGAAAAGGAAAGATATTCCCATTTGAATGCAGAGTTCCAAAGAAAAGCCAGGAGAGATAAGAAAGACTTCCTCAGTGATCAATGCAAAGAAATAGAGGAAAACGACAGAATGGGAAAGACTAGAGATCTCTTCAAAAAAATTAGAGATACCAAGGGAACATTTCAGGCAAAGATGGGTTTGATAAAGGATAGAAATGGCAAGGACCTAACAGAAGCAGAGATATTAAGAAGAGAAGGGAAGAATACACAGAACTACTATATAAGAAAGATCTCCATGACCCAGATAATCACAATGGTGTGATCACTCACCTAGAGCCAGACATCCTGGAATGTGAAGTCAAGTGGGCCTTAGAAAGCATCACTACGAACAAAGCTAGTGGATGTGATAGAATTCCAGTTGAGTTATTTCAAATCCTGAAAGATAATGATGTGAAAGTGCTGCACTCAATATGCCAGCAAATTTGGAAAACTCAGCAGTGGCCACAGGACTGGAAAAGGTCCTTTTTTAATTCCAATCCCTAAGAAAGGCAATCCCAAAGAATGCTCAAACTACTGCACAATTGCACTCATCTCACATGCTAGTAAAGTAATGATCAAAATTCTCTAAGACAGACTTCAGCAATATGTGAACTGTGAACTTCTAGATGTTCAAGCTGGTTTTAGAAAAGGCAGTGGAACCAGAGGTCAAATTGCCAATATCCACAGGATCATCAAAAAAGCAAGAGAGTTCCAGAAAAACATCAATTTCTGCTTTATTGACTACACCAAATCCTTGAACTGTGTGGATCACAATAAACTGTGGAAAATTCTGAAATAGATGGGAACACCAGATCACCTGACCTGCCTCTTGAGAAACCTATATGCAGGTCAGGAAGCAACAGTTAGAACTGGACATGGAACAACAGACTGGTTCCAAATAGGAAAAGGAGTACATCAAGGCTGTATATTGTCACCCTGCTTATTTAACTTACATGCAGAGTACATCATGAGAAATGCTGGGCTGGAAGAAGCACAAGCTGGAATCAAGATTGCTGCGAGAAATATCAATAACCTCAGATATGCAGATGACACCACCCTTATGGCAGAGAATGAAGAGGAACTAAAAAGCCTCTTGATGAAAGTGAAAGAGGAGAGTGAAAATGTTGGCTTAAAGTTTAACATTCAGAAAACTAAGATTGTGGCATCTGGTCCCATCACCTCATGGGAAATAGATGGGGAGACAGTGGGAACAGTGTCAGACTTTATTTTTTGGGCTCCAAAATCACTGCAGATGGTGATTGCAGCCATGAAATTAAAAGACACTTACTCCTTGGAAGGAAAGTTATGACCAATCTAGATAGCATATTAAAAAGCAGAGACATTACTTTGCCAACAAAGGTCCGTCTGGTCAAGGCAATGGTTTTTCCAGTGATCATGTGTGGATGTGAGAGTTGGACTGTGAAGAAAGCTGATCCCCAAAGAATTGATGCTTTTGAACTGTGGTGTTGGAGAAGATTCCTGAGAGTCCCTTGGACTGCAAGGAGATCCAACCAGTCCATCCTAAAGGAGATCAGTCCTGGGTGTTCATTGGAAGGACTGATGTTGAAGCTGAAACTCCAGTACTTTGGCCACCTCATGCGAAGAGTTGACTTGTTGGAAAAGAACCTGATGCTGGGAGGGATTGGGGGCAGGAGAAGGGGATGACAGAGGATGAGATGGCTGGATGGCATCACCGACTCGATGGGCATGAGTTTGAGTAAACTCCGGGAGTTGGTGATGGACAGGGAGGCCTGGCGTGCTGCAATTCATGGGGTCGCAAAGAGTTGGGCACGACTGAGCGACTGAACTGAACGAAGTTGAAAGTCCAAAGAACAGCTTGTTCAATCTGTTCTGCAGGTTTGACATGACTTCACATTAATAAGACTTTCCCCATACATATGAATGTATGCACTGAGGCAACTAAGGATAATTTATGTGATATGATTTATTGAAAACAAGATATATATATATATATATTGGTATGGTATAAATAGAGAAAGATCAGGTAATTTTCTGGAATAAATAATTATGAATGAGTTAAGCAACTGGGGTTTTGACTCGGAATTTTTGTTTAACCCTTGAGCAATGATCTAATTAATGGAGAAATTATTTTACTTATCTCTTTTCATTTTTCCCAAACATGGTATTTTTCTTTTATTTGCTTCTGTATTTAATTTCTAAAGCACAGATTAAGCTCCACCTCCTTTTAGACCTTCCTAATTATCTATCCCTCATTAAATTTATCCTCCAATTTTAATGTACATAGAATCTGAAAAACACAAATAGCTTTTATGTGCACTTAACAAGTATTTACTGATCAGTCACTATAAGCAAGGTGTTTTAGAGGAACTATAGAAACCAATAGTCTGTGCTCTGAAACAGTATTTTCTAATTGATTTATGTGCTACATTGGTCTTCTAACTTCCTTTAAAGAAGCATATCTCTTTTATTGCCACAACACCTAACAGAGATGAGTCCAGTTGGAAACCTGATTGATTAATTCTGCCTTCCCTGTCTATAGCTTTTTAAATACTGGTAGTACTTCCGTGCTTCTCACCATGAAGGCCAATTAAATGTCAGTGATAAATTACACCTCTTCTTGATTTTTTTTTTCCAGAAATAACCTCCCACTTAATCTCTTGACCTTTGTTCTCTACTCTGGGTTCTACTGTCCCCATGCCTTGACTTCATACTGAGCTTTAGACACCTGCCTCTTTTCTCTCTCAGTTTGATTAAAAAAAAAAAAAAAAAGCATTCTTCTGTTTCTTCCTTTACTAACTGCATTTTATCCACTGTGGTCTTTATGTTCCCCTTGTCTTCTTACGGGCTCATTTAAGAATGTTTCCCTTTGTGAAGCCTAATCTATGGAATTAGGTTAACTCCATTTGCTTGGTTAACCCTCACTGGTAATACTCTATTAAATTCTCCTGTTCACAACTAGAACAGAGAGATCCAGATAGATTGACAGAGGAAAATAAAGAAATGGAAGTATTTGTGAAATTCATATTTTTATTAAGTCTGAACTTTTTAGGAAGGAAAATGTCATCAGCAACAACCACAATAATATATATTGAAAATTCTACATGGAAGTCTAATTAGAGCATGTAATTGTGTGAAGGACTTAATAGTCAATGTTGAAAACGTAGACTGGAGCCAAACGACAAAAGCTTGGTCATTCTCTGTGTACAGTCTAAAAAGATGCTAAATTCTTTGTTCATTGAAGGCTATTTCCATTCCTGTAAGTTCACCTATTACCTTAAACTTTCAAGCTGGCTATATGGACCTTGAAGGAGAAATTTAAAAGTTTTGAATTATTTGGGACATGATTTGCTACTTTTTTTTTCTTTCTTATCCTGTAGGAGAGTGAAGATGATTATTGCTCTGATCCATTGTTTCAAACTCCTTCCTTGTTTTTAGAACAGTAGTTAATAGCCACAATGCAATCAATATTGCTTTACTCTATATAACATCCCCCATACAGGCAATATTGCAAACTCCTTTTTTCTTTTAAATAATACAGTAACCAAGTTAAATAATAAAAAAAAATAGCCCAGAAAGAGGAAAAAAAAGAATGTTGTGTACAAAAAAGGAAAAATCAGCCCTTCTATATTGTTTGAAAGGAAATTAGGGGTTTATGAGGTAGAGGTCCAGGAAGATCATACATCATGGGAATAACTACTGTGTTTTCAAGCTTTCTAGAATCATCCTAATTTTATGAAGGCAATTTTGAAATGTCACTGTGAAGTGATGAGCTTTCAGGGAAAATAAAAATTTGCCAATAAAGCAACATTGTTATTATGCCATGGTAAAAAGAAGTTGGCTTCAATTTGAACTCTGAAATTTGAGTGTAGAATGTACTTTTGTGAAAGATATCAACGATTTTCAAATGACTTATATAATGTAGAAGGTTCTTGTATGAAAAAATATGCATTTAGGAACAAATATGGGATCTAATAAATATACTAAATACATGGAACAGAGAATCATTGTTAATATTGTTCCAAACAATGCATAATTGTAGAAAATCATGGTTAGAATTCTTACCTGCTCAGGCTGTTCTGTAAGCCTGTTATACTTGCCACGTTCAATTTCTGTAGTGCCAGTTCTATACATTCTTTGAGATTTGGTTCAATTGAAGCATCCTCTGAGACGAAGCTCCCCAAAACTGGTAATTGATCTCTCACCCCTAGTGTCTTATCCCCATGTTTGATGACTCTCCATCTATTGAAAAATGAGCCAGAGATAGTACAGAGTTCAAATTCAATAAGTGATGGGATATGAAACTCCGAGATTGGAAGCAGAAATTTTGATCATATTATCATGCATTTTAAAAGGCAATATAATATTCAAAATGTATTTCCTGGTCATTGAACAGATCCAAAGAGGGTGCATTTCCTTCCACCTGTGTTATGGTTGACTAGGCAGAAAGCTATTGTAAAAAGAGCTAAGCCAATCAAAAGTATTTCATGTCATCTGTGAAATACTTTGGATATAAGTAGAATGCATGATTTTCTATCATCTTCACCCAAGACAAACTGTCTGGTGATCAACTGTCTTGATCACCTTTATATTGTGTTTTCCATTCAGGTTAGACTCTAGAAGAGAAAAAGAAAAAAAAAAAAAAGTTTAGCATTTACCATCCCCCGGCTGCAAATGCAAGACCTGATATATAACGCTCAGTTTAAGGTAAGCATATTTAGTCATTAAACTTTGATCCTTAAGTTCAGAGAGTCCTATAGAAGAGGTGGAATCTATTCTCAGAGACATGTGCTTACTTCTGATATAGATGAAGAAATGAACAAGTTCATTTTGTCCTTCACATCAGTGCTTACATTTGTTTTCATTTTAAAAAGTGGGTCAAAATATCCCCACTCAATTTAGCTCTTGGAAATTAAATTTTTCCACCTTTAACTTGTATTTCCAGGACCAAGAAAGAGTATCACATAATAGGCATGCACTGCAATTAAGTAAATGAACGAATGAATGAAGTACATTCTGATCTTAACTGACTATATTATCTTCTTCAAGAATTGCTGGGAGTAGGAAAAATCACACAAAACATCTCACTTACTTCTCCCTGTTGGCCCCATTGTTCCCATTCTGCCCTCTTTGGATGCACATAAGAAGAAGGCCAGCATCAGGAATGTTTCATACAGAATGTGCAAGATAGATCTAGTCCTAGGTCATCAGTGGGTTATACACATGTGGAAACAACAAGGCAGTTGGTCCCTAAAGGCTACTTTAAAATGTGACAGACTCTAGGAGCTGCAAGCACTCAGAAGAAGGGGATCTCAGGCAGACTGTAAATTAGGTGAAGCTTTAAATTTCACTAAAGGAGGAATCAATGGTAGTGTTATTTCTTTTTAAATCTATGGCCTTGTATGCTAGTCAAACCATTCCTATTTTTTTTTATCCATGAAAACATTAAGGTAACATTTGCTTCTATGTGAGGATCATTGAGTTAGTTTTTGCTAAAACACTTTGAAAATCATAGCACTAGCAGGCCTGTAAATGATTATTACTCATTTAGGAAGCTTCAAGAATGGTCAGTGGATCTAAATATACATAAAGAAGGTAGACATATGGGGTTTCCCTGGTGGTTTAATGGTAAAGAATCTGCCTGCAATGCAGAAACCACAGGACACATGGGTTCGATCCCTTGGTGGGGACTATTCCCTGGAGGAGGGCATGGCCACCCACTGCAGTATTCTTGCCTAGAGAATCCCATGGACAGAGGAGCCTTGCAGGCTACATACAGTCCATAACCTTCCAGAGTTGGACAGGGCTGAAGTGACTTAGCATGCACACATGGTAGACATATTTTGGAAACACAAAGGGTATACAAAGGTAAGAAAAAAATCTAGAGGTGCAAATAAATCTGAAAATATGTAGAACTTAGTAGAGGGGTGTCCTAACTGGTACTTAGGTAGAGCATGTTGTAGGAGTAGTGAAAATTGTAGGGGATTTCTTTCACTCATTTTTCACCCATCTGCATCCCCGGTCCCTCCTGTACATGGTAGGCAGTATAGTTATATATGCAGATGAAGACCAGTTCCTGTCCCATTGGTGAGAAAATGGCTCACTATTACTTAGTAAGGCAATTGCTCTGAATCTGTTATCAACCCTGGTTATTCAATCTAGCTCTATTCAGAAAAGGAAATGCAGAAGAGAAATAGTGGATTTTCCATCCTTGAATAGGTGTTTTGTCAAAGGCCCAAACCTATGACAGAATGGTTATAATGATTTTCCAAATCCACTCTGGGCTTTTCCATTAGCATTCATTTTCTTTTCATACAAATGGTTACCAATTCAAAGAGAGGTAGTTGAAAAATTTCTTCCAAACAGGAAAAATTCTGCCCGAAGCTTGAACATACAGACAACCTTTCATAATTTATTTTAGAATAAAGAGAGGAAAGCTACAAAGTTTCTATATATATATTAACTTGCATGGAAGAGCGATTTCTCTGTGACACAATGGCCACAAGTATTTTCTGAAAGAAATTTAGTCTGCTCTTAATAACAGACACCAGAAAGACAAATGTATGTGCATGTGTGTCTATAAATATGTATATGTGTGTGGTACAAGCGACTGGACAGAAAAAGAAGCAGATGTATCAGTTGCTGGAATCTAGTGACTTTTAGAAAGTAGGGAAAATACCTTTAAGACAAAAATCACACACTTGTGATTTGCTGCAAACTCTCTCCCCAGCACATAAGCAGGAAAGCATTGAACAAACAAATGAGACAGTTTAACCCGCCAGAAGAAATGCCATGAGAATGCTAGGAGGATATCTAGTTGAGATCTTGGGTCAATCATTAATTCTGTCTGATATTCAGTTTCCTTATCTATAAAACTGTTACAGTGGTATCTACTCTGCTACCTATTTTAATAGGTCATTTTGAAATTCAAGCAAGACATCACATAAATCATCTGTAAATTGATAACGGATAGTCAATCTTTAAATATTGTTATTTCTGGGTATATCGTCTTTATTGAAATCGCATTCACAGCAATAATGCACAAATCTGGCTCTTGAAGGTTAAGATGTAAAAGACAGTAGTTTGGTAAAGGTTTCAGCATATCTTAGGTAGCTGTGGTAGCCAGACAGAGTCCTATGGTCCGTGAATTCAAGTATCCATAACCTTATGTGGTGCTGTCCTCACTGAGCTAAAGTTTGTCTGTATGACCAATAGGTTATGGGTGAAGTGATAGCATGTCACTTTTGCAATTAGGTTAGAAAGATATTTGAGTTTCTGATACAGTCCTTCTGATACCTTATGGCTTGGGTGCAAGATGTCAAATTTCCTTATATAAATCATAGCAACCACGAATTGGCTGGGGGTTTACTGTGTACCCAGTCCTATGCTAAGCACTTCATAGATATTACCTCATTAAACTCACAAAAAAAGTGAGATTGGCATGAAGTCTTCCTGTGCATCTCTGTGCCCTTTTCAAATTAGATCCTAGCACTGGGTCAATTAGAGGACATGAGAAGGGGTCTGTATTTCTGAATTTGGCCCTTTTCTGCTAGTTAGTGCCTGTCCAGCTGAGGAAGTCATTCCAGGGTGTAGTATCTTGCCTCATACTTTCCTCAGGAAATTTTCCCTCTAATGATGTGGAAAAGGCAAAAATAAAAGCTCTAATATTATAACAGAAGTGCAAGACTTGTGTTGGTTGTAATAAAAGGGCTATTTGTCACCAAGGGGCCGTTAGAATGTCAGAGAAAGAGGAGGTCACAGCTGTTTGAGGCACGGTTTGAACTTCCAAGAGAATGTCTTCATTAAGGTAATTCTGTGATGGGAAAGGGAAAACCACAAGGATGTGTGTTTTGGAATAGAGACATGCAAATACACACACATTGGCACATGCACATACCTTTCTTCCTTTCTTCTGTGGGTCAGGAAAAAAACAGTGTGTGTGAGCAGAGGAAGATTTATTGTATAGACAGTAGATAGGTCATACTTCAAAGTGGAGTGTTCCAGAGGTGCCTCTTCAAACTTCATTTCTCAATTAAATGGGGATAGGAGAATTATGGGCATTAATCCTCTTTGAGCTGAGACAGGGATTAAAACAAAAACATGTTTCACCTAGTCAGTAACCCCAGGAATCCATGAGACCTGAGCTGCTCAGATCAAATTTATTTTGAGAGCTCACTGAAGTATTTAAGCTCCTCTTGATTAGATGTTATAATGATCAGACAGAGAAGTACAATGAGCTAAACCTTGCTCAGGGCTTGACGACATTACCAACCTAGTTTATTCTCAGGAATGTGGCAATTTCATTAATGTATTCATTTTAATTTGGAAAATTATTTGCTCTAGAAAAAAGAGTTACATGAGGACTAATGTTCAATTTGTTTTTCATGTTCTTTAAATGCTAATGATATGTATTAGTTTAGAGGGCCTGCCCTCTCAGTGATTCCCTGTCCTGTGATATATGATATAATTACAATGGCAATTGATCTTTGACCGAAACGTTGGTAAAATGGAATGGAAGTTGCTTTTTATGTGCCAAGGTTACAGTTAAGGACACAAGGAGCCTTGCTCAGGCTTGCAGATTGGCTTACAGAGCTTTATCTAACCCGAAATATTGATCGCTTGCCTTTTACAGTCATCATGATCACCCACCTGAACATTAAGAATTAGATGAGAGAGAGCAAAAAATGAATGACTCATCATATGAAAATGGTTAAGAGATGTCAGAGGCAGGAGGAAAGTTTGTCAGTATGATTTGGTTTTGGAAGTTTATGAAAAGAACCTGATGCAAGCTTCACAGCAGATAAGAATAACTAGGAAGCTTCTGGAGCAGGAATGTGACTAAATCCACAAGTTAGAAAGTTGCCCTCTGCTCTGCTACTAGACCTTTCTGAGCCCCTGCTTCCATAGCTCTAAAGCAGAGCTAATAATAAATAAACCACACTTCTTAGGAAATCCATAAAAGGTCTGTGTATTGTCAGAGTGAGAAAGAACCTATGAGGTTGTCTTGGTAGCTTATTCACTCATCTTAGGTAAACTCATAGAAAACTTAAATTATGGCTCCAGTGATGTAGTAGAAACCTTCAAGCACAGTAAACTGCAGATTTTTTTTTTTCAGTTTTAAGAGTTCAGATTTGTCAGTCATTTATGCCTAAGGGTTGATGTTCCTATCAATTTTTTTTCCAATACCTGCTTTAGGTAGAGAACCTTTGACAACATTCAACACCAAAGCAGAAAAGGGACTCAGGGGAAAGCAGAGTGAGGTTAACCAGACTGTCTTGACGAGAGGGCACTTCTGGTAGGAAGCCAATTAGTGACTCAGTGGATGTGCTATCTGCGTCTTCTATTGACCTCACATGAACTTCATTGAGCAGCTCCATCAGGGTAATCTATATGTCTCATTGAATATTGATATGCCTAACTAGGTCACCCATCATGAACAGGAACAAGTCAGTACAGAAGGCATGCCTTACTTCTCTCCAGGGCTGGGTGTATATCCAGAATTGCTGACAATACCTCCTCTATAAACATAACTGAAAATGAAGGGAGAAGTTAAAGAGACAATGAAGTAGAATTTCTAATCATACAACTTTTCACAGTATTGGTTGTCTGGAAAGCCATCTGGTAAGTACCCAGAACTAGTCCCAGCCACTTCAGTGAAGAATTTCAGGCTATCTGAGTGGCATGTAGTTTAACAGGGTAGCCGAGAAGCCAAAAGCAGAATTTGCCTTTGTACTGTAAGAAAAGCCTTTGCCTTTTGAAGCTATACCCCAAACAAATTATTTTAAAGGCCCTTATTTCTGAATATAGAATATAATCTCCCCTAACACATACAGTTTATATATATATGTGTGTGTGTATATATATATATATATGTATCTATACATTAGATACATATATATATATATACACAGAGTGGTCTCCAACCTTCTACTTGACAAAAAAACCTTTAAGAAAAACTATCCCTTTTCAATATTTTGCCAATTCTGTCTCTCTTCTCCTGAGGAAGAGTTTGAGAACAAGTTGAAGGTCACTTCAGATTTTCCAAATCAATGATTCATTTAGCAATGTAGTCATGGCTTAGAAATGCAGCTACATACCCGAAAATGAAAGGAAATAGGAGATTTCTGCAGTCCCAATGGGATCAGAGTGAGCAGCCCACATTAGTCAAGAGCCTGAGCCAGGATTTGAAAAGACATGCTCCTGAACATTGAGTAAGCCAGTTTCGTTTGATTAGACAATGAATGCTTACTTAAGAATATTTGCGCTAATGCTCCTTCTGATTTAAGTAGGTTAGACCTGAGTTCCCAACTCTCGCTCATGTTTGCCAATAAAAACCATCTCATAAGTGAAAATTAACTATGATTTATTTAAAAAAAAAAAAAGGTGATAGTTGGTAGGAGAAATATTTCTAAAACATTTTAAGAGACTCAAGTCTTTCAACTTATTGTATTGTTATAATAAAGATACTATTTTAATAATTCCCAGAACAGTCTGACCCCTTAGAAAATATACATCTACTGCCATCCTTATATTAGTCATATCAAAAACTACTCCCGGGGAATGGAGAGAAAATTAAATTGTAAAAGTAGTTTATTGGAAGTAAGTAAATAAATCAGAAGCACATATTTCTTTAAATACCAAATGCATAGCAATAGGTGGTAACTCATAAAACAGACGTGGAACGCTTTATAGGAGATAACATTTTATAAAGTAGCTATTATCAGGCTGGTATTCAAAGATTTCCTAAAAAAAGATGACATTAAAATGATTGCAATCAGCAGTAATATTGATCCTAATACTAATATCAAAATTGATAACTTTAATATTTCTTTCTGCAAAGAAACATAGTTCCTAAAAGTAGTAAGTAGAAATGTCTATCTATAAATGATTTTGAGCAAAACAAAGTATACTGATTGTTGGGGAAAGTCAATAAAATGTTGCTATGCAAGCAATTCTAAATGTTAAACTAAAAAATGTGCATATTTTAGCCACCTTGTTAATTAATGGAGATAAATTTTTATAAAATCAGTTCAGTTCAGTCTCTCAGTCGTGTCCGACTCTTTGTGACCCCATGGACTGCAGCACACGAGGCCTCCCTGCCCTTCATCAACTCGCGCAGTTTACTCAAACTCATTTCCATTGAGTCGGTGATGCCATCCAACCATCTCATCTTCTGTCGTCCCCTTCTCTTCCCGCCTTCAATCTTTTGCACCATCAGGGTCTTTTCAAATGAGTCAGCCCTTTGGATCAGGTGGCCAAAGAATTGGAGTTTCAGCTTCAACATCAGTTCTTCCAATGACTATTCAGGACTAGATTTCCTTTAGGATGAACTGGTTGTATCTCCTCGCAGTCCAAGGGACTCTCAAGAGTCTTCTCCAACACCACAGTTCAAAAGCATCAATTTTTCAGCACTCAGCTTTCTTTATAGTCCAACTCTCACACCCATACAAGACTACTGGAAAATTCAGACTTAAATTGAAGAAAGTAGGGAAAACCACTAGACCATTTGGGTATGACAAATCAAGTCCCTTACAATTATACAGTGGAAGTGAGAAATAGATTTAAGGGACTAGATCTGATAGACAGAGTGCCTGATGAACTATGAATGGACATTTATGACATTGTACAGGAGACAGGGATCAAGACCATCCCCAAGAAAAAGAAATGCAAAAAAGCAAAATGGTTGAAAAGGACTTACAGATAGCTGTGAAAAGAAGAGATGTGAAAAGCAAAGAAGAGGAAAGATATACCCATTTGAATGCAGAGTTCCAAAAAATAGCAAGGAGAGATAAGAAAGCCTTCCTCAGTGACCACTGCAAAGAAATAGAGGAAAACAATAGAATGGGAAAGACTAGAGATCTCTTCAAGAAAATTAGAGATACCAAGGGAACATTTCATGTAAAGATGGGCTCAATAAAGGGCAGAAATGGTAAGGACCTAACAGAAGCAGAAGATATTAAGAAGAGGTGGCAAGAATATACAGAAGAACTATACAATAAAGATCTTCAAGACCCAGATAATCATGATGGTGTGATCACTCACTTAGAGCCAGACATCCTGGAATGTGAAGTCAAGTGGGCCTTAGGAAGCATCACAGCGAACAAAGCTAGTGGAGATGATGGGATTCCAATTGATCTATTTCAAATCCTAACAGATGATGCTGTGCAAGTGTGGCACTCAATATGCCAGCAAAATTGGTAAATTCAGCAGTGGCCACAGGACTGGAAAAGTTCAGTTTTCATTCCAATCCCAAAGAAAGGCAATGCCAAAGAATGCTCAAACTACCACACAATTGCACTCATCTCACACACTAGTAAAATAATGCTCAAAATTCTCCAACCCAGGCTTCAATAGTACATGAACTGTGAACTACCAGATGTTCAAGCTGGTTTTAGAAAAAGCAGAGGAACCAGAGATCAAATTGCCAACATCTGCTGGGTCATCATAAAAACATGAGAGTTCCAGAAAAACATCTATTTCTATGCCAAAGCCTTTGACTGTGTGGATCATGATAGACTGTGAAAAATTCTGAAAGAGATGGGAATACCAGACTACCTGACCTGTCTCTTGAGAAACCTGTATGCAGGTCAGGAAGCAACAGTTAGAACTGGACATGGAACAGCAGACTGGCTCCAAACAGGAAAAGGAGTACGCCAAGGCTGTATATTGTCACCCTGCTTATTTAACTTATATGCAGAGTTCATCATGAGAAAGTCTGGGCTGGAGGAAGCACAAATTGGAATCAAGATTGCTGGGAGAAATATAGATTACCTCAGATATGCAGATGACACCACCCTTATGGCAGAAAGTGAAGAAGAACTAAAGGGCCTCTTGATGAAAGTGAAAGAGGAGAGTGGAAAAGTTGGCTTAAAGCTCAACATTCAAAAAAAAAAAAGAAAAAAAAAAAAAAGCTCAACATTCAGAAAACTAAGATCATGGCATCCAGTCCCATCACTTTGTGGCAAATAGATCGGGAAACAGTGGAAACAATGCCAGACTTTATTTGGCGGGACTTCGAAATCCCTGCAGATGGTGACTGCAGCCATGAAATTAAAAGACGCTTACTCCTTGGAAGAAAAGTTATGACCAACCTAGACAGCATATTAAAAAGCAGAGACGTTACTTTTTTTTCTTCTTCTTCTTCTTCTTTTTTTTTTTTTTAAAGATACTTATAGTCTACTATTTTAGTTAGAAAATTTTGGTTTGGAAAATTTTTAACCAAATGAATACCTCAGTTGATATTTCTCAGTAACCTATCCGTGCTTTAAACAAGTAAAAAAAAAAAAAAAAAAAAAATACTGTGATAGTTCATTTGTTGGTTGATGCTGCCTTTACTTGTATTCTTCTCCTTTGAAGTTTGAATGTCATATCATTTGGGTAACTGCTTCAAGCAATTCCTTCCTGCTGTCAATCTCTTTCCTGCAGCTATCTTAAATCCCTATCTCCCTCTTACCCTTTATATACAGATGGAGGAGTCACTGAAAAGATAATTATAAGTGGAAAGGGTTAAATGTTGTAAATGATTGATTCAATTGATCAGAATAAATTTGACCCATCTGTAAGTTCAAAAAGATAAATCAGAAAAAAAAACAACTGTTAAACCACTTTTTGATTGAACTAAACACATACTTAACCATGCAAAACAATCTACTTAATTTAAATAATTATTATTAAAATTGACTTCTATATACATAGCACCATACAGACTTTCTGTAATATGGAGCAGAAATATGATGTGGCTATACACCAAAATATTTGTAGCTTATTTGGGAAACAAGGTAGACATTTATATGTGAGTAATGAAGAACACTATGACAATGTGTAATCAAATAATAGTGTGTTTGTATTACAGAAATAAAAACTCTGCAATATATTAATCATATTTCTTATGACTGGCAACCAATATCTGACCTCTGTTTCTGATCCTGTTAAGAAGACTCTGGGAGCAAAGTTTAAATCTGCTCTTTAGAAATAAGAAGCTAAGGTTCAAGGCTTCTCCTCTGCTCTTTGCTATTTTACTAAAAGCCTCGATAACTCGATACTTAGGTGGATAACTTCAACACTTCTCTAGAAATAGCTTAGTGAAGTTTTTATCTCACATTCAGTCCTAAACCTCAAACGGTTTTTCTCCCAAGGTCTGTGACAACAAATAGTCTTACACACAGAGTGTTCATTCACTATGCAATTTATTGATGATAGCTCTAAGGATGGAAAATAAGATAATATCATGCCAAATGTTTCATGTCACAAACATGTGTTTAACAGATTCTTTAGAGAATATTAAATGAATAGAAATAGAGTTACCTCCATATTTTGGCAAAACTTCCAGAACAACTCTTAGCACAAAGAAGAAAAACTGCCTCTCAAACAAACTCAGTGAGTTCTAAACTTGGACACCTTCCCAAAGTTGACTCAATTGGATTGTGAGTGTGTGTGTTGGGGGTGGGGGGGCAAGATTTTGTGCAGGGAGGCACGGTACAGGCTCCAGTGAAGAAAGACCCATGTCATCAAAGGTGCAGAAGCAAGAATATGTGAGACGTACTTAAAGGGTGGAAATGAGCCAAGCATTTCTTCCTGGGAAATAAGTTATATGTAGAAGAAAAATAAAAGGTCACATAGAAAGCGAGGGTGGCACCATACTTTATGACCCTTGAATGTTGAACAAGGTTTTGTACTTGATTTTGTAGCAGTGGTGAATCATTCATAGTTCATAAATGAAATGATAAAAAATCTGGAATAAATATACTAGATAGATTGAAGGGAGATTGACTAGAGCAGGAAAATCAGTTCAGAGATTATTACAATTGTTACACCTGACCTAGGTGATAGCAGTGGGAATGGAAAATATGGGGATAAATATGATAGCCATTTTAAGGACTTTATAGGATTTGTCAAGTCCCTTTCCCCCAGAACTATGTATATTTTGTGTATAATCCTGGAGTGAAAAAGATAAATAAAACAAACCACCACAACCAACACCAGCAACAAAATACAATGATTCCCTTTGCTGGCTTGTTCAAATCAACACTGGTACTTAGAGGAACTCAGGCCTAGAACTGAATGTTTGAAATAGTTTTCCTCAAACCCGTTTTAGTATTGTTTCTTCAAGACCAGATTAAAGTCTGCTAATGCAGATTTTCTTTTTTTTCTTTTTTTTTTTTTTATTAGCTGGAGGCTAATTACTTCACAACATTTCAGTGGGTTTCGTCATACATTGATATGAATCAGCCATAGATTTACACGTATTCCCCATCCCGATCCCCCCTCCCACCTCCCTCTCCACCCTTCATTGTTAACATATCAAACTCTTTTTCTATATCCAGACATTTAAATTAAAAAAAAGAAAAATCATAGCTCAACACCCTCCTGAGAGAGCTGAGCGCTTTGCAAACATTCTCTCAGAGCAGCCCTCTGAGAAAGGCAGGCACGTTATCACCCCCTCCCCTTGAATGTTGGCAAATAGAAAGTTACCTTTAATTCATCCCTGTGTCCTTTGAATAACTGTTCTGTTATTTCAATAAAGGTCAGAAGGCTTAATGCACAGGGAAAGGTTTGCTCAGGTTTTGTTTTCTTTTTTTTTATTTTTAATTTTTAAAAATGAACACAAATACAAACCCTGCTCACTGGTGGCTTTGAGATACATAATTTCCACTGCCAAGAAGCCATAGCAGTTGTGATTTTCGATCAGAATATGAAATCCAGAATATTCTCAGGAACAGCATAACCTTATTCGGTGCTGCCTCTTCGAGACTTGAGCTACCCACCAGAGGATGGATGGAAACAGAAATGGTGCCTTTCTTTAGAACACATGTGCTCTCTCATAACTTATTTTTGGTTGAAACACAAATATCATTTTATCACCATGGCTGTGGGTGTGTATTTTGGTCTGTTATTGTTTTGTTTTTGTCTTATTTTTAAAATTAGTTCACTGGCCTGAATCCTAGGCTAAAGGATACAACTTTCTCTCTCCATAAGGACACACCATTCTGCTATTATAGGGAGACCATACTAGATTCATACTAGTATTCATAATGAGCCTTAAAAATCTAAGCAATGCTGTCTTCCTGCCTTTCCATATCTTGGTAGGCATTTTTTCACACCGGTGCTCAACTTACACTTTTTGATATGACATTCATTCCTCTTCCACTCTTGCTTACTAGTAGATACCTAGTGTCTATTTCAGATGTTATATTCTCCCAATTATTCCAAGAGTAGAAAGCTATCAACTTAACTGTGTAATATCAACAACAACAATATACACAGCAGTGGCAATGGATTTATCAATCACCTATTAAATGCCAGTCTGGGTTTAAAATATTTGGCCAACATAATCTCATTTAGTGATAAGAAGACCCTAGTTTGTGCCCCCCACCCCACCCCCACCTCACGTGTTTCAGCTGAGTCTACTGAGAGAACAGAGCTGAGGATAGGTAACTCACTAGAGGTCATGCAGCTATAGGAACACAAGAGCATGTATTTTTTCCCCTACTCCTCCCTTTCTTACCAGCTGCTAAGAAATCCACTTGAAGAGCCTGCTGAGATGCTAGAAGCAGCCCTCCGTGAAGGCATGTTTTAAAGCAAAATATAGTTTATTGATGAGCACAAACCCATCATGGAAATGCCTTTCTGAATAATAGAAAAGAAAGACTCCTTTCTTTAAGGGAAGTCTGGTGTTTATACACTGATAGCTCAGTTGATCAACAATCTGCCTGCAATTCAGGAGACCCCGGTTCGATTCCAAGGTAAGGAAGATCTGCTGGAGAAGGGATAGGCCGCTCATTCCAGTATTCTTGAGCTTCCCTTATGGCTCAGCTGATAAAGAATCTGGCTGCAATGTGGGAGACCTGGGTTCAATCCCTGGGTTGGGAAGATCCCCTGGAGAAGGGAAAGGCTACCCACTCCAGTGTTCTGGCCTAGAGAATTCCATGGACTGTATAGTCCATGGGGTTGCAAAAGAGTCAGACAAGAAAGAGAGACTTTCACTTTCATTTTCTGGTGTTTAAATGTGTGGAAATCTTACAGAGTCCATTTTAATTCTTAAATTAAAATATAAAAATAGTGAAGGAAAAACAGTTTAACATTTCCTAACCTGCAAGGAGATCCAACAAGTCCATCCTAAAGGAAATCAGCCCTGGGTGTTCATTGGAAGGACTGATGCTGAAGCTGAAACCAATACTTTGGCCACCTCATGCGAAGAGTTGACTCATTGGAAAAGACCCTGATGCTGGGAGGGATTGGGGGCAGGAGGAGAAGGGGACGACAGAGGATGAGATGGCTGGATGGCATCACCGACTCGATGGGCATGAGTTTGTGTAAACTCCGGGAGTTGGTGATGGACAGGGAGGCCTGGCGTGCTGTGATTCATGCGGTCACAAAGAGTCATACATGACTGAGCAACTGAACTGAACTGAACTGAACCTGATTGTAAATTTGAGGGTTATCCAACCTTTAGTTCTTTCCTCTTTTCCAGAGGGTTCATGTCAATAAATTAGGTCTTTGTTGTTATGCTTATGATTTAATAGTATAATTTTGGAGAGAAGTATTCCAATGTAAAGCTTGTAATGACAAAAAGGAAAGTGATTTCACATATTAAAAGTGCTGGGCTGAATGAGAAAAAGAAAAGTGTGGCTATGGATTATGAATTTGGTTACAAACCTACAAACTATGGAATTCTAATTCCATTTTCAGTTTTGATTCTCTAGGTCTCCAAGCACAGATCAAAGGCCTTTTCTCGTTTTCATTTTTAATGGGTTACTGCTTAAAAAGTAAAATCTCCTGTGCTCCTGGGTCTTCCACAACAGGACTCCCCTGTGAGCTGACCCCACCGCCACAACAAGATCTGTGTGTGTCCTGTGTGTAGACTAGCTTGCAGCCAGCACTTCTCCAAGTCTTGTCAACCCACATCCAGAGTGGCCTCTATCTGTATTCAATTCCCAATGTTCAGAACTAGGAAAACCACCGAAATGAACACCAGCTCATGCTGGTGCTAAGTTTGGCATTCTTAGGTCATTTCCATCCAATAGCCTCTTCTGCTACCTCCTGCCAATGGGAAGGGGGAGAAACACTTTCAGGATGAACAAAAATGAAAAATAAAAGATACTGTCAAAGTGAACAGAAAGTTTAGAGCAATGCATTTCCATTGAAAATGATAAATATGAGCATTCATTCATCTTTGATAATGTGTGGGTGTCTGACTCTTGCTATATTATTTAAGATAATTGTGTCTTCATATGTAAGACTAATTGCAGGAGCCAATAGTATATTTGGGTGCTTTTTTAAAACAATACTTAAGTTTCTCAATCTATTTAATGTTCTAGCATTTTTTAAAAAATTGTGAAGTAGATTAAAGTACTCTAGAAATTGAATATTGAAAACATTGTGTGAATGAGATGAAAAAATCCAGACTGTCTTCAACTTTCAATGGTTCAACTTATGATTTTTCAATTTTATAGTGGTGTAAAATGATACATATTCAGTAGAAACTGTACTTCAGCTTTTGGATTCTACTCTTTTGGTGGGCTAGTAGTATAACACCCTCTGTGATGCTGGGCAGGGGCAGCCAGATCCAGTCAATTTGTGAGATCACCATTTTGTTCTTAGACAACTATTTCATTTTTCACTTTCAGTACAGTGTTCAGTAAATTACATGAGATATGCAACATTTTAGTATCAACTAGGATCTGTGTGGGATGATTTTGCCCAGCTGTAGGCTAATGTAAATGTCCTGAGCATGTTTAAGGTAGGCTAAGCTGAGCTATGATTCATGGGGTCGCAAAGAGTCAGACACGACTGAGTGACTGAACTGAACTGAACTGAAGCTGAGCTATGATGAGAATGCTATGATGGAGTTAGCATATCTGTGATTGCAACAAGATTTCTTACCATCAGACTTTTGCAAATTCTTTCTCTTTTCCTTTTTATTGGAACCCACTCCCTAAAGCTTGCCCTCTTTCTCTCATTTACTCAATTTCTCACTCTTTATCTATCTGACTTCACAGATATCATGGCTCAGTTTAGCTCCTACATTCTCTTGAGACACTCCCTCGAATCTCTCCTGTTCACCAAAATCTCTCTCCTCAATGCTTCCAGTGTACATTATAGTTACCTGTTTGTGTCACTTATGAAATTGCATTATGATTGCCTATTGTCATGTTTGCTTTTTTCAACAAACCATCAGTTCTGTAAGTCAGAATGCATAGACTATCTTGTTTACTAGTAATTAACCAGTGCCTAGTCTAATATCTGATATATAATCAGTGCTTAGTAAAAAACACTTGCTCCTTGCAAGAAAAACTATGACAAATCTAGACAGCATGTTAAAATTAAGAGACATCACCTTGCCTACAAAGATATGTATAGTCAAAGCTGTGGTTTTTTTTGTTTGTTTGTTTGTTTGTTTTTTCCAGTAGCCATGTATGGATGTGAGAGCTGGACCATAGAGAAGGCTGAGGGCTGAAGAATTGATGCTTTCAAAGTGTGGTGCTGGAGAAGATTCTTGAGAGTCCATTGGACAGCAAGGAGATCAAATCCAAACCAGTAAATTCTAAAGGAAATCAACCCTGAATAATCATTGGAAGGACTGATGCTGAAGCTCAAGCTCCAGAATGATGTGAAGAGCCAACTCATTGGAAAAGACCCTGATGCTGGGAAAGACTGAGGGCAGGAGGAGAAGGGGGCAAAAGATAATGAGACAATTAGATGGCCTCACCAAATCAATGGACATGAGGTGTTTTTTTTTTTTTTTTTTTTTCCTCAATGGACATGAGTTTGAGCAAGCTCCAGGAGATAGTGAAGGACAGGGAAGCCTGGCATTCTGCAGTCCATGGGGTTGCAGAGCTGGACATGACTTAGCAACTGAAAAAGAAGTGCTCAGCAAATTCTGGTAATTTCCCTAAACCACACATCATTTTCATAGGTGTTCATAGGGAAGCTTCCCTTGTAGCTCAGCTGGTAAAGAATCTGCCTTCAATGTGGGAGACCTGGGTTCGATCCCTGGGCTGGGAAGATCCTTTGGAGAAGGTAAAGGCTAACCACTCCAGTATTCTGGCCTGGAGAATTCAATGAACTATATAGTCCACGGGGTTGCAAAGAGTAGTCCATGGGGTTGCAGAGACAAAGACACGACTGAGAGACTTTCATTTCATTTCACTTCACTTGCTAGTGAAACTGGAACACAGACCACCCAGCCTAGGACATTTCCCCCTATATAAATAAATAAATATATATATATATATACATATGTATGTATACATATGTATATATATATATATAATCACTTGGGTATATGAATATATATTACTTGGCTCCAAGTAATCAGGAGCCAAGCCTTAATTTTTCTCAGATTTTACCAAGGAAAAGATAGTTTTAAGCCATGATTCCAAGTACCCACATTATTCCTCATTTTTGTCTCTCTGCTGGTCCATCTGCCAGTAGGTTTGGCCAGCCATCTGGCTGAGTCACACTGTTTGAATCTCTGTGTCTCCTTAGAGTGCTTCTCCTTATTTCTCATCTGCAGTCTTCCCACTTTCCATCATTTCCCTCAACAGCTGCTGGCAGAGCCCACCTCTGCAGTCATTTGAGGGCATCACAAGTCTGGCCCCACAGAAATGGTATGCAGCCACATGGAGCCCATCATGCCAATATTTTCTCAGGATGACTTTGAGACACTTTGGGGCCACGCCAGTTCTTCCCACAGAGGTTGTCTTTTCATTTCAGAAAAATTTCAATAATATTAAATCTCTCATTTGCAGAAGTTCCAGTGTGGTGAAGCACTGATGCCAGACTTTAAACCATCTCCAGTTCTCAGTCACACATGGCTCCACTTACCTTGAGTGACAGCCTCTAAGGAGAAGGTAAGATGGGCTGATTCACAGAAAAGAAAACTGGCATGTGCCATTGTAGGGTCTAAATGGATAAAAAAGTAACACCAATGACATTTTGAAAACAATTATTTTTAAAAAGACATTCTGTGTAGATTTATTTCCAAATGAATGAATACTAACAGTTTGAAAGTTTCATAACAGCAATGATGACATTTTCCTGCACATATATAATTTAAATGATACATTCACATGCGCATACACATATATGTGTGCATACATACATATGCATACATACATGCAACTCAAGATTTAAACATCTCAGGAAGAAAAATAAGCTCCTACCCATTAGTCTTCAAGGAAATCACTTGGTTGAAAATTCAGGTGTATATAAAAGACTTAATTTAGACACTACAACAGTTTAGAGATTTTGAAGCCATAATAATGGCCTTAAGAAATTAGAAATTGTTATTTTAACTCTTGTTTTTCAACATATAAGTTTAAATGACCTATGATACCATCCCCTAAATGAACCAAGATCAAGTCAGAAAAATTTATTCTAAGAAATGTTGACAAGAGAAGCAAAACAATGTAAATGTGGCCTTGTATTTTCTTTCCTCAAGAACCCCTTTTCTGTGGAATGAAGAACAAAGTTTCTTACAGAGCCTTCACCTTCCTGACTAACCTCATTTCAAACCCATTTAGATTGTTGCCCCATGTTCCAGTTCTTTCTTTGAGAGCCTTCCTTGCCCTGCTATCCCAGGCCAGGCTAAACCACTTTGTTCTATACCTCTAATCATGCTATATTCTTTCACAGCACTCAGCAGAGTTCTAAGTTAGATATTCTTTCTTTACTATGTTTTTCTGAGCTAGACTATAAAGCTCAATGATAATAAGGGTTCTAGAAATCTTAACTACCACTACATTTCCATAATGGTCAATATGTAGAAAGTTTTGATCAATATGTGTGTAATGAATGAATGATCAGTTAATATACTAGGTGCTTTTATGATGTCCCCACTATCTCTCTAATATATTTTATTTAGGGTCTTATCATGGCAACATAGACTTTCTTATGTCTCCTGTCTATACAATGATTAATGTTCATATTCAGTCTCAATAATTCCAAAAATTTTCACATATTTCCCTCCAGAATAATTTTAGAGATAAAAAAGGCTGTGTTTTCAATCAATTTATATTGAATAAATGACTTATCACCTGCATATCTCCAGCCCTCTTTCAAATTTACAAAAGGTTTAAAAAAATACAGAAGGAGATTGTTTTCTTTGAATTTCCCAGATGGCTGAGTGGTAAAGAATCCACCTGCCTATGCAGCAGATGTAGCAGATGCTGGTTTGATCCCTGGGTTGGGAAGATGCCCTGGAGAAGGACCCACTCCAGTATTCTTGCCTGGAGAATCCCCTGGAGAGAGGAGCCTGGTGGGCTATAGCCGATGGGGTCACAGAGTCAGACATGACTGAGCATATGAATACGTTTCTTAACAATGTAAGCTAGGACCCAAAGGATTTAGAGAATGCATCAGCCAGGTTGAACTTGGTTATGCAAAGATAATAAATCACCCCAAAATCTCAGGAACACAGAATTTATTTCTTATTCATGTTATTTGTCCATCACGTGTCAGCTGAGTGACTCCACTCTTAATATACCCAAAGAGAGAATTAGTTTGAGGGATATTCCATTTCTGTGTTGTCATAATTACCAACCCGGGAGTGAGGAGCGAAGCGAACGTGCACCGACTCTCAAAATCTTATTGGCCAAAATGTCAAATGAACATGTTCAACTTCAAAGGGGCCATGGAAGTGCAATCTTACCAGTGGCTGGGAGGGAGGAAAACATTTAGAGCATTACACTGATGACTGTCCCAGGGAGGAACTGCAATGTAGATCAAGCATTATTAGAAAACTGAGGAAAAGAAAAGAAGGAGGATTGACTTTAGAGAAAAAAGAGTTCTCTAAGTTGATCAAGAGGGAATCTATTATAGGTCTAATTTTTAAAGGACTGAGTAAAGTGTAAATTCACCATTCGCAAAACAACATTTAAGGTGAGGGAACAGTTGCAAATTGATTGAATTTGGCCCCAAGGAGTCTGACAGCAGCAAGAGGATACGCTGCTGGAGAAACTGGCCTGGTATGAGCACTCAGAGTGGGTGCCCACACTGGGAAGAGTGACGCTAAAGCATAGGTGTGGGCACAGCATCTGGAATTCTACTGAGAGGTAATGTGTGAAATGTGGGTTCCAGGGGGTGCCGTGGCCTGGTAACACTCCGTATTTGAACTGTCTGTATCGTAAACAGAGATGGACCCTTCAAGATCTGGACTGCTGTAGTGAGTGGACAGGGCCCACCTCAGGCAAGTTGACAAAATTCTCAGATCTGAGCGAACCAAATTTACTGGGAAACTTAGAAAAGTTAGAAAAGGAAGACATGGGAAATCACACATGCACATTTGTGTGTGTGTGTGTTTGTGCATTTGCATTTTTACGAATTTGCAAAGTTTGTTAAAGGTCTCGTTGAATAGATGTTTTTTTGTTTGTGAAATGCAGACTAGAGAAGAGCAGATCAAGAGGGGAATTCACGGTAGAACATCTCAAGAATTAAACAATTATGGCTTCACAGAGAGCAGCCTCATGGTTGATTTTAGAGTACAATAAAACGATTAGGTAAAGATATTTAAGGATGTGTTTGTCTAAGTTTGTCTAAGGAAATCAAACATCTTTGTCCATCTTGATAAAGATGGAAAAATCAGATGTCTTGATAAAGAGAATGAAGCCACTAAACCCCTGTGGCATTTCCAGACAACACCAGTTGGGACAAGGTTTGTCTACAACAAGGACAAAGAAGCAAGGTGGTCACAATGAATACCTTGTGGCTTATAGAAAGCATCGCTCTTGCAAAAGGGTTTTATCCACACCTCTTATAATTCCACTTATTTCCCAAATGTTCCAAACAGAACTTTGCTTACTCATTGAGTACCAAAAATGATCCTGTGTACATTTTTCCCCAAAAGGATCTTATGGATCTAATTTATGTTCCCACAAATTTCTTCCAGTCAGTTACCATCTTAGTTCTTATTTGTTTTTCCAAAGTCAGCTATGATTTAGATATAAACTCTGAGAAAGTTTCATACAATGTCATTAGCCATTGTACTTAACTTTCCATCAGTCCCATGGCCAGGTGGAGCCACAATCCCCGAAATTTCTGGGTCTTGTATGTTGCATCAGGTTTCCAAAAGCACCCTTCCTTCCTGCTCAGAATTGGGCACTTATTATTCACTCATTCCAAATTCCAATGTCACTTATTAGAAATGAATGCCTTAAATAGCTAGGTCAGTTTTAAATTTTTGTTTACATCATTTATAAAATCCCTCCTAAAATTGTAACTTTGTATAAAGTATTCAGGACCAAGTATGACATTGTTATCTACTCAATAATGGTTTCTTGTGAAATAACTGTGTTCCTTGGAGGAATGGATGTGAGGAACATCATCTTTGTCACAGAACCCAATGTGGAAATAAAATAAATACACAAATAACCATACTTTGATAAATTTCATGAAAGAAGAGTGATGACTTTACCAATGGTGGCAATAATAAAAATCAAGTATCTTATAAAGTTTACATACACTCCAAAATAGGCAGGACATCTGTAGATCTAAAGTGTTACTGATTAGACCCATGAATTCCCTGGTACTTCTATCATTACATCAAAAAATTCACTTGTAACTCCCCTCTGAACTCTGCTCACTCTATCTCATATACACTTTAGACCTCATTGGTCCTCATTTTTACATTTGCCTTCACAAACAAAAACTGTTCCTTCTCCAGGTCTGTTTGAGGGAATAATTAAAGGAGGCAATGTACTTACAAGGGAAGAGCTAAATCTGGATGCTCTGTGGCCAGAGGATTCTTGTCTTCTATTGTCTTCTGCTTTGTTAACTAACTGGTTAAGATTAAAACGTGGGCATCTGGGTTGGCAGGACTGGAGTGAGAGTCTTGACTGCAAAGTTTTATGTCAAGTAAAGAGAAATGGATAAGCATGATTTATCCACCATTGGTTATATATTTTGGCCAAGATGAAAGATGAGAAGAGCATGATCAATATTCTGTATAATTGTTGATTAGCAGTTGTGTTCCTGATAATTATTTTCCTGGATGGTCAGAAAATTTTATTCCCCTGGAGAAATTTGTTGGAGAGTTATTTCATCCAACCTATATTGATACTACACAAATAAGAAGTATGGGATATAAAAATGAGAAAATCATTATTTAATCTCAGAGGTTTGTTGTTTCTTCTTATTTTTTTTTTTAATTTCACATCAATGAAATAGATGCAAAGGTTATCACTGAAAAAATGTCATATGTGCCCTTATTTGCCAACATCTTAGGAAACAGTAATAAGAAATTCACTTTCTGGCAGCTGGACACAGACTTTTGGCATCTTAACTGTCATGCCCAAGGGGGGAGAAATTAATGAAAAGTCTTGTGAGAATTAGAACAGGTTTCAGTAGAACATATCCAAAGTGTGGTAACATCATTTGTTCACTAAACCTAATGAAGTCAAGACCTCAAGATTATCTGATTGGCCCCAAAATAAAACAGAGTTCTCACTTTCTCCCTCCCTCCTCTCCTCTCCTCTCTCTCTGTCTCTCTCTTTCTCTCTCTCTCTCTCTCTCTCTCTCTCTCTCTCTCTCACACACACACACACACACACACCCGCATGAACACACACACATCTGACCCAGTGGCTGGAGATATCTGAGCTGTAGAAATTCTGCTGAATAACCACAGTTATTCCCTCCTCTGACATCTTAACATATTTCCCCTCATCTGCCACTGACCAGACCACTACCTGCAGATTTGAAAGGTCACTGCACCCAGTGAGCTTCACAGACTCTAATCCCTAGTTTCCCATTGTTAGTAACAGTGTTTGTAAAATTAAATTTACAAGGTCATCATTCAGACCACCACGGAACCACTGGACCTTGTATCTAAGCTACCTAAATTTCAGACAATTTCCATCTGACAAACATTCTTCAGACACTTATCATAACCTAAACATCAAAGTAACACAGTATGAATAAGACATATTAGAGGTGCCAAATTCAATGTTTAAGAACAATAATAATAGCAGTTCTGTATAGCTAATATGGCTGGTGTTGTATAAAGTACTTTTCATGCATTATTTCATTTAATCTCTGCAACCCATCAATGAGATAGTTTCTATTACTATGGTCTTGATGAGGAAATTGAAGCTTAAAGAAACTAAGTCATTTGCTGAGTCATATAGGGAATCATTGTAGGGTGAAGTTTCAGACCAAGGCACACTTACGCAAAGACCAGGCTATTAACCACTGTACTTTCTTCTCTCTCTGTACCTTACCTCAGGTATTATGTTGCTTCTTTATGTGGTGAGGTGCCCCAAATTAACAATGTGATCATGTCATCATTTTGTGAATGGGGCCACAGATCCTAGCTAGATTTTCTTGCTTATAGTTTCCTGGAAGTCTCTAGGTGTGGGCTCATCTGTTCCTCTGCTTTATCTGAAGATGCAATTGTGCTATTCCCAGCTTTGAGTCAAATTTAAACTGGTGACAATCATTATGACGCTTGTTCATCACCACCTGCTCTTAGAGGTCATTAACCCCACAAAAATCTCTCTCTCTCTCTCTCTCTCTCTCTCTCTCTCTGTCTTTATTTTCTTCCTGGGAGTCTTTGGGATAGTTCATATATGTGCTTCCAAATGAGTTTGGTCAGGGTTATGAGGAATTACCCAAAGATTTCCCCTGCCTTCTGTTTGTTATGTGTGCAAGTTATGTAGAACATGATGGCCTTGGTAAATATCAAATAACATTTTCCTGTAGGACTGCCACCTCTAGGGGGCTTATACTGAGTGTAGACACCACTGATATCACCAGATCTGCTGTTTCTGAAAGGGTCCAGTGGTGGAGCCACTTAAAAAATAATGGTGCCTCTATCCTGAGGTAAAGTAGAGAAACATTTTGTTCCTTCTTGGATAAAGATGACTTGGTTAACTGTTTTGAAACAACAAACAATAACACAGACATGCTAAATTGTTAATAACCTGAAGAGCTCTTGCAAGTATAAGTATAAGTACAAGTTCCCTGTGCAGATGACTTGTAGATGATGTTAGAAGGGATTTGTAGAGACAGTTCTCTAATTTTTATTTCCACAAGAGGAATATATGATTCTGGAAAGCATCCTCTATACATTTGTAGAAAAGCAATATGTGTCACCCCTAAATGTGTCTCTTTGGCATAGGGTTAATTTAGACTGATTATTTTTAAGAAACAAGACTCTGGGAGTCTTTGTATTTACCTCTAACTTAGCTACCTAAAGTACTTAGTTAAAGGGCCTATTTCTGGAAGAGAGCTGTCACCAGAGGCATCTACAAAGAATATGAGATAAGTATGATGGGAGAACCTCAGCAGAGCTTAGAGATCAGAATTCACTCAGATAATGTCCCATTATCTCCGTATGGCCCAGAAGACATTTGATTGTCAAACATTTGCTTTTCCATCTCCATGTGAATTATCTTCCTCCGCTTCGAAGTCCCAAGTCACTATTCCCAATATCCCTTTCTGTTTTTAACTAAAGATAGTATAGTATTTAATGTGAGGGTCATTTTGGTGAGTTACTCAGTTTTGTACTCTTTCATGGGAAATCCCTTTCATCCATAGCTAATCCATAAAATGGTTTATTGGTTGTAATTGCTATTAAGATTCTACTCATTAATGGCCAGATGTCAGATCTTTAAGATTGGAAAAGCTTTTAAATTGGTGAATTTTTAAATAACTCTCATCATAGCTCAGCCAGTAAAGTATCTGCCTGCAATGCAGGAGACCTAGGTTCATCCCCTGGATCAGGGGAGGGCCCTTGGAGAAGGAAATGGCATCCCACTATAGCATTTTTTGCCTGGGAAATCCCATGGATAGAAGAGCCTGGTGGGCTACAGTCCATGGGGTCACAAGAGTTAGACATGACTTAGCAACTAAACCACCACATCATAAGAAGCTGATTTGCTGGGGAACCACTGATCAAAATAGCCTACTCCAGCCAGGACCTACAGTAACCATTTGCATGAGTTATCTTACAACAGGAGAGTCTGGTAAGGAATGCAGAAGTAATAAGCTACCATGAACCAGAAGAATTTGGGAAAGGTCAAAAGGAGAGAGGAGACACCAGTTCATATGTCTTACCAACCTCCTCAGAATCATTCTTGCTAGAATCCATCTTGGCTGAGTGATACTCACGTCACCAGTAAGGAACTTGAGTCAGAGTGATTGGCCAGCAGTAACCCAGAAACTAACCTTAATACTGTAAAACCCGAGACTGCAAGCCATGTGGCAGAGCAATTCTCCTGGAATCCCTCACCCCTCTGCTCCCCTCCCAGGTACTCCTATCCAATAAAGTCTTTGCTTTGTCAGCATGTCTGTCTCCTTGGAAAATTCATTGCTGAGTGATAGGTAAAAGCTTATTCTTGGACCCTAGAAGGGGTCCTCCTTCTTGCAACAGGTTTCTGGGTACCTATGGAAATACTAAATTAAAAGATGAATACAAAGAAATATAACAACTAAAACTAAGAACCCTTTAATTAAAAAACATGGTTTTGGAAGTGTTATTGAATTTGCAGTCTCAACTTCCCCTCATGGGTCTTACAGATGCTAATAAAAACATTAGATTAATTAACAAGAGAATGAGAAGAAGCCAAGGAGAAAGTCAAGGGACTCTTCCCAATAAGGAGGATATTTTTAAAGAATTATTAATAAATAATGTAAATAAAACTAATATTGAAAGAGAGGGAACAAAGAGGAATTGGAAAAGAAAGAGTCATGGAACCCGTCCAGCAGAATGAAAATCTTTAGATGGTTATTAAGAAATAAGATGAATAGAATGGATATAGGTATGAGAAAAACCACTTTTAGTTCTGTACTGAAGTTCATGGGCAAAAGGGACACCCCCCACCCCCCACGGCACTCTAGCATATGGCCCCTAAGAAGTCCACTATAATTTGGAAAAAAAAAAAAAAATTAATGGAAGGCAAGAATTACACTGATCAGCAATTACTTGGAGGTAGCAGTTAGGACAATTAAAGTTAAAGATTTACTCAACATCCTTGGTCCCTTGGCTCAACCCCTTACTGGGAATCCGAGGCCTCTTACCTGCTGTATTGCTGATCCTGTTCATGATGCCAATTGTCTTGCTGTTCACACTATTTTCATTGTTTGCTGAACCCAGGGAAGGCAAGGCTCAAGCTAAGAGGCTGGAAGAAGACGCGAGGAGCGGCAGGAACTGCAGACACGTTTATTCTCTCCTGGCTGGCAGGGCGGCCATAACACAGCCTCTCTCCTGGCTGACGCAGCAGCCAGAGCAGCAGCCGCAACGTAACTATAACGGAGCCAAAGCATAACCGCACATAACATAACCATGATGCCGCCCCAGTGTAGCCCCAGAGCCACAGCAAGCAAAGCCTTCCCAGATGATGTACTGGTTCATCATCACCAGTACTCATGTAGGCATGCCGCACAAAATAGCCCACAACCAAGTAAGTACCTCGCGATGCACATGTGCAGTGCTGTTATACAATCATTATTTATAAAACGTGGGGCAAGAGCGAGAAGGCATGAGGTGAGAGAGCATGACCACCGCCATCTTGGCTAATTTGCTCTTTCCCTACACATGGGAATAGGTAAAAGGGCTAAGGGATTCAGAGAGGTTTCCAGGGCTCAGTATGGAAGCCCCACAAACTGTGATATCAAACCCACTGGTGGAACACTGACTCACACTATAACTAGTTTGTTGTTGTTGTTTAGATACTAAGTCACGTCTGACTTTTTTGCGACCCCATGGACTGTAGCCCGCCAGGCTCCTCTGTCCATGGGATTTCCCAGGGAAGAATACTGAAGTGCATTGCCATTTCCTTCTTAAGGAGATCTTCCCGACCCAGGGATTGAACCCACATCTACTGCATTGACAGGTGAGTTCTTGACCACTGAGCCACAAGGGAAGCCTCCAGAATGAGGTTAAGCAAACATAAAAGTGAAAGGGTTGAAGGGATTATAAAGTTTGGAATGTTTGAGCCAGTGTTACAGGAAGAGTCTATGTCAATGTTGCCTGAGTGTTTTATTGAAATGGGTGTTATGCCTGGCAGAACACTTCTAACCCAATCTTGTAAGGTTCAGACTTGCTTATGTGGTCCTAGTGAGGCTACCTTTAGAGGTATAAGAGTTGATGGAATTGAGGTGAAATTTTGTAAGAAAATTGATGTATTTGAACAGGCTTTATATAAGATGGTTGGATTTCTTTTGCCTAATTGTATTGTGGGGACAGACACTGTGTCTCATTAGTGAAAGTTTCCCCTGCCTGGTGGTGTAAAAGAGGGCATGTAAATCTGTTCTTTGTGCTGTGTTTATTTGCTCTGTCATGTCCAACATTTTGCAACCTCAAGGACTGTAGCCCACCAGGCTCCTCTGTCCATGCAGATCCTGTCCTTCCAACAATGTTAACTCAGCATGTTAAAGGCTTGCCTGAGCTCACACAGTGTGAGGTGGAAACGAGAGACTGATACTGAGGGGGCTCATAGCAGCCGTGGTGGAGGCTGTTTGCTGCAAAGAGGAACTGGCCTCAGGCTCACCTGCTTAAAAAAGAGGGTCTTTATTGAATACTGTGTACAAACTTTTGGAAGGCATGCTACATTGAACTCTCAATTTCTAGAACATAGAAATCTTTTGATTTCCATTTTTGTTGGAAATTGTCTCCCTGATATAAAGCATAAAATTAAAGAAAGTGTAAGTACAGTTGGATGGGCAGCCTTTTGATATCATTCAAACCAGTTATTTGTGGGACTAAAAGCAACTGTCTTTGATTTGCAAATCTCTACAAAATCGGAAGTACAAGTACAGTCCATAATCACCTGAAACTGTGCCCAGTTAATTCAATCAGCTAGAACCTAAAACCAAAGGAAGTAAAGGTGGAGAAAGGATTTTTATGGTACAAAATGTTGGAAAAGCTGCTTCCTAAAGGAAATAGCTTGAAAACTCCTATGGATGGAGGAGCCTGGTAGGCTACAGTCCACAGGGTTGCAATGAGTCAGACACGACTGAGCAACTTCACTTTCACTTTCACTTTAGATTATTGGTCAAGAGCAAACTCAAGTCTTAGATACCTTTTCCACAAATAGTAAAAAGCCTTAGCCATCTGAACAGATAAAGTTAACTCACTTCAACTATTATTTATAAACTAGGAAGTAGTGTACCTGATCCATGACTAAAGTTTTAGGATGAAAACTATACAATATCTGTAAATGTCTATCTGTATGTATGCATGTCTATGTATGAATAGTATAAATATGGTATTATCCTACCTTTGGGTAGTATTGCCAAAATTAATTTATAAGAATAGTTCCAATTAGCTAAAATAAACAAGTGCTTATATACAATTTTTCAACTATATAATAAAACCAAATCTATTTTTTTTCAATTCATATGATTTAGTATTAATCTTTAGTAAATAAAAAAAAGAAAAAAAAAGAAAATTCAACACTATTTGTTTAATTAGAATCAGATATCTTTAGAGTTGTCATCATTAAATATAAAACTTCACTCTACATAAGTTTACCAAAAGTCAAATAAATAAGTTTATGTTATCTCTTGTACAAAATTTGTCAGAGAGAAAAATAGCTTGGGATGATGGCTGATTTTGCCTACTGCCTCATGGAGTTTTTGTAGGTAATCTAAACATAATTGCTGGGAACAAGTGATTTAGACAGATTAAGTGGGTAAGTGGGATAGGGCTTCCCTGGTGGCTCAGAGGTTAAAGTGTGTGCCTGCAATGCAGGAGACCTGGGTTTGATCCCTGGGTCAGGAAGATCCCCTGGAGAAGGAACTGGCAACCCACTCCAGTATTCTTGCCTGGAGAATCCCATGGATGGAGGAGCCTGGTGGGTTACAGTCCATGGGGTCGCAAAGAGTCGGACATGACTGAGTGACTTCACTTTCAAGTGGGATAAAACTATAGTTTCCAAAATCTTTTAATAACTTAAAACTTAAAGTTTTGCTAAGTTAAAGTGAAGTCACTCACTCCAGGCAAGAATACTGGAGTGGGTTGCCAGTTCCTTCTCCAGGGGATCTTCCCGACCCAGGGATCGAACCCAGGTCTACCGCATTGCAGGCACACACTTTAACCTCTGAGCCACCAGGGAAGCCCATCTTTGAATTAGTCTTAGTTATTTCCAAGCAAGATGCAATGTTGTTATTGCTGTTGAATCATTAAGTCATGTCCAACTCTGTGACCTCCTGGACTGTAGCCTACCAGGCTCCTCTGTCCATGGATTTCCCAGGCAAGAATACTGGAGTGGGTTGCCATTTCCTCCTCCAGGGGATCTTTCTGACCCAGGGATCATGCCTACCTCTCATGCTCCGCAGGTGGATTCTTGACCGCTGAGCCACCTAGACAAGGCTAAGTTTACCTACTTTATGAGGAAATGTATGTTTCTAGAAATTATGAAATATAGTTATGCTTGCTAAACAAAAATATTGGTATAACAAATAGTACACCATGCTTATTTCCTAGTGTTCATTAGAAATTAAGGTTTCTAGAATTAAGAATTCTAGTAAATAGATACAATTCAAATACTTGCATAAGAAAAACATATTTTATGCAAAGAAATTTCTTAAAAGATATAAGAAATGGAAATACGTTTTGTTAACTGAAAATAAAATACTTCTGTCTTAAAGAGGAATTAATTTTAAAAAATAGAGGGAAAGAATATGACACAATTTTAATGTAAAAAAGGAAGCTGCATAAGGTATGTGGGGAAAAAAAAAAGCCCTGAGAGAAGGATTTTTCACATGGTCAGTCCTGGCTAAGATAGAATGACTATAGTTGAGGAAATGGATATTAATATTAAAAGTAAGCTAACACAAAACTAAAATTCGGTTTTATCTCTGTGTAAAGAGAACAAAGTTTTCATGGACTATTGATCTGCTTTTGAGTACATACTATGAATGTTTCTTTACCTTTAAAGTAATCTGTTGTAACCTTTTGTATTTGCCTTTGAAATATTCTATTATTGCTTTGGTTAAGTGAACAAGTACTATTTCACAGTAACTTATGACTTTATTTGACCAAGTATTTTAAAGTCTTTTGATATCTTTGACAAATTTTGATAACTTTCCCAAATTAAATGCTAAATAAATTCTTTTGCTCTCTAGCTGTTTTTACGATTTTTCATAGGACCACTTAAAAATCTCAAAGAGAGATATTAAACTAATTAGTCTTATTTGACATGCTAAATTACATGAGAAACATTGTCAAATAGGTGACAATAAAACTTCTTAGGTTTTATTATGTGGATGAATGTTATTAATATGTGTTATAAAATTATATGCAATTTCTAAAATTATGATATGTTTTGATAAGTCATAATTCTAGTTATTTTAGGTGTTGTAACATGGAAATAACTAAATATCTTTGTCAATTGCATTATAATCAGATATTTAATCAGAACAGATTAAGTTTTGTTATTTATAAACAGTTTTTTTTATTTTATTTTGGTGCTTTTGTAGAAATGCTTTTTCTTTAAGAAGATTTACAGGACTTTTGACAAATGCATGTTTCTGATAACTTATAAACCAGACTACTAAACTGAGTAAGAAATTATAGAATTAATGGAAAAACTGATTGCTTTGTAAAACTGCTAACAAACGATCAAGATCAAAAATAATTATTTACATAGGACTCAGTGACCTGGTGAAAATGATTATATGATTATAATTTTTATGACTTCTTGTCTGAAATATTACTGGCTTTTTAATCTTTATTTCCCAGACTTAAGGAAAATTTTTCTCTCTTTTCCCTTAAGCAAATTATGATTTACAACAATTTGGTAAATTCCCTGATAACTAAAACGGTAAAGAATCTGCCTGCAAAGCTGAAGACCCAGGTTTGATCCCTGGATTAGGAATATCCCCTGGAGAAGGGAATGGTCACCCACTCCAGTATTTTTGCCTGGAAAACCCCAGGAACAGAGGAGTCCATGTGGTACAAACAGTCGGACACGGCTGAGCAACTAACATACAAGCCCACATACACAAGCAAAATGAAAACATTTATTTTTAATCCTTATCTATTCCCTCCAGGATTTGGATTCTTAGTAGCTATTATTATTTTTATGCCAGTATAGTTGTTTAGTTAAGGTAACTACATATCTGTTCTCCTTGTAACAGAGCACAGTTGAAAGTATTGGTTACATAGACTCAAATAGTAACTAAGATTGCCTTTATGGAGTCATAAAGCCCCTTGGGTGGGTAGGGAGGAAACAGCCTGATATATTGCTTATAGCATTTCTGGAAGCCTTACTAGGTGAGTAAGAAAGGTCACATCCTGGCAGGCAAAGAATTTCTCAGGGTATCTTGGAAATCTTGAGAAAAGAGGAAGTCACCAAAATCTATAAGTATTATAATTTTATCTGATGGCAAATCGTTTTTTTTGGCTTCTTAGCCTAAAGAGGGGCCAAATGTTCAATCCTGAGATTCTTTATGAGAAGTTACAGCAAGTAAAGTAAAGTTTAGTTGCTCAGTTGTGTCCGACTCTTTGAGACTCTATGGACTGTAGCCTACCAGGCTCCTCTGTCCATGGGATTTTCCAGGCAAGAGTACTGGAGTGGGTTGCCATTTACTTCTCTCCAAGCAAAGCAGATTAAAAGTTCTATATAGTCAATCACCATTCTTGTTGTATTTATGTAAATAATCAGATCAAGTTTATTGAAACTAAACTTATCTTGCAAGCAAGTTAGTCTTTCTAACCTAAGTATTAATACTAACTTACTAATTTGTAAATTAGTAAATGGCTATCTTCTCCCTGTGTCTTCATAGGGTTGTTCTGTGTCCCTCTGTGTCCTTATCTTTTTCAAGGATGCCAGTCATATGGCGTTAGATCCCACTCTAATGACCTCATTATGACTTAAGTATTACTCACTCAGTCGTGTACGACTCTATGTGACTCCATAGACTGTAGCCCACTAGGCTCCTCTGTCCATAGGATTCTCCAGGCAAGATTACTGGAGTGGGTTGCCATTTCCTTCTCCAGAGGATCTTCCAGACCCAGGAATCAAACCCAGGTTTCCTACATTGCAGGCAAACTCTTTACTGTCTGAGCCATCAGGGAAACTACCTCTCTAAAGATCTTATCTCCAAATATAGTCACAGTCTGAGATATCCGTTAGGACTTCAACATATGAATTTAGAGGAAAAGCAACTCAACCCATAGCAGTCACATAATAAAAAAACCATTAAAATTATTATGGTACTCTTCAGTCACTTAAAGTTATACAATATTTTGTTAATATTCTTGGGTGTAAGCAAGTTTTCATGTTAAAGAGTTAATTTTAAAAATGGATAATACATTATTTAGAAAATAATCTTAAATTTATAAAAGCATACATATATCAAAATATATATCAAGACACATATTTTAAATTAACCTAATTCTTGCTCCATCTGCTCCCATAAACCTAACAACTCTCATTTGTATATATAGGGTAGGTGAGGTTGAGAGAGGGAACTACTGTCTGCTATTTTGTCTGGGTTGTATAAACATGGGTATTTAGGATTCTCTTTTAGGAATTCTTAAAACATTTTCTTTAACAAGCATTTATTATTTTTAGATCTCTACAGAGGAATGCTGTCAACAAAGAAATGATAAAACAGCAGAAGTTCAACATAGCAGAATAATACTAACTTTAACAGATTTAAACTTACAATTCTAAGTTTTCTTAAAATTATTTGCACTTGTATGAAACATGGAAAGCTGGTTTATTTTCATATAATACATAAAGGTTCTTAGGTTTTCATTGTTCTAAACATTGAAATAGCTCAGATCCAGAGGTGAGTCAGCAGGAAATGCATGTGCCCAGGGCAGTATCTTCTTCAGAGGAAGTGAGAACTCCAGAGGTGGTTAACCTATAGAGGAAAGGACTAGGACATCTTCACAGTTTTCACATATGTGATGGGTTTCAGGTGATGGGACCAAATATTAGATGAATTAATTGGATTACATGTGCATATCTAGAAGGCAAAACTAAGATCAATATTTTCTTCCTTTTAATGCAAGTATATGGACTGCCTACCATATACCATGTATTGAAGAATTAAAAAAATGTTAAAGAAGCAGATATCTGCTTAATACATTTTGAAAAGGACGTTTAACAGTTATTCTTAGTTGAAAAAGTTGTTTTCACTGTAGTGAGTCACCCATCCTTAAAATGTTCTGAGTGAGACTGTATGACCATCTCCCAAAGGTACAGCATCAAGATTTTCTGAATCCAGGTAATTTAGAATGATGGTTCTCTAACCTTTGCACTGAGAAAAATTACTCAAAGGACTGGCTAGAACACAGATTCCTGGCCATAACCTCAGAAATTCTGATTCAACATATAATTTCCATTTCTAATAAACTTCCAGTACATGTTATTGGTCCATGGACCACACTTGGAGTAGCAATGCGTGATCCAGGGTCATCTTCCTTTCAAGACCAGTAACTCTAAAATACAGACAGAGAAAAATGCCTGCTTCATCAAATTCATTTTCCTCAGCTGACCGAAAAGGGAAAAGATGGCTGAGGGAAGGAAAGAAACACTATCTGATCAAAAACAGAAAATGCCCAAAATGACAGAGCTGTTTCTGGGGCAGTGAGATGTTTAGAAGACAAAATTTCAAGGAAGTCTCCCAGATGATTCTTGTAAAATGATTTCAAATATGCATTTTTTTTTCAAAGATCCCCAATTACACTCTACACAGCTCTTAGATTTCACTGACAAAGCTTTAAAAAATGATGCATTTACTCCATGCAGGCAGCAGTCTCTGGAGCCGAAGCCTCCGCGTAAGTGATGTGTCGCAGCTGGTTTTCGAGCTGTGTTGAAAGCTTCAAGCTTTGGCACGACCAAGCATTAACTCAGCATTAAGCAGAAGCTTTGACACTGGAGACTACAAACTTGGATGGATTAAATACACATTTTGAATATCTCACAAAATACTAGCAGTAAGGAGGATACAGAGGTTTTTAAAAAGAGAGTGAGAGGGAAATAAAAAGCGCAATGCAAATAAACAGAGACTTGGGCCCTGCAAATCCTAGCTGTCCTGCCTTCACTGAGACTCTTTTTCCTTCAAATGCTGCAACATTTACATCCATCTTTCCCACAAGAATGGTTCTGTGAGATTTCAACCTATGGGAACATCACTGGAACACAATCAAAATTATTTTTAATAATGACAAACTGTAATCTAGCATCTTTTATTGTTTAAGAGATTAAAGCCAACTGCAAGTCAGCTCCTGGCCCCAGAATAGCAAAAAAATAGAACAAAACAAAACAAAAAGGTCCCAGACAGTAAGCATTCAGTATACTTACTCATATAGGTTACTAAAATAGAGTACAGATAAATGTTACCCTCTAGTTCTATTGTGCATATAACTTTCACAACAGTTTCACAGATATTGACTCATTTTGATTCTCACCATAACCCACATGTTAGATCAGGATTATCATGACCTTGTCCGGGAGTGAAGGGGGGGGGATAAAAAAAGCAAAAGTATATGTGAGAGATTTAGCTCCTGCACATGGTTATATAGAAAATTATAGGAAATGTCAGGACAAGATTCCAGTTTTACTAAAACCAAGTTCTCAGAGTTTTCTCTTACTATGCATACCCATAGATTCTAATACTTACTATTACTACAGTGAATAAATTTTTTCCATGTGTTTAGTTTTCAATTCTTATTCCTAAAGACCTTAATAAAGATTCTAAAGAATCTCTTTCTGGAAGTATAACACAGCAGTAATGAGGAAAAATGATATATTATCCTAAGCATGCCTATGTTATAAAGGTAGGGATTTAAAAGATGCCCTGAAAAGCTGTCCTAAGAGCATGTCAGAATTCCACTCCAAATCCAGAGCACATTTATCAGTTAAGTATAGCTGATTACTTACCTTCTTTTCTTCTGTCTCTCCTTCCTGTCTCACTTTTGCTGTCTCTCTTTTGAAGACTGGTGTTACAGGAGGGAAGCTCTGCATAAGATTAAGAAACCCCAATGGATTAAGAAACCAGACCATTTGCTCAGGGCTGGTGCACTGGGATGACCCTGAGGGATGGGATGGGGAGGGAGGTGGGAGCAGGGGTTCAGGATGGGGAACACATGTACACCCATGGCTGATTCATGTCAATGTATGGCAAAACCCACTACAATAATGTAAAGCAATTAGCCTTCAATTAAAATAATTAAAATAAATTTTTTAAAAAAAGAAATCAGTAGGTCTTGCCATTGCACTTTCAGTGCAACTCTGTGTTAAATAAACAACCTCACCTGATAAAAGAATATTTTGGGATGCACATGTATGCTTTGTCAACTTAGACTATATCTACAAATTCTTAAAGGTATAAATTCATCCAGTCATCTGATTGCTTTTCTGCTGATCCATTGCAATCATTGAGTTGGTTTTCATCACAAAATTGTTTTGGAAATTGTCTAACTACCATGCTGATAAAGCTCAAGATTCATTTTTTTTTTTCATAATTCTTCAAATTCCCACAAGTGTTTGTTAAGCATCTACTCCTAATTTCCTGGGTTAGAAAGAGGAGGGATATGGCCATGGTTTTCAAAAAGTTTAGAGAGTCAGGAGAAGACACATATATTTTGACAAATATATGCAACAAATTGCTACAGATACACTCATAAAAGTTTATAGGATAACAAGCTCTGCCCATGGAAAGGGTCCACATGCCCACTGTGGGCATATTAAGAAAAGTTACATATTAGATAGAATAATTTATTTAAGACCTTTAATGAAGAAAGGGTCCAACAGGACACAGGGTACATTCATACAGGGATGAATTAAAGGTAAAAAAAAAATCTTTGTCTAATTAATCTTTCCAATGAAGAAAACACTACTAGAATTTTGACACAAGCTATACGGTTTGTTGTAGAGTGCTTCCTTCCATACATACAACCTGCTGAGTTTAGACAGTTGCTGTCTTCTCACCTTCCCTTCATTTGTGGTTGGGGGACACATCTGATATAATCACAGTAATATAATATCATTGAAAGGGAAAGATGGCTTATGACCGTGGCTTATACAGGAGGACTTTAGTCCACAATTCTACCTGTTAAGCTAAAATGTTATTTGTATGTATACTACAAAGTTCAATCTGGGCCAAACCAAATGATGCCCACTAGAAAAGACTACTGTGATTCATATGATCCTTAGGGAAGCAATCTATGTGTGCATTACAAGAGGGAAATACTGAGTATTTTCCAGAAAACAAGGCAACAGGCATTATGCCTTCAGGGAGGACTGGTAAGTGATTAGAGCAGGGCATGACGGAGACACACAATTTAGATTCCTTTAAGTTGGAATCAGAGGCCAGTCTCCAGACCCTGGGAACCAGTAAGAACAAGATCAGGTCTAGGGAACCTGAGACTTAGTTAGGAACCCAGATGTGCTGGTTCTGTCCAAGTGGCACCTCACATAATCTGTGCAGGTGACTTTAAGAGGCAGATGTGCTGCTCCATTTTGCAGATGATGAAACCGTGTCTCCAGAAACCTAGAATGAGAGACAACAGTTACTGTATCAGCAGCAAAGCTCACGGTGCTGGGTCATTACATTTTGGTACAAAGCCCAAAGCTTTCACAATACCCTGTTACACAGAACTGAAGCCTGTGGAGCTGTGTTTATGCCTTGAAGATGTGTTTCTGTGCACGAAGCATGTGTGTGTATGTGTGTGTGTGTGTTTGTGTGTGTGTGTGTTTGTGTGTGTGTGTGTGTGCGCGCACGCAAGCATACCTCTTCTAGAGGGGAATAAAAGTTGGAAGGGGGAATGAAGACGGTCAGGTTATTACATTACCCTTTAAGATTTTAAAACGTGGCATTTATGACAATCATATTGTGATCCATCTACTAAAACATAAAAACATGGAGGCCTAATCTCCCCAGGTTTAGGATGCAATTCTGCCTCTGGAATATCAAGTAACAGTATCAAATGCAAAGACGGCCTTTGACTGAGGACAGTCTGGAAACAATTTTCCACTGCACCGTTAGCATATCTGCAATCAAAGTCTGTGTGTATCTGTGATTTTTTTTGAATCCTTTCACTTCTTTCTTTCTCTTTTTCTTCATTGTGTCCCTACCTTCCCCGCCTCCTCCCCATCCCCGCAAACACTTTCCTCTCCCTGATGGAGATGGGAACCAAAAGGAAATTGATGCAGTGGCGGGTTTAATATGACATTTGAAAAGTGACTTTTTGATTTTCAATTAACCTTGCACAAAGAGGAAATATTGAAATTCGCCCCTTTGTTCTTGGCTGGATCTGCAGACAGGCTGGTTGGTACCAAGAGCCGATATGGGTTTGGGGTGGGGCAGCGGAGAAGGCAGGCGAGGGAGAGAGAACCTGGCACCTCCGAAGCCTTCCTTCTGTTTGCACAGAACGAGGCAGGACTAGCCTGTGGTAATTACTCTCAGAAGGAGGAAACAGGTAGGGGAGAAAACGCTCTCGTCATTTGTTTGACTTAATTGTATGCTTTTATGAGCCGTCTGGCTGGAAGGATTAAAGTTACTTTTAATAACACTTCCTTTCAGAAAGAATTTGATTTGAAGTCTCCCAGCAGGGCCTCCCCGGCAACAGCAGGACCCCATCCCCAAACTGTGCGCCCCTCCTCCTTTCCCCTCTAGTCAGCCCTCTCCCCTCTGCTTCTTTGAAAGCCCTATTGTTCTGTTTGGAGAAGAAAGAGACTCTTACACGGTGATATGATGCGTAAAGTTAACTCCGTAAATCTCCTCTCCGGATTTTCTGTACAATCGTCTCCGAAGGCGGTATTCGCCCCCCTCCCCTTTGGAAGAGGAAACCTTGACAAGTACACATGGGAATAAAGTAGCTGGACGCTGTGACCTCCTTGGACAGCCGCGTGCGGACACCGGGCAGGCTGCCGAAACACACACTCCGCTCATTATTAAGGCGCAGTGTTTTTGCCCACCGACCCTTGCCATCTGCCTTCCGTCTCCTCTCCGGTCCTGTCCTTGTAGGTGTCTGCCCTTCTCTCCCAGCTTTTTTCTCTCGCTCTCCTTCTTCCCTCTCGATGTTTTTAATCTACATTCCCTCCGGTTGGCCGGCTTCCCCCCGACACTGGCCGGAGGCATGGGTCCCCGGAGGCGCGGAGTGCGCCCTGACCAGGCTGAGCGCTGGGTCCGGCCCGCGCGCGCCGAGACTGCATCTCATCCCTAGATGGCAGCAGGATTCTGAAGCTGGCGCAGCCCACGGCAGCCCTTCTGGTCTGTGCTCCTGAACAGATTGCCAGGGGATACAGCGGCTAAATAGCTCGGCGCCTCCCTGGAGTGCAGGTCAAGCAGAAGAGCAAGCCGGACAGACGCATCTGGCAGGGCCTCTGAGGTCGGATGCTACAACTCTGGACACCACATTCTCTCGGCACACAGATGTGCTAGTGCGTTTAAGAAAAAAAAAAGAAAGAAAAAGGGAGTTTAGCCACTTGGAGACTGTATCTTGTTAAAGACCAGTGATTCTGGAAGGTGGCAAAAGTCTCAAGGCCTGAATACACAGAGGACACACGCCCATCCAAGCCTTGCGGAAACACTTGTCTTCATCCCGGGGACCAAGCTACTTAGGCAGGAAGGCAGCAGAATGTGAAGACGGAGACTTCAGCCAGGCTGGAGTCCTGTGCACCTTGGGAGAAGCTCTTTCTGTCCCTGAGCCTGTTACCTCATCTACAAAACTGAGGCTGTTAGAGCTTTTAGCTCTGTGTACATACAAAAGATTGTCAGGATTATCAAGAGGAACAAAGGAAGGAAAAATTCACTTTGGCAGGAATGGTCTCTTTGCTGCAGCATTCGGCCCAGAACAGAAATTCTCCTTCAGAGGATAGGTCCCAGTGGCGCTACAGTATTTATTGTGATCAGCTAGAAATTGCTTATTTGAAAACGAAGAGCAGAGGTGGTTGTACAATTTAAAAACCAGAGACCTTTACCTCTAAACTTCGATTATCTACACCCTGGCCCCATCGGTGACTTTGTCATCACCTGGGAATTCTGTATGTCAGAATCCTTATCACTGGCTACAAGCAGAAGCCCAGGAGCTATGTCACTGATGGGTCCCAGAATTCACTAAGAAAGGTAGAGGCTACCCTGCTGAGTGGTGTTTTGGAAGATGTTAATGTTAACATGGCATACAACAGACCATGTGAGTCAGGAAATGTGCTCACCAAATCTGACTCAGAGAGAAAAAAAACATACACAGTTTTTTTTTTAATCTCTTGTAGTATAGTACATTCTTATGTTTGCTAAGAGTTCTGTCCTTTTCTAGTACCATGGCAACCTTTGTAACAAAAGGGCAGGAGGATAGAGGTTTCTGACCCATACTCTTTATTTTGTCTGGGGTCTTGTTTCCTCTGCTCCCCCCAGTCCACAATTTCTACAAATATATCTCTCCTGACCTCCCCCTCCAGAAATTAGGTAATATGTGTAAAATCTTCACTAACCTTGATTATTTACACCAAATAGAGAATAGCTTCACAGTCTACAACCTTGCTTACCAGGGCTTTTATGGGATCCAAAGCAAAGGGGTTTCAATGTGATGTTGAAGTAGCAGGAAGGTGGGGAACAACAAAGATGTTGAATAAAATTCTAGCCATTGCCAGTTTTCCTTCCTTTAAAAGATCCTGCCAGATTGCAGGACAGGAGGCAGAATCAAAGAATTTCTGTTGTGTTTACTCCTGTTCTGTTTGAATAGTAAACCTATTCAGTGTTATGACTAAACTCTTGTAGCAACAGCCACAGCAACATTGTAAGATCTGTAATTCCAACAATCTCATGCTACAATATGCACCTGTCACATAACCTCATCCTTACACCTTCCTAAGAGTCATTCTTGTTGGGCCAGTTCCTCAACCTCATAAAGTGCTCCACTTCAGAGATCCCCCTCTCTAAGCTTGAAATCAGCTTCCCACTGTCTATCCTTCCACCCAGCTTTTTCCATTAAAATTGCCAAATTGAACCCCAGGATTGATCCCTGAGTCTTTCTTATTCAGATCCTCCACCTTCTCTTCTGGTAAAAGCCTAACACTGAGGACTTCTCATGGAGAGATGGGGAAAAAAAAGATTAGTACTACATGGGTATTCTCTCCTTTCAGCCAGAGAAGGAGAAAACATTGTTGAGAAAAGGAGACATTGTTGATGAAAAAGATTCAGCCTTTCTTATTGTTGTCACCTTATGGCAGAAAGTGAAGAAGAACTAAAGAGCCTCTTGATGAAGGTTAAAGAAGAGAGTGAAAAAGTTGGCTTAAAACTCAACATTCAGAAAACTAAGACCATGGCATCCAGTCCCATCACTTCGTGGCAGATAGATGGGGAAACAATGGAAACAGTGAGAAACTTTATTTTCTCGGGCTCCAAAATCACTGCAGATGGTGACTGCAGCCATGAAATTAAAAGACACTTGCTCCTTGGAAGAAAAGCTATGACCAACCTAGACAACAAATTAAAAAGCAGAGACATTACTTTGCCAATAAAGGTCCATCTAGTCAAAGTTATGGTTTTTCCAGTAGTCATGTATGGATGTGAGACTTGGACTATAAAGAAAGCTGAGTGCCGAAGATTTGATGCTTTTGAACTGTGGTGTTGGAGAAGACTCTTGAGAGTCCCTTGGACTGCAAGGAGATCTAACCAGTCCATCCTAAAGGAAATCAGTTCCAAATATTCATTGGAAGGACTGATGCTGAAGCTGAAACTTCAATACTTTGGCCACCTGATGAGAAGAACTAACTCATTTGAAAAGACCCTGATGCTAGGAAAGATTGAAGGCGGGAGGAGAAGGGACAACAGAGGATGAGATGGATGGATGGCATCACTGACTTGATGGACGTGTTTTCCCAGCACACCGGGAAGCCTGGTGTGCTGCAGTCCATGGAGTGGTAAAGAGTTGGACATGACTGAGTGACTGAACTGAACTGACTAAAGTCATAGCATCCAATCTTAGATAAACCCTTTATGCTGCCTGATAGTTCATTTATTCCTGGTTATTCTTTTAGCCTCTTTTAAATTGAAGTATAGTTGATTTTCAATATTGTGCTAGTGTCAGCTCTGTAACAAAGTGATTCAGTTATACAAATGTGCATGTTCATGTATATATATGTGTGTGTGTGCATGTATTTTTTCAGATTCTTTTCCCTTATAGGTACACTTGGTTATTTATTAATCACTGATTGTTTTATTTATTTGCCTCTACTTAATTCTTTCCTACTGTCTCTAGCGAGTATGTCAAAACTTTGGCCTTCTACTCAAGGATTTTACCACCACATATCCTATCCTTCCTTACATTAGAAGAGCCTCTCCCAAATCTCACAGGATGGAACTCAGAATCCTGCTCCCAATATAAATGATAATCTACCTGTGATCTCTCTTTAACTCTGATCTCAAGGGAGAGAGGCCCTTTATCTGAAGTAAGAACCACCACACAGAAATTCTCTTAAACTCATCTTCACTTAGTTCCTAGATCCATCTCCCTCTCTTTTCTGTCTTTCTCTCTTTCTCCTCTTTCTCAGTCTTTTACTACAACTACTGAGTCTGAAAATTTTCTTTTTCTTTTCTCTCATCATGTTCCCGTCTCATACATGCATCATACTGCCATCCTCTTTACGTGCTTGGTTTTAATGAACTGTTTGTAGGGACACACACACACTCCCCAGTTCTCTGCTCAACCAAGCCTCTTGGCCTTTGTTCTTGGAACTTTCTGTGCTACAGAATAGCTTTCTTTCACTTTTCTTTTCTCTTTCTCTTGCTAATCCTTTTAGATCCAGGCTTTGGGACCCCATCTGATGAAGTAAACTTTGCTCAGTATCCAAACAAGCTAAGTCTTCTTCCTTTATTTTGCTCTACCGGAGAACATGAACCTTTATCATAGAAGTTACACACTAATTTTTTTCTTATTGTTTGTGAAATTTCTGATTAACATACTGGGATATAAGCTTTCGAGGGCAAGACTTCAAGTGTCTTATCCATCTTTAATTGTTGAGTGCCAAATGTGAGAGCAGGCACATTTTATGAAACTTTGTTTTAGACATACCGGTCATACTGCCTTCTGTATCGGTTTTATTTTAAGAAAAATGGTTGCTCACATCAGTGCTGCAGGACAGAGCACCCTTGGAATTTTATTCTATATCATCTGACCCCTCTCCTCATTTTAGCTGTCTGGACTGTGCTGAGGCTGAGTATTAGTGCAAAAGCCAGTCAGTATAGCTGTGAGGGGTTTATGAGATCATCCGGGAGAGAAAGTTCTTCCAAAACAAGCATGATATGATCCATGAGTCATTTCACATTTGAAGTAGATACTATAGAGAGAGGGAAGAAGTAGTAGCAGAAGCAGAAACTTTAAAGTCAGGAAAAGTCAACTTTAAAGTTTCGTTGGAGGGTAGGAGACAAGAAGAGCTATATTGGCCCCTCAATGAGCTGAGTTTTGAAAATAGAAGTAATAAACAGATACTTGAAATAATAATTTATCTCAAGTTCTCATTAAAAGTATCAAAGTTTGGACTAAAACACAGTTCTCTTTATATTTAGACAAGAGTGCTTTCTAGTCCAACTTGTCTGTTTTGCTCCTCCTTGTATGTAGTCTGAAGATACAAAGATAGGAGTCTCATGATTTATTAGTCCATTTTTGGTCCAAATGATCAAAAGTTGATTTTAAGTTAAAGAGTTATTCTTTGAGGATGTAAATGATCACAATTGATTGACATTTATTGTAAGTCAGACAATCACAATATCGTTACCATCCCTATGTACATTTATGAGATATGATTCAAAGGGTTTTACATGTATAAGATATGTGTAACCATCCTAATCATCTTTGAGGTGATTGACCTCAAAAAAAATATTTTGTGGTAGCAGCTAATAAGACCCTGTTCTAGCTGACATCAAATCCATGACTGCTCTTATACTCCAAAATGTATAATGTCTCTGTTTTTCAAGCTGAACACTGCCAAAAGAGTAGGCTGTTACTGGCTGTGACTGGCTAATTATCTTCATATAGGACTGATGTTGAAGCTGAAAGTCCAATACTTTGGCCACCTGGTGTGAAGAACTGACTCATTAGAAAAGACCCTGATGCTGGGAAAGATTGAGGGCAGGAGGAGAAGGGGACGACAGAGGATGAGATAGTTGGATGGCATCACCACCTCAATGGACATGAGTTTGGGTGGACTCCAGGAGTTGGTAATGGACAGGGAGGCCTGGTGTGCGTCAGTCCATGGAGTTGCAAAGAGTCCGATATGACTGAATGACTGAACTAAACTTAACTGAGGTTGTTTTTATACCACGTGAATGTTTCAAGTCTTCCTTAGGAGAATAATCATAATCTTTAAAAAATCAGAGAAAAATCCTGTAGCTCCCAGTATAATGTGGACCTTCAGCATCACTTGAAATAGGGAATTTTGCCCTTAGAATCTTCCTATGACTCCTTTAGCTGTACTTTGTCATTCTTACTTCTTAAAGTTCCCAAAGTTGTCTTTTTTTTTTTTTACTTAGACAATACAAGTATTCTTTTAGTAATATTTTTGCATCAGTTACCTCTTAAACCTGAAATTAAAAAGGGCCTTTTGAGAAGAAAGTAAAATCATAGTGCCCCTTCCTATTTGAAGGAGTTAAGACACAGAGAGTCCCAAAGCCTACGTACAGTGGTCAGAGAAGAATCCTTGGAATGTCCCTTCGCAGTGCAGTAAATATAAGGCACCGCTCAGATCGTTTAAGAGAACGTTGCTGAATAATATTTTTTGTTTTCCTGAGAAGCTTAGGAAATCTGCCTTTCTACTGGTGGAGGGAAAGGAGTGGGTTAATTTGAATCATAAGCCAGTGGTTTCTGGAAATGAAGAGCAGGCTGATCCTTTTCTTCACTTATTGACACAGAAAGTCAAACTGTTTTCCAAAATAAAATTACTGGGAGGAAAGAAAGCCTAGGTGGATGACTGAACCCCAGGACAAGAGACTAAGATTCTTGAGAAGATCTGATTTTCCTGCTGGGACTCCATAACCAAACATGAAATGATATGGTAAGAGGAACGGAAGGGGAGATAAAGAAAGAAGGAAGGAAGTTAGAAAGAGAGAGAGAAAGAAGAAACCTCCACAGAGTGGGCAAGACCTTGGCTACAAGAGAATCCTGTGAACAATGAGAAACATTTCACTAAATTAGGATGTTTGTTTTTACAGAGTAATGTCTTGAGAGCAAAACCAAAGAAAAACAAAACCACAAACAGAAAACCACAAAAGAGAAACATAAAACAACTCATCTGTTCCCACCTGGCCATTTGGAAGAGAGTTGAAATGCTGAGTCTGATAAATTCTCACATCCTTAAGAAATTCCAGAGTGAGGAGTGCAAGTGATTGCCAAAGAATACTTGTCCTTAAGGAGATTGAGGAGGGTTGTTTGAGTAAGTGAAGATAATAAAATATTGAAGAGTGTACTTGCTCTGAATGTGTAGATTTTGATCATGTATTGAAATTATGGGGATCTCTTGATGGCTCAAATATTCTTATATCCAAATGGATGGGAAAAAGGAATTGTTAGGAAAAGGACTTGTGGACAGAGGATCTCAAATCCCGTCACAGAGGAAATCAATCCACTGCTCATTTCCAAAGCACTGTGGTGTCTGTTGGACATGAATCTGAACAAATTCCAGGAGATAGTGAAGGACAGAGGTGGGCTGCAGTCCATGAGATCACAGAGTACCACACGACTTAGCGACTGAATACAACAATGGTGTCTGTATTAATTACTGCCTTTGAACCACATACTGGTCAATCAGCAGCACTGGGTATTTATCAGTGTTTATTCTCATGATCATTTTGAAAAATACTTGTTTTTCTATTTGAAAAAGTTGCATCTTATAATGGCTGAGGAAAATGTTTTTAGTTTCAGCAGTTTTTAGGTTCATGATCTACAGATGGCGTTGATTATATCTGACTCAGACTCTTCCACTGAACCCTTAGGTGAGCTTTGCATTTTAAAATCAAATATTTTAAAATTAAAATTTTTTTCCTCCATGAAACTTGCCCCAAATTTAACATTTCATCACTCTTGGAGCATTTTCCTCCTCTTACTTCTTTAACACTTGCTATCTGTAATATTCATTCATCTTACAACTTGTTTTTAATATTTTGTTTTACCCTATTGTTTGATTGCATGCATAGGGAATCTTATATTCTCAAGACAATGTAAAGTTCTTTGAGAAGTTTACCTAGTGCAGTGCTTGTCAAATTTTGTTTAGAAAATCACTATGATTCTATAGGGAACTTAGACCATTCTATAAGAAAAAAGGGAGGAGGTATGCTTTTTTAAAGATTTTAACAAGCTGTATTAGAAAATTGGTTATTACCTTAATAGTATTTATGAATTAAAAAATTTAACCTTCCTTTCCCCTGGAAACAATAAAAAAATAATAACCACTAACTAAAAAAGAAAATGAAGCGCCCCTTAAAATAATTTTTGTCTTAAAATTATTTTTATTAAAATTTTGCTTTTTCTTTATTTTTTAAAAATTGGAGGAAACTTGCTTTTCAATGTTGTGTTGGTTTCTGCCACACAACAATGCAACTCAGTTATAATTTAAAGACTTTTCTTTTTTAAGGGTAGTTTGAGTGGGTGAGTGAAGTCGCTTAGTTGTGTCATTTAGATTCAACAAAATTGAGAGGAAGTGCAGAGATTTTCTGTATATACTTTGTCACCACACATGTACAGCCTCCGCATTATCAACATCCCCCACAAGAGTGAGACATTTGTTACATTTAATGAACCTATACTGACACATCATTATCACCCAAAGTCCATAGTTTGAGTGTGGTTCACTCTTGGTTTTGTACTTTCTATGAGTTTGGATAAAGATATAATGACATGTATCCATCATTATGCCACCATAGAGAGTACTTTTACTAAATTAAGAATCTTTCACTAAAAATCCTCTGCCTTCTATTTATTCTTGCTCCCCATCCCCATAAGCCCCTGGCAACCACTGATCTTTTTATTGTCTCCATAGTTTTGCTTTTCCCAGAACATCAGGTATTTAGAATCACAGTTTGTAATCTTACAGATTGGATTCTTTTACTTTAGTAATACGCATTTCAGCTTCCCCATATTTCTTCATGGCTTTCAATAGCTCGTTTGCTTTTAACACTGAATAATACTCCATTGTGTTGATACACCACAATTCATTTATGAAGCATATCTTGGTATCTTCCAAGTTCTGGCAATTATGAATTGGTACTCTAAACATCTCTATGCAGGCTTTTGTATGGACGATATGAGGGAGTGAGATTGCTGGATTATATGGCAAGAGAATGTTTAGTTTGTAAGAAACTGCCAAACTGTTCTCCAAAGTGCTATACCATTTCATAGTTCCAGCAGCAGTGAATAAGAGTCCCTTTTGTTCTACATCCTCTCCAACATTTGATACTGTCAATGCTCCACATTTTGGCTGTTATAATAAATGTGTAGTGGTGTCTTCCTATTGTTTAATTTGCATTTTCCTGATGGTATATGACTTGGACCATCTTTTCACCTATTTTCCATTCAAATATATTCTTTGGTGAGATACCTGTTAAAGTCTTTGGCCTACTTTTTAATCAAGTCATTTGTTTCCTTATTGCTGAAATTTTAAGTGTTCTTTGCATATTTTGGATAACAGTTCTTTATCAGGTATGTGTTTTGCAAGTGTTTTCTCTGGGTCTGCGTCTCTTGCTCTCATTCTGTTGACATTGATTTTAAAAGAGTACTAAAATTTTTACTTTCAATGAAATCCAGCTTATTATCTTTTTCATGGCTCATGCTTTTGGTATTATACCTGCAAAGTCATTGCCACACTCAAAGTCATCTAGGTTTTCTCATATGTTATCTTACAGGAATTTTAAACTTTTGTGTTCTACATTTAGGTCTATGATACATTTTGAATTAATTTTTGTGAAGAGTGCAAGATCTGTGTTTTAACTCCTCTTTTCTTGCAGATATTTAGCTGTTAGACACCACCTGTTGAGGACACTCATTTTGCTCCATTGTTCTTTTGCTTCTTTGTTAAAGATCTTTTGATTCTATTTATTTATACAGGCTGATTTCTGTAGGCTCTCTATTCTGTGCCATTGGTCTATTCAGCTTTTCATTTACCAGTGCAATACTGCCTTGAGAGTCAGTCCTTCAACTTTATTTTTCTCCATTAGTATTGTATTGGCTCTTCTGAGTCTTCTGTCTCTTCACGTAAACTTTAGAATTTGTTTGTTGATATCCCTATGATAACTTGCTTCAACTTTAATTGGAACTGCTTTGAATCTATACAGCAAGATGGAAAGAACTGACATATCAACAATATCAACTCTTCCTATCTATGAACATGTAATATCTCTACTTAGTTTTTCTTTGATTTTATTAGGATTTTGTGGTATTCCTCATATAGATATTGCACATGTTTTATTGGATGTATAACTATTTCTTTTGGGGGTGCTAATATGATTGGTGTTATGTATTTAATTTCACATTCCATTTGTTCTTTACTAGTTTATATGAAAGAGATTGATTCTTACATATTAACTTTGTGTCCTACAACCTTGTTATAATCTATTATTATTTTGAGCATACTGTTTGTCCTTTCAAATTTTCTATAGATATCATCTGTAAACAGAAATAATTTTATTTTTCCCTTTCTAATCTGTATATTTTTATTTCTTTTTCTTGTCTTATTTCACTAACTAGAATTTCCAGTATGATGTTGAAAAGGAGTTGTAAAAGGGAAATTCTTGCCCTAAATTTTATCTTAGTTGCATACCTTGGAGTTCCTCACCATTAAATATGATGTTAGCTGTAGATTTTTTAATGATATGCTTTATAAACCTGAACAAATCCTCAGTGACTTTTTAGCAATGCGAATAAAAATAATTTTTTTTGTTTTTGTTGTGTTGGTCACTAAGTCATGTCCAATTCTCTGCAATGTCAAATGTCTTTGAGATTTATTTAATGTGTAATATGAAGAAATTGGGGCTTGAGTGAAGATGGTTAAACAACCATATCTAAAAAGTATCCATCGATTAGTCAATATCAATCTGGAGAGATGTCATTTTGTTGGAATATGGAGTTTTACACATTGTTACTTTTAGTCAATATTCTTATCAATATGTTAACTAACCAAAGATTGCTTATTGAAACTGTAATTGTAAATAACTATGAAGAAATATATATTTATTTCACATAAGCACATCTGTGTTGACTCACAGGTTTGTTAGGTACCTTGTCAGATATTTTGCTGGCTACAAAAATGAAGTAGGATCACTAACCTTGATGATAATGCATTTCTTAGAAGATAAAAGAAATGTATGCAGCCCAAAATGTGCCACGTTATGAAGTGTCCGTTTTCTTGCCTCCACATTTGCCATTTTCTCTTTCTTACCACACCCGAGATGGATTCCACCTCTTTTTTTTTTTTTTTTTTTTTCAAAATTGCCAAGCACTTTCCCACCTCAAGAGTTTTGGACCAGATATTTCGTTTCTGCAAAGTACTCATTACATTCATCCAACTCATCCAAGCCCTTAGTGCCTGCCACATATACCAGCCTGACCAAAACACACTCAAATGTCCATGTGTTCACACACATGTTTTACATCTATTCTAGACATTTTCTAGAGCTTACATAAAATACTACAAGTCATATACCTCTACTATTTACTATCCTAATACCCTGCCCTTTGTCTTCATAGAATTTATCATTATACCTGATATTTTTTCACACATGTACTTGTATATATTTATTTTATGTATGGCTTCTGTATGATCAAAGAAAGCAGAAAATTAGCTTGTTTTGTTTTTCACATCATGACCAATCATGAGGCCAGATCTCTGTAGATGACACATTTGCTATATGAATGTATTTATAAAAATTATAATATCTACTCCCTGGCTGAAGAAAGATGATGTTTGTATCAAAGTGTAACATTGGGCTGAAACTTGAATGTTGTGTAGGATTTTTATAGACCAAATATTGAGGAAACTAATAGTCCTACTATGCTTTGTACTATCTAGCCCATGGTTCAAGTATTTATAGAGTTTTGACTGACACTTTAAAGAATGGACATTGATTTGGAGGTGTGTACAGAAAGAAAAGCAACCAGATAGTAGAGTACAAATATATCAAACATGACATTGTTGAAGTAATTGGATGCTTAGTCTGAAGAAGAGGGAGACATGTGATCACAGTTCTCTTATCATTTTACCCATATAGGAGAGAGATTAAAATCATTTTTTGAAACCTCAGACAGAGTTTAATGTAAGGCTAATGGATAGAAATTATTGGGAGGCAGAATTGGGTTCAATATGTTAAGACTTCTCTGAAGATTATAGTGAGTAAAATACAACAACAAAAAAATTATTCTGCTGTTATGTACTGGGATCCTTGAACTCAGGATTCTTATGGGGACTATGTGACTTTCTGCCTAAAAGTTATAAATGGAAGAACTGAACTGTGTGAAAGATAAAAAACAGGAGACTTCTAACCCTTATTGATTCAGAGTGGCAGAAGTGGGATTTATGCCTTGTTTTGTTTTCTCACTTATAAAATAAACATGGTGATAATAATAGTAATAATAGCAATGATAGTAATGTTTACCCTATGAATTGCTGAGAGAACAGAATGAGAAAAAATGTTTTATAAAGCTCTGTTATGTATAACAAGGGATGCAGAGAAGGAACAGCAACGATGCTAAATGACATGTGTTGCTGTGGTTGTTCAGTTGCACTGAGAAAGTACCTACAAACTCATCCCGGTTACTCACCTTGCACAAGCAGAAACTGTGTATTTCACAAATACTAAGTGACCTATGATGTGGTGGTTAAAAAATTAAACAGGAGTGGGTGGAACTTGATCTTAGTAACAGTTTGCCATTAAGTAATTATGACACTTAGCCTCATGGATTGTTTATATAACTGGAAATAAGAGTTATTTATTAATATTTTGTCTATTTTATTTCTGTTACCTATCTTAGGTTTACTATTCTGTTTTTCTCCTTAAAGCATGATTCTCTGATAGGAATGAATGTTTTAAAATTTAGAGTCATTTTAAATGTGAATCTAAAGAGCCAGAAAATGAATCCTAGGACTGGGGGATTGGTATGGGGACAAATTTATGCAAATGAAATACATAGATTAGTTTGGAGGGAGTAGAGTGCCTTAAGAACAGAAATGATGAGACAAGGGAAACAATCAGTTTTGAGGAAAATATCTTTCTCATTGGGCAAAAGACGATAAGACTTCTTACGGATAAGGAGTTCTGTGGTTGCATGTAATTTGCATCTATTCTTTCACCTAGTAGAAACTAAATATGGGCACGGGAGTCCTCTCCTTCTTTAGCGTTTTAAATGAGCTTGAAACTGTCTTGCTGGAGCATAGGTGGCGGTTGTGCAGGAGCATGGAGGGGAGGTTCTGGTATAAGATTTCTGAGAACATTAACAAAGTTCCAAAAAGATTCAATCCACTGGTCTTCTCACTGCGATTCTCCTCCCAGCTGGTTACTAAACCACAGATGAGTCATTGATCACAGGGGAAAAAAAAAAAAAAAAAGACTTGATATTTGAATAAAATTGCATTTAACAATAAAATTGCATTTAAAAGGGGAAAATCATTGATTATAGTTGAGCTATTTTGTGTGAGAAACCATTTAGGAACTTTATCTTTAGAACATCCTTATGACTTAAGTATCACCTTATCATGTATAATAAGAGGAAATTGAAGTTCAGAGAGGTTAAAATTTGCCCCAAAGTCACGCTGCTACTGAGGAACAGAGGTAAAATTTAAGCAAAGACTTGCTCATGCTGCTTTTACCACATATTATTATTATTATTATTATTATTATTTTTATTAGTTGGAGGCTAATTACTTCACAACATTTCAGTGGGTTTTGTCATATATTGATATGAATCAGCCATAGATTTACACGTATTCCCCATCCCGATCCCCCCTCCCACCGCCCTCTCCACCCGATTCCTCTGGGTCTTCCCAGTGCACCAGGCCCGAGTACTTGTCTCATACATCCCACCTGGGCTGGTGATCTGTTTCACCATAGATAGTATACATGCTGTTCTTTTGAAACATCCCACCCTCACCTTCTCCCACAGAGTTCAAAAGTCTGTTCTGTATTTCTGTGTCTCTTTTTCTGTTTTGCATGTAGGGTTATCGTTACCATCTTTCTAAATTCCATATATATGTGTTAGTATGCTGTAATGTTCTTTATCTTTCTGGCTTACTTCACTTTGTATAAGGGGCTCCAGTTTCATCCATCTCATTAGGACTGATTCAAATGAATTCTTTTTAAAGGCTGAGTATTATTCCATGGTATATATGTACCATAGCTTCCTTATCCATTCATCTGCTGATGGGCATCTAGGTTGCTTCCATGTCCTGGCTATTATAAACAGTGCTGCGATGAACATTGGGGTGCACGTGTCTCTTTCAGATCTGGTTTCCTCAGTGTGTATGCCCAGAAGTGGGATTGCTGGGTCATATGGCAGTTCTATTTCCAGTTTTTTAAGAAATCTCCACACTGTTTTCCATAACGGCTATACTAGTTTGCATTCCCACCAACAGTGTAAGAGGGTTCCCTTTTCTCCACACCCTCTCCAGCATTTATTGCTTGTAGACTTTTGGATAGCAGCCATCCTGACTGGCGTGTAATGGTACCTCATTGTGGTTTTGATTTGCATTTCTCTAATAATGAGTGATGTTGAGCAACTTTTCATGTGTTTGTTAGCCATCTGTATGTCTTCTTTGGAGAAATGTCTGTTTAGTTCTTTGGCCCATTTTTTGATTGGGTCATTTATTTTTCTGGAATTGAGCTGCAGGAGTTGCTTGTATATTTTTGAGATTAATCCTTTGTCTGTTTCTTCATTTGCTATTATTTTCTCCCAATCTGAGGGCTGTCTTTTCACCTTACTTATAGTTTCCTTTGTAGTGCAAAAGCTTTTAAGTTTCATTAGGTCCCACTTGTTTAGTTTTGCTTTTATTTCCAATATTCTGGGAGGTGGGTCATAGAGGATCCTGCTGTGATTTATGTCGGAGAGTGTTTTGCCTATGTTCTCCTCTAGGAGTTTTATAGTTTCTGGTCTTACATTTAGATCTTTAATCCATTTTGAGTTTATTTTTGTGTATGGTGTTAGAAAGTGTTCTAGTTTCATTCTTTTACAAGTGGTTGACCAGTTTTCCCAGCACCACTTGTTAAAGAGGTTGTCTTTTTTCTATTGTATATCCTTGCCTCCTTTGTCAAAGATAAGGTGTCCATAGGTTCGTGGATATATCTCTGGGCTTTCTATTCTGTTCCATTGATCTATATTTCTGTCTTTGTGCCAGTACCATACTGTCATGATGACTGTGGCTTTGTAGTAGAGTCTGAAGTCAGGCAGGTTGATTCCTCCAGTTCCATTCTTCTTTCTCAAGATTACTTTGGCTATTCGAGGTTTTTTGTATTTCCATATAAATTGTGAAATTATTTGTTCTAATTCTTGAAAAATACTGTTGGTAGCTTGATAGGGATTGCATTGAATCTATAGATTGCTTTGGGTAGATTAGCCATTTTGACAATATTGATTCTTCCAATCCATGAACACGGTATGTTTCTCCATCTGTTTGTGTCCTCTTTGATTTCTTTCATCAGTGTTTTATAGTTTTCTATGTATAGGTCTTTTGTTTCTTTAGGTAGATATACTCCTAAGTATTTTATTCTTTTTGTTGCAATGGTGAATGGTATTGTTTCCTTAATTTCTCTTTCTGTTTTTTCATTGTTAGTATATAGGAATGCAAGGGATTTCTGTGTGTTAATTTTATATCCTGCAACTTTACTATATTCATTGATTAGCTCTAGTAATTTTCTGGTAGAGTCTTTAGGGTTTTCTATGTAGAGGATCATGTCATCTTCAAACAGTGAGAGTTTCACTTCTTCTTTTCCTATCTGGATTCCTTTTACTTCTTTTTCTGCTCTGATTGCTGTGGCCAAAACTTCCACCACTATGTTGAATAGTAGTGGTGAGAGTGGGCATGCTTGTCTTGTTCCTGATTTCAGGGGAAATGCTTTCAATTTTTCACCATTGAGGGTGATGCTTGCTGTGGGTTTGTCATATATAGCTTTTATTATGTTGAGGTATGTTCCTTCTATTCCTGCTTTTTGGAGAATTTTAATCATAAATGAGTGTTGAATTTTGTCAAAGGCTTTCTCTGCATCTATTGAGATAATCATATGGTTTTTATCTTTCAGTTTGTTAATGTGGTGTATTACATTGATTGATTTGCAGATATTAAAGAATCCTTGCATTCCTGGGATAAAGCCCACTTGGTCATGGTGTATGATTTTTTTAATATGTTGTTCGATTCTGTTTGCTAGAATTTTGTTAAGGATTTTTGCATCCATGTTCATCAGTGATATTGGCCTGTAGTTTTCTTTTTTTGTGACATCTTTGTCTGGTTTTGGAATTAGGGTGATGGTGGCCTCATAGAATGAGTTTGGAAGCTTACCTTCATCTGCAATTTTCTGGAAGAGTTTGAGTAAGATAGGTGTTAGCTCTTCTCTAAATTTTTGGTAGAATTCAGCTGTGAAGCCATCTGGTCCTGGGCTTTTGTTTGCTGGAAGATTTTTGATTACAGTTTCGATTTCCTTGCTTGTGATGGGTCTGTTAAGATCTTCTATTTCTTCCTGGTTCAGTTTTGGAAAGTTATACTTTTCTAAGAATTTGTCCATTTCATCCAAGTTGTCCATTTTATTGGCATAGAGCTGCTGGTAATAGTCTCTTATGATCCTTTGTATTTCAGTGTTGTCTGTTGTGATCTCTCCATTTTCATTTCTAATTTTGTTAATTTGGTTCTTCTCTCTTTGTTTCTTAATGAGTCTTGCTAATGGTTTGTCAATTTTGTTTATTTTTTCAAAAAACCAGCTTTTAGCTTTGTTGATTTTTGCTATGGTCTCTTTAGTTTCTATTGCATTTATTTCTGCCTTAATTTTTAAGATTTCTTTCCTTCTGCTAACCCTGGGGTTCTTCATTTCTTCCTTCTCTAATTGCTTTAGGTGTAGAGTTAGGTATTTATTTGGCTTTTTTCTTGTTTCTTGGTGTAAGCCTGTAATGCTATGAACCTTCCCCTTAGCACTGCTTTTACAGTGTCCCATAGGATTTGGGTTGTTGTGTTTTCATTTTCATTCATTTCTATACATACTTTGATTTCTTTTTTGATTTCTTCTATGATTTGTTGGTTATTCAGAAGCGTGTTATTTAGCCTCCATATGTTTGAAGTTTTAACAATTTTTTTTCCTGTAATTGAGATCTAATCTTACTGCACTGTGGTCAGAAAAGATGACTGGAATGATTTCAATTTTTTTGAATTTTCCAAGACCAGATTTATGGCCCAGGATGTGATCTATTCTGGAGAAGGTTCCATGTGCACTTGAGAAAAAGGTGAAGTTGATTATTTTGGGGTGAAATGTCCTATAGATATCAATTAGGTCTAGCTGGTCCATTGTGTCATTTAAGGTTTGTGTTTCCTTATTAATTTTCTGTTTAGTTGATCTATCCATAGTTGTGAGTGGGGTATTAAAGTCTCTCACTATTATTGTGTTACTATTAATTTCCTCTTTCATACTCGTTAACGTTTGCCTTACATATTGTGGTGCTCCTATGTTGGGTGCATATATATTTATAATTGTTATATCTTCTTGGATTGATCCTTTGATCATTATGTAGTGTCCTTCTTTGTCTCTTTTCACATCCTTTATTTGAAAGTCTATTTTATCTGATATGAGTATTGCGACTCCTGCTTTCTTTTGGTCTCCATTTGCATGAAATATTTTTTTCCAGCCCTTCACTTTTAGTCTGTATGTGTCTCTTGTTTTGAGGTGGGTCTCTTGTAGACAGCATACAAGAGGTCTTGTTTTTGTATCCATTCAGCCAATCTTTGTCTTTTGGTTGGGGCATTCAACCCATTTACATTTAAGGTAATTATTGATAGGTGTGGTCCCGTTGCCCTTTACTTTGTTGTTTTGGGTTCACGTTTATACAACCTTTCTGCATTTCCTGTCTAGAGAAGATCCTTTAGCATTTGTTGAAGACCTGGTTTGGTGGTGCTGAATTCTCTCAGCTTTTGCTTATCTGTAAAGCTTTTGAATTCTCCTTCATATCTGAATGAGATCCTTGCTGGATACAGTAATCTAGGTTGTAGGTTATTCTCTTTCATTACTTTCAGTACGTCCTGCCATTCCCTTCTGGCCTGGAGGGTTTCTACTGATAGATCAGCTGTTATCCTTATGGGAATCCCTTTGTGTGTTATTTGTTGTTTCTCCCTTGCTGCTTTTAATATTTGTTCTTTGTGTTTGATCTTTGTTAATTTGATTAATATGTGTCTTGGGGTGTTTCGCCTTGGGTTTATCCTGTTTGGGACTCTCTGGGTTTCTTGGACTTGGGTGGCTATTTCCTTCCCCATTTTAGGGAAGTTTTCAGCTTTTATCTCCTCGAATATTTTCTCATGGCCTTTCTTTTTGTCTTCTTCTTCTGGGACTCCTATGATTCGAATGTTGGGGCGTTTCACATTGTCCCAGAGGTACCTGAGGTATTCCTCATTTCTTTTGATCCTTTTTTCTTTTTTCCTCTCTGCTTCATTTATTTCCACCATTTTATCTTCTACCTCACTTATCTTATCTTCTGCCTCCATTATTCTACTCTTGGTTCCCTCCAAAGTGTTTTTGATCTCATTCTTTGCATTATTCATTTTTAATTGACTCTTTTTTATTTCTTCTAGGTCTTTATTAAACATTTCTTGTATCTTTTCAATCTTTGTCTCCAGGCTATTTATCTGTAACTCCATTTTGTTTTCAAGATTTTGGATCATTTTTTATTATCATTATTCTAAATTCTTTTTCAAGTAGATTCCCTATCTCCTCCTCTTTTGTTTGACTTGGTGGGCATTTTTCATGTTCCTTTACCTGTTGGGTATTTCTTTGCCTTTTCATCTTGTTTAGATTGCTGTGTTTGGAGTGGGCTTTCTGTATTCTGGAGATCTGTGGTTCCTTTTTATTGTGGAGGATTTACCGAGTGGATGGGGTTAGACGATTGGCTTGTCAAGGTTTCCTGGTTAGGGAAGCTTGCGTCAGTGTTCTGGTGCATGGAACTTGATTTCTTCTCTTTGGAGAGCAATTGAGTGCCCAGTAATGAGTTTTGCGATGGGTCTATGTGTTAGGTGTGACCTTGGGCAGTCTGTATGTTGACGTTCAGGGCTATGTTCCTGCGTTGCTGGAGAATTTGTGTGGTATGTCTTGCTCTAAAACTTATTGGCTCTTGGGTGGTGGTTGGTTTCAATGTAGGTAGGGAGGCTTTTGGACGGTCACTTATTAAAGTTCCATGTAGTCAGGAGTTTTCTGGTGTTCTTAGGTTTTGGGCTTAAGTCTCCTGCCTCTGCATTTCCGTTTTATTCTTCCTGTAGTCTCAGGACTTCTCCAACTATACAGCACTGATAATAAAACTTCTAGGTTAATGGTGAAAAGATTCTCCCCTGTTAGGGACACCCAGAGAGGTTCACAGAGTTACATGAAGAAGAGGAGAGGGAGGAGGGAGATAGAGATGAGCAGGAGGAGAAAAAGGGGGACTCAAGAGGAGAGAGACAGATCTACGGAACTGTCTGTTCCTAGAGTGTTCTCCGTAGCCCAGACACCTACAAAGATTCACAGAATTGGATTGGGAAGAGAAGGGGAAAGGAGGAAATAGAGGTGTTCTGAGGTAGAAAACTGAGAGTCAAGATTGGGAGAGAATAATCTTCGGTTTAAAAATAGGGCTTCTCTCTCTTTTTTTTTTTTTTTTTTTGTAAGGTTATAGTGTATTGAAAATGAAAATTAAGGAGTAGTAGAGGAGTACTAGAGGACTTTAAAAGAAATAAGAGAAAAAGAAAAATAGAAAATAGAAGAGAAAAAGGAAAGAAAAAAAAGAAGAAAAAAGAAAAAAAAGAAAAAGACAAAAAAAAAGAAAGGAAAAAAATTTTTTTTTTCCCTAATTAAAAAAATCGTAAACATCTATGAAAATGAAAGTTAAGGAGTAATGGGGGAGTAATAGGGAATTTTAAAGGAAAATAAAAGAGAAAAAATAAAAATTTTTTTTTTTTTTCTTACTAAAAAAAAAAAAAAGTAAAAATATATCTAGGAATTTCTCTGGAGCTGTTGCAGTCAGTGTGGGTTCGGCTCAGTTTCAGATAGCTCCTCGGTCCAGTTTACACTTCTCGATATCTACAGGCCCCTTCCGGTGTTGTCAGTGTTTTCTACAGGGATTTTAATCTGTTGCACCAGTCCCTTCTGAAGCGGTTCCCTTTGTTTATTTGGCTTCTGTTTGCCGGTCTCTTCAGAGCCTCATTTCCTCCCTGACACAGGCGGGCGGAGGTGGACTCTTATTCAGGTAGCTAGTTCCGTCGCTCTGCGGACGGGCTGGCACTGCCGGGAGGGGCTGACGCTGCCCTCTCCGTCTGCGCTGCTCAGGCTCCCGGCTGTTCTATATGGAGCGAGCCCCGCGCTGCGCGAGGTTCCAGCCCTCGGGTGTTCCACAAAAGCGCGGAAGGAAAAGCTGCGCCTGCTCTCTGTGCCTTCCCCGTCAGAGCGGTCCAGGCAGCCAGGGGCTCGGTGGGCGCACTCTCCCCAGGTGTGGCGCGTCCCCTCCCTTCCGCGGACCCAGTCTCAGTTTCCGCTGGCGCCAGTCGGGTGCGCGCGCCTTCTGCCCTCCGCGTCCCCAGCCCCAGTCCCCGCCCGCGCCGGTCGGGTGCCTGCGCCCTGTGTCTCGCCGCGACCTTCCCCTCCCCACTGCCTCCTGCCTCCGGCGGGGCTGGGCCGGTCCGCAGCCTGCGAGCTCTTCTCTGGACTTTCTCGGTCCCTTTGTTCTGCGAACGGCCGGCAGTGTGTTCAGGCCGGTTGATTTTCTCTCTCTCTTTTGGTCTCCCACAGTTCAAGTTGGCAACTCACAGAAGCTCCCTCCGATTGTCCTCAGGGCACTCAGGCCCGGACCCTACCCCAAGCAATGCCGCCTAAGACTCCCTTCCCGGGACGGAGCTCCGTCCTTAGCTCTTTTGTCTCACTTTTTATCTTTTATATTTTGTCCTACCTCCTTTCAAAGACAATGGGCTGCTTTTCTGGGTGCCTGATGACCTCAGCTAGCGATCAGAAGTTGTTTTGTGAAGTTTGCTCTGTGTTCAGTTATTCTTTTGATGAATTTTTGTAGGAGAGAAAGTGGTCTCCGCATCCTACTCCTCCGCCATCTTGGCTCCTCCCCCACCACATATTATTAAAACAAACTATTATTTCAATATTTTAACAGCTATGCACAGTTGTCATATAAATTTCAATTGTTACAAAAGTAATCAACTAATTTTTGTTTCTGAATTAAAAAGAATATTAAAAAATTAATGCTTTGGACTATAAAACCACTACCAAAGCATAGCTTATAGCCTAGTAGCAGAATGATCTAATTGCTAATCAAAGTACAAGATAGTAAAAATATATTCAGCAAATTCATATTTTTTTTTTTAATTTTCACTTCCTCCCCAATCTGGTTATTTGTATCAGAGGCAAGTTATAGTGTTATTATTGGCTACAAATCTTATGGCATTAAATCTGAAATGTATCTAAATAATCAAGTTTTAGCCCAAACTCATGAATTTACAAGTTGAGAAGGTGATGCTCATAGAAGAGAATTACTTTGAACACAGTGACACCAGCCATTATAGAATCAGCACGAGAACTCTGAAAAGCATGTGGCAGACACTGTTCTAGGCACTGGACCTACAATTGTGAATAATAAGGGCAATGACACTGCTCAACTAGAAATTACAGTTTACTGATGAGTTCAGGGAATTAACATGAAGGAATCCTAAAGTATGTAAAAGGAATATGCCACATACAAATTAGGCGAAAAAACATTCCTGGCAGATAAAACCTCATGCATAATGAGCCTTTAGGTGAGAACAAATTGGCATGTTTCAGGAACAGAAAGAATGTTTTTATGTCTTGAGTGTGTTGGTCTAAAGGAGACAGCAATTAAATAAAGTCAAAGGTGGACTAAAGCCAGATTACCTGAGTTTTCATAGGCCAGAGTCAGAAATTAACTTACATTTTATTCTCAATGCATTAAGACACTTTAAATGCTTTCAAGTAGAGAAAACATGACTCTGTTTACAATATATACAGACTATGTGGGGTGTGTGTGAGAGACTGGACCGAGGACAGGAAGGCAATTCAGGAGGCTCTGTGACATCTAGGGGATGGATGATAGTGGATCAGTAGGTAGGGATGGCAGAAACAGGAGTGAAGAAAACTGGGCTGGTCTCATATAGGATTTGATGGCACAGTCAGCAAGTCCTGCTTGTGAATTTCATGCCTAAAGAGAAGGAATGAGAAGAAGAAACAAGGATTATTATTATTTTTTTTTTGCGGGGGTGGGGGGCTGCTGTGGAGATTGAACTTTAGTAGGGTTGGTTTGATGTTGGAATAGTTAGCTAGTAGAGATGAGACAGACAATGAGGAGAAGGAGTGTGAGGGATGGGGAAGGTATTGAGTTCTGTTTTGAAGATGGTAAATTTGAGATGCATATTAGAAATCCCTTAGAGAGATTCTCCTGGTGATGGGGGAAGAGGTCAAGGCTAGAGATACAGTTTGGGAGTCATTATCATATAGATGAATTTGAGGCCATGGGAGTAGATGAGATTACCTATGGAGAGGAGATAAAGATCCCAGGGATGAGCCCTAAGTACTTCAAAATTTTGAGAGCAGCATTTTTCTTTAAATATATGTCTTTCTATTTAACTAGTAGATTTAATTTCAGAAGTTTTCTATTTTAGAGTAGTTAAGTCAAAGCAAAGCAATTATTATTTTCCCTTGAAATCTGCCCTAATTACCATGCCCCTAAAGGCCAAATATATAAGTTATAAGTAAGTTTAATAAAGGAATATAAAAATACACACTGTTATACAATTTGTTTGATTGTTGCTTTGAACTTGATAGCATTTCTATCTTTGGATATCACCTGTCATTCAGCCTTTGCTCATAATAGATGGTGATTGTGCATGTTATATTATCGTTCCAAACTCAGAAGGAGGCATTATGTTCTATGAACTGTACGCTCATGAGTTTAAATTCTGTTGAAAGTACAGCTAGGGAGTACCTTTGTCACTCAGCAATTGCAGTTCAGTATTACTCAAATCTTCTTTAAGCTTCTCATTGAAGAGTACGATGGGGCCATTTCCATCCTAACTCCCAGTTCCAAAGCACAGTGTTATTATACTTTATCAATTCCAAGGCCTGCCAGCTGCAGGTTTGAAATAGCTCCACTCAGTGAAACCTAACTTTTAAATCCCCTGAAAGAGAGTTCAAACCTTTATTGTCCTAAAATAGACCAAGGCCGTATGGCTCAGTAAGGGGTCTTCAGAATTACCATCTTCAGTGTTCTGTGTTGGAAATAAAAGTCCTAGAGAACTTTTCATGAGCAGGCTTTTGGCCTGAGGCTCTTGAATAACACCTTTTCAGTTTCCCTCTGTCTGTATACGTCAGGATTCATGATTACTTATCACCTTTACAGGAAGAAGGGACTACTTCTTTCATGAAGCAGCAGGTCTATTTTATATGATGAGATATATAAAGTGATTGAATCACAGATGTGGTTTATGATTGCTGGTAAAGGGACTGGTTGCTAATTTTTAAATGATCTAAAACACTGCATAAATAATAAACATCCCCATGATTGCACAGGAGAGGCTGTGAGAGTAGAAAACCAATCTGTATCCATTTCTAGCCAGATTTGTGGCCCTCAGCATACCCCTCATGCTCCCACCCTCAGCCAGCTCCCCTTTATGACTTTTCACAAACCCACACACTTGTCTTACTTCTGGCTTTTCTTCTGTTCAAACCCAAGGCTTCATTCTGACTCTAACAGGAATTACTAAAATCACCTTCCTGGATTAAAAATCTAGTTCTGAGTAAATGAAAGAAACTTTTCAGCCCCGTCAGAATTCCCTCCAGATTGGCTTCCTGTTCTGGCTTCTAATACCTTCATGCTTTCCATTATCTTTCCTGCCTTTATTCTCAACCTGCTTTGAGACTGACTTCTACCATGAGGACATTTTTGCTATCACCTGACTCCTCTGGTCTAGGATCTCCCCTGAAGCTTTTCCTCTATGACATCCACTTCCTTCATCTTTAGCTTCTTTATTATCCCTGGATTCTCTGACTTAACTTAGTTTCATGGTTCTCCTATCTCCTGAAGGTAAACCCAGTTTTATATATGACTCCAGAAAGTCAAAGTCCTACAGAGAGGAGAATAATTATCTTCATGTCCTTTGGAACATTCACCTCAATTCACTTTGAATGAAAATGAGAAGGTCCGTGACAGTATTTCTCTAAAGAACAAATACTAATGCCATGCCTGATTTTCTATTACATTCAGTAAAATAATTATCTAAGTGGATGTTTTCATTTTACTATTCTTACCATTTTCGTATTTTTAAATATGATATAGGTTTTTCCTTTGAGGATTAACTGGCTTAAAACAAGATATGTCTTAAGCATCTCACTTTTTTTTTATTCTTTTTACATTCTTTTCTCATTGACCTTTCCAAAGTAGAGGTGACGGCTTCTAGTACTTTTTCCATATTGATGTCTGACTTCCTGTGCCAGTTTTCAATGCCTTACAAGTAAAGAAGTTAATAAAGGAAAAAGAGGGAACTTTGATGCTGCCAACTCTTAAACAATTTAAGCTGTGACTTTACTAACCTTAAAGTAAATGAAGCCAGATCCAGTGGCTGCATGATCAAATGCTGTTACAGGATAATTTAGTCCAATTGAATATTACAGTAATGGGGGGAAAATGAATTCTGTGCACATTGAAATTCTGCTTCTGCAGGAGAATTAAACTGCTGAATGCCCATGTTCCCCACTGAAAGTATCTCAAATATACCTTAGCCTGCTGTGTGAATGTGAAGGTCAAGTCTTTCTAGAATAGTTCTCCCAACTGTAACTACCCATTTTTCCCCTGTTCTTGAAAGTTTGTATTATCTGAATAGTTTTGAAGAACTAGTTTAATTTTATGAATGAACTATATTAGAATACATATCATCATTTTATTCATTTAGCTTTATGTTTCCAAGGATGCTACAGAATTTTCCATTTTACTGACATGCAACTAAGTCCATGCAATGATGACTTACTAAGCCAATGAGAATCTATGTAAATAATTCTAAACTTTCTTTCTGTGCAGTGAATACTAAGTTTTATAATTTTATGGACATATCTTAGGTCCAAAAAACACATATAGAAAATATGTGGGGTAAAAAAAAGCTATTGAATGTTTATCTCATGGTCAAGTAAACATACACACATTATTTACTACTCTTAAAGACACTGGCCAAGAAGCTACGAGCACAGAAAGGTATCTATCTTGTCTTGAGGTAGCACATAAAATAGGAGAAAATTTTAAACATGATCACCATTCACTATAATACCAGAAAGTTCAGGCCACAAAAGTTAAATTAAAAGGAAAATTTCGTATTCACATGGTAGGGAGACAAGAGTGAGAAGGCTGGGAGGAGTGTGGGTAGGACTTGAGATAAGTCCAGAAGAATAATAGAACTAAAATTTTTAAAGGAAGATCTGATAAAGGGGAAGAACAAATTATAGAGAATAATATTTAATCTAAGATTGAATTCTCTTAGTTCATTCACAGTCACAGGGTTATTTTTTTATATTTTGAGAAAAGAGAAACAAATTCTGGAAACCCCTCCAAAATTCACATCTTAAATAGTTATGTAACCCAGCAAACAAAAGTCACCCAACATATTGGTTTCTAAATGATGCAATTCCTTCTGAACTGCACCCTTTATTTGTCTCTCAAAGCATTTCCATCATAAATGGCTCAATTATTAGTATGTGCTTGCATGGTGTGTGCAAAATTGTTTCAGTCTTGTCCACCTCTTTGCATTCCAGGGACTGTAGTCCACCAGGCTCCTCTGTCCATGGGATTCTCCAGGCAAGAATACTGGAGTGGGTTGCTGTGCCCTCCTTCAGGGGATCTTTCCAACCAAGGGATAGAACTTCTGTGTCTTATTTCTGCATTGGCAGGCAGGTTCTTTACCACTAGCACCACGGAGACATTACTAGCAGATGCTGCCCAAGACCTATCAAAGGGCAACATTCATATGATAATTTCCCCTTGTTGATGGAGACTATGTTAATTCAAACATTTGTATGAGACTGTGTGACTAAGCACTTCCTACCTTAGGATGTTAACTTCTGCTGCTTCCCAAATCCTAGAGCTCATCCCTGATTTTGCACTGACTGTTGTTTAGACTATGTCCTTTTCATTCATTCCTCCATCCACCCATTATTCTGTACAGTCTTTTACTGAGCACCCACTCTTTGCCTAACACCATGCTAGGTTCATAAAACATGTAAAAGAAGTATTCAAAAGTGTCTTTCACCTTATAATGACTTCATCACATTACTAAAAAATACACTTTTTTAGTACACTAAAATACACTAAAAAATACACATTACTAAAAAATTCATATCAAGTCCTCGTTTTCTTTTTTTTCCCATTGTACATTCAAGCACATGATGATGATTAATTTTTCTGGGTATAATTGCTCTAAAAGTTTTCTTAGTTTCACTCCATCTACTTGTCACCTTGCTTACTTGCATCATAATTTAGGATTGCCTAATCTCTCATTTTTGTCTAGAAGCACCACTCTGCACACATTATTTACTCAGTAAAAATCTCTCCTTAAGACCTTCACTTCCTGCTTCTGCTTTTTTATTTATTTTTTTTTTTTTTTGCCTCTTTTCACTCTCTGGAGAAATATATATCCCAATTTATTTATAGTTAGATACTTACAATTAAAATGCCACTGTCCTTGTTAAGTTGCTTTACTGATATCTTTCTCTGCCAAAGCCATGATAGCTGTAAATGAGATTCGAGTCTCATTTTCTTCACAGACCAAACAAAAATCAAAATTTATGTGCACAATTGGTGGCCAATTTTCTTACTTCTGCAAACAAGATGCAGTCACGTGTCTGGGGACACGTTCCCTTGATGCCTGTCTACATGGTGAAGATTTGCTGCCCTTCTCATCCCTTTTGTCCTCTGCAGTGTTCTACTGGCTCCCTTGACATCCTCATCATAATATAATCATCGTCTTTGCCATTAGACTCAGATCTTCTGAGTTTAACTGAGAAATTAAATTTGTTCAGGCACAGAAGCCTGTGACTATGTCACTTTCTGTATTAGCCAGGAAAGAGAATAAGGAAGAGAAAATGTGTAAGTTGAAAAGAAACACTAAATGAAGTGCTTATTTAAACGTATTCTAAAATATGTTTGTCTACTTGACCTAACTACTGACTTAAACGCAATAAGAAGGCATTTTAACACCATTAGTATCTGGATTTCTGCCAGAGAAAGCTCCTTGCTTTATATCCCCTTAGGCTGTCCTGATGAAACTACCTAAAAATGGGGTTTAATAGCACTTAATTCATTTTAAATGCTTAAGCAACCAGTAAAGTGTATCAGATGATGAAAAAAATAAGACTCCAGAGGTTAAAGAAAGTATTCCAGCAGGGACTTCCTTGGTCATATATAAAATGTGTTGTGTTTTCTCTTGGAGTCATGGTGAGGACTCGTCTTTCTCCAGGCAGTGGTTCTTGGCAAACACTGCTTTGCTCCAACAGCAGTGACGTTGCTGCATGCAACAGGAAAAAAAAAAAAAATGATGTGTTTTTCCAGAACTTGCAGTCCAGTTACGACCACAGATCTGCCCGATGTTGGTGGTCTTGGTGGTGGATGGTGTTGCAGGCATTAAAATTCTTTCTACCCAATAAAATTAAGCAGCCCAAATTTTAGATGCAGACTGCTCAGGGACAAGATACTAAGTGTTTTGTTGAGAGCCAGTGTTTAAGTAAACATTACAAATTTAGTTGTCTAGTAAATAATGTGGACTGAAGCCCTTGAGAAATTTATTATTCATAATTTACATCATTTTGTCAGCTGAGTCATGTAGCTTTTTTCCCTCAGAGAAATTGATGGAGGTATTGGTTTGAAAACTGGCAAGAACAGTAAGTGCCTTTTAAAGATCCAGACAAGGCCAGGGCTTAAGACTCTTCCAGAATGAATCTCTGTCAGAAAAGGCCATCCAGAGAAACAGCAATTCTCACCACACCTGCCTTGACAGTTATGTTGGTGTTTGGTCCACTCAGCTTCAGCATCCTTGAAAGGATGAGGTGAGTTGAGGCCCTCTTTTATTGCATTTGCCCTGAGGACATCAATAGAAAAGATTGCCCAGGGATTGAGGGTTAGTCATTTATGTAGACTTTTTAGTTGAAATCACTTAGGCATAATCTTTAGTTGAAAATGTTTCTTTTCTGCCAGATCTCATGTATGTGTGTGTGTGTCCATATGCATGTGTGTATTTCTTTATATAGTTAAGTGAAATAAAGTTTAACAAAGAATTTATTTTCAATTCTATCTGGAGAAATGACCAACTGAATCCAGTTCTTATTTCTTGCCCTGTATAAAGACCTTTCTGTTTGAACTCTGGTTTCAACAGATAAGACTATCTGGCTTCTGTTCATGAATGTGATCATTTATACCGTGGATGTTTCTTGTGCTCCATTTATGAGCCAGCATTGTGCTGGGCCCCAGAGAATGGGTAAAAATCCATGATTACAATGTGATAATATACATATTTTGGCAAAAAATGAGAATACAGTGTATCAGAAACATAATGAAAGAACACTTCTTTCAGCCTTTCAGTCAGGGATATCTTCCTGGAGGAAGCAACCCTTTTGTTGCACATCTTAAAGTAGAAACTATGCAAATGAAGAGGGAGAGGAAACAGAAGGAAGGATGTGTTTAAAGTCACAGTGAAGAAGGAGAGATCCTGCCAGGGAACTGACCTTTGTTGAGATCACCTGGAGCCCAGCATTTGCACTGAGGTGAGGCAGAAAATGGGATATTAGAAAAGGTGAAAGATGCTGGCTTTGGTGGATGGAATAGATTTATCTGTGGCAGAAGAGACTAGAAAGCACTTTCTTAGTTCTCTTTGTGGGTACAGGGAAATCAGTTTTCAGTTTTCTCATGTGTAAAATGAGGAAGTCAGACTCTACAATCACCACATCCCTTTCCAGCTTTAAGATTCTGTGATTCTATAAGTTTTTGGTGCCTTGCCAAAAAAAAAAAAAAAATCATGAAAATATTCAAGAATACATGAATCAACATTCTCTCTTGTAGGGAAAAAACAAGTTCATTATCCAAGATTGATATTTAGAAAAGTGCTATGGTATTATACCTGTGTCCTGCACAATCACATTCTTTAACTGCTAAAATAGTATCTACTGTTAGCATAAAGAGAAAAAAATAATTACAAATATTTATTGTTGTTTACAGTTTCATTGTTCAAGAAAATGTGAAAATCCCTCAACTTGTGCTTAACGTTTCTCAGCAAACTAAACTGTTTGTTGAAACAGTCAATTTGTTGTTATGCAGCCGCTGTCATGTCCAGCTCTTGAAACCCTATGGATCGTAGCACACCAGTTTTACCTGTTCTTCACCTTCTCCCAGAGTTTGCTTAAACTCATGTCCATTGAGGCGGTGATGCCATCCAACCATCTCATCCTCTGTCATCACCTTCACCACCTGCCTTCAGTCTTTCCCAGCATCAGGGTCTTTTCCAATGACTTGGCTGTTCACATCAGATGGCCAAAGGAGCTCCAGCTTCAGCATCAGTCCTTCCAGTGAATAGTCACTGTTGATTTCCTTTTAGATTGACTGGTTTGATCTGGCTGACCAAGGGACTCTCAAGAGTCTTCTCAAGCACCACAGTTTGAAGGCATCAATTCATTGGTGCTCAGTCTTTTTTATTGTCCAACTCTCACATGCATACATGACTACTGGAAAAACCTTAGCTTTGACTAGATGGACCTTTGTAGGCAAAGTGATATCTCTGCTTTTTACTGTACTACCTAGGTTTGCTTTTCTCCAAGAAACAAGCGTCTTTTAATTTCACGGCTGCAGTCACTGTGCACAGTGATTTTGGAGCCCAAGAAAATAAACTCTGTCTCTGTTTCCCCATCTTTTTGCCATGAAGTGATGGGACCAGATGGCATGATCTTAGTTCTCTGAATGTTGAGTTTAAAACCAGCATTTTCACTCTCCTCTCTCACATTCATCAAGAGGCTCTTTAATACCTCTTTGCTTTCTACCATAAGGGTAATGTTATCTGCATATCTGAAGTTATTGATATTCCTTCTGGCAATCTGGATTCCAGCTTGTGCTTCATCCAGCCTAGTGTTCCACATGATGTACTCTGTATGTAAGTTAAATAAGCAGAGTGACAATATACAGCCTTGACATATTCCTTTCCCAATTTTGAACCAGTCCATTGTTCCATGTCCAGTTCTAACTGTTGCTTCTTGACCTGCATACAGGTTTCTCAGGAGGCAGGTAAGGTGGTCTGGTATTCCCATCTCTTGAAGAATTTCCTGCAGTTTTTTTTTTTTTATTTGTGTGTGTGTGTGTGTGTGTGTGTGTGTGATCCATACAGTCAAAGGCTTTAGCATAGTCAGTGAAGAAGAAGTAGATGCTTTTCCAGAATTCTCTAGTTTTTTCTATGATCCATCAAATGTTGGCAATTTGATCTCCAGTTCCTCTGTTTTTTCTAAATCCAGCTTGAACATCTGTAAGTTCTTCATTCACATATTGTTGAAGCCTGGCTTAAATGATTTTGAGCATTACTTTGCTAGCATGTGAAATGAGTGAATTGTGTGGCAGTTTGAGCATTCTTTGACATCACCTTGTTTGGGAATAAAATGAAAACTGACCTTTTGCAGTCTTGTGGCCACTGCTGAGTTTTCCAAATTTGCTGGCATATTGAGTGCAACACTTTTACAGCATCATCTTTTAGGATTTAAAATGCTCAGCTGGAATTCCATCACCTCCACTTGCTTTGTTTGTACTGATGGCCCACTTGATTTCACACTCTAGGATGTCTGGTTCTAGGTGAGTGATCACACCATCGTGGTTATCTGGGTCTTTCAAATCTTTTTTGTATAGTTCTTCTGGGTATTCATGCCACCTTTTCTTATTATCTTCTACTTCTGTTAGGTCCATACTGTTCCTGTCTTTTATTGTACCTATCTTTGCATGAAATGTTCCCTTGGTATCTCTGATTTTCTTGAAGAGATCTCTAGTCTTCCCCATACTATTGTTTTCCTCTTTTCCTTTGCATTGATCTCTGAGGAAGGCTTTCTTACTCTCCTTGCTATTCTCTGGAACTCTGCATTGAGATGGGTGTATCTTTCCTTTTCTCCTTTGCCTTTCACTCTTCTTTTCTCAGCTATTTGTAAGGCCTCCTCAGACAACCATTTTGTCTTTTTGCATTTCTGCTTCTTTGGGATTGTTTGTATCTCTGCTGCCTGTACAGTGTTATGAACCTCCATCCACAGTTCTTCAGGTACAGATTAAATCTATCAGATCTAATTCCTTGAATCTATTTGTCACTTCCATGGCATAATCATAAGGGATTTGATTTAAGTCATATATGAATGGCCTAGTGGTTTTCCCTATGTTCTTCAATTTAAGTCTGAATTTGGCAGTAAGGAGTTCATGATGTGAGCCACAGTCAGCTCCTGGTCTTGTTTTTACTGACTGTATAGAGCTTGTCCATCTTCAGCTACAAAGAATATAATCAATCTGATTTTGCTGTTGACCATCTGCTGATGTTCATGTGTCTCCTGTGTTGAAACTGTTGATAGGTGAATCTATAAATAGTTTCCTGAAATGGAGGCAAGATATTTTAGTTGAAATATAATGCTGAAAATTCAAGTGGACATAAGTCATTATTCTTTTTTATACATGTTAAAACAGGGCCAATAATATCTAACTTTGGGAGTATATATAATTTATCAATTTGCTCGTTTCTGTGTTCCACATTAAAACTTCCTGGGAGCTGTTTACACCTCATCATCATTAGTAATTTCTACACTTCCAACAACCAAAATGTCAATCATCATATACATAATTAGATATAGACACATACCTCCAGATACACACATTGTGTTGTTAGATATGCAATTATTGTAAAAGCCCGAAATGTCTATATATGTCATTTTATCACAAGAACTTTTTCAAAATTGCTTAAGAAGAATTGAGTCAAGTGGTTTAATTATTTGAAAATTTGACTGAAAAGAGAAGAAATACGTGAGATATGAGTTGTTTATTCAGAATCACATGCCAAACACAATGTGGGCACAATGATGAGATGAGAATAAAATTAGGTAGTTTACAGAGTCATACACTTACACTGCCATATAGACTTACTAGCCCTATTGAAACAGTAGTATACTGGTTTTCAAGTGTTCCAATTTTATGCCAGATAGCCTAGACATTTTTAGAGGAGCAGTCTCTTCTTCAGTTACAGTTAAAATAAGCAGTTTCATTCTCTCAACAAATAGTTGTCATGTGATTAAGTTTGGCCAGGTATTGAGTTAAGCATTGAGGTTACCAAAAGAAAAGTAAGTCAAACCTTGTTTCTAAGAAGTTCATTGTACAATGAGGATGCCACCTTCTAAAGTAGCTATGACACATTTTGTGATACATGCCAGTCGAAAATAAGCTTGAAGTACTTTGGAAAGGTGCCTTGGAGGGGATACAATCCGATTTTAGGACTTAGAAGGTCCCCTGAAGGTGTGTGTTTTCCAAGGTAGGTTTATAGAAGAAGGTAGAGTTAGAGAGGGAATTTTGGGATTCTGAGGAGAATCAACGTTTTCAGGCTATGTGGGTGGGGGAAGTGAAGTGTAAGAAGCCTGAACAAAAACATCCAGAGGAGTGATGGTGATGGGAGATGCAGGCAGCATGATTTTATGGAAGTCAAGGGCACAGAGCATTTCTACAACAGTAAGGTTGTCAAAGTTGAAGCCTGTAGAGAGGTTAGAGAAGAAAATGATCAGAAAGCAGATGATGGATTTAACAACAATGTCATTAGTCTTTTTGGCAAGGGTTAGTTCATGAAATGATAGGAATAGATTCTAAAAGGCAATGAGCTAAAGAGTGGCTCTGAGGTGTAGACAGGTGACAGATATTTTTAAAAGTGTGGTTATATAGAGAAAAGACATAGTAGGGTAGAAAAAAGGAAGGGTTTGTGTATGTTTTATATTTTGGTCCTATGTGTGTGTGTTTAATGATACGAGTGCCTGAGCCTGGGTAAATACAAATGGGAAAGAATTGGGACCAAATACCATATAGCAATTTAAGAGAAGGCTTGTTGGACCAAATGAGGGTTAATATTATAGGGTCCAATGTGTACAGTGAGGCATTAGCTTTGGCTGGGGAAAGGAGACCTCCTCAAACAGAAAAATTGTATTAAAGGGCTGTTCTGTTGGTAGGAATTAAAATCTGCTGATGTCCCTATCTGATGTTTTCTCTTTTCTCTGTGGTGTAGCACATGGACGCATGGCTACAGTGCAGGGCATAGAATGTTTTAAGAAGAGATGTTTTGAAACAGTGCTGGAAATAGCAACATCATCTAGCAGTGCAAAGGGCTTAGTTGTGTATGACTGTGCTGAATTTATACTAAAATACTACTGAATGATTTTTCCCACAGTATTTAGAATGCAGCTGGCTACAAGAGAAGGAAGACTCGTGGTTGGACAACATTGTTGATATGTTTGACAAAAGAGACCAGACTGTGTGACAAGGAACAAGGAGAATGAACAGGCTAATAGATACTTAAAAAGAAAAATAAATAAATAAACAGCTGAACACACTGGAGTATCAAAGAGATTGGAGTTTAGCTATATTTTTGATAATGACCAAGTAAGGAGCTGAAAAACAACGGATTAAGATGCGATATAATTTCATATCTCAGAAGTGCATAAGATCAGTTGGTTTGGTTTGGTCTTGATTTCATAGAAAGCCTAAATTTTGACCTTGGGAGTGGGTAGCTGACATGAATGCAGTTATTCACTGAGATGAAAATGTTACGGAACCCAGGAATGACTGAGCTAGTGACAGTGGCAAAGCTCTATCCTTTTCAAAGTTCTCACAATGAGCTTAGACAACTGACCACATCCACTGTGTCTGAAGCATCATAACATCTCAACATCCTGCACAACAGCACTCTTCTGTCAGTTACCACTTTGTTCTTGTCCCTGCACTATTTATTGAATGTGAGGAGTTCACAGCATGCGGAGGCAAGTTTGGAGAGGCAGGCATGCTAGATCATCTGAGAAAATATAGCCCAGTCCGGAATAAAAATCCAGGAGAGTACAGATGACTGGAGGCACTTAGCTTTGGGACTGGGAAATGTGGTGGGTAAGATCCACTTATCAAATCTTTTCAAAGGAATCAATCCCTGCAGAGACCCACAGAAGGAAGAGAGGGCCAAGAGCAGAGATGATCACACATCTTGCCGAGAGTGAGTCATTGAGAATATACCATATTGAGGATCAGATAGGACATTGAGTCATTGAGAATATACCATATTGAAGCTTAGGACATTGAGTCATTGAGAATATACCATATTGAGGCTCAGATAGGACAGGCAGACTGTAAGGTAACTGCATCTAGTTTCTAGAACACTTAAATGTATAAATTCTCTTCTCTGTTCCTTTCATCTAATTTCTTTCCCTCTAACACCCCTCCTTCTCTCATATTTCATATCACTCTGCCCTCCCTTGTCTTTCTTTGTTCTATCTTCTCTTCTCTCTATTTACTGTCTTTCCCCCCAACAACTGAAAAACTAAGTTCAATAAAGTGCAAGATCTACAGCTGTAGCTGAGGAATCGCTGCTGAGACTTTCTCTGTCCTGCTGTGGGTACCATCTTGAAGGAGCCACAGTTTTCTCTGCCTGACCCACGATTAACCAGCAGTTCCAGTTCAGCCCAAGGCCAGCTGACTGTGCTTCCAGAAGCAGCATTTTGCCCATAGGACACCCTTTATCCTGCTTACCCATGACCTTTCAACAAAGTGTAATTCCACAGAGCTGATCCTGGTCTTTTATGGCTCGACCTGGAAGTCACATGAAGACACATATGGATATTCTCTCATATTCATTTGTACCATCTGTCTTCCTCCGGTCTCTGTCACTCAGCCTTTGCTCCTCGATTTTGTGTATGTCCCATTGGAACGGCACATAGCCATTTCCTTCATAATGAAAGAAAACTTATTTCATATGTGATTGTAAAATTCTGAAGGCCTCAGCCAGCTAGAGGTTACCATCAATTGTTGAGCAGTGACTCACTTCATTGCGGGATATCACCTTTTGCTTATTTCAAATAAAGTGGCAGCTGGAGGGGTTTGGCAGGGGCGTTCTTCTTTCTTCTTTGTGGGAAAGATTTAAAAAAAGAAAGAGAGAGAGAGACAGAGAGATACCTTCATGAATCATGCAAGTTGTCTCCTACCACGCCAAGGAAATTATCTTCTCTACACTACCCATCAATACCATTGACCTTTGTCATAAAAAGCAGGTCACTTATATCTATATCCCATTAAAAGTCATCATCTTACAATCACTTCTTCAGTACTATTAAAGTCATGTCAAAAAGAATCATTGACTTATTGTCAAACACATCCAACCATCCACATTAATGTACCTACAGACACCTCACTAATCAGCAGGCAAACATTGCCAGATACCCAGGGAAGCCCTAGGAAAGAAGGTTTCTGATTTTACCCTCCCTAGCTGAACTTTGCATTTCCTCTCTATCCTGTGCCTAGCCACAGGTGATGATGTTTAGTTTATCACATTAATCCTTATACATTTAGAATGAACATTATTTTATTGCTCTCACTGTCTACAGTGGCAGAAATTCCGTAGTACTTCAGAGGTTGCAAATGAATCTTCATGATTCCTCTGGCTTTCCATGGTACTGGGTTTTAAATGGGTGCCAAATTATGCTTGTTGAATATCTCTTTTGGTGGAATTAACCAAAAAAAAAAAAAAAAAAGGCTGTTAGCTTGCAAAATGACAGAGGAATTGTGTGTTATGTTAAATCCAGGAAATAAAATAATACTTTGGCCACATTTGGTTAGATAAAGCTTCCTGTGAAAGGGGCATTCAAGTGGGCGCTTTTATAAAAGTGTAACTGGAATATCTAAATAGGGATTGGGGAGATTTCTGAATAGGAGATCATTCTGATCATAAGAATATGAAAGAAAATGAGGTGAAAATTGTCTCAAGCTGAGTGTATGTTGGTGATGAGAAAACATCATTTCTAAAAATAACTGCATTGCAGACAAATTTTTCTTGATTTTTCTCTAAAATGCAGAGAACAATTGTTCAAATTTTTGAGAATACATAATGAAATGTATAGAACTTCCCAGGTGGCATTGGTAAAGAATCCATCTGCCATTGCAGGAGATGTGGGTTCAATCCCTGGGTCGGGAATATCCCTTGGAGGAGAGTATGGCAACCCACTCCACTATTCTTGCCTGGACAATCCCATGGACAGAGGAACCTTGAGGGCTACAGTCCAAAGGGTCACAAAGAGCTGGACATGACTGAGAGCCTGAGCACACATGGAATGTATAACAAAAGGAAAGAGGGGGTGGTGGTGGTGATTTGGAGTCATTCTTCAGGTAAGCTGGATCCATTGGAGGTAAATGAGTCTCCTCTGCTTGACAGATACGAGCACCTAAATTTTACCTGAAGAGGGATGGATTTAGGATTAAATGACTAAATGTGTAGAATTAAAACATTAGTGCAACCTGGATCCAGGATCTCTAGAAACTCATTATCATGCTTTTTCTCCATTCCTCCCTCCCTCTCTTCCTTTTTTCTCTCCTACCCTCTTTCTTTTACTTTTCAAGATGTAGCTAAAAGGAAACTGCCTATTTGTATGCAAGGTTTGTTGGTTGAAACTCACTCCCTCATCCATTAGGGAAGTCTGCTGGTGTGATCAAGAAGCTAAGCAGCAGAGTGTCAAGAGCAGACAGTCTAGAGTCAGAAAGACTTGGTCAGAAGTCTTGCCCCCATTTCTGTTTTGTTGTGACTTTGTTCAGGGCCCTGAATAGTTCTGTGCCTTTGCATTTCTTCTCTTTAATATCTATTATCTCCGGCTTTCACGTCAATCCTGCAAGCATATATACATATACAAGCACAATCATCAGCAATGAAGCTTTATATGTCCAAGCCCCATGGTCACACGGAACCATTCATCTGCATTGCATACACTCCTTTTTAAAACTTTTTTTTTTTTTTTTTGTCTTAGTTCCTGCATGGCAAACTCCTGACTTTTGTCTGAACTCCATGGCTATACAAGCTAAACTTACTTGGCTGGGTTTTTCCACTCTAGTTTCAAACATTAAGTGGTAGAGGGTATGAAAGTTAAGGTCTGGGGGTCTCATTTTGTTATCTATACTTTCTCCCTAAGTATTTCTTTCCAATACCACTTATACACTGACAATTTCCAAACACATGTTTCTACCTCCCACCTATTCAGGGCTTAAGATGGCCCTGAACATGTCTTTTACATCATGGTGTGGTGCTTAGTCGCTCAGCCATGTCCAGCTCTTTGTGATCCCATAGACTGCAGCCCTCCAGGCTCCTCTGTCCATGGGGTTCTCCAAGCAAGAATACTGGAGTAGGTTGCCATGCCTTTCTCCAGGGGATCTTCCTAACCCAGGAATTGAACCCAGGTCTCCCACACTGCAGGCAGATTCTTTACTATCTGAGCCACATGGGAAGCTCAATATCATGACTTTTATATCAATATCATGGCTTAAGTGAAATTCTTGATGGACGCTCCAGAATCTGCTTCCTTAGAGGGTAAGTATGTGGCACAAATATCTACCCAGCAACTTCAGCAAACAAACTGAGAGAAATGGTTACTTCCTTTCTTTCCTTATTAAGGCCAATCCACCAACAAGTAGGAACTAAAGTAAAACTTTCTTTAATCTATTTATTCTATGCCATTGCTATCATTCTGATCTTATCCACCATCATTTCTAGTCCGGATAGCAGCAGTAGAGTTTGGCCTCTTTGCTTTTACTTTATACTCCATTTCCCCACCCCAGATATACAGAATGATCTCAGAGAATGTAAAGGAGATTATTGCTTAATTTCCTCAATGGTTTTACTTAATGTTGAGAATAAAATCCTGTTGTTTACCCTGGATTTCATGACATGACTTCTGACTCCCTCATTCCCCTTAGCTCACTATGCTTAAGTCACAAAAACCTGCTTTCCTTTTTCACCTGCTTATTTCTCCTCTCTCTTAAGACTTTTCAAATAAATAATCCCTTCTTCTGCCTTGAAGTCCTCCCAATGGGTCTTCAAGGACTGGTTTTCCTGATTAATCATAGTCTCATCAGAAGGGCCTACCAAGACTAAATATATTAGCTAAATGTATATTAGCACCATCTAAAATTGCTGCTAATATATAGTTTTGTTGTTGTTGTTATTCAGTTGCTAAATCGTGTCCAACTCATTTGTGATTCCTTGCCTACCAGACTCTTCTGTCCATAGGATTTCCCAGGCAAGAATACTGGAGTGATGTGCCATTTGCTTCTCCAGGGGATTTTCCCCACTCAGGGAGTGAACCCACATCTTCTCCATTGACAGGCAGATTCTTTACCACTGAGACACTTGGAAAGCCCCATAGCATGGTCTAAGGGGTCCTGGTATCACCAGGTAGCTTGTTGGAAATGCAGAGCATTGAGCTCCACACCAGGATAGCTGAATCAGAATCTACTTAGTAACAAGATTGTGTGTTACAAGCTGATTGTGTGCACCTTAAAGTCTGAGATGCCATAACCTAGCACATCCCTATCCTGTTTTCTTTAAAGCACTGACGTCTCCAGGCTTTCTCTTGTCTATCAGAGTATATATTTGAATGAGACATGCTCCTTCAGTCAATAGAAGTTCCATTGTCAGTGTTGCTTACCTCTAACGTGTCCAGGGATAAGAGCAGTGGCTGATATTCATATTGTTTGTTGAATGAATAAATGAAATATCCACACTTGCTTGAGGTCACACTCTTAAAAGAGGGAAGAACTGGGATCCAAGCTCCTCCCTTAACTTCACAACTTCCAGTTCATGAAATAATTTGTGCTCATCTCTGCTCCTTTGGGAGGCTGAGAGGGATTCACAATCTAAATGTGAATCCACTTTGAAAGTGAATTGAGATTGAATAGAACTGTGGGCCTCTTGAGGCCTTCTTGTTCTAGAACAACTGCAATCTGGGGGTGTCTGGGCTCTGACCTCAGAGTTCCCTTGAGTAACTCTGGCCTATCAGGGCTACAACAGGAGCTGAATTTCTGTTTACCCTTTGGCAGGACAGTGAATTCACTTCATTGAGTTGTTTACATAAAAAAGAATGGTTGGGCTGAAGAGTGCAGGTTCTAAGGATACTAGCAGCATTGTGAGAAAACAATGGAGGCGAGTATCTGGGAAAGCGAGTGGTAGAAGAGTCAGTTCTGCCAGAGTCACAGTTTTATGGGGAGAGAAAAGGCAGAAGCATACCTTTCTTTCCCCATAATTATTTTTCCATTCATCATATTGACCCTTTCATGACAAATATGATCATGTAAGGAGTCAGGCATTGAACATATAATACATTTTTTTTAACTTTTCCAAACAGTGACTTGAACTCTGCAACCAAGTCTAAAATATACATCGTTTCATTTTCTCCACTTCTTGTCACTTCTTGCACCATTACCTCTTCAGTTTTCCACACAGAACTCATTTCAAGACAACTTACATCTCTACAGCAGAGAAGAACTAAGCATCACTGTCCACAGACTTACAGCCAGAATTGTGACAGAGAATTAAAATATTCTGGGCTCTTCTTTTTATAAAAACACCTATAAAGTTAATCTGAGGTCTAAATAAACACAGAACCACAAATAAGAAAGGTGAGTGCTGAAGTGGAATGCATAAGACAGAGTGTCACAATTTGGGGAAAAAAGAAATAAAACAAATTTAGAAAAAAAGTACAATGACCATGACTTTGATCATGAGAAATTCTGCAGTTTTGCCCTAGTTGGTATCTTTGTGCCTACAGAGGCCATCAGGTTCCATATTTAGTCAGAATTATTGGGATATTTAATCATGAAAATAAAAATCATGAGAAATGTATGTCTTTTTGCTTGGAAAGACAATTAAGACATGTCCAATCTTCAGAATTTGTTTACTCTCTTCACACTAGTATTAGAAAAAGTATATAAAATGTCTTTTGTAATCATTTAAACATTAGTAAGAAAACTAAGGTATTAAAATGAATGTATATGAAGAACTTAAAAAGAAGAGGCAGCCTTCACTCCAGAATAATGTCAGCTCTTCTTATATGTACACCCCAAAGTCCTTACAACACTTCAGTTAGCTTCAGACCCTCACTGCTTGTTTTCTACAATTTTAACTCCTATGTTTGCACTGAATGGTCTTAACAATTACTTTTAGACTGGGCTGATATGCCTATTTAAAAATAAATGCAGCCATCTGCAAATGAGCTGGATTCATCCAAACCTACACACACACACATGTAGGCAGCACATGCTACAAGAAACTTAAGACTGCAACACTAAACTCAATTTTTTTTTTCAAAATGACTGGTTATGTTCCTGAAACAGGTTTCACTTTGTCTAGACCCTGGAAAGTCAAAGGCAATCAGGGAAACAAAAAAAAGGAAAAGAAAAAAAAAACAAAAAACAATGAATAGCAAATCTAGTGTTTTCCAACTCAAGAAGCTGCAGTTGATTTGAGAAGTGGCAGAACACATAAGTTGCTTCCAATTTTATTCGAGCAAAATCTTCCATTCCAGCCTTTGTATATGCCTGGGCTCACACATCACGGTTACACACCAAAGCCCTCAGGAACTAGGGTTTTAGATCAGTGTCAGAGCATTTATATTTTAAAAAATACCCTCAAAATGCCAGTTCTACCCCAGCTAGGATTGCTTCCCCTGTGTCAAGCAGTTAGAGTTGTCAACATCAGTAATATACATGACGTTTGAACTTCTTCCAAGTGACTGAACCACACAGTCACTCTCCTAAAAAATTTCATTGTCTGCCCCCCTGCCATTCCAGTGTGAAGAAGAGATAAAAGATTCTTTCCCTCCTGAAATTAGAAAGTACTGAAAACAAACAATTCTAACTGAATACCTCAGTTTGTGCTAAGACCTCTTCTGCCCCATCTAGTCAGCTGACCGGCTCCAGGAAGTCAGTCCTTTGCTATATCCTCTTTAACACAATCAGATACATTGGAATTTTTTAAAGAATCTTGAACTGGCTTGATGGGTTGCAATTATTACAATAAAATACTTAAAATAGATTTTTTGTGCCTAATTTTTTTTAATGGCAATAAAGATAATAGTAACAGCCTCTCTAGGATTAAACAAGGAACCCAATCCCAAAAGAAAATGTGCACAAATGCTGCCTATTCTTTTTCTCACTCAAAAATAAGAAATGTTCCTGTGTAGTTCCTTTAAAGCAATCTTATGTAAGGATTTTTGACCCTAAATTTATTCACTCTTGCTTTTTTCCATTTGATTTTTTTTTTTTTTTTTTTGTTTATTCACTCTTTTTTGTTTGTTTTTCCTGTACTGTTATTCAGTGATACCATGTGATAAAGATAAAGGGATTTCAAAAAATACAGCTGCCTCTGTTCCCATAATCAGAAACATATTTTTTTTGGAGACTGAATAGATATATACACATAGGTTCAGAAAAAAAAAAAAGAAAGAAAGAAGAAGAAATGATTCAATGCATTAACTAGCAAGCAAGATTTAGGCATAAGAAATAACACATTGGATTATGACGTAAGAAATGGTCTGGGAATTTAGTTAAGTGATATTTGTATAGGCAGAGTGTTCAGGAAGGTGGGAAACTTCAACTGGGCATTTTATAAATAGATAGATAAATAGAGTTGGGAAGAAGTGAAAAAGACCTTTTCCACATAGACAGATGACAGAAGCAACTGCCGTTGGGGATGGGGGTGTTAAACTGTGGCACACATGAGTAGAAGGGAATTAATTGTTTCTGTGTCCATTTAATTCATTTATTTTCTACACAGATCGTGTATCTCCTAAAATGTTTCAAAGGCATTTTAGTTAGAAAGCATCACTTTATTACAGGAAGCTCATTTATGCTAGATCAGGGAATACTAGGGTGGAGGAGCTGGGAGGCTGGGAAGGAAGAGTTTAACATAATCTTTCCGAGAACTCCAGGAGAAAGAACAAATTGCAGCCATAATTCTCAGGTGGAGGAACTTCAGTCATTGCGTTTTTCTGAACTGCTATGGCCGAAATTTGTAGTAAGTCTTCTTTCCAGTTTTCCATTTGACTTTTCCCTTAATCTTTGCTTCTTTTTATGTTTGATCTTCTGACTTATCTCTCTATTCCTTGCATATTTACCTTGTCTTCTTAGTTTTCATTCTCTATTTGTCCGTGTGTCTTTACTTATGGTTTCTACTCCATCTCTGGCTTTCTCTTCGTATAGACTTGTTCACAGCTCCTCACACCCTACTCTAACTAATGAACTGTACTCAGGGCAAACTCCTCATAACTGATTTTAACTTCCTATATTATCCATTCAATTTCTTGGGCTTCCCTGGTGGCTCAATGGGTAAAGAATCCTGCCTGCAATGCAGGAAACTCAGGCTCAATCCCTGGGTGGGGAAGGTCCCCTGGAGAAGGAAATGGCAGCCCACTCCAGTTATTCTTGCCTGGAGAATCCCACAGAGAGAGGAGCCTGGCAGGCTACAGTCCATGAGGTTGCAAAGAGTCAGGCATGACTTTGCAACTAAATCACCAATTATCCATTCAATTTTCCAAAAGCAAAAATCCAGTTGCCCCAACTGTTTTCCCTTAGGACAAATGTTCATATCAAGCTGCTCACCAATTGTTGTTAGTCTAAAGAATGATTGCCTTTGTGTCTGGAGCAATGTTCATCCATAAAGGTATATATTGTTGTTGTTGTCAGCTGCTAAGTCATGTCTGACTCTTTGCAAGCCCATGGGCTGCAGCACAGAAGGCTTCCTTCAGCAACTCCCGGAGTCTGCTCCAAGTGATGTCCATTGAACCAGGGATGCCATTCAACTATCTCATCCTTTGTCACCCCCTTCTCCTCCTACTCTCAATCTTTCACAGCATCAGAGTCTTTTCTAATGAGTCAGCTCTTTGCATCAGGTGGCCAAAAATTTGGAGCTTCAGCTTCAGCATCAGTCCTTCCAATGAATATTCAGGGTTGATTTCCTTTAGGATTGATTGATCTCCTTGCTGTCCAGGGCTTCCCTAGTAGCTCAGTTGGTAAAGAGTCTGCCTGCAATGCAAGAAACCCAGGTTCGAGCCCTGGGTTGGGAAGATCCCCTGGAGAAGGGAATGGCAACCCAGTCAAGTACTCTTGCCTGGAGAATTTTGTGGACAGAGGACTTGGCACACTATAGTCCATGGGATCGCAAAGAGTTGGACATTACCGTGTGACTAACTTTCCTTTCCCTTCCTTGCTGACCAAGGGACTCTCAGGAATCTTCTCCAACACCACATTTTGAAAGCATCAGTTCTTCACTGCTCAGCCTTCTTTATGGTCCAACTCTCACATCCATACATGACTACTGGAAAGACCATAGTTTTGACTAGATGTAGTTTTGTCAGCAAAGTGATGTCTCTGCTTTTCAATATACTATCTAGATTTGTCATAGTTTTTCTTCCAAGCAGTAAGCATCTTTTAATTTCTTGGCTGCAGTCACCATCCATAGTGATTTTGGAGCCCAAGAAAATAAAGTCTGTCACTGTTTCCATTGTTTCCCCATCTATTTCCCATGAAGTGATAGGACTAGAAGCCATGATCTTGTTTTCTGAATGTTGAGTTTTAAGCCAGCTTGTGAAAACCTTCATCAGGAGGATCTTTCATTCCTCTCCGCTTTCTGCCACTGGGTGGTATCATCTGTATATCTGAAATTGTTGCTATTTCTCCCAGCAATCTTGATTCATTCTTGTGCTTCATCCAGCCCAGCATTTTTACACAAAGTATTCTGCATATAAGGTGTATCTATGTCTTGACTGTTGCAAACAGTGTTGCAATGAACATTGGGGTGTATGTATCCTTTTGAACCATGGTTTTATCCAGACATATGTCCAGAAGTGAGATTGCTGTATCATATGGTAACTCTATTTTTAGTTTTTTTAAGGAATCTCTATACTGTTTTCCAAAGTGGCAGTACCAATTTACATTCCCACCAAAACAGTGTAGGAAGGTTCCCTTTACTCTGCACCCTCTCCAGAATTTAGTGTTTGTAGTCATTTTGATGATGTCCATTCTGACTAATGTGAAGTGATATCTCATTATAGTTTTGATTTACATTTCTCTAATAATTAGCTGAGTCCCTTGGACTGCAAGGAGATCCAGCCAGTCCATCCTAAAGGAGCTCAGTCCTGGGTGTTCATTGGAAGGACTGATGCTGAAGCTGAAACTCCAATACTTTGACCACCTCAAGCAAAGAGTTGACTCATTGGAAAAGACCCTGATGATGGGAGGGATTGGGGGCAGGAGGAGAAGGGGACGACAGAGGATGAGATGGCTGGATGGCATCACCGACTTGATCGACATGAGTTTGAGTAAACTCTGGGAGTTGGTGATGGACAGGGAGGCCTGGCATGCTGCGATTTATGGGGTAGCAAAGAGTCGGACATGACTGAGTGACTGAACTGAACTGAACTGAACTGAATAATTAGCTCAGCAACTTTTCATGTGTCTATTAGCCATCTATATGTCTACTCTGGAGAAATGTCTATTTAGATTTTGTGCTCATTTTTTGGTTGCTTTATATATATAAATATACATAGGTGAGCTGCTTGGAAATTTTTGAGCTTAATCCCTTGTTAGTTGCCTCATTTTCAAACATTTTCTCACTTCTGTGAGTTGTCTTTCATTTTGTTTATGGTTTTTTTTTTTTTTTGCTGTGCAAAAGATTTTGAGTTTAATTCCCATTTATTTACTTTTGCCTTCATTTTCATTACTCTAGGAGAGGAATTTTCAAAAAGATTGCTATGATTTAGGTTAAAGAGTGCTCTGCTTATGTTTTCCTCAAGGAGTTTTATAGTATCTGGTCTTGCATTTAAGTCTTTATCCCATTTTCAGTTTATTTCTGTGTACATTAGAGAATGCTCAGATTTCCCTCTTTTATATGCAGCTGTCCAGTTTTCCCAGTACTTATTTTTGAAGAGAATGTCTTTTTCCATGGTACAGACTTGCCTTCTTTTTCATAGATCAGTTGACCATAGGTGTGTGGATTCCCCTGCAGCCTGCCGCCGGGCTTCCTATCCTGTTCCATTGATCTATATTTCTGTTTTTGTGCCAGTATCATACTGTTTTGATGACTAGCTTTGTAGTATAGTCTGATGTCAAGAAGACTGATTCCTCTAACTCCATTTTTTTTTTTTAATCAAGATTTTTTGGCTACTTGGGATCTTTTGTGACTCTATGCAAGTTCATTAACAGATAAATGGTTAAAGAAGATGTGGTACATATATACAATGGTATATTATTCAGTCCTTAAAAACAGTGAAATAATGCTATTTGCAGGAACATGGGTGGAGCTGGAGATTATCATGTTAAGTGAAATAAGACAGAGAAAGACAAATATGTTATGGCATTGTTTGCATGGAGAATCTTAAAAAAAATGATACAAAATTTGCAAAAGAGAAGCAGACTCACAGACTTAGAAAATAAAGTTACGGTTAGCAAATGATCAAGGGGGGAGAGGGAATAAGTTGGGAGTTTGGCATATACACATTGCTATATTTAAAATAGATAACCAACAAGGACTTACTGTATAGCACCAGGAACTCTACTCAGTATTCTATGATAATGATAATCTAAATGAGAAAACAATTTGAATAAATAATATATATATATTCATAATTGAATCACTTTGTTGTATATTTGAAACTAACACAACAGTGTAAATCAACTATAGTCCAATATAAAATAAAGATTTTAAAAAGGCATATCCAGGGAGTAGTACAAAATAAGCCTGACTGGGGCTCCTCTCTCAAAGAGATCTGTGGACAGGGCTGATTTCTTTGCATAGGCCATGGTAATGGAAGTCACATCTAATAGGAAATGTAAGGGCCGTGTTTATTTTGCCATCCATTTCAAGAGAGACTACTCACTTATGTGGCAATGACTTTTTTTCCTACTGTGCTTCAGATTGTAATGAGACCTTTTTTTTTTTTTTTTTTTAGGTTATTTGATCTCCAAAACAATTTTAAAAAGTAATTTTTGTTCCCATTTTAGAGATGAGGAAATTGAAGCTCAAATAATTTAACCAACCTATCCCAAATCAAATAAATAATATTTAATGAAAATTGGATTTTAATACATATTTATTAAACTTTAAAGAGAATTTGGTTCATTCATCCTTCACTTTCCCACTCCCTCATTATACAACTCTGATAATTCCAGAGAATATTTAATCCTGTACTTGTGACTTCAAACTGGTGCCATTAATCATTTGGTGAACCAGATAATTGCTTTTGCTCTATCATTTACTTTAATTATGAGCAACACTGGGTGGCACTAGTTCATATTTGTCAAATGTGAAATTAATAAAAGAAAAAAAATTTAAAGTTGATTTTAATTTTAAAGAATTCTTTTTGAATTATCTATCAAAGCTAAAGTAGACTGTCCAAATACTCCATAAAGTGAAAAGTGAAAGTCGCTCAGTTGTGTCTGACTCTTTGCAACCCCATGGACTATACAGTCAATGGAATTCTCCAAGTCAGAATACTGGAGTGGGTAGCCTTTCCCTTCTCCAGGGGATCTTGCCAACCCAGGGATTGAACCCAGGTCTCCTGAATTGCAGGCAGATTCTTTACCAGCTGAGTCACAAGGGAAGCCCAATAGTACATAGCTATGTTACGAATAAAATTGCTTTATTAAATTGTCTAAGTCTTGATGGCAGAGACTGATTATTAGGACTTTTTACACAGAAAGTCACAATTCTCTTAAAAATACTTGGATGTGTGACCATCAAATTATTTATGGTAGTAGTAATTATTTATTAGTAGTTACTTTTTTACTAATAAATAATTACTAGTAATTATTTATTAGTAATAATATAGTAGTAATTTAGTAGTATTTATTAGTAGTAATGTAGTAGTAATTTCAAGTTTAGGTAATACGATCTATTTATAAAATTGGATCTGTTATTTATAACATGCATTCATTCTACAAATAAATTTATTCAATAAACCACTGCAATGCATTCTGAGACAAGATTGCATGGAGCACTTCCTGAAGTATAACTTTTTCTTGGCACTTTAGGTATCTAAAGTAGTTAGACATGGTTTCTGGTCTTGAAGAACTTGAAACACCTCACATGTGAAATGTACTCAAAATAAACAGGACATAAGAATAAGATATAAGGCAGGAATGAATAGGACAAAACTGTGCATGGTAGGAGTTCGGAACAATAAATCAATGTGGGCTGAAAAAGTCAAGAAGAGTGTGATGGAATTGCTGGCGAAAAGGGTAAGATACAGTGTAAAGGAAAATAAATACATGTGAACACATTTTTTTTTTTTTTACACTTATCTTGCACTCTGCCAAAAATAAGGCATATTTCATAAGCTAAGGTGCTAAACGAACTTGAATCATTAGGATATGGATTTTACTTTATTTGCCTTAGGCATCCCCAAATATATATATTTTTAAATCACTTTATAAAAATACTTCATCAGAAGTTCCAGTCAATTGTTTTATTTCTGCCTTCCTCCTCATCTCCAAAACTAAAAAAAAAAAAAAAAAAAGTTAATTTTTTCTCTATGGCAAATATCTAGTCTCTTTAGAATGGCTAACATATAAAATTAAGATTTTCTGGAGTAACAAAAGATCACCAATACCAGATTTTGCTTCTGAAGAGTGATCCAGCCTCAGCAAAAAATTAAAGTTCCCTCTGTCATCCATTGTCAAGTCTTTGTTTGCTTGGGACACAGAGAACACGTACATCACTTTTTTTTTTTCTTCTTTATTGCTTCAATTGTACATAATGATGAATGATTAAGGATCAAGGTCTGTATTAGTCTTGCCTGACCAGTGTTGTAAACCTGTTTAGGACAACCTCTTGTCATTTCCATTTTGGCCAGCAAAGCAAAGTAGGAAGGAAAGAACAAGCAGACCGTTAACAACAGAAAATGTGCTCTTCTCAAGGATAAGAGGAAATATGTTCAAATAATTCCATTTTCCTCTTTCAAAACATTTTAGAAATAGCATGGGTCTGACTTTTGTTATCTAATTTCTGGTCTTATGAACTCTGAAAATTTAAGCTCTTTTTTAACAGTAATTTCAAAGATCACTCTATTACCATTGGATGAACAAATTAAATACAAAGGATGCATTTTAGCTAGGAAAAAAAAAAAAAAGACTGGATATTTCAGAATTCTGAGTGCATGAGAATGCCATTTAAGTTATGTGACTGTGAAGACATTTTTCTAAGTCCCAGATGCCATCTGAACATTTACTTGGTTGAGGTTCACTGGGCTTCCTTGATCTAAGGATTCCTGTCTTTCAACAAATCACATGTATATTTTCAGTCATTCTTATTTCCAATATAACTTCTTTCTCATTGTATTATATTTTATTGAAATTCTGATTGCATTCATGTTAGATTTCTTTCTTTTTTTTAAAAAAAAACTATATTATCCATGACTCTTGACACTCTCATATTTACAGTCATCTCTCTCACTCCCTCTGAGCTATGTTACAAATCTGGAAAAAAAAAATGTTGCCTTTCACATTACTACTTTTCCCTTTAGTAGTGTCTGTCTAACTGAGCTTATATTTTTGAAAATATATATTTTTAAATAATGTATCAACCGAGCTTATATTTTCAAATATCTTATTTATTTCATATACCCAAGATCCATTTATTCAAAATCTAATGAATAAGACCTCTTGTTCCTTGCTCTTATTTTTAAACTTCCATTGTTAGTATATTAAACACTGTTATTTTATACTGTGTGTCTGATAATTACATATGAAATCTTATGAGTCTGATCCTACTATTTGTTGTTCTGTTTTTAACATCACAAAATGCTTAATATATAGATATAATATGTATAGTATATATTTGTATTGCTTTTTACTTTGAGCTTCCCATTCTCATTGACATATTATCTGTGGGAATTCTTGAGTCTTTGGTGAAAGTAGCATCTTCCACAGGTGAATTTTAGTTGCTTATAGTCATTGGAGGAGAAGGCAATGGCACCCCACTCCAGTACTCTTGCCTGGAAAATTCCATGGACGGAGGAGCCTGGTAGGCTGCAGTCCATGGGGTCACAAAGAGTCAGACATGACTGAACAACTTCACTTTCACTTTTCACCTTTATGCATTGGAGAAGGAAATGGCAACCCACTCCAGTGTTCTTGCCTGGAGAATCCCAGGGACGGGGTCGCACAGAGTCGGACACGACTGAAGTGACTTAGCAGCAGTAGCAGCAGCATAGTCATTGGAGTGTTTGTTGGGTGGGGGTAGAAGGGCACTGCCAGCTCAGGAAGATTTAAAATTCAATTTTCTACTTGAAATTTTTCAGATCATACAAGAAGAATAAAATGAAATCACAGACCTATAGAAGGCTAGCTTGTGATTATATAGTCTTAATGGATATTTTCTTTATTTTTTCATCTATCTAATGCCAAAGTCAAGACAGGCAAGTTTTCTTAAATTCTCCTTTTGTGCGTTAGGTGAAGCCCTTTTAGGTTCCTAACCTTATATGGGGTGATCCTTTATCAGACTCTCCATCTTGAATTAGCCTATGCTTCATCTTTTAGTCTGTGATTTAGGCTGAAATACTCAGAATTAAAATAGTATTGTGTCCCCAGTTACCTCCCTGGCTTCTAGCCTTCCCTTTATTTGGGGGGAAAAATAGTTTTAAGAATTTTACATGATCTTTGAGTTCTTTATTTTTTTAATTCAAGAGGATCATCAGGGTTATTTGTTAGGCATATCAGATTGCATTTGGCAATCCAATAATATGACTATTTCTGAGAGTAGAAATAGAAACAAGCAAAGGTGTGCAAAGGTGCAAAGGTGCTCCCTCAGTTGGGCAATTAGAAGGAAGTCTTTGGATAACAGTAATATAGACCATCAACTGGTCAACGAGAGTGGTTCTAAAGACCAGAAACTGGTGCTCATCTTCCTTTTATCACCAGCCTCATTATCCCAGCACCAAGGAAATTGCTTTCCCCTTCTTGTAGTAAAATGTTCAAAGTGTTCTGTTTGTGCTTTTTGCCTGAAGCATTTCTTTTGGTGTGAAAATTAATTTGACTTCACATTTTTAAAGAAAATGAAAATATGAGGGTTGCTGAGGTTATGACTTTGTCTCTGAGAATTCCATGTCTTCCTTGGAATGGCATGGGTAAAGATAAGTGCTAAGAAACATTCTTCTTGGAGAACAGGATTCGGATACCTTCATTCAATGTTTTCTTCTCAATGAAGATTCAATCTAAACTTTTCTTTTTATGGTCTTCAATATGCTTTACTTATATACCTTTATTTCCCATCTTGTTTTCCCATTTTTATCCCCTGTGTTTGCCTTTTAAAAATGTTAATAGTTATCTGAACATGATGATATATTTCCTGCCTCTTTCTGTATTCATCCTCTCTTTCAACATGTCAAATTTTTATGCTTCAACATCTGTCTTAGTTGCTCATCTGGTTGTGGATGAGCAACTGGTTGCTCATCCTTCCTGAATCCTCTGTATCCTTTACCCTGAGAAGTGTTCATCTCTTCCTTTAGGCTATCACTGCAAATTTTATGCAGGTCTATTGAAATAGTTCTCAGCCATGATCAAACAATTTATTTGTATCCTTCTTTCTCAATGATATCTGAGTTTCTTAAAGGTGAAAGTGGCAACTTTTTCATCTTTGTATATTGAATGCTGAAGAAAATTATAACTAATAAGTGATTGAATAATAAATTAATTATCATAGAAGACACTAAAAGTACCTGTTTTCATGAACTTAAGTGTATATGATGATCCAAAATTAGCACATATAAAACACTGACCAACTTAGGCAGGAGGTGTGATTCAGAAATCAACTATTATAAGAATTTGGGTATTTCCTCTAAGCTAGAGCCCAATTTACTCTGTTTTCTTTCCTAATTAACCATATATCACCCTGAATGCTGTCAGAGTTGTCATATCAATATTTTGAATCTCTTCTACTTGCAAGATTCTGGGTAGAGTGTGGTTGAACACATGTATGTGTATTTCTGTGCTTAGTCACTCAGTCATGTCTGACTCTTTGTGACTCCATGGACTTTAGCCCACCAAGCTCCTCTGTCCATGGGGATTCTCCAGGAAAAAATACTAGAGGAGGTTACCATGCCCTCCTCCAAGGGATTTTTCCAACCCAGGGATCGAACCCAGGTCTCCCATATTGCAGGCAGTTTCTTTACCATCTGAGAGGGATGTATTCTGCAGCTGATTTAACTTCATATGATTTCCTCCAAAATTCTTGATGGATATTAGGTCCTATATAGCTATGCTCATTTTACAGACCACAGACCATCACATTTTGTTTAGGAAAAGCTAGTGTGTCACGATTAGTCTCTACACTCAGTTACTGTCTGTTGTTCCGATTAACTTGGTCACAGGAGACCAAGGACTAGCCTCTCAGCAATTGGAATCATGATCTGAAAAGCAGCCCACCATAGCCAGATGCCTTCATACATCCACAGCTGAATACTCAGGCCAGTTATCTGAACGTGCTAAGATGGTTAACAAAAGGTCTTTTAAAAAAATTAATATCCACAAAACCCACACATTGCAAAATGCAGGTAGGGTAGCTGTTGGATATCTGTGTCTTCCCTCTGGACTATTGCACTCATGCCATTAGTGCTTACTATTCTTTGATTTAGTTTGGCTTTTGCTTTAATTTTCTATTTGCTATTCTTTTCTAAAAGTTTGTGGAAACAATAAGAAAATGGCTGTTACTCTTATGTGTTTCTGGGTTAAAAATAGAAGAAAGTTATACACCATTATATAACCTTAAGCTGATTCTTAACTAGAAAGGTAAGCATGAAAACCAAGTGAATTTCTGGTCAATGATAGGAGTGAGGATGTGTTTATAAAAGAAAGATTCAATTACTTTTTGAGCTGCTGGGCAGCAGCAGGGTCTGTAAGGGTCTGGGAACCTCAGTTGCTGAGATCTATAGGGGAGCAAACAGACATTTGTGTGTGAGTTGCCTGGGTACTGGGAGGCAGCTGAATGAATATGAGGTGATGTTCAACCCCATTGTGTTTATATGAATACACATTACCATTTCCCACAAGGAAGCTGATACGAGCACCATGATGCTTTGCTATAAAATCCATTGAACATTTTCCTGCATGTTTTACTCCTTTTAAAATGGCTCAGGAACAGGCCTGAGAAGAGCCATTGCCCCTCTGTAACATTCTCTTTCCCCAAATGGAAACCCATTGGAACACACTGTAGGGGTGTTTCACTGCAAAATGCTTGGCATACACAATCAGAGTAAATAAGGGATTTTCCTTTAAACCCAGCAAGCCAGGCTTGTGTGTGGTAGGGTGGGGTGGCATTCAGTGTTTTTCTCATCTCTGTATTTCTATGTTAAAACTTACTTACATGAGCAGATAAAGAGCAAGGAGATTTAATTATGCATAAATTGAAGACAATGAAGAATCCTTAGGAGTGTAATTAGCTGTGTATGGGATGTGTGCATCCTTGTAGCTGCATTTTATTTGCATAGAGATCTAAAAGTTCAGAAACGCAGGTTTAGGACAGATTAAGACCTTTGGCCGCAGGTGCACCTTCAGAGATCAGCACACTTTTTTAAAGCTATTGTGTGCTAGCACTGAATTAATAAAAAAAAAAAAGAAAGAAAAGCTGCCCCTCCCAATAATAGCAGCAATATTAATAACAAAATATTTATCCAACAAAATAACCTGTTCTGTAACATGGTAGCAATGTTCAGACCTCCTCTAAATGTCTTAACAGGATAAAAAAAGAGAGAGAGAGTGAGCTAGGATCTTAAACCTACAGCTAGAATACTGCTCCTAATTCAATGCCTTCTGCTTCTAACCATCTAGGATGGAAGCAAGAGACATGCAGATACAACTGGAAAGTGTGGTCATGTCACTACAACGTGGGATGTAAAAAGTTACTGTGGTTTGGTTAGGATTTTGTATAACAACATGTTCCTCTCTCCATATATTTTATTAAAGAAATATCAGTACACATTATGTTTGCTTGAGGTGACAGATTTCTGTGGCCAGGAAATTTCTTCTTTTCATAACCATCCTTGAGAATGATTATCTTACCTTAATACTTAATAATAACCTCTCAGCTGTCTAGTTATTGCTCAGTCTTGATCACCTCTTAATCTGTCTTTGGTGAAACTTGAGGACAGTTAAGTTCACCATTTTCCTTTGTAACTAATCATTTTTTTTTTTTTTTTTTTTTGTCAGAGTTCTTCCCAACTCAGGATAGACCTAGTGGCAAAGAAGTCCAGCTAGTATTTGTCCAGAACTGAGGAAGTTCTTTTTCACAGTGAGAAAGGGCAAGCAAGGCTCAATGGTGTATGTTACTAAAGAACATTTAGGTGAAAGATTATCAAGTTACTTAAGTATTGAAATGGTTCCTTAGTGACAAGAGAGTCACTAAGGATATTAAGAGAAGATATCAATCAATCAGAAGTAAGAATCAGTTAGATGAAATAGACAGGAAGAAAGATGAGAATTAGACAAGGAATATGGTATCTGTGTAAGCAGGCCATACTGAGAAAAATCAGAGGAGAATTGGGGTTGGTCACTGAAGAAATTAAGGTGAAAAAGACCAAGATAGAGTTGGAGAGACTGGAAGAACTGTGTGGGGAAACTGCCAAGAGGTGGAAACAAATGACATTATCAAATTTTACCTGAGCCCTAAGCTACCACGAAACAGTGGTACATGGAATGAGGGAAGGTTCTCCAAATGAATGACTCTAATGTCTACTATGGTGTCCATTCGCCTTCCCCTGACAGATCCCCCACGGTTAATGTTGGACAGTGACAACCAATCTAGAAAGTGGACTTAATAGGAACTGAAAGCTCCTTTTTTTCTGGAAAGGGGGGTAAATCAATGAGTTTCACAGCACACTCAACCACTCACCCACCTCCAACTTCAGCCCCGAGAGCGGCCCCCTTCCCTGACTGAGGTCACCTCTCCTTGAGCGCTGTGTGCAGTCCCTGAACTCCAATAGCAGAGAGTCTGTTATACTTATCCAGTCAGCTTCATCATCTTCTGCTTTGTGTTCCTTGTTTACAGTATTGAATTAACTTTGAGACAGTCTGCAAACACACTAAATACAAAAGTGTGGATATAGGAAGGTAGGCATTATGGTTAGAATTGTTTCTCTTTCCTGACCCTTACACCTTGCTACACAGAGACAAACATAGCTGCTAAACATATTAAATGTTTTATGTATTTATGTGATGTGCATGTGTGTATATGTGTTAGAGAGAGAGAGAAAGGAGAGAGAGAAAGTTATGCATATATTATATATACGCCATTATATATTTAGTTTACTCTTCCATATATATATGTGTGTATATATGTATATATACATGTATATATGTATATGTATATATATGCATATATATATGATGTATTTTGTGAGAAAACACTATATATCACACTACACTGTCTGTTCTATGTGTTGTCTTTTTATTAACCAAGTAATAATTACAAAAATCCATTAGGTGATATGCCTCTAATATATTTAGTAGTCACCAATTGATAGATATATAGGTTATTTCTGATTTCTCAAATATAAAAAGCACTGTATAGAATTTTCTTTTCTACACATAGTTCTTGCACGTTTGCTTGTATATCTGTAGAATATGGATCTTGAGAAGAAATTTCTGAGTCAAAGTATAAACACATTTGTATTTATGATAATTATTGCTCACTTGCCTTCTAGAAGTATTATACAATCTTACACTCGTTCTGCACTGTTTCCTCACATCCAAAATGACACATGGTGGAATCAGCTTTGCAGTTGGGGTATACAAGTAATTAAAATGTTATTTCTTTGTGTACACAATATTTGTTTCTCTTGTTTTGAGTGATGATCATTTCTAATGGCTGTGCCAGCTTCCCAAATAGATAGTGGACATCTCGTATGTCAGAATATTCCTGCGTTGCCCTCCTTCCCTCCCCAGCACCTAGAATGTAGCCCTACATTTAGAAGGTACTCAAAACAATTTTACTGATTTACTGATCCTATCCCATGGGTTAACTGGGCAACACCAGTCAGTGACTTCACTGTGTCTGATTTCTTTTTTCCTTCTCAAAGGAAAGTATCCAAAGTGGCTCATAAGAAGTAAGAATAGGAAATGCTTCTTACTTCCCACTCTGTACTGTTGGTATTTCATGAGTAGTGTTTAGGTGGGAAACAAATATAAACCCGGTTTCACATGTCAATAGAAATAAAGAAGATGTATGTAAATGAACTTCTAGACAAGATATAGGACTTAAAGCTTCTTCGGATGGGAATTCTTCATTTGTGAAGCATGTTTTCCCCCAGGGGTGTAACACAAGATTTGATTCATTTTTTTTCTCTAAATTAAATTAAATGGAATGGTCATATGGTCCCCAAGGGAAGACATACTTCAGATTCTGATAGGATGATGGCTTACTCCAAAGCAAGTAACTTTTGAATAAATTGGAACTGTCTCTCATGAGACATGGGGGAGAAAGTGAATTGACGTACTGGTCTAATGAGCAATGTTGTTAAAACCCTTTCAAAGATCAGAGTGTGTTTGTGGCAGGTAGTAGAGTATGATGTCCCCTGAAAAGAGTGTTACCACAGTAAACGTTGCTGGTGTTTCTTTGACTATTTCTTTATCAATCATCTCTAAACACCCCCCACCAACCAAGACTAAATAATAGGCTAGAGAGAAGTCTCTTATTTTCAATCATAAATCTACCAAAATGACATTTTTTTTTTTCATTTCTTACTCAACACTGGTTTTCATTTTACCAAATTAATTAGATCTCATTCTGTTGAAATTCAGGTATTTTTCATTCCCAACTATGTGTTGCAACTTTGCATAATACTTACAATAAATTTATAGAGTGTTTATTAAGACTAGTCTCATGCTATTTTCTGGAAAAGCATAAGGAAGAACACAGGTTCAAAACCAAAGGACTTTATAGACACGTGTGGAACAATTGTGATTCCCTTTGTCTTTTGCCTCCTGGGAACGTCTGCGGTCCACATCTTAGCTAGACACAGGCAAGTGAAGTGCGGTTGCTTTCCATCGCCTACTCTGCCCGCTACAACCAGACTCATCTCCCTCAAGTTTCTTTTTGTTAATTTTGGCTTCACTCGGCCTTTGCTTCAGCGTGTGGGCTACTCTTGCTGGGGTGCAAGGGCTGGAGAGCACCCAGGGTCCGTAGTTGGGGGTGTGCAGAGTTGGTTGCTCCCCAGTGTGTGGGATTATAGTTCCCCAATCATATCTTCTGCATTGGAAGGTGCATTCCTAACCACTGGGCCACCAGGGAAGTCCCTTCCTCAAATTCTGCTCTCAGAATGGCACGGCTCTGGCTGCGATTTCCTACTGACGAAGGCGAAGGCCCTAAACTTTAACTACACAGCACATTTGAGGTCTGTCAGATGTGTCAGTTTTATTCCTTCTTACTCCACATAGTCTTTTCCAGTCACCTCGGATGTCTCAGAACGTTTCCAAACTTTCTGCCTACTTCCTCTTAGGTTTTCTGGGGTGAACTTTCCTCTTTGCCCACATAGAAAACTCTTCTTAGCCTTCAAAGTTCACTTCAAATTCAACTTCTGGCTGCCTCACTTCAGTCATGTTTCTCTTTCTATAACTTTTTTTCATACCCCTTGTAGAAATACTTTGCACACACTTCTTTTGAGCAGTAGCTGTTCGGTGCCCTTCTTCATTTTTGTATGATATTAAATTTCATGGAAGGCAAGGGATGGATTTTTTTTTTTTCCCAGAGACTGGGTTTTATTTGTCTTGGGATGCAGTATGCCACAGGGGCTGAGGGGAAATGCTACACCCGACCACGTGAGCTTCCATTCCAACTCTAAGTTTTATTCTCTGAGCTTAACAAACTTCCTTAATTTCATCCATTAATTTACATTTTCATTTATTCAACAAATACTTTTTTTGAAATTTATTCAAAAATATAATTAAAGCAACTATACATGTTGGGAGTGCACTGGTGTACAGATTTTATGAGCCTGGGACCCATATTTTCACACAGAGCCCGGAGCTAGGAAGAAGCCTGCACTTGGCTTCATGCTGTGCTGTCATCTTGAAATTCTTAATCATTTCTGAACAAGGGGCCCACATTTTTATTTTGTACAAGGCCCTGAAAATGATGTAGCCAGTCCTGATATTGAGTAAGATCAACACAGTCTCTCTTGTTATGATAAGATAGGATATAAACAAGCAAATTAGGACATGAAGAAATGTCAGTAATAAGGCCTGTGAATGCCTAGGTGACAATTTAACTTTGGTGGGCAAGGAAAGCCTCTAAGAGCTTACATTTAAAGCTGAGATTTGAATGCTAAAACTTGCCATCTGAAATGGTGAAGGACATTCCAGGTAGTAGAAGCAGCAAGTGCTAAGATGATAAGGCAGGAATGAAGTTAGATGGTTTAAGAAACACTGTTCTTGAGAAAGTAAGCACAAAGTAGAGAATGATTAAGTCTGAAGATTAACCTGGACTAGATCATTAAGCCCAGGATAAGGGGTTGCATTTTATTCTAAATGTGATAGGAAGCCATTATAAGGTTTATGGTAAGGATGTTAAATTTGATTTATATTTTAAAAGATCACTCTTTGCAATTATAGTGAGATAGAAATAGAGCAGGCCTATCAGTAAGAAGATCTGCTGGAGAAGGGATAGGCTACCCACTCCAGTATTCTTGAGCTTCCCTTGTGGCTGAGCTGGTAAAGAATCCACCTGCAATATGAGAGACCTGGGTTTGATCCTTGGATATTGTGAGGATACCCTGGAGAAGGGAACAGCTATTGCACAGGTCTAGGCAAGCAATGAGAGTGAACTGAACCAAGATACACAAACAGCAGGGGAAAGTGAAATTATTTAGTGTACACTTTGGAGATAGAGTCAGTTGGACTGCTGATAGATTTAGATTGAGTGTGAGGCAGGAGAAAAAGAGAGATATCAAGGGTAATACCTAGATTTTTGGTGGTGTGTCAAAAAAATAGAGAAGATGGACAAAATAATTTTAAGTGATACTCTGTGTTCTTTCTTGGTTATCCATGTGGGAAGTCAAGAGGGAAGTGGGTATTATTGCTATCAGAAAACACAGACCACAGCACTCACCCTAGGTGATTATTGTGCATCATGATTGAGATCACACATGTAAAAACAATGCCCATGATTGCCACATAGGATTACTCACTATATGTTACTCATATGCTATCTCTGAAACATATAGCTAAGTGCAATTGTAATTTGGAGAGTTTCATAGTAAAAGTAGCTGCAAAATATCTAAAGGCACAGTTGGATGGAAGAAAAGAAAGGGTGGAAATAGGAAAAGAGATAGGAGGTTGGCTTGTCCCTCTCTTTAAGCACTGTTACTCATTGATACCTTCATATTTCTCAGTCAGAATCCAGGAGCCAAAGATACAGCCAGTGAAATGATAAAACATGAAGACATGTATGCAGTAAGGAGAAGGTACACATTCCATACTCTAAGAGAACCAACTATTTGCAAACACTCTTTCAAATATTCTATAATTGACAAACTGATTCAAATGCCTACTCTTATTCATTGTTTGTAGGATCCGGCTTTACTTTGGTCAGTGTTCTCATTGTGAAAATGGAGATGAGATTTAATAGGTTACATCTTCTCTGTTTTCTGTTTTAAATGTCCTTCTGGTATTCTACATCTGTAAAGTTGTTCTTACTCCCAGCCAGGAGTCCTGACTAAAGAAAAAGCTGTTTTAACTTCTCATGGACTGCTTAGTGTGGCAGAGATTAGCCCCCCAGGACTGGACTTGCTGGTTAGCCAACAGCCATCTAAAGGAATTTTGGTGTATCTTACTCATCTTAGGATGTGGAAAGTACACCTCAAAGAATTTTTAAAAAGGGGAAATCATATATTATGATATATGGAGTCATTTGTTGTCTAGCATCAAGATTACTGACAACTATACACACATATTTTTGAAATTTTGTCTCTGAATATTATCTATATATTGAAACATAAACCTATTCTCAAGAGTAGCCTTATTTGCGAGGTAATATGTTAGCATATTTTGGAACACAAAGCAGTACAAAGAGAACCCGCCTTACAGGTAAGAGAGCTGGCTTCATCATTGCCACCAATTTTCTCCGATGGCCCTGATTTATTTAGATTGTAAAATAGATGCAAAACCATGTGGCCTTATTATCACTTCTATACTTGAATGAGAATTAAAAAAAATAAAACAAAACAGCTGTTGTGAATGCAATTTGCAAAAAACAGAATGCCAGACAGAGGAAGGGATTATTATAAATAGCATTTCTACTGTCTTGAGTCCCTTGTAGGGTCTCCCCAAATTCATCCTCTGTTATAGTTCTTCTGAAGCATTTTCTGTGCAACATACTCACCAGGGTCCTTTGCATTGTCTCAATTCTATTGCTCTGCATAGGAAACTAAAAATACATATCTCGCAGATTTGTGTTACGCTAAATGATCATTTAAATGTTCAGATCGGAACCCCAGGAATTTTCCATCTGCCTTTCGTCTGCTGGGCTGGTTGTGGAAGGGCACTGCTGAGAGCTTCCCTGCGGGTTGGCTTGGCCAGTGGGTGTGATTGAAAATCTGTAGCTAACACTTGGAGAAACAGGGCATGGGGATAGTTAATAAAGGACAAAAATAGAGATCAAAAAGATATAAACACACATCGCAGTTTGATCTCAATATCATTTTTTAAATAATACATTTGCACATTTTCAAGATCAGCCTCTCTGGGGTTTCTTGCAGGGGACAGAATATTCTTGCAACTTGCAGGGAAGCTGATCTAGTTTTAAAGAAAAGGGTAAAGGTGGCAAATAGCCAATTAAATTGCAGGTGGTGATGGTGATGGGAGGGTGGAGATGGATGGTCTTGGTGTCAAGGAATTCATGCTGATGACAGAGAGAGGGGTGAAGACACATTTGGGGCCTGGGAAAATGCAGACAAACCAGATGTAGGAGGTGAAGTAAATCACACACTTGCTTTTTGTTTGTGCTTACAAAAAGAGCCCCCCAAACACGGAGATCATTATACAGAATGGCCAAGGCAAATTAAGGAAAATAATTATTGTAGCTGATGAAGCAGAACCTCTATTAGAGCTAAATGCTACTTCACAGTGTTCAATGGTGGAGACTCTGAACTAAATGCATTTTTCAGCATCTTTAGTGTAGTATATTAAATTAAGTTTTAAAGCACTTTTCTCCTCCCCTTTATTTTTCCTTTCCTCCCTCCTCCCCTTTTTTCAAGTCTCTCAGGCAGGTTGTACAGGGTTGGAAATCTGGAGAACACGCTGCAAAAAGGGAACTGCTGAACAACAAGTCCTTTACATCCCAACACATTTTTCTCTAAGGTGAAGAGTAAATAAACATCTGGGGGGGGTTAATAGTGGAGAGCTTGGGCTTAGAAGGACAAGGAGTGGACTGGTCTCCACAGAAAATGGGGCAGAATAAAATGAAGAAGCAGAGGGAAGTCTTAGGCTTGTCTGGCTTTTTTTTTTTTTTCCCCTAATTTTATCTAAAGTAACTCTTGCATCATGAAAAAAAGTGTTCATTTATCTCCATGTTTCCCAACTCTATGAAAAAAACAGGGCTGAGATGGGGGAGAATTTCTGTTGATTTGGGATATATGTGTTCCTCTTATTTCTTAGGTAACATAGTGATATGTTTTTGATGTTTGTTTTAATTGCTGGTGTTTCTTAGGTACATTTTTCTGTATTATCCTTGAAATCTTGAAATTCGTAAGTTGTGTAGCTCTCTAGTTAGACAATAGGTTGTCAAGTACAGAAAAATGAGACGTTCATTGCTTCCATATCCCATGATGCTCCAGCAATATTTGGATTGTTGGCCATATAACAGATACATATTATATACAGAAAGGAGCAGTTTAGTTTGATTTTTTTTTTTTTTTTTTTTATCTAAGGAAGTTTCAGGCCCAAAGATTGCCTTACAGATGCTTTGTGACCACCTACTGTCATTTCCATGGGGATCAAAGACAGCAGTGTCTAGCACTGTTCTGGCCTCACAGTGTTCAGTCCTCTATGCGTTTAAGATCGGCGTTTCTGATTCCACTTCATCCAAGAAAATACACGGATTACCTGAAGGCCTCCCCATCTCTGATGGACCTTCACACTTTCTAGCACCTGTTGTCAGTGCCATCACTTCAAATACAGAGCTGTTGATAGATGGACAGGAACTGGTTATAATACTTCAGTTTCTCATTTCAGAGTCTTTATCAAATCTGTGCACATAGCCGGTACTCAACATGTCTTTGGTAATAATTTTGTTTATCAAGAAAGAGTTTCAGATTAGCTAATTCAAAAAGATGGAAATGTGTGTTTGCTAATAAGCTTCAGCTCCTCAAAACACCCCCAAAAAATCTGTTAAAGGCTTCACATCAGTTGCACGGATTACTTACCACCCAATACTTCAGAGGAACATGGGACAACCTTTTATCTGCAAATGTCAATCCTGTTCCCTCTCTGCCTCTGTGAGATCATGGGAAAATGAGAATCCAACTTCAATCACCATTTAGCTCAGATGAGAGTAACCCTAGCTCTCTGGAAATCTATTAATCTCTACTGTTGAGGCTTACTCTGTGACAGGCATATCCTTATGTGTTTTATATATATTTATGTATTTATTTCTTATAAGAGACCTATGTAGTAGACACTATTATTTTTCCATTTTACAGATAAGACAAATGAAGCATGGAAAGTTAGATAACTTGGCCCAGATCACAAAGCTGATAAAAACTCAGTTGGAATTTAGGGAAGGAAGGAGTCTCTGGGGTCCAGGTTCTTAATCTATACACAGTGCCATCTCTTTTTGATTGTTTCAAGGATCAAAATCAGTAACAAATGAAGAGTTGCTGTGATATATTTTATTTTTAAAAATGGTTTGCTGAATTTTGAGGGTACTTTATAAAACGAAAGGGCTCACCAAACTGGACCATGTTAAACTCCCTCTTCTCTGATCCTGGGGCTTCCCTGATAGCTCAGTTGGTAAAGAGTCCACCTGCAAAGCAGGAGAGACCCCGGTTCAATTCCTGGGTTGGGAAGATTAGCTGGAGAAGGGATAGGTTTCCCACTCCAGTATTCTTGGGTTTCCCTTGGTGGCTTAGCTGGTAAAGAATCTGCCTCCAATGTGGGAGACCTGGTTCAATCCCTGGGTTGGGAAGATCCCCTGGAGAAGGGAAAGGCTACCCACTCCAGTATCCTAGCCTAGAGAATTCCATGGACTATATAGTCCATGGAGTCACAAAGAGTCAGACATGACTGAAGGACTTTCACTCACTTTCTCTGATCCTGGGACTTCTGGGGTGGCTCAGAGGGTAAAGAGTCTTCCCACAATACGGGAGACCCGGGCTCAATCCCTGAGTCAGGAAGATCCCCTAGAGAAGGAAATGGCAACCCACTCCAGTATTCTTGCCTGGAAAATCCCATGGATGAAGAAGCCTGGAGGGCTACAGTCCATGGGGTCACAAAGAGTCAGACATGGCTGAGCAACTAACCCTTTCACTTTGACTTTCTTTCCTCTGATCCTACTTGGCCACTAGCTGATAATCCTAGATTTTTTCTTGCCATTAGCAAAGAGTGTTGCTGGTAAGCTCACGTGCCTCATTCAGCTCATTACTTCCTGAGGGTTGTCTGTGGCTGTTTTCAGAGCTGATATATTTCTTTCTGTTCTCTGGAGTGAGTCAGGAGAACTGACTCAGGGAAGGCATTCCAATCTCTTTGTGCAGTGGTGTTTAAAATGCAAGATCCCTTTCTTGAAGAGAAATGACTCGAAGGGACTCAACGCAAAGCCCCCGTTCTGCTCTCCAAGCAGCTGTGAGGCTGGCAGACCCTGCAGGCAGAGAAGGGACTGGCATGGGCCATGATGATACATATTCAGCAGCAAGAGGACTTGATTCTGCACCTTGCTGGTTACAGCTGCCAGATCATGAGCGATCGATAGAGAACTTTGTTAATGATGTGGAATTCACTTCTGGCACACTCTGCACAAATACATATGCAATATATTATTAGTGCCTTCAACTATGGGCCAGTCCAGATGTGATTTAATTCAAAGTCTGATTATCTTTTCCTTTTTTTTACCTTTGTAATTGGAGCATCATTGATTAGATTCTGCTTTTAATAAAAATGGCAAACCATGCAGCATTGCTTGAAGCAACTTATTTGGCTGCAAACATCAGAAAATCACAAGGTAGGGGTAATGAAATGACAGTGGACTCTCTGGCGGCTCAGAGGAAAGTCACTCACAAAGTCCTAGAGTCCGCGTTTTTAAGAAACATGAAGCAGGTGGGTTATCTTTGGAAATTACTAGAGAAGATGTATTTATATAGATTCCTTTCCAAAAGATGAATCCAATCATCATCCCATAGATAAATGTGGAGTCTTAATGGCAAATGTTGATTTAATATTCGAGTCTGAGTCTTGCAGTAAAAAGACTGAATTGCATTAGAAGAGCTGGGCTAGAACTGGGCAGACACGGAAACCTAATACCACAGCAAATAAATCTGGCAGCACAATTTAAAACTGAAAAGAAATAGAAAGATAAATGATGTCATAAAAGATTCACAGGGGCGTTTTTAACTGAACTGCTAAATATTTTAAAACAGAATAGCCAAGGCCATTTTGTATTAGAAACCCAAATGAGTGGCTCTCTCAATTTATTAAATTGAGTTCCCTCAGTGTTTATTGGGCCTGGTCTATCTGAAAGATTCTGTTTGAGGCACTGGAGTATTGGAATATTATCCAAGGATATTACTGACTAGTGAGGAAGATCAGGCAAGTAGCCCAACAATTTAAATAAATACTATAATAATTTAGGAAAATGAATGACAATCATATCTTCATTCCTGCAAGCCCATTTTAAGCAATATATCTAGAGATGTTGCCTCCTACTAAGTTCCTATGCCGTTTGTTAAATGACCCAAGTTTCTTATCTGCAATCAGGGACCAGGCTCTTGAAGTGGCCTTTGCATACTGGATGAGAAGTGTGCCATCATGTCAGATCATCTGTTTAGTTGGAGTGTTGGGTTCAAGAAAGAGGACGGGAGAGGCAGAACAGCAATAGAGGCACTTGTGAATGGCAGGAATCATTTCTAAGAGATTGGCTGCTTGGAATGGACCAGTATCTGGATCCAGTGGCTGTAGAGTACCTGCTTATGAACCATTGCCCTCACAGCCATAGAAACCAGAACATGGAAAGCAGAACTCTTTCCATGAAAGAGCACATTTCATTTGGATCTAGCTGAGAGAATATGAGAGGGGCCTGGAATGGTAATAAGCAGAGGCATTTTTAACTTTAAAGGAAACTGCAGTGGGGAAAATAGACTTCTAAAGCCCCCTGTAGAATTTGCTGACTGAGGAGTTGGTTGATATGCTCAAGGCCACTGTTAATGAAAAGGAAAAAAAAAAAAAGCAATAGGATCCTAAATTCACAGTGGGCTTTTTTAATTGAACATTTACAAACTTTTAAAAACGGGAAGACTGCTTTAGAAAAACTAGATCAAACTTTTAAAAGGCAGTTTGAGCCGAGTAAATCACCAGTGAGTATGCTGGCATTCCAGTCTCTGCCTCCATTAGCTAATGTGTGGCCCTATTTTATGGTTTAGGGTGCATGGGCAACAATGAACTTTGAAGGCTGTCAAAAGGAATGGTCCCTGAAGCACTGGCTGTGTTTTGAGGAATTCCAAGGGGGTTCTACCTGCCCCAAACTAGCCTAGCTTCAGCCTCTCACTGGAGAGATGACCTCATTTGTTAAGGCAAGTGGAAACACACTTGGGAAGGGATTTTTATTTTGTTTTGTACTTGGTGGAAATTTTGTTATTAGATCCTTTTCGCCTACTAGCCAATGATCCAGTTAAGTAAGAAAGTGGAGGATCTGTGGTGGTTGACAAGATCAAGCTGCAGTGGGAGAGACACTTGAATATCAAAAGGGCTGTGTGATTTCCCTGGGATCTTTTTTTTGTCTGGAAGTTCCTGGTAGGAAAAAGGTCTTCAAGGGAGGAGAAAGGTGTTGAACACAAATTTCACTCACTTTTCTGATTAGGGCCATGCTATGAATTTTCATAAACATGTATGTGGAATATGCATCTTTCTTCTTATCAATAAGCTACTCTTTTATCCAATCTTGTTCATCCAATCTTTGAAAATAAGTGTCTTCATACTTCCTTTCCAACTTCAAAGATCAACAGTCAGGAAAGAATGTTAGTACAGTAGTTAATATTGAATTACATATAACTCGACCTGTGTTCCTTTCTAGTCATATTTTTAATTAAAAAGGCACAAATTCTATAATAAAGGAGTCTGCTTCCAATCATGGACTCTTCTCAAGAGGGACTTTGAAAGTGAGGTGCTTCTCCACACATACCTCAAATCACCTCACAAATGTGATGTTATTTTAAGTGGGACCATGCTGTCTGAGTCTTCTTTTACCCTGTCCCCAGATGCCACCTCACTGATGGTCAGAGGCAGATGGGCAAGGATTAGAGAATTTGGCTTACATCTTGATTTATTCTATACCTAAAATCATGTGTACAAAAAAGGAGGAACTCTGGTTCATAAAAGTGTGTTTTATTATAGAATTTCAACCATTTGAAACAGTTAAAACCAACAATTGACTATATTTATTTTTATTTCAGAGATGAATTTTGATAAAGAAAAGAAAAAAAAATAAAGGTAAGAGGGATAAGGAGGCAAAGTGAGGTGTGGTGAGCAATGAATTTAGACCAAAGAGTAAAAAGTATTTCTAGGCTCTCTGCCTTGGGTTAGCACCCCACAGAGTCAGCTTTTCATATTTTTCTGAGTTCCTTATAAAATCAGATTCAGAGTTATATGTAGAGGTCCTACCAGCTGTTATATTGGCCAAATACTTAAAGGAAAAAAAAAAAAAAAAAAAAGGAATAATGAAACATGGAAGAAAGAAGGATAAAAGAAAAGGAAGAAAAGAGGAAGAAGCAAAAATGCAAGATATGACAAGTCAGGGAAAGAAAGGAAGAAAAAAGAAAATCAATGATGTTTACAAGACTCTCCATATTTAAATACGGAAGCAAACTTACACATCATAGTAAGATTTTCAACAGCAGATTTTGAAATTGAAAAACATGAACCTCAGTGACATAGAGAATTTAATTCATTGAACTTCTTACAACCTTATAAAAAATCATAGAGAGTTACTCTTTGCTTCTCTGGGTTATACTGACAATGAAAAGATCAATGTGCTGCAAAAATATGGTTAGTGAAATAATCATTGCAATATCTCCAGAGGCTCTTCAGAAGCAACTACTTTCTTGGGCCCACACCTTCCAGGTCACAATGTAAGATAATGTACATGAATAAATAAATAAATAAAAATCATGCATATGTGCTAGTAAAAATAGCACTGCAGTTGCATTCACTTAAAGTTATCTTTTCAAAGCTGCTTGATAGCTAAGAGATGGTGGTTACTCCTAATTTGATTCACATTGGTGCTTTTTTGCATCTTAAAATCACTATAAAAGATTATAAAGGTAAGAAAAATAGAGAAAATGTTAAACTACCTACTACCCCATTATTCTACTACATTAAATCATTGCTTTTGCTAAAATCCCAATTAATGAGGTGTGATGAGGTTTAGAAAGTCCCAAGAAAGAACGTGTGGGTTGTGGCCTCCCCTCTGACTTTGATATCTTGAACGCTGTGGGATAAAGGACTTCCTGTAGCCATAAGATGTCAGACAAGGGAAGGGACCTGTCCAGGTGACTAATTCTAGAAGAGCTTAGCTGACTTGACTGGAGTCAGTGACTTTTGTGTCCTCAGTGTTCCCTTGTAGCTGCGATATCTTAGTAACAATGAGAATGCAACATTCAAATAAGGCTCAATTCTGACTAGGCCAGAAGTTAATGACTTTAAGCAATTTGAAGCTTTTCTGAGTGGTGACCTCTTTCTCTACACCAGAACTTGGCAGGCATGCAGAATCCCATGCTAAATGCTCTGTCATCCATCTCCCAAGAGAGACAGCGTCTGGATGTGAACCCTCCCTGGAAATTCAAACGTGCTTGGGTAAATTAACCCTGAGTTGCTCACCCATCTCTTCTCTGAGCAAGATTTTCCTCTTCCTGAGAGTTTCAACCTAAAAGGGCCCAGAAGATCCAGAGGTACAGCTTGGAGGTAAAGGCTTACTTTAAATTCCTCTGGGTAGTTCAGGGTACTGATGTGAAGCAAAATCAATGAACAGGAAGAAATAGCGGGTAGTGGGGTAGTTCTCCATCCTTAGTAATCCTGTCCTACTTCCTTAAGCAACTCTTGAAGCCTTGGTCATGATGTCTACAATAATTTGCTAAACCATATGTAAGGATGTTCAAGGTTAAGACTCGTCTGGTGTCCAGTGGTTAAGACTCTGCTCTTATACTGCAGGGGGTGCAGGTTCACTTCCTGGTTGGGGAACTGAGATCCCACATGCCATGCAGCATGCCCCCCCAAATGATGGTCAGGGTCATCACATAGCATAGCTCCAGGGAGATCCATTCCCACTGGACCACAGTGACTATTGCTGCCTGGCATTAGACAGTCCTTAAAGACAGATGATGGGATTGTGTGGGCTATTTCCCCTACATACTTTAGGAATTTCAAGCCTTCAGTAATTCATTACCAAAAGCTACCACATTTTTTTTTTTTTTTTTTTTTTTTTTAGCTTAATATGTCTTCCCTGTTAGCTCATCTGGTAACAAATCTGCCTGCAATGCAAGAGACCCTGATTCCATTCCTGGGTCAGGAAATTCCCCTGGAGAAGGGATAGGCTACCCACTCCAGTATTCAAGGGCTTCCCTGGTGGCTCAGAGGGTAAAGAATCCACTTGCAATACAGGAGACATGGGTTTGATCACTGAGTTGGGAAGATCCACTGGTGGAGGACATGGCAACCCACTCCAGTATTCTTGCCTGGAGAATCCCCTTGGATGGTGGAGCCTAGCAGGCTACAGTCCATAGGGTCACAAAGAGTTGGACATGATTAAGTGACTAAGAACAACACAGATATTATAAATGCATAATATTTGGGAACAAAGGATGGTTTATTTTTAAAAGAAATATAATTTTAATAAAAATAAGAAAGATAGGAAAAAATTAAGATGTAATTATTTAGCCTCTGAAGTCCATGCGTGCTCAGCCACTCAGTCGTGTCTGATTCTTTGTGACCATGGACAGTAGCCCACCAGATTCCTCTGTCCATGGGATTTTCCAGGCAAGAATTTTGGAGTGGGCTGCCATTACCACCTCCATAATCCATAGTTCGTAACTTTAAAAAATATATACAATGACTGTCTTCATCAAAATTATCAAGAAACTAAGGAACCCAAATAAATAACTAGAGGGGAATTATTTATCATGTAAACACAATGATAGATGTCTTCCTCAGAAGGATAACTATGGTAACCCTAACGTCCCACCTTCTACACATTTAAAGTATTTCTTCCAAATTCGTGTGACTCCCATGGAGTCAACTTAGAATTTCGTGCAAATGAAAAACAGTCTAGACTTCCAAGTACATGTGACATTTTTTCCAAATATTTTTCCACTTGGTGGTGTCCATATTTGACCCACATCCTCCAGAGAGACAGGAGGATGAGAGTTGCCAGAAATCAGTGCTTTTACAAACAGAATCTGTTTATAGTGGAGCCGGACAGAAGGGTTAGATCACAAACGACTTTATCTTTTACACGCAACTCTTCTAACACAGACGTTTGTGGTTTTTGCAACTTTAGAGCACAAGGGAATACATTTTTGCCTCGTAGTATGTTGGAGATATCAATAGACTTTGATCAATATTTATTAGGCTCTGCATTGTGACTCTAGAATGGCTCTTTGAAACACACATACTTCCGTGACAACAAAAGATTTGTTTCCCCCACCCCTCATTCTTCTCAGAATGAAAGTGCCACCCACTGTGCTTCTGAAGAAGGCAAACCTCACTTTTTCAGCAAACCATAAGATACAACTTTAAGAAGAACAGAAACAGCGAGAGTGGGGGAGCAAAAGAGAGAGACAAAGATAAGGAAGAAGGAGAAAGATAGGAGAGTGCTAAATGAATCAAAAGATGTTCAGTTTGCCTGCAAATATCGAGAACTCCTGAACATTCTCTAAGGGGTCTAAGCTTTTCTGTGAGTTTTTCTATTTCTTTGAAATAAGACACCCTAAGCTATTCAATTGCTTTTCAGAGGCAGTAGATATTTCTCTAGCAAAGTCTGCATTTGTTCTGCTTTTCCAATTGTCCATGCTGTGACACTATGAACAATGACAGGTTTCACAGACTTAGGAAACTGTGCCTGTTGTCCTCAGCAACTTGGCCCTGTCTGCCTCTTCATGTGGGGCAAACAGAACTCAGCGTGAAGACTATCCTATCATGCCACACACATGCCAATGCTCTCTCCCCAAGGACAGGTAGGGCTGTGGGGACGAGGGGTCTTTTTTCTCCATTTATAAGGTTTTTGTTGCATGTGCATTTACTTCTGGGATCTTCAAGGTGAAGTTCTGGTGTTCTGTAAATCAGGAGGCCACATCCACTCTTGTAGAAATGTGATGATTCAGCCATGTACTTGATCACTTCCCCCAGCTGTCACTTCCCTCTTTGACCGAGGCTGAAGCTTCATCACACAAGGGCCCTCACTGAAATGTGGACGAAATTAAATTACTTTGGTCCAGAAAGAATACTTTTATACTGTGAGTGAATATAATTCCTGAAACTAGCTTGGTTACATACAGACTAAATGGTAAAATTCTACCTTATTTTTCCTATCATATTTTTTCCTGATCCTACGAGGGTATGTAGAGAGTAGAATGAAGAAGTCAATGAGAAAGGTAGAAATTTTCCAGGTAAATTCTTAGCTCAGTATTTTTAATTGTCACTCTGAGGTCCCCTGCCATTTTGTGCAGAGAATACACCACTTAATGTATTCCTTCTCCCCTCTAGGCCCATGACCCTTCATGGCTTGGTTGCTGAGGTTCTCTGAGATGACTGTCATTTGGGGAGGTGACCAAAACTTTTCTCTCCCTGTAAGATATTTGGATATGAACATATGTTATGGTTGTGATTTGCTTTCTCAGAATTTCAATTTCTGTGATGTTAGCATTGTGACTAGCAACCATGTCAAGTCAGGTTAGATCTTTTCTGTCCTGAAAATGTTCCTGTGCCAAGGTGTGGTAGCAGAGGATGAGACTGAGGACAACTGAAGTAGGTTTTTATCTCTAGAACTAAAGCCAGACCAGGAGGAAGTATCTTGAGAAACCACAGCTTGAAGACAGGCAAATGGGGAGTTGGTAGTCAACTGACATAAAATTCTCAATCTTGCAAGATGAAGAAGCTCCAGAGATCTGCTGTGTAACATTGTACCTATAATTAGTCATATTGTTTTGCAAGTGTAAAATTTTTGTTGATGATGGATCTCAAGTTACATGTTCTTGCCGCAATTAAATAAAGAGACAAAAGTGAAGGAAAGAAAGACATGGGGCATCAGTGGTACCTAAAACATCCTCTATCACAAGCATTTGTCTTTCACAGGCTAGTTGAAGACCCACTGCCTATATTTAGTGAATTTTCCGTTTGATTTTAAGAAGTAATTCCAAACCCATGTCACTATGAAGAAGGTCAAAAGACAGGGGTAATCACACCTTTTTTAGAATTCGCCTGGTCTGGGAACTAAGAGCCTACAATTTAAGAAAGTCCCTGCTATGATTGTGTGAGAAGTATGGCAGGTGCTGGCCTCCTTTAACTGACACCAGTGATGGTAACAACTGTCATCTAAGGATGGAGGTGGGCCTGAACATCACTTTTTCAAATAACTCAAGTTTTACTCAATTTTATGTACCATCCCAGTGGACTGGTAGAAACATTAGCTACTGTCTTTTTGGGATTCACCTCCCATGACCACTGCTTTCTAGGGCTGAACCAGATTTCAGTGGGTCTTAGTACTGAAGAGGGCATCCCTTTGGCTCAGCTGGTAAAGAATCCACCTGCAATGTGGGAGACCTAGGTTCTGATTCCTGTGTTGGGAAGATCCCCTGGAGAAGGGAAAGGCTACCCACTCTAGTATTCTGGCCTGGAGAATTCCATGGACTGTGTAGTCCATGAGATAGCAAAGAGTCAAACACAACTGAGTGACTTTCGCTAGTACTGAAGAACATTTTTTGATTGAGGGCAAGCATTGGTTCTTAGATACTTTTTTTTGCCTGCAAAGCTACTGGCTGTGGTTTCTAGATCTCATTTAGGGGTGCAGGAAGTGCCGCTGTTACTGAACCAACAAGGTTGCAGCATGTATGAAAGGCTCTAAGTGGATTTTCTGCTCTAGTTAGTTATTCTTTCTTTCATACGTCTTTGTCTTCAGAGGGCAATGCCCAGAAATCTCAAAGACCTTCTCACTGGAGCCCAATCATACCTTTGCTCAGGCCCCTTACCAGTGTCTTGTCCACTGTATCTCTTTCTCCTTATAATTCATTCACAAAGGGAGATCCTTTCTCAAGCCTTTATACTGATGATGTTGGCATGGAAATGCATTTACTTTTATTTTAGTAGTTGTTGGTAAGAAAGCATCTTCCCTTACCCTTCTAGTAGAGTTTCTTCTGGCTGGCCTAATAATTAAATTGACACAAGATAGTTTAACAGGAGAAGCAAATTTAATTATGTATATGCAGGAGTTGTATAAAAATATGAGACCCAAAGGGGAGTCAGAAAATCGAGGTTACTGTTGTATTCTGAGCTATGGATAAGAGGTAAATTTCTGGGACTTTAAAGAGGAGGAAGGCAATTCACAGAAAGAGCAAATGCTTGGTAAACAGATGTTGCTGAACAATACAGAAATGACGGAACACAGAAAGGTTTCACCAGACTTGCCTAATTTGCTTCCTGTCTACATATCTAGTTTATATTAGACTGTAGATACCTATGGTGATGGCTCCCTTTCTGGATCAGGTTTTCTAAGTTCTTTGAGACTTAAGGGGGTGGGGGCGGAGAAAAACAATAAACTTCCTGAGTCTTATGTTTCCTGAAAATAATCAGCTTAAAATAATTCTCACGCCAAAGGAAAATATTTTGGAGTGGCAAATTTTTCTTCCTTACACAGTTCCTAGCACTGTCTTCCCTTAATACAGAAACAGCTAACTCTTCAGGGGGGAAATATAATGTCATAAAGAAAAAATGAGTTGGAAAATATGAAATTTCATCACTATTATCACCATGTATATTTCTGTGGATTGTTCAGTGTAAGCTGATCACTTAGTGGCCAAGAGGATGAACATGGACTAAAATCTATCCAGACCACCTTTTGTCAAGCATGCTGTGTATGCGAAGGATGTATTTTTCTAATTCATATGAAGTCCTTACGAATAAACAGTGGCCTTGCTAAGCATATGTCCTTATTATCAGGAATTCCTGAAAGTTGAGAGAAGCTCTCCATTCCTGGGAGCCTTGTCAACACACAGCAGACTCCTTTGATATTTGATCCATTCTCTCCTCTAACTGAGCATAGGTGTCATGTGTAAAAGAAAATAATTTTATACCTTGCCCAGTGTACATGGTCTGGCCTTAGAGTTCTGACCCTGGGAGGGCACCATTTGTGAAAACGTTGTTTTGATGTTTCAGGAAAAGGGAAGGTCATGGGGAAAGGCAAAGACCACATTTTCTCTTAAGAAATGCTTTTCTATCCTGTGAAACAGCAAACTGTAAACTGGGTTTGGAAAAGGAATGTTCTCAAAAAATGACAATGACAGCTCTAGCTTTAATTCACTCTTCTGACTCTGACAATAAAGTGACAAATGAAATCAGTGACTGTCCTGGAATAGCTATCATTTCAGTAGTTAAAGAATGTGGCCCACATACCAACAGAAACATGCATCATTGGAGAAAGTGGGATTCCTCTTCACCAATTATTCATTTATGTATTGAACTTTGTATTTAGATGTAAAACACTTGATCTAAGAATTTTATCAAATACAAATGCTTCCAAGGAGTAGGCAAGTAGCATAACTATTTGGTGGCTACATATATACTGTGGTGAGTGGTAGGGACAGAGAAAAACTCAAGAGGCATATCTTAAGGGCATTTAAACACGGTGTTCAATATAGAGTCTGCCAATAGTAACGGTGGCAAAATTCTTGCTTGAGAGGATATTAAGTTAGTAGAAAGAAACAAACATGTCTGTGCACATCTCCTCTTGTCAAGCCCCTTATCAATCTGCAATTTCTTCTCATTTTATAAGTGGGTAAGTAAAGGCTCTAAGAGATTTTGCAGCTAATCTAAATTTATACTCTAAGAGAGGGGTGGAGCAAGGAATCAATTACAAAATAAATATTCTCCCAATAAAAGTGTCATTTTACATCATCATGCTTCCTGCCTGAAAACTCTTATCTCTCTGAAGAGTGGAGAAGTCCATACATGAAAAAAGTGGGTCAGCTGGGTGATGTTGACACAAGACCACAGGTGGGACAAGCTACTCTAAATCTGGGTAGATCAAAGAAGTTTAACTTTTTTCAAAGGTTAGGAGGTGGTCAAAAGCATATGTGTAATTGCACAAGGAAACACAGAAGTGACTAGAGATGTAGGTATTATTGCTAAAATCTTATATTGGGGAGAAAAAAAGGTAAAGTAGATTAAATAATGTGTCTTGCCTAAAGGTAGAAGAAACTGCATGTGATCTTTACTAGAAAATAAACTTAAGAAAATAATTGTTATTTCCAACCCACGAATAAAACCATAATTGGCTTTATGACTCTGTTATTTTACCCAATAATGTTTCAGTAGGTAAACCATCCATAACTATAGAAAACAAAGAAGCTGTTTTCAGGTCAATATGGATACTTAATCCTAGGTAATGTAAATGAAAAAGAAGGAAGGAAATAGAGGAAAATATAAGGGATTCTGATCTTTGGAAAACATTTGCCAGTATTCATGTAATCTTATGGAAGAAATTAATTCAAATCGGCTTGGATATGAGCCTTGTCATAGGTGTCAAAGACTCTCAGAAGAGTCCAAGCCAATAATGATAAACAAGACTGTGTCTTGCTTGGAGGAGGTGGCTATTACCATGCCAAAGACTACATTTTCTGAACAGCAGTAATCAGTTAATTGCTCTACTGTGTACTACACCATGGGAATCCCTTTCAGGACTAGACTGCATAGAATTTCACAACTTGAAGGATTAAAAGACAGGAAGAGACAATTTTTGTTTGTTTAATTTTTTTTTTTTTCTTTAGGACCCAATAATACTTAGCTAGCTTTGCAAATAGCCACCAGCCCACTAAAGAGACCAGGAAGTAGGTCTGACAATCATTACCTGAGGCCATGGACGATAGATACTTCCTTACAGCTGGATTCTTTTAGACTGGCTGATCCAACTTTCAGTTCAGTTGCTCAGTCGTGTCCGACTCTTTGCGACCCCATGAATCACAGCACACCAGGACTCCCTGTCCATCACCAACTCCTGGAGTTTACTTAAACTCATGTCCATCAAGTCAGTGATGCCATCCAGCCATCTCATTCTCTGCCATCCCCTTCTCCTCCTCCCTTCAATCTTTCCCAGCATCAGGGTCTTTTCAAATGAGTCAGCCCTTTGCATCAGGTGGCCAAAGTATTGGGCTTTCAGCTTCAATCAGTCCTTCCAATGAACACCCAGGACCGATCTCCTTTAGGATGGACTGGTTGGATCTCCTTGCAGTCCAAGGGACTCTCAAGAATCTTCTCCAACACCACAGTTCAAAAGCATCAATTCTTCGATACTCAGCTTTCTTTAGTCCAACTCTCACATCCATACATGACTACTGGAAAAACCATAGCCTTGACTAGACGGACCTTTGTTGACAAAGTAATGTCTCTGCTTTTTAATATGCTGTCTAGGTTGGTCATAACTTTCCTTCCAAGGAGTAAGCGTCTTTTAATTTCATGGCTGCAGTCACCATCTGCAGTGATTTTGGAGCCCAGAAAAATAAAGTCAGCCACTGGTTCCGCATCTATTTGCCATGAAAGGATGGGACTAGATGCCAAGATCTTAGTTTTCTGAATGTTGAGCTTTAAGCCAACTTTTTCACTCTCCTCTTTCACTTTCATCAAAAGGCTCTTTAGTAGTTCTTCACTTTCTGCCATAAGGGTGGTGTTCTGCATATCTGAGGTTACTGATATTTCTCCCGGCAATCTTGATTCCAGCTTGTGCTTCCTCCAGTCCAGCGTTTCTCATGATGTACTCTGCATTTAAGTTAAATAAGCAGGATGACAATATACAGCCTTGACGTACTTCTTTTCCTATTTGGAACCAGCCTGTTATTCCATGTTGATCCAGCTTTAGGCCAAATTAAAGAGTTAAAATGATCAATTCCTACAGTGTTCCTATACCTCTTCCTTTCCACTAAATTAGTTTCTATTTGTTGAAAACTTACAGCATACAAGGTACTAATTTAGCTCTTAACATCCCTATAAGATAGACACTGTTATCATCAGCATTTTACTGATAAGAAAATGAAGGGTAGTATAGATTTCTAAACTACTATAAGTTTCTAATTTCTAGACGACACTATGAGCTCAGTCATATCTGACTTTGCAACACCATGAACTGTGGCCTGCCAGGCTCCTTTGTCCATTGGACTTTCCAGGAAAGAATACTAAAGCAGATTTGTCATTTCCTACTCCAGGAGGTCTTCCCAACCCATGGGCTAAATCTGAGTCTATGGCATCTCCTGCATCCTCAGGTAGCTTCTTTACCACTGTACCACCTAGGAAACCTCATAAGACACTATAATTATAGTGAAAATAATCCACTTGACTCTCTGCATATATATACTGTCTTGTCTCTCACATTAAAAAATAAAATGGAAAAAAAAATTAAAGGAACAGTCACTACTCAATCACTACTTGATACACATACCAATACAGTAGCTTAGAGTATTCAGTTCAGTCTCTCAGTCGTGTCTGACTCTTTGTGACCCCATGAACCACAGCACACCAGGTCTCCCTGTCCATCACCAACTCCCGGAGTCCACCCAAACCCATGTCCATCGAGTCGATGATGCCATCCAACCATCTTATCCTCTGTCGTCCCCTTCTCCTCCTCCCCTCAATCTTTCCCAGCATCAGGGTCTTTTCAAATGAGTCAGCCCTTTGCATCAGGTGGCCAAAGTATTGGACTTTCAGCTTCAATCAGTCCTTCCAATGAACACCCAGGACCGATCTCCTTTAGGATGGACTGGTTGGATCTCCTTGCAGTCCAAGGGACTCTCAAGAGTCTACTCTAACACCACAGTTCAAAAGCATCAATTCTTCGGTGCTCAGCTTTCTTCATAGTCCAACTCTCACATCCATACATGACCACTGGAAAAACCATAGCCTTGACTAGACGGACCGTTGTTGACAAAGTAATGTCTCTGCTTTTTAATATGCTGTCTAGGTTGGTCATAACTTTCCTTCCAAGGAGTAAGCGTCTTTTAATTTCATGGCTGCAGTCACCATCTGCAGTGATTTTGGAGCCCAAAAAAAATGAAGTCAGACACTGTTTCCACTGTTTCCCCATTTATTTTGACCTCTCCCAAAATTGGCATTTCAAATAATCACTAAAGACTTAGGATGCATAAGTGAAATTCCATTACTAATAAAACTTAAATTATCAAAGAAATTTATATGAAAAGGGCAGAAGTAGGAGATATTGTTTTGTGATGGCAAGGCTTTCATAGTGAAGACATTCTCGAAGGGGCAACATTGTGTGGTTTTAATGTGAATGGTATCCCTGGAGATGAGCCACAGGGTATCTCTATTCACAATGCCCTTGAAATATTGATACACAAGCCTTGACCTAGCCCTTGAGCTTTGATCCTAATATAACTGCTCCACACACTCTTCTTCCTTCCACACAATATAGGATATGAAGAAAATAATATTGAAAATATTTCAGATGTGTCTGGAATATGAGTAAAAGGCTGGGAGAAAAATGAAATGGTTTTTTTCTACTCTGTAGACTTAGAGGTTTTCAAAAATTTATTTGCTGAATTAATATACAGTAAAGTTGGCCTTTTATGGAGTGTAGTTCTGAGTTTTCACCCACATACACACAGATTCAGCTACCCACCACCACACTCAGGATACAAAACAATTTCAGCATCTTTAAAAACCTCCCATGTACACTGTATAAAGCATGGCTACCATCCTCTTCTTCTCTATCACTCTAATTTTATTTTTTCCAGAGTATTACATAAATAGAATCTTGCAGTATGTAAACTTAGGAGACTAGCTTCTTTTCTCAGCATAGCTCTTTTGAGACACACTGACACAGCTGCCTGTATCAGTAATTTCTTTCTCTTCATTAGTTCTAGCATTAGCAATATTCCACTGTACAGATTCACCACTAGTTAGTTTTTCTATTCATTTCTCAAAGACAACTTGGTGTGTTTTCAGTCTGGATCAATTATGAATTGACATACATATTTATGTATATGTGTGTATACACATTTATCCAAAGATTTTTGCACAAAAATAACTTTTTACCTAGAGTAAATACTTAGTTTGGAAATCACAGTGGCATATAACATGTGCCTGTTTCTTTTTATGATTAACTGTCAGTTTTTCAGAATATTTATAATAATTAAATAATTAAATCTCATCATAGGTATATGAGAATCATAGCCAGTACCAGCACTATTGCCAGTTTTTTCATTCGTTTTGTTTTGTGCATAACTGTCATCATAGATGTGTAACAGTATCTTACCATGGCTATAATTAGCATTTTCCTAATGCCTAAGAATACAGCACAACTTTTCACATGCTTGTTTGTCTTCTGTATGTCCTCTTCGCAAGCTTCTGTTTAAGTGTTTTGCTAATTTTTAACAGGGTTATTTGTTTCTTTGCTATTGAAATTTGATCATTTTGTCATTATTGTTAATACTTTTATGTATTTCTATCCAATATACTACTACACAAAGTTTAGGTATGTATAATTTTTTTAAAATTTATTCTGAATACATGTCGTTTGTCAAATGCATTTTTATAAATATGTTCTTCCCCTCTGTTACATGTATTTCAATTCTTGTGATGAAGTTTTTTACAGAGGAGATTTAAAAAACTTTGATAAAATAAAGCAATAATTTTTAAATTTTATATACTTTTTTAGTGTCTTATCTGAGAATCTAATCCATACAACTTTTCTTATAGAAAATTTTCTTCTGGAGGTTTTATAATTCCATATCTTTTAGCCAAAATTCAGCCTCTGTTCACTGTTACTGCATTGCATCCCAGAGACAGAGTTTGGGTAAAGTTGAAAATCATAGATTTTATTGCTTTTCCAGGTAAAGGGGGTCACAGCAGGCTATTCCTCTCAAAACTGTGTGTCTTAACCTAGGGGGTTTTTGGAGGGTCTTATAGTCAAAAGGTAGGATAGCTGACATGGACCAGGGTGCTTACAGGGCCTGCATTCCTTCAATCCAAATGTCCTCTGATGTCAGGGATCTGGTGGTTCTTGAAGCTGTTGAACTGTGACTTTCTTTCTAAGATGAAAAATGTTCCAAGCAGTTAGCATTTTCCATTTGGTGGGGACTTTACTGCTGAGGAGCTCAAAAATATTGTTGTGGATATCCCTTGAGAAGGAATTAGGACCCTGCCCCATGGCTGCACTGTTTGTCCCTGCATCCCCTCCCTTCCCTGATTAGCAACTGTTTGAAGCTGCCCTTTTAAGGGAAGGTCATGCAGGCTGAATGAAGCCTGTGTGCATGCATGCTAAGTCACTTTGGTTGTGTCCAGCTCTTTGCCACCCTGTGGACTGTGTAGCCTGCCAAGCTCATCTGTCCATGAGATTCTCCAGACAAGAGTACTGACTTGGGTTTCCATTTCTTTCTCCATGAACGAAGCTTACTTTATAAAAAATGAGAAACAGGGAATACAGACATTTTTGTGCCCTGGAACCCCACATTTCAGGGAGCCCCACATTTCCCTTTCATCAGGGAAGCCCCCATTAACTTAACTATATGAAATCTTCCAAATATTAAATATCATATGTATCTTCATTTATTTAAGGCTTCTTCAAGGTCTAAGTCAATGTTTACAATATTTAGAATACAAAACCTGTACCTGTTGTTTATTTCACTCTTCTGAAGTTTTGTAAATGGTATTGCTTTCTAATTTGGGCTTCTAATTTCCTTTTTAGTAGATCTAATGAAATTTTCTACACAGACAAGAGGATAATTTATAAATAGCTTTATTTTTCCTTTGCAAACTGTTTCAGAGATTAATTTTTCTTGACTTATTATACTGACTAGGGAATTCAGTGTGATGCATGGGAGTGGTAACAAAGATCCTGATCTTATTCCTGAACTTTGGGAGAATAACTGCTTTTCTTTTTATCATTTGAAATATTGTGAACTGTAGTTTTCCTGTAGATGATCTCTATCATGTGAAGGATACTGTGCCGTGCTATAATCAGTAGTGTTTGTCTCTTTGCAAACCCATGGACTGTAGCCCTCCAGGCTCCTCTGTCTGTGGGATTTTGCAGGCAAGAATACCAGAGTGGGTTGCCATTTCCCTCTCCAGGGGATCTTCCTGATCTAAGGATCAAACCCATGTCTCCTGCATTAGGAGGTGGATTCTTTACCACTGAATCACCTGGGAAGTCCCTCACATGAAGGTTGCTTCAATTCCTCACTTGCTGAGTGTTTTTTATCATGTGTAGGATGAGTTTTGTCAAATACTTTTTTGAGCATCAATTGAAATGACTGTTTTTGCAGCTTTAGTCTATGATATAATAGATTATGTAGATTGATTTTTAAATTTTGAACGAGCCTTGCATTCTCAGGATAAATGACATTTGGCTATGGTATATAATGCATTTATATATTCCTGGGTTTTACTTACTAGAATTTTATTAAAATGTTTGTGTCTATGTTCATGAGAGAACTTGATCTATATTTTTTAAATTATTTTTGTTTGTTTTTGTACTGTTTGTATCTGGTCTTGGTGTTAGAGTAATTCTAGTCTCATAAAATGATATGAGAAGTGTTTCCCTTTACATTTCTTAGAAAAAATTTCATGGGATTATTGTTATTTACTCTGTAGAAGTTTGGTAGAATTAACCAGTGAAAATTTCTGAGTCTGGTGATTTCTTTTTCCAAAGTCTTTTAAAAATTAATTCAATTATTTTAGTTAGATAGAACCATTCATGTCATGTATTTCTTCTTGGTTGAATTTTGGCAATTCATATGTACTTTACCAATTGTATTTATTTGCAGAGTTATATGCCGTTTTTCTCTACTATCATTTTAATGCCTGTGCAATCTCTAGTGATATTCCTGTTTAGTTTTTGATAGTAATGATTTGTATCTTTTCTCTTTTCTATTTTTTGTGTGACTAACTGCTTATTAATTTTATTAATCTTCTGAAAAGTGATCTTTGGTTTCTTTTATTTCAATTTTGCTGATTTCAGCTCTTTATTATTTCATTCCTTCTATCTTTCCTCAGTTTATTATGCTTTTTTATTTGTTTGTTTCTTTAACTAGAAGTTTAAATTGTTCACTGGAAATGTTTCTTCTTTACTAATGTAAGTATTTAATGCTATAAATTTTTTCTCAAAATACTATTGACTTTACCCTATACATCTTTTATCCTGTATTTTCATTTTCAATCGATTCAAAATATTTTCTAATTTCTCTTGAGTTTCTCTTTCAAAGGAGGATTTATTTTGAAATTTGTTTTTTAATTTCCAAATGTTTGCTGCTGCTGCTGCTAAGTCACTTCAGTCGTGTCCGACTCTGTGCAACCCCATAGGCAGCCCACCAGGCTCCTCCATCCCTGGGATTCTCCAAGCAAGAACACTGGAGTGGGTTACCATTGCCTTCTCCATTCCAAATGTTTGAGGATTTTTCAATTATCTTTATATTATCAATATCTAATATAATTCTATTATAATCAGAAAATACACTATTTGGCTTCAATTATTTTAATTTTGTTGAGGTTTATTTTATGACACTAAGATATTGCGTATTTTGGTTAATGTTCTGTGGGTACTTAAGACATATATTATGCTCTTGTTGTGCAGGACGTCCTATAAATGTCAATTGGATCCAATTTATTGATGATTAGTTCTTCCAGACCTTGCTGATTTTCTTCTCTAGTGGTTATAACAATTGTTGAGAGAAGCGTACTGAAATCTCAAAATATAATTGTGGATTATTCTATTTCTCCATTCAGTTCCACCAGTTTTTCCTTTATGTTTTTTGAAGTCCTTTTGTTTGGTTCATGCCTATTTGGGATTGCTGAAACCTATTGCTAGATTTATTTTATGTATCACCCCTCTTTATCTTTGTAATTTCCTTTCCTCTGAAGACTAATATGTCCTCTATTAATAGAGTTACTCAAATTGTCTCTTGATGATAGCTTACATGTTACGTTAATGTCCATCCTTTTACTTTTAATCCATCTATATAATTTAATTTGAAGTGGTTAAATGCATACAGCAAATACTTGGGTCTTTTAAAAATATATTCTGATGATTCCGATTTTTAAATTTATGGGCCTAGATCAATTTATATTAAAATTATTATTGATTTGTTTGAATTCATGATTATCACTTCCTTATCTGTTTTCTGTTCTTCCCCCTTTCATGTTAATTATTTTTTCCCTTTTCTTGCATATTTAGATAATTTGTATATTTTAATATAGTTTTTAAGTGAACTTACTGATTTCTTCTCACATTTCTACATAATATTTAGTGATTGCTCAGGATTAAAATATGTATACCTAATGTTTACAGTCTACTTAAGATTGGCATTTAACCATTTCAAGTAAAATGTAGAAAACTTACCACTATCTATTCCTCTTTATCCCCACCCCCACCTTTCATATAGTAATTAATGTTTATATTACATCTATTTGCATTGATAACTTCTTGATAATATTATCTATTTTTCTTTCAGTCATTATTTTAAAGGACTTAATAGGTTATGAATACTCTAATATATTTATCCAAGTAGCTCTAATTCAGTACTATGCTTCCTTCATTCCTAATGTTCCAAGTTTCCCTCTAGAACATTTACTTTTTGTATAAAAAGCCTTTAGCATATCTTTTAGAGTATATCTGCTACATATTAATTTGCTTTAGTTTTGTCTCAAAGTATTTTTATTTTACCTTCATTTCAAAAAAACTTATTTCCCCTGGATCTAGAATACTAGTTGATTATTCTTTTATTTCTGTACTTTACATATTTTATTCCAATTCTTATGGTATCTGTAGTTTCTGACAAATAATTCACAGTTCCTTGAATCACTGCTTTACATAAAATGTTATTTTTCTCTAGTTGCCTTTAGGACTTTTATTTCTCTTTAGCTTTCAGAAATTTGATTGTGATGTGTTTAGGAATGGATTTCTTAGAGTTTATCCTGCTTGCCATTGATGAGCATTTTCAGTCTGTTTATTCCTGTCATCAAATTTGGAAAATTCTTAGTCATTATGTCTTTAAATGTGTTTTATTCTTTATATAGTTATCCCATTTCTTCTGGGCCTTCAGTGTCCTAAGTATTAGATCCTTCAGCATTGTCCTACGGGTCTCTAAGGCTCTGTTTACCTTTTTCAATTGTTTTTTCTGTTGTTGGATAGATTTTTTTTTTTTTTTTAATGATGTATCTTTTATCTTAAAGCTAATTGACTCTTTACTCTGTCATTCCCATTGTGTTACTGAGCTCATCTATGGAATTGTCTTTGTTTTATTTTTCATCTTTAGAGTTTCAGTTTGATTCTTCTTTATATCATCCATTTCTTTGTTAAGCCTACCTTCTGTTTATTTTAAAAATGTCTGTCCTTATTTACTGGAGTAAGTTTATAAAATCTGCTTTAAAATCTCTTTCTCATAATCTCTATACTGACAGTCCAGTGTCACTGCTAGATTGGTATCTGTCATTTGTCTTTATTTTTTTTTTGAGTTGAGATTTCCCCATCCTTTTTATGTCAAGTAATATAATTGCTTGCTAAACATTTTGACAACTATATTATAAATGCCTGTGTCTTATCTTAATTCTATGATGAATGCTGGCCTTTTGATTTGATTTGTTTTAGCATGCATTTGGAGAAGGCAATGGCAACCCACTCCAGTACTATTGCCTGGAAAACCCCATGGGAGAGGAGCCTGGTAGGCTGCAGTCCATGGGGTTGCTAAGAGTCGGACAAGACTGAGCGACTTCACTTTCACTTTTCTTTTCATGCATTGGAGAAGTAAATGGCAACCCACTCCAATGTTCTTGCCTGGAGAATCCCAGGGACGGGGGAGCCTGGTGGACTGCCATCTATGGGGTCGCACAGAGTCGGACACAACTGAAGCGACTTAGCAGCAGCAGCAGCATGCATTTGGCCATATTACTCTCAAGGTGCAAATTCTGATATAACTTTTATGGGCTTGGTTCCCATGTCATTTCAGTATTTTAAGCATTTGTATTGTTAATCAAAATCAACTATGCATATGGGTGGAGATTACTGTGTACTTCAATTTTCAATACATGTGGTAAGCTGTTTACAATCAAATTCTTTCGTAAACAACTGAGAGGTTAATCCATGAGTTCATATGCAACCTTATGTGATCTTTTTTTTTTTTTTTTTTTTTTACCTTTCCTTTCCACTGTGCTCTTTCTGAAAATTTCTGGCTTCCTGTATTTTCTTACCTTTTTCCAGGCAGAAATCAGGGGTTTGATGGTGCTTTAGTCACTAAGTTGTGTCTGACTCTTGCAACCCCATGAGCTGTAGCATGCCAGGCTCCTCTGTCCATGACATTCTCCAGACAAGAATACTGGAGTGGAATGTCATTTCCTTCTCGAGAGTATCTTTCCCATCCTGAAGTCAGACCTGGGTCTCCCGCATTGCAGGCAGATTCTTTATTGACTGAACTATGAGGGATTTCCAGTCAGAAATCAGGGACTTACCTTCCTTATTGTGCCATGTATTTCTAGAGACTGTATCTGAATCCAGTTCCACTTGGTAAGTTTGCAGATGAAGAGAGCAAAATGGGAAATTTGCTCTATGTTCTCTGGAGGAGCACAATTCCTCTCATTAGAAAGAATATTTCTCTTTCCTCTGAGCTTAAGATGCCTCACTGTCTACTGCTTTCATTAGTAATAAAAATAGCAGCAACAACAATAACAACGAAATAGTGCTAAACCGATGATTTTTCTCCTCTGCCATACCCTTTTTCACTTTCTTTACTTTAGGAACTGTTTTCCAACACCTCAGCTCAAAAGTAAGTGCGTGTTTTGAAATTCTCTCAGTACGCACCTATTGCACACTTCTGGGTTTCAGGCTGTTTATGAGACCAGGCAGAGTGATATCAGATACCAACAGTTCAGTGGAAATCTGAATTTCAGTTTCCTTCCCCATCTGTACTATTATTATTTACTTTGTAAGTCTTCAGATAACTGCTTCATGAAACTGATCTAGGATTCGTGGTTGCATTCATTAGGAAAGACAGCATGTGCTCAGTCGCTCAAATCATGTTCAAATCTGCGACACAATGGACTATAGCCCAGCAGGCTCCTTCTGTCCTTGGGATTACCCTGGCAGGAATACTGGAGTAGATTACCATTTTCTTCCCCAGAGAGACAGCATGTGGCGGTTTGTTTACTCCAACTTTCCCAGAATTAGAACCCCCAAATTAAATGATTTTAAAGGTAAGTTAGAGAGAAGGCAATGTGGTAACAGACATAGTCAGTAACAGAATGTGACAATACTACGTTTGCTTTGAAGATGAAGGATTCCATGGCCAAGGAATTAGTTGGTCACTAAAATCTGGCAAAAGCAAGGAAACAGATTTTTTTTTTCTAGAACTCCTAGAAGAAACCAACCCTGTGACATTGATTTTAGCCTGATGAGATTAATTTTGGGCTTCTGACAAGAAACAATTTCAGAATGTGACTGTGGGACCAGGAGGTTGAAGATAAAAGAAGATGAAGATCAGTTGAAAGAACAAGTCAAACAACATATATGAAGCAACATGCTGGAGTGTGGAATAAATGGACAAATAAGTTTTGAATTCACCCAGGATAATGGCAAGACTTGAGGTGAAGAAGTGAACCAAGAACATAACCTGGCTACAGTGTCTACACTAAGGTAGGATGGAGGGTGGTCAACTCTAATGGCAAGAGCATCGGAAAAGAAGGGATGCTCTCTTTTTAAATGAGAAGACACCATCATTTGGAAACCATACCATGACCCAACAAAAATGCCACTGACCCCACTTCCCAACCTCAGATGCACATGGGCTCTGGTTGTGAACATGAATGTACCTGGGAAACTGTTTTAACTATATTGCCTTGAGTGAGGGATGGTGAAGCCAGATGCACACCTAGAGAGACAAGAAGTGCTATACAACTTTGTTACTCAGAGGTCCCTGGGGAGACCCTGGGTACCCTGGGCCACTCAGGGGAGCATTGCAGCTGGTCATAAGCAGAGGGAAAATGGAACTGAGAGTAAGCACCTTCACTGTGGTTTCTGTGGAAAGGAATGGGTAGGCAGACTAAGCTGATCTATTTAAGGGGACTGGCAATTTTTTTTTTTATGATTTCAGTAGGCTCTGGGCATAAGTGCTATCCCTGTTTGTCTGATAGCTGGCCCTGGGATGAATAGGTTGGATGTACAGTGCCCCAGAGTGTGAGATTCCAACATAGGAGGTGATATGGGGGTGTGGGCTTAATGGGATGGACTTCCCAGGTGGCACTGGTTGTAAAGAACTCACTTGCCAGTGCAGGAGACATAAGAGATGTGGGTTCAATCCCTGGTTCAGGAAGATCCCCTGGAGGAGGACATGGCTACCCACTCCAGTATTCTTGCCTGGAGAAAACTCATAGACAGAGGAGTCAGGTGGGCTACAGTCCATAGGGTCGCAAAGAGTTGGACACAATTGAAGCACCTTAGTATGCACATAAGCATTTAACGGAATACTCAAAGAGGGGAACAGCCACTCCTAACCAAGGGCTCAAAACTGAATCAAGACAGCATATTGAAAGCTTTTATCTACATTCTTTTCTTCTAGCCTCATGGTCTGTTAGAAAGTGGGGCATCCACCTCTTTCACTGAAGCTCCCAAGGCCATGCTGCTTAATGCTTGGTGCCCAAGCATCTATGCCAGGACCTTGCTATGACTGGGAATCTTTTCTATCCCGCATAAGCATGTTGATCCATCACAGAACTCACCATCCCTTTGCCCTTTCAGGCTCTGAGGACCCAACTTTATCTCAGGCTGGTATCATCTTCTCCTAGAAGCACCAGCTCCATTACCCTGCAGATAATCCAACAGTATTATTTTAATCATACCTTTAAATCAGTGTAATTTGGAAGACTTCCATGCCTGCATTTGCACCTTTTAATACATATTACTGATAAATACAAAAATATGTGAATATTTTCATATGATAAAGGAACCCTAAACATAATTAGACCTTGGAGAAGGAAGGGGCATCGTACATTTTTATATGTCCTAGAAGGAAAGGAAATCTTTTTCATTCATTTGCAAATAAGTCCACAGCAAGAAAAAGAAACCAGTAATATATTAAAGAAAATATTAAAACAAGATTGCATTTCCTCAGTATATATGCATTGAAAGGGAGTGGTGAAGTTTATCTGGGATTTACAAAAGTTACTAACTGAGTTCAGTTCACTCTGGGCAGGGAAAAAAACAAAAACAAAAACAAAAACTGGTGGAACTCTGAACAATGTACACAACAATAAAACATTTTAAAAAGCAAACCAAACAATAGAACAGCACTTAGTGTTCTCAACTATTGTTTAATGATTTTATATAATTGGGACTAAATCAAAATAATGAAATAATTTACTTAACGCAGCACTATAGAATATTGTATTCATTTTTCCATGAGTCAGTTTGCTATTTTATTTGCCAAGAAACCCTTGAAGACCCTACCAAAAGTGTAGAAAAGAAACATTTATAACTAGCATTTACTTGTGTTCAGCATTCAAAAATGAAGTATCAATGATTTTCTAAATATCTGAAACAAGTCATTTTTCTTTCACTTTAAGTATATTATATAGCTGAATCAAAAAATGTGTGGTTTTATTGTTATATATTGAAATGACTGATTTCAGCCTGATCAGTGTCCATGTAATCGTATGTTTAACATACATTAGATACACGGTAATGAGGTTTCCTTACACATCTACTTTAGGCATATTTTTATTTCTTCTTTTTTGTTGATTTGCTTTTGCTTATATCAGTTTCTAATTTCAACACTGTTTCTAATTAGGAAGCTCAACTTTACATTCAAATCATAATACGATATTGAATTTTGAAGTTGGTTATAAATCATATCCAGTGCAGAACACTTTATATAAATACTGAATATAATATAATTTACCAAAAAGGAATTTTTGCATCTTATAACAAAACACTTTCCATTTTGCATGTATCTTTAAACTCTGAAGTGCAGATTTTAGAGCTCTAAAAAGGTAGAAAACAATTGTTCACCAAATTATATAAAAAATATTTATATGAGAATTTAAGACTTATCTATTTAGCTCAGATCCAAACAAACTGACTACCCCCTCAAGAATGGCTTGTTGTTAGAATTCTGGATGAGTAAGATCTCGTTAATATGTATGCTTTGTTAAAGATTTAATTGTTTCATTTGCTTTAAAGACTTGCCTAAGATTGAATAGGGAGGGCACACAAAAGCATCTTTGGGGCATTTTCTTATCTCTGAGGTGGTGGGGAATACACTGCATGTGGATAGAAGAGTCCAATTGTTTCCTAAAATAATCTGGAAACAATCAGATCACCCCAGTCACTATTTGAGAACAAGAACAATGAACTGGGAGCCATAAGGGAGAGATGTGTGAGGCTGAAGTTCCACTCACAGAACAAGTTTTTCACATAAACAACAAGGGGTTGCACCATCAAACCTCTGAGCTGGAAGACTGATTTTCCTGAGTGCATTTTTAAAGAATGCCCATTGGAGATACTTGTGATACAATGTACAATAATTTGACATTCTTTGAAGCAGCCAACAGCAGAGGATCAGAAAGATACCAACTTTTAAGACATTGCTCATTCTAAGTCACTTTGAACTTTAAAGTTTCTTTTTTCAGCGTTAACAGGGTCTACAATAGGAGATCAAACTTGGAAATCACAGCTTGAAATGCCCATCCAGATGAAGTCATGCAGAAAATGAAACAAATCTGGCAGAACAAGGCTGTGGTCAGGGAAGCAAGATAATGTCAAAGGAAAGGGCAATACGTGGATAATCAGGACCCGTTCCTCTTCTTTCCTTCGGTTCTTCATTCTTCATTTTAGGCCCTAAAGGAGTCCTAAGAGTGTATGAAAATAAGGCATATGCAGACCTAAGCTGAAATGAATACAGAATCCTGTGGGAACTGTTTGGTGGCTGTGTAAGCCCATTTGACTGAACACATACACAGACACACACACACACGTAAAGGAGTGAGGCAACTCTGGGATCATCAAGACCTGCTGATTCTGCATCTATCATGTCTTGGTCAAATATCTGGCAGCTTGTAGAATGCAGCCAAGGAAGGATGAAAGAGGTCATAGCCCTCTGATGTAGTTCAGGTATTTTTGTGTATCTTTTTCTTCTCATCTACATTATAAATTTATTGGGAAAACATGTTTTCTCAGAGCTCTTATATTATCCCCAGCACCTTGTAATTCTGGGGCATTCAATGCATGAATTTTCTTTTGTAACTGTTTATGTGTTTATGACTTTTGCTGTTCATTAGATGGTTTTTAACATTAGATGAAAACTTGATTTATTTTATTATTAATTAACTGGCAATTGTGGAGTTATAAGTGCCCCTTTGTCTAGGCCTCTGAAAACTTTCCAATTATGGGAAACTTTTCTCACCCATCTCTAGCTATATTTTGAAATTGACACCTTCTTATCAAAAGTAATTAAGAATGGAACATTTCTGTAGTTTATTTTTTGGTGTGTATTGGTTAGCTTATTTTTTGGTTGTTTGCTTTTTTCAGAACAGCAGTTACTGCCTAGTTGTTCTGCTGGTGAGTGTATCCATGTAGGTTAGGTGACACATCCAAAGTCACTTAGTTATCTCCTGTTGATTAAAAAAGAATTCAAAATTCCTAAATTATAGTCCAATGAATTTTTGTAATAGATAGCTGTTGGTTCTTCCCTCAAGTAAAAAGAAACTATAAATACATTTTACATTAGACAAGTAAACAAGCAGCTCCAAAGTTGCTCTTGGAGATAGTTTAGATGACATATTATTACTTTATAGAATACAATTTTAATACATGTATAACACTTGAAAGGTTGAAAATGCATTTTCATATACACTATCTTATTTGTTTATCATGAGTAGGAAGCCCATAAACTATATGCCATTTCATTATTCTCAACTAAAGATCATAAGCAGTTAATAAATGGTGAACCTGAGACTCAAACCAAACACTTTTTATTATTAGGTTTTTATCCCTTTCTCTAAGAAAGATACCCAGAGTCCTAGATTTCTCCAGTTGCCTCCAGTGAACACAGGCTTGTTCATTTATATTCTTGGAAGGCCTATGTCTGTATTCTCTCCCCATAGGAAGCAGAGGTGAGTGATCTTTAGGCTTTGTAGCTACACTGTGCATACAAGATTACTCAAATGATTATGTGAGGTAGTATCAGTTCTTGACTTCATTTCAAACTGTAGCTTGCCTTAACTTAACATTTAACCTTATCCTAAACTGGTCTGTGAATTTAACATTGTACAATAAGTTTGCACAAGTCGTTAGCAAGTTTTGTGTTTTGTTTTGTTTTGATTTTTCCTTTTGGTCATAGCCAAATAAGTAACATAAATCCACAGAAAAATGAGTCAAAAAGTAATAGAATTCTTCTGTATTCCTCACTAAGTGGTTACTCAATTCATTTAATGAATGCCAGCTGTCATGGTATGATAGAAGTCTTACTCTGGGAGGAGCCTCTCACTGTGAATTTGAGAATAATTAAGTATTGCTATTGTTGTTCAGTCACGGAGTCATGTCTGCTCTTTGAGACCCCAAAGACTGCAGCACGCCAGGATTCCCTGTCCTTCACTATCTCCCGGAGCTCGCTCAAACTCATGCCCACTGGGTCAGTGATGCCATCCAATCATCTCATCTTCTGTTGCCCCCTTCTCCTCCCAAGAATGCATGTACACAAGACTAAAATAAGATATGATCAGATGAAATTTAGTTTTGAATATTCCCTACTTTTCTCTTTTAAAATTAGAATTCATGTTATCATAAAATGTACTGTTGGAGTCCCTCCGAATTGAGATCACTGATTAAAATAGTAGCATCTCCTATAAATATTTCTGTGTTTGTCTATGTGTAAAGCTCTAGGAGAGGTTTTATGGAGCCTCAGAGAGCTTCTCACAGGCTATACACATGTTTTTTTTAAAAAAGTGTAATTGCATAGAGCTGCTGGTAGTAGTCTCTTATGATCCTTTGTATTTCAGTGTTGTCTGTCATGATCTCTCCATTTTCAATTATAATTTTGTTAATTTGGTTCTTCTCCCTTTGTTTCTTAATGAGTCTTGCTAATGGTTTGTCAATTTTGTTTATTTTTTCAAAAAACCAGCTTTTAGCTTTGTTGATTTTTGCTATGGTCTCTTTAGTTTCTTTTGCATTTATTTCTGCCCTAATTTTGAAGATTTCTTTCCTTCTATTAACCCTAGGGTTCTTCATTTCTTCCTTCTCTAGTTGCTTTAGGTGTAGAGTTAGGTTATTTATTTGACTTTTTTCTTGTTTCTTGAGGTAAGCCTGTAATGCTATGAACCTTCCCCTTAGCACTGCTTTTACAGTGTCCCATAGGTTTTGGGTTGCTGTGCTTTCATTTTCATTCGTTTCTATGCATATTTTGATTTCTTTTTTGATTTCTTCTATGATTTGTTGGTTATTCAGAAGCGTGTTATTTAGTGTCCATATGTTTGAATTTAATAATAATTTTTTTCCTGTAATTGAGATCTAATCTTACTGCACTGTGGCCAGAAAAGATAACTGGAATGATTTCAATTTTTTTGAATTTACTAAGACTAGATTTATGGCCAAGGATGTGATCTGTTCCAGAGAAGGTTCCGTATGCACTTGAGAAAAAGGTGAAGTTGATTGTTTTGGGGTGAAATGTCCTGTAGATATCAATTAGGTCTAGCTGGTCCATTGTGTCATTTAAAGTTTGTGTTCCCTTGTTAATTTTCTGTTTAGTTGATCTATCCATAGTTGTGAGTGGGGTATTAAAGTCTCTCACTATTATTGTGTTACTATTAATTTCCTCTTTCATACTCGTTAATATTTGCCTTACATATTGTGGTGCTCCTATGTTGGGTGCATATATATTTATAATTGTTATATCTTCTTGGATTGATCCTTTGATCATTATGTAGTGTCCTTCTTTGTCTCTTTTCACAGCCTTTATTTGAAAGTCTATTTTATCTGATATGAGTATTGTGACTCCTGCTTTCTTTTGGTCTCTGTTTGTGTGAAATATTTCTTCCAGCCCTTCACTTTTAGTCTGTATGTGTCCCTTGTTTTGAGGTGAGTCTCTTGTAGATAGCATATATAGGGGTCTTGTTTTTGTATCCATTCAGCCAATCTTTGTCTTTTGGTTGGGTCATTCAACCCATTTACATTTAAGGTAATTATTGATAGATATGGTCCCGTTGCCATTTACTTTGTTGTTTTGGGTTCCAGTTTATACAAACTTTCTGTGTTTCCTGTCTAGAGAAGATCGTTTAGCATTTGTTGAAGGGCTGGTTTGTTGGTGCTGAATTCTCTCAGCTTTTGCTTGTCTGTAAAGCTTTTGAATTCTCCTTCATATCTGAATGAGATCCTTGCTGGGTATAGTAATAAAATGGACAACTTGGAAGAAATTGACAAATTCTTAGAGAAGTATAACTTTCCAAAACTGAACCAGGAAGAAATAGAAGATCTTAACAAACCCATCACAAGCAAGGAAATCAAAATTGTAATCAGAAATCTTCCAGCAAACAAAAGCCCAGGACCAGATGGCTTCACAGCTGAATTCTACCAAAAATTTAGAGAAGAGCTAACACCTATCTTACTCAAACTCTTCCAGAAAATTGCAGAGGAAGGTTAGCTTCCAAACTCATTCTATGAGGCCACCATCACCCTAATTCCAAAACCAGACAAAGATGCCACAAAAAAAGAAAACTACAGGCCAATATCACTGATGAACATGGATGCAAAAATCCTTAACAAAATTCTAGCAAACAGAATCCAACAACATATTAAAAAAATCATACACCATGACCAAGTGGGCTTTATCCCAGGAATGCAAGGATTCTTTAATATCTGCAAATCAATCAATGTAATATACCACTTTAACAAATTGAAAGAAAAAAACCATATGACTATCTCAATAGATGCAGAGAAAGCTTTGGACAAAATTCAACATCCTTTTATGATTAAAACTCTCCAGAAAGCAGGAATAGAAGGAACATACATCAACATAATAAAAGCTATATATGACAAACCCACAGCAAGCATCACCCTCAAAGGTGAAAAATTGAAAGCATTTCCCCTGAAATCAGGAACAAGACAAGGGTGCCCACTCTCACTATTACTATTCAACATAGTTTTGGAAGTTCTGGCCACAGCAATCAGAGCAGAAAAAGAAGTAAAAGGGATCCAGATAGGAAAAGAAGTGAAACTCTCGCTGTTTGCAGATGACATGATTCTCTACATGGAAAACCCTAAAGACTCTACCAGAAAATTACTAGAGCTAATCAATGAATATAGTAAAGTTGCAGGATATAAAATTAACACACAGAAATCCCTTGCATTCCTATACACTAACAATGAGAAAACAGAAAGAGAAATTAAGGAAACAATACCATTCACCATTGCAGCAAAAAGAATAAAATACTTAGGAGTATATCTACCTAAAGAAACAAAAGACCTAAACATAGAAAACTATAAAACACTGATGAAAGAAATCAAAGAGGACACAAACAGATGGAGAAATATACCGTGTTCATGGATTGGAAGAGTCAATATTGTCAAAATGACTATACTACCCAAAGCAATCTATAGATTCAATGCAATCCCTATCAAGCTACCAACGGTATTTTTCACAGAACTAGAACAAATAATTTCACAATTTATATGGAAATACAAAAAACCTTGGATAGCCAAAGTAATCTTGAGAAAGAAGAATGGAACTTGAGGAATCAACCTGCCTGACTTCAGACTATACTACAAAGCCACAGTCATCAAGACAGTATGGTACTGGCACAAAGACAGAAATATAGATCAATGGAACAGAATAGAAAGCCCAGAGTTGAATCCATGAACCTATGGGCACCTTATCTTTGACAAAGGAGGCAAGGATATACAATGGAAAAAAGACAACCTCTTTAACAAGTGGTGCTGGGAAAACTGGTCAACCACTTGTAAAAGAATGAAACTAGAACACTTGCTAACACAAAACACAAAAATAAACTTAAAATGGATTAAAGATCTAAATGTAAGACCAGAAACTATAAAACTCCTAGGGGAAAACATAGGCAAAACACTCTCCAACATAAATCACAGCAGGATCCTCTATGACCCACCTCCCAGAATATTGGAAATAAAAGTAACTAAACAAATTGGACCTAATGAAACTTAAAAGCTTTTGCACAACAAAGGAAACTATAAGCAAGGTGAAAAGACAGCCCTCAGATTGGGAGAAAATAATAGCAAATGAAGCAACAGACAAAGGATTAACCTCAAAAATATACAAGCAACTCCTACAGCTCAATTCCAGAAAAATAAATGACCCAATCAAAAAATGGACCAAAGAACTAAACAGACATTTCTCCAAAGAAGACGTACAGATGGCTAACAAACACATGAAAAGTTGCTCAACATCACTCATTATTAGAGAAATGCAAATCAAAACCACAATGAGGTACCATTACACGCCAGTCAGGATGGCTGCTATCCAAAAGTCTACAAGCAATAAATGCTGGAGAGGGTGTGGAGAAAAGGGAACCCGCTTACACTGTTGGTGGGAATGCAAACTTGTAAAGCCACTATGGAAAACAGTGTGGAGATTTCTTTAACAACTGGAATTAGAACTGCCATATGACCCAGCAATCCCACTCCTGGGCATACACACCAAGGAAACCAGATCTGAAAGAGACACGTGCACCCCAATGTTCATCACAGCACTGTTTATAATAGCCAGGACATAGAAGCAACCTAGATGCCCATTAGCAGACGAATGGATAAGGAAGCTGTGGTACATATACACCATGGAATATTACTCAGCCATTAAAAGGAATTCATTTGAATCAGTTCTAATGAGATGGATGAAACTTGAGCCCATAAAAAGAGTGAAGTAAGCCAGAAAGATAAAGACCAATACAGTATACTAACACATATATATGGAATTTAGACAGATGATAACGATAACCCTATATGCAAAACAGAAAAAGAGACACAGATGTACAAAACAGAATTTTGGATTTTGTAGGAGAAGGCGAGGGTGGGATGTTTCTAGAGAACAGCATCGAAACATGTATACTATCTATGGTGAAACAAATCACCAGCCCAGGTGGGATGCATGTGACAAGTGCTCGGGCCTGGTGCACTGGGAAGACCCAGAGGAATTGGGTGGAGAGGGAGGTGGGAAGGGGGATCGGGATGGGGAATACATGTAAATCCATGGCTGATTCATGTCAATGTATGACAAAAACCACTATAGTATTGTAAAGTAATTAGCCTCCAACTAATAAAAATAAATGGGGAAAAGAAAAAAGTCTAATTGCTTCCCTTAAAGGGTTTAAATTTGGAAAACTCGTCAGTGGCCACAGAACTTGAAAAGGTCAATTTTCATTCTAATCCCAAATAATGTTCAAACTACTGAACAATTGCACTTATTTCACATGCTAGCAAGGTAATGCTCAAAATCTTTCAAACTTGGCTTCAACAGTATGTGAACCAAGAACTTCCAGATGTATAAGCTGAATTTAGAAAAGGCAGAGGAACCAGAGATCAAATTGCCAACAACTGTTGGATCATAGAAAAAGCAAGGGAATTCTATAAAAAATACCTACTGCTGCTACATTGACTGTGCTAAAGTCTTTGTGTGGATCATGACAAACTGAAAAATTCTTCAAGTGATGGAAATACCAAACCACTTTACCTGCCTCCTGAGAAACCTGTATGCAAGTCAGGAAGTAACAGAACCAGACATGAAACAATGAACTGGTTCAAAATTGGGAAAGGAGTGCAACAAAGTTGTATATTGTCACCCTGCTTATTTAACTAATATGCAGAGTTCATCATGTGAAATGCTGGGCTGGATGAAATTCAAGATGCAATCAAGATTTCCAGGAGAAATATCAATAACTTCATATCTACTCTGATGGCAGAAAATGAAGAGGAAATAGAAACCCTCTTGATGAAGATGAAAGAGGAGAGTGAAAAAGCTGGCTTAAAACTCAGCATTCAAAAAGCTAAGATCATGGCATCTGGTTTATCACCCATGGCAACAGTGGCCCCACTTGGGAAACAGTGGAAACAGTGACAGATTTTAGTTTCTTGGGCTCCAAAACCACTGTGGACAGTGACCACAGCCATGAAATTAAAAGATTCTTGATCCTTGGAAGAAAAGCTATGACAAACAGAGACATTAATTTGCTAACAAAGGTCTGTATAGTCAAAGCTATGGTCTTCCCATTAGTCATGTACCGCTGTGAGCGTTGGACCATTAAGAAGGCTGAGCACCAATTGATGCTTTTGAACTGTGGTGCTGGCGAAGACCTTGAGAGTCCTTTGGACAACAAGGAGATCAAAAGGAAATCAACCCTGAATATTCATTGGAAGGACTGATGCTGAAGCTGAAGCTCCAGTACTTTGGCCACTGATGCAAAGATTTGCTCGTTGAAAAAGATCCTGGTTCTGGGGAAGATTGAAGGCAGGAGGCAAGTGGGTGACAGAGTATGAGATGATTGCATAATATCACCAATTAAATGGACATGAGTTTGAGCAAGTTCCAAGACATAGTGAAGGACAGGGAAGCCTGGCATTCTGCAGTCCATGAAGTCACAAAAAGTCGGACACGACTGAGCGACTGAAGAACAGCAAAAGCGTGACGCTTTTTAAGAAAGCATAAGTACAAATTGACAATTACAGCACATTGCAGCTAATCTGGTAAAAATATAAAGGGTATTTCAAGAGAACATGAAGAAAGGGCACAGAATCCCACCAGGGAGGAAGGTTGGAAGAAGATTTCTGGAAAAGAAGACCTATACTCAGACGTGTGCAGGACTGCTGGTCCTGCAGGGAACCATCACTGACAAAGACCAGAAGAAAGACATCAATACTGAAAAAGCAAAAAGTATTTCCACAAGGCCAAAGTTCAAGGAGAAAAGTGTGTTAGGTAGGATTAGACAACAAAGAACTGCCTACGTCATATCAAAAATGAAACTTTTGCTGAAGTCTATAGTCAGAAATACTTTACCACTGTAGAAATATCATCCTCACCAAGGTATATGAACTGGTTTAGAAGTAGGCAAGCCTAGAAGCAAAAAGGCCACATGGAGGAAGTGATTCATAATCAGAAAACTGCATGCGGGTAGCCTGACCAAAATGGTAGCCAAGAAAGGGGAAAAGTGAATGGTATTTGGAGATAACTGAGAAAGTAGAAAGGGAAGGACTTCCTGACTGATTGGATATCAGAAGTTCTTTCAAGACAGGCAGCTAGGGTGAGGTTTATGTTCTGATACCGGTAAGGGAGACTTTGCTGTGCAATTCACTAGGAGGAGAAGTCAGAAGGTAAAGCTAATCACTTCAAGTGGCGACAGACCAGGAAAGAAAAAGAGAGAGCAAGAAAGAGGGAGAGCAAGATTGAGAATTCATGCAGTGATTAGTGTTATTTTAATTACTCCCAGATCTCTCCAGAAGACTAAAGGAAATATCTATCTATCTGTCTGCCTATATTTTTCTAGAAAAAGACTATCCAGAGCAGCATCACCTAAAACTATGTGGACTTGAAGGTAGACTCTTAGAATGACTCACATAGGATTATTTCTAACATTTTATTGGAGAGTGAAATGTTAACCTCTTTGCTTTGATAAGATACACCTCCCAAAACACATGTCTACACTTCCAAAAGTGTGGGCAAACCCCTTGCAAGACCCCCGTGTTCAAAGGAAATAAAATTATTGGCAGGAAACCAGCATAAATATATACTTACAGACTTACAAAGCTTATTGTTCTCTTTATGGTTCTTTTGAAATCCTACTGCTTCTCATTCCTACTCAGAGGCCACCACCTCCCTGAGGCTTTTCCAGTCACCCCTACTGAACAAGATTATCTTCATCCTCTGAAGTCCTTGAATATGTTATGCCATTTGCGAGCCCTTAATCATGGATTATTTTGTGTTATAACTGCTTCTGTGTTTGTTAATTGTGCTCCTTGAGATAGCTATAATTTCTAAACAGGACTCATTGGACCTCCATATTTGACCACATAATAGATGTACAATTAGCTAAAGGATTTACTAAATTAATTTTTGAAATGCCGCTTTATTTTTTGGACACTCACACTGGGAAATGTGATCAGTGCTTCATAGAGCTACTTTAAAAGCTAATAGTTTTAATGAAAGTGTCAATCAATTAACCTTTATGACTATTGAAGGCCATTGCTACTGTGGCTTAATGAAATGAATTTGAGTAATCAAATGTTCTCCTTTAAGGAAATCTTCCCAACATAAGTGATTCAGTTATTTTAGTGGAAGCAATAGACAGTGTTCTAGAGTAAGGAACAGAATTAAGAGCCCAATTACAGTATAACTATGAAATAGCAAGCTACAGAATTCAGAGAATTGTTATATTTCAGTGAGCATGAATTTTTGTACTGTGTATGTCTTCCTCTGTAGTTATAACATTGAACAGTGTTTTATTTTAAATAGCTACAACGTAAGATGGATTATATATAATGTTGTGAGCAGGGTGGCATGGATTTTGGATAAAGTACATAGCTAAAAAGAGGTTGTGATTTTATTATTGTACTGTGCCCTGAGACAGGACTTAAAGGAAATAATTTATTGAAATAAATCCAATGTGCCTACCTGGTGCTTTCCTGATGTGGTCAAATATGCAGGATGAGATAATGACACTCTAAAAAGGGAATACATACTGAAAAGTATAATGAAAGAAAAACTGGAGAGAAAATCATCGGGTCAATCTATCATCAAATATTTTCCAGTTGCCCATTTTGACATTTATCTCTGCAATTCATATTATGTGGGTTGCTAGGAAGAAATATAAAAAAATTTGTTTCTACCTTCAGAAATCTATAGCATTTTTATGTATAATACAAAAAGCTCAACCCAGTGCTCTGTGACAGTCTAGAAGGATAGGATGAAGTAGAGGGTGGGAGAAAGGTTTTAGAGGGAAGGGACATATGTATAACTATGGCTGATTCACGTTGCTGCATGGCAGAAATGAACACAACATTGTAAAGAAATTATCCTCCAATTGAAAAGAAACAAGAGAGAAAAAAGTCTATAGCATTTTTATGGTATTAATACTGATAGAGAGCTTTCAATTAAGTTTAAATAACGTAAAAGAGAAAGAAACAGAAGAAAGCTAGTATTAGTTGAGCACATACTATATGTCAGGAAAAAAGCTACCATTTATTTACATACATGATATAGTTTAATTTTATTGCTGAAGAAACTGGACCTCAGGGTTATAAGTTTTTCAGAGTTACAGAGTGGGACTTTACTGGTTTACCAGATGGTTTCATGACATCATTTAGTGAATTCTTTAAATTTCTTCCAGTGTATGTTTTATGAGTCCTATTCATGTGGCACATATTATATGCAGTCTATCTGACAATAAAATGAGAACATGCCTGTATATATCTCCCTAAAAATCTCCTAGAGCTGAGATTTCTATGGATTTTTACTTTTTCCAGACCTACTAGTCTTACCATCTCTTCTCATATATGATAGTTGCCCCACAAATATTTTAAAATCAATAAATGAATGGGCAAATTTTGTAACTGGTCTTATTAGCTAGCATATCTTATTCTGCAAAATACTTCTGACTCTTTCTTTGGAAATTGTATGCTGTGCATTGTCAGAGGATTATTGAAAAACTCCTGAATAATAAAAAATATCAACTCACAGAAATATAAACCTGGAAGGAACCAATAGCCAGCTTTCATTTGTACTGTGTCTACTGCACTTTTAAAAAGAAGTTTATTTTTAAAAAACAAGGAAGTTGTTTAGTACTCCAAAAAAGAAAATCAGCTAAAACTTAAAGAAAAATTATTTTCTACCAGTTCTGTAGACATACTTAGGTATTTGAGCCTAATTGGCAGACAAATGCTGTGTAACCTTGAGATGTAACCCTGTGTAACTGTGTAACCCTGAGATGCTGAAAACCTAACAAATACACTTTATTCCTTTCTTAATTTTTCACTGAAGCTCAAACCCCAGAGAGTATACCTAAGTTTTTCCATAGTTTTCTTTATATCTCTCAAAGATATTTTTCTTTTTTTTGAATAAAATTTATTTAAGTAGAAAGGTCACCCATGATTTTTTCAATCCTCCTTAACTCTTTTTTGGGGTTGATTTTTTAATTTATTCATTTTTAATCAGAGGATAACTTTACAATATTGTGTTGGTTTCTGCCATACATCAACATGAATCAGCCATAGGAACGTATGCCTCTTTCCTCTTAAACCTCCCTCCAACCCCATTCCAGCACTCTAGGTTGTCACAGATCATCAGATTTGAGCTCCCTGAATCATACAGAAAATTTCCACTGGCTATCTAATTTTACATATGGCAATGTATATTTTTCAATGCTACTTCCTATTTAGATTCTGCCCCAAATCAAAAATATTCAGAGAAAACAAATGCAATCGTATTTTTTAAAAAAAATTCTGCTATGTTTCATTCATCTGTGAGATAAATTAGAATGAATTCCAAAGACTCAGAAAGGATTAAGTTAAGATATAATCTTGAAAATACTTAATAAACATAGAGAACTGTAACATGTAACATCTAGCAAGGAATCCAACTGACTTCTGCTCAAAGTGGCCCCCTAAGATAAGCCTACAGACTTGGGAGTGTGAATCCACAGATTTGATGGTATCATCTGTCCATTTCCATAGCCACAGGGGGAGAGATTTTGCCGGCATGTCTCAATGTGAATCCAAACAATGATATAACTTACCACTTACAGCCATGGTGCACATTCCTCATCAGGAGGCTTTATGAATGGAAGCTCATTAATCAAGCCATCATCCCGAGAGGCAGAGAGAAGGCACAATCTGAGTTTGGAAGCTGTCCGGAAACTGCCCGGTGCAGAAGCATGCATTTACTGACTCGTCCATCAGTGCCTGGGTGTCAACAGGGCTTTATAAATAACTGCTCTGCTAATACTGTAATTCTATTTACTGCACCCCTAAATATTTTGCCGCCTGTATATATCAGCTCCAAGACAGATCCTAACCTTTGCCCTTAGACAGACGTCTATTTGAAATCCATCTTTAGTGCATAATTAAATTGGTGGCTTTGGGCAACTTACTTAAATGTTTTGATCTTTAATTTTCTCATCTGTAAAACTGTAATGTTTGTTATCTAGTGTTGTTAGGAAAATTTCATAAAATGACATAAACAAAGGACCCATCAGGGTCAAATTATATGCATTTCATTAACTCCTTTGGAAAAAAAAAAAGTTGCTTCCCCAAAACACGATCACTTCTCTGTTATTTTGGTCATATCATCATCATCTTCATCTCTCCTTTGTCAATGTGACTTTTGCTGCACTATCTCATGTGTGTGTGTATGTATAAAAAATTATATAAATGTGTATGTATAGTTAATCTCACATAGTTAATAAGTGTTATTCATTCACTTTAAACAAATAATATTTACATTAATTCAATCAATAAATATTGTTTTTTCTCATTTGACAGTTGAGAAAGCCAACTGAGATTGAGGAACAAAAGCAGTATTGTGATGAGTCAGTATCTCAGTTGAATTCACATCAACTTTTATTTTTTTATTTTAGTCTATTTTTATTGAATTATAGTTAACTTACAATGTTGTGTAAATCTGCTCTAAAACAAAGTGATTCAGTTATACATCTATACATATACATTATTTTTTCGATATTCTTTTCCATTATGGTTTATCATAGGATACTGAATATAGTTACCTGGTCTGTATAGGACTCTGTTGTTTATCCATTCTATATGTGATAGTTTGCCTCTGCTAACTCCAAATCCCCACTCCATCCCTCTCTCAGTCCACTTCACCTTGGCAACCACAAGTTTGTTTTCTATGTCAAATCAGGTTTTTAAATTCCAACATCTACCTGCTGCCTCCTATATTAAAGACATCACTCCCGGCAGAATATCTGCAAGTGGGAGAGATTGAGACCAGTCTCCAATCATGGGCCAATCAGATCATTTGGCTCCTTATATTCCCTCCTTGTTTCACTCAGAAATAAGGAAAAGTGGGTTCTCATTCTGCAACCAATGAGCTGGACAAGCTTGGACATATAACTTAATTTTCCTCTGCTCAGTTGCCTCATCTTTAAAATGTGGCAATATAAGTATAATCAAAATCCTTCCAATTTTATAAAACATCGATAACTAATCAATATATTTGAAAATATACTAGAAGTAGCCTACCAGGCTCCTTCGTCCATGGGATTTTCCTGGCAAGAGTACTGGAATGGGTTGCCATTTCCTTCTCCAGGGGATCTTCCTGACCCAGGGATTGAACCCAGGTCTCCCGCATTGTAGGCAGACGCTTTACCATCTGAGCCACCAGGGAAGACTAGTTGAATACACAATTTAAGATAATCAGTTGCATACAAAATTTTACATGCAGAAGTATTTCATTTTGTATTTCTGTATGTAATAATATATCCCAAAAGTATATATCTCAATATGTTTTCTTTATAATAAAAGCATTTGACATATATGTATAGACCCTTGTAGTGCACAAGTGATCTCCATAAATGTTTCATTCAATTTTCCATCACCACTCAAGGAGGAAGGTAGGTATGTACAATGTCCCTTTTGAAAATGAGAATATCTAACCTTTGAGAGTTTGAATGAGCTCATGTTTGTGAATGCACTTGTCTTCCTAAGGATTCAGTCATTACTGTAGTGGGTTGAACAGTGTCCTCACAAAAAGAGCTCACAACCATTTAGAAGTTCACAATGTGACTTCACTTGGAAATAGTGTTTTTGTAAGTGCAATTAGCTCAGTAAAGAAGAGGTCACCCTGGGTAAGGGTAGGCCTCTAAATCTACTAATGACTATCTTACAAAAAGAAGAAAGAACACATTTATGCACAGACACAATGAAAGAAGATCATGTGATGACAGAGGCAGAGATTGAAGTGATCAGCTACAAGCGAAGAAACACTTGGACTTCCAGCTAGTATCAGAAGGTAGGAAGAGTCAAGGAAGGATACTCTCCTAGAAGACTTCAGAGAGAGCATGGCCTGCCAAAAACTTGATTTCAGACTTCTGACCTCCAGAACACTGAGAACACGGTTCTATTAGTTGAAGCCACTTAGTTTATGGTGTTCTATGACAATAACCTAAAGAAAACATCACAACTGCTAAGAGGTTGTGTTCTTTGCCCATGTTTTTTGATGACGCAAGACTAGAATGAGAGCGACTGAGACAACACAAGTGAATAGACTTACAGAACTTACTTTTTCACCCTACAACCTCTTGTGGAGGTAATTTATGTGATCTAATTTACATTTTCCAAAATGTCATACAGCAAGAGGGCAAAGTTGGAGGTCAGGGAGGCAGATTGAAGACTACACAGTAATGCAAGAAGATGATGATCCAGGATAGATCCAGCTGGGTGGTGGTGAAGGTGAAGAGAAGGGTGGGATGCTGGCTTCACAGCATGTAGGTGATAATCCTGGGGATGAGTAACCCACAAGAAAAGAAGACTAGATTTAGAGGAAAGGAGGCTTGTGATGGAGACTTTGTGGGAGTGAAGTCATTGGTGGTGGTCCTGCCGATGGATTAGAAGTTTGAGGCAAGGTTAAAGAAAAAATCATTTGAGATGCAGGAAGCACAAAATGCGATCCTGAATATTTTATATATTCTTCTAAGACAGTTCCTGAGTGTAGCTGGGTGTTTCATGTCACCTCCTCTTCAGCAGACACCATGTCCCAGCCATCTTCACATTCCTAGAGCTTGTCACATTCTTGGTGCTGAAGAATTCAGGAAGTGCTTCAGGGAAAAATTATTAGAATTATTAGAATACCATCTATTTCTGATTAAAATGTTTTTAAGGGAATTTCTACTGAAATTACCTCATGGAGTGCCAGTGTGTTAACACTCATGATATAACTGGAAACAGACAAGAACAATACTCTTCACGCATACACACAGACACATGCACACACACACACCCTCATACACATTTAGTCAGTGATTCTGCATTTGAGAAAAACACAGTATAATGACACATAAATGACCCAAAGTGAATGCAACGTGGGCCGAAGGCAGTGTGGCAGCCTGTGACCCACGGCATAGGGATTCTACTGTCAACAGGAGCTTTCATGGCAGAAAAAGAGGTTGAAAGCTGCTTTCTCCATAAGTAGTATGTTTATGTATTATTCACAGTAGCAAATAATTGCAAAATGTCAACATTTCATTTTCCTCTTAAGAGCTTCTTTTGATTAGTGACCTAATTAACCATTAAGAAGAAAAGGTTTTTTAAGTGTAAATATGAAAAGAGGGAGTGTTTCCTAGCAGCAATTTGTGATCTTAAAATGTCACAGGCAGGCATATCACGGAGGTGCTACCAACCAGCGCTTTTCAAAATATGACTCTGTGTCAGAAGCGTGTGGCATGGATGTGTTTTTTTTTTTTTTTTTTTTTTGGTCTTTATTCTGAAACAAGCAATGCAAATATAGATATGGTTGCCCGAGAGATTTTCTTCCCTTTTTGAAAACCCTTCAACATTTTCTCTGACAGACTAGGAAAGGTTGTTTTTAATCTGTTTAATTTGAGGCTGTATTCTCCACAGATAATGACACATTTTCTCTTTCATTTCATGAGCATATATGGAAAAAAATGCAAAACTGCCACACACAAGCACATACCCATAGCACATATATATTTCTTTATGTGTACAACAAATGTACAGCTAAACACATATGAAATGCACATACATACAACACACAGAAGCATGCACACTACACAAAACAAACATGAACATGCACAGAACACACATACGTACATTAATATACTCTCACATAAACATATGCATACACTTATATACTCATGCAAATATAACACACACGTGCATATAATCACATGGGGTAAAATTTACATATGAATTTTAAGAGTATCTCCCTAAAACCTTATTCCACATGTCAAGGTGTGACACCTCCTGGGAGATCTCAGCTGGAAACATTTCTGAAACAGCCTTTCTCACAGTTGACAGTAACCTGACCTTTCATTCAGCTGCCCACAGGGACCAGGGATGAGCAAGATGTATAAAATGGGAAGACGCAAACAAGCAGCATCTATAACCACATAGCTTTCCTTTAAAAAGCTCTAAGTTTTCAATATATTCTACCTGATGTCCACCCAATAATGAGATAATGAAGTTGTGTTATTAGAAACAAAAATATTGTGAGAGCCTCTCTTTTGGGGAGTGATGATCAAAAACCAGGGTCTAGAAAATATACCATACTATTCAAATTAACATAGATTAAATTATTTTATAAATTTTATTACAGTGAGAAATGCATAAAATCTTAGCAATTAGTTAAGCCCTATCTAGACCTAGTCTCCTAATCCTTTGTGTGTGTGTGTACACAGAGTCTTTGTAAATAAACCTTTCAAAACCAAGTGTTTGGTTTTTTTTTCCCCTTCTTTTTCTTTTCCCTCTGAAAAGGGAATTATATACACACATAAATGGCGTGTGCTAATAATTTTTGGCTAATAAATAGATCTGTCTTTAAGAATAAGAATTCAGGTTTATTAAAGCATTGAATAGTAGGAATTATTGAGATCCTACTATGTGCCAGGCACTATGCAAGGCCTTATTAGACAGCAAATGTGAGAAAACTCCTGCTTTCCAGGACTCTCCAGACCAGTGGAAGAGACACATATCAAAATAATTTGAGGTTAGAGCTCTGATGAGGGAAGGCACAGGCACTCCTGGAAAACAGAAGCAAATCTAACCAAAGCCTGCAGTCAGGAAAGTCTTCCTTTATCCCAGAACACCCTTACTCTGTACCAGAGCTTTATTTCTAGAACCAGGAACTTGATGGCCTATAAACTGAGACAAGGGCTGTCATACTGATGGTGAGGCATCAGAAATACACAGTGGGATGTTACTATGTCTGCAGAGGCTAGAACTACCCATTATAAACATGTGCCTTGGGCAAAGTCCCACAGGAAACATAAACTGCTTAAGTAGTATTTCTAGATCTCAGTTTGGATATTATCACAATCATGCAGTTGAATTCTGGTAAGTCAACCTGAATATGTTGCAAGTAAAACTACTCCCATACTGCTATATCCTATGTGTGTCCTGACCTCAGACATCTAGCTCTCAGTAAGGGCCCCAGATGCCGACAGCCTTTTGCAAGTCTCTGTGGGTGTGTATCTGCGTTTGCACATGTGTGTGTGTGTGTGTGTGTGTGTGTGTGTGTGTGTGTGTGTGTGTGTATGTAGGCATACGCTCCAGCTCTTTGCTCTTGACTGTTTGGCTCCAATTTTTGCCTTGAGTTTCTGAGAAATCTTACTCCAGAACGCCCTGGATTTGCTCTGCTTCCGACTTTGGCACATCAGAGGTCAGATAAAATACCTTGCGCCAAGCCTGCTCTGTGAAGAATGATCTCTAGAAAGAGCAGGAGAAAATCTCTCTGTGAGGTTGAGTACGTCACCATCTAAAGGGACTGAGGCCATGTACTTCAGTTCCAATGAGGATGACCAGCCCATGATCCCCATTTTTGGGGGAAAGACCTGTTCTCCCCAGTACTCTTAGCAGTTGATCACTTTTATCTAGTCTAGTGCTATTGCTTTACTTTTCAGCTTACGTTCCCACGTGATTCCTCAGCCTATGAACACTCTAACAATGGGGACAATGATAACATTGTCCAGTACTCTACAAATAAGGTAGAGGCTGTGTGTTTGACTACATATCTTGATCCAAATGACAACTCCTTACTCACTCCTGAAGAAACACTGTTAGAGAATTTAGGGGTATGTTTGAGTGACAATGGTCATAAGAGGAAAGCCTCGGTGGCTGGTCCAGCAATGCTATTTATGATATCAGGTTCTTGCAAACAGTATTAGTTGAGTTCCTTGACACGTTCAGTTCTGACTTTTGCCCTGGAGGAGATTTTTTCTCTTTCTCTGAATTTTAGGTGAGAGACAAAAATGAATGGGGATACACAGACATTATTCTTTCTTCTAAATACTGTATTTCGTCATTGAGAATGGAAATTCCTGTGGACACATATCCGGTTTCATCATTTCATATTTGTAAGATCTTGGAAAGGTTTGGCAATCCATAATCTGAAAATGGTATTACTAATAGTACTCTTAGAAGGAGGAGTCCAAGAAAACTATAGCACAAGATGTTAAGGATTCAGGAGAAATATGGGAAAACAAGGGGGAAGTGTTCAATGTACATATTAGAAGTTCTCTGGGTTCTGTCTCTTAAAGAAAAAGAAAACTTATCTTTAATCATTTGTGAAAGAAAAGAATTAAAAGAAACAAGGCCCTTGAACCAAAGTCTGCTATCTCTGGCATTCATAGGGCTCTGTTAGAAGCCTGTGACAGCCTCTGTGTAGAAAAGATAATGTCGCTATGCAGAAAGGACCAGCAATTGGCTGATTTTTCACACATGCTTCAGACTCCTGTAACCAGACAATGGCCAAGCAGGCTGTGTAGAAGAAAGATTGGCCAGTCACAAAGCAGGGACTGATTTTCTTCTCTATTGCCTAAAAGCAGATGAAATTATCCTTATATAACAAGCAGCCAGGAATTCTGAACCAATTGCCTGAGCCCCAATCTGTCTTTTCTTGTGGTGATGGGCTCCTGTAGTCTGATTTCTAATCTAAATCTTTTTTGGTTACTGAGCAAAGCTAGGTGACTCCTCTGAACCACTGGCCTTTTGCAAATGAGGGCCCATGCCCTCACTAAAGGCCCCTTATTCATCCTATCAGCAGTGACTAAACTAGCACTTATTTTTATATGATATCAGTTCCTGCAGAATATACGCCAATTCCTAGGTGTGTTTTTGCAAAACTCATTCCCCCAAAGATCTTCAAATATACATTTCAGTGATCGTTAAGTTCACCAATTGTTAATTTAAAATTTGTGGAAGTGAGACATTTAAAACAACAGTTCCTATGGAAATAGATTCCCAAAACAAACTAATTCTTGGAATAAAATAGGACATCTATCCTTCTGGGGTGAGTCTATGTGCAGTTTGTTTGAAGACAGAGGGGAATATGTTGATTCTAAGTTACATCTTAGTTCCAAGAATTTTATTCAAGAGGTCAAAGGAGCTGAGAGAGTAACAAGAAAGGAAAAAAAAAGACTTCAAGAAAAGACACTGAACTTCACTTTGCAAGAAGTACATTGATATGGGCAACGCCGCCTCTGTCTTTCTGTTCTGTCTACAGGACTTTTGCCAGATCTGTCTACTCTTTACTTCTGCTGATTTTCAGTTCAGCCACCATCACCTCTCAACTGGACAGCATAAAGACCCTTCTCACTGGTCCCCTGCTTGCCCATAGTAGCCTTTCTCTATAGCAGGAGTTACTCAAAACTTTGTCACAGTCATGCTTGAACCTCACTAATGACTTCTTATTTCCCTGGAATGAAAACCAACTCCGTATCCACCTCCTAGTGGCCTCTTAGCTCTCATAATGAGCAACTCCCTGCCTTTTCTATTATTCTACTTTCCCTGGCCTTGCTTGTATTTCTTTCAATGGAACACTTTTCAGTGAAACACTTTAGTTCCATTTTTGAACTTTGCATTAATCATTCCTTCTGTCTGAATTTAATCTTTCTGGCTATTCAGGACCACAGACATTTGAGTTTAAATGCTGTCTCTTCAGGGAAGGCTTCTCTGATCACCCATTTAAGTGTCACTACCTGAGACATAATCCTGTAGTTCAGTTTGTCTCAGTGGCTCAGTCGTGTCCAACTCTTTATCACCCCATGGGCTGCAGCATGCCAGGCTTCCCTGTCCATCACCAACTCCCAAAACTTACTCAAATTCATGTACATCGAATTGGTGATACCATCCAACCATCTCATCCTCTGTCATCCCCGTCTGCTCTAACCTTCAATCTTTCCCAGCATCAGTATTTTTTCAGTGAGTCAGTTATTTGCATCGGGTGGCCAGAGTATTGGAGTTTCAGATTCAGCATCAGTCCTTCCAATGAATATTCAGGAATGATTTCCTTTAGGATTGACTGATTGGATGTCCTTGCAGTCCAGGAGACTGTCAAGCGTCTTCTCCAAAATCACAGTTCAAAAGCATCAATTCTTTGGTGCTCAACGTTCTTTATAGTTCAACTCTCATATCCATACATGGCTACTGGAAAAAATGATAGCTTTGACTAGATGGACATTTGCTGGTAAAGTAATGTCTCTGCTTTTTAATACACTGTCTAGGTTGGTCACAGATTTTCTTCCAAGGAGCAAGTATCTTTTACTTTCAAGGCTGCAGTCACCATCTGCAGTGATTTTGGAGCCCAAGAAAATAGTCTGTCACTGTTTCCATTGTTTCCCATCTATTTGCCATGAAGTGATGGGACCGGATGCCATGATCTTAGTTTTCTGGATGTTGAGTTTTAAGCCCACTTTTTCACTCTCCTCTTTCACTTTTATCAAGAGGCTCTTTTATTCTTCTTCACTTTGTGCCATAAGGGTGGTGTCATCTGCATATCTGAGGTTATAGATATTTCTCCACCAATCTTGATTCCAGTTTGTGTTTCATCTAGCCCAGCATTTCACATGATGTACTCTGTATATAACTTAAATAAACAGGGTGATAATATACAGCCTTGACTTACTCCCCTCCTGATTTGGATATAGTCTGTTGTTCCAAGTCCAGTTCTAACTGTTGCTTCTTGATTTGCATCCAGATTTTCAAGGGGGCAGGTCAGGTGGTCTTATATTCCCATCTCTTGAGAAATCACAGTTTGTTGTGATCCACACAGTCAAAGGCTTTGGCATAGTCAATAAAGCAGAAATATATGGTTTTCTGGAACTCTCTTGCATTTTCCATGATACAAGGAATGTTTGCATTTTGATCTCTGGTTCCTCTGCCTTTTCTAAATCCAGCTTGAACATCTGGAAGTTCACGGTTCACATACTGTTGAAGCCTGGCTTGGAGGATTTTGAGCATTTGCCAGCATGTAAGATGACTAAAAACAAAAGAACTGAGGAGGCCTTACAAATAGGTGTGAGAAGAAGGGAAATGAAAAGCAAAGGAGAAAATAAAAGATATACCTATTTGAATGCAGAGTTCCAAAGAATAGCAAGGAGAGATAAGAAAGACTTCCTCAGCAATCAATGCAAAGAAATAGAGGAAAACAATAGAATGGGAAAGACTAGAGATCTCTTCAAGAAAATTAGAGATACCAAGGGAATATTTCATGCAAAGATAGGCTCAAAAAAGGACAGAAATAGTACGGACCTAACAGAAGCAGAAGATATTAAGATGAGGTGGCAAGAATACACAGAAGAACTGTACAAAAAAGATCTTCATGACCCAGATAATTACAATGGTGTGATCACTCACCTAGAGCCAGACATCCTGGAATGTGAAGTCAAGTGGGCCTTAGGAAGCATCACTATGAACAAAGCTAGTGGAAGGGATGGAATTCCAGTTGAGCTATTTCAAATTCTGAAAGATGATGCTGTGAATATGTACTCTATACACCAGCAAATTTGAAAAACTCAGCAGTGGCCACAGGACTGGAAAAGGTCAGTTTTCATTCCAATCCCAAAGAAAGACAAGGTCGAAGAAAACTCAGACTACCACACAATTGTACTCATCTCACACGCTAGTAAAGTGATACTTAAAATTCTCCAAGCCAGGCTTCAGCAAAACATGAACCGAGAACTTCCAGATGTTCAAACTGGTTTTAAAAAAGGCAGAGGAACCAGAGATCAAATTGCCAACATTGACTGGAGCATCGAAAAAGCAAGAGAGTTTCAGAAAAATATCTATTTCTGCTTCACTGACTATTCCAAAGGCTTTGACTATGTGGATCACAACAAACTGTGGAAAATTCTGAAAGAGACAGGAATAACAGACAACTTGATCTGCCTCTTGAGAAACCTGTATGCAGGTCAGGAAGCAACAGTTAGAGCTGGACATGGAAAAACAGACTGGTTCCAAATAGGAAAAGGAGTACGTCAAGGTTGTATATTGTCACCCTGCTTATTTAACTTCTATGCAGAGTACATTATGGGAAATGCTGGGCTGGAAGAAGCACAAGCTGGAATCAAGGTTGCTGCAAGAAATATCAATAACCTCAGATATACAGATGACACCAATGTTATGGCAGAAAGTGAAGAGGAACTAAAGAGCCCCTTGCTGAAAGTGAAAGAGGAGAGCGAAAAAGTCGGCTTAAAACTCAACATCCAGTATATTACAAAACAGAGACATTACTTTGTCAACAAAGTTCGTCTAGCCAGGGCTATGGTTTTTCCAGTCATCTTGTATGGATGTGACAGTTGGACTATGAAGAAAGCTGAGAGCCAAAGAATTGATGCTTTCGAACTGTCATGTTGGAGAAGACCCTTGAGAGTCCCTTGGACTGCCAGGAGACCCAACCATTCCATCCTAAAGGAGATCAGTCCTAGGTGTTCATTGGTAGGACTAATGTTGAAGCTGAAACTCCAATACTTTGGCCACCTAACGCGAAGAGCTGACTCATTTGAAAAGACCCTGATACTAGGAAAGATTGAGGGCAGGAGGAGAAGGGGATAACAGAGGATGAGATGGTTGGATGGCATCATCAGCTCAATGGACATGGGTTTGGGTGAACTGTGGGAGTTGATGATGGACAGGGAGGCCTGGCGTGCTGCGGTTCATGTGCTCGCAAAGAGTCGGATACGACTGAGCAACTGAACTGAACTGAACTGAGTTGACTGCAATTGTGTGATAGTATGAACATTTTTGGTCATTGCCATTCTTTGGAATGAAAACTGACCTTTCCCAGTCCTGTGGCCACTGCTGAGTTTTCCAAATTTACTGGCATATTAAGTGTGGCACTTTCACAGCAACATCTTTTAGGATTTGAAATAATTTAACTGGAATTCCATCACCTCCACTGCTTTGTTCCTAGTGATGCTTCCTAAGGCCCACTTGACTTCATATTCCAGGATATCTGGCTCTAGATGAATGATCACACCATCATGGTCATCTGGGTCATGAAGATCTTTTTTGTATAGTTCTTCTTGTGTATTCTTGCCACCTTTTCTTAATTTCTTTTGCTTCTGTTAGATCCATACCATTTCTGTTCTTTATTGTGCCCATCTTTGCATGAAATATTCCCTTTGTAGGTCTAATTTTCTTGAAGAGATCTCTTGTCTTTCCCATTCTATTGTTTTCCTCTATTTCTATACATTGATCTCTGAGGAAGGCTGTCTTATTTCTCTTTGCTATCCTTTGTAACTCTGCATTCTAATGGGTGTATCTTTTCTTTTCTCCTTTGCCTTTTGCTTCTCTTCTTTTCATAGCTCTTTGTAAGGTCTCCTCAAACAATCAATTTGCCTTTTTGCATTTCTTTTCCTTGGGGATGGTCTTGATCACTGCCTCCTGTACAATGTCACAAACCTCCGTCCGTAGTTCTTCAGGCACTCTGTCTATCAGATCTAACCCTTTGAATCTATTTGTCACTTCCACTCTATAGTCATAAGGGATTTGATTTAGGTCACACCTGAATGGTCTAGTAGTTTTTCTTACTTTCTTCAATTTAAGTCTGAGTTTTGTGCTAAGGACCCATGATCTGAGCCACAGTCAACTCCCAGACTTGTTTTTGTGGACTGTATAGAGCTTCTCCATATTAGGCTGCAGAGAATATAGTCAATCTGATTTTGGTACTGACCATCTGTTGATATCCGTATGCAGAGACTTCTCTTATATTGCTGGAAGAGGGTGTTTGGTATATCCAGTGTGTTCTCTTGGTAAAACTCTTAGCCTTTGCCCTGTTCCATTTTGTACTCCAAGAAAAATTTGCCTGTTACCTCAGGTATCTCTGACTTCTTATTTTTGCATTCCATTCCCCCATAATGAAAAGGACATCTTTTTTGGATATTATTTTAGAAGGTCTTGTAGTTCCCATGAAACCATTCAACTTCAGCTTCAGCATTACTAGTTGGGGCATATACTTGGATTATTGTGATATTGAATGGTTTGCCTTGGAAATGGACAGATATCATTCTGCTGTTTTTTGAGACTGCATCCAAGGTACTGCATTTCAGAGTCATTTGTTGACTGTGGGGATACTCCACAATCCTGTAGGCTGTGCCATTATAACACATGCTATTTGGAATTGCGAGCATGCAGACAATGGGAATTACCCAATGGTATTATCTCCGTAGATAATTTATGAAATCTGATCTGAATTTCTATCATTGGTTTACAACTTTATTAGTTTAACTATTATTCTTTGATGTGCTGTTTACATTTAACGTTGTTCCAGTCACACAATCCTGTGGTCGGACACTGAGTTATTTGGAAAGATTTTAAAACACAATGTTTTCCTATAAAAAATTCTAGTTTGCTGTCAAAACATATGACCTGCACTTGGCAAAGAATAACATGATTGTGAGCATAGAATGGACCAGGTTCCTAGCAATATGCCATAAAAACTTGCCACTCCACTGATATGTGACCTTTATAGCTTTTAGCTTTTAAAATCATATTCTTACCCAGTGCTGCATGTCATTCTCATTAAAATAACAATTAACCCTATACACTGCTGAGTGGCATTAGTATCTTTTACAAGAAAAGCACATGATTTCATTTCATGCAAAATGAATATAAAAGGTCATGCAAATAACTCAACTATTTTCTTTCTATAGGTCACCATGTGAGCTGGAAGAAAACCAGCACAACTTAATTCATAGAAACATAAACCAACTCCTTCATAAGAGAGATAAAATTGGAGGAAATAGAAGAAGGGGAATTTTACCTCTAGAGTAGCATGCAAAAATGCAGAATTGTGTAACAGAAATTAACGGGTGGATGGAAATTCCAATCTGTGTATGATGTCAATTTAAACATCCACAGACTAGATGGCTTTATTCTGCAGCTTTATTAAACTCATACTTGCAGCCTTAGGTCATTTGCCTTTGCATTAATTACTTTATATTAATGCAATAACTTCATTGCCAAATATAGCCATTATGATTATCCAATTCACAAATAGGTGTTTCTGTTTTTAATAATGATAATAAAACCATTTGTATTTGAATATGTTAGAGTTAAGCTAAGAAGTTCAAAAAAGATTAGGGAGTCTTATGAACAGGATAAAAAGAAATATTTTAATTATAAATAGTTGACATAGAACCCCACTGTGTAATCTCATTGCCATAAAAATGCATAGGCAGAGAAGTAGTGATATCTTACAAATGCCTACCTTCTGTGCAAACACCTTAACTCTGTTTTGGGCTTCCATGGTGGCTCAGACAGTAAAGAATCTGCCTGCAATGTAGGAGACCTGGGATCGATCCGTGGGTTGGGAAGATCCCCTGGAGAAGGAAATGACTACCCACTCCAGCATTCTTGCCTGGTTAATTCCATGGACAGAAGAGCCTGGTGGGCTATAGACCATCAGGTCGCAAAGAGTCAGACATGACTGAGTGACTAACATTATTATTAACTCTGCCTTGATTTGGATTCAAATTCAGAGATTGTCATTTCAAAGTAGAGAAACATGGAAAATATCTTTCAATACAAATAGAAGGCTTATAACAGAGAGATCCCTAATATTCCTTTAGCAATTGTCTGTTGTGGAAATCAGCCCCATAATTTAGAATCTGAATGAGATTGCACAGAAGAGTATCATTAGTCTGAGAATATTTTGATATGTATGGAATTAGAATATGAATAACATTTTATTGTCAAAAAAACCTTTGGTTTCATAGAATGCAATTTCCCAGCTACTGTGTGTATGGAACAGAAAACTATGGCCATTTAGTTCAGCTATTGTATTTCTAGCGAAGACATCCTCATCACCTCTCACTTTATGTAGCTCCATGTAATAGGAATTCTGTGTTGAGAACAGAAGTCTGATATATTCCCATAGTTTCCCCCTTCTGCTCTCCCTGAAAATATTCATTCTATATACTCCTCTTCTACATGCGAACCTCAAAATATTTTGAGACATCTGTTTTCTAGCAAACATCTCAACCATTCCTCATACGAGAGTTTCTTGTTGCTTAATTATTAAACTAATTTCTAGTCCAATATCTCGCCTGGATTATTTTTGATGGATTTGGTTTATAACTAAAATGTGATATCTAGAATTAAGTGCAGTTCTTTTACCATGGTCTACTACTCTCTTGCTTTCAAGGCACCATAATTCTATTAATGTAGCTCAAATTTTGTTAGTCTTTAAATAACCACATACCTCATCATTGGCTCATATTATCTTTCAGTCAAACCATCTTTTATTATTTTCCAATTTGTTTCATGCAAACTTTGCATATCTCTTCACCAGAAGAGATGTAAAGTTTAAAGGAACCAAAATGTGTTTTGCTTATCCATCCTTCCTAGCAGAACCTCCTGTGATTTTCCACACTTTACATACACTGGTCATTTGGTTTCATGGTTGTGGGTTGTGTTTGTGTGATTTACTCTGGTTTATATACCCAAAATGATCTCTCCAGATTTTCTTTCTCCTAGTCTTATCTGGACTTTTAAAGCTTATATCATATGTTTCCATCATATCATAGTTTCTGATCAGATTAGCCCACAGCATCCTCACAATCTCTCTGAATTTTTATAGCAAAAGCAATTTCCTTTGAGGTTAATTACACATATTATAATTTTTTTTTTTACAAATACATACTTTAGCAACCCAAGTAGAACATAAAGTGTTTGAAAGAAGGGATTTTATTCTTTATTTTTTCTAAATATAAACTATGCAGTGGATGCTTGATAAATGGTAACAAAAATGAAAAGGATCTGTCTATCACTGTGGCTAGGTAGAAACTAGACTTAGGTCTTCAGTTTGAAGGGATTTTGTCATAGATTTGTGAAGCTTCCTTTCCTTTTAGGATTATCTGATTGCCTTAAGTGTTGGGCTGCTGAAGGCATTACATGGGAAAATAAGCATTGTTTATGAATTATCTACTCAGCCATTTTCAAAACCACAGTGCTATCTGTTGGGCATTGTTTAGATTTTGTCCCTTGGTATATATATATTTCATTTAACAATTAAACATGTTTTGATATATTATGCTTTGCATAATATACTTCTAGTTTGACTCTAAGTGTTGTCCTTGAATGTAAGTCTCTTTGTGTCCAACATATATAACATTTAATGGGTCACTCAACAAAGTAATGCTTGGATTGCTTCCATTTTGTAGAGTAGGAAACTGAATCATAGAGAAGTTAAGTCAGTTCCTCCAAGGTCACACAAATCTTATGGTATGAAGTTGAGGTTTGCATCCTTGTTGCATTACTCTGCTTTTAATCACTCTACTACATTGTTGAAAGAGAGTGGCAAGACAGAGAGGAGGAGAGAATTAAATTTTCAATTTATGAATAGAAATAGTGTGTGCCTTGTGGATATGGGTTTTAATTTCTAAGAACATTGAAAGGATCAAATGTAATACCAACACAGTGCTTGTTCAGTTCATGTCAGTCACTCAGTCATGTCTGACTCTTTGCGACCCCATGAATTGCATCACGCCAGGCCTCCCTGTCCATCACCAACTCCAGGAGTCTACCCAAACCCATGTCCACTGAGTCAGTGATGCTCTCCAGCCATCTCATCCTCTATCATCCCCTTCTCCTCCTGTCCCCAATCTTTCCCAGCATCAGGGTCTTTTCTTTTCTTTTTTTTTTTTTTAATAACTGCTTCAACCATTTAATTCATTTCAGAGATGAGAAATTTAGTTGCTTTTCTTTCTCTTCTTCTGGCAGCTGTGCTGATCACATAGAGAACAGCACAGTCGCCTGACTTTCTGTCCTTTGCAGCTCGAGTGATCGATGTGTCTAACGGGAAAGCCCACGTGACTGACAGCTGTTTAGAAGAAACTGGTGGCCTCGGAGTGGACGTTGTCCTAGATGCTGGAGGTGGGTATTCACTAAATCAGTGATCTCTGTCATTTTTTTATTGTGATGGGTAAATTTCTGGGAAAAAATATAACCCGGAAGTAATTACTTATATATTTATTAGGTTGAGGTTGAGAGTTTTTTTTTTTTTTTTTTTTTCCCCTGGGAGATCTAGTTTTCAGATCAGGGATTGAACCCAGGCCTCCTTCTTTGGGAATGTCCAGTCTTAGCCACTGGACCACCAGGAAGCCCCTGTTTTGTTTTTAGATGAAGATGCTATCTAAGGTGATATCTTGGGCCATTTCAGTCACTGACTCAGTTTCCTGAGTTTCTCCAAAACATGCACACTGCTACTGCTAAATCACTTCAGTCGTGTCCGATTCTGTGCGACCTCATCCCTGGGATTCTCCAGGCAAGAACATTGGAGTGGGTTGCCATTTCCTTCTCCAATGAATGCATAAAAGTGAAAAGTGAAAGTGAAGTCGCTCAGTCATGTCCAACTCTTTGCGACCCCATGGACTGCAGCCTACCAGGCTCCTCTGTCCATGGGATTTTCCAGGCAAGAGTACTGGAGTGGGGTGCCATTGCCTTCTCCCAGGGTCTTTTCAAATGAGTCAACTCTTCGAATGAGGTGGCCAGAGTACTGGAGTTTCAGCTTCAACATCAGTCCTTCCAATGAACACCCCAGACTGATCTCCTTTAGGATGGACTGGTTGGATCTCCTTGCAGTCCAAGGGACTCTCAAGAGTCTTCTCCAACAACACAGTTCAAAAGCATCAATTCTTCCGCGCTCAGCTTTCTTCACAGTCCAACTCTCACATCCATACATGACCACTGGAAAAACCATAGCCTTGACTAGATGGACCTTTGTTTTACCACTTTCTAAATATTGGTTGAGTGGCTTGGTCATGGTGGCTCTAAGTGTGGGTTTACAAACTACTTTCTGGAGTGTTTGTGGTCAGTCAATTAGATTCTTCCTGATATTACCAGTGATCATACTGGTAACCCTCAGATGCACCTGGAAGAATTCAGAAAATGGAATGATTAACCATATATATATATATATATATATGGTTAACCAATCATATATATATATGATTCCAGGTCAGAGGGTAGCCGTGTGATTCTGGGCATGCATTCCTAGTGTTTTCTACATGTTCTTGGGTGTTATTTAGTCACTAAGTTGTGTCCAACTCTTTTGTGACCCCATGGACTGTAACACATCAGGCTCCTCAGTCCATGGGATTTCCCAGGCAAGAATACTGGAGTGGGTTGCCATTTCCTCCTCCAGGGGAACTTCCCAACCCAATGATTTTACCTGTGTCTCCTGCATCGGCAGGTGAATTCTTTATCACTGAGTCACCTGGGAAGCCCTGTTTTCCATATACCACTCCCTAATCCTTTCTTTCAAAACAGGTAAGGGTCTGTATCAAAATCAGCTACGCTTCAACATCATAAGAACTAGCAATGTACTAGCACTGGATTGACTGTGATTTACTTAAATTACATTGGTTGGGTGGTAGAAAGAGTTGAAATATTCTCCAGTCTCTTTTATTTATATATTGACTTGGGGCAATACAGTTTTATTTTGATTTATTTTGAGTTTCAGCATTGCAACTAATTACAACCAAAATACTCAAATATTTTCGTTGGTTTTACATTTGAGGACAGTTTCTTGAAAACCTGGCTTAAATCCAAAGCAGGTTTCCCTCTCCCTAGGGGTGGGATTTTAATACCACAGTTTTCTACTGCAACTCTGAAGTGAACCGATAAATCTCAGCAAGTTCATAAGGGTTCACATTCTATTAGAAAAGGAGAACAAAGGAACAACCGAATTAAAGACAAATGATGTGACCGGGTGCCATGAAGAAGGTTCATTAGAAACTAAGGACAAAGCTATGAAACGTTCACCTGAAAAATGTTTGCATTTTCATAGAAAGGTCTATTCTGAATTCAGTGACTGATTTGTGGGGGGTCACAGCGACAAGAGCGAAATGGCATTCTTTGTTCATTTGTGCTGCCACCCAAACAACCTGAATTTTAAATCTTTTTTCTTTTTGAAATATATTTTCTTCTCTTTCTCTGAACCATCATCAAGAGGCTTAATTAATGAATTAGTATTTGCAGAAATCTTTGATATTCTAAGATGAAAGGTTTTGCACAAGGGTAAGGCATCAGCGCCAGCAGTAAAATGTCCTCTTGATGACAGAATGCATGAAGTGTTAGGCTGGAATACATTTGACAGCTGCAATTAAAGAGGTTTGATCCTGTTCTTCTGCTCTGTTTTTATCACGTACATTATTCTGGAGGATATGAGGCTAACAGGAAAGCTAAATTCTCATTGGCCAGAAATTGTTGATATGTACACACACATACACATTCCCCAGTGGTTAAGGCAGGTGGAAAGTTTATGGGCAGCCTCTTTCTGGGGCAATAAAAGCTTCTTTTATTTCAAATTCTCTTTTTACACCAGTTGCTATTACTCTGAAAAGCTCCTGGCATTTGGAAGGCAATAAGCAGGGCATAAAATCCATTCTTTCTTGAACAGGTCCCATTCCTAGGACTGCTTTTAAACTAACTGGTTTACAGCAAAGAAACAGACAGCTGAGTCTCCTGTAAAGCCTCTCAGAAAATGCAGGGGACTGCAAGCCGGCTAACTAGCTGAGAGCAGTATTTGGATAATAGATAACTGACACTGACTGGGTCTGTAACTATTTTCTTACCTGAATGAAATTCTTTGGATCTTAAATAAGATTAAGTTGATAGAATTGATATAGACTGTGGATAGAGAAAATGCCTTTTCACTTCCCATTTTCTGAAGAAATCTTTTTGGTTTAGGCTCACCCAAAGTCTTTCATTTGAGAAAATCCCAGGGCTAACTCCCTCTTATGCTGGGGTAGGGATGGAAGTGAATGTAGATTTGGGGTAGATGTTTAGTGCCTTTCCAGGGTAATCAATTCAGGGCCTTATCTGATAAAATGAAGGTCTGCTTGACATTCTTAGAGTGTAACAATCAAATCAAAGCTTACCTCATTGTATATCCCAGTGTCTGTGATAGGTACCCCTGTCTACCCATCTAGCAGACTGCACCCCTCTTCTTCCTCACTTAGAGGGAATGAAAGGTCCTCTTTACCTCGAGAGGAGGCTGAAAGGGTGAAGCTGACTTTAGTGATTTGACCCTGACATAGAATAAAAATTCTGGCCCAGAAGATATGCATGGAAGTCAACTTTTGGGATTCTGAAGAGAATGTTACAGATGTTAATCATAAGAATGTGATGGGTTTGGTCCAGATCTTGCAGTAGTATGACCAATTTCAGAACCACAGTGAAAAAATATCTAAGAATAAAAGGAATTAAGTCAGAAATAATTTGGAAACTGAGTATAAATTTGTAATAACGGCCTACTTATACTTTAAATTGGGCTCTGTTCACACCATTTGAATGATAGCAACACACAGCTACCTCTTGCAGATAGTGGCAGAATTGGAATCATCTGATAGCTTGAAGATAAAATGTTTCTCAAACTAGTAAATACTTTAATAGGGAAAATGATCTTAAATGTATGAAATGAATTATTCCAGGAAACAGGATTTTATCCCTCCTTTCTTCTATAGTCTTTTGTTCAGGAATAATAAAATTTGCCTGCCATTAATGGATTTGCGACTATGACAGGCAGCCTCCAATTCCATTCTTCTGGGCACAGAACTGAGAAACAAGATCCAGAGAGGTGAAATCTACTAGAGAAGTTCCAGGGAGGGAAAAAAGTATATTTTTTTTCCAAAAGGAATTTAAGTTACCTTTCAACAAAGCATTACTGAAGAGATTACCAGGAGATACACTGACGCAGAGCCACCCAGGAAGTAGGACATATAGCAAGGACACAGCTGAGGTATCTCAGGTATGGGGAGAGAAAGCCTCCTTGTTCTCATTCAGGGGTTTGTGATTGGCCCAAGACCACAGTTTCTTGGTGATTTCTGTTGACATTTGTAACCTGAAAATGTAATGTGGTAGCTTTTCTCTCTGCTAATTAAAATTGCTTCCTGCAATAATTATTGCAAGAATAACTATGCTATAGATAATTTCTAAATAAATGGATTGACAGTTTACTGACCTTAAAACACATGTATAATCCCTCAACAGCTTCTTTTGAAACCAAAAAAAAAAAAAAAAAATGGATTTATTATGGATGAAGGCATAATAGTTCAGTTCAGTTGTTTAGTCATGTCTGACTCTTCGTGACCCCATGGACTGCAGCACTGACAGGCATGGACAGGCTTCCCTGTCTATCACCAACTCCCGGAGCTTATTCAAACTCATGTCCACTGAGTCAGTGATGCCATCCAGCGGTCTCATCCTCTGTCATCCCCGCCTCCTCCTGCCTTCAATCTTTCTGAGTATCAGGGTCTTTTCAAATGAGTCAGCTCTTCGCACTAGGTGGCCAAAGTATTGGAGTTTCAGCTTCAACATCACTCCTTCCAATGAATATCCAGGACTGATTTCCTTTAGGATGGACTCGTTGTATCTTCTTGCAGTCCAAGGGACACTCAAGTGTCTTCTTCAACACCACAGTTCAAAAGCATCAATTCTTTGGTGGGAATTTCTCAGCTCAGCTTTCTTTATAGTCCAACTCTCACATCCATACATGACTACTGGAAAAACCATAGCTTTGAATAGATGGAACTTTGTTGGAAAAGTGTCTCTGCTTCTTAATATGTTGTCCAGGTTGGTCATAGTCTTTCTTCCAAGAAGTCAGTCAGTCAGTTCAGTCACTCAGTCATGTTCAACTCTTTGTGACCCCATGAACTGCATGCCAGGCCTCCCTGTCCATCACCAACTGCTGGAGTTCACCCAAACTCATGTCCATTGAGTCGGTGATGCCATCCAACCATCTCATCCTCTGTTATCCCCTTCTCCTCCTGCCCTTGGTCTTACCCAGCATCAGGGTCTTTCAAATGAGGTAGCTTGTCGCATCAGGTGACCAAAGTATTGGAGTCTCAGCCTCAACATCAGTCCTTCCAATGAACACCCAGACTTATTTCTTTTAGGATGGACTGGTTGGATCTCCTTTCAGTCCAAGGGACTCGCAAGAGTCTTCTCCAATATCACAGTTCAAAAGCATTAATTCTTTGGTGCTCAGCTTTCTTTGTAGTCCAACTCTCACATCCATACATGACTACTGAAAAAACTATAGCCTTGACTAGACAGCCGTTTGTTGACAAAGTAATGTCTCTGCTTTTTAATATGCTGTCTAGGTTGGTCACAGATTTTCTTCCAAGGAGCAAGCATCTTTTCATTTCATGGCTGCAGTCATCATCTGCAGTGATTTTGGAGCCCAATAAAATAAGTCTGTCACTGTTTCCCTATCTACTTGACATGAAGTGATGGGACCTGATGCCATGATTTTTATTTTCTGAATGTTGAGCTTTAAGCTAACTTTTTCACTCTGCTCTTTCGCTTTCAAGAGGCTCTTTGGTTCTTCTTCACTTTCTGCTATAAGGCTGGTGTCATTTGCATATCTGAGGTTATTGATATTTCTCCCATCATACTTGATTCCAACTTGTGCTTCATCCAGTCCAGCATTTCTCATGATGTACTCTGCATATAATTTAAATAAGCAGAGTGACAACATACAGCCTTGACATACTCCTTTTCCTATTTGGAACAGTCCATTGTTCCATGCCCAGTTCTAACTGTTGCTTCCTGACGTGAATAGAGATTTCTCAGGAGCCAGGTCAGATGGTCTGGTATACCCATCTCCTTCAGAATTTTCCACAGTTTATTGTGATCCACACAGTCAAAGGCTTTGGCATAGTCAATAAAGCAGAAATAGATGTTTTTCTGGGACTCGCTTTTTTGATGATCCAGCAGATGACAATTTGATTTCTGGTTCCTCTACCTTTTCTAAAACCAGCTTGAACATCTGGAAGTTCATGGTTCATGTATTGCTGAAGCCTGGCTTGGAGAATTTTAAGCATTACTTTACTAGTGTGTTAGATGAGTGCAATTGTGTGGTAGTTTGAGCATTCTTTGGCCTTGTCTTTCTTTGGGATTGGAATGAAAACTGACCTTTTCCTGTGGCCACTGCTGAGTTTTCCAAATTTGAAATTTCCAATTTCCAAATTCCAGTTTCCCATTTCCAAATATGAAGACATATAGAGACAAGCAATCCCATTATGAACAGTGAACAGACACTGTATCTAGGGTTGTGTGGGCCATGATTTACATTGTTTAACTCAAGAAATTTTAGTTTTGGACTATACCTCAAAGTGAAGAATTATCTAGGCAGGCTTTGGAGTTAATTCTCTACTGTTATTAACTGGAAATGGAGAAAACATTTCCGTAACTAAATGCCCTGCTGAAGAAGTAGAATCATGGAAAATTCCTAAGTCCTATGATGACAGCCTTTCAGGCTTCTATTTCCCTCCTTCATTTGGTGCGGGGCTATCCATATATGAAAGCTAAATTGTGGTTTGTTTGAAAGTCCTTGAGGGCATGGCTGAATTGAAGGGAAGGAAGAAGTAGTTCAGGAAATAGAGCTTGCCTCCCACAATTCCAGACACACTGTTATCTTTCCTGAAAGGAATAAACCACAGAATGTGTGCTATTTATAAGATCACAGGTAGAGCAAATGATAGTTCTCCCAATTTATTAAACTTGGTAATTTGATAGAATTCAAAGTAAGGCGTTCATGTATTCTAAACAAAGTCTTTGGTCACAGGCATTATCCTTCTATGAGTTTACTAAGACATCAGAATTCTGGCATTAGCGAAGTTGTCTTTCGATTCCATTCACCAGATGAGTGTCCTTTCTCTAGCTCACAGCTCTTTCCTATTCTAGTAGCTGTGTGACATTTTACTCTCCCAGGCTCAATCCCTCCCTTGGCCATCTTCGCTTTCATTCTTTATTCACACTCAATTTTCTTGGGCTGATAAAAGATCAAGCAGCACATCTGTCCTGCTGAGTTCACATTTTAAAGGAGGGAATGTCCAGGCTTAGGAAAGAGGAGAGTAATTCAGGAGAAATAGTCTCAGTGCCCCTGAAATCACATTCTAGAGTAGTTAATAAACTTTGTATCAAATTTACTTTTTCACTTCAGGGTGTGTTTACCCAATTTTAGTTCATAACTTTTATCTCTGGTCTCATTATTGATGCATTCTTTTATTTTATTTTTCCCATTTATTTTTATAAGTTGGAGGCTAATTACTTTACAATATTGTAGTGGTTTTTGCCATACATTGACATGAATCAGCCATGGATATACATGTGTTCCCCATCCCGATCCCCCCTCCCACCTCCCTCCCCATCCCATCCCTCTGGGTCTTCCCAGTGCACCAGCTCCGAGCACTTGTCTCATGCATCCAACCTGGGATGGTGATTTGTTTCACCCTTGATAATATACATGTTTCGATGCTGTTTTCTCAAAACTTCCCACCCTCGCCTTCTCCCACAGAGTTCAAAAGTCTGTTTTGTATATCTGTGTCGCTTTCTCTGTTTTGCATATAGGGTTATCGGTACTATCTTTCTAAATTCCATATATATGCGTTAGTATATTGTATTGGTCTTTGTCTTTCTGGTTTACTTCATTCTGTATAATGGGCTCCAGTTTCATCCATCTCATTAGCACTGATTCAAATGAATTCTTTTTAATGGCTGAGTAATATTCCATGGTGTATATGTACCACAGCTTCCTTATCCATTCATCCGCTGATGGGCATCTAGGTTGCTTCCATATTCTGGCTATTATAAACAGTGCTGTGATGAACATTGAGGTATGTTCTTTTAATCTTCAACCAAGAAAGTAAATTTACCTCACAGTATGAAGATGGAGAAATACGAGCCCTCAAGATGATTGTTGCAAAAGTTAGCAACTCCCTGCCAATTTACACAAGAACTAAATCAAGTGATCAATTTGAAATTTTGTGGTGATCTTTATATTTTGGGCCCAAATTATAGATAGAAACTGGGGATACTATCTCACTATGGCCTGTAGCTCCAATAAAATAACCTACTTGTCTCCTCTTAGACATACACAGTTGACTCAACCATCCCTTTTGTTTTTTTCTAAGTATAATAATTATTAACCCACTGCTATCTCCATTCCTTGCTAAATTCTAGATTCTTATTATATGCATTTATAGTCTCATAACAAAATCCATGCTTTGAATATTAGTCATTATCCAGGATTTCAGTTATTAATACCCTAATAATAACTAAATAAGTAAATGCTAGGAGAACCACCATGGGCTTTATGAAGCTAATATGTCATTCTAATTTTTGCAGTCTACAGTGTTAAATAGGTATCGTGTATTTGAAAATAAGATTTTCATCATCTAAATCATTTTCTCTCTCACACATACATGCATACACACTCACAGGCACACATATCTTTTATAAAAGCAAATGCAATATTTAACTAAATTAAATAATTACCAAAAATCTACTTTTATTTATTTTTTTGTTTTGGAAGTCACTCTTCATTTAAAACTTGACTTTAAGTAGACACAATAAACCTGAATGAAAAAAGCTTTTGATAAGAATGGTCAGATAAGATCAATTAAATTTCAATTTTCTCAAAAACATCATCTTTTGAGCTTGGAATTTCTTGACTTGAAGCCAAGGTTAGTTCTGATTTTAACAGAATTGATCTCCATATAATTATTTCAACAAAGATATTTTTGACAAATCTTAGGACAGGCCATCAGTCAGAATGAAAATTTAAATTTATTGTCTGAAGGACATATCTCATTATCAGTAATCAGTGTATATTTTGGAATGAGGACTATGATTTATTTGTGTATACATGTGAACAGGCATATGTTTTCTCTAACTATTCCTATTTCACTTAGGATTTACAGGAATTAGAAATAATGATTATATTCCTTACAATATTTACAATATGTGCTCAGTTGCTTAGTTGTGTCTGACTCTGCAACTCCACGGACTGGAGGCCACCAGGTTCCTCCGTCCATGGAATTTTCCAGGCAAGAATACTGGAGAGGGTTGCCAGTTCCTCCTCCAGAAGATCTTCCTGACCTGGGGATTGAACTCCTGTCTCTTGTGTCTCCTGCGTTGGCAGGTGGATTCTTTACCACTGCACCACCTGAGAAGCCCATTTACAATGATACCGATAGAACTAATTATCTTCAAAACAGTTTGTAATTAGCATATCTCACTGCATTGTGGAAGACTTGAGTAACAGTAATTTAAACCTGGTTTCTGGTTTTATTTATTCAAGGTCACTGTAAAATGTTAGGAACGTCACACTGAGTCCAGGGCATAGTATTTATCTCAGCACATTCCTTTGTGTTACATGAGTGTTTTGAATCTATCTCCAGTTAAGGGGTTTATTTACTAAGTGGAGACCCTCAGATAGAGGCTGGAGACACAAAAATGCAAGTTTACAGGGACACAAAGTAAACAAAAACAACCAAATAAATAGAAAACAGTGAAATCACAACCAAAAGAGAATTGTATGCAAAGTCAACCTACAGTGACTGTTGCCTGGAAAGTCAGAGAATGCTATACGTGTAAATCTATGGCTGATTCATATCAATGTATGACAAAACCCACTGAAATGTTGTGAAGTAATTAGCCTCCAACTAATAAAAAATAAAATAAAATTTAAAAAAAAGAAAAAAAAAAAAAAAGAATGTGATTTACATGTTTAGTGCTCCAGGGCACATGGGATTGCTAACTGAGGGTATGGGTAAAGTGAATTTGGACAGAGAGAATAGCATGTGCTTTGCTAAGTCGCCTCGGGCGTGGCCAACTCTGTGACCCCAAGGACGGTAACCAGCCAGACTCCTCTGTCCATGAGATTCTCCAGGCAAGAATACTGGAGTAGATTGCCATGCCCTCCTCCAGGGGATCTTCCCAAGCCAGGGATCAAATGCTCCGCTCATATCTCCTGCACTGGCAGGCAGGTTCTTTACCACGAGCGTCACCTGTGAAGCCTCGAGAGAACAGCACACCTGCATGCAAATAGGAACAAAAGAAAGGGGTCCACCCGAAGGACGGCAAAAGGGCAGAGACAGGGTCTGAAAATGGGCAGGAAACAAATCACGAAGGATGAGGCCCGTCATGCTGAGTACTGTGAGATTTATTTTAATAGTAATGGTGACAGCTTAACCAGGAGCAAGGAGAGGATTTCTAGTGAGAAACTGGGAATTGATGAGGCTGGATACAAGAGGTAAAATGGCCTTGGCTAGAAGAGAGTTTGTGGATATAGACAGGAAGTGTTGGGCTCTAGAGATGATTAAAAGGGGGTTAGGGGTTGATAGAGGAGAAGGCAATGGCACCCCACTCCAGTACTCTTGCCTGGAAAATCCCACGGATGGAGGAGCCTGGTAGGCTGCAGTCCATCAGGTCGCTAAGAGTTGGACACGACTGAGTGACTTCACTTTCACTTTTTAGTTTCATGCATTGGAGAAGGAAATGGCAACCCACTCCAGTGTTCTTGCCTGAAGAATCCCAGGGACGGAGGAGCCTGGTGGGCTGCCATCTATGGGGTCGCACAGAGTCGGACACGACTGAGGCGACTTAGCAGCAGCAGCAGCAGCAGGGGTTGATAGGAGAGTTTGGGTGATGTATAATTTAACATCCAAACCAAGACACTTTTGAGAACCCATGGAGCCTGTAGCACTACTAATGAGGCCAGAATGATAGATATAAACTGGACTGTCCTGGGCCACCATGAACATATACTCACCTTGAGGATGGAGCAGGTCATACCTATAGAGCCCAGAACCAGGTGACTAGAAGAAAAATCTTGACAATGCTGCTCAGGAAGACAAGAAGACTGACAGCAACTTCAGATATTAATATTCACGGAAGCTTTTGCATTTTAAAAAGACACTGTTTGAAGAACTATAATGCTTTAACTCCAAATAATCACTTTCTAATGTTTGCCTGGACCTTAGCTTAGATTCATTAAACGAGCTCTCTTAGATGTGGAGCCTATGCATTAATATTTTAAAAACTTCTCCCAGTTGTTTCTGTTATGGAGGCAGTATCAGGAACCACTGGATTAAAACACAACATTCTTGGGACAACTGTTCATTTCCTAAATCTCTTTGTATCTGTTTATATTCTTAATACATCATCTTATACTTAGTAATTTCTCAATATTTATTAAGTCACTTTTTGGTAAGCAAGTGACTGAGTTCCTATGAATCAATAAATAAGACTCATTTGTAATTGGCATATTAATCATGTGTATGCAAATACTTGGTGCTAGGATATTTGAAAGAAAATTCTTTCAAGTAGCTAAACAGATCTTTATATAATTTATTTACACAATGAATTTATTTAGCAAACTCTTTTTCATTGGTAGTACAAAGGCAAACTTCAGTCCCACCACCTTCTGAATTATCACAGTGTCTGTATTGGCGAGGGTTCAAATTAACGAGTTTTACAGAGAAGATTGTTGAGCTGTCAAGACCAAAACACTGATAATAGTAACGCAGGGTTTTATAATCTCGGGGAATAAATGAAATTTTCCTAGATGGTAGCTGATCTACAAGATATTTATATTTCATACTGCTAATAAATGTTCATTAAAACATATTTCATTGTTAATTATACAGACTAGCATTCAGAGCTCCAATAAATTGTATCCCTATTATAATAAAAGTATTTAATTACAGAAGTTAGGTGGTAAGGCTTATTTTTGTAAAGTAGGTTTATTAGGTGTGTCATATGGTTTAAAAAACACAGAAGCAGACCTCAGAATGCATGAAAATTGTTTAAACATGTCAGACTGGAAATTACTGTACTATGTGATAACTGATCTCAGATTTCTAATTATCACTTTTTAAAAATTTTGCTTTATCTAGCATTAGTCTTAAAGCAAGATAAACTGCTGACTGATATTGAATGAATGATAGGCATCATCCCTCTTGTATCCGTTGTGCCAATACATCATGTGTGGTTATCTGTGGTTATATCTTGGCCACATATTATTAGGTTGTGGTAAATCATTCCTTGCCCAGAAGGGGAACTGCCTCAGGGCATGGCATTTTATTAATACATGGTCAGCACCTCTTCCAAGAAATGGGCTCTTGTGGTGGTGACAACTGTACAGCTGATAAAATTGAGGCTTACTGTACACTTTATAATTTTGTTCTGGGGAAATATCAGTTTTGAGATAGAGGAAAATGAGTCCCCATGAGGTTAAATAAGGGGCCCCAAATTAATCAGCAAAATTAGGCAGGCAGATAGGGAGAAAATGAGCAGAGGTAGGCAGCATTATGTACAGTATGTACATTACTCAGGATTATGTACAGTACTCGGGAGATGCCATGAGACAAGGTGTTAACCTTACCTCTGCTGCTTACAATCCTACGACAATGGTCAAGTTTCTCCACTTCTGGGGTTCAATTTTCTTATATGCAGAGTGGACAAGTCTTATCTGCCTCACTGATCTGTTGTCAACCAAAGACACTCTACAGTGTCTGATGCCTCCATCCCCCTAAAAAAGCTGTAGTTTAGTTCAGTTCAGTCGCTCAGTCGTGTCCAACTCCCTGCGACCCCATGGACTGCAGCACGCCAGGCCTCCCTGTCCATCACCAACTCCTGGAGATTACTCAAACTCATGTCCATTGAGTCAGTGATGCCATCCAACCATCTCATCCTCTATTGTCCCCTTCTCCCCATGCCTTAAATCTTTTCCAACATCAAGGTCTTTTCAAATGAGTCAGCTCTTCGCATCAGATGGCCAAAGTATTGGAGTTTCAGCTTCAACATCAGTCCTTCCAATGAACACCCAGGACTGATCTCCTTTAGGACAGACTGGTTGGATCTCTTTGCAGTCCAAGGAATTCTTGAGAGTCTTCTCCAACACCACAGTTCAAAAGCATCAGTTCTGTGATGCTCAGCTTTCCTTGTAGTCCAAATCTCACATCCATACATGACCACTGGAAAAACCATAGCCTTGACTAGACGGACCTTTGTTGGCAAAGTAATGTCTCCGATTTTTAATATGCTGTCTAAAAAGTCTCAAAACATGTTAATTCCCTCACTTTCCCTTGAAAGCTGCATTTTTCAACTTATGATCCTATCTGCTTCCCATGAGATCTCAGTTGCTGCTGCTCATTTTCCCTGTAGTCTCAGAACCTATGTTCTAGGTTTATTATTTGTTCCTGAATGACATTCTTAATAATGAGTTCTGCTGGCAATGTTTTGAGATATTGGAAAGAGCTGGCAAGTGAGACAATACTGCCAGTCTCCGATGAGGTTCTCAGGTTGACCTCACCCACTTCTGGAAATATTAGGACAGAGACTCATAAATAACTGAAAACTTTGAACTAGATGAATTCTAACTTCTCTTCATATCTGAGGTTTTATGATAATATTTCCTTAACACCTTTGAGTAAGAGGGTATCTTTGATGAATTTGATCTGACCCACTAAATTAAATCTTCTTGAAGACTGGAAAGATGTCTTACTCACTTTGTATTTCCCATGGGTATGATTATGCCAGACACAGAGGCCCTGATATAGACAAAAAGCTTGCTTTATAACTCAAAGGGCTCTCTGAGCCCTGGAGAGGTGGAGTTACTTGTTCCTACAAACTTACTGGCAGAACACAGATTGTCACTTCATGCTTGTATATGAAGGACAAGCATAATGCTGGGTTATCCATTGGCTCCAGAAGTGCATGGTGAATAGTTAACTCACTAGTTTTGTTTAGCCTGGTCTCATCCAGTCCTTTAGTGCTCCATTCTTTGCCTCTGTTATATGGGGGTTCACAGAGTCCTGTGTATGAGAGGGAATTAAATAGGTTTGTTGACATTCCTGGGGAGTGTCATGTTAATATCTCTCTTTGTTTTTGTTTTTTAAGGTCAAAGTTTTTCTCACTTGATTTCAGTTTGTTGAGAAATTAAATTGTTGTTTCTTTCTCTCTGGAAATGATATAAGCAAAGTGACATAAAAATAAACAAGGAGAACTTTTTTTTTTTTTTTTTACAATAAAACTACATCACATTTACCAAAATGCTGTTTTGAGTTTCCGTACAAAAAAGTAAAGTGTATTTTGCCATAAACTTTGAGAGGTTTTTTTTTTTTTTTTTTTTTTTTTGAAGAGAGAGAGAGTGTGTGTGTGTGTGTTTGTGTATGTTTTTCTTTTCTGGCTCCGGGGAGTTGGTGCTCCCATTCTTAAGCCTTGGCTGTGAGTGGCTTGCTTTAGAAACAGCAGAAATAATTAGCAGGGATAAGTATTCAACAAGAGGATTAGGCATTCATATGAGTAAAAATAACATCTGCAGTGACATGATAAAAATGATGCAGACCGTTAAATCGTGTACATCGGGGCATAAACTGATCACCAGCTGAGGTCAGAAAGAAATCTCCCGTCCTCATATAATATTGTACAATTAAGCAAATTTGGAAGTTTTATGCCTTATTTTAGAACATTTATTATCATCCAGCTTCCAAAACAAACTCCAGATTCTTGATTGTCTTCTCAGCATTTCCAATGACCTTAAACATTCAGTGTTAACACCAAAATCCATACTTTCGTTACAACTGCAATCTCAACACTCGCTCCATTGTTTTCCTGCTTCTGTCACTCCAGTGACTGGCAGTGTGGAGCTTTCCACTCTTCTTGTGCTGGCCTACTTTATGGTCAACAACATTCATGGAGGAGATGGCTGGCCAAAGCTTGATGTGTAAGCCTCTGATAAGGGCTGATGTAAGTTTCAAAACAGAACTCAGATTTGCCATTGTCCTTTCCTTTATTCATAAAGCTTACAATATAGTTAGAAAAATATTAATGTGTTAATTATTTAATGGGCTTCCCAGGTGGCTCAGTGGTAACGAATCTGTCTGCCAATGCAGGAGATGCAGGTTAGACCCCAGTGTCAGGAAGATCCCCTGGAGAAGGGAATGGCAACCCACTGCAGTATTCTTGCCTGGGAAATCCCATGGATGAAGAGCCTGGCAGGCTACTATCCATGGGGTTGGAAAAAGACTTGTACATGATTTAGTGACTAAACAATAACAATTACTTAAGATAACCTACTCTTTGTTCTAGGTGCTAACATACAACATTGAATAAAATAAACACATTATTTGTCTCATAGAGAAGACAGATGAAATGCAGTTAAAAATTCCCAAACAAAAACTGGGAGAAATGAAGAAATAGACTGATAGTAATGACTTTCAATAGTGGATAGAACAAGTAGGCAGAAAGTAAAAATAGAAACGGAAGTTTTGAATAATCCTGTAGCCATCTAGACCTAACAGACTTCTACAGAGCACTGTTCAATGACAGTACAATACACTATACTCTCCTTAAGTGCAGGCGAAACCTCTGCCAGATTGGGCTATATGCTAAGCCACAAAGCAAGCCTCAACATCCTTTTAGGGATAGAAATAAGTTTGCTCTTTGGCTACAAAGTAACAAAATTAGAAATCAGTAACGAAAACAAATTTGGGAAGATCAAAAATATGTGGAAATTAAACAACACATTTCTAAAGGACTAGTAGTCAGGAAAAAATATATGAGAAAATATTTTAAAATGAATAAAAATGAAGACAAAATAGCAAACTTTGGGATACAACAAAAGCAGTGTCCCCAAGCAAATTTATAGCCGTAAATGCCAATACCAAAAAAAAAAAAAAAAAAAAGACCTCAAGAATATAACCTATCTTTCCACCTTAAGACTTAAAAAACAAAATACAAAATTAGCCTAAGTAAGAAGATGGAAGGGAATAATAACTATCAGAATGGATATTAATAAAATATAGAATAGAAAAATAATAGACAAAAATAGTTTAATAAATGGTGGCCAGACAACTGCACACCCACATGTGAAAGAGTGAAGCTGAAACATTCACAACACATGCAAAAATTAGCTCAAATGGATCAAAGTCCTACCTAAGCATAAGAACTACACTATAAAACTCTCAGAAGATGACATAAGTCCAAAATAGGCTATTCTGTGGTTGCTTAGGGCTGGAAAGGGGTGATTGGGGAAATAGAAGGGTAATAATTAAAGGATACAAGGTTTTTGTTGTTTTTTTTTTTAGATATAGAAAATGTTAGAAAGTTGATTGTGATAATGGTTTTACATGCTGTGAATATACTAAAAGCTATTGAATTGCATACTTTAACTGGATTAATTGTATGGTAAGTGGATTATATTTTAATGAAGCTGCTTTGTTTTTAAAGCCAACACATAAAGAATACGTCAGATAGGCTGCCATTCTAGGCACAGAGCATGGGGATGAGTTGCTCTTATGAGGATACATTGAATGAGGCCCTATTTATTTATTTATTTTTAAATATATGTTGGCATTACACTCTTAGACATTCAACATTCTCATTCCTCTTGATAGTTGTAATTGCTTCCTCTGAGGGATTCATAGAAATGAGAGAAAAGGAGAAAGAGATTACACTTCAAACAATTAAAGATTATCCATAATGTTCATTATAATGAAAGTCTCATTCTGATTTTCGCTGTCAGCCCATCTCCTACTTTTCTTTCTTTCACTTTTTCTCCTTTTTCTGCTCCTTTTGCTTCTCTGTTCTGCCTTTATATGCTCCTTCCTCACTCTCTCTTTGTCCACTTCTCTCCTCTGACTTATTACCCCTTTCTTCTCTTCTATTTCACTGTAGTTTATTTCCGATACTGAAGATAAGTAAAAATTAAAATGGAACACACACTCAGGCATTATAAACTAAAAGTATTTGCTCAAGTTATATGTTGTTGTTTTTTGTTTACTCCTCCTCAGAAAAAAAAATTTAAAAAAAAAACATATAATTTGGTGATTTGAATTTTCTTGATTGTGTCTTGTCTGCTTCTTCATTATATGGAACATGCTCATAGTTATTCATAATTATAATCCAGGAACTTCCAACCTCAGTACTATTGACGTTTTATGCCAGATGATCTCATGCTGAAAGGAGTTTTCCGGTGCATTGTAGGATGTTAAATGACATCTCTGTTCTCTGTACACTGGGGCCAGTACCATGCTCTCCCTCAGCCTTAACAATCAAAGATATGTCCAGATATTGACAAATATCTCCTGAAAGCAAACCAGCCCTTGTTGAGAATCACTGTAAATCAGACCTGCAAGAAAAGCTCTTCTCTTGATTGGTTCACATTGGTTCTTTGTTACGTCCTTTTTCTCTCCTAAAAGTAGGTTTTCGAAAGAGATATACTTAAAGACAAGAGATAGCCAAGAAGGTGGCTTACTTTTCCTTATTATAGGGATCCAGTGACCTTCTGAACAAGATGGAATTTTTCATTTTAACATTTTGACCATATTCTATACGTGATAATTATGTTCTATCATCTTTGTCTTTCTTCCTGAAAATCCAACAGGACACATTTTTTTTTTCTTTGCTTCTCAGCAACAAACACACATTTTTTTTTAACACATTAAGTAGCTTCCTGTTTGGTTTAGAGATAGCTGGGGTTCAACATTTGAAAGAACTGACACAAATCTAGGCAGAGTTTAGCAATAATCTTTTGTGCTTAGATTTGTCTGCTATAACACAGTGATGACTTACCTAAAGATCAGTTACGAAGTACGTGCATAGTCTCTCCAGGAATACATTCTTTTTCTGGTTATCAATGTTATCTGTTTTTCCACCTGCTCTGTTCCAATCATCACGTCAATAAAAATTTATCACATGCCTACTGACACTACAATGGACAGAAAAACTTTCAATGAAAGATGATGAGGGACAGATTAAGAATAAGCATAAGACAGTAGGAGTCTAGAAGGCCTAAGGCCCACCTGCCCTAGTCTAAAGATTGGAAGAAACCTAGAACATCAGCTGTCCCCTCATGTTTCATCACACTGCATCTGGATAAAATCTCTGAAACAACTCTTTGTAATAGGGAAGAACAAATCCGACTCCATGTTAGATCTGTTGCTTTTACTTTAACTCTTGTGCTTTGTTGCCTGTGCTTAGTCAAGCTGGCTCTGCACCTTTTATAAAAGAAAGTTGCCTATAACCTGAAATATACAGATTGGCCTATTTTCAAGGCTCTGACCTTTAAGAGTCCATTTATATAGAGATAAAAAGTTACAGAACAGAAAATAACATTTGTTTTACTGGAGGTTTATAGGAACATCTTGACCTGACAAAGATTCCAACACCAAGATGTTTGCAGCAACTAACCATGATCCTCCCTCAAATTGCCTTTAAAGGTGCTTTGGTGAAACCTTTCCAGGAGTTTGGATTTTTTGGGGCATGGGTCAGTCATCTCCTTGCACGGATGCCCTGCAATAAAGCTGCCTTTGCTCCAAATTCTGACATTCTTGTTTGTTTGGTCTCACTGTATATCAGGCTGAGAATCTTGCTTTTGGTAACAGCCTTGGCATCCTTTTTATTAAGGAAAACATTACCTCAAGGAAAGTATCATCTCTCAGGTATCCTATTTCATGTTTCATACCACTCTAATTGTTAAAAAGTTCTTTCTTTCTTGTATGATAGTTCTCTCTGCAGGATTTTCAAACTATTCATTTTGGACCTCATAGAATAAGTCAAAATCCCTCATATAAATAAAAACTTTAAACAAATGGAAACATAATTTTTGTGGTTGCCCCACCTGAAACATATTTATAAGTTAAAATCTTTCCTGACTCCAACTGTTGGTCAAACGGCATGACTCAATACCCTACATAGAGGCCGTAATTCAAAGGTCATGTTAAGTTTCTGAATGTAAGATGTTTAAATTAGAGCACAAGACCACAGTTCTCATCTGACAGCAAATGACTCTGTCTTCCTCAACACTGCACTGCAGTGAAGCATAGTTGCAGAGGGTGGAACCCACCTCCATAAAGTCAGCACAGCGACTTCTTATCAACCAGGAGAATATAAAACAGAGTTTAGTGCAAGACAATTCACAAGTTTTCTGGAAGGTCCATAACTTTTCAGGGAGGGCAAATCATCCCTGAATCTGGGGTGAAGTTCTGGGCCCTGCCATCAGCAGGCCTGTCTTCAGGCCCGAGCTATCCCTGAGAACAACTGCTGAGCTAGGTAAGCAAAATCTGCCCTTTGGGGCTGACGTAGGGAAAGATCAAATGAGCAATATTTAAAACATTTTTTCTTTTGAATTAAAATGCGCAGTTTTAAGCCATATTTCAATTATCAGCTTGACATTACTCTTTAAGCAAATGACTAGAGTTAACAAGAGAGCTACTACATTTTGAATACATTGATTTTCTGCTTGGTGCAAACTCTAAATAGCCGATTAGAAAGCTGTGAATCAGACAGACTCAGTGTACCTAATATATCCTGCAATATACTGCAAACTGGAAACATTCAGATCTTTGAAGGTGAAATGAATTAAAAGCACATGATTGTCACAACTTCAATATATAAATAGTAACAACACACTAGCTCTTATCTGGCAATTTAAAAAATAGTCCATATTTTGTTATGCACGTCAACCTAATGCATAAAACTACTGAGCTTAAAGGTATAAAGAAACATAGATTTATTTTTCAAAAATGACTGTGAAATGAAATGAACACTTAATTGAATAGTTTCCAGTTACAGAATATGCTGAAGTTGCCCTTCATTATTTTCATAAGCTGCAGGATATTCTTGCCACTGTGTCTCTCACTTATATCTTAGTGTGACACTCTTGTCCATGTTTAGCCTGGGCCCCCATTTTATCGATCACAGGAATATCACCTCAGCTTAAATAGTATTCTTTGAATTAAGAATTAGTTGTCTTTCCTTAGCTCTACTTCCAGCACTGACAGTGTGACCTTGGGGAAATGACTTCACCTCTCAGTATCCTGAGTTTCTCTAACTATAAAATTATATTAATGAAATGATAGCACGTGCCATGTCATTGAGAAGGGTAAAAGGTGATTATAACAGCACAAGCTTGTCATTGCAATTATAACATCAGGAAAGAAATCATGTAATTATTCTAAGGCCTCTTTCTTACAAATCACTAAAAAGTATATTTCATGATATTTTGGTTCTGAAATTTAAATGTTATAACAGAATTGAGAAACTGGAAGGAGACTTTATCTATTTGATGTGATTATTTAGCATATAAATTGCATTTATTGATGCAAAGCACCTCCCAGTAATTTTTCCAAGCTGTTTTCCTCACACAAATCCAGGTATCAGGTGGTCTTTGAGCTAAGAAAACTCAAGCACAGGGGATTGTTAGTCTAGCACAGTGAACCACAGCATACAAAGATGGGAGCATGTCTACAAGGAATATTTACACCTTCTCCTGCCTTAGAGGGAAGGACAGTGCAGACTCAAGTAGACTTTGCCTTCACCTTCACCTTTACTGACTCTTAGCCTACCCCTGGCATACCTTGCACTGCCTGTTACATTAAATGACTTTGTGCCACCCTCTCATTTCCAAGAGAAACAGAGGATCCCTTTCTCTCCTTCAATTTTCCTAGGCAGGCCCAGGAGTTCCTAAAGTATTACCTCCTCTTCACTCAGCAATACAACTTATGACTCCAGTTCCAGGAAACTGAAATCATGTTGAAGTTTTAATAATTAAAACAAAACAAACCTGTGGGAAATTATCCTTCTCATAGGTCATTGCAAAAAAAACTATATTTTGCAACAAGTCAACAACTTTTAAACCAGATTTCAAAATCTGGAGGGAAAGAATGGAGTAGTGGATACTTCCCATCCAATTAAAATCATTCCCATGTGCTGTCATGAATTAAGTCTCATGGGTTGGGTCCACTACTCTATTGAATCATTGGAAATGTTAGATGGAAGCACAGCTAAGTTCATTTGCCCAGGCTTCACTTCAGGTATAAGTCACACTTTGCTTAGTGGTGTTATGTTTTTGTTTCAAAGATAGTTAGAGAAAGTTAAGAGAATATAGCAATATCCAAATGAAGGAAAATGTTTTCTTTGGAGACATCATATAATCAGGTTCTTCAGTCTGTATAATTCAAAGTTGAATTGACTCAAAGTCTAAAAGTCTATAAAATTGAAGAGAACACAGAGAGGACTGAGATGGATTTGTTCATCAAATTCCAGAGCAAAGGGACCCCTTTGAAGCTTGAAAAAGAAAGATTTAGGATAAATGGAGAGAACCACTTTTTTTTTCTTTTTTAAACACAGTGGGGGATAAACTTACAGAACTCATTATCCCAACTTTAGCTATTCATTAAAAATATAAATAGATTCAGACTAAGATTCATTTCTGAATAAAGATTGCTGATGTGTTCCTGAGGAAGGTTCTGGTTTAGTTTAACAGTTGGGAGCCTTTCCATTATTGTCATCCACATCTGATTTCAAATTCCAGCACTGGAAAGAGAACTTAACTTGCAAAGCCCCAGTTTATCTTGTGTCATAGGAATAATAATAGTATATACATTTTAAACATTTTACAGTGATTAAATGAGATGATGCATGTTAACTTCATGGTTGTTGCTGTTTAATCATAAAGTCATGTCCAACTCTTTGTGACTCCTTGGACTGTAGCCTGCCAGGCTCCTCCATCCGTGGGATTTTCCAGGCAAGAATACTGGAGTGGGAGGCCATTTTCTTCTCCAGAGGACCTTCCCAACCCAGGGATCAAACCTGTGTCTCTTGCATTGGCAGTGGATTCTTTAAAGCTGAGCCACCAGGGAGATGATAATGAAGATGAAAGAGACAAAGATGAAAACAAAGAAGAAAATGAATAAGACAGATGAATATGAAAACTAAGTAGAACAAGAAGGATGGTAAAATCTTTCCAGTTTGCCATTTTCAGCTGAATCTTAAACAGGATATTTTTGACATTTGCAGGGCAGTCTACTCAACAATTAATTGTGCTCTTCAAAAAGCAATGGAGCCTCATTCAAGAAATCCAGATTTAGATGGTAGATCTGAATCAAAGAAAACTATTCCATACACAGTCTTCTTAGTTATGGGTTACTGAGATGTATTGAAATACACAGGCAAACAAGTGCTTTTGTTTATACACAGACACATATAAGCAAGTAAGTAAGTAAGTAAAGTCGCTCAGTCGTGTCCGACTCTTTGCGACCCCATGGGCTGTAGCCTACCAGGCTGCTCCATCCATGGAATTTTCCAGGCAAGAGTACTGGAGTGGGTTGCCATTTCCTTCTCCAGGGGATATTCCAGACCCAGGGATCGAACCCAGGTCTCCCGCATTGCAGGCAGACGCTTTACCCTCTGAGCCACCAGGGAATCCCTACAGACACATATGGAGACACGCAAACATACTTCAACTCTTGTTCCAATGAGTCTTCAGTTTAGTAAGAAATTAAATTTATAGATTGATAAGCTGATTTGACCAAGAAACAGCTAAACTAATTAATTTTGTTTATAAATACAGGCTATCTTTTAGTAAATACTAAAATCTGAGGTATTTTCTTCTTTGGCTCACATCTTTACCCTCCTATTGAAAAATAAGTAGAAAGCAATGATTGCATATCAAACATCAGAAAACACATCTCTGTGTGCACTCAACTTATACCCGCACTCCCATGCTCATTGCAGCACTATTTTCAGTAGCCATAATATGGAAACAATGTAAGTATATATCAAAATATAATGAAATATTCAGCTATGAGAAAGAAGGAGGTCCTGCCATTTACAGCAATTTGGATGACACTTGAGGGCATTATACTAAGTGGAATGTCAGACACAGAAAGAAAAGCACTGTATTATATCACTTATATGTGGAATTTTATAAAAGACAAAATCAGAGAGAGACTAAAATGATGATTCTCAGGGACTAGGCATGGCAGAAATGTAGACATATTGGTTAAAAGTTACAAATTTCTAGCTATAAGAAGTTATGAGGATCTAGTGGACAACATATGATTTTAGCTAACAATACTGTGTTATATACTTGAATGTTACTAACATATCTTAAATGTTCTTACTGCAGAAAAATAAATAATAATTTTGTGATGAGATGAAAGTATTTGTTAATGCTGCAGTGGTAATCACTTTGCAATATATAAATGTATCAAATCAAGACATTGTTCACCGTAAACTTACACAATGTTATGCATCATTTACATCTTAATAAAGATGGAAAAAAGGAATTTGAGCCAAGCATTTTCTTCCATCCTCTTCAGCCCTTCTTAAGAATGGTCTGAAATGAAATGTACTATCCGTGAAGGTTCATAGCCAATCTCTCCTTTTTCTTTTTAAATTTATAGTCTCTTATGGTTATTACCTCTATACCAAATGGCTCCTTTTTTTTCCTGAAAATATATAACTTTTCTCTCTTACCCACTGTAAAATCAACTACACCTCCACAATTCTTTCCTAACATTCATTAAAAAGATTCACATGAAGGGGCCACCCCTAAACACACACATAGTCACACACACACACACACACACACACAGAGGCACACACATATCTTCTGTCATCCTCCTGAGCACACTTCTCTCACTTATATGGTGTTGTCTTCACAGTTCCAGTAGAGGTCCTGACACTCAATGTGCATGGCTCTTATCTGCCCTACACAGGAGCAGGCAAAGAGGTCTGGGGGCAATGGAGGCATATTTGTTGCCGTTCAAAGCAAGTTGTCCTTTTTTTCCCTTTCTCTCTCTCTTTTTTCTCTCCCCTTCCAAGATAAATAGAAGTAGAAAGGACAAGCAGTTTTGATTAGCATTTAAAATGTTGTCAATTTTTAATGAAAGCGTAACCTCCAACCATCAACTTCACACAAACTAGAGACAAGGTTGCAAAGCGAATGCTAATATATTTGGCACACTTTCTCACACTTGTCCTTCCATGAACTTTTCTTGTTGCTAATTTGTTATGTCAGCCCATATTAGTAGGTTTCAAAAGTCCAAACTGGCAAGTGTGGTGACCCAAAGAGAACCAGTCTTTGGAAGATCTTTAAATCGAAACATAAGAGTCAGGCAGTTTATTAGCTGTGTACCTGTAGTCCTAGAGATGTGACTATATTCACTTGGAGGATTTGCCAAGCTTCAGGAGTAATCTTTAGAGTCTTTCAAAATTCGTTTCTGAATGTGACATTTTTATTCAGGAAATAAATGCTTGCCAGTCAGTTGACAACATTCACTGCATGCAAATGATATATTTGTTCTACCCTCTATTGATAACACCCAAAATAACAAAAGGAATGCAGGATGCAATGATTTCACTCAAGGAACTTACATTTTTAATAGCAAAACACAAAAATAAATATGAAAAGAACATAAAAACACTGAGATAAATATGTAAATAAGTGTGAAAAATTCAAGAGCAAACTGCTGGGGGGGGTGGGGGTTAATAGATGGCCCATATACAACTGAACACCCACACCAGTACTCTTGCCTAGAGAATCCCAAGGACAGAGGAGCTTGGCAAGCTGCAGTCCATTGGGTTACAGAGAGTTGGACGACTGAAGTGGCTAAGCAGAGCAGCAGCATACAGCTGAACAGATTGGAGTGTCTCTTAGACCACAGCTGCTTCATGAGCCAGTGTCCACAGCCTATTCTTCCTACCATCCATCTACTTGGAGGAAGCCTGGTGATAAAGGAACGGTAGCAGGTTATCTCTAGAAGCAACAAAAATGGAGGCAAAACCCTGAGCCATGTTCCACAAAAACCATGAGACATTTGACCTCTGCTTGAATCTTCATTGAAAAAACAAGAAAGCAGCCAAGCTAGTTTCCACTTTTGGTGGATTAAAAAGAAATATTTCTTGTTTAGGTCAATTCAGATTTACTGCTGTCCCTTTCTTGTCCCTCTCTCTCTCTCTTTAATTCACTGATATTATCTACAAATGAAAGTGCCCCTGTAGGGCCCACTTGCAGCAGACAGTATGTGATTTCTATGAAAGTAGGCTGAGTTAGTCATAGAGGTCTTCAAACACAAGGTACTACTTATTCCAGTATTTTCCTCAGGAAATTCACATTGCTCAGTTTTCACTGGGAATGGGGCTTGAAGAATATTAGTTTTCTCAGGTGCCTGACATAATGCTTTCTCTAGTTATTCTAAGAGTATCTAGAAAATTCGTTTATCAAAAGTTGTCTGTGGTTATTTGCTTCATGTTTATGAATTTTAACAAGAATTTATGGTTCTTTCTGGGCAAATATACATATATTCACTCCTCTAAGCTCTATTCTTTTCCAAACTTTCTATCATCTTTTGGGGACTATTTTATACTCTGGAGAAAATTCTCTCATTGTTGTAAAGGGGGAGTTTTCTATTAGGACTAATGCTAAAAGGAAAACATCTTGTCAAAAATAGAACTTAATGAGCTCTGCATTTTATTCTAAATTGAAATATGCAAATCAGTAGAAAGAAAATCAAAGATGAAAGCTCTTAACATTATAATGTGCCCCTAGCACACTTTAAAAATAATAGTCTCTTTAAAGTATACCGTCATGAAGGTAATATAGGTAAGCTTACAATAAAAACAAGCACATTTGTATTTCCATTCCCTGGCTTCTGTATTTAATTCTAGAGTGTTAATGTTGTATTAAGTGTCTGAGTTAATTTAGCCAGAAACACACACACACACATACACGTATCTTTATTAAAAATAGGAATTGCATGAGAAGATATGATGGAAGAATTAAAAGTAAAGGTCATGAAATTTGATCATCTCCATATTTAAGGTTACTCTAAGTGCTCTGCAAATAACAAGGTGCTTTAATGCCGTGCCTGCACTTTCGTCTCATTTAATATGAAACCCATGAAAGATTGTTCCTGAAGTCATTATCTTCAACTGTTGAGAGCATAGATCATGACTAAGTGACTGAAGTGCCGTGGGAACTCTCAATGGGATCCTGTTCAGGATCTGATATATGTCTCTTGGTATCCATCAAACTCAAATGATGTGCAAAAGAAAAGAAAGACAGAACTTTATTTTTTTTTTTGAAGTTTCTGTCCTGCTGCTGAAATGCAGGATAAAGGTAAGTTGAGAAACTGATGCCCAAGAAAGTCAGTTTTAAAATACTATGTGAAAGAATATTTAAATATTCCTGTATGAAAATTGCATCTGGCTTATTTAAAAAGTTACACATTGTACACTTTTGAAATAGCAAGGGTGTTTTGAATCACACTTTATATGTTTCCTTTCTATATGAAAAGTTGGTTAACCTATATGACAAATATGTTCTGAATAATTAACATTCATGTAAATGGACATAGGAAAGGGTGTCATAAAATAATTTTGCCTTAAGAGAGCAGTACCTGGCTTGAGTGATTAAGCATGCTATAATAGATGAGGAAGTATTTGAGGTAAACTCCATAAAAGGCATCATGAGAGGACATTTCAAGGTGAAAGAATGACATCAGTAAATCCATAAAAGAGGAGAGTAGGAGACTTCATTCTATTATGAAAAGATTATCACTAGTAGAACCTCACATACACTTGGAGACAGTTGGAGTGTCTTCAGCTGGATGAAGACTTTAACAACTTGGACTTGTCATTAAAAAGTTTACTGTATGCTATGAGGAAGAGAATGACACCAATCAAAATATTTTGGAAGGACAACTTTTGGAAGCAAAATGCATTGATAAACTGGAATGGGAAGAGATGGGGACAGGAATATTTATTAAAAGATTATTAAAATAATGTAAGGCTTAGTACAAGAGAGCTTTCAAGTGTGGTAGACATTGGAAAGACAAGACAAAAAAAAAGATTACACCAAAAGAATCCTAGACTAATAGTGAGGGAAATTATACAAGGAGAAAAGTCTCAGTCGATATTATTCTAGGTTTAAATATAGTTAATAATGACCATGCTAGATACTTATTCATCTATGTGGACAAAGGAAGGAGTCTTTGAGTTAAATTCTAAGCATTCTCTGTTTTAAGCACACCCTCTGGATGGAAGTATGCAACAGCTACTTGGAAAGTCAAATTTGGGTGTTAAAGCGGTCCAATAAAGATTTAGAGTAGAAGTTCCTTGAATAAAGAAGGCATTCAGAGCAAATGTTACCACAAAAATGAAGAAAGCAAAGAAAGCAGGGTGTAGTGGGCTGAACAATACTCCGATCTTACCCGTGTTCTAGTCCTTGGAACTCACCAATGTTACCTACCATGCAAAGAGCCTTTGTAGACTTGATTAAATTAATGCTTTTGCAAATATGAGGTTATCCTGATGTGCCTTAGGTGGCACTGGCAGTAAGTAACCCCCCTGCCAATGCAGGTGACAAAAGAGACCTGGGTTTGACCCCTGGGTCAGGAAGACACCCTAGAGGAAGGCATAGCAACCACTCCAGTATTCTTGCCTGGAGAATCCCCATGGACAAAGGAGCCTGGAGGGCTTCAGTCCATAGGGTCATACAGAGTTGGATATGACTGAAGTGATTGAGCACGCTGTAAATGTAATCACAACTGTTCTCAGACAGAGGCAGAAGATGTAACTACAGAGCAGAAAGTTATGTAACAATGAAAGTCAAGATCAGACTGATGCAGCCACAAGCCAGAGAATACCCACAGCCCCTGGAGCATGGAAGAATCAAAGAACAAAATACCTCCCAGCACCTCTGGAAAGAACTAGCCTTGCTGACACCTTAAATTTAGTCCAGTGATAACTGTTTCCAACTTCTGGCCTCCAAAACTACAAGAAAATAAATTCCTATTGTTTTGAACCACTAAGTTTGTGGTACGTTTTTAGAGCGGCAGTAGGAACCTAGCATACAGCACGTATTAAATATGGTGGAAGAACAAAGACGAGATTGAGAAGGAGTAATAGGAATCTGTGGTGTTCAATGAGTCACAGAAATTAAGGGAGAGGTTTCAAAAGAATATCTAGGATTGAAAAGCAGACAGAAATTCTATACATCTCAGATTACAATTTCAAGGTGCAGAAGGGAGCAGAGGGTATGGGTGAAGGGGGTCAACTGTAAGGACTTTTAAATTGATTTGGTTTCCTTGCTCAGATCCAAAAAGAAGGTTGAGTTTTCAATATATAGGCCCAAGGTCAACTCTCTTCTATTCCCTGATGTTCAAAGGAAAATATTTTTCTATGTATCTTGCTGGGCTTTAAGCTTTTCATATGCATATTTTGAGGCAGCATATAATAAATACAGTGGTGCTCTCACTGGAAGATTTCCATATCAGCTGCAGGAAAGCTGGTGAGATAGCGGGCTGAATTACTCAGGTAAACTGTTAGTTTCTCGGTGTCATTGTTTGAAGTTTCAACAAGTTAGAATACAGACAATTTTATACCTAACTGATTAATTCCTTTCCAAGCCTCTGTATTTTATGAAATGATGGTTTTGATGTAAGTGTGTGTGTGTGTGTGTGTGTGTGTGTGTGCACGCACGTTGTTCAGTGATGATATGACAATAAATGAATTTACATAAAGTCAGCTTCATAGATCTGTATGTGAAGTTGTCCAGGCTCCCTACCTGATTTGACCTTGGGACCAAAGAATGTTTACATCAGTGATGAGTCTATCAGTTCTTGATGAATCACAATGCTTGCTATGTTTGATCATTACTGATAGTAACAGCTGACAGCAAAACCTGAATTATATTTAATAGAAGAGAAAAAACCTTTTTTAACAAATGACTGTTTTTGCATATGGATGGAGTGAACTGAAGGTTATTCTGTGTATTTTTATAAAGTATATGAAATTACAGAGGCTGCATTTATTTCCTTTTGAAAATAAACCCTGAAAATGCTTCCTGATAAGCCCTTTAATTTAAAATACCAGAATGTAATATCCTTTGACTTTATAGTATGAGAACTGCTTGTCCTAGCATCCCTGAGGAGTGAGATTCTCCCTCACAGGTCAAAAATTATTTTGATTGAGTAGAAGGTAGGGGAAAGAGAGTACTGATGTCTTTAATGCTCTTAACCATTGAGGATGGAAAAGAAGAAGCAAATCTTGTTTAAATATCCTGTACTTCCTTCACTATACCATCCACTGGCCAAAAGGGCATGTACTGAGCTCTGCTGGACAATTGTTTGGATTTTTTAACAGGAGAAAGCTTCCATTTCTATGTATATAACTGGGAAATGATTTTCTCTGCCAAAACAAAGCAGAGCAAAGCAACGCTTCATCACCAGTCTGAACACACAAGCCTTTTTCCTCTCCATAAATGTCTTTAAGGTGCTATAGATTCCTCTGCAAACCAATCTGATGGGCTGCAGCTGAGGATGCTTTCAAAGGCATGTGACTGTGTAGATGCAGTAGCTTTTATGTAACCATGGCAACAACAAGCTTCTTCTCTAGTGTCTTAATTTGGGAGAGGGCAGGGAAAATAGCATGGGACCTGATAGGAACTCCTGTTTCAAGCTGGGAAGGGAAGGGGTAGCTATGGCTATAATATGTAATTTGTCCTTTTCATACCTATAATGTTACAAGGGTGGACCTTGGACAGCTTTTGCACTTTGTCCTCCTTGTCTGTCGTCCACTGTCCCCCATTCTTCTACACTGACTTAAGCCTGCTGCAACTTGGGATGACACTCATAGGCACACAAGCTAAGATTCCAGGTAGAGCTGTTAGACCCAGCCCTTCCTCCTTCACACTCATCATGTTTGTAATGTCCCTCTCTCCAAGCAAACATGACCCAAATCTCCTTTGTGTCAATCACACATAGGTCCTGCTTCCATGGGAACCCTGTTGTTCAGTGGCTAAGTCCTGTCCAACCCTTTGCGGCCCCATGAACTGCAGCACTCCAGGGTTCCCTGCCCTTTAACATCTCCCTGTTGTTGTTGTCCAGTCACTAGGTCAGGTCTGACTCTCTGCAACCCCATGGGTTGCAGCACACCAGGCTTCCCTGTCCTTCACTCTCTCCCAGAGTTTGCTCAAATTCATGTCCATTGAGTCAGTGATGCCACCCAACCATCTCATCCTTTGTTGCCTCCTTCTCCTCTTGGCCTCCATCTTTCTCAGCATCAGGATCTTTTCTAATGAATCATTTCTTTGCATCATGTGGCCAAAGTATTGAAGCTTCAACTTCAGCATCAGTCCTTCCAATGAATATTCAGGGTTGATTTCCTTTAGGATGGACTGGAAACCGTGAGCACTTGTAAATCACCTCAGTCATTAACCCCTTATTCAATTTTTTCCTCAGCTTTTGGGCTGGTTTTTGTTGGTCTGTACTCTCCTAGGATCATCCCAGTCTCTCAGATTAACCCTCCTGACTAGGAATTGAGCAGGACCCTCTCCTGCACTGGCAGATTCTTCATCTATCCCTACTGAGAGGCATCTGGTAAGGCAAAAAATGTAGCTAGAGGATGACAATCTTATTTCCCAAATACTGGCTGTTGCATGGCCTTCCTGTGTGTGGCAGGCTTGGGAGCAAGGTCTGAGAGTTTCATGGGTCCTGGAGGTGCAACTGTCCTTTCCTGGAAGCCAGCTCTGGCGAGTGGCCTGGGAAGTGGGCTTTCTGGGGACCTCAGCTCCCTCTTATTTCTTCACATCTTCATGTCTGTGCCACCACAACATGCCTCTCTCCTAAAAGAACACAGAAACTAAATCAAAGCTCAAAATGGCTTTTGATCAGTTTTGTGTTTCAACTTCATTAACCACCCACTGTTTGCACTGAAATGGGAGACTGTGGTAAGTCTGTAGTTGGTCCATCCACACTGGACCCCCTTCAGCCCCACAGGAGATCTCCTATGGGTTTTGTGCTCTGGAAGCAAAGAAGGATGATGACTGTCTTGGGTCAGGGACAGGGAGATCCTGGGAGAAAGGAAGAGGCCTTGCCCTTCTTTTATCTGTATCACAATGACCTTTTAAGGAGTTTCACTTAGGAATAGAGAACAAGAGGCTAGAAATACTGTGGATGCTGGTAAACGGGGCTAAAATTGGTGCTGGGTCTGACAGTGGATGAAGAGGACAGAGGCTTCGTTAGTCTATGATTTCTACCCTAGCAAAGTGTTTTTCCCTTTAAGGGCTGAGATAAGTGGCTTCTGGGGGTGTTCAGCCCTAAATGCTATTAATCCATATGTAGTCAACTGGGATATTTCTGCATCATACCAATGTTCTCTTGGTAACCATTTTATCTAAAATGGAACATTTCCAAAAGCTGATTATAAGCATGTGAAAGAAATCTTAGTTGCTATTTTTTCAAACTTCAATCAATTCACAGGGATGATTATATTCAACTATTGAGGGAAGGGTTGACGTAATCTATCCAAAATTGTTCCTGAGTCATCGCTGAAAATGTTTGTATCCATGGACTGATTCTTGTCTCTCAGTTACTTTTCCTTTTAATTAGCAATCTTCTCCTCTTGTGAGTGCATGTATGTGTGTATGTGTTTCCTTTTCCATCCATTTAAAGCTTCTATCCTAGAAAAGATCCCTACAAACAGTAACTGCTATTTGAATGGTGAAATCAACAGCACAGCAAGTGTGTTATTATAATGAAGTGAGACCTGTTGCCTCTTCAGTCTCATAGGAAATATTTGAACACATAGATATTTTTAAATGTTAGGAAAGATTGTGTGAAAAAACATACTGACTCCACCTGTTACACATTAGGAAGATTCATTTGATTCTGTGTCAGTCTATTATTTTAAGAATCATTTTAATATCCATTTCTGTTTCTATTACTTAGTTGCCCCTGCTCCTTTATTTAGACTCTTTGCCATGCAAATATTATTAAAGCCTTACTCAGCTTATGTGGTGATTTTAAAATGTTTTAATGTTCCGTTTGACATTCCCACTGGTCCCATTTCTTGTGCTGAAAATGTATTAATTCCCATATCAATATATATGTATATACATTCTTGCCAGTCAGGGGTATAAAAAGATATTTCTTGTGCATATATTAGAGAAGTCATTATAAGTAGAAGGGGAGAGGGAAAGGAGGGAGATAAAAAGAGCAAAGAATAAAATGAGAATATAAAGCAAAAGTAATGGAAGTAAGAGAGAATTCCAAAATACAGAAAGTACCAGAAAGATGGAAGACATACTCAAGTTAAAGTTGGAAAAACAGCAAAGCATACTCTGAGAGGGAAAAATGCACAGCAAAATCAAATAACAACCAAATAAATTGTTAGAGAAAAGAGAGAAAGAATCAGATTAGGGACTGAGACAAATCACAAATGAAAACAGAAAAGGCAGTAAGCCTTTGGTACTGGGCCATTTCAATTTAACTGAAATATTCTGATTTCCGGTACTATCAGGCACATTTTTTCTAACTTTATCAAAAATGTTATCCCCCAAGTATTATTCTTATTAATGTTCTCTTCATTTCTGCAAGAGGCATAAAAATAACTGATGAGTGCGGGAACATAAGCTGTGTGGTTAGTGAGGCAGAGGTGATAATTAGAACATGCTGTACTACGCAGTAAACAAAGCTATTATGAACGGGAGAGTTCTTTATAGAGTGTTTAGAAAGAGGATGGAAATAATATACTTTCCCTTGACTGGCTTAAAAGCTCAGCTGGTTTCTACCCTGAGAAATTAAAAAAAAAAAAAAAAAAGTTGGAGTTAATTGGCCAGTGGATTTGGAAGCTAGTTAAATGCAGTCACAAATATTATTAATAGATGCATTATTCCATATTAATTTCTAACTTACATGATCCCTTTCCTACTGAAAACTTCATTTTTTGAGCTAAGTCTCAAAAATTTCATGAAACTAAGTTAATGAAAAGTCTGTGATTTTTGAACGCATGTTTTAAGAATTTTCTTCTTCTTCTTTTTTTTTAATAACCTTTAATAGTTCTGATTTATAGTCCTCAAAATGTGAATTACTATTGTAACCTCTGATTTATTTTGTTCCTCACTTGTCACACTCTCATTTATCTATGTCAATTAATTCTCTGATTCTGGAACTGTTCTCCATTGTTCAAGCATGCCCAATTGTTCAGTCGTGTCTGCATCTTTGCGACCCCATGGACTATAGTAACCTGCCAAGCTTCTCTGTCCATGGGATTTTTCAGGCAAGAATATTGGACTGAGTTGCTATTTTATCCTCTAGGGGATGTTCCTGACCCAGGGATCTCACCAGGGTCTCCAGAATCTCCTGCATTGGCAGGTGGATTCTTTACCACTACAGCCCTGGAAAATCTATTCTCCACTAAATCAGTCCAATATGACTATATGACTATATTTGGAAGAAACATTTTCAGAGCTATATCAAATTTATTAAATAATTTATAATGTATTTTCTCTCTCCTTCCCCATCCCCAAGGAAAGCTTAGTTATATTAAGAAACTCACGTTACAATTTTGCCTTCTCATCTAAGTCAATTGATCATTATCACTCATATTTTCCATAATACAAATTGTTTTCAGCTACTATAAAACATTATATTTATTGTCCCTCCTAAAAATAGAAGAATTCTTTCTTAAACTAAAAGACTCTAATAATCCAATATTGTACATAGTGTTTTTCATGGTAAACATTGCTTAATCACATTTTTGGGTTAGTCACAATGGTCTGGGGATAAAGTGATGCATTTTTGTGCTTTCTATGGCCACATACTCTGGAAAAGACTTGTGAAAAAAGTCTGATTACTTATTCAAGAAACTGTAAGCCAAGTAGGGAAATCCTTGATAACACAAGAAAAATAGGTAAAGTTATGGATGGCATCATTAGATAGGGTACACTTTACCTGTATGTGAAAACAGGGTCCAGAACTCAAAGCAACTTTTTAGGTAAAGACATTGATATAATTGCCTAGTGCTGATACTTGTAAGGAGTAGAGAAATTTTGTCTGGCTTTATTTGTGCTCATGTGCCCAACACTGGCCTTAGTTCTAGGAACAGGAAGAAATAATTGTCCTTATCTAGATGGACTTGATGATCTATCAGGAGTGGTGGAGATGGGCTCATAAGCAACCAAGTCCGCTGAAAATTGCTGCGGCTATATTCCAAGTGCATACAGAGGAACACAGGTCCAGAGTGTGAGCAACAGGCCACAAAGAACAAATGGCCTGGTGACTATTCACACCTGAAAATAGTTTCTGAGCTTGTCTCCCTGCTTGCCCTTACAATCTTTTCTCCAGAGTGATCCTTTTGGACACTTAAGGCTAATAATACCATCTATCACTTCCAGATTCTGCAGAAGCTTCCATTTCATTTTAAACACAATCCACAGGCCTTGCCTGGTATCCACAGGCCTGTGATTTGGCCTCTGACAACTGTCCAGCCTCACGTCCATCTCCTCCCTTCTCCACCCAGGGCCTTGTCTCCTCTATACCTCCCCCAGCTCGTTCACACCTTTGGACCATGCTCTTCATTCCTACTGTTATATCTACTCTCCTCTCACTTCCTATAGGGGTCTGTTCAAACACCTGCTCAGAGAGGACTCCCCTGAACAGACTATGAAGACAGACTCCCCTCTTTCTCTATCACTAAAATTGTTTTATTATTTTTCATATAATTTATTACCTCTTGATGTTATGCAACTTATTAATGTACTTGCTTACTGCATGTTTATTTTCACCAAAGTATGTAAACTCACTGACAGCAGGGATTTTATGAGTCTTTCTCCAAAACATCCTTGTCTAGAATGTTGGTGTTATTGTTTAGTCATCAAGTCATGTCCAACTCTTTTGTGACCCCATGGACTAGAGCCTGCCAGGCTCCTCTGTCTATGGGATTTCCCAGGCAAGAATACTGGAGTTGAGTTGTCATTTCCTTCTCCAGAGTATCCTCCCAACCCAGGAATTGAACTGGCATCTCCTGCATTATAGGCAGATTCTTTACTGCAGAACCACCAGGGAAGCCCTCTGTCTAGAATACTGCTTATCAAAAAAAGAAGAAGAAGAAAGAAGGAATTTCAATAAATATATGCTTTAAATAAATAAGTAAAGAAAAATGGGAAATAGTCCTAAGGGAAAGTGTAGTCATTGTCTAAAAATAAGCAGAAACCAGAATTTTCACTCATTCTGAATCATCTTTCAAAAACTGAAGCTTTCCTCCATTAGTCTTTCTGGTTTCATAAGGTAGGACTTTCAAAGATATTCAAGCAAACCCTAAGTTGTCGTGTGTTAAGAAGAATTCCTCCTGTAGAAAATTCCATGCCTTATACATAAGATTGGTTTAATGAGCTCAAAATTCTTCCAACACTAATAATTCATGATTCTATAGACAAAAATACTTAATCACAAGAAACCTATGGTTGAATACAAAGTATTTAAAACTGTTTCAAAAAGTAATAATGTCTTGGGTCTGAATCTTTGTGATAAATAAAAGTTGATTCAAATATATTTGTGAAATTTGAAATAAATAAATTGAAATAAGCTTCTTGATAGAATGAACTTAACTATGTGAATGGGTATCGCTAATCTTCAAAGCAGGAATATGCTTTGCAGTATTAACCAGATTAATTTGAATGTGAATATATTTGGTTACAGAGCAACTTATATACTTTAGGAAATAATTTTTCTTCTTCTTTTTTTAATAAAACAGTCAGTTAGCAGGACTTGGCAAATGTGTGAAGTGCTTAGAATTTGCTTTCTCTGTCCTACCTCTCTTTTCTGAGTCCCTTTCCCCCTTTTACTACCCTTCTGCCTGCACTAACTCAGATCTGCAAACTTCTCTGAACTTCACACATCATGGAAAAACAATCTGACAAGCATTTCTCAAAGTTTTCACTAAACATAATCTAAAATAAATTGTAGAAATTATTCTATGTGATGATGGTCATATTTTTAAATGATTTAAATAGTAATAAAAATAATGGCAATTTTTAAAATACAATTCTAAGTGACTTCATCTTTAACCTTAGAAATAAACAGTGCAGATATGATCATCTTTATAGGAGAGAAAATTAAGGCTTAGAAAGAGAAAATAGCTCCTTCTTTTCCCTGAATTACTAAAAATGGAACCAGGGACCTGATGTGAATGCATTCACCCTAATGTTCAGTGCCAAAGATGCCTAGTAAGACATCATCAAGCATTGTGGCATCAGTGTAAGTGGTGGTGTCTGCTGATAGAGGAGGTGTAGACTGCCCCAGGGTACTTGAAATAAGAGCTCAACAGAATATATCTTTTAATAAAGTACTACCGAACCTGTCCCCCAACCCCATCCCCCAAGACTACACAGAAGAGTGAGAAGGTTGGTTCGGCTTCGGAGAGAAAGGTAGCGCCAGTCAGAGGGGAGAGGTCACGTTTCCACTTGGTTTTCTTTCCCTGCACCGAGTCTGACTGTTTGCTATGCTTCTTCTCCATTGCCATCAACACCATATAAAACAGACGAATTGTGTCTTTAACAGTGAAGGCACAATGGAATTTGAATTTGGGAGGCTTGCCAAACATCTCCTCTTTCTGAGCCTCCACTTAGATTTTTTTTTTTTTTTTTTTTTTTTTTGCTACCAGCCATAGAGAAGGTCAGGAGAAAAAGGCATGATGATAAACTCACTTGTAAAATTGTTCTAACAAAGCATCTGTGAGCTACTGCTTGATCAAAATGACAGACATCAATCAGAATAATAACTTCAAATATGAGATTTTCAATTAGTGAGTGAACATAAATAAACGTGTCTGGAAAATCAGCATAAGGGATTTTAGACAGAGACAGCCCATACATAACAAGAGAGGGGCAGGAAGAAGGGAAAAGGTATACGGTTTGGCAAATGCAAAAGAGACCCCAGAACTCAGGGTCAGAAAGGACCTAGAGAGATCAGCTTTCAGATAAACGAAGACCTATGCATAGTTATCCTTGAGTAATGCTTTTGAGCTCATATATTCCTTATTAGACATGTGCAAAGAAGACTAGCTTCCATTTTGTAAGGGGTGGAATACAAAAGCTTCCTCTGCTGCTTAATATCAGTTCCCAGATCCCCCTAACCAAATCACCTGATTAGACAAACTATCAAAATAGAAGGTGTAGCACTCTTGAGGGGATATCCTTTAGGGGTGGAAAGGAGAAAATGGAATGCTACAAAGGTTTGGGAGTTTTCTGAAATCTTGAGTTTGGCTTTTCAGCTAACTGAGTAATCCAGAGTTTAGTCCATGGTATCTGACAACAGAGTAAAAAAGTGATTAACACAACTAGGACAGAATTACTCTTCAAGCATAAACAGGGAAGAAGAAAGGAGGAGATGCTTGCCTCGCTGTATGCCTCACAGACCAGTGTAATTATAATAACAACAAAATAAAACCTTGGAAACTCTATGTATATTCTACCTTTCATTATAAAGCCACTAAGGTCTTTTCAAACAATAACTCATTAGTCTTTACAATACCCTTGTGAAAGAGTTGAGGATGTATATGTTACTAGTATTTTGCATTTCTATTGTATTTTCCCTCTAAGGAGATAGAAGCGGGGTGGCTTGAGGTTGTAAACTAGAAACCACTTCAAATTGATAGATGGCTTTGAATTCAGGCTTTGTTATGGCTTCAAATGTGCTCTCTCACCATGAAAAATATTGTATGTTGTGGAGAGGAAAGAAAGAGAGGTAATGAGTAGGCATCTGCTTTGATGGTCCCTGGATGGCTCTTTTTCCCTCATATCTTTGTACCCAGTTGTTCTGAGTTCAGGCAATGAAAACTTGGCCACATTGAGGGGAGTCTCAGCCCAGTTTCCCCATCTTAAATAAATAGAAGTCTGACTTTCAGACACTTCTCTACCGTAGCTAGTTCAGGGCCTCTTAGTATTTCTCTAGTTTCTGGTGAAGTGAAAATGTTAGTCGCTCAGTCATGTCTAACTCTTTGCGACCCCACGAACTGTAGCCTGCCAGGCTCCTCTGTCCATAGAATCCTCCAGGCAAGAATGCTGGAGTTGGTAGCCATCCCCTTCTCCAGGGGATCTTCCCAGCCCAGGAATCAAACCCCCATCTCCTGCATTAAAGACAGCTTCTTTACCATCTGAGCCACTAGGGAATTTCTGAAAACAGGTACCCTAACACGATTCTAGAATCCCCTGCATTGCTCTCCTCGCTCAGGAGCCCAACTCCATGACTGATATTCTTAAGCTGGTAAAGTCAGATAAGGACCTGAAAGAGTTTAATTATAACCACCTTAAGCCTTCTGCTTTCGATCTAATGAAGATGCCCTTTTCTCAAACAAGAGACTGAATTAAAGAGTCTTTTCCAACATACAGCTTCCCCAGGGAGTTTCTTAAATATTTCTTGTGATCTCAGCTCCATAACAGAGGAGAGATTGAAAACTATTCTGAATAGTGTAAGTAGACCATCAGATGGGTTGGAGGTCTGTGTCTAAGAAACAGTAAGAATTCTTTAAACTTTATGGTTTAAGAATGCCATGTAACATATATAAAATAGTGGGTACAAAGCAGAGCTGTATTATCACAAGTAATCAATGATATAAATGATATAAACATAATCAACAATAACAATAATTGATGATCTAAGGTAATATAGACTATTAGAGAAAAGAGTTCTTAAAATGTGGTACCAAATTCCTGCGTATCATGGGAGTCTTTTTGAGTTGCTGTTTCTGCCTTGAGAAGAAGGGTCATTCTTCTGTAATCTACAGATTTATGATTTCTTTTTTATTATGTATCATGAAAATTTTAAAACATGAAGAACTGTTCTATTATCTAGATTTATCAAAAGTGAAATTGTTTTGAGGACTATAATGCTGCAAATTCAGTTGAAATGACCTTTACTGCTCCCTAAGCCATTTTGCTCTTTCCCTCCTTCAGAGTAATCAGCATTCTTTAATTTGACGAGCATCTTCATACTTGTTATTATTGTATTATTTATACTTATAGCCACATGCAATGTATAGCATTGTGCTGTATCTAACAATTTTATTCAACAGGAGTTATACAAATGATTTTTTATCTAGGTTTTTAAGTCAGTATTATTTTTAAAGATAATTATGATGATGTCAATATTGTCGGATTTTATTATTGAATTGGGCAATATTTCAATCAAATGGAAATATGACCAAATTTAATATAATCTACTCTACCTGAATGAACAACTTGTATTAACACATGAAAATATTTTCTGTATTTGTTCAGATTTCTCTCTCTCTCTTTAATGTAAGAAAACATGATTGAAAGAATTAAATCCTGACTTTCCAGTCCTTTCCCTTCTTCGCTGATTAGATATAATCATTATTCTGAAGTTGGTATGTGCTATTTCCAATTTTTTTATTTGTCTGTAATATAGTCTTGAATATTTTTTAGTATTTGGGGGTATGTTTATTTATACAATACCCTAAGTTCAGCTTTTTACATATAGATAGGCTCTTTCATCTAAAATGAAAGATTTCTATCTACTTTATTTGTCATTTTTTTTCAATCTCTAGGTCATGTCTGCCTCTTTGAGACACCATGGATTGTAGCATGCCAGGCCTACCTGTTCCTCACTATCTCCTGGAGTTTGCCTAAGTTTCCATTGAATCAGTGATGCTATCCAACCAGGAAGTCAAGAGATACCCGGAGTTGCAGGCAAGTTTGGCCTTGGAGTACAAAATGTAGCAGGGCAAAGGCTAAGAGAGTTTCACCAGGAGAATGCACTGTTTGTAGCAAACAGCCTTTTCCAATAACACAAGAGATGACTCTATACATGAACATCACCAGATGGCTAATACCAAAATCATATTGATTACATTCTTTGCAGCCAAAGATGGAGAAGCTCTATACAGTCAGCAAAAACAAAACCTGGAACTGACTGTGGCTCAGATCATCAGCTCCTTATAGCAAAATTCAGGATTAAACTAAAGAAAGTGGGGAAAACCACTAGACCATTCATGTATGACCTACATCGAATCTCTTAAGATTATACAGTAGAGGTGATGAATAGATTCAAGAGATTGGATTTGGTAGGCAGAGTGACTGAAGAACTATGGACAGAGGTTCTTAACTATGTACAGGAGGCAGTGACAAAAACCACCCAAAAGAAAAAGAAATGCAAGAAGGCAAAGTGGTTGATTGAGGAGGCTTTACAAACAGCTGAGGAAAGAAAAGTGAAAAGCAAGGGAGAAAGAGAAAGATATTCTCAACTGAATGCAGATTTCCAGAGAATAGCAAGGAGAGAAAAAAAGGCCTCTTCAATGAACAATGCAAAGAAATAGAGGGGGAAAAAATAGAATGGGAAAGAAGAGAAATCTCTTCAAGAAAATTGGAGATATCAAATAACATTTCATGCAAGGATGGGCATGATAAAGGACAGGAATGGTAAGGACCTAACAGAAGAAGAAGAGATTAAGAAGAGGTGGAAAGACTATGCAGAACTGGACAAAAAAGGTCTTAATGACCTGAATAACTAGGATGGTGTGGTACCCACCTAGAGCCAGACATACTGAAGTATGAAGTCAGTTGGGTTTTAGGAAGCATTATTTTATTATTTAGACAAATATATTAATTTATTTTCCCAGTGAACAGCTGCTTTTCAAACACTATTTGTAACAATGTCTCCCATTGGTTTTTCAATACTGCTCTTGTCAGCCATCACATTTTCACACATAAATGGGTCTAATTTGGGTTTTTCACTCTGTTTCATTGATCTGATATATTTGTATTGTCCAGCACTACAGTGTTTTAATAAATAGGATAAACAGTGAGACGATGCCCTACTCTACTTCCTCCTTTCCTTTTCATCTAGAGTATTCCTTGCCCTTTAAACTTCCAAATGATCTGTTGGTCACATTCTTGGAATGTTTTTGTAACTGTATCAAATTGATATAAACTTTAGATAAATCAACATATATTGATGGATTTTTTTTTATGTTTCTAGGTGTATAAATATTACTTTATATTCTTCAAAATTATTCATAACTTTCCCTAAAATTTTTATATCATTTGTTACATTGTTAGATTTACACCTAAGTGCCTGAATTTTGTTGCCATTTTTAATGATATGTTTGTTATTACTTTTCAAATTTATTACTGATTATGTATTAGATTGCAAAGAAATGGTAGATTTTAGAATGTTAATCTTGTGTACAGCAATATTGCTCTCTCCCTCATTAATTCTAACAAACTATTTGTAGACTCTCATACTTTGCAGATAATAAAGCTTTATCATTTAAGTTTTACCATCCATTTGATGTGTCAAATCATTAGATAACTTTGATTACTTTAAGGATATGCCCTTCCACTCCTAATTTGCTATAGCCCTTTGTTGTTGCTTATCATCCATAAATGCTTTATTTTGTTCAATTTTTTACATCTACTTAGATACTCACAATACCACTGTCCCTTAATCTGTTGATGGAGAAGAACAGTATATTTTCTAATGTTAAACTATCCTTGCCTTGCTGGTATAAATCCTAGTTCATTTGTGGAGCTAAATGTAGTATGAATGATATTTGTCCATCACTATATTTTCTTATATTGTTGTCGCTCAGTTGAATAAAATTTATCCTAGTCTTAAAAAACTGTATAGCTTTCCTATTTTCTCTAAGACAGGGATTACAAATATGATTCTAAATTCATCTACGTATCATGTGTACACGTAGAGATTAGAAAGAAGGTAATATTAACTATCGTTTCAGTTTCTGTAATTTATAGATTTCTTAGAATTTACTTTTTTCAGTTTATCTGTTTCTATCAGATTGTCCATTTCATTTTTGTCTCCAAATTCATTGGTATAAAATTATACAGTGTAAAGCTAAGATGTTTTAAAATTAACATTATCTTTGCAGTAATATTCTCTTTCTGTTTTTATTAATAATGTGTTCAGTTGAGCTATTTTTTATTTGTTCCACTGTCTTGCTAGAGATATTTATATTTGTCAATTCCTTTTAGGAAATGGCTTTTAATTTTATTATTATACTTTTATATTAGTTTTGTTTTCTATTTCACTTGCATTGTTTTAATTGCTATTATTTTCTCTCTTTTACTGTTTGCATTAGTTATATTATTTTTCTGGCTTTATCTGTTAAAAGTTTATACAAATTTGTCAATCTTTTTTTAAATTTTTTAAATGTATAACTTAAAGCCACCTATTTCTATTTAAATTTAAATCCATTTTTCCTTATAAAGTTTAATGTTTATTGATTAGTTTTCTATTTGCTTCTTAATATTTTATTTCTATTTTTCCTTTCACTAAGGGCTTACATAGGTGTATATATATATATTGAAAAATACAAATCTCAGGTATTGCTTTTTCCTCCAGATCTCCAGATATGTTTTTAATGAGCAGTCCTGTTTAAAAACAACTGGCAAACCAGTACAGCCACTATGGAGAACAGTGTGGAGATTCCTTAAAAAACTGGCAATAGAACTGCCATATGACCCAGCAATCCCACTGCTAGGCATACACACCTAGGAAACCAGAACTGAAAGAGACACATGTACCCCAGTGTTCATCAGAGCACTGTTTACAATAACTAGGACATGGAAGCAACCTAGATGTCCATCAGCAGATGAATGGATAAGAAAGCTGTGGTACATATACACAATGGAATATTACTCAGCCATTAAAAAGAATACACTTGAATCAGTTCTAATGAAGTGAATGAATGAAAGTGGAGCCTATTATACAGAGTGAAGTAAGTCAGAAAGAAAAACACCAACACAGTATATTAACACATATATATGGAATTTAGAAAGATGGTAATGATGACCCTATTTGTGAGACAGAAAAAGAGACACAGATGTAAAGAACAGACTTTTGGACTCTGTGAAAGAAGGCAAGGGTGGGATGATTTGAGAGAATAGCAATGAAAAGTGTATATTACCATATGTGGAATAGAGCACCAGTCCAGGTTCAATGAATGAGACAGGGCACTCAGGGCTGGTGCACTGGGATGACCCTGAGGGATGGGATGGGGAGGGAGGTGGGAGGCAGTTCAGGATGGGGAACACATGTACACCCATGGCTGATTAATGTCAATGTACGGCAAAAACCACTACAATATTGCAAAGTAATTAGCCTCCAATTAAAATAAATTGAATAATTAAAAAATATAAACAACTGGACTATATGATGATCTTTTATTTAGTTTTTTTTTCCCACTTTGTCTGTTTCATATTCAGTACTCCCATTTCAGTTAGTTTATGTTCTCCAATTTCTTCATCTCTTCTTTTTTTTTTTATGTTCTTTCTCAAGATTTTATCAAGTGTAATAGAAAAGCCTTTGTATGTGCTGTGCTGAGTCACTCAGCCATGTCCAACTCTTTGTGACCCCATGGACTGTAGCCACCAGGCTTCTCTGTCTTTGGGGATTCTCCAGGCAAGAATACTGGAGTTGGGTTGCCATGCTCCCAACTAGGTCTCCCTCTTTGCAGGAGAATTCTTTACCTACTGAGCCACCAGAGAAGCTCAAGAATAATGGAGTGGGAATCATCCCAACCCAGCAATTGAACCAGGGTCTCCTGCATTGCAGGCGGATTCTTTACTAGCTGAGGTACCAGGGAAGCCCAAGCTTTTGTGTATGTGTATATATATATATATGATATATATTTTAGGAAACTTTTTTAAAAACCCCAAATCTTTTTTATTATTTAATTTTGCATTTTTATTTCTACATTTATTTACTGTCAGATAATATGGCTTATGTGACATTGATTCATTAAAATGCATGAAAACTTCTGCTCCATGTATACTTCAAAATACTCTATTTTTTAAGCATGAGGTGTTGTAAATAGTTATAAAAAAGTAGAAAAAGACATAGATTTAGATATATTCCAATTTATTGATATATTTATTTCAATAATTTGGATGTTGACTTTTTTTTGGTCTGCTTGATTTTTCAGGGTCTGATAGATTTATATTAAAATATGCACAACAAAAAAAAATAATAAAATAAAATATGCACAATAAATAAATAAAATATTCAGTATACCTTGACTTTTGATTTTTCTAATTATGTTAGATTTTGCTTTATATCTTTCAACATTATTACTTTAGGAATATACATGCTATGACTGTAATGCAGTGTTATGATTCTTCCTTTTACCACAGCATTACTTCTTTCTTTTCCTTAGATTCTCTTTGCTATGACATGTGTTGTATTAATTTAATATTACTCTATTATTCTAAAGCATTCCTTTTGTTATTTTTCCCTTCCATATTTTCTTTCTCTCTTTCTTTGATTTTTTAATCATCCTGTGTCACTTTATTTCCATGCATCTTCACCAAGCAGCATAATGGATTAAATAATCTATATTACATTTTCTGACATTAATAAGAAGTTTAATTAATATTTGTAAATATTATATTTGTTGATATACTTGATCTCATTTCCACCACACTTATGTTTTCTATTTGTGTTTGTTATTGTCACCTTTTTATTCTCCTGCAAGCTTTTGCTTTATTTATTTATCTTTTTAAATTAATTTTTTACATTTTATTTTATATTGGAGAATAGTTGATTATCAATTTTGTGTTAGTCTCAAGAGTATAGCAAAGTGATTCAGTTATGTGTATACATATGTCTATTCTTTCTCATATTCTTTTCTCATTTAGCTTATTATGAAATATTGAGCAAAGTTCCCTGTGCTATACAATAGGTCCTTGTTGGTTATCTCTTTTAAATAGCAATGTGTATATGTCGGTTCCAAACTCCCATATCATCACAGTTTTCTTTATTTCCTTAATTCTTTTTTGTTTTTCTTTCTTCTTCTGGTTTGACAGTCCTGCATTACATTTATCGTCTTTCAAATGTTTAGTCATATATATTCATATATATGTATATATATTTGAATTCACATATATCATAATAATTTATTAAAACAAATTATTTGCGAGGTCTCTTTCAGGATATGACATAACAAAGAAAATGTTATATTTTTATTTCAGACTGAAAGTATCCTCTCAAATATTCTTATCACTAATCATTTAGAGTTTTAGTTCTGCCTTTTAAAAGATATAAAAGTTAATATTCTTTTTTTGCAATTAATAATTATATCACCAATATATCTTATCTATTTTATTACTTGTCATTTTTCTTAGATCCTATTTCAACCCTTAATAAAAAGTTTATTCTTTAACTTGTGATCTCCTTAAAGACTTGTGGACAGTAACTCAGCATTTACCTAAGAAAAAATATAGATAGTCTGCCTACTTTTCAATAATGCTGGTTATAAAATTCTAGACTGAGGACTTTCTTACCCATTACTTTGACATTATTACTCACATTCTTTAGTGACACCTCCAGGATGGTGATATCTGCTTTCAGTCCATTTGTTGTCTCTTTGTTTGGAATAAATATTTTCCTTCAGTTTTTCTAAACTTTGACATTTGTCATTTCTACTAGTAGCTGTCTTAGGGGGTGATATTTTTTTTTTAAATCCCATTTATAAGATTGAAGAATGATAGGATAAAGGTGTGGGGTGAGGAAGATTGGTCCAGAAAACACTCTTAAGCACACTGGAAACATTGACATATTTACTATCACGTGTCCTACTATTTAGGTACTAATGTTATGTCCAGAGTAAAGATGAGACAATGGAGACAATACCTCTCCACAAAGTGCTTCCTTAATTATTCAGAGTGAAGTAATTCAGAAAGAGAAAGACAAATACCATACATTAATGTATGTATATGGAATTTAGAAAGACATTACCTACGATCCTACATTCAAGGATGCAAAGGAGACACAGATGTAAAGAACAGACTTTTGAACTGTCTGGGAGAAGGTGAGGGATGATTTGAGAGAATAGCACTGAAGCATGTACATTACCATATGTAAAATAGATGGCCAGTGAAAGTAACATGCATGAAGTAGGACACCCAAAGCCAGTGCTGTGGGACAACATATAAAACCTGTGGCCAATTCAACTTGATGTATGGCAAAAACCACCACAATATTGTAAAGGAATTATTCTCTAATTAAAACAAATAAATTAATTATGATAAAAACTCAGTTTTTAGATCTGAACGTGATATTCTCCAATTTGAAGAGAAGCCAGCCACTGTGTTTTGAACATTGACATTCTTGTTCCATTTAATCTTATTTTTGAGAATTCTTATTGTTATTAACTATATTCCAAAGCCATTTTCTATAATAAACACGTGGCAGTGATATGTATAATATTGAAAGTGTTAGGTGCTCAGTTGTATCCAACTCTTTGCAACCCCACGGACTGTAGCCCACCAGGATCCTCTGTCTATGGAATTTGCCTGGCAAGAATACTGGAGTGGGTAGCTACTCCCTTCTCCAGGGGCTCTTCCCAACCCCGGTATTGAAACTGGGTCTCCCATTTTGCAGGTGGATTCTTTAACATCTGAGCCACCAGGGAAGAGATAAGCCAAGTAAGCATGGAGTAGGCTGCAAGTGGACTGGAGTCTGTTTTGCTCTTTAGTGTTTCTTCCATCTGCTGGTTAGTGCAAAAAGGTTTATATGGAATGTGATCCCCATCTTTTGTTCATCTGTTTTCAATTATTGTATCCAAGATGGTGTACTTGAAAGAATTCACATGCTGGTTTTGATTCTGATTATTTTATTTGATCCATTAGAATACTCAGTTAATGTTAGTCACTCAGTCATGTCCGACTGCTCGTGACCCCGTGGATTATAGCCTCTGTCCTTGGACTTCTCTAGGCAAGAATACTGGAATAGGTTGACATTCCCTTCTCCATGGGTTCTTCCTGACCCAGGGATCAAATCCAGGTCTTTCACATTATAGGCAGACTCTTTACCATCTAAACCATCAGGGGAGATCAATACTCTGATCTGCAACAAGTTCCTGTGCCAACTTGTTACGGTGAGTACAGTACAATGAATTACGCTCCCTGGATTTGTCTTCATTTTCTCATATACAATATGGACATAATATTGATATCTAACTAATCAGACTCTTATTGATAGTATATAGATTGATATTTCAATATACTTAAAAGAATGTTTCATGAAGCTATTTTCCTCTTCCCCATACATTTCTATGCTATCACTCTCCAAGTCCTATTAATATTATTAAGAATTGCCAATCATTCCCTGCTATCTACCACGTTGCCGCCTCAGTTCAGGCTCTGATTATTGCTCAATTAGACTATTATAATAATTTTCAAAGTGGCCTATGTACCTCCACCTTCATTTTAATTATTCCTCCACAGTGTCACCAAAATTACTTTCTAAACTGCAACTCCACTCGCATCACAATCCAAAGTCTTCTAGTGGCCTCTGATTATTTTCACATACCTTAGCATGACTTCTTTCAGCTTCTGGCCTCAGTTTGATCCTTCATGCTTCTCTCAGTCTATGATTTTCTTCTTACGTCTCTTTGGACACAACGGAGCAACTAACACTTTCAATTGTCTTCTCTCTCTCCTCTGTGTTTGTGTTCATGTTATTGCCCTCTAGAAGACCCTGATCAACTCTGGTCACATGTCTAGTCTTCATTCATCTCCTCAAGCCGGCAGGATCCACCAGCATTTCCTCTTCTTGGCAGTGTTTTTTAATCCTAATCCCCAGGCTGAACTCCAGGCTCCTGGTCTGTGTTGATGAGCACAGATAATGTTGTATTTACTATGATTGTTCATTTTTTGTCTCTTTCACTGATCCTAAAGTGAACTCCTTGAGGTTAGGGACCATGTGCTGTTAATCTCTATTGGAAAAATAACCATCTGGTATATAGTGAGAAGGCTCAACATATATTTGCTAAACTCAAGAATAGGTGATTCATTTACTGAATTTTAATAAATGATTCACAGTGAGGTGCGTAGAATCAATATGATTAGACCATTGATGAATAAAGGCCCATTAGATTTATTTTCAATATTATCATTTAATTTAAAAAGTAATGAATGAGGTACCTATCTTGTGGACAACAATTTGTTACCAACCATTGGCCATAATAAAGGATATAAAGTAATTTAGGTCCATATGATGCTCACAGAGATGTTAAAAGAAACAGTTAAAAAGTTATATAGTACAATACAGAGTGTTATATTGAGCTTTAACATCAAGAATAGTTTTGTCAAGTTTTCATTCTAGAACTCTAACAGACATTTTAATCTATCTATTCCTGTAAGTAGTGAAAGTAGGCAAAATGTTAGGCACTCAATCATGTCTGACTCTTTGCAACCCCATGGACTATAGCCTGCCAGGCTCCTCTGTGCATGAAATACTCTAGAAGAATACTAGAGTGGGTATCCATTTCCTTCTCCAGGTGATCTTCCTGATCCAGGGATATAACCTGGGTCTCCCGCATTGCAGGCAAGGTTTTTACCATCTGAGCCACCAGGGAAGATCTATTCTTGAAAAGTAAATGCCTAATAAAGATATCATGATCCCTATCTATGCATGCCCACCTACCTCGGTCATCTGCACTTTAATGCCCTCTGGAGAGTATGGCCACCCTTTAGTTCATGTGTGTAATTCCTATTAATATCAGAAAGCGGCAATCACCAAAGCAATAATAGTGAATTTAATTTTAAAAGTGCAATCATGTTCTGCCTTGTGCAGAACTGGTCTTGGAATTATTTGTGACTGTGATTTAGCATTATTTCTGGGGGGAGAGTCACTCTGTTTAATACTAATAGTCTTCCCAGGAAGTTTCATTAGAGTGAAGTGCAATTTTTATTGCTCAGGATTTAACAAACTCCTATCTAAAGTCTCAGTGCCACTTTCTGCCAGCCTCCCAATCTCAGGTGAAATTCTAAATTCCAAGAATGTCAGCCCAGGACTCAGCTCATCACCCAAGTTTCCTGGCTGAATCTCATACACCAGAGACCTCATGCCTCTTCCCTCCTCAGGAGCACCTTTCTCCTGAAATTTCTCTGCTCAACACTCCTGACAGCAACCTGTCTGCAGATGCACCAACAGCTGCTCCTGCTGAAAAATGGGCTTGTCTCTCTCACGGGGGCTATGATTTCTGGCATATGCATGCCTCCTACTGTCTCTTTGGTTTTAAAGCAATTTTCAGCACACCTGCTTGCTTGAACTTTACTGACAAGCCCTCTTAAGAGTTCACTGAAGAAAAAAATATCCGTTTCCTGGGTACTTCCCTGTAATTCTAAATTTCACTTTAAATCTCCCAGTAAAGTGTTTACCCCTGTGGATGGAGAGACAATCTGTGTACAGGCAGCCTCGCTGCCTCAGGCAGATCTCATCAGTTCTCATATCACAGCAGATAGAGAAAGGCATGATCCATTAAGGCAATAAGGCCAGCTTATTCCTCCCACCGAAATTGCACCTAAGAGTGTATTTGCTACAGCCGTGTCCAGTCTGAGTTTAACTATCACCTGAGAGATTTTATCTCACTCAAAAAATTCTCCAACTGGTTGCTTCTTCTTTTTCGGTTTTTGTTCTACCAGCTTTTCAACTTGAGTCCATCTCTTAGATATACTACTCAAGTATATCAATAAACTTAGATATACTACTTTCAAGGTAAGGCTACTACATTTTCTAGCCTTACCTTGAAAGTGTTCTCTATAATGTTGCACTCTTAATTATGCAACAGGCGCATTTGTGTGACCACCAGCCTTAAGTGCCACTATTTAGCCTCTGCATAGGCTACATAAAAGTGAATACTTACTCAGGTTATACAGTCACCCAGCAATTTAAAACTTTTGATTTTCTATAGTTCAGGGGCCTGGTCTTGTCTCAGTGTTCCAATGTAGTTATCATATGACAATGCTAGATGTCAGAAATCACTTCAGATGATTGCTCCTGTGGAACTGGTGGGTACTCTCAACTGTGGTCAAGGTTGACCCATTTCAAGTAACGTGAGGCCAGTGAATTGAATAATAATTGAAAGTTTCTAATGCAGGCTCATGTCAGTTGAAGTTTATCTAAAATAGTGAGAAAAAGTGGTCTAAGTGCAACTATAGGCACTTAACACTAATATCATAAAGGTAGCAGGAGGTCCCTTAAGGCCAGTGCACAACATCTCAAAGCTGAAACTGATAAGCATCCCTGAAGTAGATGATGGCTGGATTCAGTGGGCCTTTTGGACTTAGAATTCTGTCACAATGTTCCAAACAAAGCAACATAAAAATACAGGAGAGGGAGCAAGACAATCCACATAGGAACCAAAGCCAGTGCTGTTAACCCTTTGCATGTGGAATTCAGTCAATGATACAGGAAGGCAGTAAACCATCACCACATAAAGAACTCCTCTTTGATTCATTCCAGTTCTCTTTTTAAGTAAATTTTCTACTGTAAAACATTAAGAAAAAAAATTTTCTTGGGTGAAGAGAGTGGGAAGTTGAAACAATATTAGCTCAAACTACTGTGGATTATTTACTTAAACACTGGGCTTCACTATACACTGATGCAATGGATATTGTTATCTCCATTTCATATCTGATTAGGCTCAGTGTCAATGACAGCACAGCCTGTTAGTACAGGGCCAAGATGTGAATCCACTTGGTTCCCTTAAGCCAATACTTTTCCCATTATGTTCTACTGCCTCTGAGGCTTCCATCTTCAGCTCAAGCATAAAGATGGCTCAGTCTCAGCCACCAAAATCACATAGACTCCAGTGGCATCCCTCGTTCTCTCTTTATCTTAAATGGCTCTTTTTCTGTGCCTGTGCAAAAGGCAGCTTTGGGATGGGGAAGACCATGGCTGTGAAAGGAGACCGGCTCCATTTACTCTTTAGCTCTGCTTCATACAAGCTCTATTAACCTGGACAATCAAATTAACCTCTCTGAAACTCAGGTTTTTCATCTGCAATGGGGGAATAAAAATTCTTGAAATAGACCTGTTGGGAGGCACAAACAGCTGGCAGACAATAAATGTGAAGCAAATATTAATTCCCGTCCCTTTCACTGTCAATTTGTCGGCTCCAGATTGAATATGATCTTCCTGGTTTGACCTCCCGTCTCCCTCCTTATACAATTCAATTCCATTCACTTAGCATCTGAGCATAATTGACACTTAATGAATACACGTTGAGTGAATGAAAGACCTCTTCAAGATTCAGATCAAATGTCTTCAGGATTCTGAAACCCCAGCCCCACCCTCGTTAAGATCCATGACTGTCATATCCACACAGCACTAGTTTACTGACCTTCATTAAAGTTTATCATGTTGTCTTACAGTTATTAGCTCCTGAATTTTCTCACTAAATGATAAGTTTTTCAAGAGTAGAAAATATTTTTCACTTTTCCTTTTAAACTTAGCACTTAACAAGTATTAGAAAATCAATTTAACAAATTATTGTGTCAAGATTTAACCTGAATTATTAATATTAGTTAACATTGATTAATCTTGCCTATAATATCTTTAAAGGCATTTGAATGCAAAAAGGAAGTTAAGGAGATTAAACAAGTCAGTCCTAAAGGAAATTAACCTTGAATATTCATTGGAAGGATTGAATTGAAAAAGGATTCATTCTGCTGAAGCTGAGTCTCCAATACTTTGGCAATCTAATGCGAGGAGATGACTCAATGGAAAAGACCCTGATGCTGGGAAAGATTGAGGGCAGTAGGAGAAGGGGACAGCAGAGGATGAGATGGTTGGATGGAACCACTGAATCAATGGACATGTGTTTGAGCAAACTCTGGGAGATAGTGAAGGACAGGGAATTCCAGCATGCTGCAGTCCATGGGGTCACAAAGAGATGGACACCACATAGCAACCGAAGGAACAACAAAAGCAACAAAGGAAGTCAGTTAAAGAAGTTTTGACTATAACCTAGCCAGATATATTAGTTTACTTAGATGTATATCATAGTTCTAGTCCATATTTATGCAATAGTTACATTTTGAACAATCGCACATTGAATGATTTAGGGGTGGAAAAATGTTAGGTGTAGATTGTCTACAGGTGTAGATTGTCTAACTCTATGGTAAGTTGGTTTATGAAACAAAGAATTGTTTTTGCAGTTTTTTTAAAATTAATTAATTTATTTTAATTGGAATCTAATTACTTTACAATATTATAGTGGTTGTTGCCGTACATTGACATGAATCAGCCATGGATGTACATGTGTTCCCCATCCTGAACCCCTCTCCCACCTCCGTCCCCATCCCATCCCTCTGGGTCATCCCACTGCACCAGCCCTGAGCGCCCTGTCTCATGCATGGAACCTGGACTGGCGTTCTGTTTCACATATGGTAAAATATGTTTCAATGTTATTCTCTCAAATCATCCTACCCTCACCTTTTCCCACAGAGTCCAAAAGTCTTTTCTTTACATATATGTCTCTTTTGCTGTCTTGCATATAGTGTCATTGTTACCATCTTTCTAAACTCCATATATATGTGTTAATATACTGTATTGGTGTTTTTCTTTCTGACTTACTTCACTCTGTATAATAGGCTTCAGTTTCATCCACCTCAAAAGAAATGATTCAAATGCATTCTTTTTAATAGCTGAATAATATTCCATTATGTATATGTACCACAGCTTTCTTATCCATTTGTCTGCTGATGGACATCTAAGTTGCTTCCGTGCCCTAGCTATCGTAAATGGTGCTGCGATGAACATTGGGACACACGTGTTTAAAAAAGTAAATAACTCCCATAATCAACTTATTCAGTAAATAGCAAGTTTTCTTAAAATAGGGTCCAGTGTATACTAATATGTATATGTGCGTGAGTGCTAGGTCACTTCTGTCATGTCCTATTCTTTGCAACCCTATGTACTGTAGCCCACCAGGCTCCCTGTCCATGGAATTCTCCAGGCAAGAATCCTGGAGTGGGTTGCTATGCCCTCCTCCAGGGGATCTTCTCAACCCAGGGATCGAACCCAGGTTTCATAGGTCTCCTGTATTGGCTAGCAGGTGTTTTACCATTAGTGCCACCCCCATATATACATATGTATATATTTATAGATATGCATATATTTATATTATATATAGGTGATTTATTTTATATATATATATATATATATATATAAACTTGAATAAGGATACAAAGCAAATTTAAAGAAATGAAGCAACAGCCCCCCTTCTGCCTGCAATAAGAACACTCACTCTCACACCCTGGATTCAGTTTGGTGGTAGTGTTTGTGGTATTGCTGACATTAGGTGTACGCTGAAAGCAAATGCCTCTGTCTGTGTTTCCCCAGGAATTTCCAAAAAAAGGGTGAGTTCTAGTCACTACCATTGCCACTTTTGAATAGGAATAATGCTCAGTTATCTCTTTAAAATAGAGCCCGCCAGCCTCATCTGGTTGTCTTAGAGAATTCCCAGAATAGCAAGAACAAGGGAGATTCACTGCAATCATACGTACTTTGACCTCAGCTCTCACTCCCATTTCAAAAGCACCAGAAAACAGTTTGAATTCATTTATAAACAGCAGGAAAGGAACTTCTTCTGGCTGCTGCCTTCTACCTTGCCTAGTGTGTTATCATTCCGTCCCTTGTGACTCAGAACAACTTCCTACCTTATAGCCCTCATTCACTGACCCTTTGCTCTAAGCTGTCCGCTAATCTGCCCCTCTGATGTTGGTTGATAATTATGCAATGTCTTCATTTATTCTCTCAGACTTGTTTTCAGCCTTCAATTAATTATGAAGACCTATCAAGTAGATGTTCATATTGTGAACATGGCTCTGCTGCTTTTGAAACTCCCCCAGGAAGGTGGTTGAAGATGGTTTCTATCTGCCTATTAAAAACCCATTCCTGCTTAAAGGATACCCACCTCTGAGAGGACAGAGCTTCTCTTTGGGCTGAGTCAGAGGGCAGGACGAGGTAGAAGTCAAGGCTGACTTTGATTTTCTTTGGAATGGTCATTTGAGTCCCTCCCAGGATGTGGGGAGGGGTGCCTAATTAAGAGAACGAGCAAATATACTTGGCTTTGGGAGGATGACTCACCCCTAGGAAAACCCATTACTTTCCCAGAGCCCTGCTATATTCACAATTTCTCCCTTTTTATGGCACATATAAAGTGGTTAGAACTCCCACACACTTTTCCTTTAGCATCTCTGAAAATTGTTCAGCCCTGTTCAGGCCTTCAGCAGTGATAAAAAGCTTATATTGCATACTCTCAGACAGCGAATGGCATCGAAGACACCTAATGTGACTGCCCAGTGCATTGACATTCATATTTAGTACTCAAAGGCAAGTCATTTCTGAGAGAGGGAGCCGGGCTTGTTCTGTAATACTCCGAGACAGTCCTGTATCTCCTGCTGCGGTTCCTGACAGATCTTATAAAAGATCGTAAATTACTATCTGTTGAAATATATGAATTTAATGGATTCCATTAATGCACACCTGCACAGAAGAGATTTCAGGAGCCCAAAGATATGATCAGTCAAACAGCTTTAATAGTTATTAATTACAGAAGCAGACTATTTATCCCCTGCCTACACAGAAATCTGTAAGTAGTGTAATACTCATACTTCAAGGCTTTCTGGATGGAAGAAGGAAATGGGCTTTGGTTGAAAGGATCAAACACTTATTTTAGCTAATGCATTTCCATGCTGGGATTTTTTAAATTTATTTATGGAAGAGTGGTCACTATTTTTGTATGTGGATTTTAAGTAATTTAGTGTTGTGGAGAGTGTGAATTTTTTTTTTTAAGAGTTGTTAAAAAAATGCTTTGACCAGCATTTAATATGGGCCACTTCCTTTTTACCTCTAAGTGCATGGAAATCAAAATGTTTAGATAAAACCTAAAGCAACCATGTATGGTTGTGAGAGTTGGACTACAAAGAAAGCTGAGTGTTGAAGAATTGATGCTTCTGAACTGTGGCGTTGAAGAAGACTCTTGAGAGTCCCTCGGACAGCAAGGAGATCCAACCAGTCCATCCTAAAGGAAATCAGTCCTGAATATTCATTGGAAGGACTGATGCTGAAGCTGAAGCTCCAATACTTTGACCACCAGATGTGAAGGACTGACTCACTGGAAAAGATCCTGATGCTGGGAAAGATTGAAGGCAGGAAGAGAAGGGGATGACAGAGGATGAGATGGTTGGATGGCATCACCGACTCAATGGACATGAGTTTGAGTAAACTCTGGGAGTTGGTGATGGACAGGGAAGCCTGGCATGCCACAGTCCATGGGGTCACAGAGAGTCGGACACGACTGAGCAACTGAACTGAACTGAACTGAAGCAACCATTTAGGGAAGTTCAAATGCTCCTGTGTAGTCTCTACAGCACGTAGGTTGAAATGCTTGGGAGAATATATGAAGTATCATAAACAGCAGCTATGACTCAGTTATCTAGGGACAAAGGTCTCATCATCTTTACATCATAAGAATCATAATCATGAGAGAAGTCAATTTTTATCACATGTTAGATGCCTTACAGCATCCCTATGAGGCAGATACTATTATTATTTCCATTTTATAGCTAAAAAATTAGGGCATGGGACAGTGAAGGGTCTCATCTTTGATCTCATACTTAGGGCTAAATACAAGCTACATATTGCCTGACTCCATGCCCTTGACCACTATGCAATGCTGCCTTCCAACCATATGCAAAGAATGCCCAGATAACCCAATTTTCATTCTGGCAACAATTACTTTATCTACCTGAACACAAACTTTGTGATACCAGCTATATAGAGGCATATCTCCTAGAGGAGGATAGGTTTCTCAACACAGAATCAGTTTCTAAGTTTGCAAAATCTGATGACAGGAAGAAAAGGGCCAAGAATCATGTCTAACTGTGTACATCATTTTAACTATAAACATCTTAGACATCTTTGCCACGGCATTTTTGCTGCAAATCTTTCCACCACTTAAGTAACTGACTGTAAGGCAATTTTGCAGCAAAAGCAAAAAAAACAAAAATTTTGCAGCAAAAAAATAATTTAAAAAGGGGATATTAAGAGGAGCACAATAAAACATGAGGAGTGAATAAACAAGATTAAAAAGACTTTAATGAAAAATACAAAATATTTGAATACACTTAAAATGGCTGTAGATTCATGGAAATATGGCACAAATAATTGATTTTATTTTGTGGATTGTATCTGATCACTTGTCTTCCAAGTTTTTCATTTATAGTATTTCATACTGTTTTTGTTTATTCATTGATCTGTCTCGTTTTGCATCATTCTTTTTCTTTTTCACTAAAATTTCATTAACAGACGTATCAGTCCAAATATTAGGATGCATATTTGTAACTGAGTTTTGTGTTGTGTTGTGACAACTTTCTACAATATTGTTGTTCTTGGCACACTATCACATGTCTATTGGTTGTTGTTCCAAAGTTCTATGGGAAATGTGACTTCAACTCTATGCCTTTGGGGTCCTTGACCTGTTTATCATTCACTATAGCCTGTTTCAAAATAGGGAACCAACTTTTAGGGCAAATCATTGTCAGCTGGCAAGATTTTTTGTATTGTATATGTCAAACCAAATTGTCACCCAGTTATTTTCTTTTAGAGCAAAGTTGCCTTATAGCCAATTAGTTATGTGGTGAAAATGTTTGTGGCAAAAGTGTTTGTGACAAAGATGTTTGTGGCAAAGATATTTACAATAAAAGTATACAGAAAAAGGTCTACTGATGGAATTAACTAAGATATCCTTTTCCAGTTATGCAACTGGGGAATGTGCCTGTAGTCTGTGGAACTGAGGTCTGTGCTCAACTACCAGAGTCAAACGTAGATCATTACAATGGACATTCCTACATGCTCTGTACCTTATCTAGGTATTTGACCATGGCTATACTTCTACATGGGCTTCCCTGATGGCTCAGACGGTAAAGAATCTTCTTGCAATGCAGAAGACCCATATGTCTTTTGAACTTACTTAAAACTTATTTCTTTTAATATTAGCTGTCTTATTGGATGAGCTATACTCTGGTGGAAAAAAGACTGAATCATCTTTCCTATTCCCATAGTGCTTAGCACAATGCTATGAATGTGGGTAATATTCTATACGTTTTTATTCAATCAGTGTCAGAGACTGATTTGGTACACTGGCCTTTTTTTTGCTCTCTTTTCAAATAGCTTCCTTATGGGGAATTCCCTGGTCGTCTAGTGGTCAGGACTCTGCACTTCCACTGCTGAGGGCCCAGGTTCATCCCCTGCTCTAGGAACTAAGATCCCGCAAGCCATGGGGCATGACCAAAACACACACACACACACACACACACACACACACAGATATTTTCCTTGTGATTTAAGGCACTATTGTGATTTAAGGTACTATTTTAGTCCCACTTCTTCTATGAAAACTTTAAAGACAACAGTAGCTCACTCTATTCTTTTTCTGAATACACACAAATTTAGACTGTTGATTGACCTTCTTGGGGACCAGTCCCCCAAATTAGCAAACATTTATTGAGGAATTACCAAGTGCCAAGTGCTACTTGAAATACTTCTAATGTATCTGCACTTTCAAAAATCACAAAAATACACTAAAATTTATCATTATTACCCCCATTTTACAGATGGGAAACTTGAGGCACAGAGAGTTCAAAATTTCTCTGTGTCCCCAGTTGTGAAGTTCAACTTGGTAGAACCAGGATCCATACCTGAGCCTTTGATACAGAACCAGAGCTCTTAACTGTTGCCTCTCAGAAGCCAGAGGATTGAGGGCTTCTAATTAACTAGAGAGGATAATTGGAGATGAAAATTAAAAAAAAAAAAAAACAACAGTTGAGGCAGCTTAGCATTGAGGTGGAAGATAAAATGGTATAGGTAGCCAGAAGTTTGTTTTGTTTTTAAGATAAAAGGTCCTTAAGCTTCTTTAAATGCTGATGGGTTAGGACAAGGCAGAGGCTAGAGACTGTAGGAACGAGAGAAAATAATTCAGCAGAATGTGGTCATTCACCCAATTCACACTGCTTTGGACCAGGGGAACAGCCATCCTGACTTATACAGACTATGGCATGCTGTCCTATCTCATCAACTACTACAGTCTTTTTAGCATGAAAATTTGCTCCTTGGCTTAAAATCTCCGATGACTTTGTCACAGCTCAGATTATAAATTCTAAATTCCTCCACCTGATTCCAAAAGTCCTCCATGATTTCTCTTCTGCACTCTGGCTTCATAATTTATTCAGCAAGCTGATCATCCCTCCTCTGTCCATTCCATATGGAGCTACTCTTAGTTCCCCATTATCTTTGACTAAGGAAGCCTGCTGTCTGCCAGTAAAATCACTCGTATTTTATTAACAAGAACTATAGGAAACTTCACCTCCTTTATAAAGTCATTCTTTCTTCCCAGGCAGAATTAAACATTCTCTTTTTTGTCCCCCTGCATACGCTGCACACACTTCTATCATAACAACTGTAATATTTTATTGCTCTAATTTGTTTACATGGGTGGTTTTCCCTATTAAAGTAAAAGGTGCTTGGGAGCAAGGGCACCTCCATCAGCTTCAGTTCTCTCGTATGAAACTAGCGCATAGTAGGTGCCCAGATATTAGTTGTGAAAGAATGAATAAATCCATGTGTTTTTAAGGAAAGATAGAATATATTACTGGTTGATGTGGGGAGAGGAAATATGATGAAGACACTTTTTTTTCCTCCTCTACAGAGCTGGAATAATGTACTTGGTTTACAAACAAATCATTCTTTCAAGAACAGCCTGGTAACTGTCTCAATAAGTGAAGGACGTATATTAGAAAAGTATTACACTTTCTGTTGACATTTCATTTCCTGTCATTTTTTATGTGCCCACACAGCTGTTATAACCTTGCTTCTACAATCCTGGTGATTGGGAAAACCATTTCTACGCATAAAGTTTCTGCATGTACGAGTGTGGCTTAGAGTAGGCAGATGTGGATGATATAGCTGATGGTCATAATGGTGAGTTCCCCAGCTTTACCCTTCATGGCTTAAGCAGGTCCACAGAAATCACTGATAGAGTTTCATATTGTACCATGCAGTATTTACATTTATAGGAATAGCATACTTCTTTGCATAAATAATATGGTACATTTTGACATTCTTTAATTTGACCAAAAGTTTAATCCAGTGAAGGGGATCAAAAGTATATTACTATCCATTCTATGGCTGTGAATGCCAAAAAGATGGTTAGTGATGGAGCCAGAACGAGAATCTAGGAATTCCAAATCCCTATTCTACTTTTTTACAGTATGCAATTTGACTTTCTGAATAGAAGCTATCTTGGAAGGAAGTGCCACTGACAAAATTCCGACAAATAAATGAGATACTTTTAATCTAATTGTTATTTAGATAATAAATATGTCAGATATTTATCTGATGATTATTTATGTAGTAAGTGTCTCTTGGCTTAACATGATGAAGAAAGACATTCTCATTTCTAAAGCTTATACCTGAATTGTATGAGTGTAGAGTATTTCTATATGTCTGGCTACTTGGAAATTAATTGTCATTTTCCCCATTATTGACATCATCATCTTCAATATTGCTAGCAATTTTATACTATTTAATAATTCTTACAATACTTTTATTCATATCCTCTAGCCTGATTTTTACAAAAGCCTTGTGAGATTAAGTAGCATAGTTATGTATCCATTTTACACACAAGGGAATCAGGTCTCAGACAAGTTAATAAATCAGATGATAAGAGGCATGACTTACTCTTGACCTCAGGTAGTGTGACATTAATTATATGCTCTTTAAACAGTTGCTGTCCCCTCAGACTTTGCCATCGGAGAAGGCAATGGCACCCCACTCCAGGACTCTTCCCTGGAAAGTCCCATGGACGGAGGAGCCTGGTGGGCTGCAGTCCATGGCGTTGCTAAGAGTCGGACACGACTGAGTGACTTCACTTTCACTTTTCACTTTCATGCATTGGAGAAGGAAATGGCAACCCACTCCAGTGTTCTTGCTGGAGAATCCCAGGGACGGGGGAGCCTGGTGGGCTGCCGTCTATGGGGTCGCACAGAGTCGGACACGACTGAAGTGACTTAGCAGCAGCAGCAGACTTTGCTCTACCTTTTGTTCTGGCATATTCTTTTCATGGCCTAAGGAGGTCTCTACAAGGCATAAATCAGAATCTTAGCACTATCCCTTTGTTGAGCATCTACTTTGGTAGGAAAAAAATTAATATTATTAAGGTATATATAGGAAAAAAATGTTATATACAAAAAGACTGTGGAAGTGAAAAGGAAGTAATAGTTCATTCTTTTTTGGAATCCTGGAACTTTGGGAAGGGATGATACTGTGCAAAGGTGACTAAACTTCTGATGGGTTTTAGGTGTTCCCATGATTTCCTGTCGCTTATAGAATAAAATCTAAACAAACCCTGGACTTCCACACCCAGGACTTTTCTACTGACCTAACATCATCTCATACCATGAGCAGACTCTAGCTGTACTCCATTTCTTACATTTCCCTAGTTAGAGCACACAGAACACACATTTTTAAAAAATATTCTGTGCCGTTACATAGATTATTTCCTTTTCCTACAGGTTCTTGACCCTGTCTTTCTCACAAGTCTTAGCCTAAGTCTTACCTTCTCAAAGATACCTTCCAGCAACCCCTAGGAAAACATATGATTCTCTCTTTATGTGCTAGTATTCATTGTCTTTTCCTCCATTATGGAAATTTATGGTCATCCATCTGTTTCCTTTACTAGAAAATGAGCTATTTGAGTCATTTAAGGTCAGGGAGTATAACCTATTTGACCTTTATGAGCTCATCACTGAACCCAATCCTAATAATTTGTTGAATGAATAATGAATAGATACTATAGATTATAAAGGACAACTCTCATTAAACTGAACACATAGTTTTCAATAGAGAAATTTCTTCTACATTAGCCCTGAAAGTCATTTCTCCTTTACTTTAATCGCTGCTGGTATAGAGATTGCTGCTGCCTCAAAACAATAAACCCAAATTCTTTTGTAAATTCTGCATTACTAGAGTTCATAGTATGATCCTTCATAGTATGATCATAGCATGATCATTCATAGATGATCCTCTTTAAAATATTAAAACTGGTAACCATGTTCTTTCTAATTTCTTTCTTATCTAGAATAAATAATCATTATATATTTAATTATTTCAGTTATGATATAGCTACACACATTTTGGTTCATTATTCTCTGGTCTGGGAGAGCTTTGTCAGTGTTCTATTTCAAATGGATTTCCTGGAGTCTGCTTGTAACTCTCTGGAACACTTCATAGAAACAAGGAGAAAAAAGTCAGAATTGGCCTGGAGCTCAGAGCTGACTTAACACTGGGAAAGGGCTCAGAGGAGTCTTCTAAAAGTGAGAAGGTAGATTATTATATTGCATTATTAATATGCAATGGATATGCATTTATTCATGTATGGTTGGCTCTACCTTTTCAACATTAAATTACTTTCTACCTTATGAAAACTTAGTTCCAAATGCTTTTCTGAAGTGCAAATTGTCCAGGGAGAAAAGCTGGTTCTGTTAGCTTGGTATTCGAGGCCAGCCCTAGGTAAAATGGTGAAGTAGATGATGATTTTTATTGGTATCTTTCCATCCTAAATAAAAAGGAAAAGAACAAAAATGAAGAAAACTCACACTGCTAATGTGTCATTATCTTCATTTATTTCTGTTTTCCATAGTTTCTATGGGCAAACATACCCTAACTATTGTGCATGCACCCTATGTTTCCTTTTAGGGTAATGATAAGATAGACATTTGCTGTGATAACAAACAACTTCAGATCTCAGTGGCTTAATACATAAACATTTATTTCCTGATCACACAAATCTAACATAAGTCCAACAGTTCCACAAGGCAGCTATCTTCCAAGTAGTAACTTAGCAACCCAGGTTGCTCCCATCTTTTTCCTGACATTCCATAGCACAGGCTCCACAGCCACACCAAAGGGGAAGAGAAGTTGTAGAGTCGCCTCCCAATTGTAAAACACTTTGACCAGGAAGTGATATTTATCATTTTCATTTGTAGTCCTTTGACTAGAACCAGTCACATGGCTGTATCTAATAGTAAGGAAGTTAGGAAATGCTGGAAAATTCCCAAACGTTGAGTGAGAAGTAACTATCCATTCTTCACTCTATCTCCAGCTCCTGCTAAAACAGAGGTGGGCAGGAAGTAACATTAGAACTAATCCTATACAGCAATAAAACTTGCCCATTTGGAGTTGTATTTTCTAGTGGGGTCTGGGTCAGGCAATCAATTCAATTTGCTGTTTCCATCACCTTCACTAGATAATATTTTTCTCAACATCTTAAACAGATTATGGTATTTCTCACCTTTGTGGCTAAAATGTTTCTACCCCAAATTTATATGCTGAAGTTCTAAACTTTCAGTATGTGACTATGTTTTGAGATTCGGTCTTTAAAATTCGATTAGCCTAAAATGAGTGGAGCAGGCCCTAATCCAGTCTGACTGGTGTCTTTTTAGGAAAAAGAAATTGAACACACAGGGAAAAGCGAAGGATACACATACACAAAGGATAGACCATATGAAGAGAGAGCCATCTGCAGGGTAAGAAGAAAGGCCTCAGAAGAAACCTGTTCCACCAACACGTTGAACTTGGACTTCTAGCCTTCAAAAGGTTGAAAAAGTACATTTCTGTTGCTTAAGTCACCCAGTCTGTGACATTTTGTCTTGGCGGCCATACAAATTAATATACTCATCTTTAGCATGTCCACGGAATCAGACAAGATGGACTAAGTTACATTGTAATACATAAACTCAAGCTCTCAATATTTGAAACACAAGCAGTTTACTTCTTGATCTTTGTAGGTTCCCTTCATAGGTCAGCTTGAGGCTCTGCTGTGTGTGATACTGACTCAGAACCAGACTTACAGAGCCTCCAATGTCAGAAACATTAAGAGCAGCTCTTATGCAGGAAAGAGAAGCCACTGAAGTGGTTCCTGGCAAATACTTTGTCTCCTATTTTCCTGACCAAAGTGGGCCCTGTCTTGGCCCAAATCCAGGGCAGGTGCAGGGGATGTGGCTCTTTCATCGTCAGGAAGGAGTGGCGCCTGGAGTCCTTGAGGACTGCTCTATGGCTATCCTACCACACTCTGTGATGGTGCAGGTAACGATGAAACGTCTGCAGATGTGGAGGGTCACTAGAAGTAGTAACTGAGAGATCTGCTGACTTTACTCTTACATATGTTGGAAGAATGTTCAAGCACTCTGGATTGAGTATATTCTAACTTCTGCTAACTTTATCCAAGTCATTTTTTTTTCCCACAAGTCATTTAAAATCTCTAGGTTTCAATTTTTTCCTTATTAAAAGATGGAACAAACCCAGATGATCACTAAAAATCTTTTCCTTATTAAAATTCTGAAATTTCATTGTTTTGTATTTGCTCTCTTTCTCCAGCTAATTTAACTTTTATTTTCCTCTCTTCCTTCCTTTTATCCACCCTTCCTTCCTCTTGGCTTTTTTCCTTCTTTTTTTTCCCTTCCTTCCTCCCTTAAAAAAAAATATAGTAAAAGTATACTTTAAAGGCCTATGACACATCGGCCTCTGAGTGAGATACACTGAAAATTGAAAGCCGCTCAAACTTCTTGGTGTCTTGTGGTCAGAAAAATGAGGGGATGGGCAGACACATGAATAATTATGTACCAGTTAGCAGATGTAAAGACAGCTCAAAAATAATTAGAAAGCCACTCAGCAGGCTTCAGAGAGTAACAAATATGTACTAAACAAATCATGAAAAAATCCGTGATGAAAATGCCAATAGTTGAAACCACGATGAAGATTCCCTGAGTGAAGGAATTCCAAAAAAAAAAAAAAAAAAGCAAAGCAAGAAAGAATGTCACTCAGAGAGCTCCAAGATGTGGGCCAACTGATAGCATGGTTTGAAGGATGCGAGCCAGTAAGACAGAGACTGGCTCGACTCAGACTGTGGGCAATCTGAGAACATTATACAGAAAGGAACTGGGGACCTACCACTAGTTATGAAAGAAAACAGTATGATGAAGAACGTGAAGCTGATTTGTAAGTATTTAACAAAAGCAAATAATAATAATGTTAAGAATGTTATGAAGAAATTAAAACAGGGGTCATATAGAGCAGAACTATATTTTAAGGCAGTGATCCCCAAACTGTTTGGCACCAAGAACCAGTTTTGTGGTATATAATTATTTCGTGGACTTGGAAGGGGGAATGATTTGATAAATGGAATAAATAATTATATTTATTGTGCACTTGGTTTCTAACCTAATGCAGCTACTAATCTGACAGGAAGTATTGTTCCACAGCCAAGAGGTTGGTGACTCCCATCATAAGGGACTTGCACTGCATCCCAGGAGGCTTACAAATGTGTGTGTGTGTGTGTGTATACAGGGGTCCCTTAAGGATGCTTGATGGTTACTTTTATATTTGTGCTTAGTAAGACTATGAGTCCCTATTGTTTCATGAAACAGTAGTCAAGATATTAGTGTTGATGGTATTTTGTAGATGTGATTAGCACTTATAATCAGCTGACATTATATAAAGGAAATTATCTTCAATGATGTGTGTGGGTAGCATTCAATCAGTAGAATACTTTAAGAATAAAAACCAAACAGAGAAGCAACAACAGCAGCATACAAAAACTGAAGATTCCCAGAGAAAAGCAATTCTGTCTCAAGATTGTAAAATAGAAATCCTCCTGAGTTTCTGGCCTGCCCTCCAGACTTCAAACTTTTCAGTCCCCACAAGGGCTTGAGTTAATTTCTTAAAATTTATCTATTTATCTATCTGGGCCTCCCTATTTGCTGAGATGGTAAAGAATCTGCATGCAATGCAAGAGACCTGGGTTGGGAAGATCCCCTGGAGAAGGGAATGCCAACACACTCCAATATTCTTGCCTGGAGAATTCCATGGACAGAGGAGCTTGGCTAGCTACAGCCCATGAGGTCACAAAGAGTTGGACACGACTGAGCAGTTAACACACACACACACACCTATCTATCTATCTTGGTTCCGCTTCTCTGGAGAGCTTGACTGAAACAGGTGGAACAAGAGAAGCAAGAATAAATCTTTCATCCACTTTTCTGAGAGCAAACCTCTGTCCTTAAGGCCTTTGTTAAAACTGATAGACACAATTTAAAATGTTTTTGGTAATTGACAAGGATCAATTTCAGAAATACCATTAATCACAGGAATTCTTCAACACAGGAAATGATTTTGCTTTGCCTTTCTTTTGTTGCCTAAAAGTGAAAGCATTATTCACTCAGTCCTGTCCAACTCTTTGTGATCCCACGAACTGAAGCCCACCAGGCTCCTCTGTCCATGGAATTCTCCAGGCAAGAGTACTGGGGTGGTTTGCCATGCCCTTTTCCAGGGATTTTCCTGACCTGGGGATCGAACCTCGGTCTCCTGCATTGCACAGTCTTTACCCTCTTAGTCACCTGGGAAGCCCCACATGAAATTACAATTCAAATCTTTCTTTTTTAAAATGTTCACATTTACATCCAACCCTTCTAACTGTATTGCTGTGTCATGGGCAAAACCTCACCCACTCCAGACCAGTGATTTCAGGCACACTTTTGCTGGTTTGATTGAAGAAGAACACAAGATCTAGCGTCTGAGCTCTCGAGGAGTCCTAGAGCCCTGCGAAGGGTGTCACTGACAATCAGGCTCTGCCTGTGCTCCAGGCGCGCCGTGGTCCACCCATCCGTCTAGGTGGATGAGAGCCGCTTCCGCCGTCTCCCATGAGTGCCCTCATCTCACTCTGCACAGAGTAAGTGATATGACTGACAACCGAGAAGCGCGCCCAATTCATTTCCAAGACACTTCAATTTGGACTACAGTATAATCATACCCCAGATCAGATGGAACAGTTTCTTGTCTCTCAAATAGTGAATATTCAGACACAAAAATGATCAATTTAGCATATGTTCTTTCTCTGTCTTCACTTCTGTTTGCAAACTTCTAGAGGGAAATGTGTTAGGAAAATGTATAGCAAAGGGTACCTAGATCAAAAGATTGGAACTGTCTTACTTTTTAAAAATGCATTCTTCATCCTCCATGCCATATCAAGGAATTGCCAAAAAGCAACCTACATGGCAACACCTAGTGAATTATATTTTTATTGTTGTCATTCAAAACCTTATGCAAATTATCTCTACATGTTTTCTTAGGACCCATGTTATTTCACATTGGTCAAGTTCTCCTTCTGTCTTATGTTAAGAATGCACTCTCTCTGTTACAAAGTACTATACCACAGTATCAGGAGGATAGGATGGTTTTTTTTTTGGTTTTTTTTTTTGCAGGAGTGACAACTAATGACTCAATGGAGAAAGTTTTGTTTGCATGGAATGCTGAAAGACAGAAAAAGGTTTAAGTGAGGTGTGTCTAGAAACAGTCTTTATTGCCTGCCTCAAAAGATTTATTTTCAAATTCCTTATCAGGAGCAAGTTTAATCTCCTTGTTTGTCAAAGAGCATCACTAACAAGAATATTTTCTTGGTTTAAAAAAAAATGGAAGAAAAATAGTCATATTTCATTATGATTAGTTCAGGTCTTATTTAGATCCCCATCCAAGAATGCAAAAGTGCAAAAGTCTGAAGCAGAATTTTAATAAGACAATCTATTCTTTAAGGCAGTCCCAAAGTATGGCTATAGAGGACAGTTAGAAAAGAGCTTCAATACATGGTGATGGAGAAATTTTGGAAAAAAATTAACAGAACTGAATTGGCCCATGTGGTGATTTTCCTCTTGGCACAACGGTCGTGTTCAGTATATGCTTTGCCATGCTGAATTCAAGAAGCTTGGAGTTGATCCTGTGTCTACCATCCCCACACCTTCCATCCCACGTCTTGGAATCTTGTCTGTTCTTCAAGAATCTGCTGTGGTCTCCCCTGCCATTTCAATAACTTAGCCCCTTTGGATAGGGTCATTCATTCATTTAGTAGATATTTATTGAGGGAGGGCTTAGACTAAATTTTACAAATCTAGATTGTATTCTAGGCTTCCCAGTTTGCGCTAGAGGTAAAGAGACTGTCTGCCAACGCAGGAGACTTAAGACACACGGGTTCAATCCTTGGGTCGGGAAGATCCATTGGAGGAGGGCATAGCAACCCATTCCAGTATTCTTGCCTGGAGAAGCCCATGGACAGAGGAGATTGGTGGGCTACAGTCCAAAAGGTCACAAAGAGTCATGCACAGCTGAAGTGACTTAGCACTCACACAGGCTGCATTCAATTTTAGTGTAGTTTTTTTCTGATTATTTCCTGTGTTTCTCCATAGAGGAAGGCATACTGCCTGGAAATCTGAAACTTTTCAGTAGGAATCACTGTCTACACCCATAGTTTTAACCCTATCCTTGATTCTGAGACCACTTGTGCTCCGGGAGAAATTAGAAAGGGACAAATGCCACTAGTTCAAGGAATCAACACTGTTTGGACCTTTAGGACTTCAATTTATTTTTTATTCAAAGATTTATTGAGCATCTACCCTATTTCAGGCATGAGGATAGGGACATACAGAAAGTAAAGATGCATAGACACATTCTCATCCAGAGTTGTCTAATTAGGCAAACAGATAAGTAAGGACAAGATTTAAGGTAATGTGGGAGGTGCTAAAATTATAATAGAGGACTCTAATTTCCATGGTGATATGAGAGGAGGGGTATAACAGAAACAGTCTGCTTAGAAAACATTAATTTTTCCTTCTGAGCTTTTATGTAGCTAGGTCCTCACAGTGTTGGACATCCTAGGTACTCCCTATTTTCTTGTCTGACTGTTAAGGTCCATACCACCTTTGTCTCTCATTCCTCTTTTGCTTCTTCTACCTTTATTTGTTGCATTGGTTTGGGTTATAAACTTGGTTTAAACTATTAGCTAATGCTTCTTGTACTGAATTTAAATTTCCCATAGGGGAATGTTATTCCAGATTACATTTATGTTCTAATGTAACTGTCAGTTTTGTGGCACATGCCTGTTAGGTCTATTGTTTAATTTTTTAAAATCCATCAAGATTCCAGGGGTCATTCATCATTCTACAGCTACAGGAATCTGTAGTAAGCCTTTGGCTCTGGTAATGTATTAAATGCACTCTTTTTTTAACAAAGTGGAAGAGGACCAGAATTTGAATCCCAGGCCACATAGGACTTTTGCAATCCATCTTTTTATTTTAGGAGAGATATGTAAAAAAGAACACTTAAGGCAATCATATATTATTACTGGCTGGGATATTATCCTCCAAATTTAAGCTAAATTTCTATTTTCTTGCACCATGTTGGCCCTCAAGGTCATTCTTTCCTTCTTAACTAAACTAAATGTAGGCCTAAGGGTCCAAAGAAAGCCTCATCCCTTTGTTCCATTTGACATCAAAAGGGCAAGGGTAATCTAACATGAAAGATACCCAAGGATCCATTGTAGTGCATTCATGTCATATGATAAAAGAAGGAAGGAGAAAACTGTGTGATAAAAATACAATACACAAATCACAGATGAATTGAGAATTTGCTCCTCTCTGACTCTGTTCATTTTCACCTTATTCTTTCCATTAAAATGTTTAATTGAATATGGTTATTTAGGACACTTAAAGATTAATTTAATTGCTAATGTACATCAGAATCTTTCTCTTACAATAAAAGGCTGGATGTGCATGTAGGTTAGGAGGGAGAGCTCTGTAGAGGAAAGGGAAAGGAAGACAGAATAAAGCAACATCCTGTCTTTCGGGGGAACAAAATTTGTCATCCCAAAATGTCTCTTTGACATGTAGATTATTTTGATCTGAAAATAATCAAGGACCAAAATACTCAGAAAGAAATATTGACCTTCTCCCTAACCACCTGGAGGATTTAGTTAGGAAGCCTGTTCTTGGAATAGAACTACAAGAGACATTGACTAAGAATATGTACTAACTATGGTGGGAGAAATTCAGCAGGGCTTAGAGATCTGAGTCCTCTCTGTGTCTGTCTCTGCTTGGAACCAGCAAACACTGAATTACCAAACAATTGCTTTTTCATGTACGAGTGAATTGCCTTCCTCCCCTTTGAAGTTCTAAACTGCTAAACCCAACATCCTCTCTTGTCTTTAGCCAAAGATGTTATTTAAGGCAAGACATTCAGCCATTTTGGTGAGTTACTCAGTTTTCCTGAGTCTCTCCAATGTACACATGTTATTAAACTTTAGTTTTATTTTCTCCAGTTAATCTGTCTCATGTCAATTTAATTCTTAGACCAGCCAGAGGAATCTAAAAGGGCAGAGGACAATTTCTTCCCTCCAACAGCCTTACTCTCACCCATATAACGTTCCACTCAAGGTACTCACTAGGCACTGGCATGGGCTTGGGCAACTCTCCTGCTTAATGTGACATTTCAGTCCTTAGACTAGAACCAAGAATGAGGACAATAGTCAGGACAACCAATAACTGACACATCATAAATATCTAAAATCTCACATTCTCATAAGGCATCTTCCTTCACTAAGACTTGTGTAAATCATTAACCAGAATTCAGAAAATAATGGCTTGTTTATTAATGTATTCATCCTTCCATCTTATACTATAGAAAGGTCGTGAAATAGAAAATTTCCAATCCAACATGGATAAAAATACTTTGATACTTAAAAAAAAATCTTAGTTATCTTAACAACTCATATTGTTCCAGAAAAACATCTGCTTTATGGACTACACCAAAGCCTTTGACTTTGTGCCTCACAACAAACCATGGAAAATTCTTCAAGAGATAGGAATACCAGACCACCTGAACTGCCTCTTGAGAAATCTGTATGCAGGTCAAGAAGCAACAGTTAGAACTGGGAATAGAACAACAAACATCAAGGCCGTATACTGTCACCGTGCTTATTTAACTTATACGCAGGGTATATCATGAAAATACTGGGCTGGATGAAGCACAAGCTGGAATCAAGATTGCTGGGAGAAATATCAATAACCTCAGATATGCAGATGACACCACCCTTATGGCAGAAAGCAAAGAGATCTAAAGAGCCTCTTGATGAAAGTGAAAGAGGAGAGTCAAAAAGTTGGCTTAAAACTCAACATTCAGAAAACTAAGATCATGGCATCTGGTCCCATCACTTCATGGCAAATAGATGGGGAAACAATGGAAATGTGAGAGACTATTTTTTTGAGCTCCAAAATCACTGCAAATAGTGATTGCAGCCATGAAATTAAAAGACACTAGTTCCTTGGAAGAAAAGCTATGACCAACCTAGACAGCTTATTAAAAGCAGAGACATTACTTTGCCAACAAAGGTCTGTCTAGTCAAAGCTATGGTTTTTCTAGTAGTCATGTATGGATGTGAGAGATGGACTAAAAAGAAAGCTGAGTGCTGAAGAATTGATGCTTTTGAACTGTGGTGTTGGAGTAGACTCTTGAGAGTCCCTTGGACTGCAAGGAGATCCTACCAGTCTATCCTAAAGGAAATCAATCCTGAATAGTCATTGGTAGGACTGATGCTAAAGCTGAAACTTCAATACTTTGGGCACATGATGGGAAGAACTGACTCATGTGAAAAGACCCTGATGCTGGGAAAGATTGAAGGCAGGAGGAGAAGCAGATGACAGAGGATGAGATGGCTGGATGGCATCACTGACTGGATGGACATGAGCTTGAGTAAACTGTGGGAGCTGGTGATGGACAGGGAAGCCTGAAGCGCTGCAATCCATGGGGTTGCAGAGAGTTGGACACAACTGAATAACTGAAATGAACTGACTTACTAAAACAACTCACATGGCTGAAATCCTTTTAAGGAATACTTGTTTAAATATTTTTAAAGATTATTTGTATTGTATACACATTATTGACTTATTCAATACTATTATAATGGTAATTAATATCTTTCAGAGCATAAATGAAATGCTAAAAGCTCAGCCATCATCCCTTGGTGAAGAAAGTAGCTGAAGTCAAGAGCACACAGGTAAGAAAATATGGTACTAACTAATATGGCCTAGACATTAATTAAGATATTGCATTTAGGTCTTTACCATTTTGGAGCAAAACTGAATGCAGAGTTTCTGAGAATAACAAGGAAATATATGAAAGCCTTCTTAAGTGGACAATGCAAAGAAATAGAAGAAAACAACATAATGGGAAAGACTAGAGATCTCCAAGAAAATTGGAGGTATCAAGGGGACATTGCCTGCAAGGATGGGCATGATAAAGGACAGAAATCATAATGACCTAATAGAAGCAATGAAATTAAAAAGAAGGGGCAAAAATATACAGATAACTATATAACATAGTCTTAATGACCTGAATAACCATGATGGTGTGGTCACTCACCTAGAGTCAGATATCCTGAAGTATAAAGTCAAGTAGGCCTTAGAAAGCATCACTATAAACAATGTTAGTGGAGGTGATGGAATCCCAGCTGAGGTATTTCAAATCCTAAAAGATGATACTTTTAAAGGGCTGCACTCAACATGTCAGCAAATTTAGAAAATTAGGCAATGGCCAAAGGACTGGAAAAGGTCAGTTTTCATTCCAGTCCCAAAGAAGGGCAATGCCAAAGAATGTTCCAACTACCATGTAATTGCCTTTCTTCCCATGTATTTACCTACATACAGGTTATTTTGTTAAAAACATTAAACTGCAGGAAAATTTTTAGTTAAGTCTGTAACATTCTGCTTATTCCACTTAAGTGAACCTGAGGGTTGGCAAATTCCTAACATTATGATTTTTTTTTCTCATCAACTATATTTGTGTGTGTGTGTAGAACACCTTTCCAGAGCTTCCCTGGAATACTGGAGACCACACAATGACCCCTTGCCATGCAGGAGACCCCGGTTTGATACATGGGTCAGGAAGATCACTTGGAGAAGGGATAGGCTACCCACTCCAGTATTCTTGGGCTTCCCTCATGGCTCAGATGGTAAAGAATCCAGCTGCAATGCAGGAGACCTGGGTACGATCCCTGGGTTGGGATGATCCCCTGGAGGAGGGCATGACAACCCATTCCAGTATTCTTTTCTGAAGAATCCCCAGGGACAGAGGAGCCTGGAGGGCTACAGCCCATGGGGTCACAGAGTTGGACATGACTGAGTGACTAAACACAGCACAGCGCAGCACCCCTTTCCGCAGGTAAAAGGCTAACAGAACTACAGAAGTTGACACTCAGAATTGGAATGTGCCTTATCTCTCTTGTGGCAGTATGATTCTGTTGTGTGATCAAGATGCTGCAAACCCTACCTCAAAATCACATATCAACAAGATACTGGATCTTGAATAACAAATTAATGAAAAGCAGAGAAAAGCTTTTTCTTCAATAATAGAAAATCACTCCCACATAGAGGCTTGTCCGCTACGGGTAATTCATTTTTAACCTTGAGAAAAGTTTTAGTTACCTTCTATGATCTTCTCATGTTCTTCCAGCTACTTCTTCTGCTTTGTCATCTAAGCTAAGTCGGGGGTTATGCTATTTAGAAATAGATGTGCTGACATCCAGGGTACCTCCAAACCTTCCATTATGTTACTTTCAATTCAGGGGTTCTGTGTTCTCTGCTTCCCACTCTTCCGTCTCCTCTCTAACACTATTCATTTTAACTTCCTGAAGAGCTATGATTTAAGGTTGTGAAAACACAAGAAAAAGTACATTGTGCATACAGAGTTTTATAATATTTCATTGAGCTTTTCCAGGCTGACCAATACAAAAGGCCCAGAAATTCATGTGTGAAATTTATATCCAGTTGTGTTCATTTCACATGCTAGCAAGGTTATGCTGAAAATCCTTAAAGCTAGCCTTCAGCAGTATGTGAATGGAGAACTTCCAGACGTACAAGCTGGATTTAGAAAAGGCAAGGGAACCGGAGATCAAATTGCTGACATTGCTTTGATCATAGAGAAAGCAAATGAATTCAAAAATTCTTAAAGATATGGGAATACCAGACCATCTTACCTGTCTCCTGAGAATTCTATATGCAAGTCAAGTAGCAACAGTCAGAACTGGAAATAGAACAGTAGACTGGTTCCAAATCGGGAAAAGAGTACATTAAGTCTGTATATTGTCACCCTGTTTATTTAATTTATATGCAGAGTACATAACGTGAAATGCTGGGCTGAATGTATTACAAGCTGGAATCAAGATTTCCAGGAGAAATATCAACAGCCTTGTATATACAGGTGATATGACTCTAATGGCAGAAAGCGAAGAGAAACTAAAGAGCCTCTTAATGAAATTGAAAGAGGAGAGTGAAAACCTGTCTTAAAACTCAACATTCAAAAAAACTAGGGTCATAACATCTGGCCCTATCACTTCATGGCAAATAGAAGGGAAAAAATTTGGAACAGTGACAGATTTTATTTCCCTGGGCTCCAAAATCACTGCAGATGGAGATAGAAGCCATAAAATTAAAATATACTTGCTCCTTGGAAGGAAAGCTATGACGAACCTAGACAGCTTATGAAAAAGCAGAGATATATGATGTCAGCATCTTTGCCGACAAAGATCCATACAGTCAAAGCTATGGTTTTTCCAGTAGTCATAGAAGGATGTCAGAGTTGGACCATGAAGAAGGCTAAGTGCAGAGGAATTGATGCTTTTGAACTGTGGTACTGGAGAAGATTCTTGCAACTTGGACTGCAAGGAGATCAAACCAGTCAATCATAAAGGAAATAAACCATGAATATTAATTGGAATTAATATTCCAATATTAATTGGAAGGACTGATGCTGAAGCTGAAGCTTCAATACTTTGGCCACCTCATGTGAAGAACTGACTCTTTAGAAAAGACCTTGATGCTAGAAAAGGTTGAAAGCAAAAGGAGAAAGGGCAAGCAGAGGATGAGATGGTTAGTGGCATCACCAACTCAATGGACAGGGATTTGAGCAAACTCTGGAAGATAGTGGACAGGGACTGTCATACTACAGTCCATGGGGGTCTCATAGAGTTGGACATGACTTTAGCTACTGAACAACAACATTTTGGGGGTAAATTATCTAACTGTGCTTTGGCAGATGTAGCTATATGAAAAAATACATAAGGATTATATTAGCTAAATCAGTGTTGGTTATAAAGAGTAAGTGAAATAATGTGCACAAATATTTAATACAGTTCTTGTCACATAGGAAATAATTAATATCTGTTTTATTGGATTGAACCTGAAAAAGTGCAACTAGCAGCATCCACTGCCATGTTCTCTAGGATTTGTCTTTAACTCAGGCTTGGTTTAGATCAATGGCCTTATCAGAGGGTATCCAATCCTGGCTGCTGGGGGATGGGGCAAGAGGCTTCAGGCAGAGGCAATGAGGGCAATCAGGTGGTTCTTGATGATCTTTGGCAAAAGTCCACATCCATGGTGGAAATGAAGGCAACGGGCTCCAACCCCCAAAGGATGGTAATGAAATTCTGAATAGGAATTCAAAGTGAATACAATAGAGCCTAGGGGAAGGTCATAACTTGGTAAACAAAGAGAAGTCAGAGGAATACCCCACATATATCAAGTAGTGGGCTATTAACAGTTGAGGGAAATCATGTTCCTTGTTGTCCCTTCATAATAAATGCTCTCATGTTCTCAAGTAGGGGGTCAAGATTGGCTCAAAAACTGGACTGGACTGGAACTGCAGTTTGAAATGTCTGCAGGTGAGTAAGTTGGGAATAAAGTCATTTTAGAATGTATTCTAAATGTTCCAAGTATTGTTGTTATATTTCTCCTGGTTCAAAAATGTCAGGATTGAGATGCCAAATACTATCCCCAAAGCCTGACATTTATAAGTGATGAAGTCAGGCATAAAACCTTACTCTTCTCTTCCAGTACTGTCAACTGCTTCTTTTTTAATAGTAGTGTTGCCATAATTGTGGCTTTATGTAGATGTGATCTTCTAGTTGGAATGTAAAGGAGATGATGTATTGGGTTAGTTGCACCTAGCCAAGATCACTGCACAATGGTGCTTCATAAATGATTATTGATTAATTTATAGATTGCTTTTGTATAATCTAATTACCTCGTATAATGGCATCCACTTATGCATGTAATAATTATTGGTTGTAAAGAATGGTGATATTTTAAAAGTTAAAATGTAAAGATTAACTTGTAATTGTAGGACAATAGAAGCAAAAGTATACTGAAGATATTTTCCACATTTTTTAACTCTTTAATTTAGTTCATATTGATGGGCCTAAATATATACATTATTCTGTATGTCTCATTACATACTGATAACATTATGAAGATAAAACAGCCATATATTTACATGTCTAGTAGGAAACATAATACATTAAATCCTAAAGCAGGTAAAACAGACATACATTGAAGATTGCTTCAGATAAATGTATGTGTGTTAGATCCCATGGTAGATGCTTGTAATGAGCAGGGTTCATATTGCATGCCTGTGTGTGGGCACACTAATTTTCTTCAGTTGTGCCGACTTTTTGTGACTCTATGGACTGTAGCCTGACAGGCTTCTCTGTCCATGGGATTCTCCAGGCAAGAATACTGGAGTAGGTTGCCAGATAACAGAATGTATCCTCTATAGTTTAAGTATAAAAAGATTTTAAGTTGAGATTTCAGAATCATGTTAGGGTCACTTTTCTTTTGCTCTGGGCAATAGTTACTGAATCAGAAATCCTGTATTAATGTTGCTTCCTGTGTAAGCTTTTCTTTGATTTGCCCTTGCAAAATGTGTTCTAGACACACTTCCACTTTACCCACATAATTCAATTACAAAAAAGTTTTGTCAAGGAGCATCTGATTGGTAGAACCTAAACATATCTTTGGGCTGCCCAGGTGGCACTAGTGATAAAGAACCCAACAGTCAATGCAAGAGATTCAAGAGACTTGACTTCGATCCCTCAGGAAGATCCCCTGGAGAAGGGCTGGCAACTCACTCCAGTATTCTTGCCTGGAGAATCCCATGGACAGAGGAGCCTGACGGGCTACAGTCCATGGTGTTGCATAGAGTTGGACACAACTGAAGTGACTTACCATGCATGCTCATAAACATGTCTTCATCCCAGCTACAAGTTAGCTGGAAAATGCAGCTTTCTTTTTTATTTATTTATTTTTGCTATAATTAGGTACTAGAAACATAGAGTTTATATTACCTGGAAACAATATTTTAAATAGTCCCTAATGTTGAACAGCTACTTCAGATGTCAAGAAAGCATACAGCCATTAGGAATGTTTTGTCATTTATGTTTAATTTCATGTTCAACAACATATCCTCTAAAAGTCCATTTCTGTCCTCATCATGGATTGTACTAAATAGACTATGTGCATCTAAAATCTTCATTTTTTTTTTTTTTTAATGAAAGAAAACAGTTTTGCACAATGTTCTTCTTTATCAAATGTATTCAGAAGCACACTGTGAGTTTCAGGAATCTGGATGTGACTCATTCACTTCTGAAACCATGAGGGTTCTGGTTATATCACATGACATAATTCATGAACTAAACTTCTGAATCCTGGTTTTGATTATAGTCAAGGAAGTATGGTAAGCTGAAAGGAAAAATATGTGCCAAATCTTTTCTTATCTTTATTGTTTTAGCACTTGAGAATATTGACATATGTATTTATAAAGCTAGGCAGAAGCTCTTTAGTAACTTTATTAACCTATCATTCCCAAATTATTTAAAAATGTGATATAATGCTATAAAGAAAACAGGTCTTTAAAACTTAAACTTGATGTTAGTAAAAGTTAAACATTTGCATTTTTGCAATGTTTTGCAAATTTGCATTTGCAAATCAAATGTTTTGCAAATTTGATTAGTCAATTCTTTTTTATCTTAGTCACAAGTCAAAGGCCATGTTTAGATTAACGTCTATACTTTAGACAAAATTGCTTAGATCACTGGGTTTCAGATAGCATGTCTAAGATGTAGAGTAGATTGGAAGAGTGTACCATGACATAATAGTGGAATTAAATAAAATGAGAGTGAGTTTCAAAAAATGTAGGTAATAAAGCTAAAAAGTGAATTATATGATTATATCAATATTAGTAATACACAAGAACAAATCTGGCTTTATATATTTTATCAGTCAGTGTTAAGTGGAAAAAAAATGTTACTTAGACAATTCATTGTGTTAGAAGTAGAGCTGATGGAGGTCCAGCATCTAAGAGGCCCATCAGTGAAACAGTGATTGATAAGAACCAAATTATCATATCTTATCAATAATGATAAGAACCTCACTATTAAGTAAGGAGGTCTCCACACTCACAGCTAACTTTGGGATTTCCAAGATTCTACATTCATAGACAATAGCCATCTGAGTTACTTCTTTACCTGGAGCCAGTAGAAAAGTCTTCAGACCAATGGTAAGGTGGAATATGAATTAAAATAAAAAGTAGGAAATGAGGTCTCCTAAAGTCTTATTCTTCCTGGAATACAAGAAGAGGGTTAGCAGCAACAAGATGAACAGAGATCATTATTACTACTCAACAGGCAACCTACTTTCTATTTGTAATCTTCAAATACAAATCCCAAAATTAAGTCTTCAGGAAGTCTCTGAAAAAATGAAAGATGTCTTGATAACAGTTCTTACTTCACCTGCCTTAATAGAGAAGGGGTAAAAAGGAAGAGAAATATTGATTGAAACTCTCCAAATAAGTACTCTACAACTTTTGTTTAGACAGCCTACCCTCTTCATCTGACAAGGATACAGGGCTCTTATTTTCCTTTTGCTCACAAGTTTTCCTCTTTTCTGATACCATCCAGCCTTCTTAACCCAGCTCAATCTCTCCATAATTCTACTATTTACTTTTTTTTTTTTAAACTTTTTCTTTTGTATTGGGATATAGCAAAATAACAGGTTTCCCAGGTAGTGCTAGTGGTAAAGAACCTGCCTGCTAATGCAGGAGACATAAGAGATGCAGGTTTGATCTCTGGGTCGGGAAGATTCCCTGGAGGAGGGCATGGCAACCCACTCTAGTAATCTTGCCTGGAGAATCCCACAGACAGAGGAGCCTGGCAGGCTGCAATCACAAAAAATCATAGGGTCACAAAAAGTCAGACATGACTGAAGCATCTTAGCATGTACACACGCATAGCCAGTTAACAATGTTGTGATAGGTGAACAGCAAAGGGACTGAGCCATACACATACATGTATCCATTCTCCTCCAAACTTCCCTCTCATTCAGGATGCCACATGACACTGAGCAGAATTCCATGTACTATACACTAGGTCCTTGTTGCTTATCGATTTTAAATATAGCAGAATCTACTGTTTTCTTACCCATTTCACATGCTCCAACTCTACACCTCTGCCAAATTCTTGGAGCGTTTTAAGTCCCCAGCTCTAAAATTCAGCACTTAATGCATCATCTATCCTTTGTTATTGTTTCTTCTATCTTAATTTCCGTACTCTGCTGAACAAATTACAAATGATACCAAGCAGTGGGAGATAGCTAATCACAGAAAAAACAAATTACAATAGTCAGGAGTAATGGGTACAAGACAGCATCACAAAATTTGATAAGAACAAATGAAAAACCTGACTTTGGCCGATGACAAAAGCATGCCATGAACTACAGAGCGAAATTAATTCAATTCTGTGCATTTCAGAGTCCTTAAAAGAATAACAGAATTCCCATACTTAGAAGCAAAAATGGAGACATGTAGAGAATAGTAGTATATATGGTAAAAACTGTTTATATAAAAATAGGAATTACATCTTTCATTTGTTCACTTATTTTTATATAGTCATTAAGTATTTTTGATGATGTGAGAGATGTCTCACATTGAGTTGAGTATGAGGAATTTATGGGTGAAAAATGAGCTGCCTTTCTCCTCAAAGATCTCAAAAGTTCCTGTGCAAACTAGGGACTTGTGTACAGTGTGAGGAACTGAAAATAGACATGTTTAAAATGTTAAGTGATTACTGATCCATAGACAAATTATAGTGAATAAGGGGTCCACACAAGCTGAGGCTGATTCCAGGAAACATAGTATTTGAAAAGAGCAACAGAGATTGTAACCGCACAGTCAGGCAGTCAAGACAAGAAGGATGTGGTTCAGTTCATTTCGGGTGCTCAGTGTCTGGCTCTTTGTGACCCCTTGGACTGCAGCACTTCAGGCTTCCCTGTCTCTCACCAACTCCCGGAGTTTACTGAAACTCATGTCCATTGAGTCGGTGATGTCAGCCAATCATCTCATCCTCTGTCATCCCCTTCTCCTCCTGCCCTCAATCTTTCCCAGCATCAGGGTCTTTTCAAATGAGTCAGTTCTTCCCATCAGGTACCCAAAGTATTGAAGTTTCAGCTTTAGCATCAGTCTTTCCAATGACTATTCAGGACTGATTTCCTTTAGGATAGACTGGTTGAATCTCCTTGCAGTCCAAGGGACTCTCAAGAGTCTTCTCCAACAACACACTTCAAAAGCATCAACTCTTTTGCACTCAGCTTTCTTTATAGTCCAACTCTCACATCCATACATGACTACTGGAAAAACCATAGCTTTGATTAGACAGACCTTTGTTGGCAAAGTAATGTGTTTGCTTTTTAATAAGCTGTCTAGATTGGTCATAACTTTTCTTCCAAGGAGCAAGTGTCTTTTAATTTCATGGCTTCAGTCACCATTTGCAGTGATTTTGGAGCCCCCCAAAATAAAGTGTGTCCCTGTTTCCACTGTTTCCCCATCTATTTCCCATGAAGTAATGGGACCAATTGCCATGATCTTAGTTTTCTGAATGTTAAGATTTAAGTCAAGTTTTTCACTCTCCTCTTTCACTTTCATCAAGAGGCTCTTTAATTCTTCGCTATCTGCCATAAGGGTGGTGTCATATGCATATCTGAGGTTATTGATATTTCTCCCAACAACCTGGATTCCAGCTTGTGCTTCATTCAGTCCAGCATTTCTCATGATGTACTCTGCATATAAATGAAATAAGCAGGGTGACAATATACAGCCTTGAAGTTCTCCTTTCCCAATTTGGAACCAGTGAGGGACGACAGAGGATGAGATGGTTGGATAGCATCACTGACTCAATGGACATGAATTTGGGTAAACTCTGGGAGTTGGTGATGGACAGGGAGGCCTGGCGTGCTGTGGTTCATGGGGTCACAAAGAGTCAAACACGACTGAGCAACTGAACTGAACCGAACTGAACTGAATTGTTCCATGTACAGTTCTAACTGTTGCTTCTTGAACTGCATACAGATTTCTCAGGAGGGAGGCCAGGTGGGCTCGTATTCCCATCTCTTTAAGAATTTCCCAAAGTTCATTGTAACCCACACAGTCAAAAGCTTTGTCATAGTCAATAAAGCAGAAGTAGATGTTTTTCTGGAACTGTCTTACTTTTTTGATGATCCAACGGATGTTGGCAATTCGATTTCTGGTTCTTCTGCCTTTCTAAATCCAGCTTGAACATCTGGAAGTTCACAGTTCACATACTGTTGAAGCCTGTCTTGGAAAATTTTGAGCATCACTTTGTTAGCATGTGAGATGAGTGCAATTGTGTGGTAGTATGAGCATTCTTTGGCATTGCCTTTCTTTGGGATTGGAATGAAAACTGACCTTTTCCAGTCCCGTGGCCACTGCAGAGTTTTCCAAATTTTGGCATTTTGAGTGCAGCACTTTCAAAGCATCATCTTTTAGGATTTGAAATAGCTCAACTGGAATTCCATGACTTTCACTAACTTTGTTCATATTGATGCTTCCTAAGGCCCACTTGACTTCGAATTCCAGGATGTCTGGCTCTAAGTGATTGATCACACCATCGTGGTTATCTGAGTGTGGCTAGATTTTAATTAACACATATGAAAATAATTAAGAGATTAAGATGTACTCTTGGAGACCACATGGATTTGAAAGGCTGAAAAAGTAGTCTTGTAGTAAAAAATGACAAAAGAAAAAGAGAAATAAAAAGGAGATAAAGATAATCATTTTTCAATACCTGAAGGACTTATATAGGGAAAAAGTTCGACCTACTCTGAAAACATACAGGGCAAAATGAAACTTTGTTACAGAATGGTAAGGAGATAGATTTCTGGCTCAATAATGAGAATTTTCTAACAGTAAAAGCTGTTCAAAATTAAAATGTGCTGCTTTGGGTAGGAGAGTCATCAAATAAATGACCCTTGTTCATTTGGAATTTTATTGCATCATATGTGAGCTTCTTGCTTCCCTGGTGGCACAGATGGTAAAGTATCCACTGGCAATGTGGGAGACCTGGGTCTGACCCCTGGATTGGAAAGATCCTGTGGAAGAGAGCATGGAAATCCACACCAGTATTCTTTCCTGGACAATCCCCATGGACACAGGGCCTGGCAGGCTACAGTCCATGGGGTTGCAAAGAGCTGGCAAAGACTGAGCGACTAAGCACAGCCCAGCACAGTTGCTCTGTCGTGTCCGACTCTTTGTAACCCTGTGGACTGTAGCCCACCAGGCCCCTGTGTCCATGGGATTCTCCAGGCAAGAATACTGAAGCAGGTAGATGGTCCCTTCTGCAGGGTATTTTCCTGGCCCAGGGATCAAATCTGGGTCTCCTGGATTGCAGGCTGATTCTCTGAGACACCAGGAAAGCCCATTTTATAATAATGATGAAGATTTGATTGTGCTTATTTTCATTGTATATTTATTTCCATCATGCTTACCGGTTATCTTCTAGTTACCATCATAGAGAACTTATATTTAGCTAGTTTATTTTGCTGTTTCTGAAATGGGACACAGCCATGACTAATAGGAAGACAGCAACAGGACAAGTTAAAGGATATGGACAAGGTTACTCAAGGTAGGAGCAGACTCCCAGGGAGGTACAAGCTTTGTAGGAGCCCCCGAGTTCCCCATAAGATGACTAAGCTGCTGTTACTACCACTGCATGAGTGCATGCTAAGTCACTTCAGTTGTGACTGACTCTGTGTGACTCCATGGACTATAGCCTGCCCGGCCTCTCTGTCCATGGGATTCCCCAGGCAAGAATACTGGAGTGGATTACCATGCCCTCCTCCAGGGGATCTTCCTGACTCAGGGATCCGATCAGCATCTCTTATGCCTCCTGCACTGGCAGGCAAGGTCTTTACCACTGGTGCCACCTGGGAATTCCCTGCTACCACTGCAGTTAGCGAAAAATCAGCCAGGACATTCATCTTATTATTTTCACACAAGCGTTTGACGCTTCGTCCCCTATTCCCTGGGTTCTCTAGAAAATCTGTAGGAGAACCTGCTCACCAAGTGCAATGGAGTGGTACAAAAGAGTCCCAGAGTTTGCTACTTGAGAGTAGGCATCAAAGGTAAGTTCCTTGGAGTAGGATGCTGTGGCAAAGATTGGCTACAGGCTTGATGATCTCAACAGGACAATGGCCTGGGATGTGTCCAGCTTTAAGGGATGGAATGAGCAATCTGACTATGACTCCAAGCATCCCCCAAATCTGAAATATTCAGAGAGATTTTTGAAATCTTTCCAGAATAGGTATTTATGAAGTATACTGAGTAACAAACAATGGCTAGTTTTTTCAATTATTAGGAATCAGAGTCTACATTTACATACATAGAAAAATTATCATAATTATTTAATTACAGACAGCCACATTTACCTTACTGGATAACATGCTTATTTATAATTATTTCTTACATATATATTCCTCTATGGGGACACATGGTGTGGAGGATAGTGCTCTTTTCTATTCAGCTTTGCAGTGGACGACTTTTGGACCCAGAGCATTGCAGACTGATGTTGTGTTCCTGTCCCAGTGTTCACAAGGGTTAGCAAAATGAAATTACACAGTAACAGAAGTACCGCACTGAGGGACCTGGGAATGGTGAGAGAATGCCATTCACTCCTGGATGAATACTAAAACGGAGAAACTAAAAGATGACCAATATTCATTATTCCAAAATATACCTAGGGTGCAGGAACCCTAAGATACAAATGTAAGACCTGATTCTGGACTGATTCTTGATTATCTGTAATGGGATTATCTGTCCGGGAAAGGAATAGTATCATCAAAGGGCTGCTGTTTATGCAAAAGATGTTGTTGTTGTTGTTGTTGTTTAGTCTCCCAGTCAAGCCCCACGGACTGCAACACACCAGGCCTTCCTGTCCCTCACCATCTCCTGAAGATGCCCAGGGTCATGTCTATTACATCAGTGATGCCATCCAGCCATCTCATCCTCGGATGCCCTTTTCTCAACTCAGGGACTTTTCCAGTGAGTCAGTTGTTCACATCAGAGGACCAAAATACTAGAGCATCAGCATCACTTCTTCCAATGAATATTGAGGGTTAATTTCCCTTAAAATTGATAGATTTGATCTCCTTGCTATCCAAGGGACTCTCAGGAGTCTTCTGGAGAACCACAGTTCGAAGGCATCAATTCTTTGGCACCCTGCCTTCTTTACGGTCCAGCACTCACAACCCTGCATGACCACTGGGAAGACCATAACCTTGACTATATGGACTTTTGTCCGCAGAGTAATGCTTCTGATTTTCAACACACTAAGTTTGTCCTAGTTTTTCTGCCAAGAAGCAAACATCTCCTGATTTCATGGCTTCAGTCACCATCCACAATGATTTTAGAGCCCAAGAAGAGGAAATCTGTCACTGCTTCTACCTTTTCCCCTTCTATTTGCCATGAAGTAATGGGGCTGGATGCCATGATCTTATTTATTTATTTATTTTTTAATATTTGGCTTGAAGCCAGCTCTTTCAGTCTTATCCTTCACCCTCAACAAGAGGCTCTTTAGTTTCTCTTCACTTTCTGTCATTAAAATGGTATCATCTGCATATCTGAGGTTGTTGATATGTGTCCTGCCTATCTTGATTCCAGCTTGTAATTCATCCAGCCCAGCATTTCTCATGATGTGCTCAGCGTGTAGATTAAAAAACAAAAAAAAAAAAAAAAAAAAAACAGGGTGACTGCAGACAGCCCTGTCATATTCCTTTCTCAATCTTGAATCAATCAGTTGTTCCATGTAGGGTTCTAACTCTTGCTTCTTGACTGACATGCAGGTTCCAGGAGACAGGTAGGATGGTCTGGTATTCCAGTCTCTTTAAGAACTTTCCACAGTTTATTATGATTAACACAGTGAAAGGCTTTGGTGTAGTTAATAAAACAGAGGTAAATGTTTTTCTGGAATTCTCTAACTTTCTCTATGATCCAGAGACTGTTGGCAATTTGATCTCTAGTTCCTCTTCCTTTTCTAAACCCAACTTGAACATCTGGAAGTTCTAGGTTTGCATAATGCTGAAGTCTAGCATGCAAGATTTTAAGCATGACCTTCCCAGCATGGGAGATGAGTGCAATTGTCCCATGGCAAGCACATTCTTTACTACTATGCTTTTTGGGAATTGGGATGAGGATTGACCTTTTCCAGTCCTGTGGGCATGGCTGGGTCTTCCAGATTTGCTGACATATTGGATGCAACACCTTAATGGCAACATCCTTTAGGGTTTTGAATAGTTCTACTGGAATTCCATTGTACCCACTAGCTTTATTAACAGCCATGCTTCCTAAGGCCCACTTGACTTCGCTCTCCAGAATGTCTGGCTCTAGGTGGCTGACCACACCATTGTAGTAATCTGCTTCATTCAAATCATTTTTTGTGCAAGTTCTTCTGTGAACTCTTTCCATCTCTTCTTGATCTCTTCAGCATCTACTAGGTCTCTACCATTTCTGTCCTTTATTGTGCCCATCTTTGGGCAAAATATTCCCTTGATATCTCCAATTTTCCTGAAGAGATCTCTAGTCTTTTCCCTTCTGCTGTTTTCTTCTAGTTTTATACACTGTTAATTGAAGACAGCCTTCTTATCTCTCTGTGTGGTTCTTTGGAAATCCGTGTTCAGTAGAGTATACCTTTTCCTTTCTCCCTTGCTTTTCACTTCTCTTCTTCCCTTAGATAGTTGTAAGGCCTCCTTAGATAACCACTTTGCCTCCTTGCTTTTATTTTTCTTTGGGATGGTTTTGTTCACTGCCTCCTGTATAACATTATGGATCTCCATCCATAGTTCTTCAGTCACACAGTTTACAAGATCTAATCTCTTCAGTCTATCCATTTATCACCACTGAATATTCATAGGTGATTTGACTTAAGTCATATCTGGCTGGCCTAGTGATTTTCCTCACTTTCTTTAGTTTAAGCCTGAATTTTGCTATGAGAAGCTGATGATCTGAGCCACATTCAGCTCCAGGTCTTGTTTTTGCTGACTGTATACAGCTTCTTTAGCTACAAAGAACATAATCGATTTGATTTTTGTATCGACCATTTGGTGATGTCCATGTGTAAAGTCATCTCTGTGTTGCTGACAAAGGTGTTTGCTTTGACTACTGCATTCTCTTGGCAGAATTCACTTAGGCTCTGTCCTGGTTCATTTTGTTCTCCAAAGCCAAACTTGCCTGTTATGCAAGGTATCTCTTGGCTTCCTACTTTTACATTTCAATCCTCGATGATCAATAAAACACCTTTTTTTTTTTTTTTTGATGTTAGTTCTAGGAGGTTGTCTAGGTCTTCATAGAACTGATCAACTTCAGCTTCTTCAGCAATGGTGGTAAGGGCATAGACTTGGATTATTGTGATGTTGAATGGCTTGCTTTGGAAACGAAAAGAGACCATTCTGACATTTCTGAGGTTGCACCCAAGTACTGCATTTTGGACTCTTTAGTTGATTATGAGTGATACTCCATTTCTTCTATGTGATTCTTTCCCATGGTAGTAGATATAATGGTTATGTGAATTAAATTCGCCCATTCCCATCCATTTTAGTTCATTGATTCCTAAGATGTTGATGTTTATTCTTGTCAGTCTCCTGCCTGACCAGGTCCAATTTATCTTTGCTCATGGGCCTAACATTCCAGGTTCCTATGCAATACTGTTCTTTGCAACATCGAATTTGCTTTCATCACCAGACACATCCACAACTGAGTGTTGTTTCTGCTTTTGCCCAGCCGCTTCATTCTTTCTGTGGCTTGTCGTTGTCCTCCACTCTTCCCCAAACCTGGGAGATTCATCTTTTGATTTCATATCGTTTTGTCTTTTTATATAGTCCATGAGGTTCTCACAACAAGTATACTGGAGTGGTTTGCCATTTCCTCCTCTGGTGGCTCACGTTTTGTCAGAACTCTCTTTTATGTCCCTTCTTCTGTCTTGGGTGGCCCTACATGGCATGGCTCATAGCTTTCTTGAGTTATGCAAGCCCTTTTGCAATGACAAGGCAGTGGTACATGAAGGGGATGCAAAGGATATCATCAAAAAAAAAATCCTAAAAATAAGTGAACAGACTGAAAAAAATATATATTTGAATGTAAATAAATAATAGAGTAAAATCTACCAGGTAGAAGTTTACCAAATACTTATTGTGGCTAAAAAACAAATACTTGGCCAGCTTTGAATGTAAATATTATAGAGTGAATTTCTTGGTACAAAGTTAAATCTGAATTTTTGCAAACATAAAGGAATGTAGCAATTTACTTATTGAGAATCTAAATGGTCAAATATTAAAGTTTAACATGGTGTAGAAACAATCATTTCTCTGCACAATAGTTACTCTTAGCTTCAATAGTCCCACTGATATGCTAAGAGTAAAGTTCACTTGTAACAGATATACCATAACATCACTAATCTAGTCACATGCACCAAATTGCAATTCAGGGGGAAAAATCAGTAATATTTCTTTCTTTGTTTCTTTTTTTTTTTTTTTTTTAGCTTTGAGCATATCTCAAAATTCCTTCAACTTTGTCTACTGAAAATAGTTAGCAGTCTATAAAATGTATTTCAGCCATGCCAAAAGTTTGGGACTCCATAGACTCAAGGGGATGAGAAAGTATCTTCTTAAAGTGTACTTTTAAAAGATGTGATTTTGAAGTTGGTAAGTGAGAGGAAACTTTGAGCTGTTTTTTTTCCCTTCCACTCTTTCACCTAGACTTTATATTCTTCACCACATTGAGATTAGAAATGATTTATCATAAAATATTGTTGCACATGATTTTGCAGTTTTTCCTCCTCATGACATTTAGCAGTAGCAAAGTTGAAATTCTGCTTTTAATTCATCCTCATGAGATAAGAAGCCTCCTCAAATAGGACTTTTTTCTTGAAAAATTCTTAGCCTAAGCTGAATTAAATAACTTAAAATTAAATATAGCTCTTAATGCTTCTAAAGATTAGCATTGTGATAGAATCTAATTTCTATTATCCTGCCTTTTTATTAGCATTTAAATTTTTATAAACATTTGCAGGCTCAAAACGGATATTATGTTCTTGGTAATGTTATCTATCTAATGCACTCTCTCTTATTCATAATAACTGCTAATATTGCTTAACTATTTGAAGTTTCTTAATAATTTTTGTACAACAAATTAACAGCTTTCAAAATCAGCATTAATTATTTTAAGACTTTATTATTGTAATAAATAAATATGCTTATAATTCAGTTGCCTGAAGGAGTTTTTCAAGTTGCCTCTAAAATGTTTATCTAAATATAAAAAGGAATATCAATGAATATTCAGATGTTAATGTCAGTTCAGTGTCCATATAGTTTCATATTGACATCACTGTGCTGATTAGAAATGATGGGAATATGTGTGGCCATATCCCCATTTAGCAGGTAGATGACCAGTATGCCAGAAACAAAACAGATGTTTGGTTACTTTGTCTTTCAATGGCTGATGAAACCAGACATCATATTTTTATGAATACTGAAGCCAAAGTTAAACTTTAGAGCATCACTATGTAAAAAAAAAAAAGAAAGAAAAAGAAAAAAAAAAAACTCCCAAAATAAAGTTAAGAAAAAAAACAAAAGAAAAATTCCCTAAATCTATAAATAATCCCTAAAGAGGAAACTTGAATCATCAAAAAAAAAAAAAAAAAAATCCTACAGGAAGTTCCTTAACCCTGACAGTAATTGGGTACTGGAAATTAAAACAGCAATGAGATGCCATTTCACACTCATCAGGTTGGAAACAAAATTAACAAGTATCAACCTTTGGTGACAACACATATAAGCAAAAAGCCATAAGTGACTCATTAATACACAGTAGATGTGAAGATAATATACTTAGCAACCAGCAATTTCATTTTTAATCCATATCCTACAGAAATATTTGCATATGTACATCACAGATAATGTAGGAGTTGAATTGTAACCAAATGATACTATTTAGCAATCTTTTAATTTAATAAACTTTTTAATTTAATAATTTAATAAATGGGATCTATTTTGTTAAGTTAACAAATATAAAAAAATATTCTTGAGTAGAAAAAGCAAGCTATAAAATGATAACTAAATTAAGGTAATACATAATATTTTTAAAAGAAGCCAATTATGTCTTTTGTGGCTTCACCAGATGGTAAACACATAAAGAAAATGCTTGGGAATGTTGCACAACAGTTTTAAGATGGTGATTGCCTCAGAGAAGGTAACCAAATATAGCTATTCTATTATATTAGTCAGAAAACATATGTGAAAAATGAAATCTTTAGAAAGCAAATAATACTTTTTACAGATGAAGAAACTAATATACAGAGGACTGAAGTTATTGTCCCATGATTGCACAAATTATTAGGGAAGAAGCAAGAATTTGAACTAAGGCTCTCTGGTTTTAGCATACTCTCTTAATTATAGCAATACACTGTGCTAAATGGTGAACCTATTTCAGTAGGTATTGAAAAAAAAAAAAGAAAAAAAAGCTATTTCCATTAATTGGCAGGCAGACAATTTGATTTGAACCATTTCTAATTGATTCAAAACACCTCCCCATGGCCTTAGAACCTTAGCAGAGGAGGGGTATTCAAATATTTAGCTCAAATGATGGAAGATCTGTTACAAAATAAATGACAATTTAGTGTAGACTGTGAAGTCCAAGGGATTTCTATATAACCAATCAATCCAGAAATTTGGTTGCTCTTGGTAATTGGTGTTTCTTTGTAGGAATTCCAGGCTGGCATTTCTTAGAAAATTGATATGACTTTCTGTATTCTGAGAAAACATCAGTTAAGATGTTGGGGAGATAGGGGAAAGAATTATAATTTTGTGAGATTTAAAATGTGACAAGCAGTATTGAGAATTTACTAATTGAAAGGAATCTGTTAATGCCAACTCCAAGCAAGAGCAGTTAACAGAGACATTTCTGGGAGTCAGAATAGGGGCATACAAAAGAAGTGATAACAATTGAATCAATCTTGCATTGTAACTGATACTATGTGTTTGTGGTGGCCCTACCTACTATAAACAATGAGTTGCCCTTACAAATAAAGCATATAAATAAATTTAGCTGCATCATACAAATCCTATGAGCAATCTTCCAAAAATAAATTTGGAAACAAAATAAGCCCTCAAATTGGTAAGTTCAGTAGATGTTTGTGTGTATTATGAATGATGCTAGGAGATCAGTATGTTACATTATTAAATGTCACCTGGTGATGAACGCTGGTGTTTGAATATTTGCTATAAGCAAATATTTGTAAAGTAGACACAAGACTTTCATCATTGAAAAGGAGAATGAACTTGTGATATATAGCATCATGGCCTCCAAAGATGCTTGCATCTTGAACCTTGCAATCTAAATATTCTTATATGGCAAATGGGATTCTGCAGATGCGATTCTACTCTTCTTGAAAAAAGGAAATTATCCTGAACTATACAAGTTAGTCTAATGTAATCACAGGTATCAAACAATGAAAGAAGGAGGCAGATTAGAAAGAAAAACATTTGAAAGTGCCATACTGCTGACTTTGAAGATGCTGAGAGGAGCCACTAGCCAAGGAATACAGGTGCCTTTAGAAGGTGAAGAAAGCAAAGAGATGGCTATTCCCCTAGAGTCTCCAGAAAGAAAGCAGCTTACGGACACAATGCTTAGCCCAGTGACAATTTTAACTACAAGTTATAAAATAATACATTTGTGCTGCTTTAAGCCAGTAATTTTGTGGCAACTTGTTGCAGTAGCAATGGGAAACTGATGAAGAGTTTGTATGAAACACTATGAACATGCTTTTGAATTTGCTCTTTTAAAAATGTTTTTGCAATGTGTTTATTTTTAATTGGAAGATAATTGTTTTACAGTATCGTATTGATTTCTGTCATACATCCACATGAAACAGCCATAGGTATACATACATCCCCTCCCTCTTAAAACTCCCTCCCACCTTCCACCCCATCCCACATATCTAGGTAGTCACAGAGCCCTGGTTTGAGTTCCCTGAGTAATACTGCAAATTCTCACTGGGTATCTATTTTACATATGATAATGTAATTGTTTCCATGCTCCTCTCTCAATTCATCACACCTTCTCCTTCCCCTATTGGGTCCACAAGTCTGCTTTTTTATGTCTGCATTTCCAGTGATGCCCTGCAAATAGGTTCATCAATACCATCTTTCTAGATTCCATATATATGCTTTAATATACAATACTTATTTTTCTCTTTCTGACTTACTTCACTTTGTATGATAGGCTCTAGGTTCCTCCACCTCATCAGAACTGACTCAAATGTGTTCATTTTATGGCTGAGAAATATCCCATTGTATATGTCTACCACAGCTTCTTTATCCATTCATCTGTCAACGGATATCTAGGTTGCTTCCATGTCCTAGCTACTGTAAATAGTGCTGCAATGAACATGGAGGTACATGTGTCTTTTTCAGTTGTGGTTTTTCTCAGGGTATATGTCTAGTAGTGGAATTGCTAGGTCATGCGGTAGTTTTGTTTTTAGTTTTTTTAAGGAATCTCTGTACGGTTCTCCATAGTGACTGTATCAATTTACATTCCCACCAACAGTGCAAAAGAATTCAAAGTATAGTGGATTTATAAGAGTGTGCCAATCTCTGCTGAATAGCAAAGTCACTCAATTATGCACATATATACAATTTTTGGTTAAATTCTTTAACCTGTGGCTTATGAGAGGATACTCAATGTAGGCCCCTAACTCTAACCCAAACCCACAAGCCACATGGTGTGGCCAAAAAACAAAAGGTGAAGATGGATTCACTCTTAATAATCCAACCACAATGTTAATGAAAAATAAAAGAGAACTTTCCATGTTGGCAACATTTGTCATGATTTAAAGATGAAGAATATGGAGAAAGGAGATTAACGCTTTCCAGGTTTTAAAATTTTTATTTTGAGTAGTTTTTAAATATTTGTGGTTTATCTTTCAATATTCTAAATTGCTTTATTTAACTCTTATTTTGTGTATATCATGTATATACATGTATCAGGTTGCTTCTTAATGATTTCTATTATCAAATGAAAATATCAGGTAAACATCATTTTCATGTATTATTGAAATGCATTATTTTGTCACAATTTGACAGTTCATAATAATACAAAACTATGCATTGATTATTGTGTCTTTTCCTTTTTTCCCCATACAGAATCCTCTACAGCTTTATATAGTTCTGTCATAGACAAATAATTTCCTATGTTTTATTGTTGTGGCTCACTATAATTCTAACATATGTAAATAAATTATTATAAAAGTATAAAATATCTTCTGATTGCAGGAATTCTTGAGGATTCCTGGAAATTTTTATTCACATTTTCTGATTCCTAAAGATAAATATGTCGTTAAAATTTGACAATTGTTGGTATCAAGAGTGCAGCATTTGACTCCTCTTAAAAGTACAAAACTAGTGTATTGTTTTTTAGAATCCACACATTTAAGATTATGTATTCTCAAAGCTATAATATGTGAAACATGCAGTATCTTCCAATCAGCACTGGCAGATATAAAATTAAGTGCTGTAAACAGCAAAGGTGAATTCCTGGAAAAATATGATATACCCGTGATTATAATCATATAGTTTCCATTGTCTCCACAATGTAAGAACAATGGTTGAATCATTTCTACCTATGTGATAGGAAAAGGACTAATTGGAATAGATATGGGAGAACTACCTATATTGAATAGATTTCTATTTCTGAGTCAGATTTCACAATATTATCATATGAGTCTCCATCTATTATTAATACAAATGGAAAGCCCAAACTTGAAGTAGCTAAGTTATTGGCACAAATTCCTTAATTCTTACCTTACTTGATACTCTGAACCATTCACACAAGTCATCATCTAATGAGATACTAGCATAGACTTTGAATTAAGCATTTCTGGGGTTGGAATTGCACATTGTACTCTGCTTGTAACTATTTCTATGAAGTGAATAAAATGTAAACAAATCACTGGCAAACTAAAACATAAAAGGAACAGCTTTTCATATTATGTTTCTCATTTTTGTGGGCTTCTCTGGTCCCTCAGCTGGTAAAGAATCCACCTGCAATATGGAAGATCTGGGTTCAATCCCTGGGTTGGGAAGATCTCCTAGAAAAGGGAAAGGCTACCCACGCCAGTATTCTGGCCTGGAAAATTCCATGCACTGTAGAGTCCATGGGGTTGCAAAGAGTTGGACACGACTGAGTGACTTTCACTTTCACTTTCTTCTCATTTTTGTGGATACAAATCAGACAGTTTATACGTGTGGCCCAATATTTAAGAGATGTTCAGGAAAATGACAAACAATTCAGACAAAAACCTGTTCACTTGACACCTCCCTTGCCAGGGATGAAATGAAGCCCTTCATGTCATGGTAGAGTGTGTACTGGGTACGAGCGTTCCTTAGCAGCTGGAATGAGGATGAGCACCTCTGGGAATGGCTTCATGAGAATTCCATCTCAAACACAGAAAATAACCTACTCCAATGTCCTAATTAAGACTTCTGAAATTGAGATAGCAAAGAAAAAAGCAAAATCCATTCTCTTTATTTAGACATTCTGACAGAAAAGTGTAATGGAACATCTGTTGTGTAGTATGTTTAAAACAAAATCACAACAGCAAAGTTTTTTTTCTGTACTACCAGAGGTAGAATCTACCTTTTTGGAGCTTGGCTAGACTGAGACCCCCATGTGGTCGGCCTACTCTTGGTTGGAGTTAATGGCTCTTTCCTTTTCCTCTCATTCTAAAGACCTTCCATATTCTAATTGTCCACTCTTTCCACTCTTCTTTGGGTTTTCAAAAAGGAAAAAAAAAAAAAAGTAATACCAATGCGAAGAATAGCATGCCCTATATTCATTGACTATAATCATTTAATCATTGACTATTTAAGCTAAAAATGTTCTAATTATCTTTTTCGACCACCTTGATTTTTAGAGTCACAAAGTAAGACCAAAATGATTTGGGTATCACTACATATAACTTTTAATCCAGAGTCTCTTCTACTTAACAATAGATACTATCTAAATTTTCATTTTCTGTTTTTTTCTATTTATTTTACTAAATTCCAAGATATCAAAAATCCAACATGGGCTTATATCCACATTTCTAACTATCACATTTTATTTGAATGCACAATCAGTCTTTAGAGGGAAAAACAAAATCCTTCAGATGCATATTTAATTGCATAAGAAATCAACAAATAAGGACTCCAGTGAAGTGAAGATGGTTCAGTTTGTTACAAATCATCAAAAATATGTCAAGAGATGCATTTCATGAAATGCATTTCATTGCAATAATAAAGTCTTTTGGGGTAAAATATTCTATAGAGAATACTTTCAAACCCATGTATATGTATATGTGAAGTCAAGTGAAAGTCTCTTAGTCGTATCTGACTTTTTGTGACCTTATGGACTGTAGCCCGCTAAGCTACTGTTCATGGAATTCCCCAGGCAAGAACTGGAATTGATTGCCATTCCCTTCTCCACAGCACCTTTGCTTTCAAATCCACACACACACACACACACACACACACACACACACACACACGTGTGTGTGTGTGTATATATATATATATACATGACTTTGACATGTCAGAATATGTCTGTCAAAATTCATCCTTCAATTATGTAAACATTTGGGCCTCGGCACTTAAATTCATTATAACCAGTGTAGTTAGACCTCTGGAAGAAATTATTCTTTGTAGCAATTGTCACTTGTCATTTTCTTAATAGTAGAATTGTAGGTGTACCTACTTGTTTAGGGTCTCTCTATGAGTTTCATATGGTCAGAATCTAGTTTGAAATTGTTTATTTTTTAATAATTAGTACAATATAATTGTATTAAATCTCAAGAGTATGAACTTATTTTGTTTCCCTTGTGAGAAAATTCTATCATCTCCCTTTCCAGTCATAAATTCAGAAGATATGTTAGGACTAACGTCAGTTTTTGTTGCATGAAGTTATACTAATTGGGGATGATGATATTCATCATGAATTTATTTGAGCACATATTATGTGCAAGAGTTCGGGTTTAAAAGAGCTTTATCCCATTTTCCACTTAATCATGAATTTGAACAATACAGCATAGAGCAAATTTGAAGACTGTTTTGGGTTAAATTGTTTCCTTTAAAGATGGAGATATGTTGTAATTTTAATCACCAGTATCTATAAATGTGACCATATTTGGAAACATTTGGTCTTTGCAAATGTACTCAAATTAAGATGAAGCCATAGTGGGTTAGAGTGGGTCCTTATATGACTGACTTTCCCATAGGAAGAGGAGAGACGCAGATAAAACTAAGTAGATAATGCCGTGTGAAGATAGAGGCAGCAGTTGGTTAGACCTCTGGAAGGCAGGGGACACCCAGGATAAAGCAGCCACCAGAAGCTGGTAAAGCATGGAATAGATTCTCCCTCAGAGCTCCTAGTGGGGAAGGAAATGGCAGTCCACTCCAGTATTGTTGCCTGGATAATCCTGTGGACAGAGGCTGGTGGGCTGCTGTCCATAGGGTCACGTAGAGTCAGACACGACTGAAGCGACTTAGCATGAATGCATGCATTGGGGAAGGAAATGGCAGCCCACTCCAGTGTTCTTGCCTGGAGAATCCCAGGGACAGAGAAACCTGGTGGGTTGCCGCCTATGGGGTCGCATAGAGTTGGACACTACTGAAGAGACTTAGCAGCAGCAGCAGAGCTCCTAGTGGGAGTCAATGCTACTGACACCTTGATTTCAGACTTCTAGCCTCCAAAGACTGAGAAAATAAATTTATATTGTTTTTTGCCACCAAGTTTCTGTACCATGTTACAATGACCCTAGGAAACTAACACAAAGAGTTAATGTGTTGTGATGGGATTAATACATGAACAATAAACAGAAGGGAGTGTGCATTCTAGCTCTTCTACTTAGTATGTACATTCATAGACAAGTTACTTAACCACCTCTGCTAATTAATTTCTTTATTTATAAGATAAGGACTGTTATACATACTTGAAGACTTACTGTGAGGACTAGAGATAAATTTTAAGATATCTAATAATGTATTTTGGTGATATGTATTCAATAAGTTATTATCTTTGTTACTAATTACCAAAAGCATTACACTGTTTATAATTTTAATACTGCTTAAGATCAGAGTCACATTGCATATCACTTCATATTTAGTTTACATCACATATACTATTGGGATGTGCACAATTTGGATACTCAATAAATAAATTTTTGATTGATGTAATGGTTTTGAAAGCATTGCAAAGGTGAACAGCAGATACTAAGCTGTCGTCTTCACATTTAAAAAAAAAAACTGGGGGAAAGGATTGATCTGTCAGTATCAATGTGTTTAAAACTTACAAAACCCTTTAGAAAGAGCATAGAAAGATTTCAGCTGGGCCTTGAACAGGAAGCATATGACACAGAAAGGATCATTTGAAAAATGGTGTGCCCCACTCTCATTGACTGTTCAAGAAACCAGACAGTGATTGCTCTTTGAAACATCAGTATCTGTCCACGTGCTTCCAGCCATGCCTCTCTGGAAATCAAGAACTCAAGTGAAATTGAACATTTGTTAGTAGTGCTTGCTCATTTGCCTCTTTGTCAATATGATATTTAAAATGCATTGGGGAGGCTTCCTGCCCCATCTTGATTGATCACCTGTAAATTACCAAGGACAATTCCTTTTGGTGAATGAGAAACATAAACTCATTTATCTTTATATCATATCTGCTTCAAATTAAAGTAAAAATATAGAGTTTATACACTAAAGTGGGTCTACTGTGGAGCAATGTGGCTATAAAACAGCATGCTAACAAGCATGACATGATAAATGGAATACGATAAACTGCCATGATTTCCATTTCTCCCCCCAGCTGATCTCAGGACTCTCACCTATTGGGGACACAATAACAGCACTCCAGGGAGCTCAGTAAACCACCTTGAGGGCAATGATCCTCAGCTTGCCTAAGGTAGCTGTTCATCCAAGTCAAGATGAGAAATATTGACCACATGATACATCATGTAGACCTATCTTCCACTCCTGTATTTACATGCATACTGACAACCATAAAAGGCACAATACTGGTAGGGGTGAGAGCAATATCAGGACAAGGAGTATCTTGAGAAGACATGATGCAAAAGGCAGAAAGAACAAGGACTGGCAACTTCTTCAAACTTCCTAAGAACAGAGGGCCAAGGGGAGTGAATCATCCCTTTCCTACCTTTAAAGGCACTGTTTTAAGAAAGAACAGAATTATTACTGTGGAGACATGTTAACTTTGAATAAAGTCCCCAACATGGATCAAAGCCAATTTAATAAACTCTCTCGTTTGGATTCTACTCATACACTCTAGGAACTTGAGACTTGGGGAATGTGAAATACATGAAGTAAATCTTCTTACAAAATACTTCACTGCACTGTGCATTTTTTAATAATATAGGTCAGGTTCCAAGTTCTGTGTAGGTAGGAACATTGAAGTTGATCTTTCACACTGTGCCGTAAGGAGTCCATTATTTCCTACTTCCCTAGACCATTCACACTAAATTCTCCACATCATATTTCCCTTTCATATAAAATGTGCACATTTGATCCATTTCTTCATTTTCCTAGCATAGTTTTTTTTTAATATATTTATTTGGCTGTGCTTGGGTCTTCCTTGCTGCATAAAGCTTTTTGCTAAGTTTGGTGAGAGGGGGTACTCTCTAGTTCTTGCACTGGCTTCTCATTGCAGTGACTTTTCTTACTGTGGAGCACGGGCTCTAGAGCATTTGGACTTCAGTAGTTGTGGCTCATGGGCTCAGTAGTTGTGGCTTCCAGGCTTGAGAGTACCAGCTCAGTTGTTGTAGGCACAGGCTTAGTTGTCCCATGGAATGTGGGAATCTTCCTGGACCACGGATTGAACCTGTGTCTGGCATTCTTTACCATTGAACCACAAGGACAGACCTCCGAGAATATTAAATGCACTTTTCCACTGGATAATACATTAGTTATTATTTTTATTATTATTTTGCATTGCCTTTATGCCCAAGTTTTATCTAATAAACAAGGGGGAAAGGAAGTATGGAAGAACAAAAAACAAAGCTGTTTCTTAACAGTGAGTAGTCTCAGCATTTAGTAGACTCTCAAGATATACTTGACTAATTTATGACAAATGCAATAATTTATTAGTCAATCAAATAAATATTGTACTGATTTTATTTATAAGTCAAGTGGAATAAGGATTATCAAGAAGTCATATAAAAAGTATAGTGATTTGGACACTTTCCCTTCTAGCTAAGATAGAGTGATAGCCACCAGATTTACCTTTCCATTTGAAACAACATATAGACAGAATATATGAAATAGTGGTTCTCAAGATGCTGAGCATCAGCTTATAAAGGACAGTAATTCCTGTACATAAGAAAGGATCAAATGATAGGAGCCCTTTGATTTTCCCTGCTTACTTCCAAGAGAGGATTTCCAGTCTGCAGGAGCTGTGAGTGCAGAAGGAGCTCAGTGGAATTCTTGAGTTAAAGAGATGGAGTTGACAGTCCAGGGAAACCAGGTGGCTAAAGTGTGCAGGGCAGAATATTTGAGAAGAGAGAGCTACACGGACAATTTGAATTCTGCAAAGCAAATCAATTGAATATTCAGCTGAGTACATGAATGTGAGGACACTTCCTACAACTGGGGAAAAACTACTCTAAAGGATAAGAGGGAACAACCTACAGAGTCACACAGAGTCAGAGAGAGTTTGTGTATTCACCAGCCAGGGTGAAATTCCTCATAATTTATGGGGCATCAATAGAGTAATGTTTTGTCTCTGAAGTAAAGAAAAATTAATCCTAGAACAAATGTTGTTTTTATCCTATCTAACAAGGCTTTATAGCAAGGCCTGAAAGGATCACAATGTTTCCAAGTGACATAACTGTATCCCAGAATGAAAAAGATTTAATATTTATAGGATATAGGAACAAAAATATTCAGGACTAGACAAGTGAAAATCTTCATTCTAGGAATGCAAACAAAAAATCAAGAAAATAAAATTCGTAATAAAGAGAAAAATCAGTCAAGGGAAACTGACTCAGAAATTACACAGATCATAGAATTAGTGGAGTAGGACACTGAAACATTTATTATAAATGTATCTGATATGTGGGAGGAAATATTGAACATGTTAGGCAGAGACATGAAAGCTATAAATTCAACATAAAAGGAACCAGTAGAGGTGAAAATTACAGTCTACCATGAAAAATGTACTGAATGGTATTAATGGCAGACTCAACACTACAGAAGGAAGTGATTTAAAGTCATTGCAATAGAAACTTTTCAAAATGAAACAAGGAAAGAAAATGAGAGATAGAATGAAAACCCTGGGAGAATGTAGGTAGTGGAAATAACTGAGCTATAATTATAATCCCTGAAGGAGTCAAAAAAAAAGCAAATACTTGGAAAAATATTGGCCATATATTTTCCAAATTTGATGAAAACCAAACACCTCAATTCAAAAATTGCAATGACTTCCAATCATCCCAACCTGAACCAGGCTAGTAATTGTTCAAATCTATCCATTAAGAGAAAAATCTGGATAGTAGCTAGCAAGAGGATTGGGGTGGAAAACATCTTATGAACTAAAGAACAAAGATAAAATGATAGTAAATTTCTTGTTTGGACCAATGTAAAAGAAAAGAGAAGAGGCAATAATCTTTAAATTATTAAAAGCAAAAGGAAACTAAGCTGAGAAACCTTTATCCAGTAAAAAACATCCTCCATCAATGAAAGAAAAATAAAAGCTGAAAGAGTTCATCACCAGCATATATGCCTTATAAGATGTGATAAAGGAAGTCCTACATGCAGAAGAAAAAACTAGACCTATACAAAGAAAAATACACTATATTATAAAAATAATACAAAATATATATTAAGTGGATATGTAGCATAAATACTAAAACATATATAAAGTCATATAAATACCAAAAATAATTTAAATTTCACAAGGAAAGAATTATACAATTGAAATATTTTTGTGCTATGTGTGGCATAGTATCACTGGAAGGAAGACTACTGTAAGTTGGAGAAATCTTAAAAATAAACTGCAAACAACCACTAAAGTCCCAAGACAAAGAGGCATAGCTAACAAGGCACAAAAGAGATAAAATAGTCATTAAAAAAAAAATTATTCCAAAAGAAGAAAAAAACTCATTTGCCAAATAGAAATCAAGTAGCAATATGGCAGAATTAAAACCCACCATATCAATAATTACAATAAATAGAAACAGTCTATTCCAATTAAAAGTCAGATATTTTAGTTGGCTATAAAGCAAGACAAAAGTATGGACTACCTACAGGAAACCCACTTTAAATAAAAATACAAAAATTGGTTACAAATAAAAGAATGAATAAAAACATACTATATGAAAAGGAGCCTATCAAATACGAGAATCAGTTCAGTTCAGTCTCTCAGTTGTGTCCAACTCTTTGCCACCCCGTGAATCGCAGCACGCTAGGCCTCCCTGTCCATCACAAACTCCCAGAGTTTACTCAAACTCATGCCCATCGAGTCGGTGATGCCATCCAGCCATCTCATCCTCTGCCGTTCCCTTCTCCTCCTGCCCTCAATCTCTCCCAGCATCAGGGTCTTTTCCAACGAGTCAACTCTTCGCATGAGGTGGCCAAAGTATTGGAGTTTCAGCTTCAGCATCAGTCCATCCAATGAACACCCAGGACTGATCTCCTTTAGGATGGACTGGGTGGATCTCCTTGCAGTCCAAGGGACTCTCAAGAGTCTTCTCCAACAGCATAGTATATAATATAAGAATAGTCATTTCATTAAATTGACTCGTTTATTCAGAGAAAAAAGCAATTATAAATATTTCCCCACTTCATTAAAAAAAATTCAAAATAAAGGAAGCAAAAATTGATACAACCACAACGAGAAATATTCAGACCTAGGGAAAAACTTATACATAAAATTTTATAGCAGGTTTATTTTTTAGCAGCCAAGACCTGGAAAAAATGCAAATGTTTATCAACTGGTGAATAATATATTGGGATAATACCTTTTGCAGCAACATGAATGGACCTAAAGATTATCATATTGAGTGTAGTAAGTCAGACAGAGGAGAAATATCATATGACATCTATTATGTGTGTGGGGGGGAGGAATAATATAAATACAATTCACAAAAGAGAAAGAGGTACACAGAATTAGAGAGCAAACCTGTGGTTGCCAGGGGAAAGGATGTGGGGAAGGGATAGTTAGTTTGGGGTGGCCATGTGCACCGTGTTCCATTTTAAATGGATAACTAACCAAGGACTACTTCTAGCCCACGGAACTCTGCTCAACAGTTATGTGGCAGGCTGAATGGGAGTAGGTTTTGGGGAGATGGATACATGTTTATGTGTGGCTGAGTCTCTTCGTTGTTCACCTGAAACAAATCACAATACTGTTAATCAGCTATACCCCAATGCAAAATAAAAAGTTTAAAGAAAAGTGAAGTTACCTTTAAGGGGAAAATGGTTGTATATTTATATAATGGAAAATGACTAATCAATATAATGAAATATTACAACATACCACAACATGGGTGAATCTCAAAATAATTATTCTGAATCAAATAATTCAGACTAGAAAGAGAATCTACTGTGTTATTCAATTTATGTAAGATTTTCCAAAATTCAAACTGATCTATAGTGACAGAAATCAGATAAGTGGCCATCTAGGTGTTGAGAGAGAGTGGGAAGGAGAGAGAAAGACTGACAGAAGGGAGAGATTACAAAAGGGCATCTGAAAACTTTTTTTGAGTGATGCATATTATATTTCTTATCTTGATTGCAGTGATAGTTCCATGCATATACACAATATGTTATAAAACAAATAGCTCAAATATATTTACAGCTTCTGTGTGTTAATCACTCAGTCATATCCGACTCTTTGCAACCCCATGGATTGCAGCCCACCAGGCTTCTCTGTCCATGAAATCTCCAGGCAAGAATACTGGAGTGGGTTGCCGTTCCCTTCTCCAGCAGATTTTCCCCACTCAGGAATCAAACCAAGTTCTGCATTGCAGGCAGATTCTTCACCATCTCAGCCACTGGGGAAGCCCATATATACAGCTTATCTTGTGCCAATTAAAAACTGCATTTGAAATGTACTGTTTATCTAAATATAGGTGCCAGAAATAACTATTTTTGTGGTCCAATAATGTGAGGATGTTTGACAGTCCTTACCTGCTTTCTGTTTCCCTTCAGTCTTACAATAGTCCTGCGAATGAATCAGATGTATTTCATTTGTTTATTTATTTATTTAAACTTTTTACTGGAGAATAGTTGGTTTACAATATCATGTTAATTTCGGGTGTACAGCGAAGTGAATCAGTTGTATACATATATATATATATATATATATATAATTTTTTTAGATTCTTTTCCCATATAGGACATTATGCATTATTGAGTGGTATTCCATATGCTATATAGTAGGCTCTTATTAGCTATCTATTTTATATATAGTAATATGCATAGGTCAATCCTAGTCTCCCAAGTTATCCATCGCCCTTATCCCTGATAACCAAGAGTTTGTTTTCTACATCTGTAATTCTACTTATGCTTTGTAAATAAGTTAATTTTTTACCTAAAATCCATATCATATAATATTTCTTTCTATGTCTAACTGACCCCCTCAGTATGACAATCTCTAGGTTCATTCATGTTGCTGCAAATTGTATTGTTTTACTCTTTTATATGGACATTTACTTTAAAATAAAAAGAACTCTCCTATTGTAAATAAGATAAATTATATAAGATGCATGTACTACATGGGCACTATACAATATAATAGCCACCAGCCACATTTGGTATGGAAATGGTAGGGACAAAACAGATGCAGAAGATATTAAGAAGAGGTGGCAAGAATACACAGAATAACTGTACAAAAAAGATCTTCACGACGCAGATAATCACGATGGTGTGATCACTCACCTAGAGCCAGACATCCTGGAATGTGAAGTCAGGTGGGCCTTAGGAAGCATCACTACAAATAAAGCTAGTGGAGGTGATGGAATTCCAGTTGAGCTATTTCAAGACCTAAAAGAAGATGCTGTGAAAGTGCTACTCTCAGTATGCCAGAAAATTTGGAAAAGTCAGCAGTGGCTACAGGAATGGAAAAGGTCAGTTTTCATTCCCATTTCTAAGAAAACAATGCCAAAGAATGCTCAAACTACCGCACAACTGCTATATCTCACATGCTACTAAAGTAATGCTCAAAATTCTTCAAGACAGCCTTCAACAACATGTGAACCATGAACTTCCAGATGTTCAAGCTGGTCAAACACATGAAAAGATGCTCAACATCACTCATTATTAGAGAAATGCAAATCAAAACCACAATGAGGTACCATTACACGCCAGCCAGGATGGCTGCTATCCAAAAGTCTACAAGCAATAAATGCTGGAGAGGGTGTGGAGAAAAGGGAACCCTCTTACACTGTTGGTGGGAATGCAAACTAGTACAGCCGCTATGGAAAACAGTGTGGAGATTTCTTAAAAAACTGGACATAGAACTGCCATATGACCCAGCAATCCCACTTCTGGGCATACACACTGAGGAAACCAGATCTGAAAGAGACACGTGCACCCCAATGTTCATCGCAGCACTGTTTATAATAGCCAGGACATGGAAGCAACCTAGATGCCCATCAGCAGATGAATGGATAAGGAAGCTGTGGTACATATACACCATGGAATATTACTCAGCCATTAAAAAGAATTCATTTGAACCAGTCCTAATGAGATGGATGAAGCTGGAGCCCATTATACAGAGTGAAGTAAGCCAGAAAGATAAAGAACATTACAGCATACTGACACATGTATATGGAATTTAGAAAGGTGATAACGATAACCCTATATGCAGAACAGAAAAAGAGACACAGAAATACAGAACAGACTTTTGAACTTTGTGGGAGAATGTGAGGGTGGGATATTTCAAAAGAACAGCATGTATACTATCTATGGTGAAACAGATCACCAGCCCAGGAGGGATGCACGAGACAAGTGCTCCGGCCTGGTGCACTGGGAAGACCCAGAGGAATCGGGTGGAGAGGGAGGTGGGAGGGGGGATCGGGATTGGGAATACATGTAAATCCATGGCTGATTCATATCAATGTATGACAAAACCCACTGGAAAAAAATAATAATAATAAAAAAAAAAAAAAAAAGAAAAAAAAAAAAAGAAAAGGCAGAGGAACCAGAGATCAAATTGCCAACATCCGCTGGATCATCGAAAAAGTAAGAGAGTTCCAGAAAAACATCTATTTCTGCTTTATTAACTATGCCAAAGCTTTTTACTGTATGGATCACAATAAACTGTAGAAAATTCTGAAAGAGATGGGAATACCAGACCATCTGACCTGCCTCTTGAGAAATCTGCATGCAGGTCAAGAAGCAACAGTTAGAACTGGACATGGAACAACAGACTGATTCCAAATAGGAAAAGGAGTATGTCAAGGCTATATATTATCACGCTGCTTATTTAACTTATATGCAGAGTACATCATGAGAAATTCTGGGCTGGAAGAAGCACAAGCTGGAATCAAGATTCCTGGGAGAAATATCGATAACCTCAGATATGCAGATGACACCACCCTTATGGTAGAAAGTGATGAGGAACTAAAAAGCCTATTGATGAAAGTGAAAAAGGAGAGTGAAAAAGTTGGCTTAAAACTCAACATTCAGAAAACAAAGATCAAGGCATCTGGTCCCATCAGTTTATGGCAAATACATGGAGAAGCAGTGGAAACAGTGTCAGACTTTATTTTTTGGGGCTCCAAAATCACTGCAGATGATGACTGCAGCCATGAAATTAAAAGACGCTTATCCTTGGAAGAAAAGTTATGACCAACCTAGACAGAATATTAAAAAGCAGAGACATTTCTTTGCCAACAAAGGTCCGTCTAGTCAAGGCCATGGTTTTTCCAGTAGTCATGTATCGATATGAGAGTTGGACTGTGAAGAAAGCTGAGCGTCGAAAAATTGATGCTATTGAACTGTGGTGTTGGAGAAGACCCTTGAGAGTCCCTTGGACTTCAAGGAGATCCAACCAGTCCATCCTAAAGGAGATCAGTCCTGGGTGTTCATTGGAAAGACTGACATTGAAGCTGAAATTCCCAATACTTTGGCCACCTGATGCGAAGAGATGACTCATTGGAAAAGACCCTGATACTGAGAAAGATTGAAGGTGGGAAGAGAAAGGGATGACAGAGGATGAGATGGTTGGATGGCATCACTGATTCAAAGGACATGAGTTTGAGTAAACTCCGGGAGTTGGTGATGGACAGGGAGGCCTGCTGTGCTGCAGTCCACAGGGTCACAAAGAGTTGGACAGGACTGAGCAACTGACCTGAACTGAACTGAGCCACATTTGGCTATTTACATTTAAATTTATTAAAATTTCACAAAAATTATAAATAGTTTCAGCCACATTAGTCATATTTTAAGTGATTAAGGCTAGTTATAGTTGGTAGTGATGGCTACCACCCTGGATGGTGCATATATGGAATATTTCTATCACCCTAGAAAGTTATATTGTACAGTGGGTGGTTTATTGTGTAAATGAAAGTGTAAGAAATATGGCTGCCAGTTCCAGCTATGTCTTGAAACTGAAAAAATCTAGGTTCACCCAAGCTATCCTATTTTTCATTAATAAATTAATAGAATCTATCTTTTATAAGGTGACCTTCTGTTCCTAGTATCTATGATTCTAAGATCTCACTGTGTATTACTGGGGAATTCCCATGGGTGATCAGGATATCAAGATATACCTGTCACATTTTGTTTTGTGATTTTTGTGGGCTTCCCTAGTAGCTTAGGTCGTTAAGCATCCACCTGCAATGCAGGAGATCTGGGTTCAATTCCTGCGTCAGGAAGATACCCTGGAGAAGAAATGGCAACCCACTCCAGTGTTCTTGCCTGGAGAATTCCATGGACAGAGGAGACCGACAAGCTGCAGTCCACGGGGTCCCAAAGAGTCAGACATGGCAGAGACTAACACATGCTCACCACTTCCTTCGTATCTACATGTGATAAGTAAATAACATCACTGTACCTTTTTTGTCCATCTAAACCATCACTCATCTTCAAAGCACTTTGAAGATCAGAGAAAATGTGTGGGTAAATGACAGTTGAGAGGAATCCATGCTGAGTTAGTGAGGTGTTGGATCATCTTTCCTCTCAAGTTATTCTCTCTCTTTGAGATGATCTTTCTCTACCAGCCTTTCCCACTGCCACCCCCTCACTTTCTTCCCATTAAACCTGACTTTCACAGGAAATTCCTTTTCAGCTTTGGTACCAGCCCAACCATTATTGCCTGCAGTTCACAAGAGGGACTTTACTGATCCTCTGGACAGGGTCAGGTTTACTCTATTTTTTTTTTTCTTTTTAAACAATCATTACTGTTCTGTTTAAATAATGTGTATTTAACTCCCTTACATAGGTTGTTAGGTTGACTAGAACAGTGATATTATTTACCTTGTACCTCTTTATCCCTTATATCTATCCCTGGGCCTGGTATACAGTAAGTAGGTAATGTATTTGTATTCATTGCATAAATAACAGAACTTATGTATCACTGGATATGCTGAAATACTACTAAAGAGAAGCATTGGGATTGAAAGTCATCATAATATGCTTTTACAAATTTGTTGAAATTTTACATAGCTCTGCTTACTTTGAGTCATTTTGTCTCCTGGATGAGCTCCTATCAATATCTCTATTATAGCACTTACTATTTCATAGTGTAAGTTTTTTTTTTTTTTTCTTTTTAACACTCAGTGATATGATCATGTCAAAAGTTACTGATTATATAGTTTTTCTGTAATCCCTTAGTTACAGGATCCAATAAGGTATATTAGAAGTTCAAAAAAAATGTTAACTTATAAGATGTGTGAAATATAATGGCATTCACCATTTCTAGCTTGAAAGAAAAGAAAAATTCATAAAATCTCTCTGGTGCAATTGATTTCAAAGACAGACCACAATGCTTGATTTCAGAAGCAGATCAAAACAAAAGCTCAGTTTTCCACACAATTTCTGTGGCTGGCCAATACTGCCAGAGACAGATCAATTTCAGAAACGGACACTCTTAAATTATACATCTGAATAGGAATTTGTGCACTCCAGGGGGGACACATAAAGCCATGAGTTAAACATGGATTCTTCAAAAGCCATCATATATCTTCAGAATTTTCAAGGAAAAGTTAAACTTCTGTCATCAGTCCAGTGGTTTGTTTTTTGATTTGATGGAAAAGATGTTATTAGAGTGCTATACTCAATATGTCATCAAATTTGGAAAACTCAACAGTGGTTACAGGATTAGAAAAGGTCAGTTTTCATTCTAATCCCAAAGGGCAATGCCAAAGAAAGTTCAAACTACTGTACAATTACACTCATTTCACATGTTAGCAAGGTTATACTTGAAATCCTTCAAGCTAGGCTTCAGCTATATGTGAACCAAGAACTTCCAGATGTACAAGCTGGGTTTAGAAAAGGCAGAGGAACCAGAGATCAAATTGCCAATGTTCGCTACATTGTGAAGAAAGCAAGGGAATTCCAGAAAAAAAAAAAAAAAAAAAAAAAAACCCACCTGCTTCATTAATTACGTGAAAGCCTTTGACTCTGTGGAACACAACAGATTATGGAAAATTCTTAAAGAGATGGGAATACCAGACCACCTGACCTGTCTCCTGAGAAACCTGCATGCAGGTCAAGAAGCAACAGAACTGGACATGGAACAACTGACTGGTTCAGTTTTGGAAAGAAGTTCAACCAGGCTGTATATTGTCACTCTGGTTATTTAATATATATGCAGAGAACATCAGGCAAAATGCTTGGTTGGATGAATCAGAAGCTGGAATCAAGATTGCTAGGAGAAATGTCAACAACCTCAGATATGCAGGTGATACCACTCTAATGGCAGAAAGTGAAGAGGAACTAACTAAAAAGCCCGTTGATGAGGGTGAAAGAGGAGAATCAAAAAGCTGGCTTGAAACTCGACATTCAGAAAACTAAGATCTTGGCATCTGGTCCCATCACTTCACGGCTAATAGTAGATGGGGAAAAGGTGGAAACAGCAGCAGATTTTATTTTCTTGGGCTTCAAAATCAGTGACTGCAGACATGAAATTAAAAGAGACTTGTGACTGAACAATAACAACATTTTGGGTTTTATATTTAAGCACTCTAAGTCATGTCATTGAAATTTGAGGGACTTCCTTGGCAGTCTCAATTAAGACTCTGCATTTCTACTGCAAGGGGTGCAGGCTCGATGCCTGGTTGGGGAACTAAGATCCTGTATGCCACATGGTCAGAAAAAAATTTTTGAAACTTATTCATATAGATTTTGTTTACTTCTGTAGTGTTAAACTACTGAAGATGAACATCACAATGCAAAGATATCTTAGTTGGTAAAATTAGTTCAAAATGTCTTGATTTACTAGATGAGCCTTAAGAGCTTGAATGATTGGTAAGATTTGGTGTGATAGTCTTGATATAGTCCTACTTCTGAATCATTCTTTAATTGCAAGATAGATTTGTCACACTTTTGTTTTTCCTTATATTAGAATTGGTCTCATAGTTTTAAGTGAATAACCCAATCTTCCAAGTTACTTGTAAAGATTTTAAATGCCAATCCCATGCCATCTCTTCTCTCACATCTCTTAATTTACTTAACACAGGCAAAGCACAGAGGAGGCATTTGTCAGTGGTTGTTAAACAGTATAAAACACCTAGTGTCTATTCATATCAGAGCCCATTAAGATTGGACCTTCCCTGGAAACTAAATTATATCTTCCTTTTACGGCTGTGAGAGGCTAATATTCTAAGAGGATAGAGAATATCATGACTCTGTATTTTGAAATATTTGGCTAGTTTTGAACCATAAAGAGAATCTCACATTTTTGTAGTCCAAATCAAATATTTAATAATTCAATGAACATGTTGATATCACCACTTCAAAGGCTAGTGATTCATCCATTAGTTTTGGAGTACCTATCATATGCCAGGTACTGAACATTCATGGAAAATATCTTTATCAGCAGTCAAAGGAAGGGATGATTAGTAGGAAGTTGGGAAATGAGACTAGATAAATAAAATAAGAATTTCAGTTTCTTAGGGTATTAAGACTACATGAGATAACAATATAAAATTCAGCACAGGAAAAAGCACATTTTGTGTATTTCACATGTGGTACTAATTATTACCATGATGTGATGGGGCTGAGGTGGAAAATCTCTTTGCATTCTATAGTTTTATGATTCAGTAACACAGATTGGTATATAAGTGGATACAATTTTCTCCAGAGTACCGTTTGCACTTTTTATCTTTAGTTTCCCCTCTCTGGGGAGAAAAATGCCTTCTCTACTCAGTTAAGCCCATTTGCTAGATTCTGAGTATTATACAGTCTCACATTCTACATTTATCCTTAAGGAAACAAATGGGATTCATCTAAGCAGTGTTTCCACACGAAGCAGTGTCTTCACTTGGCCTTTTTGAAAACTTGCATGTGGATGGAATAGATAACGCAGGGGGATCATCAAGGCTGATTGGAAAAGTGAGTGGATTATCTTTTAGGAGATGAGGTCAGTTATGGGGAATTGTCCATCAAATACCTTTAGTACTCTTACCACTCAAAGCCACCAGATTCTTAATACATGCCTTGAAAGATGTATATGTGTTTGCTAGTCTGGAAACAGCATGGACTGCATTCTGTTCTACTTTCTGAGGAAAGATCTCTTAAAAATGTTTTGCCATCTGATTAAACATATTTTAAGCTTTTTCTTTTATGTTGCTTTCATAATGACAAGATGTCCAGTGTTTTCCATGGGAAATGATAAGAATTCCAAACAGTAAGTGACGGCAGCTGAACACTTGATTTCTGGCTCTGGCATTACCTCAACTGAGTTATCTTGAGCAAATCATTCATCTTCTATGACTCTCAGTTCCTTGAAGTATCAGAAGGTCTCTGCTTCCCTCCCCTTCCCACAGAGAGAAAGTTACAACCCCTATTCTTAAGCAATGCAACCAAATAAAAAGGAGCATAGGCCAAATTTCTCAGGCATTAAATATATATCTAAATTTATATCATATTAAGTCTCATTTAAAAACATATTTTCCTAAATTGTAAGAGTATTGTACTTTTATTTGTAGTCATTTTGTTTTACTCATAAAAATGTTGTAGTCAGCCTGGCTTCAGTTTGCTAAACTTTGGCCTATAAGGTATAATTAAAAAGCAAACTTTGGCCAACTCAATATTGAAAGACAAGGACAAAATCGGTGGACTAATACAACTTGAGTTCAAAACTTACTATAAAGGTACAGTAATCAAAACAGTATGGTATTAGTGAACAAGCAGACAAATAGATCAACAGAAAATAACAGAGGGTCCAGAAACAGACATATAAATATAGTCAAATAAACTTTGACAGATAAACGATGGAAAAAAGATAGTCTTCTCAGCAAATGGAGCTGCAACATCTAACATTAACATGTTAAAAAAAAAAAAAAAAATCTAGACACAGACTCTAATGTCCTTCACAAAAATTAACTCAAAATGTTATCACATACCGAAATGCAAAATGCAGAATCATAAAATTTATAGATAACACAGAAGATAACAAAGGAGAAATTCCAGATGACCCTGAATTTCATGATAACTTTTAGATGAAAAACTAAAAAAAAAAAAAAAAGAAAAAAATTAATAAACTAGACTTCATTAAAATTAAAAATTTCTATTCTGCAAAAGATAGTGTCAAAGAATGAAAAAAACAAGACATGGCCTGGGAACTATATCTATTTCCAAAAGACATAGCTGATAAAAGACTATTAACCCAAATAAAAAAGAACTATAAAAACTCAACAGTAAGAAAATAAGCAATCCAGTTTATAACTCAAAGACAATAACAGATACTTTACCAAAGAAAATGTACAAAATGATAAGTGAGCCTATGAAAATATGCTCCACATTATGTCATCAGTAGTGACATGCCACTATGCACCTATAAGAATGGACAAAACCCAGAATGCAGAAAACAGCAAATGTTGGCAAGGATGTGTGTCAACAGGAAATGTCATTACTTGCTCCAAGGAATGCAAAATGGGATAGCCACTTTGGAAGACAGTTGGTCAGTTTCATGCAAAACTAAACATACCTGTACTATATGATTAAGCAATGTTTCTTAGTATTTACCCAAATGAGTTGAAAACTTATGCTCACATAAACCCTGCACACAGAGGTTTACAACATCTTTATTCATAGTGGCCAAAACTTGGAAGCCACTAAAATGTCCGTCTGTAGAAGTAATGGATAAATAAATTGTGGCGTATTCAGAAAATGGAATATTACTCAATGGCAAATGGAAAAGAGTTATCAAACCATGAAAAGACACAGAGGGAACTTAGATGAATATTACTAAGTGAAAGAAGCCAATCTGGAAAGATTACATGTTATGCAAATTCAACTAAATGACATTCTGGAAACAAAGAACGAAACAAAACTATGGAGATAGTAAAAACATCAATGCTTGCCAGGGGTTTGGGGGGTGGGGATGAGTAGGTAGAGCACAGAAGAATTTGGGGACAGTGAAATCACTCTGTATGATACTATATGATAAATACATGTCATTATGCATTTATCAGGGTCATTGGAAAAGACCCTGATGCTGGGAGGAATTGGGGACAAGAGGAGAAGGGGATGACAGAGGATGAGATGGTTGGATGGCATTACCGACTCAATGGACATGAGTTTGAGCAAGCTCTGGAAGTTGGTGATGGACAGGGAAGCCTGGCATGCTGCAGTCCATGGGGTCACAAAGAGTCAGACACAACTGAGCAACTGAACTGATGCATATATATAAACCCATAGAGAATGTAAAAAACCAAGAGTGAACCCTAAGGGTAAATTATAGTCTTTGGGTAATGATGATATGTCAATGTAGTGGACCAATTGTAACAAATGTACCTCTCTGTGGGGGATGCTGATAATGGGGAAAATCATGCAAGTGTGAGACAAGAGGCATAAGGGAAATCTCTGTACGTTCTTCTCAATCTTGTTGTGAATCTACAACTGCTCTAAGATACCAAAGCATATTTAGAAACAAAATCAAAAGCAAACTAAGACAAAACAAAATGACCACAGAGTATGGGCACCATTGGCCCATCATTGTTATGTGACTTTTCTACAAGGATTAGACCTTCCTTTCAAGGAGTTCATAAAAACACTGTTGAGAATGGTAACACTTTAAGGTTTATTTCAGGAGTTTATCTATCCAAAGTTGGACTACCTTGAGTCAATAGAACAAATGAGGATAAGAGGCTCAGTTTTGGAGAAGGAGCCTGTGTTGGACCCTGATGTTTAAATGAATGAAAGTGTTAAGTCATTTAATTGCATCCAACTCTTTGGGACTCCATGGACTGTAGCCCAGGGCATCAGGTTTTATCCATAGAATTCTCCAGGCAAGAATATTAGAGTAGGTAGCCTTTCTGTTCTCCAACAGATCTTCTTTGACGTAGGGATCGAACACAGATCTCCCCCATTTTAGGAAGATTCCTTACTATCTGAGCCACCAGGGAAGACCCTAATGGTTGAATGACCCTATATTAATCAGGATTTGCCAGAGAAACAGAATCAATAGAATTGTTTCATTTTAAGGAACTGGCTCATGCAATTGTAGAAGCTAAGTGAGTTCAAAATCTGATGGAGGAGCTTGGCAGGCTGGACAGTCAAGAAAGAGTTGCAGTTTGAGTCCAAAGGCAGTCATCTGTAGCATCAGCAAGAACCAATGTCACAGATAAAATCCAAAAAGTAGCCTGCTGGAGAATTTCCTCTTGCTCAAAGTGGTCTTTTCTTTTTTTAGGCCTTCAGTTGATTGGGTGATACCCACCCACATTATGGAGAACAATCTGCTTCAAAGTCTACTGATTTAAATACAAATTAGATATAAAAAACACCCTCACAGAAATATCTAGAAAAATGTTTGACCACATATCTGGATACTGTCACTCAAATAAGCTGACACATAAAAATAATCATCACAGGCTTAAATAACAAGGAGCAATTATAGAATTTGGTGAAATCATAAATAATTGTAAGATTAAGAGACACCATGGACAAATATACACTTTGTGGTTTTGCTAAATGCTAGGAGTTTTAATAGGAATGCACACTCTACAAAGATAGGGAAAGAAAATGAAACTTCATTTCTCTAGCCAGATATTATTTGGAACCTTTTTGATTTAGGGAGGAGATACCAGAGTTATTGAAAACACAGCACTCTTCAATACTTTAAATTTTAGGATGCATGACTAGACATGGATACCTTCCTTTTCTTCCGATTCAGTGTGTTCTTAGAAATAAATATAGGGAGTTAGTAGTCAGATGAAAGGCAATTGGGCGACAAATAAAATAAATAAGCTAAAGAATTTGTCTTATCTCTTTGTATTTTTAAAGTATTATATATTTAATTTTATTTTTTTCCAAGCCTATTAATTGCTTGCTCTTTCTTGCAATTTATGTTTCAGATCAAAAGTCACAATTCAGAGAAGTCTTCTTGTACTTATTTGCTTAGTCATGGCCAACTATTTGTGACTCCATGGACTGCAAGTCCTTTGTTCAAGGGAATTCTCCAGGCAAGAATACTGGAGTGGGTTGCCATGAAGTCTTCTTGCTCTGCAATAAAAATGTCAATCCCAATTTCTTTGGGTTATGTGGTTCTCTTTTGTTTACATTATAGCAAGTGTCACTGACCTACACAATGGATACAATCTGACTTATGAAAATAAAAGATCCATGGGGGCTGTATGCACCTCTTGTGTATGTATGTCATGTTGTATGTCCAGATCTGGAATAGTACCTGGAGCATGGCAAACATATAACACTTAACTAGTGCAAAGGAATTTGAAGCTTCAATTCCTGTGAAATATTTTAAGACCATTTTGTGCAAAGATTCATGCCCTAAAGAGATGACTTTGTGGAAATATGTAAAGTTATGCCTTTGAAAAAATTCTCCAGCCAGTCATCTGCAGGGTACAAAACATTGCTCCACACAAATAGAGGCTGAAACAGCTAATTCTCAAACCCTTCTTTTAGAGGTGAGGTAACTGCCAACTAAGGTCTGTCTAGTCAAAGCTATGGTTTTTGCAGTAGTCATGTATGGATGTGAGAGCTGGACTATAAAGAAAGCTGAGTGCCAAAGAATTAATGCTTTTGAACTGTGGTGTTGGAAAAGACTCTTGAGAGTCCCTTGGACTACAAGGAGATCCAAACAGTCCATCCTAAATAAAATCAGTTCTGAATATTCATTGGAAGGACTGATGCTGAATCTGAAACTCCAATACTTTGGCCACCTGATATGAAGAACTAACTCATTTGAAAAGACCCTGATCCTGGGAAAGATTGAAGGTGGGAGGAGAAGGGGATGACAGAGGATGAGCTGCCTGGATGGCATCACTGACTCAATGGACATGAGTTTGAGTAAACTCTGGAAGTTGGTGGTGGACAGGGAGGCCTGGCGTGCTGCAGTCCATGGAGTCGCAAAGAGTTGGACATGACTGAGCGACTGAACTGACTGACTGAACTGACTGCAGCCCACAAAGCCTGAGTAAATTCCTCTAGGTTGATTTGAAGGAAAGATACCTTTAAAACTTCAGAGCGCTCAACAATAGAAAGAGCTATTTTGCTATAAACATGTTATTCTATTACTATGTCATGTCCAACTGTTTTCAACACCATGGACCACAGCACACCAAGTTCCTCTGTTTTCTACCATCTCCCAGAGTTTGTTGAAATTCATGTCCATTGAGTTGTTGGTGCTATCTTATCATGTTATTCTCTGCCACCCTCTTCTTTTGCCTTCAGTCTTTCCCAGCATTGGGATATTTTCCAGTGAGTTGTCTCTTCACATCAGGCAACCAAAGTATTGCAGCTTCATCTTCAGTATCACTCCTTCCAATGAATATTCAGGGTTGATTTTCTATAGGATTGACTGATTTGATCTCCTTGCTGTCCAAGGGATTCTCAAGAGTCTTCTCCAGACTACAATTTGAAAGTATCCATTCTTCAGTGCTCAGACTTCTGTATGGTCCAACTTTCACATTCATACATGACAACTGGGAAAACCATAACTTTGGCTGTACGGAATTTTGTTGGCAAAATGATGTCTCTGCTTTTTAATATGCTGTCTACATTTGTCATAGCTTTCTTTCCAAGCAGCAGGCCTCTTTTACTTTCATGGCTCTCATCACCATCTGCAGTAATTTTGAAGCCCAAGAAAATAAAGTCTGTCACTACTTCCAAATCCCCCACTTTTATTTGCCATGAAGTGATGGGACCAGATGTCATGATCTTAGTTTTTTGAATGTTGAGGGGTTTTTTTTCATTTATTTTTATTAGTTGGAGGTTAATTACTTTACAACATTGTAGTGGTTTTTGTCATACATTGACATGAATCAGCCATGGATTTACATGTATTCCCCATCCCGATCCCTCCTCCCACCTCCGTCTCCAGAATGTTGAGTTTCAAACCAACTTTGTCACTTTTTTTCACATTAGAGTTTTAAAACCTTCGTATGACATTGTTGATATTTCTCTCAACAATCTTGACTCCAGCTGCAAGTCTTCCATCCTGGAATTTTTCACAATGCACAATGTATTTTTCATATAAGTTAAATAAGCAAGGTGACAATATAGAGCCTTGACATACTTCTTTCACAGTTTGGAACCAGTCCATTGTTCCACGTCTGGTTGTTGCTTCTTGGCCTGTATACAGGTTTCTTAGGAGGCAGGTGAGGTGGTCTGGTATTCCCATCTCTTTAAGAATTTTCCACAAAAATTCTTTAGCATACATAGTCAATGAAGCAGAAGTTTTTCTGGAATTCCTTTGCTTTCTCCAACAAATGTTGGCAACTTGATCTCTGGTTCCTCTGCTACTTTGAACCTAACTTGCACATCTAAAAGTTCTTGGATTATGTACTGCTGAAGCTTAAATTGAAGGATTTCAAGCACAACCTTCCTAGGATGTGAAAGTAACACATTTGTGGTAGTTTGAACATTCTTTGGCATTACCTTTCTTTGGGATTGGAATGAAAACTGACCATTTCCTGCCCTGTGGCCACTTGTGAGTTTTCCAAATTTGCTGACATATTGAGTGCAGCACTTTAACAGGATCATCTTTTAGACTTTGAAATAGCTCGAGTGGAATTCCATCACTTCCACTAGCTTTGTCCATAATAATATTTCCTAGGGCTCACTTGAGTTCACACTCCAGGATTTCCCATTCTTTGTGAATGACCACACCATCATGGTTATCTGGATCATTAAGACCTTCTTGGATATTTCTTTGTATTCTTGCCTCCTCTTCTTAATGTCTTCTGCTTCTGTTAGGTCCTCACTATTTCTGTCTTTTATCATACTCATCCTTGCCTGATATATTCCCTTGATATCTCCAGTTTTCTTGAAGAGATCTTTAGTTTTTCTCATTTTATTGTTTTCCTCTATTCCTTTGCACTATTCATTTAAGAAGGCCTTCTTATCTCTCCTTGCCAATTCTCTGAAACTCTGCATTTAGTTGGGTATATCTTTCCCTTTCTCCCTTGCCTTTCAATTTTCTTCTTTCTTCAGCTATTTATACAGCCTCCTGAGACAACTATTTTGCCTTCTTGAATTTTTTCTTTGGGATGATTTTGGTCACTGCCTTCTGTACAGTTTTATGAACTTCTCTCTATAGTGCTTCAGGCACTGTCTACTAGATCTAATCCCTGAATACATTTGTAACCTTCATTGTATAATCATGAGGGATTTGATTTATGTCATACCTGAATGGCCTAGTGGTTTTCTCTTCTTTCTTCAATATTAGCCAGAATTCTGCAATGAGGAGTTCATGATCTGAGTCACAGTCAGCTCCAAGTCTTGCTTTTGCTGACTGTATAAATCTTCTCCATCTTCAACTGTAATGAACATAATCAATCTGATTCTATTGGCCATCTGATGATGTCCATGTTTAGAGTCCATGTGTAGATGTCCATGTATAGAGCTATATAATATATATAAAGCTATATAGTACAGCTAAAATAGCTTTTAGAATAGCTTTTTTCAAACCAGGTTCTTCATAACTTTATTCTACTTAGAGATTCCTAGTATTAAAGTTTAGAGAACAACACTTGAAAAAGACTTGTCTGTTGCTTTATTTTAAAAAGTAATATTTACTAATGAGCATACATAATAATATACAATATTCAACCCCTAATATCTGGCTTCCACTTTTACAATGCCTGCACATTTTATACACAAAAGATAGTAATGTTTGACTTTTTTAAGGCAATAAAATCCAGTAAAATTGTAAATGAAAAACTTTTAGAAATATGAAGTCTTTGGAAAATAGTATAGTATTTGAGTAAAGAGGCAATATGAATCCAAAGAAAATGTTATGAAATAAAGGTCAAAGTCAGGATTTGGTTGGTCTTTATATTATCAAACACAAAACCCTGAAATATGAAGCAAATTTCTTAAAAAGACTCTAGCTAGGTTGCTTTGGAAACCTCACCACCGATAGAGGATCCAGTCCCCTTTGAAAGAAAAATCCAGTTCAGTTTCATCTTAGGGTAGCCTAAGTGCTCATCTTCCCTGGTGGCTCAGGTGGTAAAGCATCTGCCTACAATGCGGGAGACCCAGGTTCAATCCCTGGGTGGGGAAGATCCTCTGGAGAAGAAAATGGCAACCCACTCCAGTACTCTTGCCTGGAAAATCCCATGGAAGGAGCCTGGTAGTCTACAGTCCATGGGGTCGCAAAGAGTTGGACATGACTGAGCAACTTTATTTACTTAAGTGTTCTTAAGGTTTGCATATTTCAGGATCTCACATTTCAAGAGACAAAATGACAATCTTTTTGCTTTGAGGAGGGACAAAACAAGTTTAATGTATCAAATTCTTAAAAGAATTTCAAATCATAAAAGTCACTTATGGGGATGAGTTTTTGAAATTACTTAATATGAAGGATGTTTGGAGTATTTAACTTCAAGAAGAGAAGGTATTTTTTGATGATTTTTTAAAAATACATAGGAGAATGATTAGATTTATTCTGAATACATCTTGTGGTCACAGAGTAGTCAGAACTAGAAGCAATACCTGGACAATACAGCAATTCCAGCTTAAAATAAGAAAATTTTAATAAGTGGAGCTGCAATTGGATATCTCAGTATATTGAGTTATCCATCCCCAGAAAGACAAAAATAAATCAAATATTAGTGTGATCTTCAGTACTGCAGTAATCAACACTTTCATAAGTAACTGAGCCAAATAAACTCCATGGTATCTTTTTGAGGTTTGCTGAATTTAGATGAGGTTTTTCTACTCAAATGACACTTGGAGCTAGATGCTAGCTCCATGATTTGTAAGTCAGAATACTTTTAGAGCTCTTCAAATTACATCTCAACCAAAGTCTTAACATTCTCCTTAATTATAAAAGTTCTATCTGATTTATTGAAGCACATATATTTCTTCAAATTTAATCGATACACTGAAGTGACTATTTACCACTTAAAAATATACTTTATTCCATTATTGAAGAAAACATAGTTTTCTTAGTCTAATGAACTTGGACAAATAAACCCACCTTCCAGAATCTCAGTTTTCTCATCTGTAAAATAGAAGTTTTATGTTCCAATTTCTGTTTCAAGTTCTGCATCAAGTAAATACCTAGTCATCATCAAAGGCTGGACAACTATTTAAAGGAGACACCCATGGTTCAGTTTCAGACCTCTATTTAGGAATTCTTCTCACCATCAATTAATGACACAATAATACAAGTCTTATTAGGTTATAGTCAAACCTTGTTTTTATCCCAAAATCCCATTTTTCAGCTTGATCACTCGTCTTTTTCACTAGTCTTGACTCTGAGTGACTTTTAGCTACTTCCAATAATTGAGTCTATCTGCAAGAGATGACTATTTATCCCTATTGAGGCCTTTTAAAGAAGTGCTACAAAAAAGGCTTTGAAGAAAATTTCAAAAGAGTTGAAACAGCATTCTGAACTATAGCAGCATCATTAACAATAATTGTATAATTGCCCAAAGGACAAACATTTTTTGAGGGTGTAATTTCTGATATGACTCAAAATGGTAACATAGTATATTTCCTTCACAAAAACATTAAGGAAAAATACAAAGCAGCATCTGAGAGACAGAACATAATAAACCTTATAAAAGTTCAGAGGAGGGGAGGGGAACCCCTTATATTGACTAGTCAAAGACAGTTCAATGGAAAAGATAAAATCTGCCTAGGCTTTGAAGAGTGAGCATATTATTGGCATCTATTATTATCTGAATTTTAAAAAGTACTTCATCAGAAAGTATTAATTGGTAATACTAGTTAGATTTCACTTAGAAAAGAGTTGAATTCTGAGGGACTAGAACAAAAAGCAGTTAACCTTTGTCTTGGCAAAGGTCTGAAAGGGCCAAGAGGAGAAGCCACAGTCAGAGCAAACAGAAGTGGATGGAAGACCAAAGGGATGGTCCTCTCTCTGGCTCCTTGGCAACACGTTCAGTTCTCTCATGTATAAAGACCAGCATCTTCTTAAGGAAGCAAAATCTCACCCACTGCCGACTAGCACCACCAAATATGCCAACAGACAACATCAATAAGAAACTGAACCAGGGTCTACCTTAGATCACTTACGCAGTCCACTCAGCCGTATCTGACTCTTTGTGACCCCATAGATTGCAGCCTGCCAGGCTCTTCTGTCCATTCTCCAGGCGAGAATACCTTAGATAGCTAGTTCTTTTTTTTTTTTTTAATTTTTTTTTTAATTTTTATTATTATTATTATTTTTTTCCAGTGGGTTTTGTCATACATTGATATGAATCAGCCATGGATTTACATGTATTCCCAATCCCGATCCCCCCTCCCACCTCCCTCTCCACCCGATTCCTCTAAACAGACATTTCTCCAAAGAAGACATACAGATGGCTAACAAACACATGAAAAGATGCTCAACATCACTCATTATTAGAGAAATGCAAATCAAAACCACAATGAGGTACCATTACACGCCAGTCAGGATGGCTGCTATCCAAAAGTCTACAAGCAATAAATGCTGGAGAGGGTGTGGAGAAAAGGGAACCCTCTTACACTGTTGGTGGGAATGCAAACTAGTACAGCCGCTATGGAAAACAGTGTGGAGATTTCTTAAAAAACTGGACATAGAACTGCCATATGACCCAGCAATCCCACTTCTGGGCATACACACTGAGGAAACCAGATCTGAAAGAGACACGTGCACCCCAATGTTCATCGCAGCACTGTTTATAATAGCCAGGACATGGAAGCAACCTAGATGCCCATCAGCAGATGAATGGATAAGGAAGCTGTGGTACATATACACCATGGAATATTACTCAGCCATGAAAAAGAATTCATTTGAACCAGTCCTAATGAGATGGATGAAGCTGGAGCCCATTATACAGAGTGAAGTAAGCCAGAAAGATAAAGAACATTACAGCATACTGACACATGTATATGGAATTTAGAAAGGTGATAACGATAACCCTATATGCAGAACAGAAAAAGAGACACAGAAATACAGAACAGACTTTTGAACTTTGTGGGAGAATGTGAGGGTGGGATATTTCAAAAGAACAGCATGTATACTATCTATGGTGAAACAGATCACCAGCCCAGGTGGGATGCACGAGACAAGTGCTCCGGCCTGGTGCACTGGGAAGATAGCTAGTTCTTAATCCCTGTTTGCGTACTTTGGTTTATAGTTTTTTTTTGGTTTTTGTCTTTATTTTTTCCTAGGAAGATGTTATTTAACAGGGCTCTCAATTTGACTTTTATAACCACGCCAGAAAAACAGCTATTAAATGACAAGATTATCCGGACATTTAAACACACGGAGATGGGTTTACACAAGGAGGCTGGTGATGATGAAAATGATCTTTTCTCAGAAGTGTCACTCAAGTGAAAACCACTTACTCTTTCTCTGTCTCTGAGAGCCGGGATAGGAATGTCAGTAAACTGGTGTGTCACATGTATGCAAATTTCTAAGTGTTCTAAAGGTCATTTACAATTCACATGGCTGGCATTTTCCTTCCAGAACACTAAAAGAAATAATTTAATTAACTCTTCTGAAGAAACATAATCAGACTTAATTAGAATTTGTGCTGATCAAGATATTTGGGTCTAGGATCTAGATAACTGAAAAATAAATGGTAATAATACACACACACACACACACACACACACACACACACACTTTATAGTTGATGTTAGTAAATTAAGGTTAAGTATGTGAAAAAGAAATCAGAACTTAAGAGTATGCACTTCATAGGAATTCAGTTTAGCACTCTGGTAGTTTTTCCTTGGCCCCTTTCTTCAAACTCTTAATCTGTAGAAAATATATCAAAAATGAGTCAATAAGAAAGCTTGCCTCTGAAACAGGAGACTCAACAACAAATACTGTCCAACTGTCATTGTTTAAGCTGCAGTTTACTTATGAGCAATTGAATCACATTATTTCAGCTAAATTATGTTTTACTGCAGTGAGAAGCCAAAAAAAAATAAGCTTTTTTTTCCCTTGCACTTCAGAGGTCAGTGATATGGAAAAACATTGAGCTCTCAAGAAAACAAAAACATCTTTAACCAAAAAGAATATCCCAGGAATGATAACTAGGTCTTGTAGACCTAAACAATAGATTAAAAAAAATAGCAATAATAATAACATTTTAGCCAGATATTTATCATCTGTATACATAGTTACTAGAGAGTGATTGTCACCATATAGAAAGCAAACAGTGAATATTTCTAAAATGCATTTGGCATGTTATAACTTTTTATATGATCTGTCTTGCTAAATGACTAAGAATTGCCACTACTAATGATAAAGCTATTATAAATTAAGTAAGGTAGTATGTTAAATTATTTGCATGGATTTTTTCTTTTAAGTTACCAAAACACTATATTTCTACAGGTGAGAAATCTAAGACTCAGAAAGGTAAGTATTTTGCCCGAGGTTACCCAGCTAGTGAATGGAGTTATGCTGATATGTTAACAAGTGGCAATACAATGCCAATTGGCTAAGATTGGGGAAAAAAGGAAGAATGAATTATTTCATGAACCTAAACATTCAATAGCAGATATAGTCTCAGTATGCGAAAGATATTGAGATTCAGTCTCTTACCTCTGTGTGATCTTCATTCTCAGGCACATTTTCTATATGATGGCAAAGATGGTGGTAGCATCCTAGGTTATGTCTGTAGAAGTGGATATTATATATCTGCAAAGATATAATACCACAGTCTCTGCCACTTTAAATCAATCTCTACTAGAGTATTTTAAGGTGTTGCAAATAAACACTTGATGAAATGTGAGGTTCAAATATTTCTACAAACTCAGAGATTGACTCATGCATTGATGTTTTTGCTAATGATGTGATGGACAAGGTGATTAGTCTTCAAAATTTACAAATAGCTCATGTTGCCTAACAGCATCAAAACAAACAACACAATCAAAAAATGGGCAGAAGACCTAAATAGACATTTCTTCAAAGAAGACATATGAATGGCCGATAGGTACATGAAAAGATGCAATGAATTTCTTTAATGTCATATTCACTGTTTTCTTGGGGGACATAAAATGCTTAAATACAGCAAAAAAAGAAACTCCATTAGGAAGAAGGGGGAACACATCACCAACCCTGTAGTATTAAGAGTTCCTCTTGATGGTTTTAGTAAAGTCAGGAGGATGACTCACAGAGCCCCACATGAGGTCTATGCCTAATCTGAACTGACTTGTGGAAAGGAAATGAGACAGTTTCATTCGTAAGACTCAGGTTAAATGCTAATATGGTAGAGATGAGATAGAGATTAGGCTATGGCTCCACCTAAACATAAACACAGTTTCAAAGAGGAGAGTTTAGAAAGAAATAAGTGATTTGTTACAAACTATACATAAGTATTGCCAGCATAGTAGATACAAGGGAATGCCTCCTTTCATAATTAATTTACATTAATTTCACTCTACATACTTGGAAAAATGTATAAACCAAGATCTATTTTCTATCTATCTATATCTATCTATTTATCCATCCATCCATCTGCGTGCATGTGATAAGTCGCTTCAGTAGTGTCCAAATCTTTGCAACACTATGGATTGTACCACACCGGTTTCCTCTATCCATGGATAGAGGATATTTTTACAGACAAAAATACTGGAGTGGGTCATTATGCCCTACTCCAGGGGATCTTCCTGACCCAGGGCTCTAACTTGCGCCTCCTGCATTGCAGGTGGATTCTTTACTGCTGAGTCACTAAGGAAGCCCATCCATACATCTATCCACACCTTTATGTCTCAACAACTTGACCTCTACTATCATAAGGGAATGCAGTCTTCAGCCTAAGTACAAAGCCCCAAATGTTAATCCAAAGCCTCTGAGTATCTAATGTCCCAAATTCTAGTGATTGCAATTTTAATTTTATTTAAGCAATTTTCAATAGTATATTTCATGATGTGAGATTTTTTTTTTTTTTTCCAATTCATACCTTAGCATTTCAAACTGCCAGTAAGTCACCCCCTACCTCACACCCCTCTGACATGCATGCATACCTAAGAGGCTGTTCTTCTGAATTCAAAAAATCATAATCAAGGCCAGGAATCAAAATGCCTATCTGAGTGACATGTTATCCTGAGTTATGGCAATTGCTTCAAAGTGTGGTGTTATTATTGTTTACTTGTGTCTTTACATGCCTTTTGCTCAATTACATAAGGTTTTCCTTCTGTTCTCAGGACAGAAGTCAAAGTCCTGCATTTAGTGTTTAAGATCTTTTATAATCTGGACTTGACGTATATTTCCTAAAACTAATATTTCTATACACCATTAGTTCTAAATATGTAGGAAGTTTAGCATTTGAAGATCTTGCTAAAAATTAAGAATTCTAGACTTCACTTACTGTTGATTCTAACTCAAGTTGTTTAATATGGTACAGAAATCTATATTTTTAATGAGCGTTTTTGCTAACCAAGATGGACTCTGTTCCATTTTATAACAAACAAACCTCCAAATCTTAAGGGCATTGAACAATCAAAGTTGATTTTCTTCTTGACAAATTATACAATGTAGGTCAGCTAGAGGCTCTTCTCTAGGACCATAGCAAAGAAATTTTAAAAAGTTACCATTCACCTAAGCTGAAGAAAAGAGAATGTATTAAACTGCTCACTAGCTCTAAAATCTTCCACCCAGAAGTGACAACATCTTCTCATCTTTTTTGTTCAGACTTTATTGTACACAATTAGTTCTGTGGCCACGTATAAGCTGAAGGTGATAGAAACTATTTGGTAAATGATATTTATGCAGTTATTTTGAGAACTTTGTTTTGGGACACAGGTGCCATAGTTTTTAATCTGAGTTAGCTTGCCCCCAAAGATTTAAAAAAAAAAAAGAAAGAAATGTTAATCGCTCAGTAGTAGCCATTCCCTTTCCAGGGGAGCTTCCTGACCCAGGGAGCCCAGGTCTCTGGCATTGCAGGCAGATTCTTTACTGTCTGAGCCATCAGTTCAGTTCAGTTCAGTTCAGTCGCTCAGTCATGTCTGACTCTTTGCAACCCCATGAATCGCAGCACACCAGGCCTCCCTGTCCATCACCAACTCCTGGAGATTACTCAAACTCATGTCCATCATATTGGTGATGCCATCCAACCATCTTATTCTCTGTTGTCCCCTTCTCCTCCTGCCCCCAATCCCTCCCAGCATCAGGGCCTTTTCCAACGAGTCCACTCTTCACATGAGGTGGCCAAGGTACTGGAGTTTCAGCTTCAGCATCAGTCCTTCCAATGAACACCCAGGACTGATCTCCTTTAGGATGGACTGGTTGGATCTCCCTGCAGTCCAAGGGACTCTCAAGAGTCTTCTCAACACCATAGTTCAAAAGCATCAATTCTTCAGCACTCAGCTTTCTTTATAGCCCAACTCTCACATCCATACACGACTACTGGAAAAACCATAGCCTTGACTAGATGGACCTTTGTTGGCAAAGTAATGTCTCTTCTTTTTAATATGCTGTCTAGGTTGGTCATAACTTTTCTCCCAAGGAGTAAGCATTTTTTAATGTCATGGCTGTAATCACCACCTGCAGTGATTTTGGAGTCCCCCAAAATAAAGCCTGCCACTGTTTCTCCACCTATTTGACATAAACTGATGGGACCAGATGCCATGATCTTTGTTTTCTGAATGCTGAGTTTAAGCAAATCTTTTCACTCTCCTCTTTGACTTTCATAAAGAGGCTCTTTAGTTCTTCACTTTCTGCCACAAGGGTGCTGGCATCTGCATATCTGAGGTTACTGATATTTCTCCCGGCAATCTTGATTCCAGCTTGTGTTTCTTCCAGCCCAGTGTTTCTCATGATATACTCTGCATATAAGTTAAGTAAGCAGGGTGACAATATACAGCCTTGATGTACTCCTTTTCCTATTTGGAAGCAGTCTGTTTCTCCATGTCCAGTTCTAACTATTGCTTCCTGACCTGCATACAGGTTTCTCAAGCAGCAGGTCAGGTGGTCTGATATTCCCATTTCTTTCAGAATTTTCCACAGTTTATTGTGATCCACACAGTCGAAGGCTTTGGTATAGTCAATAAAGCAGAAATAGATGTTTTTCTGGAACTCTCTTGCTTTTTCAATGATCCAGCAGATGTTGGCAATTTGATCTCCAGCTCCTCTGCTTTTTCTAAAACCAGCTTGAACATCTGGAAGTTCACAGTTCATGTATTGCTGAAGACTGGCTTGGAGAATTTTGAGCATTACTTTACTAGCGTGTGAGATGAGTGCAATTATGTGGTAGTTTGAACATTCTTTGGCACTGCCTTTCTTTGGGATTAGAATGAAAACTGATCTTTTCCCATCCTTTGGCCACTGCTGGCCAAATTTGCTGGCATATTGAGTGCAGCACTTTCGCAGCATCATCTTTCAGGATCTGAAATAGCTCCCCTGGAATTCCATCACCTCCACTAGCTTAGTTCATAGTGATGCTTTCTAGGGCCCACTTGACCTTACATTCTAGGATGTCTGTTCCTAGGTGAGTGATCACACCATCATGATTATCTGGGTCATGAAGATCTTTTTTTGTACAGTTCTTCTGTGTATTCTTGCCACCTCTTCTTAATATCTTCTACTTCTGTTAGGTCCATACCATTTCTGTCTTTTATCGAGCCCATCTTTGCATGAAATGTTCCCTTGGTATCTCTAATTTTGTTGAAGAGATCTCTAGTCTTTCTCATTCTGTTGTTTTCCTCTACTTCTTTGCATTGATAACTGAGGAAGGCTTTCTTAGGTCTCTTTGCTCTTCTTTGGAACTCTGCATTCAAATGGGAATATCTTTTCTTTTCTCCTTTGTTTTTCACTTCTCTTCTTTTCACAGCTATTTGTAAGGCCTCCTCAGACAGCCATTTTGCTTTTTTTGCATTTCTTTTCCATGGGGATGGTCTTGATCCCTGTCTCCTGTACAATGTCATGAACCTCCGTCCATAGTTCATCAGGCACTCTCTCTATCAGATCTAGTCCCTTAAACCTATTTCTCACTTCCACTGTATAGTCATAAGGGATTTGATTTAGGTCATACGTGAATGGTCTATTGGTTTTCCCTACTTTCTTCAATTTAAGTCTGAATTTGGCAGTAAGGAGTTCATGATCTGAGCCACAGTCAGCTCATGGTCTTGTTTTTGCTGACTGTATAGAGCTTCTCCATCTTTGGCTGCAAAGAATGTAATCAATCTGATTTCGGTGTTGACCATCTGGTGATGTCCATGTGTAGAGTCTTCTCTTGTGTTGTTGGAAGAGGGTGTTTGCTATGACCAGTGCCTTCTCTTGCTAAAACTCTGTTAGCCTTTGCCCTGCTTCATTCCATACTCCAAGGCCAAATCTGCCTGTTACTCCAGGTGTCTCTTGACTTCCCACTTTTGCATTCCTGTCCCCTATGATGAGAGGGTGTCTGTTTTGGGTGTTAGTTCTGGAAGGTCTTGCAGGTGAGCTGTCAGGGGAGCCCAAAGATTTCAAAACCTGCCTTTAAACTCCCTCTGTACATCTGTATATCCATTACCAATGCTGGATTTGTCTCCCTTATTTCTAGCTGCAGAAGTAACTCCAACTCTAAGTTTATCTGCTAGAACTAAGAAGTCAAAAGGAGTTTTCTGCTCAATAATTTATTTGCTTTTACTATATTTTCTAATACTCACCCTGTTCAAAAATAACTTAATATATCTATAATATATAACATAATCTTATTTTTGAGGAAAAAAATCTTTTAGCAATCAAATCATGGCAAAAGAAATACAAAGGAAATTAACTTTATCTACTCTGCAGAATACAACTATCAACAGATTATTTTCTGAAAATTTCTCTATAAATCAGTTGTTTAAAAATGTTTTATATTTCTCCATTGGGACAGTATCATAGTGACTGAGATATCTAGAAGAGTATTGCCAACGCCTAATTAACTCATTAGACTGTATGTTCAAAATGAAACAATGTAAAATAAAATAGTGTAAAATGAAATGCAACACCTTTACAATGCTAGTAATTTAATGGAACCAAAAAAGAGCTAAAATTGAAACCATATGTTTGCTATGTATATTTTAAGCTAATACTGAGGCAAGCCTTTTAAATTAGAGAAGAATGAAAAGCTAGGTAGAGATTTTGCAGATATTTTGAAAGAATTATGAGTATATTCATGGGTTTATGTACTATCGGCAGAAGATCTTAATTATTCCTAATTGCCACTTCAAATTGTATGATGTCCTTGCTTCAACAAAGGTATAGCACTACTCATATTTTAAAATTTCAAACTATGGTTAGCCCATTGTTCAAATTATGATTGCAATAATGAGGGTGAGAATAAAAAAAAGTTAATGAGTAAGAAAATAAGGAGAGATAAAATATACAGTGCTAACTAAGAGAGACTTTTAGCAAATAGAGGAGAAAACAATAAAATTGAAGTAGATGTGTTTATGTTGTGAAAAGTTGTCTGATGAGGAAGAGTTGAGCTACTACCAGTAAACTAAGAATAACAGAGAGAAACTATGGTCTGTGCATGATCCATTTGACAGAAAAATAAAGCTGACTGTATAGATTATACAGTCTGTATAAAATATAGAAACATTTGAGTCAGACAACTTACATAAAATAGGACAAGGGAAAAGAGGAGAATGAAATTACTTGCTTGCTTGTTAAAGTAATGTGTTTCAGTGGGACTTGAACTTCCGAGATTGATAGGAGTAGGAGTGGGGAAAGCTGTGAAGTGAAGTGAAAGTCGCTCAGTCGTGTCTGACTCTTTGCGACCCCATGGACTATACAGTCCATGGAATTCTCCAGGCCAGAATACTGGAGTGGGTAGGCTTTCCCTTCTCCAGGGGATCTTCCCAACCCAGGGATCAAACTTAGGTGTCCTGCACTGCAGGCAGATTCTTTACCAGCTGAGCCACAAGGGAAAGCTGAGAAGGTGCCTAAAAGATGTTTTATTTAGCATTTAAGACTAAGATCATCTGCCCACTTAAGTTTCCTAAAGATGAGGAAGGAGTTTCCACAGTCCCACACCCTCTGAATGAGCAGAGTGCAGAACCTTCGTCAGCTTTTCTTTTGTTGATCAGTGAAAATTGGCACCTCTCTGTGTGGGTAAGTTTGCTAGTCTTCATTACATTATGTCCACACCTCAACTGAACCACCATTTTCAGGTTCAACTCTGAGAATTTCTCCAGTTCCGTTCAGTTCAGTCATTCAGTTGTGTCCGATTCTTTGTGACCCCATGGACTGCACCACCCCAGGCTTCCCTGTCCTTCACCAACTTCCGGAGCATGCTCAACTCATGTCCATCAAGTCAGTGATGCCATTCAACCATTTCATCCTCTGTCGTCCCCTTCTCCTCCTGCCTTCATTCTCTCCCAGCATCTGGGTTTTTTCCAATGAGCCAGTTCTTCCCATCATGTGGCCAAAGTATCGCAGCTTCAACTTCAGCATCAGTCCTTTCAATGAATATTCAGGACTGATTAAGAACCCCCATTTTCTGAATTGAACCCCAGGCTCAATTCTGACAACTTCTCCAGAGTAGATCCAAAATTATTAATAGATTAGAACTAGGACTATTAACAAACACTAGCTAGGGAAAAACCATATTAACAATAATCCAAGGAGGACAGTGATTTGATTCAAATTAATCAAGTGTATATTGTGTACCTATTTGTGGATCAGCTACTGTGCTATGAATTTTACATACATAACTTATATTTGGACTTCCCCAGTGACTCAGTGGTAAAGAATCTGCCTGCAGGGCAGGAGACCCAAGTTTCCTGGGTCAGGAAGATCCCCTAGAGAAGGAAATGGCAGCCCACTCCAGTTTTCTTGCCTGAGAAATCCCATGGAGAGAGGAGCCTGGCATGCTATAGCCCATAGGGTCACAAAAGATTTGGAAACACTTATCAACTAAACAACAACACTGAAATAACACATTTCTAGTTACCATTTAATCAGTGTTTTATTGACCATATTCTCAGCAACTTTAGACAGAAGCTGGAGGACTAACTGGTGCAGGTACAAGTTCAAATCAGAGGAAGCAGAAACCAGAGCAGAATCATGATGGGTGTAGACCACTGGGGAGGTAAGGCTGAGGGCAAACTCTGAGTTCTGAAAATGTGCCTTTTGTGTCCCTGTCTCTTCCACTTCTCCTACTTTGAATCCCCCTCAAGGAACAGTTGAAAATGAAAATTGGTTCTCAGAGTCTTCATCAGAGTGACATGTGAGTGAAACCAGCTTTAGGTACCAGATGGCTAAGAACACCTGACAATTTCTCTTGAAATGAAGGTTTGGAATAAATAAATCCACTCATTTATATATTATTCAATCACATATTGAATACCTTCTACATGTCACACATTAAATTAGTCTTTATTGTCACATGTTAATAGAAGCTATAAAGTGAAAACTGAAATTCCAGGTATTATTAAGAAAGATGAGTTTGAAGAACGAGATTAGCAAGGCCTTCAATGTGCTCTAAAATCAGACCTCAATGCCTTATTTCCTCAGTTTCCCCTTATTTGTTTAACTTGTTCATGAAAATATAGGGAGAACATGACCCCTTAGATTAGAAGGAATAAGTCTCAGCATACACACTTGAACAGGCCTTCTTATAAGAGATTGTCAACAAAATAAATACATGCATGGAATGTAGTTTTATACCTTGGAGAGGAAGTTGAAACATTATATCAGAAAAAGCATATCTCTATATATACCTCTATAATGAGTAAAATTCAAATAAAATTTTAGTGAAAACCATATCCCAAGATACTCTAGTTCTTTCCTGAAGCAAAGAGACACTGTCCTGTGTGATAGGGCAGTGGGGAGGAAGTCCAGGCATTGCTATATGAAAGTTCAGGTTCAAAACAGTAAGGCCACCTAAGAGGTCTTTCCTGTCGAGAAATATGTTATATTCTTCTGTCACTAAATTGTTCTCCAAGGCATTCATTGTTTTCCTATATTGGGACCCATAACTGTCACTTTCCTTGGAGACCCAGATATTTCTAGGAGGGACAGCAAGATGCTGGAAGTCACTTCACGGACAAGGGTTAGGTTCAGAGAGTTGTCTCCCCACATGGCCACGACCACAGAGTGAAGGAAGGACCGGGAAAGGCCAGGCTTGGCTGAGACGAGGCTGTGAGGTCAGGGTGTTCCCACTGGGCTTTTCATGGGATTTAAGCTAACATTTGAAAATAGCAAGCCAATCACTGGTTTCAAAGTATGGCCCCCAGATTAGTGACATCAGCTTTGCTTCAGAACTTAGTATTAATACACACCCTCAGTCACCACTTCAAGATTGTTGAAGAAGAAACTGAGTTGGGGGCCCAGTGATACGTGTTTCAAGAAACCCTGTCAGTTCATTCAGTCAGCTCAGTCGCTCAGTCGTGTCCGACTCTTTGCGACCCCAGGAACTGCAGTACGCCAGGCCTCCCTGTCCATCACCAACTCCTGGACTTTACTCAAACTCATGTCCACTGAGTCGGTGATGCCATCCAACCATCTCATCCTCTGTCGTCCCCTTCTCTTCCTGCCCCCAATCTCTCCCAGCATCAGGGTCTTTTCCAATGAGTCAACTCTTCACATGAGGTGGCCAAAGTACTGGAGTTTCAGCTTCAGCATCAGTCCTTCCAATGAACACCCAGGACTGATCTCTTTTAGAATGGACTGGTTGGATCTCCTTGCAGTCCAAGAGACTCTCAAGAGTCTTCTCCAACTCCACAGTTCAATTTTTCAGTGCTCAGCTTTCTTTACAGTCCAACTCTCACATCCATACATGACCACTGGAAAAACCATAACCTTGACAAGAAACCCTGTAGGTGATGCTAATTCATACTGAAGTTTAAGAAACAGTGACCTACATGGTACTTTCACTGGGACCCACCCTATTTTGTGGATTCAGGAAATAACCTAAGGTATAAGTTTCCAGTTCTTTCCTGAAATCAGAATTCGATGTCATGCAGAAGGGCTAGAATAAAAGCCTCCAGTGCTGGGAGTTGGGAGTAACAAGAGTAGGATGAGATGAGAATAAAAGGTGATACGGATGGTGTGAAAAAGAATCCAGAAACAAAAGAACAAGACTGAGAGATCCCAAGAAGACACATATATTAGCATATTTTCTAACTTAGTCCTAGTTTAACTTCAGTCTTTTCCATGATAGAACTTTATACTAGTGACTACTGGGTTGCAGACCTGCATTAAGTCTGCACTGGGGATTATGTTATCCTGGGATTTTGTTTTTCTTTCTCTAAAGACAGTAGCAGTAGGTTAAGCTGTCTCCCTGTTTGTGAGCTTTCTTCTGCCCCAATTTGTGGTTTTTTTTTTTTTTTTTTGGAAATGAATTCTGATGTACTTACATCTTTCCAGGGATTAGGCCTGACAGCAACAGCCCACAATAAAGTGAGCACTTGGTCACACAACAATGAGGAAGAATGAACTACAATTAAGCCAATATAATTGCATACAAGCAACACCCTCCAAAGTAGGGAACAATGAATCTTTGGCTCAAAGTAATAAAGGATCAGGAGATGAAAATTTTGGAACAGCTCACTGGAGCAGTCTTAAAACTCACAATGAAAGGAAAAATCATAACAAAACATTGCCATGGATTCCTAACCCCAAGAAATCAGCCTGTCCTCCAAAATGTAAGACACATACTTTCTAAGGTACATGGTTATCTGCACATAGGTGCTCAGTCATGTCTGGCTCTTTTTGACCCTATGGGCTATAGGTTGCCAGGCTTCTCTGACCATGGGGTTTTCCAAGCAAGGATACTAGAGTAGGTGGACATTTCCTTCTTCAGGCAATCCTCCTGACATAGGAATCCAACCCGTATCTCCCATGTCTCTTTCATCTCCTGCATTGGCAGGCAGATTCTTTACTACTGAGCCACCTGGGAAGTGCTACATGTTTAATGACCACCACTTAATCCCTCCTGGTTTGGATGGACAGTGGATCATTATTTGGAAACCATGTTCATTTGCAAGGGTAATGAGTCTTATCAATTAGCTCATATTTAAATTGTTGCAATTCATTCTATTTATTAATATTTTCATTCCAGCAACCAATTAAGTACATACTTTCTTTGACATGATTTTTAGAATTCTCCAGTCCCTACAAAGTAGAAGTAGGTTTCCAAAGTAGTTTTTCTTACTGCAAGTCATCTAGAAAACTGACTTACTCTCAGAGAGAAACTGTGCCAGTGAAGAGCTTGGAGGTACAAGCTAAAATGAATATGCTTATTGCTTTTTATCTCTTCCTGATGGAGGAGCAAAGAGGCCATTGTACTGTAACAGAGGGGGGAAAAGCAGATAGGTGCTTTTCCATTTTCTTTAGAAATTATTTTCTACTTGAGACTTTATAGCAGAGGATTGTAATTTTGATTGAGTTTATGTGTTCCTATACTACCCATATCATAAATCTTTCATAATTAAGAATTAATGAATTAACAACTCACTTAATTGTTCAGAAAATATTTAATGAGTTTTTACTAGGCTTCTGAATATGGTTTAGTCATTATCCCAACAGGTCATGGTGTAGTTCTTTTTCCAAAGAGCACATCCTCTATTGTAGGGTTGTATTTGGTCAAGACTAAGATGCTTGTCAAATCATAGATTGCTAAGTGCAGAAGCAGAGAAACTACAGAAACACAGAGAGAAATACAATACCTTGGAACAGAGAAGCTGAACATTTTACAACTGAGCTGGACTTGAAAGGAAATTTTTTGCAAAACTGCAACGATCCTATTATCCACCTTCTTCCTTGTACTCTCCCTACAAACTTACAAAACTGGGCAAAAAGTTCTCAGTTTACTTGAAAACCATCTGCACCATAATCTAACCAGGGAGTATATTTTGTCACATTACCCTTTTGTGGGATATGGAGGACCTCTTTTAAAATTTAGCTCTTGTCAATGAAGAAACTCGGTAGCAAAGGCATCAGACTGGTTGGAATTTTAATAAAGTTATAGGGGCTTTTGAAACTTTCCCAAATGAGGAAGAGACAGAAATGGAGAGACAGAGAAATAATGAGAAACAAAATAGACACAAGAGAGGGAAATCAAGGGAGAGGAGAAGAGGAAAACAAACAAACAAACAAAAAAATGAGAAGAAGGAAACGTCAGGATATTTGGAATATTTCCATTTTTTTTTTTTTAATGTGAAATCTTATGTTTGAGAAGCACATTCTATGTGTGAGTGGGTATATGTGTTCATTCTCTATTTGATCTTACCTGACATGTGTTTGCTTTACAAGTGTGATTAGCCAGTTGGGTTTGTGTCATGTGGGAAAACCTTTTCTGCTCACCACAATAGAAGCAGGGTCGTATGATTTTGGTGTCAATGTAGTGAACACAATTCTGGATCCCTTACCTGTGCTTGGTATCTGCTAACCTAGTGACCTGAATTCACAGGGTTAGTACTAGCTTTCCTTTGGACCCAAGTTAGCTGACTTAGAAGCCAGGAGCCATAGACTTGGAAGATAAGCCCAGAGACAAAGAAAACTGAAGCTATAAGGACTGATAAAATTAAGGACTCTCTCACCTCAGATATGGAGCAAGCATGTGTTAGAAATGCTTGTGCTTACTAATTGAGTACCTTTCATTTGCCTTTACATCATTTTTTTGCTTAACTAAGGAGAAAATGTGCATTATTTAAAGGAACCAAAGAGACTGAAAGCACAACAAAGCAAAGAAACCATTTTGATTTAAATCTTGGCAAATATCCAACTTGCAATAACTTGAAGATTTAATACTATTACATGCACAAAAAAATAAAGCCTAATGCTCATCCAAGCATATTTCAATCAAAACTCTCTCTGGGAACCTTCCTACTGACAATACAATTTCGTGCAAAATAAACAATAAGATGCAAAAACTACTGTAAGCAGTTTAGGAAATTACATATCAAATATCTTCCTAAGAGCCTGGGGGTCTTACTGAGCAGAAGTTTTGCCTAACAGGTCTCATTGCATATGCAGATTTAAATAATTCACTTGTTTAAGAAATCTCCTATTCTCTGTTTACTGAGGCACTTCGGTGGTGGATTGTCACCAGCAGTCATGCCAAGAGTCAAAGGGAAAAAGGAAAAAAAAAAAAAGGTTATTTTTCTAGTATTGAAGAAAGTGATATGAAAATAATTAACAAGCCTAGGGTTTTGCAGTAAAGTCAGGTAATGATAGTATATTCAACCAAAATCTATTCTCCATAAATGTGATTTCATAAACCAGGGTAATTTACACAGATGTGCATAGACTTATGACTTACGCTGAAAAGTTGTACAGTCATCCTTAGTTAGCTACCTGACCAACTGGTCTCGTATGTCTCTTATTACATAGGTAAGAATCCCAGAGAGAGATGTTGTCCAAGGTCACAAGACCAGTGAGCATGGGCACTTGAATGAGTTGACAGAACTTCCAAAGTTTGGTTCCTGTCTTAACACATGGCATCCTGTATATGTGAACAAATCTATACAAAATCTTAAATGCGTGTGTATGTGTATGTGTATCCTCCCAAACTTAAAAGTTATTTAGACTTTGATTAAACAGAATAATTCTCCAGTTGTCTCATGCACTCATAGATCTCTGATGATTTAGCCAATAATAGAATAATAAAATAAAAAGGCAGCAACAGTAAATTAACCAGATCTTCTCTAAAAGAGAGAATTAACAAAATCAATGTCTGCAATACAAGTTGTACTAGGGTAGCTATTTAGAAGTTTTTGGTCTGAACTTTGAATAGAAATGGTCTGATTACCAAAACTCTTGTGCTTTCAAAAGATTCATTTTTCTTTCAGTCTCATTTAGAAAAATTAAATTAGCATATATTAGAGGGGATATAGAAATACTTTTTTACCACCTCTTTTTCAGATAAAAGTGGCCCACAGAGTCTAAGGCATTTATTGATAATGAAAGCACAAAATAAGTGTGACCTTAGTTGGATGTATTATTTGTGATTTCCAGACTGTATTTCACATTTTCAGTTTTTCTCTATAAAATCTTCACAGGCATTCCAAGACATCATCTTCATTTAAATATTGAAAAAAAAAAAAAAAAAGTACCATGCTTAGAACAGTGGGAAATTCAAAGTAGAGGAAATTGTCCTGTCTCTAGTGGAGTTCACATACTTGCTTGGAAGAGATGACCTTTTTAGATGAAAAGTGAATTTCCAGTTCAAGGCTGTATCCCATTCAGCAGCAAAAGTAAAAGAAAAATGGCATAGAGGAAAAGTTGGATCCAATTAAGTGCAGGAGACACTATCCTAAGATGGAGATTAAGGAGGTTTTCCTAGGAAGATAAAAATGCGTGGAATAGACATCAATGAGGAAAGAAAGCCTTCACATGAGAAAAGTCTGGAAGGGTGAAAGCCAAGTTAATAGTGTTTTCCAAGGATAAGATCTATATGATTATGGTATTTTAGTGAGAAAAATCAAAGTTTGCTTTATGCATATACATATATATTTAGTCATTAAAGCCTTTGCAATAACATATATATTATTAATATAGTTATAAGGAAAATAATACAAGGCCTAGTGAACAGTTTAAACAAAGTAGCAGGGGCTTGATATCTATATAGCATTATGGGAATGATGAGGAAGCATGGTGGCTAGAATTGACTTGCGGAGGGTGATAGAATGGAGTGACAACAGAATTTGCACTCAAGTTTAGTAATGTTATGAAATTAGATTTGGAAACTCATTGACTAAGATAAATCAGATGATGGCTGATCCTCATTCATCAAGTAATTCATCATTTTTCAACAAATATTTATTGTGAACATTAGCTCTATCACAGGCATTGCTCTTCAGAGAAAAATAGCTAACTTTCTTAGCAAATGAGAAAAAGAGAAAAAAGAGAGAGCTTTCTTAGCAAATGTATTGCATGGGGAGAGAGGGTTTGCTATGTAAATTAATGATAAAATAAAATTTTAAAATCAGATCGCTACATTCTTTGAAGAAAACGAAGTGGAGAAGGTGCAAAGGAGATGAAACCTGTGGGGTCCTGCTGCTGGTTGTGAATCCTTATCTGAGAGGGTGACACAAGCTATGATGTTAATGATAAGTCTTAATGAAGAAAAATGGAGTGGACCTGGGCTGATAGGCGTAAGTACCAACCAGAATCCCTTGGAGGAGGAAAAGACAACCCAGTCCAGTATTCTTACCTGGGAAATCCCATGGACAGAGGAGCCTAGTGGGCTTTAGTCAAAGGGGTCACAAAGAGTCGGACACCACTGAGCATGCATGGACACACACCAACCACAATACATGAGATTATGTGCATACAGAACGGTAATGTGACACCTAACATCTCAGGACTTCTCAGAACACGGTAAAAAAAAAAAAAAAAAAAAACCAACGGCGGCGGAGGGGGGGATGGATCTTCCTTCCCAGACAACTTTTAGCTATTCAAAGGGAACCTACCCTTTAATGCTTTAATGGCCTTCATCCAATCAGCTTCCCGGTGGAAAAATAAAGACAGATCAACAAACATAGGATCCTGTCCCTAAGTCTGTAGTTTTCAGTTTCATAAACACAACCCTTTTCTTTATTTGGGGAGACAGCCTAAATAAATATTGCTCTTCCTCAGATATGAGTAAATATTCAACTAAACAAAAACTAAATATCTCAGAGTCATTTGTTGATGGTATAAAAAAAAAAAAAAGTCATTGTAAATATCAGGAGGAAAATCATTCTGAACAGATGGAAAATCTGGGTTAGAATAGCTTGAATGAGCTGTAGACGACTCCAGAGAAAGCAGATTTGGATGGTTGGAGACAGGTGTTGTCAGGATCTTATTCTAACCATGCTAAGCATGGACGCTTTGTTAGTCAACTTGACTGCTATAACAAAATATCATAAACTGGGGGACTTGAACAAAATGCATTGATGTCAGTTCTGGAGGATAGATCTGAGACACGGGTGCAGTGTGGTTGTATTCTGGTGTGGACTCTCTTCTTGACTTGCAAATAGGTCTTTTTGCCCCATCCTCCTACATCAGAAAGAGTAAGCATCATTCTCTTCCTCCAAGGAGACTAATCCTGTCTTGGGGGCTCTATCCTCATGACCTCATTTAAACTTAATTACCTTTTTCAACTTGAAAAATACACACAGCCTAAAAGAAGAAATTATGCTTTACACTGAAGGCTTACGCCTGAGAGACAGCCTCTCAGATAACTCTGAGGGACTGCTCCAAAGAGGTAAGGGAGGAGTTAGGATATATACAAGATTTTGCAATCAGTCAGTCAGGCAGTCAGTCCCCCAAAATCAGGTAGTCAGAACATCCAAAGATTACTGTTGCTTAATGTAAACCAAACATCTCAAGTTAATGAATTTAGCACTTTCCTATGTATGGAGAGATGCAAAAGTCTAGACTTAGTGAAATCACTGCTTTCTAGGGCCAGTATCCTATTTTATCCATCCTGAATTCCACTGCAATGTCAGTGACTGACGGCTTAGGGTGCAAGGTCCTTTGTTTGCTGATACAACAGGCAGCATGCTTTGTCTATACTCCCAAAGACCCCACCACCAAACACTATCACATCAAACATTAGTTTCAGTGGAGGGAGGAACAAAAATTTAGTCCATACAGATGCTTATTATATTTACATACGGTGAAGTAAGGATGCAATGACATGTTCACATTCAGTGTTTTGGAAAGAGGGCAAAATGGAATACAGGATTTGAGAATCACATTATGTAGTTTTTCGTTTTTTTTTTTAAAGAAATGGGACTAGATATAATTGAGAGGTTGGGGAATGTACATAATACTGATGGGGATCTGTATTAATAGGAAAGCATCAGGACCCTTCAACCTGAGAACATGAAAACAGGTTAGTTAAGTAAAACCTAAAGCTATCTTTCTGGCATTTTCCCTGGAGAAATCATGAAAACAAGTCTTGTCCTTAGTTTAAATAAATCAATTTGTTTAGTTTATAGTTGTGTATCCTTGTATACTGATTGACATTAATCAAACTTATAAGGAAATATTTTAACAGTGGGGATTCCATCACAGGGAAATTGGAACTTATCCTGGTACTAGTTATCTATCAAAGCACTGAAGGAGGAAACAGATGGAATAGGCTTCATCTTGAAAGCAGGACTCCATCTTGGGCCGGACTGTGGACTTTGAGCTCTATGCCCAGTATCTATGGAAATGACATACCAACTGGAAAACCAGACCCCCCAGATGGAAGAGCCACAGGGCTCATACATAGACTCTCTGACACCTAAAGTTCAGTTCAGTTCAGTTCAGTTCAGTCACTCAGTCGTGTCCCACTCTTGGTGACCCCATGAATTGCAGCACGCCAGGCCTCCCTGTCCATCACCAACTCCTGAAGTTTACTCAAACTCATGTCCATCCAGTCAGTGATGCCATCCAGCCATCTCATCCTCTGTCGTCCCCTTCTCCTCCTGCCCCCAATTCCTCCCAGCATCAGGGTCTTTCCCAATGAGTCAACTCTTCCCATGACGTGGCCAAAGTATTGGAGTTTCAGCTTCAGCATCAGTCCTTCCAATGAACACCCAGGACTGATCTCCTTAGGATGGACTGGTTGGATCTCCTTGCAGTCCAAGGGACTCTCAAGAGTCTTCTCCAACACCACAGTTCAAAAGCATCAATTTTTCGGCGCTCAGCTTTCTTCACAGTCCAACTCTCACATCCATACATGACCACTGGAAAAACCATAGCCTTGACCAGATGGACTTTATTGGCAAAGTAATGTCTCTGCTTTTTAATATGCCATCTAGGTTGGTCATAACTTTCCTTCCAAGGAGTAAGTGTCTTTTAATTTCATGGCTGCAGTCACCATCCACAGTGATTTTGGAGCCCCCCAAAAATAAGGTCTGACACTGTTTACACTGTCTCCCCATCTATTTCCCATGAAGTGATGGGACCAGATGCCATGATCTTAGTTTTCTGAATGTTAAGCCTTAAGCCAACTTTTTCACTCTCCTCTTTCACTTTTCCAGCTTGTGCTTCTTCCAACCCAGCATTTCTCATGATGTACTCTGCATATAAGTCAAATAAGCAGGGTGACAATATACAGCCTTGATGTACTCCTTTTTCTATTTGGAACCAGTCTGTTGTCCCATGTCCAGTTCTAACTATTGCTTCCTGACCTGAATACAGGTTTCTCAAGCTGCAGGTCAGGTGGTCTGGTATTCCCATCTCTTTCAGAATTTTCCACAGTTTATTGTGATCCACACAGTCGAAGGCTTTGGCATAGTCAATAAAGCAGAAATAGATGTTTTTCTGAAACTCTCTTGCTTTTTCGATGATCCGGCAGATATTGGCAATTTGATCTCTGGTTCCTCTGCCTTTACTAAAATCAGCTTGATCATCTGGAAGTTCTCGGTTCACCTATTGCTGAAGCCTGGCTTGGAGAATTTTGAGCGTTACTTTACTAGCGTGTGAGATGAGTGCAATTGTGAGGTAGTTTGAGCATTCTTTGGGATTGCCTTCCTTAGGGATTGGAATGAAAACTGACCTTTACTAGCCCTGTGGCCACTGCTGAGTTTTCCAAATTTGCTGGCATATTGAGTCAGCACTTTCACAGCATCACCTTTCAGGATTTGAAATAGCTCAACTGGAATTCCATCACATCCACTAGCTTTGTTCATAGTGATATTTTCTAAGGCCCACTTGACTTCACATTCCAGGATGTCTGGCTCTAGGTGAGTGATCACACCATTGTGATTATCTGGCTTGTGAAGATCTTTTTTGTACAGTTCTTCTGTGTATTCTTGCCACCTCTTCTAAATATCTTTTGCTTCTGTTAGGTCCATACAATTTCTGTCCTTTATTATCTGTGTAACCAAATAGAATCATAAATTCTATTATGCTTATTGGGGTATGACCACAGGCCTATTCATAATTGTCCACTGTTAACTACCTAGGCTTAAGGCATATGAATCACAGGTTAGCTTTGTATCTTTCTTTTTCTTTGTTGAGACTAGTTTCAGGGAATTTGGGGAGATGGCTTTGGGCACATACACTTAGGGTATATAAGGTTTTCACAAAAACTGGTCAGCCTTGGCTAAGAGGAGACTCTGCCTTGGGCCTGCTGGTGTAATAAACTGCACTCTACTATCTGCAATGTCCTTCTGGGTGAGTTTGTACGCATGGCTACAACAGCTCAACTTGGGTCAAGATGTTAAAACTTGTTTATTGTAGATCATAGTCAAGAATTAGATGGCATATAATCATCTAATACTTTTTATAGTGAGTTAAACAGTAATTCTCTTTAATTTTGCCAAGAAAAAAGATCTTGTATTCAAACAAACCTGGTTTTGAATCTTAATACCGTAAATTTCGATGAATTTAGGAAAGGTACTTAACACTTTTATTATTTTCTATACCTTGGAAATACGAATATTACCTTTCTTCCAGGATTGTTGTAAGATTTAAGTAAAATAGTGAATAGAGGGAGGGATTAAACATGTGACTGATACATAGTGTTCAATCAATGCTATTGATTGTTTTGTTAACATTAGATGAGAGGAAACATGCGGTCAGGGATTTAAGCATTTGGAGTTAAGCAGTTGGATATAAACATTTAGTTTCTTTGAAGTCTTCTGTTGAAGTTTAAAACATTGTGTGCACTTTTATTTTCTCCCATAGCAATCTGTTTATGTTGATATAAAATCTTTCTCCATCAAATTGTGGTACATATTGACCCTCCAAGAAAAATCTCTGTGGCTTTACACACTATCTAGAATTCTGCTTCATACCACCTGGGATACCATGCATTGGAAAAGAGTTGTTTGGACATAAAGAAGAGCTCATCATGCAGTCCAAATAAAACTGTTGTTTAATATTAATGTAACATTCATATTTGTGAGATACATGCTTTATCTCTCAAATAAAAAGACAGAAACATCTTAATATTTGGCAAATAATAGACTATTATCTCATATAAGAAGCTATTCCTCAGTAGGCTTTTACAGATGGATGTTTTGATCCACTTATATAAATTCCTGTGAACTGAGTTTCAGTGACCTTTATTAAGCAGTCATATTAAATCTAGGGATATGCCCTACAAATATACACTTGGGACAGGGTAGGTAGGTAACTCAAGTTCAAGTCTGAGCTATTGAGTTCTGGGAAATATGAAGTACCATACGGAGGATGATATACTCAGGGTTATGGTTCTAGTATACACACACACACAGATAAACATTCTTGGTATTTTCCCCCCTGAGGCCCTTGTGTTTTAAATAATTTTATTTAACAATATGTTTTTTGACATTTTTACTGATCATAGGTAGATGCTTGATAAAGTTTCTGATCAGCACGAGATAAATTAGTTCAACCAGGGTTACTACAGTGACTGGGTATTGTCCTACACAAAGTAAAGGACCCGGAGACTTGGTCTAAGTGTGAGAAACTTTTATTAGTTACTAAAGAGGATTTCTTTTTTTTTTGCTTATAATAGTTGACATTTGTGGACCTCTATTACTTAGCTTTATAAGTTTAAAGACCCAGAATATAATTACTAATCAGGAATGTAAAATTTCCTCTCTGGCAGTTAAGGTTGAGAGAGTATTTGGAAGTGGGGACATGTCTGATATTCAACCCCTGAGGAGGCAGCTGAGCCCCTTAGGAGGCATTCTTTATCTGTGAATCAGTTGAAGTCTGCCTTTTATATGCCCCAGTTTCACAGAATACCTGTTGGTATTTTACAGTCTCTTACTATCTCTCATTGCACTTTGCATAGAATTGCAAATTCCTAGTGATTGATTAAACCAATTTAGACTGGTTCACTTGCAGATGGCCCAAAGGGAGAAACAGAAAAACAAACAAAATGGGGGGCGGGGGGGAAAAAAGCAAGTTCTTTCTCTTCCAGAGACTTTGGAAATTTTTTTAATACAGAGAGCAACCTCTCCTCACTCACTGTTTCTTTTTTCAAGATTCCATACAGGTGGTTTTGTGCCTCCCGCCACTAACACAATTTGTAAATAGCAGAATATAAAACAGGCCATTTTCCTAGCAATTTGCAGTTTCAGGCTGATATCTTGATGTCTTTTTTCCTGAGTCATTCATTACAACATAATGGGGCAAAATCTTACACCCTCACACCTCCTTCAGATGAGTGTGACTAATTCACAGTTTGAAGAAAGGACAGGGCCAACTCTCATTCTTTTTGAGCTTTATGGACTGTGTGTGCAACTCAGTCCAATTTGGACTCTGCATCTGAAACTTTGAAAATGTGGTGACCTAGGTTTGCGGGGAACAGGAACTGAGACAGTGTGTTGAGTGCTTGTTGAGTCACTTCAGTCGTGTACCACTCTTTGCAACCCCATGGACTGTAGCCCACCAGGCTCCTCTGTCCATGGGATTTTCCAGGCAAAAATACTGGAGTGGGCTGCCATGCCCTCCTCCTCCAGGGGATCTTTTCTACCCAGGGCTCAAACCCGAGTCTATGATGTCTCCTGCATTGGCAAGCTGGTTCTTCACCACTAGCGCCACCTGGGAAGCCAGAGGTGTGACTTAGTTAAATGCTCCTACTCTGGTTGATTCTGTTCAGAGGCCTCAAGAGGAAAAGGCAATTTCACTTAAAATTAGTAGCACATAGAAAAAGAGGAACTACCAGTTGGGGGTAAAAAGAAACTGTGCAATGTTTTTACTCGTGATAATATTAATTTCTCTAGAAAATGTTCCTGAGTCAGTCACATAGTCCATTCAGTCGTAGGCTATGACTTTGATCAATGACATGGCTCTGTTTGGGGAAATTAGTTTTGTTCTTGGTACCAACTTCAACGTTTGGAGGTGTGTTCTTATGGAGATATTCTTTGATGATTCATTTTATTGTTAGCAGATATCTTAAACTATTCACATTTATAGGTTACTGTAGGGAAGCAAAACTTATCACTCCAAAATGTCTCTTTGGCATGTAGATTATTTTAAACTGAAAACAGTCAAGGTCCAAAAGGCCCAGGAAGAAATTTTGACCTTTCCCCAAGTACCTAAAATTATTTCATAGATGGTTTGTTCCTGGAATAGAGTTCTCAGCAGAGGTATCTGCAAAGAAAATGGGCTAGGTGTGGTGGAAGAAATGATTCAGGGCTTAGAGGTCAAGTCCACTCTGTCTCTCATTGTCTCTGCATCTCAGAAGATATTTATTTACCAAAGATTTCCTTTTTGATCTCCATGTGAATTGCCTTCCTCCCCTTTGAGGTTCCAAATCCCTACCCTAACCACCTCTTTTGTCTTTAGGTGAAGACTACGGTGAGGACTTCAGGCATTTTGGCAAGTTACTCTGTTTTCCTGGATCTCTACTATGCATGCGTGTTGTTGGGCTGTAATCTACAGGCTTGCAGACACTCTCAAAACTGAAGAGTGAGCCTGGAGCGAGGAACAGAGACATCTGTGGTTTAATGAGTAAGGGATCTTACATGTCTGAAAGAAAATGTCCTGGAACAACTCCCCACTGAGGACGGCAGACAGCAGGCAGGACAGGACAGCAGTCTTCACTCCCAGGGAGAGAAGGAGATTTCCAGTTACAGAAGTAATTGAGTCAAGTTGGCTCATTGGTTTCTAGGAACACCAGCAGAGGAGCACACAGTACACTACCCCTTCGGTAATCATCCTAGAGACATTCCGATCTAAAGATTAGTACAATCACTAGCTGAGCTGGTGCAAGTGCACAAACATTTACTGATTAGCCTGTATGCTTAGAGAGAAGGTCAATCATGTGAGCAGGGTGTAGGTGAAGCTGGCACTGGCCAGGAAGGGGATTACAGAGAACAAGAGAATAGCCATCTTGGGTGGTCTGAACATAAATATGTTATGGAACTTTGGTTTGATTTTTTTCCCGTTACTCTGTCTTGTGTTAATTTAATTCTTAGACCAGCCAGAAATACTGACAGGGCAGAGAAAAAGTTCTTCATTTCTGACAATATTCACTATTTACCATTCATTTCTTGGGATTATGAGATTTAGCCCTCTGTTTCCTAAGGATCAAAGAGATTTCCCTCATATATTTTATTAATTTTTAATTATGATTATCTCATAAAAACTGAAGGGATATATTTTATTTCCAAAATGATGTATTTCATTATTTTATAGACATGATATAACTTTGAATACTTAGACTTCATGATTTAATAGAATTTTAAAATATCCACTCTATGTCTTTGTTTGATTAATGGGTTTTAAACTGGGTTTCTAGATCTCTTTTCAGAGTCAAGGCAAAAACGAGGAAAGAGAAGGGAGAGCCCCTTCCTCCTAACCTAATTCCTTATAGCATATTCTCACTTTCACCGCTTTGCACATTGAAAGAAAGTGAAAGTGAAGTCGCTCAGTCGTGTCCGACTCTTTGCGACCCCATGGACTGTAGCCTACCAGGCTCCTCCATCCATGGGATTCTCCAGGCAAGAGTACTGGAGTGGGTTGTCATTTCTTTCTCCAGGGGATCTTCCTGACCCAGGGATCGAGCCTGGGTCTCCCTCATTGGAGGCAGACACTTTAACCTCTGAGACACCAGGGAAGACTTATTAGCCTTTACACATTAGGAGACATATTTGAAAAATAAAAATTAGATAACTACCAGTCAAGGCTACAGCATTTTAGTTCATTTATTAAACAATACATTTTTATCTATATTGATTGATTGCTTTTCCTAGGTGCACTTTATGTGTCTAAAGAATATAAACTTAATGATTAACTCCTTCTCTGAGTACCTTCCTGGCCCATTCCAAGGTATAGCTTGGAAGTGTTTCTTTTTCTGTTTCTAACAGATTGTTCCATGTGTCTTTTTAGAAGCATCTTTGTAGCACTGCAATAATTTATTTCCCATCCTCCACATCACAACATGGATTCCTGGAAGGTAAAGACTTCAGCATTTTTCTTTATATCCATAATATCCAGCTCTGAGGATGAGTCTAGTAGGCATGTAAGTCAAGATGCCAATTGAATTTGATCTAATTTGAGCAGAAGACCTCAAGAAATGATGCAAATTTCACTCAAAATAGGTAACCAAGTGGGAGAAATACTTCTCTAATCAAAAGGAGATTGTGTATTCTCACTACAAAAGGCTGTGTAAAAGACAATTATTATTATATCATTATTATATCTTTGAAGCAGTAACCCTTTGCCTCTTAGTTGAAAACTAGATTACCTGAGTGATGAACTGATTCTTTCCTTCTGTCTTTCATTAAATGTTCATCACAAATCTATTACATACACAGGGCTAGACTAGGGACTGGGGTACAAAGATGAGCAAACTGTGGTGGACAGTTCTGAGGTTCTCATGATGAGGAAATAAGACCTCCATGGAGACAGATTCAAACTGTAGCTCAAGGCAGAATATAAGGGGGCTAATTAATTTCTAAGAGAATGCACTCTAGGGAGGTTCAGAGGAAGATGGAATACTTTGGGAACCAGGTTTCTTTAGTTAGGGAATGGGGGTTGAAAGGGGCCTTTAGGAATGGTTAGGATGGACATAGGCATACATTGTGTGTCTGGAACTATAGGTGATGCAGAAGGAGCCGGGCGGGGAGGGGAGATGCAGACAGCATTAGCCAATCTCAGAATGAGCAGGAAACATCCAAACAAGCTGAGTAGCTATTCACAAATAGTTCAGGTTCAGTTGTCTAGTATGTGTCCAGTATCATACCAGGCTTTGTGTTGTTTACTATTCCTCTATATACATTCACTGAAAAACAAACAAATCCAACATATATTGAGAATTTCCAGGTGCCTAATTTTCCCAAATGACAAGAAAAACATGAGTATTATACTTCTCAAATAAGAAAACAGGAAAAAATATAATAAAAATTCATATGGAAGTCATTAAATATTGGTATGAGTTAGAAGAAGACAATAAGTCTTTACATTTTTTTGGTTTGATGCTTACCTGACCCTACCATGAAGGCAAAGAAACAGAACTTTCAAAGTCTCTTCATATAATTCTAAAACATTGCAACCAAAAAGTCATGGCTTTCACACCAGACTTTCTGGGAGATAGTCAAACACCAATTTTTCTGACTTTTTGTCCTTTGAGAGCACAAAATGTCATGGCTAAAAATGACATTTGGAGTGAGTTCACTTTATTAGGGAGGGATCTTAGGACCAGAGAGATGCTCTCTTTGGCTTGAAGACTTTATATCCTCCCATCTGAATCCCTGGCAACGTATGTTTTTCCTTTTGTTCTAACCCAAAAGTACAGCTTCCATACCTAGGGCCTTGTTTGTGTTCGCATCTCAGGGAGGGAACTCAGACTCATTTAGGAACTTGGATCATTGGCCAGTTTCTTATCCAAAGTGAAGAGAAAGCCTCCACATCTGGGAGCCCTGGCAGCCTTCTGGCTTCCTTGAAGAATGGGGATCTGACTGTAGGAAGTTTACTCCCTCTGCTAATAATTCTGATTTCCAGGAAGAGAAATTAGGAGAGATTTGGAAAACATGCACAACCTTGAGAGGGCTAGGCTAATCTCCATCTCTGTTTCTTGCCTTGATAAAATTCCTCAGCATGTTAAAAAAAAAAAAAAAAGAACAAACCGAGCAATTACCTACAATTTGTTCTTTGTTTTTTATTTATTCAATACTGAAATCAACACCTTCCTGTGCACTGATTTGTATTTTTGCTCCTTTTGTTAACTTTTTATATTAATTAGTGGGGGAATCTGAATGACCCAGATTCATTCAGGGTCATTCATTTTCATTGTTCAAAAAAAAAAAATGAGCAAATTTGACATTTGGATGTTTCAGTCATTTTTTTCCCATCTAAAAAAATCAGCTGCTCATTCAAACTTAAATGTAAATGTTTAAAGTGTTAATAAGTCAGACATTTTACATTTTAAATATAAAGATCAAATCCTTAAAGCATAGAAGTTTCCGTGGTGGTATTATGAACTTCACTGAATTTGGTCTTTACTGTTTCTGAAACCAGATTGGGTGGGTTATCTACTTGTCTTTCAGATAGAAGAATAAATGCTTCTAGAAAAATGGTTAGATGATCTGATTTGCAAAGCAGAAATAGAGGCCCCGCTGTAGAGAACAAATGTATGGACACCATGAGGGACAGGGAGGGAAAGAAGTAAGATGGATTGCTAGACAGGGATTGACATATATACACAATTAATATCATGTATAAAATAGGTAGGTGATGAGAACATAGTGTTCTCAGCTCAGAGAACCCCACTCAGTGCTCTGTGACGTAATGTGAAAGGAAGTGAAAGTCACTCAGTCGTGTCCGACTCTTTGGGACCCCATGGAATATACAATTCATGGGATTCTCCAGGCCAGAATACTGTGGTGAGTAGCCTTTTCCTCCTCCAGGGGATCTTCCCAACCCAGGGATTGAACCCAGATCTCCCACATTGCAGGCAGATTCTTTATCAGCTGAGCCACAAGGGAAGCCCAAAAATAATGGAGTGGGTAGCCTAACCAAAAAAGAGGGGATTATACGTAGAGCTGATCACTTTGCTCTACAGTAGAAACTAACACAACATTTAAATCAATTGCACTCTAATAAAAATTAATTAAAAAAAAAAAAAGTGAAGTTCAGTCAGACCAGGAACCTCTATCAGGAGTATAGCATTTGCTCCTGATTTTCACCTTTCTAGGTTCACTCTACAAGCAGAAGGCTGCCTCTGTCTCCCAGGAACCATGTTTAGTTTTTTGACTCTTATTTGCTTATTACTGGTCAAAAAAAAAAAAAAAAAAGAAAGAAAGAAAGAAAGAAAAGCCCAAAACTTTCAGACTAACTAATTTACTTACCAAAGGAAGGTTTAGCACAGCTCATATTTTAAAATTCTTCTTCCAAACCCACTCGGTTTTCTCTTCTTCTTTGGGGTTTCTTTCTTTTTTCTTTCTTCACATTCTTTTCTTGTCTTTTATTTTTGTTTTAAATTCTATTTCTCCCAAGAATGTTCTGATAATATGGCAACTGGCCCTGTGGAAAACAAGCGAGCATGCATTGTGTTTGTGGCCTTGCTTATTTCCGTGGTGTAAATATTGCTGTCACGGATACAAATACTCCTTTCATGGACAGTTTGCCTTGTGTGAGTATGTGTAAGCAAACTCCAGGACACCAGATTCCCTCAACACCTCTCTCTCATACTCATGCATTCACGCGTGCACATGTGCATACACACACACACCCCTGAAAAGCCACCCTTCAGAGAGAAAAAGAGATGCCTAGAAAAGAAAACCCCACCACCAAAGAATATAGCCAAGAATTCGCCCACTTATTAAAGTGTCACTTTGGGCTCCTGGTATTTGAAGTTTAGGGCCATCCATGTTCTAACTCTTCTCTGTAGAACTGAAGAAAAATTCAGCTTTCAGCTGGGTTCTTACAGTTTTGTTTCCCTTCTCAGAAAAAGTGAACTCTAGGGAAGAGGAAAAATTGAAAGAGTTAGTTTGTATGTTTTCATTTGTTTCTTTGAGATTCAGAACTTTTCTCTATTGCCAGTTTGAAAAACACTTTTTTTTTTCCCCTCTAAGTGCGCAGGGACCTACAGATGATAAGCTTAGGACTTGGTTTCAGTCCTAAGGCACAACATCATAAGATTTAAATAATGTCTTATAGGTTTTCATACTGTTTTTTTCACCAGGGAGTTCTAAGCTGTTAAAATGTGCAAGGTTTGCTTTCAGTATTCATTCCCCATTGGTTTTCTTTCCTTGCAACATTTTTTCCTCTAGAAGACTTTTCTCTCCTCCTTTTTCCTTCTTTTATTCCCTTTCCTCTTTCATTCCCTCTCTTCTCTATATCTTTAACCACCTTTTCCTTTCCCTTCTTCACCTCTGACTTAACTCTTCTTCCAAAATTCTTAAAAATCTTCACCCAAATTTCTTACAAGACATAACCACGCAGTTCGGTCTCATTGCAAAACACTGAAGCATTTTGGAGCAAGAAAAAGGTAACTGACATAAGTAATGAGGACAGCCCAAAGGGAGCCGAAGCTATGGAAGGAGGGGGACCATTCAGTCAAACCTTAAGCAAACCCTGCTGCTGCTGCTGCTGCCGCTAAGTCACTTCAGTCGTGTCCGACCCTGTGCGACCCCACAGACGGCAGCCCACCAGGCTCCCCCGTCCCTGGGATTCTCCAGGCAAGAACACTGGAGTGGGTTGCCATTTCCTTCTCCAATGCATGAAAGTGAAAAGTGAAAGTGAAGTTGCTCAATTGTGTCCGACTCTTAGCGACTCCATGGACCACAGCCAACCAGGCTCCTCTGTCCATGGGATTTTCCAGGCAAGAGTACTGGAGTGGGATGCCATTGCCTTCTCCAAGCAAACCCTAGACGAGTCAAATTCAACATGACAGCTTATCATTAGAACTGGTCAGCCTATAGCTCTGCTGCTTCTTTCTGGCATATCGCAGTATATGTTGAGTTGAGTGTGACCATGATATAGGTGTCAGAAGGTAAACTGTGAGAGGCAGTGAGATTATTTCAAGATAAATGATTCAAGAGCTGATGGCATGACAATATTTTCAGGAAGGTAGAGACTAAGTCAGACTGGGTTCCAGAGCGAGGAAAAGGCAAGACAAAACCTCCAGAAGATTTGTAGTAAAATGGCAAGATGAGCAAGAAATTAAATTTGTTATAAGACTCTGAGATTTGGAGGTTGTTTGTTACACAATGCATAACATAACCTATTCCAGAGAATACAGTAACCACGAGGAGAAAACATAACATAAGCTATTGGCTTTCAGAGATAAGAGTGTAGAAGCTCAAAAGAAAATGAAAAATGAGGTTAAATTATTGTCACTTCAAGGAAGATTTGCCCAAGAGTATAAAAGATGGCTGAAACTAATCCTGTATTTTGGATAAATACAGAGAGCACTAATTCCTGTTGTCCATGCACATGACATGCTTAAGGTCCAACATGTACTTCACAGCATTTGCAAATGTTGCTGCAGCTAGCCAAGAGGAAAATGTGCCTTGTCATAAATGTTCCAAAATCCAAAAATCCCTGCTAGATCAAGCTCTAGGTCTGTGCCAGCCTGGGATGTAAGTGAACCCATTACTTTCTCATGCTATGGGATAAGCAGTATTCTATCATCATTTTCATATTTTATTCACTAAAAAATATCCATCACATATTTACTTCATTTACTTCATTCAGTATGTTTTATTATAACACATGTGGAAATATGTATGACCATGGAGAATTGTTTTTCCAGAGTAAGTACCCATTGTTTTCATGCCATAGGTGGCTTCTAGAAAATTTTCCCGTGAACCTTTTCATCAACCATTTTGATTAATTAACTCATTTCAAATAGCATTCAGTTAAGGAATTCAACAGGATACCACATAGCAGGAGTGTCAGATTACAACATTTGACCTCAACTATATCCCCAAGTTTTTATTCCCAACTAGGTGAACAGAAACCAAATCACATGGTCTACTCTAGAGAGACAGGTGGAGCTTTCTCCTCATGTCTCTCTGTTGACCTGGAAATTTCCACTTGGCCTAAAGTGTTAAAACAGGCACAGCAAATGGTATGAGTGATTGCAGCTTCCACCTCTGCCCAGGAAGAAGTATATGGTAATTCCATCTTCCTCAATATAGGCAATGACTTGAGGTTAAAATCTGAATATCTCCTAGTTCCAAGAAGCTTTCATTGGTCACTTAAGGTAAAGAACAACTTTTGCACCACCTTTAGTAATTAAATGGACCCCATCACCCAGCACATTCACAATATAACATGATAAGAGATAGTTCTCCCTCTTGCTATTAGAGACAATTTTATCACCAAATATGAGAGATTTCAAAACTGTATTAGGTGTAAAATTGCTGGAATAATGCCAAACTAAAATAAAATGAATTATATATTTCATTTACTGTCTAAATGTTATAATTTAAAGTGTCCTCCAATAATGCTATTGGTAAGAGTTTCATTCCTTTGAAACTCCTAAGACCTTTTAATTTTTTAAAAAAAATGTGAGAATGAATGTTCACAAAACATCAATTTGGGCAAGTTTTATTTGCAGGCAGAATAGGTATTTCCCACAAAGCCTTCAGGAAAGCAGCTCTGATTTAAATAAATTCCTTCCTGCCAATTGCCTGACATTGCATCTGAAATTTCCACCATTAGATATAAATTTGTTTATACCCGTGTAATATATATAAATATATAATTTGTTTGCATCTCCACCTATATATGATAGCTTCCTGCTCAAAGCAAATATCATTAAAACAAGAAGTGCTCTCAGTCATTTTTTATTTTCCACACATTTTCAGTTATTATGACATTTTTTCCATTGTGATAACACCTATTTAAAAGAAACTTCTTATGAGATGAGATCACAACATGTCTGTTTTGAAGACAACAGAATAAAGGAAGATGTATTAAGATAAATGTGAAAATGGGGGGATGTATGGGGTGGGAAGGAGGATCATAAACGTTGCAATTTAAAGATGCAAGGTGTCAAGAGGCCAGGGCAAAAAAAATCTAAAACCAAAAGACACTGTAGAGATGAGACAGCATGAAAATCTTGGTATTTCCTAATCATGCTCTTTTTGAATATAAGGAGTTGCTAAGTGATTGTGATTGGAACCTGGGAACAGAGCTTTTCCTATGATGGAGTGTCCCATTAAAGCATACTGACTGTTTATTTCATAACAATGTTGACTTGAGTCCAATGAGATCCATCAACATCCCATCCCTGCTGACTCATTTAGCTGCAAGAAGTTCACAAATCAGTTCAAAATAAAAAAATAGGGAAGGTGCAAAAAATAACAAAGAATTGAAGAGATACCATGTAAGATTTCTAACATTCTTTTTTAAAAAGTAAAGCAAACAAAGAAAAGGGAAAAAAAAAAAAAAAAACCTCTTTGGAAATTATTTTTAGGGGAAAACTGAGCACAAGACCCTTGTACCAGGAGTATAGTAAGCAAGAGACATAACCTTTCATCTCTAGGAACAATATATGGATGATCATGAAATTGTACAATTTGGAAATGGCTTCCCCACCACTGCTTGAATACCTGTCTCCTGGATCTCACATCCATAGCCTAGATTTATTATCATGGAAGCTAAAGGGAGATATGTGGTACTCAGCTGTCAGCCCGTGTTGACACCATGCAGCAAAGGCTCTTCAAATGGACAGATTTTCACTGGGATGATGCCTAACTCAATCGTTAGTCACTCACCCTTCATGGCTTATCTGCTTTAATTTGTTTATCTTGTTTGGTCATTAGTTTTGTCTAGATTTTATATTCATTATTCTGTATCGTATCTCTGACATTTCAGTTTAGGAGGTGATTGTTTACCATATACATTGATTCTCCTAGGCCCTCAAATATTCCACAATCGATGCTAACAAGATAGTACCTACGAATAGTCATTATTTGGCTATTTTGGGACACATTCTCTGGCTCATTTTAATGCATTCTTATGTTTCCAGTCTCCTGGGGCCTCTCACATATTCCTTTTGAACGTTTACTCTTTAATGCTACTCAGACAGAGCCTTTGTACCTCTTTGGAATGAATAAAAACAGTCTATCTCAGGTGATTTAAATCTCTCTCTCATGTGCCTTTAAAAATGCACACTTTGCTTTTATCAAGCCCATATTTTGCACTTTCAAGAGAAAACACTGAAGCTGGCATAGGTTCTCTTATCAGCCTGTATTATAGGCGAGGGGACCAAGTAGGGACAGGCTTGTCTTCTCAGTTCCCGAGTCACAGCCACAGAAGGAATGTGTTATGGGTGTTGTGCATCATTAGTCTGGCCTGTTTGCTATTGTACTTTTCGTTACTAGTTTATCTGTTTACTGCACCTGGAGTTTGCATGTGGCCTTTAATTGGGACTGAGCAGGGAATAGTTACTCCTGGGGCCTAAGTAAATATGCACAGCCCTGGGTTTCCTGGGAGTTTGCTAAACCTGGTGCTATCAACTCGCTGGTCCTAAGGGAGTGAACCTGGGTACCTACTGGTACCAACTGCTCCTTCCACTCTCCTTCTTTGCTTTTCTAGCTTTACCTCTGCTTTTTTCTCCCATAGTGGAGTTACCACTGGTGTCCAGTCATTGACCCATGATTAGGAAAGTCTGTGAAAGCTCCTTGGGATATTTAGATGCATTCCATGTATTGGCAAAATTTGTGTGCATGGCCTTCTTTCTCTACCTTCTGTCCTTAGACTATAGTTTTCATATAATAATAGTATGACATAGTATAGTATAGTATAATGTACCTTGGTATGAAGACAGACAAGGTAGCTTTAGATGGCTATGATTTCATGAGTAGACAAAAAAGGCTCTGCTTCCTGCTATTCTAAAAAAACAAAAGATCTCACCTACTTATGTCAAACTGCTTAGACATACTGACAAAGAAGTGAATGCAAAAATGCGGCTGACTTCTGCAGGATTGTGTGAGCAGTCAAGCATCTCTGGCCAAGTGCCAGACTGTCCAATACAAGGTCTGAACACTGTGTCAGATTGCCCTGTACCCTAGACTCGCACTGGAAGAGACATAAGATGGAAAAGAAGGCAATAGGAGTCTTTCTCCTCGGCATCATGTGAGGTTCATACACATAGTTTAATTCTGAGCACAAATGAGCCACCTAACCGTAGATAAGCTTTTTTTTTTTTTTTTTTGCAATATTCTGTTATTATCCTTTCCATAATAACCAAAATACAAAAACACTTTCAAGGCAATGATAAACACTGAAGTAGAATACAACTCCGTGTATTAGAACCCCAGATTAACCAAGTTAGATGTCTAGTCCAGGGAACAAAATAGTCAAGCTTTAAATAAATACACAATAAAAATAGCACACTCTTACTATAGGGTTACTGGACTGTAGCAGTAAATGAACTGAATAAAATTTTATGGCTTCTTAACATGCTGAGGTTTTTGCAGTGTCTTCCATCTTGTAGCTTAACAACATTTTGCAGTCTGCTATCAGTGAAACTAATAGTGCAGATGAAAATTTTATGAAAAATGGGAAATCTGCATTGGTTTTATATTATGTCAGTGAAATGAATAAAGATCATATTTTGGCATTAACAGCTAATGGTGAGAAAAGGAGTGGGGGCTGGTTACTCCATTTTTGGCCTTGGAATTGATGTTTTTTAAAGAGTCAGCTGTAATTATGATATTTGAATGTCATTATCGTTAAACTGATGAATTATTTAGGAAGAAGGTGAACAAGGCAAAGAGTTCCTCAGTGTGCTCATGCATTTGAGCTGTATTTTACCAGTCAGGTGCTCCTTTTAGAGGGCTGTATTAATCACATGGATGGTGCAGATATGTTGTATTATTACTTCTCTCAGCAAGGTCAAATTTCTCTACTACAGAGTATTTGGAATAGAGGAATAGAGGAAAAGGGGAAGAGGAATTGCTAAATAATCAATCATATTATAAATGTTGCTAGGAAATAGTCCCTACTCTTTGAAATGGATTGTTTTATATCTTCTATTTGAGTTGTTATAATGATCTCCTTATCAACTATTCACTGGCCTCCCAGCTTTGCTTAGCTTAAAGCAAGCTTTTTGATAAGGAAGAAATTTAATTTGAGAAAAATAAGACTAGAAGAATGATATCATGTGGATGAGAGAAATATTTAGTTTAAGATACAAACAGTTTTCCTGCACACATTTTCCTTAAACCAAATGTCATATTGATATTGAGCAACTTTTATTTTCTCATTTCTTTCTCTAACACTCTCTCTCCAGGAAATAGCATTTACTTGTTTCAGTAGTTTCATTCCTTAGGAGACTAAAATAGTTTTCTCTATAGATTTATTTTAAAAATTATATTTCACTTACCTGGCTTAGATCGTTATGTCTCTGCCTCCAAGCAGACACTTGGCATGTTGAATCCTTCCTGATCACTGATTACCAAGGAGCATAATTTTGTGTGTTATACAAGATGGAACATACTGGCTTTTACTTTGGGATGCTAGAGTTAATGGCATATTGTATCTTAGCTTCATCCTACAAAATACAAGTAAATCTTTTGCTTCTTACACACTTTTGTGCATTTTTAATAGTTTATAGAATAATGCATAGTTTTGTAGTTTATAGATTGAATACTTTTGTTATAAACCATTCTGAAAGTTGTTTCTGGCTCAAAGACACTTCTTTGTTTTCGTAAAGAACCTATAGATTCTAGTTATTCTAGTGATGTGATCTCTCACATTTGCCATTATTTTTGTGATTTTGTTTCCCCTCCTTTAGGGGCTAAGACTGTTTTCACTGGGGATTCCGCTATGACTCATGTCCCAGAAGAAAACAAAGAGCGGAATGCTTGGAGTTGACTTGTGTGACTTTAGGAACAACTCTAAAGGATATTCTTTTCTAATGTTTCTTCTATTCAGCTTAGTTTTTTCAGAAAGGGTCCAGGAATGCATGACCAAACTCCTGTTTAATATAAAGAGTATGCATTTAAATGAACTAGCCATTCTACTTTACATTAGGGGAAAAATGCAGTGGGGAGTCTATGGAGATAAAGAACACTCATCATCCAAGTCAATTTTCAGTCAATTTGGCAAGATTAGAACAGGGAAGTGCAAATCAAAATTGTAATGAGATATCACCTAACACTTAGAATGGCTATAGCATGTGGAGAAAAGCGAACTTTTGTGTACTGTTAATGGGAATGTAAACTGGTGCAACTGCTACGGAAAAGAGTATGGAGCGTCTTTAAAAGATTAAAAATAGAACTATCATATGATTTGGAAATTCTATTTATGGCTACTTATGTGAAGAAAACAAAAATATCAATTTGAAAATATACAGGCAATTACATGTTTATTACAGCATTATTTACAATAGCCAAAATAATGGCAACAACCTAAATGTCCATCAATGGATAATGAATAAATAAATTGTGGTATGCTGATACACACACACACACACACACACACACACATATGTATATATAAAATGAAATATTATCCATCCATGAAAAATAATGAAACCTTGCCTTTTGTGACAACATACGTAGACCTTGAAGGCTTTATGCCAAGTGAAAGAAATTGGACAGAAAAAGTAAATTACCGTATGGTTTCACTTGCATGCAGAATCTAAAGCAAAGCATAACAAAAACAAACAAGACAGAACAAAACAAAAGTTTTGATCTCATAAAAATAGAGGAGATTAATGGTTGTCTGAGGTGGGTCATGGAGTTGAACAAAATGAACAAAAGGGGTCAAAAGGCGCACAGTTCCAAATATGGAATGAGGAAGTCATGGTGATACAATTTATAACACAGTGACTATAGTTAAAAGTACTGTATTCCATATGTAAAAGTAGCAAGAGATGTTGAATGTTCTCATTACAGGAAAAAAAGAGTAACCATCTATGGTGTCAGATGTTAACTAGATTCATTATGGTGATCAGTTTGCAATACATACAAATATTTCAAATAACAGCATTGTACACTTGAAACTAATATAATATTATGTTAATTAAATCTGAACTAAAAATAAAGAAAAAAAACCAAGACTAAATTTTTTTTCATTAATCTTTTTTTGGGCAGTTCTTAAGTTTTAGTATTAAATATTTATGGTAAATCCTTTCATTAATTTGAGAGAATATTCTAAAATTATTGCTTGTTAAAATACTTTTTGATTTTTTTGATAAAAGCTCGAATAAACTTCTTTCACTTTTAACTTCGTACTGTCTTTCATCTGTTTATCTAGGTTTCTCTCCTCTCCAGTGTTTCAAATACCTCACATCTTTACCAAAACCAGTCCCACACAAACACAGATAGATACATACACTGTCATGACAAGTGGATATCAAAAAGAAACCTGTTAATTTATTCAATATTATTTATATTGAATGAGTAAAATTTTATTTTTTTCAACAGTATTTATATTTCATACCACTGACTGTATAATAGGGGCTTCCCAGGTGGCATTATTGGTACTGCCAATGCAGGAGACTCAAGAGATACAGATTCGATCCCTGATTTGGGAAGATTCTGTAGAGGAGGACATGGCAACCCAGTCTAGTATCCTTGCCTGGAGAATCCCATGGACAGAGGAGCCTGGCAGGCTACAGTCCATAGTGTTGCACAGAGTTGCACATGGCTGAAGTGACTTAGCACACACACAAAGTATAATGAAAAGTAAGGATCAGACACACATCTTATTCACATGTGAATTTGTAAGCACTAGAGCTGACACAAATTAACAAATGAGTGTTGTTGTTCAGTCGCCCAGTTGCATCTGACTCTTTGCAACCCCATGGCTGTGGCATGCTAGGCCTCCCTGTCCCTCACCATCGCCCAAAGTTTGGCCAAGGTCATGCCCATTTCACCAGTGATGCCATCCAGCCATCTCCTCCTCTGACACCCTCCTCTCCATCTGCCCTTAATCTTTCCAGGCAACAGGGACTTTACCAATAAGTTGGCTGTTCACATCAGGTGACGAAAATACTGGCGTTTCAGCTTCAAAGGCAGTTTTTTTCAATGAGTATTCAGGGTTGATTTCCCATAAGATTGACTGGTTTGATCTTGCTATCTAAGGGATGCTCAGGAGTCTTCTCCAGCACCACAGTTCAAAGGCACTAATTTGTTGGTGCTCTGCCTTCTTTACTGTCTAGCTCTCACAACCATATGTGACCACTGGGGAGACCATAGTCTTGACTATAAGGACCTTTGTCGGCAGAGTGATACACCTGCTTCCCAACACACCGTCTAGTTTTGTCATAGCTTTCCTGCCAAGAAACAATCCTCTTCTGATATCATGGCTGCAGTCTCTATCCGCAGTGATTTTAGAGTTCAGGAAAGGAAAATCTGTCATTGCTTCCACTTTTTCCCCTCCCATTTGCCATGAAACAATGGGGCCAGATGCCATTATCTTATTTTTTTTTTAATATTAAGTTTTAAACTGGCTCTTTCATTCTCCTCACAAATGGTTAGCTTTGACTAAAGAATAAAATCTGAATAGTAAGAAAGTAATAATATTCTGTTTCTTGTTACTTAACACAAATCCTTGTAAGATTACTATCTCTTACTTGTATCTCTTTCTCTTTTGATTTTTAATTAATAAATGTTTTTTTCAGAAATTGTGCAAATTATTCAGTCTTGGCTCTAGATGAGCTCTAAATTTAATTCCACTCCCTTTTTTACAAAAAAAAGATATACAATCTGAATTTCATGAGAATGAGATACTAATAACTTTAGTGCTTGAAAATCATATATACATACACTGTGTTTGTATTCTTCTGGAGAGTTAACACAAATGTAGTCAATTGACAAAAACCTTCCCAAGAAATAATCAGTACTCTTTTGATCCCAGTGATAAGTTCTGAGTTTATTTATTTGCTATTCCTGCCTATGTGCTTGCTATTTTTATTCAATTCTAGTTTAATAGAACATATAAAAACACTTTAGTTTGCTGTTTGAAGCTGCAAGAATTGACGGTCCTAATTTAAGAAAGATACAATAGGGTTCAAAATGTGTATCTACTTCTTACACCATTGGATGTGGAGTAGTGAGGATTAAAAACAGAAATCAAGTCTTCCCTTCTGGAGTTTTTTAGAATCAGAGTTAGAAAAAGTATTTCTTTGGGATTTTGTCAATCAATATTTACAAGATTTCCATGAAATGTTTAGAACTGAGGCACCATGCTGAACAAGTCAAATGTGGCTGAATTTCACCCGGGGACGAATGTTGCAGGTATTAAATTATCCATGGGCTCCAGTCAAGCAATTCAATACTCAATCTGCTCAAAGCCCAAGGAAATAAAAATCACATAAGGAATTCCAGTTTGAAAGAATATTTTCTTTTTAATTTCTGACGTACAATGGCAGGCCATCTGACATCATGTCACATCAGCTTAACTCCCTGGCTGCACCAGACCTGTTGTGCGGTATCGGTGGGGGAAATGTACAAAGAGATTCTTGTCCTCAATCAGATTTCCCTGGTATCAGTCTGGACAGCAAGCAGTCAATCCCAATTGAGCAGGCAGATGGAGACAGAGCAGATTAATAAGTGGATCCTCTTTATCTGAAGAGCTGGCAGGCATCATGGTTCGCCAGGCACCTGAGTTATATTTTTAAATAGGTCAGCACATAGAGCGTTTACGAAGGGGAAATGGAGTTCTCTGGAAGATTGGCACCAGTAGGGAACACAGTGTGGGAGGTGGGGCTCAAAGTGTGCTTTGATGGAGGCAGTGGATTTGGAACAGCAGCGGATGGGACGTAAAGAGTTGCTGTCTCTGTTTCACCATCCAGTTTGGAAAAAAAAAAAACAAAACTGTACCTTGGAAAGCACATAAAGCACATCTGGATAACATCTCTGAACCTGGTCAGGCATTTTTGTTTTTAAAACTTCATATACCATTACCACTGCCACTAAAGAACCATCATCAGGGCAAAACACAGGGTTCTTATTCATTTCGTTTTTAATTTTGCATCTTACACAGCACAGACTTCTCTGGAAGCTACACAAGAAGTAGAGAAATTGGTCCTTCTAACAAAAGCAGGTAAACATGAGCTATCAGGTTCAACTGTAAAATAATAACACAGGAGTGTGTGTGTGTATATGTCTGTGTGTGTGTGTGTGGAAAAACTCATTAAATTGCCTTGAAATCAAGCTCAAAAGGAAACACAATTTTGTTTTGAACAGAAGCAGCCAATAAACCAATATATAAGTAACACCCTTTAATGATCCCCAAGATTCCCAAATTGTAACAATATGATTGTTACAATTCCCAAATAGGCAACAATGTGATCAATAGCTTTGAACATTAGCCTGTCTCAACCAGGGAGCTTCAGTCCCTAAAACAAAACAAGATAAAATTTGTTACCATGTTTTCCAGAGTATGGATTCCAACAGATGGAATTATAAGAGAGTCCAAGTTTAATGATCAACTTCAAGAACAGGTGGTGTATTTCAAACATCCCATTTCTGAATAAACATTGACTTACCAAAGAAGCCCAGGGAACATAAATGAGCACTTACTAGTTAGCTGCTAGCTTGTGTGAATGGATAATTTACAATTAAAAGAAAAAAGTGTCCAGTTTTTTGAAATGATAGCATTTGTCTTTGGCTCCTTTCTCTATCTGGTGGTAGAGGAGAATTCTTGGGACTGTGCCACATTACCCAGATTGAACAAGGCAGGATCAAGTGATTCACACTCTCAGGGTTTGCCTCCACACTTGATTTGACAGCTGGAAGTCAAACTCCATTTGCTTGTGTTGTTTCCAAGGGTAGATAAAAAAGACATTTGAAAAGAATAATTTGGGACCTCTAGGGAGAATAGTGTATTGATTGAGATGAAGTGTGGAAGCCTAAAGGAGCAAATTTCTCCTAAAATGAGACTCAGGAAAATTAAGTAGCAAGGGAGCAATGAAGTAACAATAAATGCTTAATTTGGAAAGGTTTTTTTAAAGTCTCCCAGAGTTATTGAATCCTCTGATCTCAGCGTCTTAGATTTAGTCACTGATTAAATGATTATCAGATATGACAGGGCAGTATGGTGAGAGTTTCCTCTATAACGTCTGTGTGGGAGCAAGCATTTTCTTCCCTTGGAGGATGGAGACACCAGTATTGGTGCTAGACGTCTGAGCTGTGCTGGGATGTTACAGTGAAATGACACAACCCCAGTCTTTCTTCAAGTTGTTTGAGAAAGCAGAGAAAACCAGGAAGGTAGGTAGAAACAGTCTCAGCATTGAGAGTTGAGGCCATCCTGGAATCTAGAAAGAGGAAAGTGACCGCGGGAAGATTGGATGCAGTGGGTACAGTGCAGCCATCTTGGGGCAGGGAGATACAAGTGAGCTGGAATTGGTGGTAGGCCTGGATTTTTCAACTTGACAACTTGGTTCTAGGAGAGCCTGGATCACTAGATCTAGAAGTGGTGCTCTGAGGCATCCACCTCAGCTTGAAAAGACAAGCAGCTTTGTCTTTCCTCAGTTCTTCTCATGCCCAGCAGAAAATGTTTCTAGTGTTACTGCCCACCTCTCCTTCTCTCACACTGCCTCCCAGGAGCTTAGTTACAAAAATGAGAGCCAAACGGGTCTCCCAAGGAAACAAATGATGATCACTCCTCGAACAACCTCCATGTCCCACAGACCAATAAAATATTGGTTATATCTCTGAATAAAATATCCTTCTCTGACTTCTGGCGTGGCTGCAGCTAGAGATGGGTGTTGTTGTTCAGTCGTTAAGTTGTGTCTGACTTCTTGACACCCTGGAGTGCAGAGTGCCTGGGTCCTCTATCCTCCACCATCTCCTGGAATTTGCTCAGATTCATGTCCATCCAGTGGATAAGGAAATGGCAACCCACTCCAGTATTCTTGTCTGGAGAATCCCATGGACAGAGGAGCCTGGCAGGCTACAGTCCAAGGGGTTGCAAGAGTCGGACATGACTTAGTGACTAAACCACCACCACCAATATGTCCATCAAGTCAGTGATGCCATCCAACTATCTCATCCTCTGTCTTCCCCTTCTTCCCCTCCCTTCAATCTTTCCCAGCATCAGGGTCTTTCCCAGTGAGTCAGTTCTTTGCAACAGGTGGCCAAAATATTGGGGATTCAGCTTCAACATCAGTACTTCTAATGAATATGCAGGGTTTATTTCTTTTAGGATTGATTGATTTGATCTTCTAGTAGCCCAAGGGACTCTCAAGAGTCTTCTCCAGCACCACAACTTGAAAGCATCAGTTCTGCACTCAGCCTTCTTTATGGTCCAGCTCTCACATCTATACATGACTATTGGCAAACCGTAGCTTTAACTATAAGAACTTTTGTCAGCAATGTGTTGTGTCTACTTTTTAATACACTGCTTAGGTTTGTCATAGCTTTCTTTACAAGGAGGAAGTGTCTTTAAACTTCATGGCTGCAGTCACCATCCTCAGTGATTTTGGAGCCCCCCAAAATGAAATCTGTCACTGCTTCCATTTTTTCCCCTTCTATTGCAGTGAAGTGACGAGACCAGATGCCATGATCTTGTTTTTTTAATGTTGAGTTTCAACAACTAGAGATACCAACAATGAAATATAATCATAAAGCTTTTAACAGAATATAATGAAAATAAAATAAAATTTAGAAGTAAAAATAAAACTCCTACTTCTGTAACATAACACATTTCATTTGCTACAGTCTCAATTGTTCAGTTTATTCTAGCAGACATACAGTCAACTCTTAAGAGGGGTAGAAGGATGAGTAAGACATTATCCTCACCACCAAGAAGGGAAGAAAATGTTCATCTATAGTAACTATGATATATTTAGTCTAAGGAAGAAAAGAAGCAGATATTTTAACAATTCCTTTTATTATGTGAAGCATTTTTCATATTTTAACGTAGACTTTAAATGTGTCAATCTTGAGATTTTCATTGTGGGCCTATGCCATATTTTCTTAGATATTTTATTGTTTCGGATATAAAAGATGTTTCTCATATTTTCTTATTAGTAATACAGCTGTAAAAACATCTTTTAATATGCTATTTTCTTCTCATATTTTTACACTCTATTTACATGAGTATGCCAAAAGAAAAGCAAGAAGATATTATTAACATTTTTTTTTCTATAGAAAAACACATTTAGATGCCTTAATATTCATTTGTCTTCATTTAGTTCCTCTAGAAATATTGCACTTCCCATTATGAACGGGCTGGTTGATCATAAAGGAACCAAGAACATTCTGGGGTAGCTTTGAGAGAACATCCTAACATCACCTAGGTGCATTTATTCTATGTATTTGCATACCCTCACTCTTGAACTTGAAATAATTTTGCTGATTTTCATGCTATGTTTTGTCTCTTTGACCCTTTCTGAGTTCTAACTTCTCTTGGTTTTACTAATTTAATTAATGCTTATGTTTAATTAATTAATGTTTAATTAATGTTCACTACTGCTCAAGGAAAGTCTCTCTCTGAACAATATTTGTCTGTTTTTTTTCTGTCCATGGGAAATACCAAAACACCTTCCCCAGCTTCGCTCAGACCTTGGTTCCCTCCATCCTTTATCTAGCCACAGTAAGGCAAGATCATGGATGAGTCCAATAATTAGAGGACAAAAACCTGGCTTTGATATTCAAGCTGCCTTACTCCCAGGAAATGTGTGAATGGATCATAATAAAAAATCAGTATATAATAAATTTCAGAAAAATTTCCCAAGGAATTTATATGTCTACTTTTTTACTCACTGAAGGTGAAACATCATCATCATCTACCAGGAAAAAAGCCTTTGTGTTGCATTTACCCTTTGATTTCCTTTTCTTATTCATTAACCTGGTCCTTCTTTTCATACTTGGTGTGAGTGCAATGACTGTATTAGAGTGAAAACCTCTATCCTGATGCTGAACAGATTTGAAGTATTCATCAATTTTGTGTGTATGCTTATAATGGTATATACATATAACTATATATATATAATTCTTACTAGCTTTAATACAGCATATACACAATCAATAATATAATACAGAAAAAAGAATCAGTGGTTTCTTTAGTCTCTCTCAATACGTTTTATACAACAAGGATGGCTCCTTTCTTTCTCTTAACCTACAGATCTCATTTATATAATTTATGTACATATGAATGCATGTATATATTCTTAGGTACATGTTTTCTCTTCTGAAAATGTTATAAACCCCTGAGGACAGAGATTGTGACTTGTATTCCCCTTGTATTCTATTCAGTTATTAGAATAGTACTAAGTATAATAAATATCAGGTGATTAATGATGTTAAATATTAGATATATATCTAAGATCACTCTTAGTCTATTATCACAAATGAACCTCAAGTTGCATTTTCTGCCTATAAATATCCTAATTGTTTTGCTATCATTTGCAATCTATTTGATATTTAGGAAGAAAAAGCAGATGTGTTTATAGTGGCTAGCATTAAAGTTGCCAAATAAGGCAATCATTAAGGTACAAGAAAGACTCATGTTGTGATTAAAATCAGCTCCCTCATACCAGAATAGGCAGAAACCAAAGTATGAAAGCAAACCCAAAGTTCTGCCTCTTTTATATCTGTAGTCATAATCTGTGGCAGCCTCCTTTTTTAGTTTGGCTTTTACCTTCTTCCCAGAAAAGCAGACACTCCATTATGTTTTCTTTTTTTCCCCTTGATAAATGACTCCATTTTTCCCCAAGTTGGTTGGCAGAATGGCCAACATTAAATGTTCATTTGTTTAAACTAACAGAGTGTGGTCAGTTGATTCCCAAGGGAGGAGAGAAAGCCAAACAGGTCTAAAATGGCATCTTTTAAGAACACATTCAATTCATTATCTTTTTCATAAAGTTCACATATGCAAGCATTAATCATCATGGTGTGGCTCTGGGCAGGAAGTTCTTACCTAAGCAAGTTCTACTCTATAATATATCTTTAGTGTTTAATGGCCTTTACAGCTTAGATTTTATTGTGTGCTCACTCATCTGTTGTTTTATGAGCCAGTCTGTGTCTTTGTGATGAACTGATTAAGCAACTGGCTTGGAAGTTAAATTCATAAGCAAGTCAACACTCCATCCATATCTAATAAGTACTTTCGCCCATTATGCTCTTATCTCTTCTCTAGCAGATACAGTGTCAGGCCTGGGGAAAGTTTCTGGAAGAACTTAAGACTACTTAATAAATTAAGCCATTGAAGAACTCAAGATGATGATTGAAAAATGAAAATATTAAAGGAATATCTTGGTGACCTTCTTCATTTTGCAAAATTTCATCTATGTTAAAGTAAAAAACAAACTCCAGAGAAAACAATAGTCCTATGAGGGGAAAAAAAAAATATAAGGATCAAGAGAAGAAAGAACTTTTTCAGCATGCAACATGAAATAAATTAACTGAGGAAAAGTTGAGGTTTTAGTCAATGAAATGATTTCAGAAGAATTTGGATGAAGATATGTCCAAGGTATTGAAGTGAATCATCTCTATGTTGGGAGATAAACCTGGTGACATTCACAGTCAAAGTCCATGATATTGATCATTATTTGGGAATGAACAGAGTAAGGGAGCAAAAATTGCCACCCCTAAGTGCCTCCTTGGCATATAGCTTATTTCAAGCTGAATACAACTGAGGCCAAAACACTCAAGAAGAAACTTCAATCTTCACCCTAACTTCCTCCCTAAAAATATAGATAGAGGGGCTATCACAGTAATAATTCTGTCACCAGAGGTCCCTGCAAAGAATAAGGGCTAAAGGTAGAGGGAGGAATTCTTAGAGACCAGGGTTGTCCTCCTACCCTTTGAGTTCTCAAAGCACTACCTCCATCACCCTCTTGTGTCTTTAGCTGAAGATGAAATTTAAGGTGAGAGCTTCAGTCATTTTGGAAAATTATTCACTTCTTCTGGGTCTGTTCCATGTATACATTTTATTAAATTTTGCCTTGATTTTCTCCTATTAATGTGTCTCATGTCAATTTAATTTTTAGACCAGACAGAAGAACCCAGAAGAGCAGAAAAAAATTTCTTCCTCCCCAACAATAGTTTTAACCACTTACCAACCAGTCAATTTGGTGAAATAACCAGTTTGATTGTTTTCTCTTTTCTTTCTTTCTTTCTGTTTGTGTTTGTTGAATTTTTTAGCTCTACTTAAAGCCTTTTAATGATGATTATTTCATATATAAGCATGGTCACAACTTCAGTTTGTTCACTGATCCAAACACAAAATTCAGAGTGAATTTGTGTACTGAAGGGTAGTTTTATACCATTCTATGTTCAGCTACTTTCTGTGATTAGCATGATGTCACTTTTCAAACAAACCTGGCTTATAGTATCAAAATTCAGAACAGTCTGCCTCATTTCTCTTGAATAAGGAAATAAAATTGCTTAATTTTTTAGTTTAGAAGGAAATTTACAATTTTTGGTCATGTATATTAAAAAATAAGATATATAAAAAAAAAAAAAAAAGAATGTCAAGAACATTTCCAGTTCATCCTAAAACACATGCCAGTTTAGCTCACCTAGAAAAGACAGCAGAATTTCTTTAAAACTTAAAAAAAAAAAAATTGTTGGCTAAACAAAATTCCCTATTCCTTTAATTCAATCTAATTTGGACTTCCTTGAATATGCAAAATAATTGATTTCTTATAGAGATTTCTCCTATATTTGTAGATGATGATTAAATCGCCCCTTAGCCTTCACTTCTCTGTATTAAATTAGAACTCTACCACCTCCCCAGCACTGTTTTATGCCAGCTCTTTAAAGATTTATGTTGCGTTCTGCTGAATTCTTACTCAAAATTATTTCTGTACAAAATTGGGCTGAATTCTTTACATGCTAAAGCTCATACTGCCTTTCTAAGATTGATGTATATCATCATCTACATTTTGAAAGTTGAGGAAGAAGTTAAAGAGGAATTAGGCCTGTCATCATTAATAGATCCTGAATCATGGCTAGGATTAGAAATGAGAAGCTCACACCACAAATAATAGCAAGATGAACAGCAACTTCATCACTCACCAGTCACCAAACAGGTTGCCCTCCAATATCATCTTTATTTTATAGCACTATATTTCTTACCTCTGGGGATCTTTGTGAAATGGATGGGATGATCAGCTGGGCTGTGATGGATGAAACCATGTTGATTACTTGTTTTCCAAGATTGAAGACTCTCTGAATGTTAAACCATATCCAGTCTGTGGTGGACAGACTTTAAGTGGCCACGACTCCCACCTCCTAATGTACATGCTCTTGTGTAGTCTTCTCCCTTCAGGTGTGGATACAAACTATGCCTTTCTTCTAACTAGTAGAGTTTGCAAAGGTAGTAGGATACACTCCCCATGATTATATCAGCTTTTATATACTCTGGCTGGCCAGACTTGTACTTGCTTCCACTCTCTTACTAAAGAAGCAATCTGCTATGCTGTAAACTGTCTATGGTGAAAACGACAAGGCAGGGAGCTGCAGAGTCGAGGATGGCCTCCAGGTGACAGCTAGCAGAAAGCTGTGTCTCTCAGACTTTACACACACAACGAAATGAACTTGCCAATAAACTGAGTGAGGTTGGAAGTGGATTTTCCCCAGTTGAACTGCCAGATGATAATGTAATCTGGTCAAAAGACACCTTGACTACAGCTTCATGAAATCAAAACAAAGAACTCAGCTAAGCTATGCCCAGACTTTTGACCCACAAAGACTGTGAGATAACAATTATATGCTATTTTAAGCTGTTTTTACACTCTTTTCACACAGTGTATAAAATTTGCATGTCCTCTTTTCAGATAAGAAGTTAGGAATACTGGCTAAGATGAAGATACTTTCCCAAGAAGCTCCATAAAGGGACCATAATGCAAAACTGTGCAGATGATGATAAAGACATTTTGTAGGCTTTAATCAAATTATATCTCAGTGTAAGAAGATATGACACAAGATCAGATTTAACACTAGGATATGCATTTTACTCCCTCCCCACACTCTTCAGGAAGTTACACCATAAAGACTGGAAATGAAGGAAGAAGGTCTAAGTATAATACAAAAATGTTGATGCAATTTTTAGTATTGTAAAGAGCTATACTTTATTACAAATCTTAAAGAAATTTTAAATTTCAACCATGCATATTGGTCTTATGTTCAGTTAAGTGTTTCCTTAAAACAAGAAAATAAAAAGAGTTATTTATATTTCACATATGGGAAAAAATAAGAAAAAAGAAAGAATAAAGAAGGAAAGTGTGGAAAACAGAAAAGGTGAAAAAAAAAAAAAAAGAAAGAAGTGAGGAAAACAAGGGAAAAGGGAGAGAAAGAATATTAACACAATATAATAACAACACTTTCCTTAGAATATATAAAATGCAATTATTTGTATACCACTACAGTAAATTCATGTGTGGATGTAAGAGCTGGACTATGAAGAAAGCTGAGAGCTGAAAAATTGATGTTTTTGAACTGTGGTGTTGGAGAAGACTCTTGAGAGTCCCTTGGACTGCAAGGGATCCAACCAGCCCATCCTAAAGATCAGTCCTGGGTGTTCATTGGAAGGACTGATGCTAAAGCTGAAACTTCAATACTTTGGCCACCTCATGTGAAGAGTTGACTCATTGGAAAAGACCCTGATGCTGGGAGGGATTGGGGGCAGGAGGAGAAGGGGACGACAGAGGATGGGATGGCTGGATGGACATGAGTTTGGGTAAACTCCAGGAGTTGGTGATGGACAGGGAGGCCTGGCGTGCTGCAATTCATGGGGTCGCAAAGAGTCAGACACAACTGAGCGACTGAACTGAGAGTAAATTGGACTTCCCTGGTGGCTCAGATGGTAGAGAATCCCCTCACAATGCAGGAGACCTGAGTTCAATCCCTGGATCAGGAAGATCCCCCAGAGAAGGGAATGGCTATCCACTCCAGTATTCTAGCCTGCAGAATTCCATGGATAGAAGATCCGGGAGGGCTACAGTCCATGGGATCACAAATAGTTGGACACTACTGAGTGACTAGCACACTCAGAGAACTCAGTAAATTAGTTGTTTTAACTTTGTGTTAATATAGAATAATTCACTTAAAGTAAATGTTTAAAAGGAATAGAAATTCCTCATGTTATAGACATTATCACATATCTAAATTATACTTCTGCATAGTACTAAAAATTAATGACTCAATTTTTCAGAGTTTTGAAGAAAATGTTCACAACTTCTGTATTCTTTTTATGTTTCAAGTTTCAGCTTATTCTCAACTACTCGTCAAGTTTGTATTACCAGTAATCCTCTTTTAACAGTCTTTCAGGTTTAATATCTATGGACCTCCTAATCTTTCCTTGTCTTCCAACTCTAGCTACCCACAAGACTGGTATTTAAGTTAGAAGTACATTGACTGATAGCACCCTCCCTGGCACAAGCTGTTTTACTACAGGAGGTCTTAGTAAGGAACACAGAACTAATACGCCACCACCAACCAGAAGAGTTTGGGAAAGGTCAAAAGGAGACCCCACATGTCCAACCACCTCCCAGAATCCTTATCACCGGCATCCATCTTGGCTGAGCAATGTGTGTGCCACCAGGAAGGACTCTGGCTCAGAACGATTGGCCAAAGACAACCAGGAAGCTAATCCCATCACCATAAAACCTGAGGCTGCAAGACATGTGTCAGAGCAGTTCTCCAGGGCTGCCTTACCCTAGTGCTCGCCACTCGGGCACCCTTTCCAATAAAGCGTCTTGCTTAGTCAGTGCATATATCTCCTCAGAAAATTCATTTCCAAGTGTTAGACAAGAGCCCACTTTTGGGCCCTGAAAGGGTTCCCCTTTCCTGCAACACTTACATCCTTCTTTAATTGACCATGATTAACTCTGTTCACTTAATATAAAAAATTAAATGAGAAGGATCCATTTATAACCTCTGACACACTCTGACATGCTAAACCAATGGTTGTCAAGACCTTCAAGGGATAGAATTTAAAACTTTTGACAGAGCTTGGGCAAGGATTTCTGAAGACGGGTAGCATTCAGTCACTGATTCTGTAGCTTAACACTCTTGTGCACTGTGATTTCCTGCTCAGGCATTCAGGGCCCCTCATGCCTTCCTTGGATAATCAAAATTTTCTGTTTTGGTTTTCCATGTGCATTATTATGCTTAAACATGTTCTAATTCTTGTACTTTCTCACCCTTGAAGAATATTCACCAGAAGGAAAACCTTCCTTGTACTATTAGGTGATGCTTGCTGTCCTGTTTAGTTCCTGTTTAGAAAGTAAAAGTGAAAGTGTTAGTCACTCAGTCACATCTGACTCAGTCATGTCTGACTCTTCATGACCCCATGGACTGTAGCCTGCCAGGCTCCTTCATCCATGGGATTTTCTAGACAAGAATACTGGAGCGGGTTGCCATTTCCTTCTCCAGGGGATCTTCCTGACCCAGGGATTGAACCTGGGTCTCCCACATTGCAGACAGACTCTTTACCATTTGAGCTACCAGTTCTGGTCTAGAGTTCCACCTGAATGACTCCACTAAAACCAACCTTCCACTTAAAATACCCTATGTCTCTATATTTTATTCATGATATGAAGGTGCCTGACTAAAGGATGTTGGATCTGAACCTCAAAAATATGGGCAAATGCCTTCATATTTCAAGGTCTGATCTGGGCCTTTCCATTTCAGTTTATTATTTGATCAATCTTGACACAATTTTCAAAAATATTATTTAGTTTGGAAATTCTAGGATCCACTTAAGGAGTCTAGAGTGTTTCTCAAATATCACAATAAAAGCTATCATTCTGCTTATATTGCACATAGGCAGTGTGTGTGTGTGTACCTATGTATCTAATAGGTAAAAATAAGATTTTGACTACTTTTTACTTCCCACAGTCAAAGATATAGTATTTTGTATAGCATTTGATGCATTGACAATTAGTTAAATGCTTTGGTGAAACAAATACTTGCTAATCAACAGTTAAAAGCCAGTTTAAAAACAATTGAAAAACCTAAACTTAGAAGTAAACAGCTCAAAAAGGTTTATTTTACTCTATTATTATGTCAAATGATATAATTAAAAATACTCAAAGTACCCAGTGCTCAGTGTGAAAGATGACTCCCCAAGTAAAGGTAGTTTAAGTAAAATTTTAAGGAAATAGGACCAGGTCCCTAGGAGGCCGATAATGTCATGTTGCCTCAGCCTCATGATTCAGTGTTTACCAGAGAGATCATTTGAGTAACAAATGCAGGAGAACAGCTGCAAGTTTCCATGGGGTGAAGGTAAATTTAGGTGTGGAAAGAAGCTAATTGCCTTAGTGTGTGCCAGACTTTTCAGGTGCTAACAAGATCCTATTCAAGGACCCTGGAGGTGTTGGAAGGGGAGCCTGAACTCAAGTTATTGACTCATATCCTAAAATCAGTAATTAAAAAAAAAGTCCTTGAATGCAGCCAAGGACAAGAAAGAAGGTTAATCTGTCTATCATCAATCTATATAGATAAAATAAAGATAAACTTGGTTTAATTAATATGTATTATTTCTTTCAGGAGACATGTGGTCTAAATCAAATACCTTGACCAAGGTGGATACTTAGAACAAGATTCAGTTTCTAAACTAAACTGTTCATGTCTAGAGAGTGATAAATACACTGTCCACAATTTCTACAGTATTTTGGGAGAAGATGGTTCTCAGATCCAGAAATAAAGTGAAAGCTATTTCAGTTCTTCACTGTGACTTTGAATGCATAATGCATATTGTGTGTAAGTGTGTGTGTAAAGCACATGTGTATGTAACTGTGTGTGTATACTTCTTTTGGATGAGAATCATACTAAAAAGTACTCAGTGCTCAATCGCATATACTTAGTAGTTAAATAAATGTCCTCTAAATGGTCTGAAATGATAAAGGTCAAAGTAGCAGAGAAATCAACTAGTTTTCAATTGGACTTTTCAGTGCCATGGGGGGAAAAAAGATTTAAGAGTGATTAAACAGTTTGATAGCATCTGCCACAGGTTCCTGGTGGTTGTTTGATGGTGGACTTATCCATGTGGGACATCCATGCCTGTGCCATCACAGGTTGACTATGGGTAAGACCTCATGGTAGGACAAATAGATTTGCAACACTGGGATCTTACACAGTTCATCTATCTACAATCCTTTATGGCTTTACACGCATGCATGCTCAGTCACTTCAGTCATGTCTGACTCTTTGCAACCCTCTAAGCTGTAGCTCGCCAGTCTTCTTTGTCCATGGGATTCTCCAGTCAAGAATATTAGAGTGGGTTGTCATGCCCTTCTCCAGGTGATCTTTCCAACCCAGGAAAGGAACCCACATCTCCTGCATTGACAGCAGATTCTTTACCGCTGAGCCATGGGAGAATCCCTTGCCAGTTTTAGGACTGGACTATTTTCAAGCAACAATGCCGATAGTGTCATTTTTCAAATTGTTTCCTTTACAAATTATCCACCACTATCTTCATCAGTTCTTCACTTTTAATTTCCCGGAGATTTTCAGTTAGGGCTAGAGAGCAATTATGAAGCTGAAATTTTAGAGAGTTAACCTTTGAGCCAGCCTTCATTGACAATGAATGAGTAAAGTACTCTCTAGAATTTTCCTGAAAGTCTTCACTCCTACAGCTACTTGCTAAACTTCTTTCTCTACAAAAGTCACTTCTTTCAAGGAGTTTTCCAAGACTCTCTCACTTCTAATTGTTGCACAGTATTTAATCTACACTTAAGTTATAACTTGGGCTTCCCAGGTAGTGCAGTGGTAAAGAGTCTTCCTGCAATGTGGGAGTCGCAAGAGATGTAGGTTTGATCCCTGGGTCTGATCCCCAGGTCAGAAAGATCCCCTGGAGTAGGAAATGGCAACCCATTTCAGTACTCTTGCCTGGAAAATTCCAAGGACAGAGGAGCCTGGTGGTCTACAGTTAATGGGGTCACAGAGTCTGGCATCACTGAGGGACTGAGCACCACCACCAAATTGTAACTCAGCCCTGAGTCTTAGATCTCGGCCTAATGTTGGTTGCAGACTCATTTTATGGAAGCTCACTGGCCTAGAGCCTGCACTCTGCAGCAGGAGAAGCCTCCACAATGAGAAAGTTGCAAATTACAATGCAAAGTAGTCTCTGCTCATCACAACTAAAGAAGACCCACACACAGCAACACAGACCCAGTGCAGCCAAAAAAAAAAAAAAAAAAAAAGGAATCAATTAAAAAAAAAAAAATAAGGAATACAAAGAAAAACAAGCTTATCCTAATCTCCAAAACCCTTTTAACCACTTTTTTTTTTTTTGCAAATTCTACTGAGATGGGCTTCTGCCGTAGGATTTAACTCTCTGTGTATATCCTACCTTCACCTTTGGAAGAGGCATCATGAGTCCTTTCTTTTTGAGGGCTTCACGTCCTCACTCTAGTCCTAACAATGCAACCAGGGATGCTCTATTTGTTTTAAAAAATGAAATATATTTTCAGAAACCCCCCATTGTCTACTCAATCTGTGCCTTAAGCTATTTATACCTCATAGTTTCTACATTTCTTCTCTTGAAAGTTAAGCTCTTGAAGAGGGGGATAAAAATGTGACGAGGTTTCTCTTCAGCTTTGGGAAAATACTATGACTTGAAGTGGAATGTCGTGTATGGCTGATACATGTAGTCATATTTTAGGACTCCAGAAATGAGGAAGACATTTCAGTGGGGCATACATGGGATGAGTGTGGGGGTATACTTGAGAGAAGAGATGCTTGTAATGTGTGGTTGTTTTTTTTTTTTCCCTCACGATGGATGGTTTGAGAAAGCTTAGCTTAGTTTTTTTTTTTTTTTTTCATACTCAACTAGTTTCAGGATGCCAAAGAGACCATACGCATTTACCAACCTGTTTCTTAGGAAAATAGTTTATGCCATTGAGCTGCTTATTGAAGAATTGAGAATAAATACCATACACAAATTTTAGGTCATTGACAAATGTTTAATACTTCTTGATAGATAAAAACTGAAATGAATTGGGAAGAATTACAAAGTAATAATATTAATACATGTAGAATCTTATGTTATATGGTAAAACACAAGTCTCTAATGAAAGAAAGAGCAAATAATGTTTGAAAAATGAGTGGCATTAATTAAGAAAAGCCTATTATCACAAACCCAAAATCTTCTATTGTGCCAATTTCCTATTCTTTCCTCCCTGGAAATGAAGAACAGCTGGTTCCTGTCCTCTATTTAATAGATCATCATATTTCAAACACAATTCTCAGAGCACCCTTTAGTCTCCTCTTTGCCAAGCTAAACAACATCACTTTCTTAAACATTTCCTGGGGGACATATTTACCCTTGAATCATAGTGTACACACTTGAAGTATATTGCCTTTCATATTCCACCATTTAAGCCTGTTAATTTTAGGAAAACTGCAAAAAAGGTAAAAGAAAAAAATGTTTTGACAATAACTATTATACTTTGGTAATTATTTTGTTATTAAGAAAAAAAAAAGACTTGTGCATCATGGATACACATCAAAGACAGTTTAACCTGAAGGATATATATTTAGGTTTCTTATTCCAAAATCATTCTTAAAATAACATTCTTCAGATAATGGGAGTTATGGCTGACCTGTCCATCACAGTTGCTTCTATGGTCCATAGCAATGGCCATGTGCAAATATACATGTGATGATGTATATAGATCAACAGTAGGAATAAGTCAGACAATCTGTTGACTTTAAACAAATAGATTACTTTAGGGATTCCCTGGTGGTCCAGTGGTTAAGACTCCAAGCCTCCACTTCAGAGTACTGGATGTGATCCCTGGTCAGAGAAATAAGATCCTGCAAAGTACTTAGTGCAGCACAAAAAAAAGAAAAAAAGGGCTATTTTTTAGAGCAGTTTTAAGTTTGCAGAAATACTGACAGAAAGTGCAGAGTTCCCATATGCCCCTTTCTCATCTTTGCCCATATAAACTGTTTCCTTCTTTTACTTATATCTTGCATTTACTGTGGTATATTTGTTACAATTGATGATCTTGATTGACTTATTTGACTTAGAAGCTATTTCCTATCATAAGGCTTGAATCTGAGCCCCTCAAAGCTGTCTTTTAAGGGAATGTAGTCCATATTGTAGTATTGGAATATAGCTCCAATACTTTGGCCTCCCGATGCGGAGAATTGACTCTTTGGAAAAGACACGGATGTTGGGAAAGATTGAAGGCAGGAGGAGAAGGGGACAACAGAGGATGAAATGGTTGGATGGCATCACCGAGTCAATGGATGTGTGTTTGAGCAAGCTCCAGGAGTTGGTGATGGACTGGGAAGCCTGGCATGCTTCAGTCCGTGGGGTCGCAAAGAGTCAGACATGACTGAGCAACTGAACTGAATTGGACTAAGTCCAATACAGAGCCTAGAAGAGGGTTTCCTCCCATCTGCCAAGTGAATTGCTTGACTATTTTGAAGAGATGCAATGTTTTCTGAGGTTGCTTCCACGCTCAGCATGAAAGCAGGTCAGCTTTGATTAACAATTATTGCCATGCACAGAGATGAAGAGGATGGTTGCATAGATGAAAACTATTTACTGTATTAGACTATCAGAAAGGCACTGGATTATGGAGCAGGAGCCTGGATTCTAGATCCCTCCAGTCTAATTTTTTGACCTCCTAGAGCTTATCTGACCTCTCTGAACCTAAAGTGCAATAACATGGAAAAACATTATTTTAACTTCATTAAAGTAGCACATTGAACTAGAAGTCTTGAAAGTACTTACAGCTCTGAAATGCATGATTCTAAGTGTTTTTGAAGAACATTGCTGATACAGCTTTCATCAAATCAACCAAGAGACATACAGCTGACGTTTTACCTCCTTGTAGTCTCCATGTCTATAAGTGACTATTTCCATAACTGAATACAATAATTTATTTCTGGCCCAACTATAACCAGAGTTATACACTAAAAATTCCAAAAGAGGAAAACAAGATGGGGAAGAAAAAATAACTAGGATATTTTTCATTTGATCATTACACTCTATTTTGGTGACTGTCAAAAATAATATCTAATTTACAGTATTTTATATTTAAGCATCTGGCAGTTTGATTAATTTGATTAATTCATTTCTTAGAATTCTATCAACTCTGCCACACCATAACTTGTATAAAAAGCTACACTATGAAAAATAGCTTTAAAAGAAATTAAAAATGTCATTATTTGAGATTTGATGTTATTAAGTTCTCATCTGGAAAAGGCAAATAAGGTGAAATTAGAACATTAAGAGAAAAGGAAAAAAATAGATTTTCAGGCTAAGAATGCATTGCAAAAATATATAACAGGTGCTTTATTTTAAGGCTTATAAAACATATATTGCATATAATATTCTGAAGAATACTAGATTGTTGGTTTCTTAAAGGAGTATTTGTTTGGAAATACATTATTATATTTTAGGGCAAGTCTTTGATTTCCAGTTAAAAATAAGATTGCCTTCTGCTTGGTACTCAAGTGTAGTAAGTTCAGCAGGACCCTCATGGAGAAAGTCTGCTCAAGCACTGGGTTACCTCCTTGTGTCAAACATTTTGCTCTGGGGGGAGAAAATCAATCTATTTGCTGCCCTAGTCATTATGCAATCTGCTATCTGGACATCATACTGCTGATATGTTGAAAACATCTCTAAACTGACAGCTTTCTGAACTGGTTTTTCCAGCTCTCCAGCTGATGAGCTTATAGCCACCCCACATTTTCCTGACCACTGCAATTTCACAAGCAGGGTCTAGTGAGGTAATCACCTGACCTCAGCAAAACCATTGTGTAAAGGGAATTTTGGTAACCTTGCTGTCAGCACAGCTGGATGGGTTCACATTGCTTTCCTTTGCAGATTTGGAGGCTGTGAATTCCAGTAGCCTGAGATGGTGTTCCTGGGATCTTCCTAGCATGTGTCTGCATCTGGCTCATGCTTCTTTCTCAGGTGGTTAAGCAAAGGTGCCCATTTCTAGAAAAGTTCAGGAGCACAAAAGAATATTTACATGCAGCCTTTCTTGTGACACAGGATTTCAGGACTGACCTATTATATCAAAATATAAATAAAAGAATCTGCAGAAGGGCAAAATCCACATAGTCACCCAATGCTTCCTGAGTGCTTATTGCAGGTGTAAATGCTTTTTTGGTATATGTGCACACTCAGATAACGATTGCATACATTTACATATTTTATTCTAACCCTCACAAATTGTTGCAAAGTCCAAGGCAGGATTATCATCCAGAATAATATGTTCATGGAGATTTTAAGTTTTGAGTGATCTCACACTTATTAAAATAGCTTCCTACTGATTGAGTACTCCCTGGACATTGAAATTGGGAAGGACAGGGACAGAAACTGAGGGCAAGGGAGGAAAGAGCTAGAGACCCCAGGAATTTAGAAGCAAAGGAAAAGAGAACCACAAATTCATTTCTAATGGGATTGGTGATGAGAGATTAGGATATTGGATTGCTGGCTTGGTGCAACCTTATTCACATTTTGAGATGTGTGTTTGTCTTCTCTCACCTCCCTATTCCCCCACCATCCATCGTGTTCTGTCTAAACTCCAGTTTCCCAACTGTTTTCCCTTCTCCAGAATCCTACTCAGGACAGACATGCTTCCTTAGAGCTGCAGACTAACCCAGTGACTCCAATTTCACACCAGATCAAATGTTTCAGCTCTTCAGTTCTGACTGACATTCAGCTATACTGTAAAGGATGGGGAGACCTCATTAACAAAGAACCAGAAACAAATGACTAACAATAGTACTCATAATCTTAGATCTCATTGAGATATTAATACCTAAAAAACATGGGTAGAGACTGAGATATCTTAATTGAAATAAACAATGGAGGGTTTTATGGGTTAGGGGAGGCCTTAGTCAGAATGATCATTCTAATATTCATCAAATCAATAGGCAGGTGCCTAAATATATAAGCAATTTATGCTGCTCTTCAACAAATTCTAGGTGTTGTAATGGAGTGCTTACTAAAGTGGAAAGAATTTTTTTTTTTCTTAATCTAATGAAAGGAATCTTTCTTCTCACTGTACCAAGATACGGTATCCAAAATAAAAGCAAAAGCAGTTTCATGAGAAACAAAGAGGAACTTTATGAGTCATGTGGATGTTAGGTGATAGTTTAGCCATTCATTGTCAACATCATGAAGTTAAACATGACAACCCATCAATCACCCTTCTGTGGTCCTAAATCATATGGGCCACTCTGCAGAATTAGGAGCAGTTCCAATGTGACTACTTTCTAATTATACTTAATCTTTTTCCTAAACATCAAACAATTGCTCTTAGGATCCACTCTCAATTATTAAGCAGTGAGTTCAGAGACCTTGAAGCACAGACTTGGCCATCCCTTGTACAGAGATATAAGTGAGCACAGGAAAACAATATCCCTCTTATTTTTGGTCTTAACTTCTAAAGAAAAAGGGTTAGAAAAGCTAAGATGTCTCTTCAAACAAAGCTGGTGATAAATTTTTCATTCAAGTGAAAAGTATTTGATGTTCATACGTTTTGAGTCCTCTCTTGCTATGACCTCACTAACTAAGGCCTTGAATATTATTATCCTTCATATATATAGTGTTGCAATAAACTAAAATGATTAAGTTGCCCTGACCCCTTTACTAATACCTGGTTATTTGTTCCACAGCCCTTCTAAGGCAAGTTTCTATGAGGTAACTTGGGAGAACCCCTTTGAATCCTGAACTGCATTGAACTTACCTCTTTGATGTTTAGTCCTTAACATAGCTTACATTATTAATTGCAAAGAACAAGAGTGGTTGAACTCTGCATCTTTGCTTTAAGCTCTTCAGGTAAGCAGGTGAGAACATTTGCTGACTGCCCACTGTGAACAGGGCACTCCAATGGACACTGAATTTATAAGCAAAGCAATTACGCAAACAAACAACACTGCTTTCCTGGATCTGAAGTTTTAATAAAGGAGGGGTGTTATAAGTGGAGATAATATACACATCCTATTCCAAACTATAATCAGAGCTTCAATTAATAATAATATTTTGAGAATCAATTCCCTAACTTGGTGAGATTCAAACTTTCTCTCAGGTCATTGTTGCTGCTCTGTTATGTCAGGGCACTCCAGTCCCTCTCTCTGCTCACCTCTCACATTCAATTTGATGGAACATCCTATAAGCTTCCCAGGGTAGATACTTATTTGTTTGTACATACTCCACCTCCCTATTTATATGTGAAATTTCTGAGATCAGGTAGACATATGTTCTTGTATTCTTTACTCTTGGCAGAAAGGACTCCCAAAGGAGTCCATAACACTCTCTTCCTCAGGTTGGTACAAGACTAATCACTTCTCAGACTCAAGATCTTAATGTAAATGTCACCTTATCAATGAGGACTTCCTTCAAGAACATTGTTCAACACTACCAAGGAGTCAGTCTATTCCTTAGCATCCTGTTTATTTCAGAGCAACTCTTATAATCATTTACTTTATATGCTTCTTCATTTTCTGTTTTCCTATTAGACTAAAATAATCGTGAAAGATTATGCCGTGAAAGTGCTTCACTCAATATGCCAGCAAATTTGGAAAACTCAGCAATGGCCACAGGACTGGAAAAAGTCAGTTTTCATTCCAATCCCTAAGAAGGGCAGTGCCAAAGAATGTTCAAACTACCACACAGTTGTGCTCATTTCACATGCTAGCAAGGAAATGCTCAAAATCCTTCCAGCTAGGCTTCAACAGTACATAAATCAAGAACTTCCAGATGTGCAAGCTGGATTTAGAAAAAACAGAGGAACCAGAGATCAAATTGCCGACATCTGTTGGATTAAAGTAAAAAGAAAGAGAATTCCAGAAAAACACCTACTTCTGCTTCATTGACTACACTAAAGATGTTGAATGTGGATCACAACAAGCTATGGAAAATTATTAAACAGATGGGACTATCAGACCATTTTACCTGTCTCCTCAGAAACCTGTATGCAGGACAAGAAGTAACAGAACAGAACATGACAAAAAGTGACTGGTTCAAAATTGGGAAACAATACGTCAAGGCTATATGCTGTCACCCTGCTTATTTAACATGTATGCAGAGTACATCATGTGAAGTCCTGGGCTAGATGAAGGACAAGCTGGAGTCAAGATTGCTGGGAGAAATATCAATAACCTCAGATATGCAGATGATACCACACTAATGGCAGAAAGTAAAGAGGGACTAAACAGCCTCTTGATGAAGGTAAAGAGGAGAGTGGAAAATCTGGCTTAAAACTCAACATTCAAATAACAAATGTTGTGGCATCCAGTCCATTACTTCATGGCAAATAGATGGGGGGTAAATAGAAACAGTAACAGACTTCATTCTATTGGGCTCTGATTTCATTGTGGATGGTGACTGAAGCCATGAAATTAAAAGACACTTGCTGCTTGGAAGAAAAGCTATGACCAACCTAGGCAGTGTATTTAAAAGCAGAGACATCACTTTTCTGACAAAGGTCCATCTAGTCAAGGCTATGCTTTTTCCAGTGGTCATGTATGGATATGAGATCTGGACCATAAAGAAAGCTGAGCACTGAAGAACTGGGGCTTTCAAGCTGTGGTGCTAGAGAAGACTGTTAAGAGACCCTTGGACAGCAAGGAGATCAAACCAGTCAATCCTGAAGGAAATCAACTCTGAATATTCATTGGAAGGACTGATACTGAAACTGAAGCTCCAGTACTTTGGCCACTTGATGCAAACAGCTGACTCATTGTAAAATACCCTGATTCTGGGAAAGATTGTGAGCAGGAGGAGAACAGAGTGACAGAGGATGAGATGGTAGAATGGTATCATGGATTCAGTGGACATGAGTTTGAGCAAACTCTAGGAGATAGTGAAGGACAGGAAAGCCTGGTGTGCTGCAGTCCAGTGGGTCATAAAGAGTCAGAAACAACTGAGCAATGGACAAACAACAAATCATGAAAAAGGAAAATTTCTAGTTTCATTCTCTAATGTAAAACCTGAGCTTAGTTCATTCTCTATTTCATTGATTCATTCATTCATTCAAAACTGTACATTCAAATACTTATATTTCAAATATAAATACAAAATATATTTTAAAATATTGAATTACGTATAATTCATGCATCTGGATCCTCAAAATGGTGAAGAGATGATGATAGGAATAAACCTTTGCCAAAAAATCACATGTATGTAATGCATCAACTCTAAAGAGGCTTCTGATTCTCAGTTAAAAGTAAATTTTTAAAACCAAAATTATAACTTTGAAATTAAATTTTCAGAAATTACAAGAAAAAAATGCTAGAAATAATCAGCATATTTAAAGTAGAAGAGCATCCAGTTTTTGATGAGTTTGGGCACAAAAGATGATGTCGACTGTAAGTGACTGACCTCTTGAGTTCTATGGCTCACACTGGTTAATGCTGAACAGGCTCTGAATCTTTACAGTAGCCTAGAGTCTGGGAATTCAGGAGTGTCCCACTTGGCAAGTAATGAACACTGATAGAGGAAGTGGCTCTATTCAGATTACTGCTTTAATTTCACATTGTGTAGCCTATTCCTTGATTGTCAACCATCTTGACACTGGAGATACCCTCTCCAGTGTCCAGTTGACAGACATAATTGTTTCTTTTTCATGCAGATCTTACTATTTCTGCCAGTTATTAAACAGCTACAAATGAAGGTGGGGTGGAGCAGAGTTTCTTACCAAAGTAGTTTTATTATTGGATCTAAATTAGACAATCAATTGCAATAAACCATGTATCTGGCAGCACTTTGGACCTTTTTGTAATTGTGTATGAAATGTTAAGGTTAAAAGGAAAAGTATGAAACTTGTTTAGACTGAAAACATACCAACTTTCTTCCCTTTATTGACCTGGTAACATCTACCTATCTTAACCATGGCTTTGACAGTACTTTTGGATCAACGTGGAAAGGTCAAAATCAAATCCTAAGGTCATGTATATGTGGAATTTCCATTGTTTGCTATCAACAGAACTTCAGGGAAAGCCAACAGTTTGATTCACTGATTACCTTAATTGTCATCCAGGTAATCAATTAATCAGAACTAGATATCTAGGGGACTCTAAGGATACAGTGAAGTATAGGAAATTGTCATAGGACTCAAGGAACTCACAAAGCATGGACAAGGGGTGCTTTCATGGAATCCATAATCCTAGGGCTGGAGGCAGCATTAGAAATAATCTAATCAAACACCTCACTTTACAGCTTTGTAAAATGAAGCCTAGAAAATGTAAGTGACTTGTTCAAGGTTATTAAATGTGCTAATGGCAGAGGAGAGCCAGAGCCTTTGATTCCCCAGCAGGTAACAATTTAGAAGGAATTAATTGACATCAACTGAACATAGAACAGGAACTGGGACAACACCTTGGGGAGTACAAAGATGCTCAGGAGCTGCCAAACAGAAATCTGGAGAAAGAAATTATAATAACAGCCTCCATTTATTGAGAAGCTATTACGTGCAAGTCACATTGCTTGACATTTTATAAAATGTTATCTAATGCTCACAATAGCTCTGTAAGGTAGATATTATTCATTTCATTTTCCAATTGAAGAAATAGATTCAGTGAAGTTAATGAACTAGCCCAAGGTCACAGAGTTGGAAATAACATTCGCACTGAGCTATGCTGAACCAAAACTTATATTCTTTCTGTTAAACCAAATTTTCTCAAAGGAATATGAAAGATGTAGAGGCCATGTTTGATCTGACCAGTAAGCTCAGCTAATGGAAGCACATAGGGGGTAGATTCAGATGATCTAATTGGACATGATTATGGGAGACTTTTCATGCTGGTTTAATGAGTGAGGACTTTGATAAGGATTCATGAACTAATAGAGACAGATTTGAAAACTGCTGCTTCAGAAAAGGGTCTTTTTGTAGTGAAGGCTATGTGATCAATTAGTTAGAAGATTGATGAAGACATAGATATCAAACCAAGAGTTTGCTGTTTCCTAATTCCTCTAATTTCTTTATAATACCCAGAACTATTCTGGCAGAAGAATTGGAAGGACAAGTTCAAGTCCTCAGCAGATACTTCTCCTTCCTGCAAAGCTAGTATTAGTTTTCAGCTTGTACTTACTGCTGAAAACTATTTTGATTGGTCACACATCTGTTCTGATGGAAGTACCCAGGCCACAGTTGATGTTGCAATTTTGGATAAAACTCTTCTATATATCTAAAATAAATTAAAGCTTTTGAAGGCATCCTACTGCATTGTGTGTGTTTCCCTGTTGTTATTATTGTTTAGTTGCTAAGTCGTGTGCGACTCTTTGTGACCTCATGGACTGTAGCAGGCCAGCCTCCTCAGTTCTCCACTATTTCCCAGAGTTTGCTAAAACTCAGGTTCATTGAGTTAGTGGTGCTATCTAGCCATCTCATCCTCAACCACTGCCCCCGTTCTCCTTTCACCCTCAATCTTTCCCAGCATCGGGGTCTTTTCCAATGAGTCAGCTCTTCCCATCAGGTGGCCTAAATAGTGGAGCTTCCGCTTTAGCAACAGTTCTTCCAATGAATACTCAGGGTTGATATTCTTAGGACTGACTGCTTTGATCTCCTTGTAGTCCAAAGGACTCTCAGGAGTCTTACCCAGCCTCAATTTTTTGGTGTTCAGCCTTCCTTATCATCCAACTCTCACATCCATACATGACTACTGGAAAAACCATGTGTGTGCTCATTCCCTCAGTCATGTCCAACTCTTGAGACCCCATGGACTGCAGCCCACCAGGATACTCTGTCCATGGAATTTTCCCAAGCAAGAATTCTGAAGTGTGTTGACATTTCTTCCTCGAGGAGAGCTTCCCGACCCAGGAATCAAACCTGCCTCTCCTACATCTCCTGCACTGGCAGGCAGATTCTTTACCACTTAGCCACCTGGGAAGCCCATTATAGCCTGACAGACTAGAGGTATCAGAGAGCAGCAAAACCATAGCTTTGACTCTATGGATCTTTGACAGCAAAGTGATGTCTCTGCTTTTTAAAATGCTTTCTAGGTTTGCCATAGCTTTCCTTCCAAGGAACAAGTGACTTTCAATTTCATGACTGAAGTCACCATCTGTAGCGATTTTGGGGACCAAGAAAATAAAATTCATTAGTAGATCTAATACTAGTCGATCTAATATTAGTGTTATAAAGCCCTGGAGCTCTACATTTTGTTGTCACTGTTTTCTGAGCACAGCAAATGAGGCTCTTCAGCATTTTGCTCCTGTTTACCTTTTCCTTGCTCTAGTTTCCCCTCATCTCCCCACCACTCGTTAATAGACACCAGTCACTTCTAAGGGCTCAGAGAGCTTTTTGTCTTTTCTGCCTCGTCTATGGGAACTCCCTTTGCCCCCTGGAAGACTTCTGTTTAATTTTTAAATAATCTTAAAAACAACCTCCTGTAGAACATCACCATATTTATACTACAAGAGACTCTTGTACTTAAACATCTCAAAATAATTATATATTTTGGCCACTGTTAATTTGATTTCATGGTTCCCTTTAAATAAGAAATTTCTCATAGATGGAAATTCTGATTTTCAACAGAGGTTTGATTTTTTCCAAGCTACCAAAGCATAGGAACTCTTTCATAAATATTTTCAGGAGAAAATATTGAAGAAAAGAACAGAAAAATGAAAGAAAGACAAGAAGGTGATGGAAAAAGAAAGAAATATTTATGTATGAGTGAATTAAATCTGTTAGTAGTTGTGGTTTTTTTGTTTGTTTGTTTGTTCTGTTTTGAGATTTCTAATGTCTCAATTTGTAGTTGGTTAAAGAGGAAGGTTGATTGTTTTACCTTAATGTGGATACCAGTTAGATTTCCCAATGTATACCAACTGCTACCAACCAAGAAATATAATCTACATGTGGGTCACTGGGAAACTCAATCATGTATAAATATTGAATGAGTACATAAGAATCCAGATTCAAGTAGAATTTGATCCTTGTTTAGACTGAAAGCTCTTTAGCGAATTATTGGGAATGTGTTACTTAAGGAAAGAGATGATGATGATTTACCATACTTTTTAGCTTCTACGCCTTGCACAATATCTGGCTCACAGCAATGTTTTAATCAAAATGTAGGTGAATATTAAAATAATATTCTGTACTCTATGCTTGTTGACTGAGCCCTGATTTTATTACTAAATAGTGCTATAACCCATGTGAGCCCCACCCAATTTCCTCTGAAGAGGAACAAATAGCTCTGCAAGGTACTTGCTGTTCTGAAGATTACCAGAGACAATATATTTTAGAAAACTGATTTTTTAATATTAAAATACTTAGGAAATCTGAGTTATAGTTATTAGGAACAGACTGAAATAGGTTAATCAGTTCTCCTTATAGCAATTTTGAGGAGGCAAATGAGAAAGAGTTATTGGTAAGTATAAAATATTATGAGGGTAAATGCTAAGGGTCAATTTACCTTTTTTTCCCAGTTTCATCTCTCAAATTATTCTTTTCATGCCTTATCATCTTATCAGTTAAAATTGTCTATACTTAGCCTCACATTGTAAATATAGCCAAGAAGTTAAAACAGCCAAGGTATAGCTTAGAGAGATCCAAATAAATAGATCACTGCTAAGACAAATTTGTCTCCATAACGATCTATCACTGAAACAAAAGAACCTCCACTAGTAATCTATAAATATCAGTTGAGCACTAAAAGAAATTTCTAAGAAATATGCCATATCAATTACTATAGAAAACATGTTTTTTAAAATAGTAAAAATTTATCAACTTGTGCTTGATTGGATGCAGTTCATCAAAAAACTATGGTTCTATTTGGTTTAGCATTGACCTATAGGAGCTGAAGTGCTGAGTTTAACTCTTTTTGTTTTTTAACTTTTATTAAAAAGTTCTTCACCCATTTCTCCCACACCTCTGTCACCACCAATCTGTTCTTTTACATCTATTAGCTTGGTTTTCTGTTTATTTATTTGTTTTTAGACTCCTTATAGAAGAGAGATTATACAATATTTGTCTTTCTCTGACTTATTTCACTAGCCTAATAACCTTTAGATCCACCCATGTGGTTGAAAATGGAAAGATTTCATTGTGTTTTAATGGGTAAATTTATTTATGTATATATCACCATTCCTTTATCCATTCATTCATTGAAAAACATTTAGTTTGTTTTCATATCTTTGCTATTGTAACTAATGCTGCAGTGAACATATGGGTGCATATATTCTTTCTGAGTTAGTGTTTTCATCTTCAGATAAATACCTAAAGTAAAATTTCTGGCTCCTACAATAGTTCTATTTTTAATTTTTCAAAGACGCTCCATACTTTTTTGAAGAAACTCCATAATTTTTTGAAGAAGCCATAATGGATGCACCGGGTTATATTCCTTCTAACAATACACAAGGGCTCATTTTTCTCCACATGCTCATCAATAATTGTTATTTCTTGTCTTTCTTATAATAGCCATTCTAACAGTTGTGAGATGATATCTCATTGTGGCTTCGATTGCATTTCCCTGATGGTTAATACTATTGGGCATCTGTTCATGTACTTCATGGTGATCCATATGTCTTCTCTAAGAAATGTCCATTCAGATTTTCAGCCCATTTTTAATTGGATTTTTATTTTTTTATAGAATTGTGTGAGTTCTTTATGTATGTTGGATATCAACTCCTTATTAGATACATGGTTTACAAATATTTTCACCCATTCATTAGATTGTCTTTTCATTTTATTGATGGTCTCTTTTGCTGTGCAGAAAGTTTTTAGTTTGATATAGCCCCACTTATTTACTGTTGCTTTAGTTAATTTGCATTGGTGTCAAGTTAAAAAAAAAAACCAACACAAAGGTCTATGTCATGGAGCTTATTATCCACATTTTCTTCTAGAATTTTCATGATTCCAGGTCTCACTTTAAATCTTTAATCAATGTTGAGTTATTTTTTGTGTATTGTACAAGATAGTGGTTGAGCTTTTGTATGTGACTGTCCAGATTTCCCAACATCATTTATTGAAGAGCCAGTCCTTTCCCCATTGTATATTCTTGGTTTCTTTGTTGTAAATGATTGGGTTTATTACTAGGCTCTCTCTTCTGTTCCATTGATCTATATTTCTGTTTTTATGTCAGTCATATACCTTTTGATTATTATAGCTTTGTAATATAGTTTGAAATCAGGGAGCATGATGCCTCCATCTTTGTTCTTCTTTCTCAGTGTTGCTTTGGCTATTTAGCACCTTTTTGGCTTAACACAAATTTTAGCATCATTGCTCTATTTCTGTGAAAAAATACTATTGAAATATGATGGATATTGCCTTGAGTCTGCAGATTACTTTGAGTAGCATGGGCATTTTAACAATACTGATTTTTGCAATTTATGAGGACGTCAAACGTCTCCATTTATTTGTCTCTTTTTCAAGTTCTTTCATTAATGTCTTGTTAAGATATTTCTTGGTGTATATCTGGTGTCTGTCAAAGTAGGAACCAGGAAGAAAGTATTAATGAGAATAGTAATGGAAAACTTGTTCCTACTTGGAAGGTGACTGACAAAAAGGAACTAATCCTCCCTGAGTTTTTCTTAGCACCAGACAAGCAAGGGCTTGTTGATATGCAGGTCGTTGTTGTTCTTTAGTCACTAAGTCCTTTAGGACTCTTTGTGACCTCACAGACTGCAGCACACCAGGCTTCATTGTCCATTAGTATCTCCCAGAGTTTGCCCAGATTAACATTCTTTGAGTCAGTGATGTTATCTAATCATCTCATCCTTTGCCTCCCCCTTCTCCTTTTACCTTCAATCTTTCCCAGCATCAGGGATTTATCTAATGATTCAAATCTTGGCAACAGATCACCAAAATATTGGGGCTTCAACTTCAGCATCAATCCTTTCAATGAATATTCAGGATTAATTTCCTTCAGGATTGACTGGTTTGATCTCCTTGCTGTCCAAAAGACTCTCAAGAGTCTTCTCTAGCACCACAATTTGAAAGCATAAATTCTTCAGTGCTCAGGCTACTTTATGGCCCAAATCTCACATCCTTACATAACTACTGGAAAAACCATAGCTTTAACTATGTGGACTTTGTCAACAAAATGATGACTCTGTTTTTAAATATGCTGTCTAGGTTTGCCCTAGTTTTTCTTCCAAGGCACAAGAGTCTTTTAATTTCATGGCTGCAGTCATCATCTGCTGTGATTTGGGAGCTCAAGAAAATAAATCTGTCACTGTTTCCAATTTTTCCCCATCTATTTGCCATGAAGTGATGGGACCGAAAGCCATGACCTTAGTTTTTGAATGTTGAATTTTAAGCCAGCTTTACCACTCTCCCCTTTCACCCTCTTTGCTTTGTGCCATAGAGTTGTATCATCTTCTTAAGACGTTGTTGATATTTCTCCCGGCAATCTTGATTCCAACTTGAGTCTTCCCACCCAGCATTTTGCACTATGTACTCTTCATATAAATTATATAAGCAGGATGACAATATACAGCCTTGAAGTATGCCTTCCTCAATTTAGAATCAGTCTGTTGTTTCATGTCTGGTTCTAACTGTTGCTTTTTGCCCCGCATACAGATTTCTAAGGAGACAGGTAAGATGGTCTGATATCCCCATCTCTTTAAGAATTTTCCACAGTCTGTTGTAATCCACACGGTCAAAGTTTTAGTGTAGTAATGAAGCAGAAGTCAATATTTTTCTGGAATTCCCTTGCTTTCTCCATTATCTAGTAGATGTTGACAATTTGATCTCTGGTTCATCTGCCAATCTAGGTTGTACACCTGGAATTAATGAGTCACATACTGTTGAAGCATACCTTGAAGTATTTTGAGCATTACCTTGCTAGCATGTGAAATGAGACCAACTGTGTGGTCATTTAATTGTGTGGTATTTTGAACATTCCTTGGCATTGCCCTTCTTTGGGATTGGAATGGAAACTGACCTTTTCCAGTTCTGTGGCCACTGTTGAGTTTTCCAACTTTGCTGACATATTGAGTGCAACACTTTAGCAGAATCATCTTTAAGGATTTGAAATAGCTCAGCTGGAATTTCATCACCCTCATTAGCTTTGTTTGTAGTAATGCTTCCTAAAGCCCACTTGACTTCGCACTCTAGAATGCCTGACTCTTGGTGAGTGATCACACCATAACGGTTATCCGGGTCATTGAGAAATGTTTTGTACAGTTCCTTCGGTATTCTTGACACCTCTTCTTAATCTCTTCTGCATCTGTTAGGCCCATGCTGTTTCTGCACTTTATTATGCTCATTTTTGCCTGAAATGTTCCCTTAGTATCTGCAATTTTCTTGAAGAGATCTCTAGTCTTTTCCTTTCTATTGGTTTCCTCTATTTCTTTGCATTCTTCTCTTCAGAGAGCTTTCTTATCTCTTCTTGATAGTCTCTGGAACTCTGCATTCACTTGAGCATATCTTTCTGTTTCTTCTTTGCCTTTCACTTCTGTTCTTTTCTCTGGTATTTGCAAGGACTCCTTGGACAATCATTTTGCCTTCTTGCTTTTCTTTTTATTGGGGATGGTTTTGGTCACCACCTCCTATACAATGATGCAAACCTCTGTCCATAGTTCTTCAGGTACTTTGTCTACCATTTCTAATCCCTTGAATCTATTCATCACCTCCACTGTATAATCATAATGGATTTGATTTGGGTCATACCTGGATGGTGTTGTGGTTTTCCCTGCATTCTTCAGTTTAAACCTGAATTTTGCAAATAAGAATACTATGATCTGAGCCATAGTCAACTCCAGGTCTTGTTTTTGCTGACTGTATAGAGCTTTTCCATCTTCAACTGGAAAGAATACAATCAATCTGATTTCGGTATTGACCATGTGGTGATGTTCACGTGTAGAGCTGTCTCCTGTGTTATTGGAAAAGGGGGTTTGTTAGGACCAGTGCATTCTCTTGGCAAAACTCTGCCTTTGCCCTGCTTCATTCCAAGACCAAACTTGCCTGTTCCTCCATGTATCTTGTGACTTTCTACTTTTGTGTTTCAGTCCCCTATGATGAAAAGAACCTTTTTTTTTTTTGGTGTTAGTTCTAGAAGGTCTTATAGGTCTTCACAGGCCTTATAGGTCTTCACAGAATCAATATGCATGTATTTTCATTTAATCCTTGCAAGGGAGTAATTAGAATTTTACTATTACAGAGAAGGTAATTAGGGCTTAGTGAGCCCAGGTAACTTGCCTAAGGCCCACTAACCTGCATGCTAAGTGACAGAGCATATATTGAAACCAATGTCTCAGATGCTTATTGCAGGTTATGCCAAAACTCTTCTATTTACCTCCAGAATGTCTCTTCAAATTGTGTCTTTCTTTCAGTCCTGCATGGCTGATTTGTATGTAATGTACCATACTCCCATGCCCTCTGGCTTCTGTTAGGTTTAATTGATAGAAGCCTCAGGAGAAGATGGGGAGGAAAGATAAAGGAGAGGGAAAGGGGTATTTCTTACCTGGCTCTTTTGCTGTCAGATCCCCTTGAGGCATCTATGTCCTTAAATAGAAGACCACCACTTTTCTCAAGGTGGTCTGTTTAATAGAGTACTGTCCTTTTGGGTCTTGGTCACTTTATCTTCTCCTTGTTCTTTAGGCTTAAAGGTGGTAACAGGTCTCCAGGTGTTGACCCCAGGTTCTTGCACTGTTTGTGCTTCCTCTATAATACCAGCCTGCTCCTTTGTGTTAGATCCTCCTGGAATTACCATAAATTGAGTATGCCATCTGTTTCCTATGACACTTTGGCTGATACAGGTGAATCTGGAATGCCTTTCTCATGTAGAAAGTTGCATAAAAATACAATGCAAGGTAAATGCTTTCTCCAAAATTCATAGCACCACAATTGTGTTGCTAAATCTGTTTTTAAAAGTGAATTGAAGTTTAAAACTGTTTGTGACTTAAGAACTCATACCTAAGAATGAGTGCTCTCCTAGCACTCTGTTCCCCAGACAAGAAGCATGCTATGACTTTTAATCATGAAAAATGCATTCACTGCAGAAATTCAACACTTCCTCCATGAAGTTTATGTAGAGAATGTTTTCAGTCAACAAAATGCTTCAGAGCAGTGAGTAAAATTTTAGAGGAAAAGCCGATTTTGGGGGATGCTGGGGAAATACCAATTAAGGATCACATTTTTCAATGTCTGTCTTAAACTACAAGAAACAAATGTATCCTTCAGTGAGAAATCATTGCAGATATGGTTAAGTGCTTGCAATAATTGCTTATTTTGTGATGAAATACATTTCTTAAAAAATTCATTGAAAACATTGTTTTTAAACAACCTTCTTAGCACAAACTATATGCCTTAGTAAAAAGTAAATAAATAAAAATAAATAATTTTTAGATTTATTTTTTCTGTTTTGTTTGTTTGCTTAGCTCTTCTTTTTTCTTTATTATAACAGGATTTAAATAAAAGGAAAATAGTTTTAAGAGAAAATTATGAGTTTATTTTATATACTGTTAAGAGTTTCAGATGAATGCAAATTAAGCTTAATAATAGGTGGTTTTAAACTACAGAGATGGCTATTCTAATTCACACATCAAAATGTAAATGTTTGAACTTTGCCTTTGAGGATTTAAACAAATTTCATAGACAACTCCTTTAAGTTTAGTCAGAAAAAATTTATTTTCTTAGATTCATGTCAAGAAACCATGTTCTTATTCTTCTTAGAAATGAATCCAATAATAAACTATGCTATATTTTATTTAAAAATGCTAAAAATTAATTATATTTAAATTATTTAAAAACTAGAATCCCAAGGGCAAAATAATAAATAATGATACAGTTTGAATTACCTTTAAGAATGCATTTGACAATGGCAACAGTATTGCCCTGTGGAGTATCCATTCCAACCTGCTCAGTCACACCTAGAGCTAGATTTTCCCTGTTTCCTTCCTTTGCAGCTGTCCCCTTTCATTGCCAAAGTAATCTTTTGAGTCTCCCCTGACAGTTGAATTCACTGGTTCTCAAATTTTAGCATCTGAATGAAACTTCTGTAGGATTTATGATAACACAAGTTTCCTGAATTCTCCTCCTCTAATTCAGTAGAGGCCTAGAAATCTGTAGTTGAACAAGCACCTCAAGGTTCCTGATGCCTGTGGATGGAGAACCAGATCAGGAATAAAAATGAATTTGATATTCTCTAGGATTTTGCATTCATCTTGGTCAGAGAGAAAAGCCAGTAGATTAAGGAGATCAAGGTACTTCATCTAGCACAAGTCTTGACTCTCAGATGTGCTAATGTGTTTTGCTGTGTCCTGCCCAAGTGACTTCTGGGGTCAGCACTCTGTCTTACTCTTACCAGTCTCTCTTAAGACATGATGTTCTCAGTGAGAACTTGGTAACTGCTCAAAGTGTTTGCTCATGCATGTCTACAGATCACCTCTCTTCAACTTGTCCTTACTCTGAGTTACCATTATTTCATGTGGGGTCCTTTGTCTTGAAAGAAGAATGGCAGAGTAGTTGATTTTACATGCACTAAAATCAGACTCTCTGAACTGGAAACTCAATTCCGTCCTTTACTAGCTGGCTGACCTTGAGTATGTTACAGACATCTGTAACTCAGTTCTTTCGTGTAAAGCAGAATTAGTGAATTTTCATAATATTGTTCAGAGAATTAATGTGGTAATATGTACAAAGCACAAAACACAGTTTATGCCACATATAAAGTCCTAAATAAGTATTAGCTAATAGTATTATCAAAGTGACTGCCTTACTAGATTACACAGTTTTTAGTATGATCTCATGGTAGAACGGACTGTGTTCATCTCCTGCCATTTTTGGTCTCATCCTAGAAGGAGGACACAGCTACTCCTGGTCTATATCCCTGCCCCTTCAGACAATCAGCTAGCTGTCTGAGGGTGACAACTACTTGAGGTTATTAGCAATGTCTTCTTATTTCTCTATCCTTTGTGCTTTTCTGGAAAAAGAGGATTCCAATCTTTTATTGTTAACACACAAAGACATGGATAAGGCTCCTAAAATCTCGAACTGTTCTTCCGTGGGTTTCTTCCTTTGTTGGTTTGCCAGAACGATTATGTAGCAAAGATTATCTGGCTAAAGTTAGCATTTCCTTTGACCTAAAATGAAGAATGAAGTAACTTGAGATGAAAACTATAAAGAGGAAAAACCTTCTCAAGAAGGGGAATGGCATAGATTGTGTGAGATTTCTAGCCACTCGTGTAAGAAATATTTGCATGCCTAATGGGGTGTGCATGAACTCTCAAAAGTGCTGGCACTACCAAACCAGTCTACTCCAGACTCCACTTGGGGCAGCAGGCTAGGCTCTTGCTATATGTTCTTCTTTGGAAGGCAGGCTGTCCCAGTTCACCTACTTCACCATTGCACAGATTCTTCCATAAACTGAATTTCAAAGGTAAAGAGAAGAGGGGGTGCTGGTCTAACGCTGCCTCTTAACCTAACACAGTGAGCGATGCGGAGAAGCGTAATGCGGCCTCTATCCTGTACTTTGGTGATGCTGAAAGGCCCTGATTTGCTTCCTCTCACCGAGGAGGCAGCTGTGTTGTGGCGATATCAGTCCATCCGATTCAGCAGCAGCCCGCAAGGCCCCGTGTGACATGGCATAATGTCCCAGAAATCCGCACTGTCAGTGAGGCCCAGGGATCAGCAGAGCATTTGTGGCTCTGGGGCCCGACCTGAGGTCTGCCTGGGACATCTCCATGTAAATGAGTGCTGGGGACACGATTTGGACAGCTTAATCCTGCATTGTCAGGAAGGCTGGAGCCAACGTAAGCTCCAGACACGCTTTCATTCAAAACCGTAATACAATTGGACTATCTCAACTTCTATTTCCCATTATCTCCCAGAGAGCTGCAACAGTTTACTAGGAAGAAAGGAAAAAGGGAAAAGAGAGGAAAAAAAAGACCAGTCTCTATCCCCACTGAAATCCTGTTCAGAGGATTTGCTGCAATGGCATTCCAGCTTCAAATAAGACTGATTAAAATAAAATTACTCAGTCTCCTGACCCATAGCAAATTTCATGAGCTGCAATTTGTCTAGTAGTTGAGCTGTGAGTACAATCTGATTGGCTATAATTTAGGTTTATAGTTCCTTTTTTCCCCCCTTTAAACACAGTAGAACCCAGCGATCCTGAAGTAAAGAACTTTAGAAAGGAAAAAGGAGGATTTAGTAAAAGCTTAGAAAAAAATGGAAAGAAAAAAAATTAAATATGTTAATAGTTTGCTTTTCTAAAACCTTGAATTCTCAGCATCTCTAGAGCTTTGCAGAGGGAGAATGTCCTTGCTCTGTGCTTGCGCTTTCCATTCTAAACTTCCTAGCTGTGTTTGCCTTGCTAGATTGCCTTTGTCTTTTTTTTTTTTTTGTCTTCTGTAGTCTTTGTTTCCTTCTTTCTCTGTTTACATCTCTGATTTCTAGGTCTGTGAACCATGGTAGATTTTCCAACTCTGAAAATGCTGAAGACCCACGGTGCCAAGAATTTCCAACCCCTCCTCCAGGGTAAGTGGCTTTTTCTTTCCAGGCTCAGCCAGTTTTGCCACAGTTATCAGTGCTCTTGGAGACAAGCTTGCTTCCTTTCCAAATGATCAAATGGCCTGTAAGTCACATTAGCAGTCCTGGCTGGAGGGCACTGTGGAAAATGCCTGTGACCTTCTATCATCCCAGGTGTTGGGACAAATCTTTTCAATATCCAGAAAGGGAAATGCATTCAGGGGACAAAAACAGTAGGTAACAGTTGCCTGTTTTCTCTTTACAAAGCAGAACCACAGAGATATATATATATGTATGGTAAGCCTGGCCTTAGGCCTGCAGCCCTGCTATTAACATGTCTCAGGTGAGTTAGAGTAAAGTATGGCGATCAGTTCAGTTCAGTTCAGTTGCTCAGGCATGTCCTACTCTTTGCGACCCCATGGACTGCAGCATGCCAGGCCTCCCTGTCCATCACCAACTCCTGGAGTTTACTCAAACTCATATCCATTGAGTTGGTGATGTCATCCAACCATCCAATCCTGTGTCATCCCCTTCTCCTTCTTTCTTGAATCTTTCCCAGCATCGGGCTCTTTTCCAATGAGTCAGTTCTTCTCATCAGGTGGCCAAAGTATTGGAGTTTCAGCTTCAGCATCAGTCCTTCCAATGAATATTCAGGACTGATTTCCTTTAGGTTGGACTGGTTGGATCTCCTTACAGTCCAAGGGACTCTCAAGAGTCTTCTCGAACACCCCACTCCAAAAGCATGGTGATTTGGGAGGTCAAATGGACAGACAGTTGGAAACACAGGCAGGTGTCCAGGCTTTTCAGTGATACATCACTATGACTAAAGAGTAATTATATACTTTGGATACAGAATTTCCTTAATTTACTCCAAGATGAAGAAACATGCCAGCCCTTCCTTTCTGTAACCAGAGCTCACTTCCTGGCAGTCGAGGCCTAAAGAGGTTACTTGGGGGTAACAGTTAAAGAGCAGATGGACCTGGGCAGAGATTCCCGTGGCTGGGCTGTGCCGATATCCTCTGGAAGCCACTGCCTGGTGAGTTCTTCGAAGGAGAGGATGGGCAACACCATCTTTATTCCCTTGGAGGCATCTGTGATATTTCTTCAGGCAGATAAAGAATTTTAAAGTTTTACTGCCCTAAAAGTACATGGAACGCAGTAGATGTTCAATTAAAGGCTGTAGAAGGGTAAAGGGCTCCATGGAGCTGCTCTGCTGTAGACTGTGCTCTGAGTAGGGAAGGACCCCAGCAGCCTGCTGTGGGCCCCTGTTGTCAGGGAGACAAAGCAGGAATGCAGACAGCATCGCCTGCCTCTGGGGTTCCTTACAACCATCCACTGTGAGGCAGAAAGACATTTAGAAGACCTCTGCCAGAATCATGGATTCAGGAATTCCTTCCCTTCCCCATTTTGCTCTCTAGATGAAAAGAAGCTACTTCTGTGGGAAGTAAGACAGCTTGGGTTCAGATAAAATTTGGCCTGAATATGAACGCTACAGGTTGCATGTTAACTGGGACAAATCGCATTGCATCTCTGAGGCTGAGTTTCCTTGTCTAGAAAATGCAAATAAGACAATCTACCTTGCAGGAATGCTAGAAGGATTAAATAAAATGAGGTCTCTAAAACTCTTGGTACCTAGTAGAATCTTAATAAATGAGCTTGGTTATGATAAAAACATATGAAGAACACTTGACACACTTCTGCAGAAATCCCTCTCTCTAATTCACTTCTTCTCATATATTGCTTAAGGCCACTCTAAAAAGGGGGAGACTTTTTGAATTGCCCATGCTTATTTTAAAATATGTAATCATTAGAGAGTTTAAAATGAGAATCAACCATTCTTCCTATTTTATAGAGTCTCATTAATTTGATATTCAGGAGAACATGGAAAATTGATTCCAATTGTAAGTCATTTAATTTTTTTTATTATGAAAAGACTCAAACTTATGCATAAGGAGGTTAATAAAATCCACGTACCCACCAGCCATCTTCAGGTAGGATAGAAACCCAAACCCTGACAGTCTCATAGGATCTCAGATTTCCATATTTCCACCTCCAGATGACAAAGATGACCTGGACTTACATTCTTATTTTATACTTGAGAAAACTGAAGTTCCTAGAGATTGTGATTTGTCTGAAGTCACATTTAATCTGAAAGTGGAGTTCAGCCCTGGTCCCAAATTTACTGTCCACTCCCCAGCATTTCTCTTTCTTGACACTTGCCATGGATAAAGATGGGAGAAGAAGCTGGATAGATAATCCAAGTGTTAGCCTGGCTACTCTCTATTTATCTGCATCTTTCATCCTCTTAAAAGAACAATTAAAATAGTTAGTGACTTCTGACAAATAGCTATTTTCTAGAAAATCTCACTTTGTGTAACCCAGAGTGTATTTCAGATTTCAGAGTGGCAGTTTTCCTGTTACTTATGTGCAAAAATACACTGGATTGGTTACACTGCTGCTACTGCTGCTAACTCACTTCAGTCGTGTCTGACTCTGTGCGACCCCATAGAGGGCAGCCCACCAGGCTCCCCTGTCCCTGGGATTCTCCAGGCAAGAACACTGGAGTGGGTTGCCATTTCTTAGTTCCACTTAATTTGATGATAGGAAATTTTTCCCATTAGTATACTCTTTAGTCACATAAAAGGTGATGTCAGATTAAGGAGTTTCTCACTCTAAATTGCTGAACATCCCAAGGAAGTACATCGCTTTTGGCAGGAATGATCATTGTCCGATTCTGAAAACCGAGGAGAGTTTTGGGTTTTTGGAAGACTGGACACCAGAGGGTGCTAAAGAGCTGCACAATTTACTTCTGGGTCTTTAAGAAGTTTCCATGGTGATGGGGTCAGCTGGCCTTGAGAGAGAGTTGAGCATGTTTGGTGCTAGAGGATGTGTTCCCAGCTTAGAGCTCTGTTGGAGGCATTTGCCTACCTGGAGCCACAGGCCACGTTAACGGACCGCGGTGTGCCATCGTCTGGTTGCTGCTGACTTGACAGTTGGTTTGGTCAATCCCATTGATTGTGAGGAAGTCAACTGTTAAAAATAGAATCAATGGTGCTACCACCAGCTCACTAGCCATTTACAGGCACTCATAAATACTGAAAATGACTGCCCAGAGTGCTGAGCTTCCAGGCTTCTTTTAGCTTTACTTTGAATTTGCTGATTCTTGCTACATCAGCAGAAGAGAGAATTTGAAAGAGCTGAAAACAGCCCAAGCTGCATGAGTCTCTCAAGAAAGAAATTATTAACAAAATGTTGACTCCTGTGCATAAAGCTTCTTTTGAAAATCTTTCCTAAATTCATGAAATGTCAGGTTTGGTGCTTTGGTCCTGCTCTTCATTCCTGGTACCCACACTTCTACTTCTCAAGAACAAATTACTCCTTTAGCTGTGAAATCAAGTCCATCTCCTCCCCTGAATGTAACTTCTTAGGGTTTGACACAATGCTCAGCACAGTGTAGAATAATAACAGATTTTAACCTTCAGAATCTTATAATGACTTAAATGTAAGAGACATGTAGTGAGCAATGTGGGCTATTATATAAGCTCTAGGTTTGTTTGGTATATTGAGTTAACATATTGGTGGGAACTCAGTTTAATTTACATTAAGAATATGGAAAATGTATGAGTATGTATATATATATATATATTTATACATGTACTCAATCGTTCAGTCGTGTCTGACTTTTTGCTGCCCTATGGACTGCAACCTGCTGGGCTAATCTGTTCAAAAAATTTTCCAAGAAAGAATATTGGAGTGGGTTGCCATTTCCTCCTCCAGGGTATCTTCCTGACTCAGGGATCAAACCTGTGTCTCTTACATCTTCTGCTTTGGCAGGTGGACTCTTTACCACTAGCACCAGCTGGGAAGCATTCATATAAACACACACACACACACACACACATACATACATATATATATATATATATATATATATATATATATATGTTCTTTATATACTCACATATATATGATTCACATATCTTCAAGTAAACTATTTATGACTATTAATTTGTGCAGGTTGAATATTATATAACACATAGCTTTGAAAGCTTAGTCTTATAGTCTTGTTTTTCTTCTAATCATATACTCCTTCCCATAGTAATTTAATTCTGTATTCATGATGATTAATGATGATACACACCTCAATAATTTTATTCATACATCACACTCTTTACCATTCATTCATTCATTTTTTTCAATAATTTATTCAGTTTTGAATTTAACAAATATTTTGGAGACTCACCATAAGGCAGAAGAAGAATCTGCCTTAGGATACAGCAATGAATGTGATGCAATTCCTGACCTCATTGGAGCTGACACAATAAACTGTTAGGTAAATCTTAAAATAGAGATATACATGTAGCAATACAGGAGAGATGGAACACTATCAACTCCTGATGCCCGAGATCAGACTAAACATCTTCTGGGAAGAGGCGGCATATTGACTGAATCTTAAGGAATGAATTAAAGTTGGCCAGGTAGTAAGGGGAGAATGAGGATACCCAATGGAAGGTCAATGTGTGAAGTGTCTCAAGGTGACAGGTGCTTGATACATGCTGAGACTGACAAATCTTTTAGATGAAGAGATGAAGTGTCAAGGGACCAGCAAAGAGAGACAAGCAGAAAAGATCAATTACAAAGAAATTTGTGTGTCATCCTAAGGGGTTTAGATTTTATGCTGTTTGAAATGGAGAATTATTGAAGCGTTTTAGACAGGAGATTGGTAAGGTCAGAGCTGTGTTTTAGAATGATCACGCCAGGTACTGATTAGAAGAGAACAAAGCCCAAGAAACAAGAACGCCAGATAGGCAACTGTATGACACGCAAATTCGTGAAGCGTTCCATATTTTTTAAAAAAAAAAAAAAAGAAAACTGAACTCAAGTAATAGTTGTCATGAAAACAGGCAAAGGTGTTGAGAGACGTAGGTCTTTTTGTTGTTATTGATGAGCTCTGGGGCAAAGTTGAGAGGCAGGGAGTTGGTGATGAAGCCCTGGATTGCAGATCAGGCCATAATCTGGGTGAATGGTGGTGCCATCTTCATAGAAATATGAAGCCAAAGACCTTCTGAAAGACTCAGCTCTGGGATGAAATATTCTGTGCTTATTACTACTATATCTTTGAACTCATGTCATAGCCAGATTGTACCATGAGCACTTACCACACACTATGTTGTATTCTATAATTGTTTAAGGTAAGGTATATTGTATTTTAAAATTGTTTAAGGTAAGTAGGTCACATTTCCATGTCTATCAGATAACAAAAACAAATATTCTATCTGCGCTCACGTGCTCAGTTATTTTTGTAACTGGATCACATAATCAGGTTCATATTCATATTTAATGATCCTCTGATTTCAGTTTAGGGTTGAGGTTCATAATGTGAAATTGTGGGTTACAAAGAAACATTTTAACCATGGGATCAGCTCCAATATTTTGGCCACCTGATGAGAAGAGCTGACTCACTGAAAAAGAACCTGATGGTGGGAAAAATTGAAGGCAAAAAGAGAAGGGGACAATAGATGATGAGATGGTTAGATAGCATCACCAATTCCGTGGACATGAATTTGAGAAAACTCTGGGATATATTGAAGGACAGGGAAGCCTGGTGTGCTGCAGTCTATGGGGTTGCAAAGACTTGGACATGACTTAGTGACTGAACAAAAACCACCATGGGATCAGAATCTGCAAGTAGCTTTCACGTTCTTTCCTGATAGACCTCCAGCTAGCTTCATATACATACATACATATATATATATATATATATATACATATATATGTAGTTTTTTTCATGACATTCTGACTTGTTATGCATTCTTTGGATTTAAAGGAATGAGAAAAATTAAGCTAAAATCAATCAATTAGTGACTTGGAAACCTTAATTTTAGTATATACTTATACCATTAAACCAAGATAAATCCATGGTTTGGGGAGTACTTTTTTTAATTCATTTTAATCATTTTCTCACCAATGCATTGGAGAATTCTGCAGATCACAGTCTTCACCAAGCCTCTGTATTGCATCCCACCTACACATACAGCAGCACCCTTTCCTTAATGTTCTCTTGCTTGTTCTGAGGGTGGTTTAACAAGATGTCTAAAACAGAATCAGAATCACTTCCCCCATGGGCAGAACTCATAGATGGCCATTTCACATTAGAGAGTAAGGCAGGGAAAGCAACGGCACCCCACTCCAGTGCTTTTGCCTGGAAAATCCCATGGATGAGGAGCCTGGTAGGCTACAGTCCATGGAGTCGCTACGAGTCAGACATGACTGAGCAACTTCACTTTCACTTTTCACTTTCATGCATTGGAGAAGGAAATGGCAACCCACTCCAGTGTTCTTGCCTGGAGAATCCCAGGGACAGAGGAGCCTGGTGGGCTGCCCTCGATGGGGGTCACACAGAGTCGGACATGACTGAAGCGACTTGCAGCAGCAGAGAGTAAGAGGTTACTCAAATAAATCATTCAGGTGCCCCAAATAAAATAGTTTTCCCATGATAATAAATAGTGTTTTAAGCTATTATTTTTTAGGCTGAAATGCATAAAAAAGGAAATGAAAACCATATACCTGAATTTTATTACCTAGGACTGATGCTGAACCTGAAACCCCAGTACTTTGGCCACGTCATGCGAAGAGTTGACTCATTGGAAAAGACCCTGATGATGGGAGGGATTGGGGGCAGGAGGAGAAGGGGACGACAGAGGATGAGATGGCTGGATGGCATTACCAACTCGATGGACGTGAGTTTGAGTAAATTCCAGGAGTTGGTGATGGACAGGGAGGCCTGGTGTGCCGCGATTCATGGGGTCGCAAAGAGTCGGACATGACTGAGCGACTGAACTGAACTGAACTGAACTGAAATATTATTAAGATTAATTTCAAATAGTGAAATTTGAGTCGAGATATACAAATGTTTTAATATTTTTAGAATTTTTATTTTATCTTGGAGTACAGTTGATTAACAATGCTGTGTTCGTAGGGTTTACAGCAGAGTGATTAATATTTATTTTGCCAAATTTTCCTCTGTCAAAGCTGTACCAACTCGCTGTCCCATGAAGACTACAAGAAAGTGAGAAAGTCCTCGGTGCCCCTGTTCTCACAATGTAGCATGGAATGTGGGTCTTTGTATTATTTGATTCAGTGAATATGAATATGAAATTATAATGTAAACCTTCCTCAAATAGCAGAAATATTAATTTAATTTTTTGATTGTATTTTGCCCATTCATTTTTCTCCTTTTGCAATAGATTTATTCTCTTTGCTTCAATCTATAGGAGTATCTTCAGCATTGGTGATGTGTTTGTTTGCTCATGACCAATCTTATCATGTTTAAACCATGGCTTTGCCATGTATTTGTAAACAGTAAAAGTCTCACAGAAAACGAATGTTTTGTAAAGGTTTGAAATGAATCACCAATAAAACAAGGTAAGTAGGCTTAATTTTTTTTTAATTACTCTCTATTAAATTTCTAAATTTCCTCCATGGTTCAGGTTTTTTTGTTTGTTTGTTTGTGTTTTTCATTTTTAAGTGACTTTTGGAGGCAATTTTTAAATTTTCATTTTCCTTGGATATTCTTCTAATGACTTACTTATCCAATATTACTTTTACAGGGTCTGCCAAAATTCTGTTTTATGACAAGTGTATTAAAGTTATGTTGTCTTCCTTTTCTAAAATTCTTACATTTATTTATTATTATTCTTTAACAGTTTCTTTGTTATGAACATTGGAATTAACTTTCAATGTTCATGTGTTTTTTTCTTTATACAAAGAATCCTTTTCTGGCTTATTTTTCAATTTTAATCTTCAAAAACATAATTTTGGCTCTTATATTTCTCTCTCTTTTTTGCTTTGATAGAACTAAATATCTCCTTCATTTCCTAACCCTTTGAGCTGATAGATTAATTCAGATATTTTTTGTTTAATGATAAATTCATGTTTATGAACTTCATGAATTTATTTTAACAGCATTATTGAGGTGTAATAATTGACAGGCAATAATATTTAAATCATACTAGTGGATATGCTATAAGACAATTGCCACAGTCAAAGTAATGAACATCTCCAGCCTCCCAAACATTTCTTTAGACTTCCGTGTCCCACTGTTTCGCCTCCCTCCTGCCTTGCTCCACACACTCCCCTCCATTCCCAGACAACTTCTGATGTGCTTTCTGTCACTGTGCACTACTTTGCAGATTCTTGAGTTTTATATATATATAAAAAAAAATCATACAGAAGGTATTCTTTTTCAGGGCAGGGGAGGGACTGGTTTCTTTCACTTAGTATATTTATATTGGGATCCATCCACATTGACACAGGTATCAGTTGCTCATTCATTATTATTGCTGAATGGTATTTCAATGTACCAACACATTACGTGTGTGTTAGTCACTCAATCATGACTGACTCTTTGCAACCCCAGGGACTGTAGCCCTCCTGGCTCCTCTGTCCATGGAATTCTTCAGGCAAGAATACTGGAGTGGGTAGCCACTATTCCCTTCCCCAGGGGATCTTCCTGACCCAGGGATTGAACCTGGTCTCCTGCACTGCAGGCAGATTCTATACCATCTGAGCCACCAGGAAGTCTAACATATTACAGGTCATTTATCCATTGGTTTGTAGAGGGACATTAATGTTGTGTCTAGTTTGGGGATATTACAAATAAAAATGCTGTGAACATCCATATACCCATGTTTATGGACAGAAGCATTCATTTTTATTTGAGAAATACTTAGGAATAAAATGGCTGGATCCTATGATGATAGGCACATATTAACTTTTTAAGAAACTACTGACTTTGTCTCCAAAGGGGTTGAACCACTCCTCTCAGTAGTGTCCAAGAGTTCCAGTTCGTCCACATTTTTGCCAAGGCTCTATGTACTCAGTCTGCTGAATTTTGCTATTTTAATGGGTACCTAGTTGAAACTGGGGTTTCAAGTTGCATGAAAGTCTGTGTTCAGATGTAGCCTAGGTATTCTGTGATTTCCCTTTCAAATAATAATTATTAAATGTAGTTAAAAATTCCTACTGTTGGGATGTGTTGCTTTCATTAGTTTTATAACCATTATACAATATCCTAAAATTATAATTTATATTTCAGTTGACTCTTGAACCACATGGGTTTGAACAGTACATATTCACTTGTATGTAGGCTTTTTTTTGTTTTCAATAAACACATATTAAATTTCCCACTGATCTGTGGTTGGTTGTAACTGGGGATGCAGAAACCATATACCAAAAGTAGACTATAAAGTTATATATGAATTTCCTACTGTGGTGTAAGACTTGACCCTAATCCCTGCATTTTTCAATGGTCATCTGTATTTCTAATGTGGACAAAAGTAGTATTTACTTCAAGTGATCTCATATAGTCATTAATTAAGATATGATAATGCTATAAAATACTTAACACAGTGACAGAAATTATAAATTAAATGAAACAATTGTTTTGAGGTCAGCAGTGAGGACTCCATCGTGTTCATGATGGGACATTGAAGAGAAAGGACTAGGGACTCGGGTATATGAGAGGAACCTAAGATTATGAGTTGTGAATCTGGTTATCTTATATTTATGCTTGGATAGCTAACCTTGGAAATTCTCTCAACAAGAATCTTTACATATATTTCCATTCCCTGAAGGACTAGCTTCAGAGTCACATAAAGAACCAACAATCTTGAAGTATCCCAAAGTTCTTAAATGATGAAAACTCATAAAATAATAGTTACATAAAAATGATGATTATAATAGTTGATACATAAAGGGTAATTTATTGAGTGTTATAATATGCACAATTTTAATATATAAGCCTGTTCATTAAAAATTATATCTCTGCATTTTGCTTATGTATTTTTCCAACAGCCAGGACTTATCAGTATGCATATGGATGGAAAGATAAGTATCTGAGGAGAGTAATTACTATCTAATCACATCACAGACAAACTTTGATGCCACCAGTTTAAATAACTGTTTGGACAATCGGTCATTAAGAAATGACAAAGGTATCATTAGAAATAACATTACCAAGTCAAAGAGAGTAATGAAATTAGAGATCCAGATGGACTTTAAAAATAACCTTTTAAAAAAAATAGGAACAAAGATTTATGAGATACTCATGAGTACCTACAAGACAACCATTATTCCTGTTAAGTTGTCAGACAGCTTTTTTGGTCCTCAATTTCCTAATCATTAATCAGAGGATACACTTACATGTTCTCCACATATGGTTAAAACTCTGATAGTTCATCATTTTGTATTTTTATGTACCCCTCTTTCTGACAAAACTTTAAAAAAAATTACATTGATTAGAAAGAAATACTTATTCCTACAACTCAGAACAGTGGCCAGGAAATGTAATGCTCTAGAGTAAACTCTATTAAGAAATCCTGGAAGAATTGGATCAGTTAGCCGGGAGAAAAGAATACTGAGGGAGGGTTATTGTTATCTCCTGAGGCATTTTCTCAGTATCTAAACCAGATGGCTTTTCTTATGTTTCTTGTTTAAGCCACATGTAAATGAAGACATTAATATGATCTGGTGGTAACTTTCTGTCCATGACCTTACCGAGACCATCAGAACGTTCCTGTGAACTGCATTTTTCCCTGGCTGTGAGCTACAAGTGTGGCAAGTTAGTGAATAACCAAATGTGACCTCTCAGGTGTCGCTAGTTGTAAAGAACCTGCCTGCAAATGCAAGAGACATAAAAGACACAGGTTCGATCCCTGGGTTGGAAACATTCCCTGGAGAAGGAAATGGCAACCCACTCCAGTTTTCTTGCCTGAAGAATCCCATGAACGGAGAAGACTGGTAGGCTACCATCCATAGGTTTGCACAGAGTCAGACACGAATGAAGAAACTTGGCATGCATGCAAGGATTCTGATGGAACGAAATGAAGTGATCCATCCCACAGCACCCTGAGGAGCCTGGGCCAATGAAGAAAATCTTAAACCAACATAAGAAATGTAGTTTTGCTTTTTAACATGTACATCAAAGACTCTGTTCAGGAAAACAGTGAGTTATCCCAGAGTTCTGGAGTGTCCTAGTATTAACACACAAATGTTCACATACACACACACATAACCACTATGATGGTGAGTAAAAACTGTTTTCAGAGTGGACATCTTAATCCCATTAAGACACTTACTGAATATTCATTACTTTAGCCATTTCATAAATATTTTCTTAGAACTGACTATGTAGTAGACAATGTCCTGAAAACCTAGCACATTGGTAAGCAGAATTTCATGTAAATTGTGTTCTTTAAGCTTAAGTGCAAGCAAGATAATGATAAAACTTTTGCACAATTAAACATCAAATTATCATGAAAAATGCTATAGATGGTAGTGAAAAGCTACCACAAGAGCCCAACAGAGAGAATTAGCCTCGGTATGCAAATCATTATGAGATGATATTTGCACTAGGCTCTGAAGGTTTAACAGACATTAAAGTGAAGTAGAAAGGAGATTATTTCAAGCAGATGAAATAGGATGTGCAAGTGCCCTGCAGTCTCAGAGACTTTATTTCATTACTTCCTACCCAATGTGTGTCCGCAGTATTTATTATATGTCTGCTATGTGCTATGTATGGGCTTCCCTCATAGCTCAGCTGGTAATGAATTCACCTGCAATACAGGAGACCCTGGTTCAATTCCTGGGTGGGGAAGATCCCCTGGAGAAGGGATAGGCTACCCTCTCAAGTATTCTTGGGTTTCCCTTGTGGCTCTACTGGTAAAGAATCAATCTGTAATACGGGAGGCTTGGGTTTGATCCCTGGGTTGGGAATATCCCCCGGAGAAAGGAAAGGCTACCCACTCCAGTATTCTGGACTACAGAATTCCATGGACTATAGAGTCCATGGAATTGGACTGCAAAGAGTCCAATTCCAATTCCAATTGGGTTGCAAAGAGTCAGACACAACTGACTTTCATTTTCAATTTCACTTTTATGTTCTATGTATAGTCACTGTTCTCTAGGTTGGGAACAGGGTGATGAAAAAAAAATTGGGTCTGGGATCTCATGGAACTTTTAATCTAGGGATGGAGATAAATATTAAATTAATAGTTACACAGAATATTGTTAAATTACGATGATAATAAACCCCAAAAGGCACATTACACAATGCCTTACCTTGGATATGGGGTGGAGTTGCAAGATGGGAACAGGAAGTCCTTAATGAAATGATATTTATGCTGAAGGTTGAAAGATAAAGATTTGATTATTCCAAGAGCAAGAGAAAAGTTTTCTAGGGATTGAAAATTATTGATTTGAAGTTTCTGAAGCAGGAAGTATCCTGGTGCATGGATGGAAAAGAACAGTGACCGAGGTGGTGGGAGCAAAGCAGAGCAAGGCAGAGAAAGGGTCAGAAGAACTGGCCTGACCTTGGAAGCAATGGTAAAGGATTTGGTCTCTATTTTAGTGGCATTAGTCAGCTACTAAAATAGTTTAAAGGAAAGAGATATAATGGGATTTGTAATTTAAGACTATCTGATGACTGCTTTGTGGAAAATGGGTTAAAGGTAGGCAGCTGTGGAAAAACTTGATCAATGCAGAAACTATTGGCATCTTTCAGGTACAAGATGATGTAGCTCAGAATACAGACTTAGAGCAGGAGAAGGAATTTGATTCATGTTTAGGTCGCACGTTTAGGAAAGATCCAATGCTGTTTTGATGCCATGACCTAGACCCAGTCACTGTGTTGCCAATACAAGCAAATGACAGCATGTAGCATACTCTCTGAGCTCTGCTTGCTGTAGTGTTACATACTGGAAAGGTTACATTTCTACCCATCACTGCTCAGTGACCTTAAATTTAGCTTTGGTGCACACGTGAATCACACTGATATTTTAGAGCATTAAAGCTAAGTCATTAACAGCGCACTTTCCGAACTAAGGCTCAATGCTTACCTGAAAGAGGAGAAGAGTTTTTATTAGATGTCAACAGCATAATGGCACATTTTAAAGAAGTATTACATCTGATGGTAAAATAAGGAGAATACAATTTCAATAAAAATAATTTAAGTCAGAGATAGAAGAGTTTTATCCTGATGAAAAGTGGAGAAAATTCAATACTTAAATGAGGTAGATTAAAAAGATATTAGGTCATGAAGCGAACTGTGAACCATGGAAACTTCTAGAGCTTTGGCAAGGGACTCTGCAGATTGTTCATCATAATTTTCATAATCAGTGCTTCCTGGAGTTATGCAATGAGGAGCCTAACCAAATGTTTGTGGACAAAGAAGGCTGAGCACCAAAGAATTAATGATTTTTGACTTGTGATGCTGGAGAAGACTCCTGAGAGTCTCTTGGACAGCAAGGAGATCAAACCAGTCAATCCAAGAGGAAATCAACCCTGAATATTCATTGAAAGGACTCTTGATGAAACTGAAGTGCCAATACTTTGGCCACCCAATGTGAAGAGCTGACTCACTGGAAAAGACCATGGTGCTGGGAAAGCTTGAGGGCAGGAGAAGGGGACGACAGATGATAAGTTGGTTGGATGGCATCATTGGCTCAATGGACATGAGTTTGAGCAAGCTCCGAGAGGTAGTGAAGCACAAGGAAGCCTGGTGTGCTGCAGTCCATGGGTTCACAGAGGGTTGGCCATAATTAAGTGATTGAACACAAAATACTGGTCCAACTCTGCTGTCTGTCTGCTCCATGAATTTAGACAAGTCATTTCACCTGTTGGATCTTCGGTCTGGTTTTAGAATTGGACTGTGTTGCCTAGATATGTGAATCTAGTTCTACAGTTCTATGACTTCAATTCAACATTGGAAGCTGACAATCATGTAGTTTCTTAAAGTGTTGAAACAGCGTTTTTTACCTAGGTCTGGGGTCGGCTTTTGTTCACTCAAGGATTCTTCTAAAGATAGTTTGGTATATTTAGTGAAACTGAAATCAGATTGGGATAGTTAGCGAAACTGAGTATCTGACTTCTTTCCATTACTAGACCTCAGCAAAGCCTCATTTCATAATCCTGTGGTTCATTCAGCTATGCTTTGTCTCTGAGTCCTAGATTAGAAACTGTTTTACAAGATGGGGTCTCAGTAAATCTGCCAACACAAAAATGTGCAATCCTCAATGCCTGAAGTCAGTTTTCCATACAACTTGACGAGGTTTGCTATGAGACCAAAATACATTTTCAGCTGTTACAGACAGCCCTTAAACATTTGCAGCTCGATGCAGTTGAATATTCACACTGTGTTTTTAATTAGGCTAATGTGTGCTTGCTCCAATGTATAATAAAAGACATAATCCATAATTATAACCCCTTTGCACTGCTTCCTGTCAGAGGGATTGTTTAAAAAAAAAGTCTTGTTCTATCTTTCAATTTGTTAATGGGATTATGATGAGCAAAAAAGCCTGATTACCATGGCCGAGCAGGCATGCCTTAGCAAGGTGAAAGGATTAATACTACAGGTCATCAGTAATTTAAAGATGTCAATTGCCAGGCTCATCCATGGGTTTCTGAGAAATGAGAGAATCTAGAAAATGTTTGCTCCTAGGGGGTGAGCACATCAGCTAAGTGAGTGGGGAAAACGTATCCTCATACAACTCTTCAATTCAAAATGATGCTCCAGTAAAAGGAAATACTCCAACCATGAATCGACATATTAGGAACAAAAAATAAGAGTGAAAGGAATGGAATGCATTTTCAGTGAATGGAATTTAAAACATATTTTATATAATGAATCCTATTCTGGTTCTTCATCATGAATCTTAGCATCTATTATCATGTACCGTGGGCTTCCCTTGTGGCTCAGCTGATGAAGAATCTGCCTGTAATGAGGGAGACCTGGGTTCAATCCCTGGGTTGGCTATCCACTCCAGTGTTCTGGGCTGGAGATTTACATGGACTACTCCATTGGGTTGCAAAGAGTCGGACACAACTGAGCAACTTTCACTTTCATCATGCACTGTTACCTGTGTAAGATTTCTTTTTTTTTTTTTCCTTAGATGGATTTCATACTCCACAAAGCAGGAATTTCAACATGTAGCACTGGACATTGTCCATAGTGGGTTCAGGTCACAAGGTCACTGATAATTATGATGAGAGTAATCCCTAATGGCCAGAAAAGGCCATTTCAAGCCAATCTTGGTGGTGGTTTAGTTGCTACGTTGTGTCCAATTATTGGGACCCCTTGGACTGTAACCCACCAGGTTCCTCTGTCTGTGGGATTCTCCAGGCAAGAATACTGAAGTGGGTTGCCATTTCCCTCTCCAGGGGATCTTCTCAACCTGGGGATTGAGCCCTGGCCTCCTGCATTGCAGGCAGATTTTTTACTGACTGAGCTACAAGTCATCTTAGTAGCCTTCAATGGTTGGTTTAGTTTCATTTTAAAAATATATAGAATTAATGTTTAGTGGACTATAACACAAAATACTTAATCCTGTGTCTTTTGTCAAATACACTTTTCCCTTCTGGACTTTTTGAATATAGTCACTTTTATGGCTACTTACCTGTTTATAGGAAAGCTGAGTGCCGAAAAATTGATGCTTTTGAACTGTGGTGTTGGAGAAGACTCTTGAGAGTCCCTTGGACTGCAAGGAGATCCAAGCTGTCCATCCTAAAGGAGATCAGTCCTGGGTATTCATTGGAGGGACTGATGCTGAAGCTGAAACTCTAATACTTTGGCCACCTCATGCGAAGAGTTGACTCATTGGAAAAGACCCTGATGCTGGGAGGGATTGGGGGCAGGAGGAGAAGGGAACGACAGAGGATGAGATGGCTGGATGGCATCACCGACTCGATGGACATGAGTTTGAGTAAACTCTGGGAGTTGGTGATGGACAGGGAGACCTGGCATGCTGTGATTCATAGGGTTGCAAAGAGTCGGACACGACTGAGTGACTGAACTGAACTGAACTGAACCTCTGTATAACTATCATGGCTGTAAAGTTCACTAGGTGATATGAGGATATAAATAAGTCTTGGGTTGCACAGAATAAGCATTTAGAGCTTTGAAAACAGAAATTTAAAAATTAGTGTTATTCTCAAACTAAAAAGAAATCAATTCTCTCCAATTGTTAGGGAGTGAGAAAATTCTTAGCCCCTTTACAAATTATTTTATTGAATTGTCTCCCCTCTTCTTGTATGAGAAGCTTTATTTTCTCTAGGCTGGGGAACAGCAGAGGGAAAAGAATGGCTGAGAGCCTCTGTGCATGCAATGGCAAAGAAAGCAGAATACTCATTGGAGATGAAAAAATACAGACAAGCTAAATATTAGTTCTTTTGAGTATAAGTTTTAAACAATTTCTACTTAAGTAAATAAAATCTGAAAACAATGAATTATTTAAACTAAAAGAGCATTGATTTAAATATCTTCAAGTCAATAAACCAAGGAGGTCATATTTTACTGATTCTGACAGTGTAAGTAATAATAAGTTCTTTTTCCAGGACTATTTTTCAGTTGTCTTTGATGTATCTCTGTTGTCTTAGAAGAAAATAAAAGAGCAGAATAGTGTGGGGTTTTTTTCAGAATTAATTTTGTCAATAACATCTCTTCTCTTTATTACACGATATAAGAACAATTAAGTCATTTTTAAAAAGAAAGTAACTTTGAAGATAGCAATTTTATGTTATTGCCTTTCTTAAAAAAAAAAAAAAAATAAAGGACCTAATAAGGAAATACTTTTTATTACATTTGTTATTGATGCTATAAAACACAATTTTAACAGCCAAGAAATGCAATGCAATTGATCATATGTTAGAAATGCATTAATTTGAGTTACTGTATTTTTCATATGTAATTTGAAATTATGTATAGACATAAAAATGTCTTATTGCATGGTATAAATCTATGCATTACTATTTCATTACATTAAATTAAAACCATGTCTATAAGAGATTTTCCCTAAACTTTCCCTGAATTTTCTGACACAGTTTCTTGGAGGATGCTCTTTTAGATTATTGGGTCTATTATTTGGGATAATTTTCTCCATAGTCCCAGCTCTGGTCTATAGTCTGCTGCTTTTGACCTATTGTTTCTTGAAACAGTCATCGAATGAAAATAATGTCATCCATAAAAATGACCATTTAGTAATAAAAAATAAAGGACTTTACTGAGGACAGAATAATCAAACAAGAGACAGCAGTTTAACAGCCCTTTTTAAAGGCTACTTTGTTTTCAGAAGGAGATGCTACCTCCCAGATCCATCTCCATCACTCCGTGTGTCAAGAAGTGATGGCGAAGGAATGTGCTCTCAGCCTGTTTGGGTTCCTCTTGCACAGTTAGCTGAGCTCAGAAGAAAAAGGATGCTTCCAGTTAGCAGCATCAGAGCATATTTCTCCAAAATAATGGCATCCCTTTGATCTGTTTGAAGCCATCAGTCCATTAACAAAATATCCCACTTCTAACCATATATAGGACTCAAATTGCCCAAGTATTTGCCAGGTAAATGTAGTGTGTTTGTGTGTGTGTAACCTTAGGTCTCTGTGCTCCTCAAAACTCAAATGTTTTAGTTGTTAATCCTGTCTTAGATAGAATTTCAAGAAACATTTTTCATAATATTGTACTGATCTGCTTTCCTCACCTCTGCTACCCAAAACATAATTATCTCACTATTTTATATTCTATCTCTACCTATCTGAAACTTTCCTAGAGCTAAATTTGTAAGAGAGTAGAGTTTCTTTGACTTCCAACTAGTAACTGAAGAATGCTTCATATTTTACTGTTTCTTTTTCATGTGATGATGCAGTCTTCTGCTCAGGTTCATAACCTTGGAGGTCATCTTTCATCCTGAACACCCTTTGATTATAAATTTACATCACACAAATCTCCTTCTATCATCTCCAGAACATAGCAAGGCTGTGACCAAAGTTGTCTCAGGAAGATGCCAATTCAATAATTCATACTGTTATTATATCTCGGCTGGTCGCAGTAATTCATCCTAGTTGTAACATCAGTAACTCTCTCGGCCCTGTATTTTAGTAGTGCTGAAGAAATCTCCCATCTATTGCCAGTGCTGTGGCTCTAACATATCTGACCTATTCATCTAATACAATTGAATTATGCATCCAAGTGTCTCCATTTCATTAACAATTTATACAGCTTTTAGCACCTCAATACCTAAATTCTTCAACAAAAGATAATATAATCAATGATTATGGGGATTGAGGGCCATCATAACCTGAGAAGCAGCTTTTGGAAAGCCTAATGTTTCTCTAAAAGAATCCACCTAGAAAATTACAAAGCAAGCAGAAACATAAAGAGAAGGTGTCAAATCAACCTTATTAAAGGAAAAATCTAAAAGTGAAACTATAATGGAATGAAGAAATATTATCTGAAGTTACTTTTGAAAGTTCTGAAGGCTCTTCATTGAGCTAAGAGAGAGAGGGGAGAGGTAGAAAAGTAAGTCTGTTTATTATATCATTTAACAGTTATTTATTAGGCATCAAATATGTGTTAGGTACTTTCTAGAATATAGCAGTAAGCATAATAGGGAAAGACCATGAAGCATTAATGGAAGTGAGTGAACAAAGAGACAATGACTATGTGGTTGTGTTTTAGCAAGGTATGCCTGGGAATGGCAATACTTTGGCTATAATTTGAGGATCTCACTCTTACTTACTAATCAACCCCTAACAGAATGTTCTCTTATGTTCTTATGAGAGCTCCTCTCTACTTATATCAAAGCAGAATGTGGGCAAACAACTGTCTAATTTTATAAAATAAGTTTGGGTTGTCTTGTGTTCATATCTGTTAAAACAGCCAACAAAAGAGAGAACAAAAGCACAGGATAGCTTTAAAGTTCAATATTAGTCAATGATAAATTTAAGTTTAAAATACTATAGAGCAATGCAGAAATATATTAGAAAAATAGAGAAAAGTAAAAAAAAAAATAATCTATAGGAAGCAAATGAAAACCAATCATCAATTTATTTTCAGTGAAGGATTGTGAAGAACTTTCAAGGAAGACTTAAAATTATATATATAAAAAAATTATAAGGCTTTTGACTAACTCACTCTTAGGAACTGATTCAAGGAAAAAATGCAAATTCTTAATGATAAAGTGTAGATAGCTCTTTCAAGAAGTATAGCAATATTAGAATAAAGTGGAATCAAAATTCCACTTCCAATCAAAATTCCAGTAGGTCTGAGGATGGAATTTTCTAGAATGGGAGACAACTGAGCTTGTATGTTCTCAGTTACAACTAAGTTGCAAGGAGTTAATTTGCAGTGGAGGGAGGAACAAAACAATGAAACAAGTAAATAAGTAACAGAGGGCATTATTCACAACATACAGTCCTAAAGGAATAGTAGAATCATTAGATATAGTAAGGTTGAACAGTAAATGTTAATGGAAATACAAAATTTGTAGGTAGGTTTGGAAGGAAAAAAGTTAAGAAGAGAACAGTAGGATTGAGCTCTCTCTCTATCTCTCTTTCTCTCTTTGTCAGCAAATGGCTTTATAGCTCAAGAAGGAAATTCACACCCTGTTGAGTGTGTATTGTGTGGATTTACTTAACAATATGGTGGGCTTATAAAGAAGAGATGGTTTGAAGTAAACAGTGTGTATGCAAAATTTCCATATGGAGTTATTTAGTTAACAGAACCAGTGTTGACCTTACCACAAGAAAACACATTTTCAGAAATATTATAATAGCAGTAACGTACTAGCAAGGGTTGTTTCATTATGTCATCCAGCTGAAGTTTAAACAAGGTGTATGTCTTGTGATGAGAAGACAGTTAATGGATATTGCTTTTAGCTATAAGTCCTGTAACTATTTAATATGGTGTTTACAATGAGAGGGATCTAAACTTTAGTTTAAGCTTAAAAATGAATGGTCACTACTTTCTCTCAACCTCATTTTGTCTGCCTCAACTTCTAACCCTGTGCAATACACTCAGGGACATGTCTTTCATTACATAGAAATTTTCCTTTATCTTCCAACTATTCTTATGATAATTTCTACCTCTTCAACCACTCCAAAATATTAACTTTTTTTTTTTTTTTAAGCACCATTTCTTATGATCTCTAAGTTGCAGCTTTCACTCCCCCACAGGCATTCTCCCAGGGCCAAAAGTCAGCTTAGGTCCACATGACTGCTCCCTCTTGCTGCTCACCACTGGCTTCTCTCCTGACTCTCTTTTCTTGGAAGCCTATTTCCAATTATACTGTCCACATCACCCGTCACCATCACTGACTGACATCCTAATCACACCTACAATATCAAAGAAGGTTTTGAAAGCTTTCTGGAACCCATTTCTCCACTTGTCTTTATCCCATGAGGATTCAATATTCACAGTTATGCCCCTTTAAGAACTCTGGGCTCTGAGGTTAATTTCACTTGGATTTCCCATCCCTGTGACGTCAGTTCAAGATGGGGGTCACACTTGGGCTTAGAGTATATTGAGGTCTTCTGTTACCTCTCTCTTCAAGTTCCTCTCATAAACTGCATCTATAAGTGTATTCCTAACTCCCATGATCATGCTATTACTCAAAAAGCTCTCATGAATATAATTCTATATTAGAAAAAATTATTCATACTACTTTGCATGGAGTCAAAGACCCTTTAAAACTTCACCTTATATTTACAGACTTTTGATGTTTTGATACCTTATTTCCTTTAAAATACCCTTTTCTTTAAAATGAGAGCTTTTGCTTTGTGATCTCCGAGTAAACTCTGAAGTTTTCATGCCTCTGTGCTTCAGCTAATTCTGTATTTTCCATCAAGACTAAGTTTTTCTTCATTTTTCCCTCTTTTTCTGGCTCAGTTCTTCTGGGCCAAGCTCCAATATCCCACATTTAACTTTCCTATGTCTCTGCTTCTAACATAACCATGCATGTGCTTCATCATAATCTCACAGCTCTTGGCTTATGTTTCTCTCTTTCCTTATTATAGTGAACTTATAAATAAAGTAGGCATGCACTATTGATTCAATGATAAGCTCCCTTGGTCTATGTTTCCATACTTACAAAAAGCAATAGCTAGAATAGATGTCACCTAATATTCCCATTAGCTCAAATATGTTATGATTTACTAGCAGAATATCAAATTTTCATCATCTTTTATATACCAATTACTCCCTCTAAATAGTGGTATGGCACTTGTATTGTAGTGCTTTACCAGCTTCCTTTGTCTAGTCATTGTTTATTGACAGCTTGCTATATACAAAACACAATATGTGTAATGTGTGTGTGTGCATATAAAATTATGAGCCATAACCTTCAGTGGATTACTACCAATTAAAAGAAATTCTCTGAACTGTCACATTTGCCTGGACTTATTGACTTTACATACACTGTCAAATCTTTCTGTAAAGCATACATATGGAGTCCTATAGTAAACTGAAAACTTACTCTTATTGGTTGAGTTGTATATTTCCCAAGACTCAATTGTATTTATCTTCAAGTCTGTTCACACCCATTTTATGTTGTATTCTAATTATTTAATTGTATATTATATCAACTGATGAAAGATGCGTATAAAAAAAGACAGCTGTTAATTTTAAGAAAAGTAGTTTACTTTGAATGCCTATGATGGACATAACCTAAGGTCATACTTAATGAGTCATACTCTTGTATAATCTCTCACCTCAAGTGCAGGTAGAAACTGAAATTTGCTTCTAATCTACAGAATATGACAAAGCTGAGGAGAAGTCATTTCTCTGCCTAGGTTATGCTATGTGGCAAAAGTGATGGCATATTTCTCCTATGATTCTATTACATTACCAAAGACTCCATCTTGGCACACTAGAGATAGAGATTCTTACACTTGCCTTAAAGAAGAAAAGAGCCTGTTTGAAAACAACCTGTGGGGGAAAGCATGTAGCAAAGAACTGGGGGTAGTTTCTACGACCTGAAGGTCACCTTCAGCAAAAAGCCAGTAAGAAGCCAAGATCATCAGTCACAAGGAAGTAACTTTGGCCAAAAACCTGAAGGAACTTCAAAGATGATTCTTTCCTGTTGAACCTTAGATGATAAAATAGGGTGGCTGACACGTCGATGTAAGCTTTGTGGGCCTCTGAGCAGAGACTCCAAGAATAAGTTATGTCAGGAGTCCTGACCTTTAAAACCTGTAAGATAATAAATGTGTATTGTTTTAAGCCTCTCAGTCTGGGGTAATTTGTTATGTAGAAATAGAAAACTAATACAGTGCCATAGAAAGTTTCATTAAAATCAATTTCTTAGTCACAGAAAAGCTACCGCGTAATACTGCTCTCCAATTTAGTCAAGGCAGGACAATGATAAATGTTGGAGGAAAAAAATGTAAATTTACACAAGTATATTTCAGATGTTGCTCCATTTTAAAGAATCTCAATCTAGAAATCATAAATAATGCATTAAGAGAGTTTATGCAAGGAAAATAGTGATAAATTATAATCACCAGGTTTATACTCAAATTAGGGTGTGGACAATACCAAAAAATGAGTTATTTTAAGCATCTCTGTTTTAAGTTAGAATAAATAATTTAAAGAGTATATTCTTAGAAAATCATCTCTTAACTCTTTCAATGAGTAAACTCACCACAGTTATTGATTATTTTGGATAAAAGGGTTTTCTGTACAATAACTAGAGAACTCTGGCCTAATGAGTGACGAGGATGAGCATCCTATGGCATCTCTTCCACAGGCATTTTTACAGAGAAAGAAAAAAAAACTATCGCTGAGACTATAGGGAAGTTTTCAGGAGTGAAGACATTTGATATGGATAATGGTTGGGGAAGAACAAATGGGTATGGCTTCAGTAGGTCCTGGCCTTCTCTGGTGACTCAGAAGGTAGAGTCCACTTGCAATGGAGGAGAACTGGGTTCAATCCCTGGGTTGGAAATATCCACTGGAGAAGGGAATGGCAGCCCACCTCAGTATTCTTGCCTGGAGAAGTCAATGGACAGAGGAACCTGGTGGGTTACAGTCCATGAGGTCACAAAGTGTCCAAAACAACTGAGTGACTAGCACTTTCAGTGGGTCTAAGAGGGTCCCAACAACAAGCATAACGTGATGTCAAGTGCAGTTGTAGGTAAGAGTGTGAGTTTTAGAAGTGATGAGACTCCAGTCTAAGAGAAAGAAGTCACTACATGATCACAAAGTGACCGGACGTGAGTGGACGCATTCCATTTACTTAGTTTTAATGCTCTGTCCTTCAGTTTGCAAGAAATAGTATGTTCATTTCAGTAATCACAAAATCATTGAATCCATGATGTTTTTAGGAAAAATCAATTTGGAGCTTTACCTGTAAGTATAGTTAAGACTCAGTTCAATTCCCAAGACGTACAATTTAAATAAAAGAGAGTCTCAAGACCTTAGGGATGAATTCACTAGTATTATTCCAAGCTGGAAGAAAGAAGAAAGTTTGTAATGAATCACCCTACCTAGGTGTCCACTGTTGAAGAAAGCTCAGTTAGCCAAGAACTCCATTAAAAAGTATGGTATATAACCTTTGGTTATTGTAATTTTTATTGCTGCTATATTATCCTTACACTGAATGCCTATTATCCCAGCTACTGGTTCTCACAGGTATTTGTTAGCAACTTTATCATGTTGCAGTTTATACCACTTAAGCAGGCCATGATGATATATTACAGTCAGCTAAAGTGTAGAACATTCTTAGATTTATTTTGACACCTAAAGCAACTTTTCATTAGGCTGGTAACAAGCCATACAGATGCCACAGTCCTCGCAAAGGCGTCATTAGGATGTCGAAAAAGTGCTGACATAAATGTGGACATTCTCAAAAACACGTTTAAGAAACTGATAGGGTGAAAGCTCTTAATTTTTTCAGGTAGCAGTAGGAGAGGAATTTATATGCAAATGGCAAAGCAACAGTGCCCATTTCTCTTTACAGAAAAAGTTCCCATTATGCACGTCTAAGGGCTCCACCCTCCCCGACTGACTTTTTTATGAAATTACAGAGAGCACTGGGACATTGTTTGAGCAACATCAAGTGCCTTCAACAGGCAACAGCTGCTTTGCAATTCTTGGGATGGCCTAATCATTTCATGGGACACATAAAGGACTCAGGATGAGTTAGGCAGAGGAACTCACTGAAATGTATTATGAAGTAATGAAACATAGAAACAAAAACAAAGCCATGCAACTTATTCTGAATCTATATGTAAATTTACGTGACCACCTATATGACAGAAAAGAAAAGAAGGGTACAATTCCCATGGACCAGACTGCCAACATTAGTTACTAAGGTAAGGAAGTTCCCCATGTATCTCTGTGCAAGAATTTCCCCTGGAACTTCTGTTGATTTGAAGTCATGTGGGACCATCAGCCTACTAGATGCATTACTTTAATAAAATAAAGTTTTCACATAATTCAAGTGGGATTATTATAGATATATATGTTTAAAAAATGATATGCCAGACTGAATTAAGTATATCAGAAAACAGACATATCACATAATCTGGTTATTCATTTGTTTATATTATGTATAACAGTATTCATGACTGTTCATTTAAATCCCTCTTTTTTACTATTTAGTAATCACATCTCAATTCTCTGTCTTCAGCTAAACTAATCAAGTCATCCTCTTATGTTATTGATATCTTTTCAAACTTTTTTTTTCTTTTCAAACTTTGAGTCATTGCTTTTTATCTTGATCATTTCTGCTTTCCTGTGTAACAAATCCTTTTTTATAATTTTTTAAAACTTAAGAGTTATGAAAAAACATTCCATTCTTATTTCCACCCTTGTACTCAGCGTTTTTAAATGGCTATATATACAGTTTGAGTAATTCTTATTATTTAACACTTATCATTTTATAATATACAAATAGCCTTCAATTGTCTATGCTTATCATGCTAAATATGATGTATCTGACTTAATGGGACATACTTGAATCACTCCAATCTCTGCCCTAAACCCTGTCTAGAATTTCAGCAAAATACTCACTTCTAATTGTTGTTGCTATTAGCATTAGTGATAAGAATTAGCAAATATTACTACTTACTATTGTTTACTTTATTATTCTAATTATCTTGACAGTGATGTGATCTGGTTTTTGTTACACATGTAGACCTGGCCTGAGTGCTATAGATCACATGTTATCTCTCAGTGTTTAAATACCGGGATTGCATGCCATTACAAGATCACATATTTGGTATGCTGCATCATATGTTTAACTTGACTGGATAAATCAACACAATAGACTCAAGTAAGTTTAAATGTCTTGTTAGACTCACACACAGCAGGTGGAGTCATTACCTTGGGAATACTTCTCCATCTATTCATCCTTTTTCTTCCATTTCAGATGACTTGAGAATTGACCAGAGAAAGAAGAAGAGGATAATCTGGCACAGAACAAATGAAACACAAATGAAACCTGGGAAATTACACCCAAGAGGTACTGGAAAGATGTGAGAGACATTCAAAAGATACTTCTGCATGCATTTTTCCTTATCATCTAAGCTCAGTTTATCTCCAACATCATGTGAATATCCTGACTACTTGTGTATTTCTGGGTTCCACCATGGATTCTCGCTTTAGTTAAAACTCACAACTACCATTATGCTAGCTTCCATGAATTATTTTATTGTGCCATAAGTTGCAAAGGTAAGATGTGGTTTGTGGGACATTCTAAATATGTAAAAAATACAAAGAACTTATTTTACACAAAATAACACACTACATATATTCATAATATGCAGTTTTATGAGTAATTTATGTACTAGGAAGGCAGTATATTAAAAGGGAAATAAAAGCTCCTGTAGATACTCTCTGATTCTCTAAACATCCTCATTGAGAAAGACATGACTGTGGAAATAATGACTCGCAGATCAATCTTGATCACTATGAACTGTGACCTTCAATAACTTATTCAAGGGGAATGTCAAAGAGCTGAGTCAAGCAGCTCCTAAACAAACCAGTGCTTACCAAATCAGTTCCTGCCAATGCCTTCATGGGAGTTCTGTTTCTTAAATTTATATATGATAGGTCATTAAAACTAATAAAAAAAATAGAAACATTGAAAACAACTATAAAAATGAACCATGTATAAAAATAAAAATTGTTTGTAGGTCTCAGAAAGCTAAAAAAATTCAGTAAAGAATTTTGAGCTCAAAAATCTATGAGAAGGAAAACCAGAGAGATGAGACTTTTAACCAGAAAAAATTGTCCTGACAGGAGTTTAATCTGGAATGATATCACCTTAATCTCTGAACAAACTAAAATCATTCATTTGAAATTACTAATTCCGATATATCCATGAGAATTAAATGTAAGTATTTTCTGGTGGAAAATAGTATTTCTGTCACCTCAAGGCACAATGGCTAGTACTCAATCAAAACTGCTCAGAAAAAAGACAGATAAATTACCATAATTTAAATCAAGAGCACAAGACTTTAGAAATAAATATACAGAACATCTGCAATGGAATTAATTATTATGGGTTTTTAAATAAGCTTAAAATATTCAAAATAAAACAAAATTGTTGCAGAAGAAAAAAAGTTAGAAATCTAAATATATATATATATATATATATATATATATATCTGAAAAATGTAATTTTGCCAGAAAAGTGGGTTATATATGTGCATGCATGTAAATGAAACTTCTGGAAAAAGAAAAATTCAATAGGTAAGCTTAATAGCATATTAGATATAGAAGAAAAAGACTTACAGGATTGATCATCAGAAAATATTAAAGCAAAAAAAAAAAAAAAAGAAAAGAAAATATTAAAGTCCAAGAAAACAAATAGAAAATTTAAAAGATCATAAGAAGCTTGTGGAAATCTGGTGAAACAATTTCACATATAATTGGAGTTCCATATAAAGGAGGAGAGAGAATTCCACAGACATCATTGCTTTCAAGACATCATTCCTGATTCAAGAAATGCTAAAATTTTCAAGCAATAAATACTAGATTAAAAAAAATAACTATAGAATGTTACTGTATCAGACAACCAAAGGCAAAGAGAAAAATCTTGAAAACAACCAGAAGAAAAATAAATCCATTACCTTCAAAGATCAATAATAAGACATACAGCTGAATTTAAAGAAGAAATGATGACAAAAGCTAAAGGAAAATAATTGACAAGCTAGAATTTCATATGAGGCAATAATATCTACAAGTATGTCTTGTGAATAGAACTGCAATAAAGATATGCTAAAGGAATTTCTTCAGGCAGAAAGAAAATGATCTAATATGGAACCTGAAAATGCAAAAATGATAGAAGTTATCTAAAAAGTAAACCTTATGGTAAATCTAAATTAATGTTGATAGCTTAACTCAAGGATGAGCACATGATATTCTATAATGGGTCAGATAGTAAATATTTTAGGTTTTGAAGGCTACATATGTCCTCTGTTTCAGATTTCTCATCCTTCAGTTCAGTTCAGTCGCTCAGTCATGACCAACTTTTTGTGACCCCATGAACTGCAGCACGCCAGGCCTCCCTGTCCATCACCAACTCCTGGAGTTCACCCAAATCCATGTCCATTGAGTTGGTGATGCCATCCAACCATCTCATCCTCTGTTGTCCCCTTCTCCTCCTGCCCTCAATCTTTCCCAGCATCAGGGTCTTTTCAAATGAGTCAGCTCTTCACATAAGGTGGTCAAAGTATTGGAGTTTCAGTTTCAAAATCATTCCTACCAATGAACACCCAGGACTGATCTCCCTTAGGATGGACTATATATTCTTAGCTCCCAGGCCATAAATAAACAGACTAGGGGCTAGATTTACTGAATCCTTATTTAAAGTAACAACAATAAATTAGCATGGGTTGCCATGCCCTTCTCTAGGGGATCTTCCCAACTCAGGGATCAAACCCAGGTCTCTTATGTCTCCTGCATTGGCAGGTGGGTTCTTTACCACTAGTGCCACACAGCACAGACTTGACTATGCGGACCTTTGTTGGCAGAGTGATATCTCTGCTTTTCGATGCGCTGTCTAGATTTGTCATAGCTTTGCTGCTAAAAAGCAGTCTTCTGATATCATGCCTGCAGTCATGATCCGCAGTGAATTTGGAGCCCAAGTAGAAGAAATCTTCCTCTGCTTCCACTTTTTCCTCTTCTATTTGCCTTGAAGTAATGGAATCAAGATTTCCAGGAGAAATATCAATAACCTCAGATATGCAGACGACACCACCCTTATGGCAGAGAGTGAAGAGGAACTAAAAAGCCTCTTGATGAAAGTGAAGGAGGAGAGTGAAAAAGTTGGCTTACAGCTCAACATTCAGAAAACTAAGATCATGGCATGTGGTCCCATCACTTCATGGGAAATAGATGGGGAAACAGTGGAAACAGTGTCAGACTTTATTTTTTTGGGCTCCAAAATCACTGCAGATGGTGATTGCAGCAATGAAGTTAAAAGACGCTTACTCCTTGGAAGGAAAGTTATGACCAACCTAGATAGCATCTTAAAAAGCAGAGACATTGCTTTGACAACAAAGGTCTGTCTAGTCAAGGCTATGGTTTTTCCAGTGGTTATGTATGGATGTGAGAGTTGGACTGTGAAGAAAGCTGAGTGCCGAAAAACTGATGCTTTTGAACTATGGTGTTACAGAAGACTCTTGAGAGTCCCTTGGACTGCAAGGAGATCCAACGAGTCCATCCTAAAGGGGACCAGTCCTGGGTGTTCATTGGAAGGACTGATGCTGAAGCTGAAACTCCAATACTTTGGCCACCTCATGTGAAGAGTTGACTCATTGGAAAAAACCCTGATGCTGGGCGGCATTGGGGGCAGGAGGAGAAGGGGTCGACAGAGGATGAGATGGTTGGATGGCATCACCGACTCGATGGACATGGGTTTGGGTAGACTCTGGGAGTTGGTGATGGACAGAGAGGCCTGGCGTGCTGCAGTCTGTGAGGTCACAAACAGTCGGACACGACTGAGCGACTGAACTGAACTGAATGGACTTAATTTCATGATGTCAGTTGTTTTGTTTGTTTGTGTTCTTTTTTTGACATTTAGCTTTAAACCAGATTTTTCATCTTCTCCTTCACCTTAATTAAGAGGTTCTTTAATTTCTTTTCACTTTCTGCCATTAGTGTAGTATCATACACATATCTGAGGCTATATATTTCTCCCACCCATCTTGATTCCAGCTTGTAAGTCATCCAGCCCAGTATTTCTCATGATGTGCTTAATGCATATGTTAAGTAAACAGGGTGACCACAGACAATCCTATTGTACTCCTTTCTCAGTCCTGAACCCATCAGTTATTCCATACAGGGTTCTAACTGATGCTTCTTGACCCGCATACAGGTTTCTCAGGAGACATGTAAGATGGTCTTGTATTCCCATCTCTTTAAGAGCATTCCACAGTTTGTTATGATCCACACAGTAAAAGGCTTTAGTGTAGTAAATGAAACAGAGGTAGATGTTTTTCTGTGATTCCCTTGCTTTCTCCATGATCCAGTGCATGTTGGCAATTTGAATACTGTTCAGCCATAAAAAGAATGAAATAATGCCGTTTGCAGCAACATGCAACATGAATGCACCTAAAGTTCATCTCATTAAGTGAAGTAAGGTAGACAGAAAAAGACAAATACATGATATCACTTGTGTGTGAAATTCAATAAAATATTAAACTGTAGTAACTTATTTACAAAACAGAAATTGGCTTACAGACACAAAAAATACACTTATGGTTACTAAAGGAGATAGTGAAAGGGGATTAATTGTATGTAAAACAGATAAATAAGGACTTAATGTGTACCACAGGAAACTACAGTCAATGCTGTAATAAAAAAAAAAAAAACTCTGAAATTGTTTATATATAAAAATGAATAACTTTGTTGTATGCCTTTAACATGACATTGGAAAATTGACTATACTTTGATAAAAGTAGTTATTAAAAGTAGTTATTCTTTATCTTTTTTAAATTGCCATAGTGTCTATTTGTTTATATTTTGTCTCTGTCTTATTTTTTCAAGTTTTTTTAAAAATAAATTTTAATCAGTGTATAGTTGATTTACAATGCTGTATTACTTTCTGATGTATGGCAAAGTAATCCAGTTACCCATTACACATATCCACTCTTTTTTTTGGTTCTATTCCCATATAGGCCATTACAGAGAATCGAATAGATTTCCCTGTGCTATATTGTATGCTCTTATTAGCTAGCTATTTTATATTTAATAGTATATATATGGCAGTCCCAATCTCTCAATTTAGTCTTTCTGTTATTTCACCCTTGTGAGCTATAGTTTGTTTTCTACATCTGTGATTCTATTTCTGTTTTGTAAATAAGTTCATTTCTACCGTTTTTTTAGATTCCCCATTTTCACATACAAGCAATATCGTATGATATTTGTTTTTCCCTGTTTGACTTACTTCACTTGGCATGACACTCTCTAGGCAGTTGATCAAATGGCATAATTTCATTCATTTTGAATGGTTGAATAATATTCCATTGTATATATACATCGCATCTTCTTTATTCATTCCTCTATCAGCGGGCATTTAGGTTGCTTCCATGCCCTGGCTACTGTAAACAGTGTGGAAATGAATATCAGGGCACATGAATTGTTTAAATGTGTGTCCAGGAGCGGGATTTTTAAATTATATGGTAGTTCTGTTTTTAGCTTGTTAAGGAACTTCCATACTGTTCTCCAGAGTGCCTGCATCAATTTACATTCCCATCAATGATGTAGGAGGGTTCCTTAAAAAATTAGGTATTCTTGATTGAGGATTGTAAATAGTTGTAGAGAAGGATACCACTGTTACAGAGTTAAGATCTGACCTCAAACAGACTTTCAGATCTTTGTTAAATCTTTAATTTTCCTCAGCAACTCCTTCCTCTCTTGTTCTCTTCAGCAAATATCTAGAGCTCCGAATAGTCTCTCTATATCTACTATTCAAAGATATAAGAAGATATAAGAAAAAATGTATATATCTTATATATCTGATATAAGAAAATCTGTATATTGACTAGGTCATCCCAGGTGGCACAGTGGTAAAGAATCCACCCGCCAATGCAGGAGACACAAAGATGTGGGTTTGATCCCTGGGTCAGGAAGATCCCCTGTAGTGGGAAATGGCAACCCACTTCAGTATTCTTACCTGGAAAATCCCATGGACAGAGTAGCCTGTCGGTCAACAATTCACAGTTTTTCAGAGTTGGACATGAGTGAGTGACTGAGCACACACATATACCTATTATTCAACCTCTACTTTTCTCTTTCAATAATGGTTTCTTGAAACACAGAAAGAAAATCAAGGTCATAGAGTATGAACTACCCAGGTTCTGGTTCTTACACTTGCTTCCTAAAGCTTTTATTTATTTATTTATTTTATTATTTTATTTTTTTTTTCCTTTCCAGGTCTAACTTCCCCATCAGTGCTCCAGAGATCTATCAATTTCTTGCAGGCCTTTGTTTCAGCAATTTTTAATCCTTTTCATTGTCAGTTGGTTCTTTTCCAATGCTTCTTTACTTTCAGGCTGCAAATCTATGTAAATCTCCCTCTTTTTGCAAATAACCTCCCACAAAACTGTGTGCCTTTCTGTCTTTTGATCTCACGTCACTGATATGTATAATTATTGCTTTTTTCAGATTATACAGGTTCACTGTAGAATATTTGAAAGTTTCAGAAATGTATAATTAAATAAAATTCTTCCAGAAGTGATTTTAGTTAATCCTTTAACGTATCGGTGTATTCTTTCTTGTATTTTATTCTGTGTATGGGTTGTTTTATTTTTAATACAATTTTGTGGCTCAGATAGTAAAGAATCTGCCTGCAGTGTGGGACACCCAGGTTCAATCCCTGGGCTGGCAAGATTCTTTGGAGAAAGAAATGGCAATCCACTCCAGTATTCTTGCCTAAAGACTTCCATGGACAATGGAGCCTGGTGGGCTATAGTTTGTGAAGCCTCAAAGACTCAGACACAACTGAGTGACTACACTTGAACTTTCAAGTTAATTTTACTGTAGCTTAAATTCTATTGTTTTCATCTTATTATATCAAGAATGTTATCTTTGTTATCACATATTTATTGAAAAATAATTTAATGGCAATATGTTAGTCTATTTATTGCTGCAGCATATCTTTATTTTTCCTACACTTGTGGCATTAACAAATATTTTGCATTAGTCAGTTTAGTGAACAAATAAACATATGTTTGTTAAAAATAAGTAGGTTCTATTTATGGTCTTTATTTCTCATGTAAAATCAAGTTAATATTTAGTATGTCATTTCTACTTGAATCCCATTAATGTTGCTAATAAAACAAGTCTGAAAGAAAACTCTCAATCTTTATTTATTTAAAAATATCTTAATTTCTTCTTTATTTTTGAAGAATAGTTGTGCTAGGTATGAAGCTTTTGGTTAAGTCTTTCTTTTAGGAATTTGAATATGCCATACCACTGTATTCTGCCTCTGTGGTTTCTGAGAAGAAAGAAGTTATTCTGTTGAGGATATCTTGTACATCATGAATTATTTTTCTCTTACTACTTTCAAGATTCTCTTTGTTTTTCAACCTTTTCATTATATGGCCTAGCTATAAATATCTTTGTGCTTCTCCTTTCATTTGTTGAGTATCTTGAGTGTGTAAATGAATTTTTTTTATCAAAAATAATTTTCATCAAGTTTTTGTCAATTATTTGTGGTTTAAATAGTCTATTGAAGCACTCAGAACCAGAAAACATTGAACAAATGCTCCTAGAAGAAATATAGGATTAGGTATCTGAGAGCCTCTGGTTACATCATTTTATTAATTGATTAATACATAGCCTTGTTCTATATGTATTGCTATTTAAATACATACAACTATATACATATATATGCATGTGTGTGTGCATATATATATATGCTTATTATATATATGGCTTATTGCATTGAACTCTTTATATATATATATATATATATATATACACATATGATTTTATATACACATGTATGATTTATTGCATTGAACTACTCCCAGAAACACTGTAACTAATGCCTGAACAGAACTTAACACACATCTGTAAGGCACCTCTAAGGAAAATTGCATTTAAGAACACTAGTCACTCTTAACCTCTAGACCTAGCAGCCCTTATAAAGAGTAAAACCATCAACACAAAGTACAAAAGTGTGAAAGAAGAGGTAGCAAATCGAATGCAAAACACATGTTTACTGTACAAGAGGTGAAACAAGAAATAATAGTATCATCATTTTATCTGGGAATATTTGTGTTGTTGACTAATTTTTTTTTTCCACTCTGCATGCTCATAAATGGTCATTAAATTACCACAACCATTTATTGCAGGGTTACAAATCAGTTTTAGTGAGTAGATGGATTTGTAAATGTGGATTCTGTGAATAATGAGGATTAACTATACACACGTATACACACATTCATAGAAATATCTCAAACGATAAGTAATATTAGAAGAGTTGATAAGTACATAGTTGATTTTTAAAAAATCAATTGTTTTTCTAAATAACACCAAACAGCAATTAGAAAATATTTTATTTTTTTCCTGTAAATCTTTATTTTTTTTTTCCATTTATTTTTATTAGTTGGAGGCTAATTACTTTACAATATTGCAGTGGTTCTGGTGACATGAATCAGCCATGGATTTACATGTGTTCCCCATCCTGAACCCCCTCCCACCTCCCTCCCCACCCCATCCCTCTGGGTCATCCTAGTGCACCAGCCCTGAGTTTTAAACTCATGCTATTTTCAAGAGCCTCAATAGTATATCAGATACATATAAGGAAACCTAATTAAATACATGAAAGACTTTTTCAGAAACAATGTAAAATGTTAATTAATAAATTGGAAAACTCTATACTTTTAAGTTAATTATTCATAAATTGGAGGATAGATTCTATGCAATTATGTCATTATGTGGAAAACTTGGAAAACTCAGCAGTGGCCACTATGCTGAAAAATGCCAGTTTTTACTCCAGTGCCAAAGAAAGTAGATGTCAAAGAATGTTCAAACTATCACACAATTGCACTCATCTCACATGCAAGCAAAATAATGCACAAAGTTCTCCAAGTGAGGCTCCAATAGTATGTGAACCGAGAACTTCCAGATGTTCAAAGCTGGCTTTAGAAAAGGCAGAGGAACCAGAGATCAAATTGCCAACATCTGTCAGATCATAGAAAAAGCAAGAGAGTTCCAGAAAAATATCTACTTCTGCTTTGCTGACTACACCAAAACCTTTTACTGTGTGGATCACAACAAACTGTAGAAAATTCTTCAAGAGATGGGAATACCAGACCACCTGACCTGCCTCCTGAGAAATGTGTATGCAAGTCAAGAAGCAACAGTTAGAACTGGACATGGAACAACAGACTGGTTCCAAATCAGGAAAGGGGTACGTCAAGGCTGTATATTGTCACCCTGCTTATTTAACTTATATGCAGAGTACATCATGTGCAATGCTGGGCTGGAAGAAGCACAAGCTGGACTCAAGGTTGCCGGGGGAAATATCAATAACTTCAGATATGGAGATGACACCACCCTTATGGCAGAAAGTGAAGAACTAAAAAGCCTCTTGATGAAAATGAAAGAGGGGAGTGAAGACACTGGCTTAAACCTGAACATTCAAAAAACAAAGATCATGGTTGAGCAAAAGTAAAACCATGCATGACAAGGAATGCCTCTTCAGGATCAGTGCAGCTCCGAGGCCTCAAAGCAGGAATGAGCAGAGGTATCAATTAAACATAGTGCCTTAGAAACTCCTTCAGATGCTATGGACCTGTGCTGGTCTAAGTGGAGCTTACATCTCTCAACAATGGCAATAGGGCTTGCCTCCTGGCCGTTCATCACAGAAGAAATGCAAAAGAAATTCACTTCTCACTCTCCTGGGCAGGAGAAAGAGGTCTTCATCCCTATTTTCCAGGCTAATGCGTCTACCATTTGGTTTTGTGTTTCAGTGATGATGATTATTATTTTTTTCGATCCTACAAACCATAATCAAATAGCTTTATGTTAAGTTTTTTGGTCATCAAATGTTGACAGTGACTCCCTGAACATATTTAATTATTCCAGCTAGTTATCAAATGATCATTCTTGGCCCCTGTCTACCTTTATTTCAAAGTGCTGTGTTTAAAAAAAAAAAAAAGTGCTGTGTTAAGGGGCAAGCATTGGAGTCCTCAATTCTGACTGAAATTCAGGCTATCTGGAAGTGTTTATTGGAGTTTCAGAAGCAATAATTAGGTATCAACAATGAAGATTCCTGCTGAGACATTTTATTCCCATGAGAATTTTGCTATATGTTTTAAAGGGAAGAAAACAGGCAAGAGGAGGCAGAAACCCAAACTCCTGGTGTAACAGTTAATAGAGTCCCAGTCCAGACACATTTGTGGTCATTTTGGTACAATCAGCCATTAGAGAACTGTTCAGTTCAAAAATTCTGTGTTGTTTAACCAGTGAACCTTTCCAAGCTATCTTGGAATCTAACATGATTATCAGAATGTTGCATCACTGGCAAAAAATGGAAACAAATATATTTGGATAACTTGTAGTAATATTTTTCTTTGTTGAGTTGAGCTCAATAAGTTCTTCTTATTAAATTAACTGTGTTTTCAATAATCAAAACATTTGTCCTTTCAAGGTCAGTTGTGACACTAAAACCTTGATTATAATTTTCATCAGTCTTACCCAAGTTTTCTTGACTGGATTGAGGAGAGAGATTATTAAGTCCTCAAAAATATCATTTAAAATACTATTCTTTAGGGTAAACATGTAGGTTGTTTTTAGATATGATTGTATTCAATCATTTGGGGGATATTTTATTGATTTTTCACTCACTTCAAACATTTCTCCTTTTCTCTGATTTTGTATTTACTTTCCCATAGTGGAATGCATTTCTAAGATCTCTGACTCCCTCTGTACCAAATAAACATATATGCAAAACAAACAGAAAAAAAAAAAGATCTGTTCTATTTTACCACTGAAGAATTCAGAGATGTTCATTTATCCCCTAATAAGAGGTTAGCTGTTATTTGATGGACCGTCTTCTAAGATTGATACATTCTTTTATAATCGTCTATAATGAGAGCTACAGAGATGAACTTAATTCTGCTAAAATGACAGAATCTGAGGAAACTCTTAAGTCTCAGAATGAACATATATGGTATTTCACATGGCAATTTTGCTTTTCTATTAAACAAAATAGCAGACTTTCAGCATACTTTGACTCAGAATACAGTTTTGACTCAGGTTTTGTTGGTGACTCAGATGGTAAAGAATCTACCTTCAATGCAGGAGACCCAGGTTCATTCCCTGGGTTAGAAAGATCCCCTGGAGAAGGGAATGGTTATCCACTACAATATTTCTTGCCTGGAAAATTCTATGAACAGAGGAGCTTGGAGGGCTACAGTCTATGGAGATGCAATGAGTCCGGACACGGCTGAATGACTAATATTTTCACTTTCACTTTTCACTTTTTCTCATATATGGAAGGATTAGTCTTTTTGCCTAACATCTGAAGCAATAAAGTAGTGATGTCAAAGAAGAAAAGGAAATACTGGAAAATGAGGGAGGAAATGTCTCAAAGAGATTATTTAATTTTTAACAGCAACAATAATTCTTTTCAAAATTGCCTAGCTAAATACCTTATTTAAATAAAATTTCTTAATCGACAAAAGCTTCTGATTCTTAAAGAATGCATGATGTATAACATTCCTGGTGGAAAAAATAAACTCATTTGGGAAGAATTACAAATAAAGAAAAGAAAACTCTCCATTCAACTTATTAAAAGGTTACATGATACTTCAAAAATAATGTAATTTACTACTGTTATGTATTCCTGAATCCCCCACCTCAAATTTGTAATAACTTAAGTTTTTCATATGATCTGCAAAGGGGTATGGCAGTTACTCTTAAATTTTTTAATTCGAGGAGTCCACTAAAATTTTCAGTCCACAATAACAGAAACTGCAAACCAATACGTCTCCATTTCTTCAAGCATCTATTACAGCATCTGATCTGCTGCTCTGCTCAGATACTCAGTCATGTCCGACTCTTTGTGTCCCCGTGGACTGTAACCCACCAAATTCCCTTGGTATATAGTAGTTATTATTATATGACTTAAAATTAAATACATATTAATAGACTGGTTGAATTTAACTGAAATGTTTTTTAATTGCTAGAATATTTTAATACAGGATCAAAGACTCACCATTGACTGAAGTAAATTTCTTGATGTGACATATTTTCAGGTCAAATTTGTATACATGTGAAAATACCTTTTGATTCCTAATAAAATAATGACTGTCATCAATTATTCCTAGGAAAACTAAGATCCAAAACATCCAAAGTAGTTGTCTAGTTATGTGAAAAAATCTTTTCTTCACTGAAAAGCTTCATAGTTCTTTCTTTGTTTTCTGATTTGTTTTTAACCATGTTTTTTGAAGCATGTCTTCTACTTCAAGAAAGGAAACATCATTTATCACTATGGAAACTCTCTCTTTCTCTTGAAATCCTCTCTAATACACAAATCACATTTTTTGGATATCATGTTGAATAGGTAATTGAGAGTATAAATTGAAAATTTGTTCTCTGGAGAAAATATGTTATCCTGGAGAATATCTCCAAGGTTTCCTTGGGTATTTGGATTTTGTAACAAAATTTTGTTGGACATAAACATTTTAGCCTATTTTATTCTTAGGTTGATTACCTTTAAAACGTAATACAATAAGTAAGCTTATGATAAATGTATTACTACTATGTGTATTCTGATCATTTATGAATTTGGTTCTTGGTTATCTACATATATACTAGATGTGTGTAAAATGAAAAATTATCCTTTCAAATTTGCATGTAGTATTAAAAGTTGAAAATGATATCTTTTCTAACAATATTGTAATTTTATGTTTTGTTAGGAATTTTCATCCAATATTGACTGAAAAGATCAATAGACTATCTCAGCATGCTATGCTGTACATTTATTTACTGTTGCCACTGATGCAATAAAATTATATTAGAGTACTTCATCAGCCCATACTATCCTGTATTAATTTACTTACAATGTCATTCCCAATAATATCTGACTGGTCCCATGAAAATTGTGAAGACAATTCCTTTAACAAATAAAAGAGTTGGTAGTCAGCAGGAAATGAGGAGGAATACGAGCTTATGCAATATATAGCAGAAGCATGTGTTCAACCACATTCTTCCAACCACCTTTCATCCTGTTTCATTTCTTGTATTTTGTACTCAGTGTCACTGGTACCCAGGTTCCTGAAATCTTCAATAAAAATACAACCATTATCATCATCAATATAGATTACAATGAAAACGTTGCAGAGTGTTATTGGAAAGACTTCTTAAAATACAATGAAATTCTTGGAAATCCCAACTGGAGCCCCGTGCTTCCTCTTGTGTGTGTAGCAGTTTATTGGTATAGAAGAGTTGAAAATATATTGGGGCAGATGTATTCATTACTTCATGTGTTGGACCACTAATTCAATAAATATTTATCTGATATCTTTTATTTACCTTAGAGTGTGGTTGGTCTTGGGGATAAATGTGATCTTTTGACTAGAAAAATGGCATTTATCAGTTATAGTACAATATAGTACAGCAGTAGATAGTGAACTTAGCAGAGGCGAATGCATCTTCATCTGCCTAAGAAGGTCAGTAAAGTTGGTGATGTTTGGTTAAGTGTTGCAGAAAGGGAAGGCTGTCTCTGGAGAAGGCAATGGCACCCCACTCCAGTACTCTTGCCTGGAAAATCCCATGGATGGAGGAGTCTGGTAGACTGCAGTCTGGGGTCGCTGCAAGTCGGACAGGACTGAGTGGCTTGCTTTCACTTTTCACTTTCATGCACTGGAGAAGGAAATGGCAACCCACTAAGTATTGGGTATTGCTAGAATCTGGCACTTGGTAGGTGTTCAGTAAACTATCCCATCATTGTTTTTATGGGCGTGGTTCAGGGATGGAAAGCGAGAGAAGAACGTGAGCAGATTCAGTGACAGTCCTTTTGTCGATGTGATTGTCCCCCGTTTAGAAAACTGGATTAAATTATTCCTCTCTATTTAATACTAAGGTTAGGTGAATTGAAAAAAAAAAATTATCCAACTTGAGTTTAGTTTCTACAAAGTAATGTATAGACTGAGATTCATAGTCATCCTCTTCTGTCCCCTTCCGTCCCGCCTCCCCTTCTTCCCTTTCGGTTCTCTTTCCCGCTCCCTCTTCTCACCTTTCCTCTCTCTCTTCCTTTCTTCTTCTTTTTCTTTTCTTTTTTTTTTTTTAATTATGTGAACATAACTCAAATCTGAGACTCTTGTCTTTGACTTCACATGTGTAGAAAGAACTCAAATGCATTTATGAAATCCTAAATCAACGCTTTAGAGCAGAACCGAACAGGCTCATTATCCCAACAAATATCCAAAATATTTCTTCCTTTGGTTTTTATCTAATATCTTCAATTCTACTCTAGAGTTCTAAGTTCCCAAATATTACTCTCTGCCTGCACTGTGGTCTTATCTCAAATCTCTTTTACCACCACCAATCCTAGCCATGTAATCGTTTGCCTCTTGAGCCCTCTTTTGCTTCCTGTCACAGTCCTACAACCCCGCTGTGTGCTATATCCATTGTTTCCCCTGCCTCTGGTTCAATTCCCACCCAGGCCAGCCTTGGTACCAGAGTCCATTATTTTGATTATTTTCTTGCCAACCACCGACACGCACTTGATCTCTCTCATCTTTCCATCATGCCAACTTTGTAAAACTTTATTCCTAATTAACATGGTCTTTCCTGACATTTTTCTTGGGCTTTTATAGTGCCAGGAGAAAAATGCACACCTGATATGATTGATCTCATTATAAATTAAATATCTTCAATATAAGCTAGAATCCAGTAAGTTTCAGATTTGGTAAAACTCTTCAAGTCATTTTCTCTCACCTTTCTCCTTCCTCTTCCTTTTCTTCTTTACAAAAATAAAAAATAAAATAAAAAATATAGATTTTATTACCTATGCTGAAAATGGAAACCCTGGAAGTTAAAAATGAACAAACTTGCCTGTGAGCTTTTTATATCTAATAGGAAAAAAAGATGCTTGACCTTCTTTTCTATATTGTTCTGCTCTGCTTTCTCCAAATGTATCTTTAGAACTCAACTGCTATCCAGCAAATTCTCTTCCTCACAGTTTCATTTGGGAAGAGCCAAGCCTTGAAGCATTGTATCATGGAGCACTTATTTTTTTCTTTCTATGACTGTTGCATATTAGGTAGAATTCTTTACTGAGCAATAATTCAACTTGCTTGCACTGACCATCCAACTTTAATTTTCTTGGCTGCTGAGATAGTTAGCTCTTTCAGGCTAAACCTTGGAATTTACTTCCAAGACAAGGATAATCTGAGAATTTCTAGACTCAACTTTTGATGAGGCTTCAAAATCATTGAACTTGAATTAAATTTAAACTCTTCTGACTGAGCACTCAGGAAAGAGGCTGAAGTCTTTAAGAAAACTCAACAATAGAGAGAGGAAATAGTCGCTCTAGAAACTTTAATGTGTTGCCACCTTCAAGCAACACTGCTCTGGTAAGTTGAATTCCTCATTTCTTTCCCAGCAATTCCTTGCTGATAATCACCTACAGTCTCCTCAATTTGCAAAACCCTCTGGAATCCTTGCTCTTGTATTTGCTATATATGTCTTTCCCTGAACTGTTCTTTTCCATTTTCTCTCGTCTGAGCCTTGCCTCTCAGATAGTTCTCTTTTTGTGGAGAAGGGAATGGCAACCCACTCTAGTATTCTTGCCTGGAGAATCCCATGGACAGAGGAGCCTGGCAGGCTACAGTTTATGGGGTTGCAGGATGGACATGACCGAGTGACTAAGCCACACCACAAGTCTCTTTTTATATATGTTAACAATCACTTCTTTCTCTGCACTTATATTTTCATTTCAAATGTACTAGATAATGTATCTAAATTTAATATGTTTTATGTTTCAAAACCTTTTGTTGATCATTCTTGCATGCTTCTCTGAAAATATTAAATAAATAACAGTATTTTAATATAAAAAATAATTTTATATGATTATAGGTTCTAACTATCATTTTTTTCTGGATTGAGTTATCATTATGATTATCCATAGTATACAACTGACCAAATGATATAATTATTGTGCTACATTTTGAGAAATAATTGTTTTACAAAAATTATTAGAACTAATCTCTTAATGACATAAAGGGCACTTATTTATAAGCTTTTAAATTCATGTATCTAGCTATGAATATTATTTCTAGAACAAGACAGAATTCACCAACTCTTTCTAGTTTTAGTTTTTAAAGACTAAACATCTTGTTCAGTAAATATAAACATCTTGTTCATAAATATATGGAGGGGGATAGAATACTCTTGTCAAATGGTTTTCAATTCTTTGACTCCTTGCTGAGTTATAAGGTAAAAAGAAAGAAATCACATAGTGATTTTGCATTAAAATTTATTTTAATATTTTATATGCCATCAATTTGATCAGTTGTCCCTTAATTTTTTTGAAAGCAAACATTAGAAACATCTGGTTCATAGGAGGATTTGTTTTTTTTTTCTTTTTTTAGTTACCAAAGTCTTTCCTTCTCAGGCCCCAATTCACCACTTTGAATTGTTCTTTTATTTGATGTCTCAATGTAGGTTCTGATAACTGCAGGTGATAAACCATAGTAAGCTTTTCTTTTTCAAAGATAATGGCCATTTGAGAGGGTAGGCAGAAAAGGAAAATCTGGCAGGAAAATCAGCTTCAGAACAGATGACATCTGAACTGTTCAGGTTCTGAAACTTGATGTCTCAAACACTCCCTAAAACTTCATACCTTTAGAAAAAATATCATCCTTGAGAATTTTGATAGAAAAGACATATATTTTAGTCTGCTTCCATAATTAATGTCTTTTTTAATCCAACAGCATAATCATCTTTGTGTTTTCACTAAAAAGTACATTCCTTAAGGACAAAGCTTGTGTTTTTTACCTACCTTCACTTTGCAAAGCAGGGCACATAGGAAGTATATAACTAATGCTTTTAAGAATGGATGTAATAAAATGATGAATACAAAATTTATCCAAAAAATCTAACCCATTTTGGTTCCTTCGTGCTTTGGGCCTGCCTTATGTTAAAAAAAAAAATCCCTTGGATAAAAGAACTTATGAATTATCTACCTTCATTATAAATTAGCTACTACTTCACTTGCTGAGAACAACAAATGGATTGAAACAAAAAGAAGAAAGACAGGAGGACCCAGTATAGGGAAAAGATTACAAAGAGAAAAAGGAAAGACAAATAATGCAGAGTTCATAATTGGAGATAAAACATACCTGGTATTTGGAAATAAAATGGCTAAAGGTTTCCTAGTATCCTAGGGAAACTGAATCAAGAAAAAACAGAAAATTTTGAATTCAGTAGTTTTTGAGGTGCAGCAAAAAGATAGGAAATTCCAATTAAAGGATAAAAAATGATACTTATGCACAAATTGAAGGCAGCTTCATATCTGAAATTGCAAATTCACTGCAATAAAACCCATCCCTTTCCCTGCCAGAGTTTATTCTTTTCAAGGTGAGCATATTCTCTTATAGCTCCAAGGCTGATCTCTTGGGCTGATAAGGTCTTGGTTGTATTTCCATTGCAGTAGAATCAAGTAGAGGACCTTGTAAAATTAACGTTCCTCTGCTGCTCTGAAGATAAGTACTTGGCTGACCCCAGAAGTGCAGAGCTGACTATTAAGTTCACCTTCTTTCCATACCCCTGTGTTGAAAAAAGGCTGAAATGGTGAATAATTCATCTGGCCGTGATAAGCAATGTGGCCTTGTTGGTAAGAGCTTTGTGATGTTATCACCATCCTTTCTCTGAGTGGAAGCCTATCAAAAGGTTTTGCTTTATGTCTATTTCACTTAGGAAGCAAACAAAAGAAATTAATGAAGGTCAAAGTGCAAAGGTTCAACTGGAATAATTTCAGTCATTTTTTGCAGTCTGATATTATTACATTTGGGGTATTGATTATACTAAAAATGCTGGTTTCTCAGTAAGGAATGTAATGAGTCAGTTTAAATATTAGGTTTTATTATGGACCAGGGAAGCCCACCATCCATGAGTCTTTACACTGATTGTCAGTGTACTTGAAATGTTGAAATTTCAGTTACCCAAACTTCTTCAATCCACCTTCATAGGAGTTTCTTCTTTCTCTTTCAAGAATATATGTGCCCTTATACTCATCACTAAAAAGCTTTTGTAATTTATCAGAAACTTAAAAACCATAACTAATCAGAAACATTGGCCCTGAGAACAGGACTTGATCAACTACTTCAGGCAGTATATTTGAACCAAGAAGAGTCAGGGAAGAGTAGATAAACCCAAGGGAGTTAATTTGATTATCAATACAATAAATCTAGGGTAGACTTAGAATCTTAAATCTAGGACTAGGTTATATTTCAAAGAACATTTACATTTAATTGGAATCAAAGTCATAAGTTAAACTAAGAAGATAATTCTAATATTTAAATTTCTGCATCTAAATAGGAACGGTATTTGTGTTTCAGAACATTTTATAGTATACATAAAAATATCCAATATATTTTATTGTCAGTTCATAAAGCTGGCCTTCCTGGCATCATTCATTCATTCATATAACATATTTCTTTTGAGATCAGTGTGTGCAAAGCACCATGCTGATGCTATGAGAATAGATATAACTAAGATAATAGGTATAAATAAGGGCTTCCTTTCTATAGGCCAGGGAGATAAGTAAGCAGCTGAAAACCAAAAACATTGTCCTGTAACACAAAGATAATTGAGGAATACTGGAACATTTATACCAGTCTGAATATGGCAGGGAATGTTTTACAAAAGATATTACAGGGTAGTGTGTGTCGGTGGTAATAGGTAGGTAGAATTGTATCCCAAACAAAAATAGTTTTATACTTACAGACATAAACAGGAATATATTATAGAAAGTACACATGTTTCATCTTTATCAAAGTGACAAGTGAAAAAAAAAAATGGCCATAGAATGGGCTAGTCAGGTAGATGGAGTATATATAATGGTTGTATGCTGTGCATAGAAATGCATTTTATTCTGTAGGTGGTGGGAAACCATGAAAACAATGAACAGAAAGGTGGCCCAGTCACTCACTCCATTCCTTTCAGGTGACATTAGCTATATTTCCAGATGCATGCATGCTAAGTTGTTTCAGTTTTGTCCAACCCTGTGCAACCCTATGAACTGTTGCCTACCAGGCTCCTCTGTCCATGGGACTCTCTAGGCAAGAATACTGGAGTGGGTTCCCTTTCCCTCCTCATATTTCCAAGTACTTCCATTCTAGGTACAGAGTGCCCTCTTTTAGCATTTTTGCGTCCCTTTTGGGCTCAAAATTTATTAAACAAACCATATGCGCATGATGTACACTGACATTCATTTTGTATTTGGATAAGCCCAGCAGTAGGATGGAATGGAACACATTTTGTGATTTCCTGAGTCCGCAGCAGAACTTTACAGATATAAAAAGAATTCTTATGGATATAAAAGAAATAGAGCATAATATTTCTTAGTTTTTTAAGTAAGAAAAAATAGAGAATGGACATGTTGACGTTTAAACCTCTGTATTTGTTTTTTAAACATATTTTATTGATGTATAGTTGATTTACAATGTTATGTTAATTTCTATTGTACAGCAATTCATATGTATGTATTCATATTCATATTCTTTTTCATTATGGTTTATCAGAGGATATTGACTACAGTTCCCTGTGCTATACAGTAGGACCTAGTTTATCCATTCTGTATATAATAGTTTGCATCTAATTTCCTTTTTTTTTTTTTTTTTTCTTTTTCTTGGCCACGTTGCTTGTGGGATCTTAGTTCTACAACCAGGGACTGAACCTGCATCCTTGGTAGTGAAACCATAGGGTCCGACCCACTGGAAAAGGGAATTCCCTGTCCTGTATACCTGTTTCACAATCTTGAGGAGCATAATTACAACTAATAATTTTTTCTTTCATGTATTCCTCCTTGAATTAGAGCTCCTCTCCCACTTAAAAAGGTTTTAATCAAATTTTAGAAAGATTTAGAAATATTCACCAAGTTTCTTAGCAGAAAACTTACCACTTAGCTATCTGAATGCGTGTGGTTTTCTTGAAAACATTTCTTGTCTACTTCCTGACTTCAAGTTTCTCCTGTCTGCATGTGCTCACCTTTGAACATTTTTAGCTTACTTGGACATTCATAAGTACCACTCACCCGGGCTTCCTCCTGGTCTTAATTGCCCCCATCTTTTCCCTGCCATTCTCTCATCATTGTTTATGTCCACTGCTGAGTCCCTTTGATCTACTCCATAGCAGTAAATTTGTATTTCCCTAAAATTAAACTAGAATTGGTCATTTCAGAGATATAGGGGTCTAATTTGCCTTAAAGTATCTAGAAATATTCCAATAATTATAAATCCATCTTTTAAAAAATAGTTTAGAAAACTATTTAGGGCTCTCTGACCAGAATGATTATAGCAGTAAGAACAAGTTATAGGGGAAAAAAAAAAGTTTTCCCATGTACCTGGGAAGGCCAGGGATAAGTCTCATTTCAGAATTTGTTTGATTCAGTAACTCACAGATACCATGGAGCCAGTTTCATCTGGTTCTTCTGCTTTGTCTTTTATAAAATAAGGTTTATTTTCATAATGGTAGATTGGCAGTAGCAGTTTCAGACTTCGTATTGTCACACCAAGCTGTCCAGCAGAAGGACTTACCGGCTTTGGAACACACTGGGCTTTTAGCTAGAGCTATAGATCTTGACTTGTCTGAGTACTTGAGCCTGATGATATTTGTCTCCGAAGCAAAATATCTCAAAGCCCTGCCCATCTCTGAGGCCCTTACTTTAAAAGTGTCTGTATCGATCATGGCCTCTGCCTTTAGGTGATTCACAATGACAGATTCTGGTGGAGAGAGGCTGATAATTTGCTCTTGTCTTCAGGCTGCATCTTCATCAGGAGTTCAGCTATCCTCTTTGTAGTCATAGAATATCTACAGGAGATCCTTGAAAAGGCCTCTGTGTTAAGCTCGTGATGCTACATTCTGTTATGTCATTTACTGCCTGAATTTTCTTATGAAAATCTAGCTCGGAGATGAGAATTTGGCTTTTTTAGGCCTTTCAAACTTCAGATGTCTAGACTTTGAGCCATTTGACTCTGTCTGCAAGCAGAGGAGCTTGCTGATAACCTCCTTTCCACCACTCGAAATAGTACAAGATGGCAGAACATGAGATACCTGAAACCCTGGACAGATGAGGTTGACAGCAGTTTATTAGTTGCTGTGTATTAGTGTCTTGCTGTGACACACAGGAGCTGCAACTATGAGCAGAGTGAGTCAAAAAAGGCTGTGGGAGGCAGGCAGTGTATAGTTAGGCACCCCCGGTTCCATGGGAGGATTGGCATTGCTGAATAACTGTGAGGTTTGACAGGCAGGCAGAATCCACTGGGTTGAGGCCTGGGTAGAGTACAGCTGGCCCAAGTAATAGGGGAGCTAGCTTGGTGGGGAGACTTTTCCACTGAGTTGGGAGCATTTCTGACAAGAGCAGGGAACTCACATTGGGTTCTTCAGGAACCTGTGAAGATGAAAAATGTGAAGGTAGAATTTGCATTTGTAGATTTTATAATTCAAGTTCTCTTTTAACAATGATGAACTTTTTTTTTCACTACTTCAAAATAGCCATTATCAGGTGAAGCCAGTATCTTCCTTTCTTTTTGAAGCTGGCCAGTATTCCAATATATGACTTTTTCTTAGGCTATTGTTGTGCTTAGTATATATATGTTCTAACTTCCAAAATACAAAAGCTGTGGTTAAAACATTGTTTTTACTGTCAAATAATATTTCAGACATTTCAATGTGGAATATGGAAACCTTCTCGCTTCTACAATACATTCTCTGGTTGAGCTATTATTTTGTGATACTTCATTTCTGATTTTTTTTTTAAACTAAGATTTTTGGTTGCAAGGAACAGAAATTAACTGTAGAAAATGTATACAGAAAGTATGAGTTATTGAGTAGTTTATAGACTCAAGAGAATGCTGGAGAAACAAGTTCATAAAAATGAGCTAGAACTAAGAAGTCTAGACAGCAAAAATCACTGGCATATAATGGCCCAGGAAGGGTCTTGATCTTAATACTGCTGGATGTCCCATGACCACATTGCAACAACAAGCCAACTAATAATGAAACTTGTGCTAAATTCTCAACTCTTTCCTGGTGGGTCAGACAGTAAAGAATCCACCTGCAATACAGGAGACCTGGGTTTGATTTCTGGCTGGGGAAGATCCCCTGAAAAAGGAAAGGGCTACCGCTCTAGTATTCTGTCCTTGAGAATTTTATGGACAGAGGAGCCTGGTGGGCTATAGTCCATGGGTCACAAAGAGTTGGAGACAATTGAGTGACTAACACTAGACTGCTATTGTCACCAGACTTTTGAAGCCATCATTACTGTAAAAACGCTCCAGTTGATAAAATCTTATTTCTTGACATTTAATGGTGTGTTATGCACATAAAGGGAATAAATCTTAAGTGTGTATCTCAATGAATTTTTGCAAATCTATTAACTTTGACACTAGACCTGATATCAAGATGGTAAAATTTTCAGGGCACTAGATACCTTCAGCGTCCTTCACAGCTATCTTTTTCCTAGATTAGCTTTTGATTTTTTCTGCTCTTGCATTTAATACAAATGAAATCATATGTGTGTATTCATTTGTGTCTGACATTTTTACAAATATTAATTATGACATTCAAAGAGGTTGTATCTGTCTGGCTTATTTTTACAAACATTAATTGTGAAATTCAAATGTGTTATATATATTATTTGTTAGTCATTTTTATTGCTGTATATTATCTCATTATATTAATATATCAGTCTATATTCATTCTTCTGTTGAGGGCCCCTCACTCTCTCTTGGGTTTTGGTTATTCTAAATGAAGTTGCTATGGACTTCATCACACTTGTTTTTTGGTACTCATTTATACTAGTGTCTATTGAGTATGTGTGTATATATATATATATATATATATATATATATATATATATATACACACATATATATATATATATATATATATACACACATTAGGCAGGTGTTCAGTATTGTTAATAACTAGCATCTTATTGTTAATAGCTACAAATATCTTCTATTCTGAGCCTTGAATTTTTGATTTCTCAAGGATTTCTTCAAAGTAATAGAGATTTTTAAATTTAGTGAGGTTCAAATCATCAATTTTGTTCTTGTGTTAGTATTTTTTGGTGCAATTTAAAATAATATATTTGCTTACCACAAGGTTATGAAGATATTATCCTATATTATGGTACTATTTTTAATATCTTTTGCATTTATATAAATGACCTATCTGGAATTTATATTTATACATGCTATAAAGAAGGAGGTCAGGGGTCATTTTTCCATATGTAGTCTTAGAGGAGGTCTTTGAGACAGCATGAGTGATGATTGACCTGTCATTTGGACATAGACAATTGGAAGCTCCTTGCCTCCTCCCTGTCTTTACAATGTGTGTTCTGACCATCATTCTAACATTGGGATCATTTTCAAGGATGTAGCCTTGAGACAGCAATGAGTTATGAGACCATCTGAACAGTGTATGTGACTGAACCCCTATTAAAACCTCTCTATAAGCTCTTGGGAAATAGATGGGGAAACAATGGAAACAGTGTCAGACTTTATTTTTTTGGGCTACAAAATCACTGCAGATGGTGATTGCAGCCATGAAATTAAAAGATGCTTACTCCTTGGAAGGGAAGTGATGACCAACCTAGATAGCATATTAAAAAGCAGAGACATTACTTTGCCAACAAAAAGGTCCGTCTAGTCAAGGCTATGGTTTTTCCAGTGGTCATGTATGGATGTGAGAGTTGGACTGTGAAGAAAGTTGAGCACCGAAAAACTGATGCTTTTGAACTGTGATGTTGGAGAAGACTCTTGACAGACCCTTGGACTGCAAGGAGATCTAACCAGTCCATCCTAAAGGAGATCAGTCCCAGGTGCTCATTGGAAGGACTGATGCTGAGGCTGAAACTCCAATACTTTGGCCACATCATGTGAAGAGTTGACTCATTGGAAAAGTCCCTGATGCTGAGAGGAATTGGGGGCAGGAGGAGAAGGGGATGACAGAGGATGAGATGGCTGGATGGCATCACCGACTCGATGGACACAAGTTTGAGTAAACTCCGGGAGTTGGTGATGGACAGGGAGGTCTGGCAGGCTGCCATTCATGGGGTTGTAAAGAGTCAGACACGACAGAGCAACTGAACTGAACTGAATAAGCTATTAATATGCTGTTGAGCACAGGCAGGGATTTAATCACCTTATGAATCCCTAGAAAAGGCTCCTACGTAAATTCTCTTCTTAGCCCCACCACCTACCAATATGAGGTGCTAGCATTTTTCTTAGTCCTCTCTTTGCTCCCCATGTGGAGGCCAGTTTGCAAACCAACATATGGAAATCCAGTTGATCCTACAATATTTGTGGAAATAAACAAGCAAAGCCTATTCAGAGGTTGCTATAAAAAGGGAGTCATCCAACTCACTTGTGTTTGGTGGAGACTCAAAAGCAGACAGAAGCGGGAAAGTTTTATCGCTGAAAGATGGGAAGGACTGAGATAGTTCTTGATTGGCAGCTTTTTATTTTATTTGAGTTCTTTCATTTTCTTAGTAATATTTTTTTTTTCTAGGAATTTAATGATTTGGGTCTAAGTGCTATTTTAAAAATATGTCCTTTCTTAATTATTTGTTCAATTACTTAGTAAGAATAATTGTTCATCCATAGAAGATATAAAGAAGTGAAGTGAAGTGTAGTCGCTCAGTTGTGTCCGACTCTTTGTGACCCCATGGACTGTAGCCCACCAGGCTCCTCTGTTCACGGGGTTTTCCAGGCAAGAGTACTGGAGTGGGTTGCCATTTCCTTCTCCAGACGACCTTCCCGACCCAGGGAATGAACTTGGGTCTCCTGCATTGTAGGCAGACGTCTTACCATCTGAACCAGTCGAGAAGCAGAAGATATGGATGTGGATAAGGAATAGACAATCTGCTTGTTCTATCATTGAGAGAGAGAGACATTTGGTAAAACCTCTAGGTATGTCTGTATGCTATATGTCTATTTCTCCTTTTAATTCTGTAAATTTTCTGCTTTCAATTTTTTGAAGGGGGCTTCTGCTTCTGCCTTGGGTTATAGGAAGCGTCAAAGAAAATCACTTCCATCTTAAAAATGAGTAAGACCCAGATTATCCTCAAAATTATATTTTTCTTGAGCCCATGAGACCATTGAGGTAGCAAGGCAGCCACAAACCATAAAATACCAAGTGGATTCTTTCTCATTCCAAGTCTTTCCAAGGTAAGCTGGAACATGTGATCTGTCTCAGCTATGGCAGAACATGGAAGGAAGGATTTCTTGGCTGCAAAACAAGCAGGTGAGGATCAGCTAAAATTTTCAAGAGCTCTCAATGTCCAAGTGTGGGCTAGCAAGACATTGCCAAGTATTGCTGGGGACACCTGGCCAAAGGAAATGCAGTATTCACATGAAAGGTCTTTCCCACCATGTGGTGAGGAGCACGTTTGGGGCAGAGTCAGAGACTGAGTCCACTGATAATGCAGGAGCTGATGATGGTCACGTTGGAGGGACATGCCTGGAACACCTGTGGGCTTCCCAACCCTTCTCACTCACAAAATGAAAGCTTTACACCTGTAAGTGAGAGACAAAAAAAAAAAAAAGCCACTTTCTCAAGGCACACAGACAACGAAAGTGCCAATTGGGGATGGTCATAGAAAACTCTGCATCACAGAGACAGGGATGAGATGCATCCTTGGACCAAATCTGTTATTGTGACAGATGTGCTACTGTTGAGAAAAGGGTGAGGAAAAGAGGGGCAACATTATGCAAAACTCCCCTCATTCATAAGGGTCTGGCTGCCAAGGGGGTGGGACAGGTAGGCTGAAGAAGTCCCACTCCACAGCTGCTTCACAGGACCTTCCTAAAACTGAGGCTGGACCAAAACAACCGAGAAACCCTCTTGCCTATGTCAGCAGCCTGTGGTCAGCATCTAGGTTGCAGGACTTCTATGGTCAGCATCCAGTTGCAGAGAATATGGATAGAATACACAGATGTGATTCTTCTCTGCATATGTGGAGACTGAGTCTTTGCTATAATGCTGCTTCCAGTTTTATTCTTTTTTTTTTTTAACCTGGAAAATGCTAGCTCTGATGTGCTTCTTTTCTGAAGTTGCCTGCTTCTCTATGAGAAGAAGATTATTTTCCTTTTGCACTGGCATGGTGTGAGGACTTCCCTCACAGCTCTGTTATCCTTGAGCTGTGATTGATATTTGCATCTCATAGGCAAGAATAGCACATCTTTCATCTTTAAATACATTTCTATAACAACCGGCACACTTGAGTGTCATCTGTCGTCATCAATGTATATATGAGTGAGCAGATCTATGATTGCCTAACTTTTGGCTATTTTCTTAATGTTTCTTAGTTTCCATTTATCAAGTGAATAATACCCATAACTTTATTTTTAAAAATATCTCAAGTATTAATAGTACTCATATGCTTGTTGGACTTCATCCAACTGTCTGGAGTCCAGATTTTAAGTCTTGGTTTTTGTTTTTTTTTTCCCCAAATGTCTCAAGTTAGCCATCGTGATTTCCCAGAGAGTCTGAGTATGTTAGTTTGCATTTCTCACATCCTTTGTAGCCCTTCACATAGACATTTTTTATGTTCTATCCAACTATAAATCCTATCAGTGCATCCAAATAGAAGACTTGGGAAGAATGGAGGTGAGAGAGTGTCAGTCAATCTGTTAAGGTGAGTGCTTTAGGATAACTGAGTGAGAAAAATGGGCAAGGACACTAATCCTTTCTGGTTTCTGACATAAACATAGACTGGGTTCTTTCCCCCTCTTGATCAGGGGACATTTACACATTTACACAAAGACATGAACTCAAGTAAGCTCTCTCTAAGAAGTTGTTGGGATTTTGAAAGTTCTGTAAGTCAGGCTTGAAAAGGGGCAGGCCAACAGGCAAAGTGGACTAGGCAATGTTACCTGAGAGAGAGCCACAGGCCCTGGGAGGTCAGAGGAGAGACCACTGACTTTTGTGTACTCTATGGTGTCTGAGTGGTATCTCAGGCCTAGTGCTAATTTAATAAAGATCATTAGAGTTTTACCCTTTATAGATCCAGCTAGGTATGATCTGATTTACTCAAGAGCTTTGAAGAAAGTAAAAATCTAATATTTTATTTCATCAGGGATGACTAAGTATCTGGTATTGATCTGCCTAAGCAAATCAGATATGGTCCATGCTTCCTTGGATCAAAAATAGAAAAATAAAACTCATTGATCATTGAAAAACCCCATGGCTCTCATTTTTCACATATGTCATCAGTATGTAAGCTCAAATTTTATATTAGGTGGAATTGATGAACCAGCTTAATACCTTAAGTATTTGTTGTTGTTCAGTTGCTAAGGATGTCTGACTCTTTGTGACCCCATGTACTGCAGCACAGCAGGCTTCCTTGTCCTTCACTATCTCCTGGAGGTTTCTCAAACTCATGTCCATTGAATCAGTGATACTATCCAATCATCTCGTCCTGTCATTCCCTTCTTCTTCCTTCAATCTTTCTTAGTATTGGGGTGTTTTCCAATGAGTCTGCTCTTCACATCAGGTGGCCAAAATATTGGAGCTTCAGCTTCAGCATCAGTCCTTCCAATGATTATTCAGGGTTGATTTCCTTTAGGATTGACTGGTTTGAACTCCTTGAAGTCCAAAGGACTCTCAAGAGTCTTCTCCAGCACCATAGTTTGAAAGGATCACTTCTTTATGGTCCAGCTCTCACACCCATAATGACAACTGGAAAAACCATAGCTTTCACTAGATGGACTTTGTCTCAAAGTGAGGTCTCTGGTTTTTAATACACTGTCTAGATTTGTCATATATTTACTTCCAAGGAGCAAGTGTCTTTTAAATTCATGGCTGCAGTCACTGTCCACAGTGACTTTGGAGCCGAAGAAAACAAAGTCTGTCACTGTTTCCATATTTTCTCCATCTATTTACTATGAATTAATAGCACTGGATGCCATGATCTTAGTTTTCTAAATGTTGAGTTTTAAGCCAGCTTTTCACTCCTCTTTTTCACCTTCATCAAGAAGCTCTTTCATTCCTCTTTACTATCTGCGATTAGAGTGGTATCATCTGTATATTTGAGGTTGTTGATACTTCTCCCTGCAATCTTGATTCCAGCTTGTACTTCATCCAGCCTGGCATTTTACACTGTGTATGCCACATATAACCAAAATAAGCAGAGTGATAATATATAGCCTTGACATACTCCTTTCCCAATTTAAACCAGTCCATTGTTCCATGTCTGGTTCTGTTTCTTTTTTACCTACATACATGTTTCTCAGGAGTCAGGTAAGGTGGTCTGGTAGCCCTATCTCTTTAAGAATTTTCCAGTTTGTTGTGATCCACACAGTCAAAGGCTTTAGCATAGCCATGAAAGAAGTAGATGTTTTTCTGAAATTCCTTTGCTTTCTCTATGATCCAATGGATACTGGCAATTTGATCTCTGGTCTTCAGCTTGTATATCTGGAAGTTCTCAATTCACATACTGTTGAAGTTTATTTTAAAGAATTTTGAGCATTACCTTGCTAGCAGGTGAAATGAGCACAATTGTATAGTAGTTTGAACTTTCTTTGACATCACTCGTCTTTGGGATTGGATTGAAAACTGATGTTTTCTAGTCCTCTGGCCACTGTTGAGCTTTCCAGATTTTCTGAGATATTGAGTGCAGCACTGTAACAGCATCATCTTTTAGGATTTGAAAGAGCTCAGCTGGAATTCCATCACCTCCAATATCTTTGTTCTTAGTAATGCTTCCTAAAGGTCACTTGACATCACTACCCAGGAAGTCTGGCTCTAGGTTAGTGACCACACCATCATGGTTATTGGAGTCATTAAGACCTTTTTTGTACACTTCTTCCATGTATTCTTGCCACCTCTTCTTAATATCTTCTGCATCTGTTAGATCCTTACCTTTTCTGTCCTTTATTGTACCCATCTTTGCATGAAATATTCACTTTGTATCTCCAGTTTTCTTGAAGAGATCTCTAGTCTGTCTCACTCTATTGTTTTCCTCTTTTAAGCAAATCATATATGGTCTATGCTTCCTTGCATTGTTCAATTAAGGCTTTCTTATCTCTTCTTGCCATTCTTTGGAATTCTGCCTTCAGTTGGGTATATCTTACCCTTTCTCCTTCACCTTTTTTCCTCTTTTCTTTTCTCAGCTAAGTAAGGCCTCCTTAGTAAGGCCTCCTCAGGCAACCATTTTCTATCTTTCCTTTCTTTTTCTTTGGGATGGTTTTGTTCACTGCCTCCCATACACTGTTATGAACCACCGTCCATAGTTCTCAAGTACTCTGTCTATCAGATCTAATCCCTTGAATCTATTTGTCACTTTCACTGAATAATCATAAGGGATTTTATTTAGGTCATACCTGAATGGCCTTTTGGCTTCCCTGGGTAGTTCGGGTGGTAAAGAATTTGCTTGCCACTTAGGAGACCCCAGTTTGATTTCTGGGTCAGGAAGATCTGCTGGAGAAGGGTTAGGCTACCCACTCCAATACTCTTGTGCTTTCCTGGTGGCTCAGAAGGTAAAGAATCCATCTGAAGTGTAGGACACCTTGGTTTGATCCCTGGTTTGGGAAGATCCCCTGGAGAAGGGAATGGCTAACCATGCCAGTATTCTGGCCTGGAGAATTCCATGGACAGAGGAATCTGGCAGTCTACACTCAATGGGCTTGCAAAGAGTCTGACATGACTGAGTGACTTCACTTCTTTTCACTTTAAATGGCCTATTGGTTTTCCCTAATTTCTTCAATTTAAGTCTGCATTTTGCCATAAGGAGCTCATGATCTGAGTTGACAGTCAGTTCAAGGACGTGTTTTGTTGACTGTATAGTGTTTTTCCATCTTTAGCTGCAAAGAATATAATCAATCTGACGTCAGTATTGACCATTTGGTGATGTCCACGTGTAGAGTCATCTTGTGTTATTGGAAGAGAGTGTTTGTTACGACCAGTGCATTCTCTTAGAAAAATTCTGTTAACCTTTGCCCTGCTTCATTTTGTTCTCCCAAGGCCTGCTACTCAAGGTATCAGTTGACTTCCTACTTTTGCATTCCAGTCCCCTATGATGAAAAGGACATCTTTTCTGGTGTTAGCTCTTGAAGGTCTTGTAGGTCTTCGTAGAACCATTTGGCTTCATCTTCTTTGGCATTAGTGGTTGGGGCATAGACTTGAATCATTGTGATATTGAATGATTTGCCTTGAAAACAAACTGAGATCATTTTGTCGTTTCTGAGATTGCACCCAAGTTCTGCATTTCAGACTCTGGTCAACTATTTGGTTCAGTTAGACTGCTCAGCCATGTCTAACTCTTTGCGAACCCATGGACTACAGCATGCCAAGCTTCCCTGTCCATCACCAACTCCTGGAGCTTGCTTAAACTCATGACCATTGAGTCAGTGATGCCATCCAACTATCTCATCCTCTGCTGTCCTCTTCTCTTCCTGCTTTCAATCTTTGCCAGCATCAGGATCTTTTCCAATGAGTCTGCTTTTCACATCAGGTGGCCAAAGTATTGGAGTTTCAGCTTCAACATCAGTCCTTCCAATGAACACCCAGGACTGATCTCCTTTAGGATGGACTGGTTGGATCTCCTTGCAGTCCAAAGGACTCTCAAGAGTCTTCTCCAACACCACAATTCAAAAGCATCAATTCTTTGGTGCTTAGCTTTCTTTATAGTCCAACTCTCACATCCACATATGACCACGGAAAAAACCATAGCTTTCACTAGATGGACGTTTGTCAGCAAAGTAATGTCTCTGCTTTTTAATATGCTGGCTCAGGTCTTAGTTTTTCTTACAAGGAGCTAGTGTCTTTTAATTTCATGGCTGCAATCACCATCTGTAGTGATTTGGGGGCACACACACAAAAAATAAAGTCTGTCACTATTTCCATTGTTTCCCATCTATTTTCCATAAAGTGATGGGACCAGTTGCCATGATCTCAGTTTTTTGACTGTTGAGTTTTAAGCCAATTTTTTCACTCTCCTCTTTACTTTCACCAAGAGGCTCTTTAGTTCTTCTTCACTTTCTGCCATAAGGGTGGTGTCATCTGCATATCTGAGGTTATTGATATTTCTCCCAGCAATCTTGATTACAGCTTGAGCTTCATCCAGCCCAGCATTTTGCATGATATACTCTGCATATAAATTAAATAAGCAAGGTGACAATATATAGCCTTGACCTACCCCGTTCCCAATTTGGAACAAGTCTATTGTTCTATGTCCAGTTTTAACTGTTGCTTCTTGACCTTCATACAGATTTCTCAGGAGGCAGATAAGGTGGTCTAGTATTCCCATCTCTTGAAGAAATTTCCATGTCAACTACTAGGGCTACTCCATTTCTTTTAAGGGATTTTGCCTATAGTTGTAGATATAATGGTCATGTGAATTGTTTGCCCATGCCTGCCCATTTTAGTTCACTGATTCCTAATGTCAGTGTTCACTCTTGCCGTCTATTTGACCACTTGCAATTTACCTTGATTCATGGACCTAACATTAGAGGTTCCTATGCAATATTGCTCTTTATAGCATTGGACTTTGCTTTCACCACCAGACACATGTACTACTGGCATGTTATACTTTGGCTTAACCTCTTCATTTTTTTTTTGGAGGTATGCTCTTGCTCTTCCCTAGTAGCATATTGGACACCTACCGACCTGGGGGGATTCATCTTCTTATTTCATATTTTTGTCTTTTCATACTGTTCATGGGGTTCTCAAGGCAAGAATACTGAAGTGGTTTGTCATTCCCTTCTCCAGTGGGCCATGTTTTGTCAGAGTTTTCCACCATGTCTTATCCATCTTGGGTGGCCCTGAAGGGCATGGCTCATAATTTCATTGAGTTACACAAAGCTGTGATCCATGTGATCATTTTGGTTAGTTTTCTTTGATTGTGGTTTCCATTATGGAGGCCATGCAATTGCAGTTCTTGCTTCTTATGCCTGCCCTCTGATGGATGAGGATAAGAGGCTTGTGCAAGCTTCCTGCTACTAGGGACTTGCTATGGGGAAAACTGGATCTTTCTCTGGTGGGCAGGGTCATGCTCAGTAAATCTTTAATCCAGTTTTCTGTTAATGGTGGGGCTGTGCTCCCTCCCTGTTGATTGGCCTGAGGTGGCCCAGTTCTCTCTGCTGCAGTCTCCATGTTAGGGCTGCAGGCTCTATGGTAGGGCTAATGGTGACCTCCTCCAAGAGGACTTATGCAAATATGCCAGCCTTCCAGGAGTGTTTGGCAGTTCCCAGGACCCTGTGGCACGCCACTGTAAAATCATGTCTCTGAAGGAGACTCCCAACCACACACAAGCAAGTCTGGCTCAGTCTTTTATGGGCTCACTGCTCCTTTCCCCTGGGTCCTGTTGTGCACAAGGTTTTGTTTGTGCCCTCCAAGAGTCTCTGTTTCCCCCAGTTCTGTGGAAGTTCTGTAATCAATTCCTGCTGACTTTCAAACCTGGCAATTCCCAGTCCCTTTGCTGGAACTCCAGGAATACCTAAATATAATTTAGGTAATTTTATTTAGATAATTTGTTTAGGTTTTAATCTGGGAGACAGTGTGATTTCAAAGGAAAAAGTCATATCACAAAATAGTATCTTCTCAAAAGGGTATATGTTCCAGGAAGGATTGTCCCAGGGATTCCTTATCAGGAAACAGAGCTGTCCCTGGGCATGTGAAGGTAGAATCATTTGAGAATGATCCACCTGTAGCTGTAAATATGTGTGTTTGTGTATGTACATTTCTCTTCCTCTTTGGAAATTCTCTCAGGATTCACTTGAAACCAATTAAACTTCAATTCATAAGGAAAAATACATGACATGCTACTTTAAATATTCTTATTAAATAATGATATTCATCAGAAAATGTTTATGAATCCCATTTCATTCCCCATTGTACAGACCCTTTACTCTCCTGGGATAGCTGAAATGAGTATAATAAGAAATTTGCATTGTTTTCTAATTATTGTCCTAGTGTTGCCTCTATTGCTGGAGTTGCTTTTATCACCCGCCTCCACCCTTTTAGAAAGACTAACAAGCAATATGTTAAACTAAGATACATGAAATGCCACAGTCCAGTGTACTGTGTTTTGACCCTTTCCTTTGAGGTAAAACATCCATATGATTATTCCCTTCAGTTTGAATTTTTAATTCAGTACCAACCCTTTGCCTTCTTCAGAAATTCTCCCCTAAAAGAGTTCTGTAGGATTGCCTGGGTTTTTGCCTGTCATAATTTTAAATCTATCTTTGTCCTTAACATCTGACCCTATGATGATGATGATCCTGTAGACTCTTTAAAAAAAAAAAAACTGAAGCTGCCAACCCATTGCTCATTAAGTTAGTAAAAAATACCCTCTCCATGGGAGTTTTCTACAAATAAAATGATTTGCAAGTGCTTCTTCCAACTCCCTCGCTTCAAACCAAAGCTTTTACATTATTCAAGTCTCCATTGCACACTACTATTTTTAATTTTGTTTAATTTTTTTTTTTTTTCATTTGTGTGTCTGACTTTGAAGATCTATAGTTCTTTTCAACATTCAAGGTTTTTGGGCCCCTTACCTGTTCACAAAGGCATGCTATTTGAATTAATATTAACCATCAAAGCTTATTGAATTCCACTGACAGTAGTCATTGTGTAGTTAGCTTTGTTTAAATACTTATTGCCCACACTGTCTTTTGGTTTTCAGTGGCCTTCTATCTGTGTGACCAAAGAAGCTATTTGATTAAAAAACCTAACTGTTCTTCAATGGTGAAACTTCATAGCCCTGAAAAAGCAGAACCAGGATCACCTATTCACTTTTTTTAAAGACTATAGAGAATTGAGTAATGCATTATCTGTGATGTAACAAAATTTGGAATTAAAAGCAATATATTACTTTCAAAACAGAATAATTCATTTAAAAAATGACAGGAAAGTTTTTGGTCTGGGATGGATGTGTTAGACTGGTGATACTTCACAAGTTGATTACAGATTCCCAAATAGAAGGGGGAAAAAGATAAGACATTGCAATTCAGCATTAATTTACTTCCTCACTCATTCACTGACTCCCTTAAACATTCAATTTCATTTATATATATTCTGAGAAATCATAGCAGAAGACACTTTACTAACTATGATGGGAACTCCCAATTTTAAAGGAGGAGAAAGAGAACAATAAAAAGAAAGCAGTAAAAAGAAAAGAAAAAAAAAAAAAACATAGGATAAGAATTAACATTAATTACCATATGTAAAATTTTAGCCAGTGGGAGTTTTCTGTGTGACTCGGAGCTCAAACCCATATTCTGTGACAGCCTAGAGGGGAGGGACTGGTGGGAGGGGGGTTCAACAGGGAGGGGGCATATGTGTACCTGTGGCTGATTCATGTTGATGTCTGGCATAAACCCACACAATATTGTGAAGCAATTATCCTTCAATTAAAAATAAATAAATTAGAAAAGAATTACCTTAAAAAAAAAAAAAAAAGAATTAACATTAATTGAGGGAAACTACATTGATGTTTTTGTTAATATTTTTAATAGGCTCCTTTGTGCCAGACATGATTCTTTGTGCTTTTATGAAATTAGGTCATTTAATAAAAATAGCTCCATTAAATAGCTATTATTATCACCATAATAAGAAGGTGAAATTGTATGCCATATAGGTTACATGACTAGACTGTAACAGTCAGAATTTCAATCTTGGCTTCCTAGTCTGAATTCTACATATATGCAGATAACAACTATTCAGTAGGAAATCTTTCATGTCAAACAAATAAACAATAAACAAAGGCATGCCTTCTTTTCATTAGACAACTGAAATTTATTCATTTAAGCTGGTTTTGCTGATCAGTGTTGCTTGTGGCCTGAGGGCACTTGACATTTGGAAGTTGCAGTTAGGAGGAGATAAAAGTCACTGGAAAAATTAGTCAAGGGCTGAAAGATAAATTTCACTAGCTCCCTCATTTTGACTAATCAGTTATCGTAAAATGGCCTCTATCTAGTTCCTTTACTCCTTATCTTTGGATTGCCCATCAGACTGTAGTGGTGAGTTCTCTCTTCTCCATCACGCTCATATACTTAAATAACATTTAATAAATATCTAATATGCATCATGGATGGTGCACATCTACTTCTATGGGAGATGCCATGCTAAATTAATGCCCAGGCAACTTTAGAATCAGAGTAGGCACTTGGGTTGCCCGCTTGGAATTAATACAGGAGTACATGGAGAAAAAGAAGAAGAAAAGTGGAAATATCAAGGACCCAGTTTCCTAGCCTGCTTTTAGGACAGTGCCACTGAAATGTGAAGTATGGCTTCAAAGGTAGGAAGACAGTTTACAAAAGAAGAGCAGGAGCATGGGCCTTCTGTTCCTTGCTTTGTGTTTGAATTTCTTCATGTATGTGTGCCTGAGTCAGTGACGTTGTGACTGCCTTAGAGAAGAAGACGAGAGAAGATCTCTGGCCCTGAAGGAACTACTGTTGACCCCAAATCCAGTAACTGCAAGGAAGCCAAGCAAAGTCAGTGACAAAAAGGATCTTTCATTAAATACTCTTTGGAGAACTGCATCTGTCTTTCTGTCCTTGTGTTATCCATTCTGTTTCTCTACTTTCCCAGCTGTATATATTTTACTTCTATCATCTGACTTCTCATGTTCTCTACCCTAACTACCCTTTTTCATTGACTCCCATTTGTAGACTGAGTTGTCCATCAGGAAATAAAGAAGCAAACCTAAAAAATAATTTACCAGGGCAATCAATTTTTCTAACCAGAGCGTGTTTACTGGTAACCATATGAATGCACACATTTGCACATACACATAACATTTAAATGGCCATGTAAAAACACAAGAGTTAGCTAGAAGCCAGATAGCAACTGCATGTTCTATTAATAATTAAATGTGTTGATCAGTTTTCCTTCTAATATGCATCTTCCTGTCTTAATGCCTTGGGCTCCCCTGGTAGCTCAGCTGGTAAAGAATCTGCCTGCAATGCAAGAGACCCCGGTTTGATTCCAGGGCCAGGAAGATCCACTGGGGAAGGAATAGGCCACCCACTCCAGTATTCTTGGGCTTCCCTGGTGGTTCAGCTGGTAAAGACTCTGCTGGCAATGCGGGAAACCTGGGTTCAATCCCTGAGCTGGGAATATCCCCTGGAGAAGGGAACGGCTACCCACTCCAGTATTCTGGCCTGGAGGATTCCGTGGACCGTATAGTCCATGGGGTCACAAAGAGTCGGACACAGTTGAGCAACTTTCAATCACTCACTGTCTTAATGCTTGTGTTCATTTTGATCCTTCATTCCATAAAGCCCTACTACATACTTAACTCCATTGATAAAATGCTTCACCATCCCCAGAGAGTCAGCTCAGAGATCAGTAAATATTTATTGAAAGGATTTGTTGAATGAATACCAATGCCCTACTCAGAGAGGAGCTCTTCATTCCCTTCTCCACATGCTTAAAGACTTCAGAATCTACAGAGAAACTTCACAGGGGAGAGGGAAGAAGAGTGGTTCCTGAATGCCACACTGAAGGGGATGGGACATATGTCCCTCATTGATCACGTGACTTCATCTGGCTTGGTTGACTGCGCTAACCTTCCCCCATTAAGGAGGGCTGCTCATTCTATTTCCCTATCGCTGTGAGCACCAAAGGAACATCTGCCAATTAGAAAAGACATTAGATGATCATACAAATTGTATGATCATACATTTGGAAGTAATCTTCAGAACCTGGTGACAGAGGAGATTGAGAAGAGAAAAGAACAGAGGAGCCCCAGTTATTGGGGTGAGATACCAAGAAATGTGGGAAGGGAGTGCTAAATCTGGGGCTATTTTGGATTGGCGTAGGGGGGCTAGATGATACCCATTTTCTCTATAAAGCTTTCTTGGTGACACCTGTGGGTAAAGACATATAGAGTTGGATTAGTGGAATGGATGAGATCAGATCTGTAACTCTGATGATGAATTTAGTTTTCGTCTTTGTCCTCTTTTGCCTTCAGCTTTATTTAGACAGGAAGCCCACTGAACCGAAACAGGTATTACCCGCCCTCCGTACAGAGCTGAGTGCACTGTCGGTGCTATATAAATCGCCTTCTTCTTCAGGATAATAACAATATAGATCATTCCTCTCTTCTGGGATGGCAGATCTCATGTTCATTTATAACATTTTGGACATCCAATTCAGTTTTCATCTTCATATTTAAACACCTTTGCATTTGTGATAATGATAATAATGAAAACTAAAGATGGTTGGCATATTTCACATTTGAGACTTGGGGATTCAGAAATCCAAGCTAGAATTTTATCTCCTGTCTCTTTACTGTGAAGTGTATGTATTATCAGGATGGTTTGCTGGATGCTTATCCCTTTCTTTAACTAATTGGTGGAATTTATTCTCTATTTTTGAACGGAATCTTCCAATTTTCCAACTAAAAATTCTCAAATTCATTGTTATCTCTGTCATATGCTGTGCATACACATTTACATGAATACTAGATAAGTTTCTTAGGTTAAGAAAGGTTTATTTTTGTGTATGGTGTTAGAAAGTGTTCTAGTTTCATTCTTTTACAAGTGGTTGACCAGTTTTCCCAGCACCACTTGTTCTAACACCATACACAAAAATAAACTCAAAATGGATTAAAGATCTAAATGTAAGACCAGAAACTATAAAACTCCTAGAGGAGAACATAGGCAAAACACTCTCCGACATAAATCACAGCAAATCCTCTATGACCCACCTCCCAGAATATTGGAAATAAAAGCAAAACTAAACAAATGGGACCTAATGAAACTTAAAAGCTTTTGCACTACAAAGGAAACTATAAGTAAGGTGAAAAGACAGCCCTCAGATTGGGAGAAAATAATAGCAAATGAAGAAACAGACAAAGGATTAATCTCAAAAATATACAAGCAACTCTTGAAGCTCAATTCCAGAAAAATAAATGACCCAATCAAAAAATGGGCCAAAGAACTAAACAGACATTTCTCCAAAGAAGACATACAGATGGCTAACAAACACATGAAAAGATGCTCAACATCACTCATTATCAGAGAAATGCAAATCAAAACCACAATGAGGTACCATTACACTCCAGTCAGGATGGCTGCTATCCAAAAGTCTACAAGCAATAAATGCTGGAGAGGGTGTGGAGAAAAGGGAACCCTCTTACACTGTTGGTGGGAATGGAAACTAGTACAGCCGCTATGGAAAACAGTGTGGAGATTTCTTAAAAAACTGGAAATAGAACTGCCATATGACCCAGCAATCCCACTTCTGGGCATACACACTGAGGAAACCAGATCTGAAAGAGACATGTGCACCCCAATGTTCATCGCAGCACTGTTTATAGTAGCCAGGACATGGAAGCAACCTAGATGCCCATCAGCAGATGAATGGATAAGGAAGCTGTGGTACATATACATCATGGAATATTACTCAGCTGTTAAAAAGAATTCATTTGAACCAGTCCTAATGAGATGGATGAAACTGGAGCCCCTATACAGAGTGAAGTAAGCCAGAAAGATAAAGAACATTACAGCATACTGACACATGTATATGGAATTTAGAAAGATGGTAACGATAACCTTATATGCAAAACAGAAAAAGAGACACAGAAATACAGAACAGACTTTTGAACTCTGTGGGAGAATGTGAGGGTGGGATATTTCAAAAGAACAGCATGTATACTATCTATGGTGAAACAGATCACCAGCCCAGGTGGGATGCATGAGACAAGTGCTCGGGCCTGGTGCACTGGGAAGACCCAGAGGAATCGGGTGGAGAGGGAGGGGGGAGGGGGGATCGGGATGGGGAATACATGTAAATCTATGGCTGATTCATATCAATGTATGACAAAACCCACTGAAATGTTGTGAAGTAATTAGCCTCAAACTAATAAAAAAACAAAAATAAAATAAATAAATAAATAAATAAAAGAAAGGTTTATATATCTTTGAAACACCTACAGTACCTCCAAATGATCTGACTATTTGAATTTGATTGAAAATTACCTCAAAGGGGAGTTTTCTTATATCTTTATGAATGAGATTATTTTTGTATAGAATAATTGCTCTGTAATTTTTGGTTGTCACTTAGCTGAGCTGCCACAGAAGTTTTAAATTATCAACCATTCTTAGCATATCTCTATGTATTTATGAAGTCAAAATAATCAGTTTGTAAGTGAGAAGGCCTGTGAGTGATGACTTAATATCAAGTAAGCAAAAGCAACTTCTCCTGCTACTTTACTGAACTGAGATCATGATTTCAGTCAAACACGGTATTTGTATATAAATATCCAGAAGTCCCTATCTGGAAAACAAGTACAAAACTATTTCCTTTAGAACTTTATGTTATACAAGAGCCACTTTGTTGGTGTCTGGGCATCACCATAACAACCAATTTTGAGAAGGAATATAAATGCTCATTATTCTTAATTTTATGTATCAAACATCTTTATAATGTTGACAAGACAATTGGATTTTTTGGTTTCTTGCTTGGCTAATTAAGTAGCATGTGTAATGTTCATATGTGCTTACTATGTTTGTCTCTATTTCTAACACTGAGAGACAACATAGATCTGGGGATTATAGTAAAAACATATTTTTAACCTCATCAATAAAGATGAGATAATTTAAGGGAAATCAGAGAAACCACTGTATATATTGGAGTAGAGATAGGATGTGGAGTGTTTTGACTATAAAATAGAAATTTGACTTTGGTTTAAAATTTTCCAGTCCAAACTCTGCCAGGTGAAAAACAATAGCTACTTATCAGTTTATACTCCTGAGTATATATGTTCAGCTTTCATTACAACTCAGTTGCTCACCAGAAAAGGTACAACTGATGAGTTGGGCTGTTTCTCTATTATAGTGAAGTTGCAGCTTTATAAAGTAAAAACTCTCATTTTAGATTCTTACCAAGGAGAGTAAAACTAAGTTAATCTTGGTCAATTTCAATGGTTTCTTTTGCTTTATTGTTATTACAAACCATTCAGTGGAAAGGAAAAGTAAAGTGTCACCATAGGTTCATGAAACTTGAAGCTAAAGGCTAAATGAGTTTCTCAGACTGAGCTCATTCAGAAACAGAGGCATACGTATCTCCATATAACACACTGATTAATCTGCATTTATTGAACACCTGGCTTTATTTGGCATCTAAGAGTTTGTGACTAGAATATTGAAGGCCATCTCTCTATTTATTGGAAATATCAGGAGAAAGTTTATATATATATATATTAAGAAAAGATACATATATAAACTTTCTCCTGATAAATATATATATTATATATAGTTACATAAAATGATATATAATTTTATATTTATAAAACTGTAAATATTATATATAAATAAAAGACAGAGGGCTTCCCAGGTGGTGCTAGTGGTAAAGAACCCATCTTGCCAATGCAGGAGACATAAAAGACCTGGGTTTGATCCCTGGGTTGGGAAGGTCCCTAGAGGAGGATATGGCAACTCACTCTGGTATTCTTGCCTGGAGAATCCATCCCCAGGGACAGAGGAGCCTGCCCGGCTACAGTCCATGATGTTGCAAAGAGTCGGACACAACTGAAGCGACTTAGCACACACGCACGCATAAGACAGAGAATAAAGCATATACAGCAAAATTAAGGGCTTTATAACTTTCTACATAGGATTATATATGGGGAATATCAGTGAAAATTATCAGCTTTACTGTCCTGTCATGGTGTCCAGGATGTTTATGATTTCAGAAATATGTGTAGATGGAACACCATACCTGAAAGAAATCTGAGAGATTTTATATTTCAGTTTCTCTTTCTTCAACTGAAATACTTGCCAGAGTTCATGGATCTGGCCAGAGGCAGACTGTGAAGTGGAAAAGTGGAGTTTATTTCCTGGTTCCCAAGCCAGCATTCTTTTCTTTGTACTGAACAGAGATTTTTTACCTTTGACTCAAGAATTGTTAAGACCTCAGGTGCCCACATAAAAAAGGAATGCTCTGCACTGTTCTTCTATAAGAGTTTGGTGTACAATAAGTTTGACCATGCTTTCAATTATGACAACTGACTAGCAAATAAGCTCCTGAGGGAACAGGATGTAGACTAGACATCTGGATAATAAGAATTCTAGAAAAAAGGAGGAGGGAGCAGTTATTTTTGCTTCTATTCTAAATGCAAGGTGAACAAACTGATCAGTGAAGTCACGTGTTTTAATATGGCACATAACTATGGTGTATGTGTTAATTTGCATGCATGTGTGTCCTTTCTGACCAATATAGAAGAACAAAGCACTGCAATTATTTCTTTTATTTGTGTACATATTACAAAAAAATTTATTTAGCCTTAAATGTCCTTTGAGGACAGATTTTATAATGGTTGCATCCTATGTCCAACTCTATGTAAGAAAACCAAGCTACTGGTTTGGGCCAGGCTGGTACACAATTGTCTAAGTTTAAATGCTTTCATCTGTCCTATAGCTTTATTCTTCAAAGTACTTTACTCCACCCCAGTGAGCATGCTTGTGGATAAAAGCAAACTAATTTACCTTTTTTTCACTTTGACTAAAGTCCTCAAAGACCATGCAAGGACTGAGTGAAGTAAGCACCTGGGATAGCAGCCTTTACTGTCTAAGAAACAGGTATAAATGAAGAAATACCACATGAAGCTGTGGCTCTAGTTTAACTCAGTTCAAACCATAAATGTGCATCAGACAGGAAAATCAAAAGAAAGAAAGATTTCCAGAAATGCTTCAGCCTGGCTAGTTCAGACTTGTGACGTTAATCACAAATCTCTAACTTCTTTGATCAAACTAATTACTTAGTATCTCTAATCCCCATGCTAAATGAAAGAAGCAACCCAATCCTGTGTATTGCAGAATTGTGCCCCCTTCTTAAATAAAGTGGCAGTTCCTTTTAAAGCTGAACCTTGGTTCTGGGAAGTCCCCACTGGGGAACTCACATGCCATCTCCTGTCCAAAACCCCAGGGATGGCTTTCTGTTGCAAAGCTTCCTTCATCAATGCCTGACTCCTTTCTAAAGATCCAAATTGAGAGTTCAGTTCCTAGTCCTTCTACTCATTATCCAAGGACAATGCATAACTTCTTTAAATAGAGTCATTCTAAACATTAAATAAATAAAAGCAAAAAAGAGCACAAAAGAGCCTAATAATGGGTACAGGGAAGCTGCTTGTAGTGGAATTATTTTCCTGTTTACATACCTGCTACATTCTTCATTCTATGTTCCTATTTGTCCCATTCCAACTGCAAGGGGTGATGCACTCTTCCCATCTCTTGTCTTTTTGCTCTTCCAAGAATATGTCCAGAGGTCCTTTCCATGCAAATTAATTTATAGCAACTCCTTAGGGAGAAATTATCTTGGGAAGCAGAAATTATCAACAGACCTAGGACCCTAGGGATTTTAAAAAGTTTAAATCTATTACTTTATGATATTTAAAAAGGTATGGTATTTCATAATTAACTTTCATTACTCCATTGTGATAACAAAGTCATTTTGAATAAGAATATGCTTTTAAATTGTTGAACATAAAACACAAAAGAGATTTAGTTGTGGTCAGGCTAGTTGTTCATTGGACTATACCACATGAATTCTATTGATCTTCTTTCTTCATCATCATAGAATCATAGAATCTCTTCAAGCATTTGTGGGCCAATGGCAATCAAGTGTTCCTTAAGCTCAACAGAGCAATTCTATTTCAGTGCAATTCCAAACCACTAACTCATCCCAAACATCTCTCCTACCTGAAGGAGGAACAAGCTCCCTCAGGTTTTGTTGCATCATTTTCCCACTTCAGACACAAAGGACCATTTTTCCCAGAGCCAACAAGAAGCATGACCAAATAGAGATATATATTTGGAGTGCTACAGGGAATCTGCTGACTTTCCAACCTAAAGAAGGCTGGGGCTTATAAACTGTAATAAAGCTGTCAGGGAAATATTGAAGGTAGACCAAGGCATCCCTGGCCTCTCTTTCTTGACTCAGTTTTTATGCAAAGGTCAAAGTTCTGGGACACCAAGCAGTTAAGAAGAAGGGCTTTTGTGGGGTATTGTTTTGGGGCAGGTATGGACAAGGTGGCTTCCTGGTGGCCTTGGAATTGTCCTGAGCAGATGACTGCTTGCTCGGTCTGTCCAAAGCTTGCTTCCTTGCCAACAAGGAATACAAACCAACCCTGTACTTCCTCAAGAGTGCAGCATGAAGTGAATGCGTTAGCTCTTCACCTGCCTTTGTTACCTGCTCCTCGTGAGGTTTCCTCTCTCTGGCAGAGTTCTGTGACTGATTTGTCTTTATTTCTTGGCAGCAGTCAGCATGTTTCTCTGCAGCTCAGCAGAAGGGCACACCTGCTGCCTCCCAACTTTTGAACTGGAAACCAGAATTTGACTGAGGTCCTAGGGCAAGCTCTGCCCTCTGTGGGTGCCTGGGAGGATGACAGAGCCCGAGATGACACGGATGATACGCATGGAAGTGTTAGCAAGAAGCTGAGCCTTCATGGCCCAGGGAGTCAAGACAACACGTTTGAGGTTTGCAGCCTATGCAGGCATTGGTATTGCAGTAATGAGAGACTAGAATACGGTGATGGTGAAAATACAGCAAAGTCTTGTTGAAGTGTATTCTCCTACAGCCGGTTAATTAGGAGTAGAAAAAACACTCTGAAATGCTTGGATTCACAGACCTGCAACTATTAACCTTAGCTTTATAATATGCCAGGCAACAGAATGAGATATAAAAACTCTAGGGGAAAAAAATGTCATTTGAATGAACTTTTAAATTTCCAAAACAATACACACAGTATTTGAAATTTTACTTTTAATTTTGTGTTTAGTGGATAATATTGATGTGCTTCTTAATTCATGCTTTCTCTGTCCCCTCAGATAAATGCTCCATGAGGACAAGGACAGTGTCTGGTTTTTCACTTTCTGTGACTTAAAACTAAAATTCAGAGACAGCAACCAGAAGAGGAGAGTGTTTGATGAGGAGAGGTGAGGAGCAGGTGAGCAGTGTGGCTGTCTAGGGCCACTGGAGCTGCTTGTAAGAAACTGATTTGTTTGTCTGCTTCCATCCAAACAGAAAAGTATATGTGAAATTTACTCCTTCTGAGAGCAGCCTAGAGCATAGAAGGGGCTCTGTCGATTCATAGCCATTGAATAAATAGATACAGAAGTAAAAATGGCCCTTTTTGTTAATAGAAGGACAAATGATGACTAAACTAAGCCAGCCTCTCCCAGTCAATGGAGAAACTGGTTCTCAGCAACATTTTAAATTCCATGACTTAAGGGAGATTATTTGTCCCGATTTCTGTTTCCGTGCTCCCCTTTCTTAATCGTTATCTGTTTTCTTTTAGGTACTTAACAGCTTTACCTGTTTCTTCTCATCTATTATCAAAGTCTGTTCACTTACAAAGCTCTGAAATCAGTCTCAGACACCTACTGGGAATGGAAGTCACCTTGATTCTTTTCATATGGTTATTTCTGTATTTTAGTCTTGGATTTTCCTCCATACTTTCCTATCTCTCTACAGGATACCTGGTCTCAAGTTTCACTGGCCTGCAGTCTCTATCATTAGGCAGGTCTTGGAGTTATCTTATCAAAGTCAAATTGTATATTAAAATCAAAGAAAACTGAGGAGATCATGACTTACTGCTGATTTCCTCTCTGAATCTTTTTGTAGGAAATCAGACTCAGATGTCCCAGTGAAAACTAAGGATCTCTTAGAAACCACTTTGTTTCTTAACCCAAACTCCTTTCTTACCTCTTAAATTCCTAGTCCTGTGGATAGCATTTTTATACAAAAAACACAAAAACAAAATAGATTTTTAAAACTCTCCAAACGCTATCATCAACCAGTTCCTCAAATAATATCCAATTCTTCAGAGCAAACTTTTGATTCCAAAACCAAAATCTATTTCAAATCTTTTCATCCTTATCATCCCTCTAGGCCAAGCCACCAACATATCTTAGGTGAATTCTGTAGTAAATTCTTCATTGCTTCTTTGCATTTTCATTGACTCTGAGTCCATTCTCAGCCACCAACCAAGAAATCTATGTATGAATCAGTCATGATACTGATCCCACACAAAGTCATGCTCATGTTGTTCCAGTCTGTCCCTCTAATATTATATACTCACAATTTTCTCATCCCCCATCATGTCCCAGCTATAAAGGCATCTAATATTCAAATAGAAAAAAGCTGTGTCTCTGAACTTATGGTTGCTAGAGGGGAAGGTGAAGGGGAACAGATAGTTAAGGAGGTTTGGATTGACATGTACACACTAGTATATTTGAAATGGATAACCAGCAAGAACATACCATATAACACAGGGAACTTTGCTCAATATTATGTACTGACTTAAATGAAAACAAAAATAATTTGAAAAATGAAAGATACATGTATACGCATAACCAAATGACTTTGCTGTACATCTGAAACTAACACAGCATTATTAATCAATTATACTCCAATATAAAATAAAAAGTTGAAAAAAGCTTTTACTCATTCCAACATCTTTGTAGACATTATCTACAAAATTAAAACACTAGCACTCTACCTCTCCATTTAATGCTTTTCTTTCTTCTTTCAGGTCTCGGATTATTGTTTTACTTTCCCAGAAAATTGTCTCTTGCATCCACACCTACTCCTCTGCTTCTTTTATTTATTTCATATCACTGAATTCATTTTCATCATTTTACTTATTCACTGTTTGCCTTCTTCACTGGAATGTAACCTCAGTGAAGACAAAATAATGTCCTGTTTTTCAACACTTACACCGCCAACATGGACCATTGTGATCAGCACCATCAGTATTCAGTAAGCCCTTGTTGAATGAAGAAATCAAAAATGGCATGAATAAAATTAAAATGTAACTTTCTTTGGTGGATATTTACACAGGTGCCCCTGAGTCAGTACCAATTAATCTTCAGTCTTTTAAAACTAAGCATCTCATTTTATAATCTTCTGGATGAATTCACACACTCTTCTATTAATCCAGCAAAACATCATTCTAATAAAACACAATGGTTTTCAACATTTTTAACACTTTTTTCAGTTCTGAGTAATTGTATTTGGCTTGAGAAATGAGTAAAATATATTTTTGCCTATGTATAACTAAGGGGCATAATTTATATATAATCAGTTTAAGGGTACACTATTTTCTCAGGTGACACACAGCTTAAAATTACACTTGTAGAAAAATGATACAGGAAGAAGGGAAGGAACAACTAATTGCCTTGGAACACATCACATTTTTGTGCCATCGAAGAACACTGGACGTTTTGTCTGCTTCATGGAAAATGCAACCAGCATTATTATAAACTTACAGTCCAAAGAAAAAGGCTGTGTATTTGGTCAAATGGTGACTTACATCACTTTGCATTGTCATTAACAAAGCAGACGCAGATGGGATACTCACTCCAACTGTGGAAAGAAAGAGAAAGGAAGGAAGGAAGAAAAGGAGAGAGGGAGGACAGAAGGAATAATAAACAAAGAGACAGGCTTGTCTGCTGCCATTCTTTCTTGTCATTCAACTGTCATATCCCCTTCTTCCACTTTTGCTTCTCCTAGATTCTCAATTTACAATTTGACTCAGTAAGACCTTGCTGTCAGAGAATACTGAGGTAAATTAAGGCGATCAGGATGAACTGAGTTAGAACATCAGCTGTGCCACTTACCACAGCTGTTTTAAACAGTTTTGGCATCTATAAAATGCTGTTTTTAGTTCATATCTGCTTGAATTGTTATGACAATTAAGTGAGATAATGAATGAGCAGTAATAGTACAGAGCCGCAATTGTGGAGGTGGTGGTGGTTTAGTCGATAAGTTGTGTCCGACTCTTGCGACCCCATGACTATAGCCCTATAGCTTCCTCCGTCCATGGGATTCTCCAGGCAAGAATACTGAAGTGGGTTGCCATTTCCTTCTCCATGAATGTGGTAGACTTTAATTAATATTTACCTACATTTATTGATAAACCATGTCAACGTGGAATCCAACCACCAGAAGTGTCTTTAATTACCAAAATAAGCTGATAATAACTCTTGGATAGAAAGCACCACCATTGAATGCTGTTGGGGTGAAGGTTGAGATTCTTTAGGTAGTTTCTTTCTCCTCTATCACTTTGAAGACTTTCTTAGCTATTTCTCAGTGTCCTTCTCCGTGCTGTGCTGCGCTTAGTCACTCAGTCGTGTCCGACTCTTTGTGACCCCATGGACTATAGCTCACAGTCTCCTCTGTCCATGGGGATTTGGCAGGCAAGAATACTGGAGTGGGTTGCCATACCTTCCTTCAGGGTATCTTCCTAACCCAGAGACCAAACCCAGGTCTCCCACATTGCAGGAAGATTCTTTACCAGCTGAGCTACCAGGGAAGCCCATCCTTTTCTATACATGACTTAAAATTCATATAAATAAGGCCAAAGCAGAGATGCTTCACCTAGTGAGACATTCACACATAAAATGTAGTTATTGGTCTCTATTCTTCCTTGAGAAATTGCATGTTTGACTACATGGGTCAAGCGGAGTTGACTGCCAATCAAAGATTGTATGTATAATTTATTCATTGGTAAATTGTTGTGGGGATGTTGTGGAATCTTTGCCCAAAAGTAGGAGACCACATAAACACATATTTACGGCTGATGACCCCAATTTATGCTTTTTGCTCTTTTTCTTTGAGTAGAGATAGAGTAAGAATGGCAGTGCAGAATGAGCCACGCTGTCATTCATTTACAATATTTAATTGAATGTACTGTCTTTGTATTTTATCTTTTATTCCTGGCCCCTCAGGACACTGGGCAGTATGAGGTTCTAAGTCACAATTCCGTTCACTAAGTGTGTGCTGGAGCTTGTAATGAGTTTGTCTAAAGCCTTTCACACCTCTGCTTTCCATAGAAGGTTCATTTATCTTTCTGAAACAGAACAGAGCTGTTTTTAGATTTCCCTGATTTCCACAGACGAGACACTCCTGGGAGCCTGCTGTAGGAAGTTTTTGCTAAGGCATATTCTTAGCTGACTGGCTGATGGGGGAATAGAGAAAAGCAGCCAGAAAGCCCATGTCCTATATGCTTCATCCAAGCTTCAGAGTTATTAATTGTACATCACAGCATTCTCTTTCCTTTAAATACATGTCTAACTCCTTTATTAAAACTTCACACTAATTGCTTCCATTGCATCCCTCAATGGGTTGATTTCATATGCAATGTATTAATTACACTCTGCAAAGACTCTAACATAAATTCCTCTGGTGTCTGTCCCTTATTGCTTCTTAAAATTGTGCTCTTTCATTTCTTTACTTGATGATAACTTATTCTAGTTGCTTTCCCTCTTGTTCTACCTTCATCGAGACATAGCAATCATAAAAATGGAAGAGATTTCCAACAAAGTATTGACAGAAGTGGGTTCACATGCTTGTATACATTCCTCTATTTCATCAAGTCATAAGGTATGTTAGACAATTTTTTGTATTAATTTTTATTTATTTATTTGTCTGCCAGATGATAGCTGTGTCACGTGGCATCTTTGATCTTCATTGTGGCATGTGAAATCTTCAGTTGCAGCATGCAGAATCTAGTTCCTGACCAGGGATTGAACCCTGACCCCTGCATTGAGAGTGTGGTATCTTAACCGCTGGACTACCACGGAAGGCCCTGCTAGACACTTTGCTATGCTATAGTCTCTCTAGGTCTTTAAAGCATTATGGATGCGAGTAACAGACCAGAGTTGTGGGTCAGAATAATTCAACACAATATTAATGAAAGAGTGGGAAGCTAAAGTAAAAAAGAAGGGAGAGTAAATGAAGACAAAAGGAAGACTAATGTGAAAAAGGAGAACTCTTCCTGACATGCCCCGTATGTATGTTTTACTCTTGAAAGCAAGAAATAGCCATCAAAAGTCCCTGGAGTGGTCACAGCACACGACATAGTCTCTGTCCAAGGAGAGGAGCATTACCCTAAAAACTCAGCTCCAGCAACAGAGTGTCCAATGGACAATTATGCAATTATTCACTTCCTTCATGCCACAGAAGAAATACACTGTATTTGACTCAGATAAAATATTCATAGATTTCCTAATGATGCAAACTGGTTGTTTGTATTGATTGTATGCAATCGATTTTGAAAGACTAAGAGGTAAATCCATATTTCTCTCAAATTGTCCATATGATTTGTAAATGTGATGTAGTCTTTGATATTTGAAAACCGGAATATTGAAAGGTCAGTGTTTTGAAGACCTGATTGCCATTTTATTTTCTAATAGTGTAAGTTGAGCTATAAATACTGTTTCTTGGAGCAACTAATACTGGTTGATCAGCATTTGACAAGTAGTTCAGAGGGTGAAGACTCTTGAGAGTCCCTTGGACTATAAGGAGATCAAACCAGTCAATCCTAAAAGAAATCAGTCCTGAATAGTCATTGGAAGGACTGATGCTAAAGCTGAACTCCAATAATTTGGCCACCTGACATGAAGAGCCAACTCATTAGAAAAGACCTTGATGCTGGGAAAGATTGAAGGAAGGAAGAGAAGGGGACAACAGAGGACAGGACGGTTGATGACATCACTGACTCAATGGACGTGAGTTTGAGCAAGCTCTGGGAGGTGGTGAAGGACAGGTAAGCCTGGTGTGCTGCAGTCCATGGGATTGCAAAGAGTCAGACGTGACTGAGTGACTGAACAAACATAAGCAGAGGGTGATCTTGCTAGTTTAGCATGAAGAATAAATGATACTTACTGTTCCCATTGACTTCCGAGTCATATAATTGTATTATGGTCCATCACTGCAAACAGATAGATAAGAACAAATACCAGATAAACCCAAGCTTCAAGGAAAATATGAAATTTGGAGCTGAAGTTATGCAAAGGCACTAACTAGGAATCAGAACACACGAGTTCTTATTTAATCTCAATCTCTCCAAGCTTCAGTTTTGTAATTTGTAAAATGAGAACAGTGCCTACGTTGCCATTTTTGTTGTCATTGCTGCTTAGTTGCTAAATCATGTTCGACTCTTGTGACCCCATGGATTGTAGCCCACCAGGCTCCTCGGTCCATGGAATTTCCCAGGAAGAATACTGGAGTGGGTTGTCATTTCTTTCTCCAGGGGATCTTCCTGACCCAGGGATCAAACTTGCATCTTCTGCATTCACAGTTGGATTCTTTACCACTAGGCCACTTGGGAAGCCCCATTGATATTTTAAGGACAAGTCATTTGATGATCATAATACTTTAAGGAAATGAGTAATTCTGATTATTTTTATCATTCATGTTAGCCAAATTGGCTTATATTAGTAGGCCAAGTTGGCCTATTATTAACCCTGTATTAATGTTCTTTGTATCCTTTATCTTGGAAGTATAGGTGTGCATTGTTTAATTCCACACATCTATTGTTTGATTTCTATTGTTTGTTTGTTTGTGTTTTTTTCTTTCTTTTTTTTTTTTTTTTTTGCATTTTCTTGAGGAATTCTCATTAAGTACCTGAAGCTGATAAATTAATTTTCAAAAACCTAGAAGCTTTTTGGAAATATCTTGGCACTTACATTTAATTACATGGAAATAGTCTTCTCTATCTATTCTGTGAAACAACTAGACATTTGAAACATCTCCCCAAAGATCTGCATCTCAAAACATGAGCCTGTCTTGCCGGAGCCCTTCATAAGAACGTGGGTCTGTAAATGGGATCACTGGTGCTTTATTGATGTTATATGCCCGAGGCAGCCTTCTAGAGAGTTTTTCTGTGTTGTATTTCACTATTATAACTCCATCATGGTCAATTAGCAAGACAGACTCTTGGCTTTTAGGTTTGAAAATGAGGCTTCTTGATTATTTATGTTTCTAAGATGTTATTGAGTAATTCAGCTTAGTAAAGAACTTCGATGTATTCCATCATGATGACTGTAAATCCAGGTGTTAATACTCTCAGATGACCCATCATCTCACTGGAGATACCTAATAAAGCAGCCATTAACCGACTGTATATGGTGATGTAAACTATACCGCTAGCTGAACTTCCCATTACCAAGAGTACCACTGTGGAGGTGGAGGAGATTATCTAAGTAGGGACCAGCCATGATCATAAAGAAAGCATAGAAACAAAGATGTTCCCTTTCCCCAGTGAAAATATGTATGCATAAGGCATCAGTCCTGAAAGGGAAGTATGAAGGAAGATTTTATATGTTGCATTATAAAATTAGCAAGGTAGATTACTTTCACTCTGCAGACATTGAGCCGTGTGGAATGTAACAGCTTTTAGTGATGCTGGTTTGTCCTAGAGAATTTTTAGTTGTTTTTGCCTTGGCAAATCCACTGTCACAGAGTACTGAAAATCAGACAAAAGAAACAAAAGACGCTTGTGCATCTGCCTACAGATACACCCAGTAAATGTTCTGACATCACAAATATTTGGGTCCGGAGTTGTCACTTAGTTTTATGCTTTTAGGAGATAAAAAAAAAAAGAAAGAATTCCAATGTCCTAAACAAAACTGCATGTGAGATATTGGAATGGTGAATAAAACCAAGACTGTGACCCTGGAGACATGGAGTCCAGTGTTAACTCTTCCTTCAGACTAACAAGCTCTAGAGACCCATCACATCACTGTCGATCTTGGTTTCTTCTTAGTTGAGGAAAATCAGGATTGATAGACAAAGTTTGTGTGCTGTCTTCACTTTATCCTGAGCCAGGGAAGATACTATCAAATAATCAATTAAAAAAAAAATTGAACCCAAATGTGACATCACAGTCCTCTACACAGTTCTCCAAGAGCAGCTGCGTGACAAGTGAGCCGAATCCATGCGTGGGAGGACACTCTTAGGGCTATAACACAGTTTACCACAGGACTGTACAATCCAGCACTACAGCCTTTTCAGTTCCCAGTCTTTGTATTTAGCAAAATTTCTTAGCCTCCTACCCACATGTAGTCAGAGGGCATCCCCCAGCATTTTGGTCACCTGTGCTCTGAGAGCCAACATTTGCATCAGCCCATTGCCTGTCAGTGATATTCCCTTTTTTTCCGCTTCTTTTCACTTTTTTTTTTTAAATAATCAAACACTCCAATCACTTGGGGCATTTATTTATTTTTTATTATTTGTGTTTATTTTTTAAATTTATTTGGCTGTGTTGGGTCTTAGTTGCAACATGTGGGGTCTGCATGCGGGACCTAGTTCCCAATGAGGGATAGAACCTGGGACCCTGCAATGGGAGCCCAGATTCTTAACCACTGGACCAAGGAGGGAGTCCCCTCTTTTCACTCTTACTATTTCTGTCCTTTTCAATAACTTCTTCTTCACTGGACACACAGTTCTGACTCTGAAAAACAAACAAAAAAAACATTCTTTTAATTTAGCCTAGGGAAGACAATATGACTGTGTGCTAAATACCCTGAAATGTTTGAATATTCCTGACCATTAGGTGGTTTTTCTGCATTTCTTTACCATCACAACTAATAGACCAGCACTGGGCTAAATGCTGTGGGAAATTGAAAGAGTCAGCTGAAAGCATGGTCTCTGCCTTGCTAGAGTTTATAATCTAATGGAGGAGAGAAAAATATATACAAAACACCCCCAAGGAAACATAAAGTACTATAACAATATACAATCTTTAAAATAGCATCCATCCTGCAAACTGTTGACAGATTAATCTTCCCCAAGCACTGCTTTTATCATGTCCTCTGCCTCTCAACAGCCTTCACAGCCTTATTTCTTATCACATTAAGTCCAAACCCCTCTGCTGTTTTTCAGGCCCTCTTTAATCTGGTTTCACCTGGTTTATCCAAATTTATGTCCCACTTTTTTCCCATCAGGCCAGAATATTTCCAAATCTTTGGTGGTGGTGTCTTACCTAGCTTAAACATAGAATGTATGGCCCCACACCTGCTTTACCTTACAGCTCTTTGGAATATTAAAATATTACCCCAAAATTCAATGTGTAAAACAACAGCCACAACAAAAGATCAAATTTGATTTCTTCTTTGAAACTATTTATTGATGGGGCAGGTCATATTGACCTTTCAGTTATTGAAATTCTAATATTGTTTGTATACTCTTTAGATATTTATTTTCAGCTCTTGGGCTTTCCCCATATTATCTGAGCAACTGTGAACTGCAGTTTCTAAAATCCTTAATCCTGGTTGCTTTAACTGTATTGTGATGCCTTGTAGAATCACTGTGATAACTAGAGATAATATATTTAATGGACTTAAACGTGGGTTTGGCTGTGTGTGTTGTGTGTTAGGCACTCAGTCTTGTCTGACTCTTTGTGACACCATGGACTGTAGCCTGCCAGGCTTTTCTGTCCGTGGAATTCTCCAGACAAGAATCCTGAAGTGGGCTGCTCTTTCCTTCTCTAGGGATCTTCCTGACCCAGGGATTGAACCCGTGTCTCTTGCATTGTAGGCACATTCTTTACCATGTGAGCTGCCAAGGTTTGGGCTAGTTACCACTAAACCAACTTTTATTTTCCTTTAAATGGCTACAAAAATGAAAAAAGTAGAATAATAGAAATGTCACAACTGACTCTTAACCTACTTTGTCTATAATCCTTACCATATGGGGCAAGAGTATCTATTTCTCAGATTTAAAGAATACATTTTGGGGAGATTACACATTGTCTGGTGGTTCAGATGCAGGAGACACTAGGTCAGGAAGATCCTCTAGAGGGGTCTGTAGTAGGCTCAGCAAGCACTCAGAATAGCATAGAATGGTCTTCAGTGTACCTAGAGTATCAACTTCTACTGAGAGTCGTTGAAATGCTGAGACACAAAAGCACAGGCTTTGATCTAGGTAGGAACACAGGGAACTCTTGAACATTCTAGGCAGAGAATTGTCCATTGGTATGCATGGGTTCTTTACTGTCTGAACCACCAGGGGCAAGGAGATCAAACCAGTCAGTCGTTATCTTTTTGTTTTGTTTTGTTTTTCATATGCTAATTTTCATTTATTATTTGAACTTAAAAAAAATCAGTAATTATTTTACACGGTTCTCACATGTGCAGATCTGAGAGATTATGGTCTTAAGGGAGATCAACCCTGAATATTCATTGGAAGGACCGATGCTGACGCTGAAGCTCCAGTATTTTGGTCATCTGATTCAAACAGATGACTCATTGGAAAAGTCTCTGATGCTGGGGAAGATTGAGGGGAGAGGAGAAGAGGGCATCAGAGGATGAGATGGCTGGATGGCATCACTGATGCAATGAACATGAACTTGGGTAAACTCTGGGAGATGGTGAGGGACAGAGTGGCCCGGAGTGCTGCAGTCCACGGGGTTGCAAAGAATCGGAAATGACTGGGTGACTGAAAAACCAACAACCATGCATGGGTTTTTTTGGTAAAGGCACACGTGAGTTTAGGGTTCTCCTGGTGGCTCAGCTGGTAAAGAATCCTCCTGTGATGAAGGAGACCTGGGTTCCATCCCTGGGTTGGGAAGATCGCCTGGAGAAGGGAAAGGCTACCCACTTCAGTATTCTGGCCTGGACAATTCCATGGACTGTATAGTCCATGGGGTCTCAAAGAGTTGGAAACAATTGAGCAACTTTCACTTTCACACAAGTCTGGACATGCAGAGAGCAAACTGAGACAGATAGTGTCCTTCTGTGTATAGGTGTATAAGGCAGTTGCTTCACCTCTGTGATGCAGATGGGGAGCAGTAAGAGCACTCACCTCTTTCTTCAGGAGCTGAATAGCTTCTGGACATGGTCCTCCAAACCAGGATACATCAAATACATATAGCCCATAATGCTGTCTCACTGCTACTTTGCAAAACTGCTCTTCAGTTTTGAACTAGTACATGCATGACCATGAGGAACTAGAAAGAAAATGCAAATTATTTTATTTTTCAAAATAATGGATGTTTGCATAAAAATGTACAGAGTAGTCATTGCTGGTTCTGGCTCTACCTTCAACAGCTGCATGAGCTTTGGCAACTGACTTTTGAACTCAGTCTCCAGGAAAGCTAAGAGAACTAAGTAAATTATTTCTGCAGTTCTTTTGATTTCCATAGTACAATGATTTCATCAGTCTTCAAACAAGTAGAGTTAATTCTCAAAAACTCATAACTTTAACATGAATTTTAAGAATACTGCAATGTGATAGTACTTTGTCGAAGTTTTGCTGAGTTCTTCCATGTGCTCCAGTGGCTTGACCAATTTTACAAAAGACTGCAGCAATTTCAGGTATTAGAATTCAAGTGTCAGCATTTTTCCACATGAAATTCTATGTCCATATTAGGGTTCTCGCACCACACCTGATCCTGAAAGGACCTTCCCACACCTGTGGGTCTCTGTGTGAATGCACATACGTGTCTGTGTGAGAGGTGGCTGAGGGAGGGTAGGGAGGAAATGTGTCCAGGAATCTTTTCTGGTAAAAGACACACCCAGTTAAAGGGGCAAGGGGAGGACTATACACAGTCCTGTGAAGTTTTGTGGTTGGATTCAGGGCCCAGAAACACTTAGCCTGGCAATTTTGACTATGTTTGCTTTTATTCAAAGCAACCATTAAGAAAAAAGTCAAGAGGACAAAAACACGGTTATATTCATTGTTTGCACATCTGGTGGTAGAAGGATAAATTTTGAAAATGCCCTAATAAAAATTGAAGGCAAATGGAGTAACATCCAAGGAAAATGTTGGTTCTGTATTGAAAGCGCCTCGTTTGTACCAGCTCATTCCAGATGCACAGCTGGTTGCCCTGCAACCTCCACTGTAATTCTGTAAAAGCCTCCCTTGTAGGCTGTGCAGCCTGTCTGCTTTTTATCCCCTGTGATATCCTAGCCCTCCCACCCCGCCCTTTTTTGCTTTTACTGTTTCCATGTTTATCCCAAGGAAAAGTTAAAAAAAAAAAAAAGGCAACAAATATGCTACTTCTTTTTTGCTTTTTTTGGAGAGCACTTGTGCAGTGAGAAGCAACATATCTACAGCACCTAGTGATTCAACTGGGAACTATAAGACTATACTACATGCCATAGCTTTGGGCCAACTTTTATAGCTCAATAAATTTGGAGTTTGTTAATGGATCTGCTATAAAAGATCAAAATTCATTTATAAATACTGATTCCCAGTCGATTATATTAGGATTATCTACAGATTAAAAATGAAAACTATGCTAAAACAACATTAAAACCTTAGATTCAGATCTTCTCTATTTGGCACAAATCATCTTTAGGCTTGAGAGCAAAAGAAAAGAACAGAGAAGCTATTATTTTGTTAGAGAGAGAAAAAGAGTAAATTGTCTTAAAATCCTGGTCAAATATACAGCCAGTTAAAGGGTCCTTTGACGAATATTTCTTCCTCTCTGACTGGTTTCAGACTTTGGACATTCAGAGGAGCAAGTATCATTTGAACAAGACTCTCCTGATTATAATTTAAGGGTAGTAATAAAGATAACGTCATTCATTTTTAAGTTCATACTGCCCAGCATTGGCCATTCAACTGACCTTGTTTACAAAAGCAAAAATCTCACAGAGTCTACCTAAAGGGTGATTATTTTCATTCGACCGACTTGTCAATGCCATGGACATGGTCACAGGCTTCTGACATTATGGCGCTCAGTCACTATTCATCAAGCAGGCGTGGGCTCTAGTTTTCTCTCAATTTTTATGGTTAGTAAAGATATATAGCAATCTTTCATTTGTTGGTTAATCACCAAGTTGAGAGTAATGATGCCTGGCATGCGTAAAGCACTTTGTACTTTCAGAAGAGCTTTCATATATGCTGTTCTGTGACCCTTACAGTGTTCCCATGAAGTGTGTGTGGTTGAGTTCAGCCCGTGGTGTCGATGAGGACATGGAGCAGAGAGCAGGAGGCGCTCCTCTCAGGCCTCCCCACCACTGCGTGCATCTCCCGCCCTGCTTCTCCCTACCTGTCCACTCTCATTTGGGTAAATACATATTTAGGAATCTATTCTTGGTCAGGGAGCCCAAGATTTAACACAAAAGTAGATCTTTTGTTAAAATCTGAAATCACACCAGGAACTCTCATGTGATTCTTGCCAGGTTAATATGATCCCAATAACAACTGGTTATGCTAGATGACATGCCGTTATGATTCTGGGTCACTAAAAAGGAGTTTGTGTATACTTTGTGAATGTGTGCATTTTAAATATAGAGTTTTTAATTTATGTTTGTTTCACCTGTGATGTAAAGCCTCTCCTGGGTTGTATGTATATGTGTGTGTGTGTGTGTGTGTGTTTGTGCATGTGTGTGTGTGAATAAGCAGTGGAACAGTAATGCAGCATTATATGTTCTATTTATTCATGTAAAAAACATGATTTTGTTTTAGTAAATTATAGTAACTCAAATACTATTTGAATATGTTTTCCTTGCTAACAAACATTTAAAAAGGCTACATCTACAGCAAAAATTTCCTTTAACCAATCATCCCAATCTGAATCCTCCCTATTTGCTACTATATTTTCTATATAACATTTATATACATTCTATGCCTGTTTCTTTTTACAAAAATATACATTATGAAAAAAAATATTATGGTTTGTATATCATTCTGATGGTTTTGCTTTTTAGTGAAAATTTTGTCTTAACTATTAATCTATTATCATTCTGTATATCTAGCAGTCTGTAAAGACAACTGCTTGCCATAATACAAATGCACCATGTTTTAATGTCATTTCCCTGTTAAATTAACATTTGCACTATTGCCAAACTTTCCCTGACATAAACAGTGCTGGGCCAATACCCTCCTACATGACTCACTTTGCATATGTGCCTGTTTCTCTAGGGCAGAAATGATTAAGCGCCGGTGCTAGCTATATCATAGAGTATGCAGACTTTTTTATTTAAATAGCTATCGCTTAATATACTTCCCCTCAATGATTGTGCCAATTTACATTTCCACCAGCTGTAGATGAGAGTGTGCTGTACCTTCATGTAGTTGCCAATATGTGATTCTATCAGACCTTAAGAATACTCTAAATAACAAATGTATAAGCCTTAAGCACCAGAAGCCTCCTTTGATGTTTGGCTCCTAAAGTTACATTTTGAGGTACAATGGCAAACTGGGTGGAAAGAGCAGAGGGGAAACATTTTAAATACTCTGGAGTGTGAGCCCAAGGAAGATGTTTATATGAGAGAAGAGATTCAAAAACAAAAAACATGCAGCTGTCCTCAGATGCTTGAAAGATTCATGCGGAGAGTTCCAAGAGCATAGGACCAGGGCCAAATACAGAAAGGGGACGGACAGAGGCATATCAGTATCCCGTCAGTGAAACTTCACACACCAGGAACCTTTGCCTGCTCAGGCCAGATATGCAATCATTCACATGGTCGTATCTTTATGAAAACTTCCGAGGTAGGACACTTTTACTAACACTTTCTCTTGCTACTCCAGCTTTCCTTCTGCCGAAATCATTGTTGTCAGGTGACTTTGAAGTGGCTATCAGTTTCCTGAAATCTGAGTAGAGAAGCTCAGTTGCAGACACATATAATGTAGATTTAATGGGTTATATTTATACAGTACGCAGTCACATTTGTGTGGTTAGATTGCCTCTCTAGGTTCCATAGGCTAGTATATGCAAGAATTGGATGTGTAGAACTTGAATGAAAACAATCATAAAGCTACACTTCGTGTGCATAATAACCCCATAACAGCCTGTCATTTTCTCATCTTCAAATTCTGATAGACTGAGAGCCACTGTCCGGGGATCAGTCCTATCTTCAGTTCCCTGGTTGGCTTCACACACACGTGTCTCATCGTCCGTGGAGATCTCTACTCCGCTGCACCACACCGCTCTCCTTGTCGGCACCCAGGCTGTGACTTTGCCCACACTTGTCTCTGTCTAATGGGGCATTTTCCTTTGCATCTACACTGGTTCTTATTAATTTCTTAATGATCTGCTACAAAGTCTAAATATTGGTAAAGATAACATAAAACTCTTAATAGGCCACTATAAAAAGGGCATTTATCATAAATCGGCTGGTGTGTGTCATTAATTCACAAAGGATTTTAGGCTCATCACTGCATGTATATGCGCACACACACAGACACAGACATTGAAGTGTTCTGACATCTTTTACATTAATAGCTTGATATTAAAAAAAAAAGAAAAAAACCTTGGGAGATGTTTACCCAAATTAGATACTAGTCTCAACATTTTATGTGATGTAACAGACTAGTTAAGATGTGGACAGAAAATTTAGCAAACTATTAAGTTAACAAAATATCAATGGTTAGAAACACATATCTTTCAAAACTTGCTAATAGAAAGACATTTTTTTGGTACCTATCCCATAAATCATTAAAATTAAAATGCTATAAAATTATTATCATATAGAGAGATGATCAAAGAGCGAGCAGTCAAAAGTTTCAGGAAAATGGTAGATAGTATGCCAGGCAGTTACTAAATAAATATAATAAGTGTAAATATGCTGTTTTGCTGTATTTCTATACTTCAGAGTGTATACTATAATTTTGCTTATAATTTAACCAAATATTAGGTTTTATAATTGATTTCGTTTTTAATTTTTTTATTTTTTCCTTTTAAGAGGGTCACCCAAATACATGGGCTTCTAACTCTATAAAATCATGGATATTTTCCTACAGGAGTGTATAAATGATGATGACTTTTTAAAAAGTGTGTTGCTCCCCTTCAAAGTCAGTGAGCCTCACGTATCTGAAATAAACTAGAGACTGGATCATTATCAGCATATTTAATAGAAAAAAATTATGGACGAGTTGAAAGATCAAAATTCCATGGTTCTTTTAAGTTGCTCTATATCTCTATTTCTCAACATGAGAAAGAATATCTTAAGAGAAAAGATTAATTAGACTCAATGACTATTTTCTTAAGATAAAAGGGAAGAAGAAAGAAGAGGAGGAGGAGAAACAGAAGGGAAGGAGGAGGATGAAGAGGAAGAGGGAAACAAGCTAATCATATATCCACATAGCCAGTCCTTCTGGAATGAAGTTAAAAATTAACATTCCATAAAATAATACAGATTGCATATGTAACTGTTCAAAACAGAGGTGCCCAAGTAAGCACACACAGCAAGCGACCAAGAGTTCTCTTTTCTTCTAATTTAGATATTACTCAAAACGCACAAGTTCAGAGTAAAGTAGCACACTTGTTCCCCTGGCATTCACTATGGCTTGCCTTTGGCAAAATGCTACTTCTTCTTATATTAAGGGATGGGAAAATAAAAAAAAAAAAAAAAAGATTTTCCAAAGCGTGTTTGAAAAAGCCCAAGGGCTCTTGAATATCAAATAGATGATATTAAACAACATGGATGATTGAAGTGTAAATGAATAAAAAAAAAATCTGGAGTTTTTCCCCATTACATTAAATATCCTTAAAAAGCTACGAGAAAAGAGAGCTAAATATCTGAAAAATGCTCTGAAATATTTGATGATCAAAAACTAAATTCTGCTTATCTGTGCACCCAAAATGTATGTGCATATATAGAAGCACATGAGGTATGTGTGTAAAGATAGAACTAGTTTGTATTTATTTTACAGCCTGAAAAAGTTCTGATGGTAAAAATGCTATGATAAATGTTGATAGAATTGGAAGCCATTTGTTCCATTTGTTTCACCTATGGATAATCAGATATTATTTCAACCTATTGGTTGAAAATAGCATTTGAAGTTGTAGTAAGCTGACCTCTCAGGTGTGACTTTTCTTAACACTACCATCAACATCTCTCTCCATCTGGCCAATACCCTTGCTGTCCTCCTGATTAGCAGTAGGCTCTGACTAGTCAGCAGTTTGGAGAGTTTGCAAAGCAAACACTCACCTCAAGTTTTCCTGTCACTCAGGGCAGCTTTTTACCTGTGAACCTTCATCTAAACATGTATGTGTGCATATATACACGTTCTCATGGCCCATTCACATTAAGGAAACATCCAGAAGATCTAGTCATTGAATGATATACGTGGCTGAACCTCAGGTTCATAGAATTCTACAAAAAATTTCTAAATTCTTAACAGTTTTTGGAAACTAGCAATATGAAGGATCCATTGAGAATTTTTGCTTTTCTTTTCTTAATTTTTATAGTTTAAATCTGGCAATGGGTGGAGAAGAGACACATCTAGTATTCTAATCATGAAATGATTCTACCATGGCTTTTTCTACCATGAAATGGTAGAAAGCTCACTCTTCAAAGCATATGTGTATATGTGTATATTCAAGTTTAGATTTCTGTCCAAAATGGCCTATGCTTTAATCACTTTGAGAATTGACTTGATCGCAATTTCAAAGTTTTCTTTATGTTTCAGACTTTTCTTTAAGTTCCTCTTTTTTCCTATAGACTAACTTGGGTATAAATCTTCTTGTTCTAATCAGAGAGAGTATGGGTGCAGCATGAAAATCTGTGTGAATATTTTTGACTTTCACAATGACTGGAACTGAGAAGGGCAGCATATCAACTGTAAGGTAGTTCCCTGCAGCAAGAGTGGTGACTTTGCAAAGAAAGAATTGGTTTGCATTTCACATTAATTTCCAGTATTCCATTGGACATTCATGTAGGTGAAAAAGCAGTTTAGCAATACCGCAGCTAGAAAAATACTTGGTTCTAGACTATAAAATGAAAATGTTATTTTCTCAGTGATAATGTATGTGACAGTGTTCAGACATGCCTTATCCAGTGTGTGCTTTGCAATCACTCTTCTGCAAGCATTTTGAATTTCATTTTACTTTTGTTATCAGCAGACATATTTATACTTTGGACCTTACCAACATAATTGACCCCCTTCCTCTATATCCTCCATTTTAAGAATCCCCCTCTCTGATAATCATTACCCACATTTTCAGCTTACATTCTAAGCATCAGATTGAAAAAGGCTTTGACCTCACAAATATCAACAGTTAGGTGATTCTTCACCTTTTTAGAGTCCCTCACTCCTTCTCCATGTCTTCATTTTCTTCCTTAATTTAGACTCCATCTTTATTACCTTTTCCTTGTTTAACCTCTCAATTTTCCTGATCTTTTTTTCTTTATTATACTGACTTGTATAAAAGGACCAAATTTAGTTAGATCAACACTTCCACTTACTCTGAAACTTAGAGGCAAAACCAGTATAAACAAAAACACACAACCATGTTAACTGAGGTCAGTTAACATTTATGACCACCAAGCACACAGGTCTCCTTGGTATTGCCTAGCAATACTGAAATATTTTCTTTCACTGGTTGTCTTTCCTAAAGAATGCTTTCAACAGATATTCTATTGTCTTTCTTCTGTATCTCTTTCTTTGAGGGTGCGATAGCACAATATTAGTAAAATCCATCCTGATGTTTTTACTTAAATTAGTGTACCCCCGTCTTGTTCAACCTCCTCTAACCTTGTATTAGCTTTCTCCCAACCTTATCACCACATGACATACTTCATATATTTTTTATTTGTGTTTTATGACATCTTTAACCACATTAAAATGCAAGTTTGATGAGGATAAATATTTTTGCTAAAATATTTTATAGTACTTATAATTTTGTTCGTGTAACTGCCAGATGTAAAATTTATCCTAGCTTTCTAACATGAAGAGGTCAATTTCCTTTCTCAAGCCATTTCAGCTATTCTGTCATTCCCTCAGTTTCAGGAAGAATCACTGACCAGTTGCTGTCCAACGACACCATAAGAAGTTTCATGCCCTGCATAAAGATATTAGAAATGTCTGAATGATATATTGTAATGCAATCTTCTCTCAATGCTGCCTGTTCTTTTCAGCATAATCATCTCTAATCCATGATTTACAAACTCATTTATTAAATGGAAGGGATGAAAATGATGTTTTCCTATTGCTGGTGTATTTTTGGCATTCAGTGATCTATATTATCACCAATTAATTTGCACTGATTCCAAGTTTTAAAATCTTCCAAATTTTCCATCACAATATTTTGCATCATAACTTGAGTTTAAGATGTTAAGTCATTTGATAGTGTATAAATATATATGTATATAATAAAAGATGGGAAAAATTAGGCATCATCTTAAAGAAGCATAGTAAACTCCATGGATGGAAAAAGGGAATGGTGTGAACAGTAGTAAGAAGAGGGAAAATATTCCAAAATGAAAAAAATGAAGAAACACACACTTCAAACTCTATGCTGGGATGTATGTGTGTGTGTGTGCGTGTGTGTGTGTGTATATATATTACATATATATAGTATATAATATATATATGAATAATATATACATATAGGCTGTATGCTGAATAAAGCACAGAAAATTTTCTACCAGAAAGGCCCTTTAAGTCAAGAGTCTCGAAGCAGGAAAGAACTAGAATATTGGTGAATGAAGCCAAAAATTATAAACCACAGATGAAATGATGTGTAGAATCAAATCTATGGTAAGGAAAGTATAGCTTAGGGTGGATTTGGAGCATATCTTCCAACTAGTGACTGTGGTGCTCTTTGTATTGGTAGCCAGATCCAATAGCCAGATCCTGTTAGGTGCTGGAAGGAAGACTTTATTATATTAGAATCATGCTGTATACAAGTTGCTTATGGAAGATAATCATTGATGGCTATTTGAGCCCTGTTATATGTCTAGTACTAGAGAATGCACTAAAGTTTTGATTAAAAAAAAGTGTAATAGAAGTATCTTTCTTCATAAGAAGCTTATACATGGGATAATTAGAAACTGGAGAGGGTATAGCATAATATTTAAATCAAATGATTGGAAATAAGATAACATGATTATGATTGTTGACAGGATCTAAGCTGTATGAGGTTGGTTCAGATAATAAAGTTGGTCATAATCCCAAGAGAGGGCTCACTAAGCCAAGAGAGAACAGAACAATCTTGATCACACAGATTACATTTGATATTCAAGTTGCTGAATGAGGAATGCGTGGATGGGACTGGTAGTGGAGCTTGTAGGTGATAATTGTTTTTGGTGGTAATGACTGAATCATGGCTCAGAATATACATTCAATGTGATGTAAAGGAAATTAGGAGCTTTCAGATTGTAGTGCTGGAAAAGACTCTTAAGAGTCCCTTGGAGAGCAAGGAGATCAAATCAGTCAACCAGGCAGCATCAGGACTGAAGCTGAAGCTGAAGCTCCAATACTTTGACCACCTGACAGGAAGAATCGACTCATTGTCAGAAGAGTCTGATTCTGGGAAAGACTGAGAACAAGAAGAGAAGAGTATGACACAGGATGATCTGGTTAGACGACATCATCGACTCAATGACTATGACTTTGAGCAAACTCCAGGAGATACTGAAGGACAGGGAAGCCTGGTATTCTGCAGTCCATGGGGGTCACAAATGGTCGGACATGACTTAGCAACTGAAAAACAACATAGAAAACGAGAAACAAAGTCTGGCACTGTGGAGTGACACGAGCTAGGTTAGCAAGTCGGGAATCATGTGAATATCCTGAATATCTCTGAGCAGGACCAGCCAGCAAGTCAACATGGGAAAAGAAAGTCTCAAATAGGACTGGTCAAATACCATTTAGTGTTGGAACATGAGCTCTAATGTACTTCCAGAGTTGATCGTCTATGATTCTGTGATGGGATAAGGATGAACTGTTAGGGTTGTTAATCTGTTTAAAAAAAAAAAAAAAAAAAGGTAGGCAGGAATGGATACTGTCTGTGCAGGACAGACTTAAAACAAACAAACAAACAAACAAAAAAAACAGTAAAAGCTCAAAGGTAAAGGTGAATGTGAGTTAGAGGCATCAGAGGAAGCCCCCATGGGAGAAACACAGCTTGAGGGTAGCTACGAAGGACGAGTGGATGCATAAAGGATGTAGGAATCGGGAATGGAGAAGAAAAGATTAAAATCTTTCAAGTGGAGAACAGGTATAGACATCTGCAAATAAAATATAGAAGAATATTAAAATGAGCATGGCCATGAAATGGTGAGAAGACTTGGCTGGTGAATGAGAAAGAGGACCATATTGCTGATTCATTTCAGGCAGATCCAGTACTTTGTTGCAGGATTTGGACATCACTCTTCCTCAGTTCTTATCAGTCTGCCTGGGTAAGCTCTGTGCTCAGGCATGTGCATAAAAGCTCCTAAAGTAAACCCATACACAGTCATTAGGAAAATGAACCAGGTCCCTGGGGAAGCATTGTGATATACAGTGTCTGAGCTTCTTCAATATCCTTATGTAATAAGGTACCTTATAAATGTTATTAGCTGCAGGTTTTATGGCAAATTTTATGCCATTTTGATTATGATGCTGCTGGATGACAGCTAGTTTACGTTGCTTAAACATCCTCCGTATCTAATGTCGAAAGGAAGCTAATTAGCTATAACCGTGAAAATGGCTATGTCATGTGAAAAGGAAACTATGTGGAGTAAATTTCTTTACCCTAGGATTGAGAATGTTATACAATGATTACCTCCAATTTTAAAACATTTAGGCGAGCTAAAAGTCACCGAAAGGAAATTAAAAAAAAATGAGAAGGTATAACTGTTGTTTTTAAAATATATTTTTTCTTATTTGTAACAGGCATCATGACCCAGATTCCTTAATGGTTTATGCCCCAATGAATCACTTTCTCTCGGTCACCACTTCCATGTGGTTATATCTTTATTAATGTTTCCTGATGGATCATCAGTCCATATTTCTTTAGAACATCCTCGACAACATATTCTGAACATTATTTAAGACTCATTATTCATTGAAATAAAACTTGCAAAAGCACAAGTTGGGTAGTGGGGTATATTTTATTAGTATGTGTTGTATTCCAAGTCCCTCATCAACATAAAACTCTGTAAAGAGTCTATAAATCTAATTAAGGGCATTAGAATAAGAAAAAAAAAATCACTGAATGGTTAGTTAGGACAGGGAAGCCTTATGTGGAAGGGGGAGGATATTCTTAGTTATAGTTATAAATGACTATTGAAAAATCCTCATTACTTTTTAACGCTTAAATACAGAATTGACACAGATACTGTTGACCACGAAACCAGCACAAACATGGGAAATAGGTAAAGGCTACTATTTCTTTCATTGTAGAGACAGTATTTCATGAAAGTAACATCAAAATTTCAGAGATATTTATGGCAGATTTTCTCACACACCATTTAAAAAGTCCTTTCTTTAAGGAATATATTTTCCTTTTGTTGATAGACCAGTAAACTGACCATATGGGGGTCAAATTAGCAAGGCGGAGCATGGGAGGTGGGATGGAGGTAGAAACTGCTTTCAATATAGCCTCTATCGTACCACAAATTTGTTAGGAAAAAACAAACAAACAAACAAAAAAACAGATTGTCAAACTAAGAGTCCACATCCCGGATATGGTTCATGGGTATATTTTCTTTATTCTTAACAGCATATTAATATTACCCTTAATACTCCCTGGTGGTCCAGTGATTAGGACTTGCCTCTTTTACTTCCAAGCCCAGGTTCAATCCCTGGTCAGAGAATCAAGATCCCACAAGCTGTGTAGCAAAGCCAAAAAAAAAAAAAAAAAAAGGCCAAAGTTTGAAAATTGAAAGATTTCATACAAAATGTTCATATTTCGGCTCTGTTGGAGATCTGATAACACTGCATTCTTGCATGGTAGAGAGCAGCCTCTAGAGATGGGTCCCGTCCCTCCAGGCTGACACAGTTTCGTCCCTCTCTGGTCGTCCCAGTCTAGCTTAATTCATGATTTTATGAGCAACCTGACCTTGGAGGGGTCCTTCCTTCAGGAAACGAGAGACTCCTTGGCTTACATTTGATAGCTGAGAGGGAACATTCACATAAATTCTCTTTGAACAGAGAATATTGTTCACTAGTGACCCTATGACTCTCATATATGAGGGAGCTGGACATTTCTTTACAAAAGAAAAAAAAATATATATATATATATATATGAACAAGAGTGTCCATTCCACCACTGAGGTCATCCTGGCTTATTGGATTCTTTGTCAGGAACAGAAAGAGAAGTTCCTAAACTTTAGAAAACAGAGTGAATGCAATTGTCCAACAGATATCTCTATGGAGTCTAAGTCCCTGGGGCACATAATCTTTCCATGAAGTGATTAAACTGTTAGTTGCTAAATTTATTTAATTTATCTTTATTTGTATTTATTTTTATTGATGTATAATTGGCATACAACATTACATTAGTGTCAGATATGCAGTTTACTTCTACATTTATGGGTTTGTGCCCCTAAAATGTCTGGTCTCATCCAATTTCCTGGTGCCTGGTATGCCACCGATAGGATAATTTTTCCCATGCTTAAAATAAACTCTATTCCAAGAGCAAGGGAGTTTATCCCATGCTTTCTGGTGCCTCTCTTTTGGAGACAGAAAGAGTGAGTCCAGGGAAACTCAGACAAGGAAAAAAGTGGTAATTGAAAGAACTGATGTAGAAAAAAAGGAGGCATCAAGATAAAACTGTGTGTTACCAAGTGTAGTGGGCCAAAGTTGATCTTATCTGTCCACGTGCTTCTGTACAGCCTCGAGTATTTGAGTTAGTATCAGTTTAACCATACCCCCTGCACACTAAGAGCTGCTTTTAGGTTGATGTAGAACTCACCAGCTGAGCTAATGGAAATCTTTTCCTGTTTCTTTTCTCACAGACCAAATGAGATGGAGGACTCCTTTATATCTTTCATCCAGATCTGTAACCAGCAATGATTGACACAGGGACCTGTAAACATCTGTGTTAAAAATAAAAACAAAAAACAAAGAAGCAACAAAACTAAACCATGTCTCAAAACCAGGTATTCCCGATTCAGTTCACTTATTGGGACACCTGAATCACCTTCAGCAAAAAGAAACCAAATTCAAGAAAACCAAATACTTTTGTTCCAGATAACAAGTGGGAAAGGAAAACAAAAAAAAATGTCAATCAACATAGCATTTTATCTAAATTGACACAGGGCTATCTATTTTGATGGGCTTTTCTCCAAACTGAGCAGCTTAGTTGTTACAGAATCATACATATAGAGCCTCATGCTCACTCACTTATTCTGTGCAGAAAATTAAAAATGACTAAAACAAGGTCTCAGCTCTCAAGAAACTCACCATATATTTTGCTGAAATAAAGCTCACCTACAAATTGTGGTAACATCAGTCAAAACATAGAAAGTGTTAGGTAAATGGTCTAAATAAAGAACGGGTATTTTATAGAGGAGAGAGAAGCCTACAACAATGCTTGGCATATAGTCAACCTGTAATAAATCTGTGTTGAATAAATGACCAAACAAATGAATGGACACTGTTCGCCACTGACTTGATTAGGTAATGCCTTAGTGAGAGGCTGAGCTATGTATACATTGGTCTGCAGGGGATAGTAGAATTGTCACAGCCAGTGATGAGGTAAAATAGAATATATTCTAGATGGAGGCAGTTTTATGGAAAAGGGTGTGAAAAATACTTGGGAAACAATGAACAGATAAATTTGACTGAATGAGAAAACTGGGAACGTGTAATGGAATAGTACAACTAGAGTCAGGATCTAAGTTAGAGACAATTTGTAAATATAATATTTACATCATACAAAACAAAGACCAAAGTGAGAGATTAATGGAGTTCAAGCTTTGTATCAATCTATATTAAATAATTTGGGCGGCAGCATTCCAAGATAGATAACCACAACGGTGTGATCATTCACCTAGAGTCAGACATCCTAGAGAGCAAAGTCAAATAGGTCTTAGGAAGCAACTCTACAAATAAAGCTAGTGGAGGTGATGGAATTCCAGTTGAGCTATTTCAAATCCTAAAAGATGATGCTGTTAAAGTGTTGTTTCAATATGTCAGCAAATTTGGAAAACTCAGCAATGGCCACAGGACTGGAAAAGATCAGTTTTCATTCCAATCCCAAAGAAAGAAAATGACAGAGAATGTTCAAACTACCATACAATTGCACTCATTTCACACTATAGCAAATAATGCTCAAAATTCTCCAAACTAGGCTTCAACAGTACGTGAACTGAGAACTTCCAGTTGCTCAAGCTGGATTTAGAAAAGGCAGAGGAACCAGAGATCAAATTGCCAACATCCATTGGATCATCAAAAAACAAGAGAGTTCCAGAAAAACATCTATTTCTGCTTCGTTGACTATACCAAAGCCTTTGAGTGTAGATCACAACAGACTGTGGAAAATTCTTCAAAAGATGGAAATACCAGACCACCTTACCTGCCTTTTGAGAAATCTGAATGCAGGTCAAGAAGCAACATTAGAACTGGACATGGGACAAAAGACTGGTTCCAAATAGGGAAAGTAGTACATCAAGGCTGTATATTGTCACCCTGATTATTTAACTTATATGCAGAATACATCATGTGAAATGCTGGGTTTAATGAAGCACAAACTGGAATCAAGATTTCTGGGAGAAATATCAATAACCTCAGAAATACAGATGACACCACCCTTTCGGCAGAAAGAAAAGAGGAACTAAAGAGTCTCTTGAAAGAGGAGAGTAAAAATGTTGGCTTAAAACTCAACATTCAGAAAACTAAGATCATGGCATCTGGTCCCATCACTTCATGGGAAATAGATGGGGAAACAATGGAAACAGTGAGAGACTTAATTTTCTTGGGCTCCAATATCACTGCAGATGGTGACTGCAGCCATGAAATTAAAAGACGCTTGCTCCTTGAAAGAAAAGCTGTGACAAACCTAGACAACATATTGAAAAGCAGAGATATTACTTTGCCAACAAAGGTGCATCTAATCAAAGCTATGGTTTTTCCAGTAGTCATGTATGGATGTGAGTGTTGGACCATAGTCTGAGTGCCAAAGAATTGATGTATTTGGACTGTGGTGTTGAAGAAGACTCTTGAGAATCCCTTGGACGGCAAGGAGGTCAAACCAGTCACTCCTAAAGGAAATCAACCCTGAATATTCACTTGAAGGACTGATGATGCAACTGAAGCTCTGATAATTTGGCCACCTGATTCGAAGAGCTGACTCATTAGAAAAGTTTCTGATTCTGGGAAAAATTGAAGGCAAGAGGAGAAGGGGATGATAGAGGATGAAATGGATGGATGGCATCACTGATTCAATGGACATGAGTTTGAGCAAGCTCTGGGAGATGGTAAGGACAGGGAAGGCTGTCATGCTGCAGCCCATGGAGTCACAAAGAGTCGGATATGACTGTGACTGAACAACTACAAATTCCAAGACAGATGCCTAAGTCAGTTTTTGGCTCTTTTTTTCTTTATTTCTCTTATCTATAATATCACATTATTGAAACTCACAAAAGGCCAACAATATATGTATCAATGAATCAACCAGAAATGAAATATGGGTAGAGTACGGCCACTGTAACCTTTTCTTTTTCCTACTGCATCATTGTAAGTTTGACTTTAAAAAACAGCTAGGTTTTTAAATTATTTTAATTTACATTCTTAAATACCCATGCTTCTCCTAAGTGTGAATAATCAAACCGGATAATGAGTGCCATGTATTGACAATAAATTTAGTATCTGAAATTTTAAATTTTTAACCAATTATTTTATCGTCAGGTACACCTTCACACAAAATGTTAATTTAAACAGTAATTTCCCAAGCTGTACTTTTAAGGTTTTTATCTTACTTTGTTATTTCACTGTCCTGTTCAAAGTAACTAAAAACAAAGCTTCAAATTTAACCACTTAAGTCTGATTTTTTCAAACAAAGCAAAAAAGCTACTCAGATAAGGAGTATAGACATAAATAACTAGAAGAGGCAATTTTAAATTTCATGTGCTACTTCTTATAACCTTTGTCAACATCCCAAATTCTAATACAAAAGTTTAAGAACACATTCGCAAGGGCACCCAGAATTTCATTTGGTTAGTTATTCTCAAATTTTCTGGTGCCATGTCCCTTCAGCTGTGATTATTAGTACAATCCAGTCATTTTATGGGGAATGGATTGGCTGTCCCTGGTTGCTGCTTCGTCAGTGAAACGTTTAATAGTTTCCTCTTGCTAGAACAGGGCCCCAGTGAGAAATGAGACTCCTGTGCTACTTTTGGAATTAAAGAAACACGTATCTATAGTGTTCCTTTTGACTACCTCATAGTCTAGCAAAAGTAACACCTTACACACAACTTGCACAATAATGCGCCAGTTATAAGTATACTATTGACATTTGGCAAAAGAGTAAGGACTTTATAAAAATATATGCTTCTGCAATTCCTACAGCATCAGAACATAGTGTTACAGTCTGTATTACTAATATTTTTCTTCCTGAATATATTTGTCCCTTTTTATTACTCATTATTCTATTTGAAGATTCCTTCTCAGATAAAATGGGGGCACTTTCAAAGAGGGGACTTAATGAATATAATTAAGAGAGATATATACTTGTCTCTCATTTTTATTGCCCTAAATATTTTCCCGTATGTTTAATTATTTGGGGTCTAAGTTCTGCTTTAAATAAGTATCAGAATTGACCCAACGAGGAATGCAATTTCTTCAAAAAGAGAACTAGAATCCTGATTGCAATATATCCATTAAAATGTCCCCACAAACTGCTCCAATCTAAATTATCTCAGGCTGCTGTGTCTTTCCAGCCTTATTGATTTGAAAAATAACAAACAAGTATAAATGACATTTACAGCTCTTAATTGGTGTCATTAGCGGTTCTTATTATTCTGCAGGACAAGCACTAACCCTTTATTGAGAATTCAGTGATGCAGGTCTGCTTGGGACTCATCAGCCTTAAAGACAAGTAATAAAACAGCTGAGTGACTGACTTAGAGCCCTATTCATCAACAAAGGCCATAGGCAGCTGGGCCCTATTTTCCCTTGATTTGTTCTATGCAATTATTTAGACCTTGGAACTCCAAAAGAAAAAAGGCACAGCAATGGGAAGAATTTTAATTAATTCCTCATACCCTTCAGTCTTAGAAATCCTTGGGGCGCATTTTAGGGTTTTTATTTGTGTGGCCGTATCTGTGTTTGGTCATTAATGGATTCAATTAGACATATGAAACAATGGGTAGGAAAAGGTAGAAGTTTCCTCTGTTCTCCCTTATCGGAAGTCGTCTTTGGCATCCACTGGATTTCTACTGATGACTCTCTGTGGTAAAGAATCCACCTGCCAATGCAGGAGACACGGGTTCAGTCCCGGGGACTGGAAGATGCCCTGGAGAAGGGAATGGCTACCCACTCCAGTATTCTGGCCTGGAGAACTCCGCGGACTGTATAGTCCATGCAGTCGCAAAGAGTAGGACATGACTGAACAGCTTTCACTTCACTGTCTCCAGATCTGAGTAGCTGTTTTTCATCATGCTAAAAAAAAGTTCAGAAAGGTAACATGAAATGGGCATCCATCTTGTAACCCTGTCTCTATGAGATTGACTGAATAATTGGATATAAATAGTTATACATAAAAACCTAGCAGTCTTTGAATCAGGTTCATTATAAATGAGTTGCACAACCCATGTATGTGGGTTTATATTTTTTAATTTCATTATTTGCCATGGAAATCTAGCTGAGAAGTGGTATCTGATTTTTTACCTATAGCCTGCTTTTTACTTAGCTGCCTGAGCCTGGCCTGTATGAAGCAGAAAGTAGATCAAGTAAGTAGTGTAGATTGGGCAAGTGGCTCCATTAAAATCCAAACCGTGCTCCACCACATTCCTCCTCAACGCCCTTTCCTGCCATTAGACAATTGTGTAATGGAACCACTCAGCCTTGCTCTCAGACTTCATTGTGGCAGTCTGCAGTCAGATCAGACTGACACACTCAAATTAATAATCCAGGAATTTAAGGGAAAAAATACTACATTATAAGCCCAAATTCTATTATATGAGACTGAGAAAAAAGTGTGTATCAAAGGCCATTTGATAAGCCGGTTCAAAGTTGTCAATCAAAATTTGAATATATATAGATAAGTGTCTGAGGAATAACTTACATATATTCCCTTGCAAATATGAAAATCTGATGTAAATTTCTGCCCAGAAGTGAGGTGTTTGCATTCCATAAGGAAAGGGTGGATGTCTTCTTTTCATTTTCATTTGCCTGCCAAAACCAAGCTTAGAGTTGTGTGTTTTCCAAGTGGGAGCCAATGTTATGACTTGTCTATGAGAAACAAGGTATAGGTGACAAACGCAAGCTGTTGTGTGTTCCCCACTGTGGATCTGTGGGCCCGGCTTCTGTGCTCCTATTCTGGTGCTTAAACTGCAGGAAGCAGCCCTCTTCCATCAGAGGGACATGGCAGCCAGGGGTGGTTATTTTCTACTGTCATGCCCAAAGATCAGTCATGTGTCAGAAGACAGTCTTAGTTGGGAATAAAAATTCTAAATCCCCAAATTCAGTCCTTCTGGTCTTTCTTCTACCAAGGCTAAGCAGGAGAGGAGGGGCCTTACCTAATTCTATTTAGCACTGCCCAGCAGCCAGCTGTAGACAGGCAGCTCCAGAGAGCTCCTTAATGGGCTCACACAAGACTATGTCATCCTAAGCCATGATGAGCCAAACAGGAGAAGCAGAGGGCAAAAGATGCGGTTTCTGCATCAGATTCCAACCCTTTGTTCTTAGTCCTCAATAATCTTTTTCGTGCTCTTACTATTCAGTCGGCTGTCCCATTTTTCTGCTGAACTTACTATAGTGAGTTTTTATGTATTTCCATTTTCAGATCAGCTTCCTAATATTCATGCACCATTTGTGTAGATGCAAACAGACAAATACAAGATTATATGAAGGGAAAAATGTTTTGGTTGCCCTAATACATCAACAGCAATTCTTCACTCTCTCAAAGTTATATCTACATGGAACTTGTTAGATTTTCTAAAGGGTTATTTTTACTGTCAATTACCATGATCATGATTTCTATTTACTGAGTCTTTGTGGCCAGGTGCTCTGCTAAATGACTTAGATCCACGATTTCCTCTAAATATCACTAAAATCTTTAGAGATGGATATTACTACCCTTAGTTAAAATATGAGAAAACTGAGACTCAAAAATATTGCATATTTTATCCAATGCCATGATAGTGATGATTAAGAGAAGCTATCAATAGATTTTAAAGCCCATGCTTAAACTCAAAGCCCATATTTTAAAATGCTTTATAGAGTTTAAAATGTTTTATAGGGTTTCATCTAGAAACAGTAGTCTTGAAAAAAATTAGTTTATACATTCTAAACACAAGGTTCTTGGATCCATAGGGGTCAAGAGATGATTTTTATGGAGCTGTGATGTCACTGAAAGGTAAAGTGGATGTGAATGTTTGAGCATGGGATGATATTTAGTATATTCTTAAGAGGACATAACCCCAAATGGTTGAAGAGGGTGGCTTTAATGGTAAAGAATCTGCCTACAATGCAGGAAACTCAGGTTTGATGCCTGGGTTGGAAATATCACCTGGAGAAGGGAATGACTACCCACTTCAGTATTCTTCAAGAAGAATTCTGCAGACAGAGGAGCCTGGTGAGCTACAGTCCATGAGGTCACAAGAAGTCAGACACAATTGAGTGATTAACCCCAGATGTTTATGGACCACTAAATAGGTTTTCCTACTCTCAGGTGTTAATGTACAAAAGAATACTGTACCCTGGGCGCTTGATGTTCAAGTGCACCTTTTCAAATGGAGGTGCTGGAAAACTGGTGAAAAGCATTCATGTTTAATTATATGCTGTGAACTGTGACACTTAAGAGAAGATGTACAGTGTGGAGACCAGTGTCTCATTTTGCTGTGTTGAAAGGACAACTAACACCAGTTAGTTCCATCTCAAGTACATGAAAACTACTGAGGAAGTCAGAAGCTGATGATGGAAGCAGGAAGGTATATGTGTGGGGCAGTGGTTCTCAATGCTTAATGTACAGCAGAATTATCTGTAGAATCAGATAAAAAATATCAGTGACATAGCACTCTTCCAAGCCAACCAGAATCAGAATTTCTGGGGTCGGTTTGGGTAACTGTGTTTTTGATGTAGAGAGAACTGAGGACCATTGATCTGGTGGTTAGCTTCCAAGACAGGAGGAATAGGATTTTGAGGGTAGGAAGGATTATAGAAAAGTCTCACTGTTGGGATCATCTCTTGATTTCTCACTATGTCCAAAACCATAAGTATACACACACTCACCCCCCAACACACACATGTATATATATCCTCTATGATATTTTCTGTCTACCATTCCCCTGGGCTCTATCATTAAAATTGTGCTAGGATATTTTCAAATCAATTCATTTCTCCTAAGTTGTAAGTGGTGATTTGCTACTTTTCAAAGATATTTAACAGAAATGATGTTCCCAAGAAATTTCAGACATCCAAAAATAGGGACTTTATCCACATGTTTCCTAAAACCCACATATCCCTTTGTATAGAGACTCATATATGGAGACCAATGGTGATGAAAAGTTATTTAGTAAATTAGTTCATTGACTTAATGAGAGCTTAAGAGCTCTCAATTGACTAATTGAGTTTAAGAGAAAAGTCGATGAGTTATGTGTGAGATATTTCTTTTTTTTTTTTTTTATGTGTGAGATATTTCAAGTTTGGGATTCCCATGGGAGGTTAATATGGAGTATTGTGAGTGGGATGATATATCTTAAGAGAGACTTCAGTAGTGATGAAAATAGCATTCTGATCAGTGGGCTTCTGATTTCCAAAATGATAGGTAGATACCTGTTCTACTTAATGAAAAATTTTTAAAATAGACAAGATTTTCAATGTCCAGACATTTGTGGAAGTTTGTTGTTCTATACCATTTCATGGTGAAACTGTGTTCTCCACCAGGCTGACAAACTCCACACTTGAATGCCAAACATTCTTTCCAGAAAAACCTGTAAACATTACCAGGTGCCAAAGTAGATCCACAAATCTATATCTACATGGCATTTACACATTCATGTTCACCAGCCTCTGTGAAGATGGGGGGTTCTTACTGAGGTCTCTTCCTCTATCTTTCAGTGGCTGTGGTGAGGCTATCAGATTGGATTCTGTGGGTCCTCAGATATTTATAAACCTACTCAATTTTGATAAGAACTAGTTTGTGCATGTGTGTTAAGTCACTTCAGTCATGTCAGACTCTTTGCCACCCTATGGACTGTAGCTCACGAGGTTTCTCCATCCATGGGACTCTCCAGGCAAGGATACTGGAGTGGGTAGCCATGCCCTCCTCCAGGTGATCTTCTTGACAAAGGGATCAAATCCACGTCTCTTATGTTTCCTGCATTGGCAGGTGGGATTTTTACCACTAGTGTGACCTGGGAAGCCCTATGGAATGGTTCAGGAGTTCTCAAATGCCAATGCAAGGATTACCCTTAATGGTAAGATGCATTTTAAACTGCTCAGTAGAGGATGTCAAACTAGCAACATTTATTTCAGCTGACAAAAGTTACTCTGTAAATGGTATGAGACCCATTCCTAATCTGTAGGATTGCTATGAAAATCCAAGGTTGAGAGAGAGAAGGCTATGAGATCTCCATTGTTCAATCAAACATTCAAAGGAAGTGGAAGACAGATTTCTCCCAACTCACACAGCAAAAAATTTATGAAACCTGTTATTGACAGGCCATCAGAGATAAAGATGAGTATTGATGATGCTATTTTAGACAAAAATATGACTTTTGAGTCTTACTATTTTGCAAAGAGTTACCCTCTTTTAAATGTTATGTAAGTATACTACCCAAAGCAATCTATAGATTCAGTGCAATCCTTATCAAGCTATCAATATTATTTGGTAGAAGAAATACTTTCACAATTATTTAACTAGAAGAAAGAATTTCACAATTAGCATGGAAACACAAAAAACCTGGAATAGCTAAAGCAAGCTTGAGAAAGAAGAATGGAACTGGAGGAATCAACCTGCCTGACTTCAGACTATACTGCAAAGCTACTGTCATCAAGACAGTATGCTACTGGCACAAAGACAGAAATATAGATCAATGGAACAAGTCAGAAAGCCCAGAGATAAATTCACACACCTATGGACACCTTATCTTTGACAAAGGAGGCAAAAATATACAATGGAGAAAAGACAATCTCTTTAGCAAGTGGTGCTGGGAAAGCTAGTCAACCACATGTAAAAGAATGAAACTAGAACACTTTCTAACACCACACACAAAAATAAACTCAAAATGGATTAAAGATCTAAATATAAGACCAGAAACTTTAAAACTCTTAGAGGAAAACATAAACAAATCACTCTCTGACATAAATTACAGCAAGATCCTCTATGACTTACCTTCCAGTGTAATGGAAATAAAATAAAAAATAAAAGCATGGGACCTAATTAAACTTAACCGCTTTTTCACAATGAAGGAAACTATAAGCAAAGTGAAGAGGCACTCTTCAGAATGGAAGAAAATAATAGCCAATGAAAAAATCTGACATAGAACTAATCTCTAAAATATACAAGCAGCTCATATAGCTCAATACCAGAAAAACAAGCAACCCAATCAAAAAGTGGGCAAAAGAACTCAGCAGACAGTTCTCCAAAGAAGATATACAAATGGCTAATAAACATCATTTGTTATCAGAATGCTCAACATGAAAAAATGTTCAACATCATTCCCTATCAGAGAAATGCAAATCAAAGCCACAGTGGGGTATCATCTCATGCTGGTCAGAATGTCTGCCATTGAAAAGCCTATAAACAATAAATGCTGGAAAGGGTGTGAAGAAAAGGAAACCCTTTTACACTGTTGGTGGGAATGCAAACTGGTACAGCCACTATGGAGAACAGTGGGCAGATTCCTTAAAAAACTGGGAATAGAAGTGCCATCAACCCAGCAACCCCCGGGGCGTACACACCGAGAAAAGAGACACATGTCCCCCAGTGTTCATCGCAGCACTGTTTACAATAGCCAGGACATGGGAGCAACCTAGATGCCCATCAGCAGATGAATGGACAAGGAAGTTGTGGTACATGTGCACAAAGGAACATTACTCAGCTATAAAAAGGAACACATTTGAGTCAGTTCTAATGAAGTGGATGGAATTGGAGCCTATTATACAAAGTGAAGTAAGTCAGAAAGAAAAACACCAATACAGTATATTAACACATACATATGGAATTTAGAAAGATGGCAACGATGATACTATATGCAAGGCAGCAAAAAAGACACAGATATAAACAGATTTTTAGACTCTGAAGGAGAAGGCAAGGGTAGGATGATTTGGGAGAACAGCATTGAAACATGTATACTACCATATGTAAAGTAGATGACCAGTGCAGGTTCGATGCATGAAGCAGGGCACTCAAAGCCAGCGCTCAGGGACAACCCAGAGGGATGGGGTAGGAGGGAGGGGGGAGGCGGGTTCAGGATGGGGGACACATGGACACCCATGACTGACTCATGTCAATGCATTGCAAAAATCATCACAATGTTGTAAAGTAATTATCCTCCAATTAAAGTAAATAAATTAATTAAAATATATAAAAGCTATGTCTTTACAATAAGCTCATGTGTAGAGTATAAGGAAGACAACCAGGAGAAGCAATATTAATAGATTTAACTATTCTTTATGCTTATGAAAGTTCTAACCTCAACGGAAAATTGTCATTTATCCCAGACATCTTTGTTCATCTGAAAGTCATCTTAGGGGCTTCCCTTGTGGCTCAGAGGTGAAGAATCTGTCTGCAGTGCAGGAGATGCAGGAGACTCGGGTTTGATCCCTGGGTCAGGAAGATTCCCTGGAGGAGGGCATGGCAAGCCACTCCAGTGATTTGCCTGGAGAACCCCAGGGACAGAAGACCCTGATGGGCTATAGCCCACAGAGTCACAAAGAGACGAACACGACTGAAACAACTGAGCACGCATCTTAATTAATGATTTAGAAGAAAGCAAAGTCAACTAGAATTCACATTAGTTTTATACCTGGCTTCCTCACTGATTGACTTTGTGACCTTGGACTATTTATTTAATATTTCAAGACTTCAGTTTTCTCAACATAAAATGAGGGAATCAGATTAAATGATCTCTAATATTCCTTCCAGCGTTAATAATCTGCAAATGTATTCGTTGAAGATAGGAAACCTCAAATGAGCATTTGGTTTAAGTGTGACTGGTTTTATAATCAGATTTATTGTCTATGACCTATTCAGAATCCACTGTCTATCGGAGGAATTCTAAACTCTGGTTTCAAACATCACCACATTCAGAACCTCAGCACTGAGAGACTCTAGCTGGTTTCTACCCTGACATTTTATTTAATGGATTAGAGGACCATGCCCCAGTAAGAGGATGTCTGACTGAGGCTATTCAGGTGAGCTAGGCACAGAGCTAGGATATTCTACTTGAAAATCAGTACTCTATACTACCTCTTTTATCTTTATTTAAAATGTGTATTTCTATATATAATCTGAAACCTAAATCTCAAGGTCATCTGATTTCAAGGAAAAGAGACAAAAGTAAGTAAATGAAAAGGTTGATTAAAGTTGGAAATTGCACAATAGTCAATCCTAATAGATTTTTTACCTCTAAAACCGCATGTACAAACTCCACAACTTATAAATTAGGAATTGGCCAAATTATTTCAATGTAGTTCTTAAAGTTCACATTAATTAATCATAATCTTTAGTAAGGTCATAGGAATGGGCTTATGTTACTCCTGTTTTGTTATCTGTTCTGCATCTGAAGGCTAGGAAGCCAAGACTGAAAAGAGAAATCATCTTTAGCACAAATTGTCCACACAAACATGAATAATTTCTCCTCGAATATTTTCTCCACATCAATTAAACAAGGGTATTGGAATATAAAGCCTTTATTGCTCATATTAACTCTCAAATTCCAAGATTCCAGTAAATTGATAGATATATTTTATTGACAGACCTACGCACCCCCCTCCACCAAATTAAACTAGATACAAACACAATGTTAAGATGAGTGAGAAGTTCAAGTTTCCAGCTTAAGAATTGTTTTTTTCTCCTCTTCTTCTTCATGGTATGCAGTAGGAACTGGTTAAACTAGAAATTTTTAAGTTATAAATATTTAAACTGCTTTTTTACTACACAGAGCTTAGATGCAAAGGCATTAGGCACTTTAAGAAATAGATTGAAAAGAAATGTCATTATCTTGATTTTCTGAATTGATTTGCTTAATAACAATACTTAGCATTTATATAGTGTTCTGTATTTTCAAATTGCTTTATAATCATTAATCAGTTAATTCATGCAACCTCTCTGTGAGGTCAAGATTATTATCCCAATTTTACAGACAAAGAAATTGAGATATGGAGAAATTAAGTGACTTGCCCAAGGTCATTGAGGAAGTGAGTGACAGGCTCTGGATTAAAACTTTGAGACTGAGTCTACACTGGCTAAATAAATTGTAGAATTGACATAATCAACTGAATAATTAAAGAAGAAATAACCATTTTCTTCAAAATAGCTAGAAAATTGATATAGCACTGGGCACTTACAGCCTTGAATTATCTAAATGGTTATTTCACATTTCACATATAGAAATAAACTATAAGCATATTTGTAATTGAAATCTTATGTGATGTTTTGCTTTTCTTAATCATAACAGTCTGTCCCAATCTTATTGACTTATTGGTGCTCTGTAAAATGTTCTCTTTTATTTGAGAAATCCCCAAATAGCCCCAGGATGCACTGCATTCTAATCTTTCTCCCCACCCTCAACCCAATTCCAGGGGAGAAAATTAGTGAACATCTGGATAAACAGAGAATGTTTAACTTAAGAATAGAATACTTTTATTATTACTATTATACAGCCAAGATTAATAAGGAGAAATAAGAAATAGTTTGTAGACCAGATACATTTTTGTTTGGTCCTTAAAGTATGGGTCATACTCTGATAAAAGGAAGCTAAGGCAGAAGAAACACCCTGAGCAAGAAGAAAACAGTGAGGAAGAAATAGGTTGGGTAAAAGTTGCAAGACAGAAGTCAGTCTTGGTGGGAAAGATGTTGCAAAAGAGGAGATAAGAATGTACAATATGATGAGGCAGAGACACATTAAGCAGATCATAAGCTTGATTCAGAGGCATATTGGAGACTTTCAGGCAGAAGGGTGGAAACCCATATACAGGTTTATTTACTCCTCTCAATTAGTTTTTACTGTTGTTACTGTTTTCCCCCAACTACCTTTAAAATTTTATAATGAAAACAATGCTTGAAGGAGAGATGCTGGAAAGCTTCTAGGCTTTGTTATGCTTTTAACTAGCTCTGGAACCTGGGACAAATCGCTTTTGTTAGCAAACTCTACTTCATTAAACTGGTAAAGTAAAAAAGGGGGCTGATGTTGCCTGAGCACCATAGCGGAGTACTGTGTCAGATCCTTTCCATCTATCGTCTCATATAACACCGAAGGGCACTGGGAAATGGAAGTTATTTGTTTACGGATGAGAAAACAAAAATTTAGAAATTTAAAGTAACATGCTCAAGGGAGTGTCAGAGCTGGTAGCTGGTTTTTGAATTAAGGTTTACACAGAGTTTAAATCTTAAGCTCTAAGCAAAATTATCTGACATCTACCTGTACACGGAAAACATGAAATTAAGATAAATTTAAGATAAAAGAAAAGTAAGTACATTTTCAAGTAAACTGCTAATTTCCCAACGCTACTGCACATTAGGATCACCTGGGAATTTATTTTTCTTGGTTGTGCTGGGACTTGATTGCTGCATGCGGGCTTCATTCTAGCTCCAGTGAGCAACAGCTACACTTTGTTGTGGTGTGTGGGCTTCTCTTGTTGTGAAGCACGGGCTCTAGGTGTGTGGCTACAATAGTTGCAGCTCACGGGCTCAGTAGTTGTGGCACAAAGGCTAAGTTGCTCCATGGCATGTGGAATCTTCCTGGAGTAGGGATGGAATCCATGGCCCCTGCATTACCAGGTGTATTCTCATTCACTGTTCCACAGGGGAAGTCTTCCTCTGGGAATTTATTTAATTATTATGCCTGACTCCTACTTAAACTTTCTGATTTAATTGACAAGCAATGTTACCTAGGCATTGGAATACTGTAAAATTTCCCATGTGATTAGGGACAATGGATCTAAACAAACAATGTTAGACTCATCTGGAAGATGCAGCAGCTAACCATACTCAACGTGAAAAATGATAAAGATCTATTCTGGTTGAGATTTTTTATAAAACTGTAATAGAATTAACATTGGGCTTATCCAATTGCTCAGCAGGTAAAGAATCTGCCTGCAATATGGGAGATATGAGAGAAATGGGTACAATCCGTGGGTCAGGAAGACCCCCTGGAGGAGGAAATGACAAGCCACTCCAATATTCTGGCCTGAAAAATCCCATGGATAGAGGAGCCTGGTGGGCTACAATCCAAAGTGTCACAGAGTCAGACAGGACTGAGAGACTAAACCTGCAATAGAATTAACATAATGTGTTGATTAATTAATATGATGATAAGTAGCTAAAATATACTAAAATATCAAAATAATGGAAATCATTTACCTGACTTTCAAGAGTTTTGTTCTCTTCCTTGTATTTTGTCTTCTTTCTCTCTGAGTTGTTCTCTTTTTTGGTCTCTTTGACTTTCTCTCTGTGTCTTTTCTCTTTTCATGACAAGATCTAACTGGAATCAGCTGAATCTGATTATTTCAAATATCATCACAGGCTATAATCTCCTCAATTGCAGAATCAACTCATGCTTTGCTCATGAGTGGAGAAAAGCACAAACTTTGGGGATAGACACACCCAAGTTTTAATCTACCGATTGTTGTTCAGCCGCTCAGTCATGTCCAACACTTTGTGACCCCAAGAACTGCAGCACGCCAGGCTTCCCTGTCCTTCACCATCTCCGGAGCTTGCTCAAACTCATGTCCATCGAATCGGTGATGCCATTCAACCATCTCATCCTCTGTGGTCCCCTTCTCCTCCTGCCTTCAATCTTTCCCAGCATCAGGGTCTTTTCCAGTGAGTCAGTTCTTCCCATCAGGTGGCCAAAGTATTGGAGCTACAGCTTCATCATCAGTCCTTCCAATGAATATTCAGGGTTGATTTCCTTTAGAATGGACTGATTTGATTTCCTTGCTGTTCAAGGGACTCTCAAGAATCTTCTCTATCTCTATCTCTAACAATTACATAAGTATGTAGTTTTGAGCAAATTGATTAACCTTATTAAACCTCAACCTTCCTCACCTGTCAAGTAAGAATAAATATATTTAACTCATAGAAAAAGATGCTAAAATAAGTGGACCCAAACATGCTTCCCTGATCCACATCCTGGCAGAGACTGGTCTTCTTTCATCTACTCCCCTTTCTGTCACGTAGTAATGCCATTCAAAGTAGTAGCTTTCTCCTTCCTTCCTTGACACAGTGTCTATTCCACATAGTTTCGTATTAACCTTTATTTTCTTTTATATCATTTTACCATCAGACTTGTTCATGCTGGATTTAGAAAAGGCTGAATAACCTGAGATCAAATTGCCAACATCTGTTGAATCATTGAAAAACCAAAAGAGTTCCAGAAAAACACCTACTTTTGCTTTATTGACTATGCCAAAGCCTTTGACTCTGTGGATAAGAACAAAATGTGGAAAATTCTTAAAGAGATAGACATAACAGACCACCTGATGTGCCTCCTGAGAAATCTCTATGCAGGTCAAAAGCAACAGTTAGAACTGGACATGGAACAACAGACTGATTCCAAATAGGGAAAGGAGTATGTATTTTTTCACCCTACTTATTTAACTTATATGCAGAATACATCATGTGAAATGCTGTACTTGATGAAGCACAAGCTGAACTCAAGATTGCCAGGAGAAATATAAAAAACCTCACATATGCAGATGAGACCACACTAATGGCAGAAAGCAAAGAAGAGCTAAAGAGCCTCTTGATGAAAGTGAAAGAAGACAGTGAAAAAGTTGGCTTAAAACTCAACATTCAGAAAACTAAGATCATGGCATCTGGCTCCATCACTTTATGGCAAATAGATGGGGAAACAAAGGAAACAGTGACAGACTTTATTTTGGGGGACTCCAAAACCACTTCAGATGGTGACTGCAGCCATGAAATTAAAAGACACTTGCTCCTTGGAAAAAAAGTTATGACCAACCTAGACAGCATATTAAAAAGCTGAGACATTCCTTTGCCAACAAAGTTCTGTCTAGTCAAAGCTGTGGTTTTTTTTCCAGTAGTCATGTATGGATGTGAGAGTTGGACTATAAAGAAAGCTGAGCACCAAAGAATTAATGTTTTGGAACTGTGGTGTTGGAGAAGACTCTTGAGAGTCCCTTGGACAGCAAGGAGATCCAACCAGTTCATTCTAAAGGAAATCAATCCTGAGTATTCACTGGAAGGACTGATGCTAAGGTTGAAATTCCAATACTTTGACCACCTGATGTGAAGAACTGACTCACTGGAAAAGACTTGATGCTGGGAAAGATTGAAGGTGGGAGGAGAAGGGGACAACAGAGGATGAGATGGTTGGATACATCACTGACTCAATGGACATGAGTTTGACTAGCATCTGGGAATTGGTGATGGACAGGGAAGCCCGGCATGCTGCAGTCCGTGGAGTCACAAGGAGTGGACACAGTTGAGTGACTGAACTGAACTGAACTGAACCATCAGACTTATTTTACTATCTCTAATTATTCCTACTTTATTATATTTTTTTCACTTGTATGTGTTTCTTATGCAGATAGAGGAAAATGATATTTATTTATTAATAGTTTTTTAAAAAATTTCCAGTCCTCTCTGACCTTATCCTTGTCCTCATTCTTTTTATCCTCATTCAAAAGAAAATACCTCATAGGATCTACATCATTAATTGGTGAAATATATGAGAAGCATGGTTTACAATCAAGCTTTCTGAAAAGCAGTAAGATTCTCATTAATGGCATCATTTTTCCAGCTGGTCTTAATGATGAGGATTTAAGCAACCAAAAGGTTTGAGGGATTCTCTGAGGGTTGAGGTGTGGGAAAGTGGAAATATGTCAAAGTCCATAGAAATTTATTTTTGTCTAAAGTTATGCTCACACAGGACATCAGTAACCTGATCTTGAACATGACTTTCTCTTGATGTTACATGACAATGAGACTGGGTAAAAATCCTCACTAGGGCCCTTCAGCAAAAACCTGATGCCCTAAAGCATGAGATTTGATCACCCTATCTTAGCACAAGACTTCAAATGATTGTTAGACTTTAGAATTCTTTTAAATCCAGCTACTGTGCTTAACTGGAAGGAGACAGCGAATTTCAACAGCTGATATACAAAGTTATCTAGGGACATTTACCCCTCTTTCATTGCAAAGATTTTAGGGATATTTACCCATCTTTCATTGCAAAACATCTTGATTCAAGTTTATTTGAAATTTATGAGTAAAATTGATTTTCCCCCCCAGCTCCTTCACCAATATAATGGGTATTTGAATTGCAAAATGTATTTCCAAATTGTTTCTTTTTTGGACACTGGAATCTGGAGTTGCTTCCCTGGTCTTTCTTTCTCTTTACTCAAATTTTTCTCAGACTTAAAACCCCATCCAAACACCCCTGTGATACTGTCTCTTATTTAGCAGTTCTTGCTGATCTCCCTTAAATCATTTTCAGTGAGGATGTGCTGAACCACAGCAATTGAATAATTTTAATTATATGATATTTTATGGTCTGCCATTTCTTATTTTCTATAATGCATGCATTTTAAGTTAATGGGTCAGCATTGATTGGAAGCTTCTAAATGACAAGGTACTTGTTTCTCAACATGCTTTCTCTACAATTCTGTATTTATAGAAGGTCCTCACAAATTTATGCTTATTTTTTTGATCTTCAGTGATGTGGTTTTAAGGAGGTGAGGAATGGAAATAATTTTAAGATAGAAAAGTTGGCCTATAGAACAAAGGGTAAATTTAATGAAATCTTGGATTATTTACATACACATTTACTCTATGACTTTTGTGTGGCATTTGAAAAAGCTTATCCTAGTTCTCTCTCCCTTGCTTTTTTCTAAGTCCCCTTTCTCTGTTGTTACTTGGTATGTGCTTTGGGAATGCAAATTATTTTTTTTAAAGATTAGACCAAAGCAAAACATAATTAGAAAAGGAGATCAAAGATGCATCCTCTAATATATCTCAAGGCCAAATATGAATGATTTCTGAATGATCTGCTATTTTACTAAATCATGTCACACAGATAATCAAAAGTTATGCTACCACATTTAATCATGCATTTTGAGAAGGATAGTGTGAATTTATCCAAAATAATATTGATCTTCTTTAACACTGCAAGTGGACTCCTTGGCTTGACAAACTAAAACTTAGCCTGAAAGCTAAAGAGCATGGTGATACTTTAAAAAGAAGACATAAACAGAAATAAAAATGAAAAGCAATAAAAAGCAAAACATGGACTAGAATCACCTGATCTCATGAAGCCTTTGGAAGCTCTCTAGATTATCAAGAGGTGGAAGTATCCCTTGTAATAGCAGGAAGGAAGGACTTTTCTGCATAATTGGTTGCCCGACCTGGCATTCCTACTTTCATGATAAAATATTTGCCAAAATTGTGAAGCTTAATGAAAGTAAACACAGTATTTTGCCTTAAAGGAAAATAAAATTTACAGTGGAGCATCTATTGTACTCTTCATATATGTGAAAGATTATATTAAATACGAGTAGGAAGACTTTCTCTGCCTTTTAATATATGATGGATGGAAGCAAGCAAACAAATAAAATCAAACAATCAAGGCAAAAAGAACAATATTTGATGGTAGACAGTACCTTGAAAATCAATTAATCCAATCTCCTTATTATGATGAATAAACAAACTGCCTGAAGGAGGTGAAGTAACAGCCACCTAAGTTGACACGTAGTTGACATAGTCTGGTCACCTTGGTCAAACATGGAAAAAACAGAAAATGACTAATTCTCAACTTACCATTTTTTCACTACATCATCATGCAAAAGAGTGACTCTGATAGAAGATTGTGATCTTATTAAGATCTTATTAAGATCTGATTAAGATTGTGGGATGCATTTTCAAAGAGAATTGTAGATGTGTATTTTGAAAAAAGCTTTGTAAAAAGTAGATATCTACCAAATGTGCTGTGTGTTGTGCTAAGTCACTTTGGTCATGTCCAACTCTTTGTGACCCCATGGATCATAGACTGCCAGGCTCCTCTGCCCATGGGGTTCTCCAGGCAAGAATACTAGAGTGGGTTACCCTGCCCTACTCCAGGGAACTTTCCAGACCCAGGGATTGAACCTGTGTTTCTTATGTCTCTTGCATTGGCAGGCAGGCTCTTTACCACTAGCACCACATGGGAAGCCCATCTACTGAATAGGCTGGTTCAACTGCAGGGTTATTTGAGGACAAAAAATCGATTAGATGATGCTAATATGTCTCTGTGTCCCAGAAAGGAGTTTCAGTGATAACTTTTTTGGAAGCAGGTTGATCAAAATTTCACAGATTTCACAAATGGTCATAGATGCTGTTCTGAGGTAAACAATATTTCTTTGTTTCTAGAATAATGATGATCAAAGTCCCTTGCTCCCCAAGAAGTGATGGTGACTAGATTGTTAAATGTTCAGGACCCCAACTGGCTGAATAACCCAATTTTGTGACCCATTAATTTGCAACCTTAGAGAATGATTTGGCTTTCAAATCTAAGACTGTTGATGCTGGGGCAAAATATGGTTATAGAACTCCACCATCCTGGAATTTTAGGAATCAATTCTGCTACTTTCCATCCCAGTAATTTGGGAAAGTTGAGTTACTATTAGTTTCATTTCATAATTCATTAGTTTGATTGACTGTCACTAAGCTGAACATCTGGAGACAAATGAAAGGTACATAAATAACAATCACGTTTTTACAAGATGGGAAAATAAAAATCTATTTTAGAAAATACAATGGTAATAAGCTGCTCTAGAAGCTGTGTAAATGAAAGGAAGCCATCCATGTTTCACTTTGTCATAAATCCAAGTAAAACAGCTCCTTTAGAAATACAAGATTCCAACTGGCTATGTGTTTTATCTTGGCAATTTCTGTAAGTGTGTGAAAATCTTTCTAAAATACATATTAGTTATGTATATACATGTACACATATATGTAAATATACACAACTATATTCCTTGAAATGTTTCTGTGAGGTGAATACATGTTAGTGGAAAATCCTTCCCCAGTGTGATTTTGTGTCTGTATTCTAAAGCAGAGGGAACTGTAAAATTCTCTGCTCCATCACTACACTCTTTGTAATACCAACGAGATCACAGAATCTTGTGCATATTCAACTGGTAAATGAGATCACCATCTTTTTCTTTCTTTAAAACCCTCTAATTGCTTCTAATTACACTTCAAATTTCATCCACACTTACTGTCATCACAAGGCAATTTTTCGTCTGACCATGCATGCCTACCTTATTTCAAACCATTATGTCCTTTTACCCCTCCTCCAGTCTATTAAACCTTATTTTATTTATTTATTTTTTTTATTGAGCACCACAAGGACTTGTCCTCAACTTAGGCCTTTCATACTCACTTGTCTCTGCCTGGAGCCCTGAAATTTTAGGAATTTTATGACTACCTCTTCCCTGCCACTTCCTCAGAAGGACCCTATTTGACTATCTAATCTATAAGAGCTCCATTCATTCCAATCAGTTTCTGTTCAGTCCCTAAGTCATGTCTAACTCTTTGTGACCCATGGACTGCAGCACTCCAGGCTTCCCTGTCCTTCAGTATATCCCAGAGTTTGCTCAAACTCATGTCCATTGAGTTGGTGATGCCATCCAACCATCTCATCCTGTATCACCCCCTTATTCACCTGTCCAGAATCTTTCTCAGAATCTTTTCCAACATGTCAACTCTTTGCATCAAGTGACCAAAGTATTGGAATTTCAGCTTCAGCGTTAAGTCCTTCCAGTGAATACTCAGGGCTGATTTCCCTTAGGATTGACTGGTTTGATCTCCTTGATTTCCAAAGAAATATCAAGAATCTTCTCCAGCACCACAGTTCAAAAATGATTCTTTTGTGACTCAGAGTAGGTACCAGATAAATATGAAACAAACCCATTTATTGAAATAGGGGTCTAAGAAGACAAGAGAGAGAAAATATCTAAACCCTAGAGTATCCTATAACATCACAGTTAAGCTGGGCCTTTTCTCTCTCTACTTGGGGAGAGGTGGTGGTGAGGATTGAGCTTCTTTCTTTACCACAAGGAAGAGGATCACAATTTTTGGGAAAGTGAGGATGGATAACTCCAATGCTTCAAAAATGAGACCTTCTTACTTTTTATAAGATCTGAGGAAAACCCATTACTGGACTCTAGAGGAGGGAGCCTACATAATTCACTTTCCTGTCCACATGATTGTGCTTAAATTAGCACGAAATGGGGTAGAGAAATCTAAGAATTTATCAATATCCCCTACTGTTTCTGATGTGAAAACATTTTGAGAATCAAGTGAACTTCCAATCCTTCTACTTTCAGTTCAGTTCAGTTCAGTCGCTCAGTCATGTCCAACTCTTTCAGACCCCATGAACCACAGCATACCAGGCCTCCCTTTCCATCACCAACTCCCTGAGTTTACTCAAACTTCTGTCCATTGAGTTGGTGATGCCATCCAACCATCTCATCCTTTGTCATCCCCTTCTCCTCCTGCCTTCAATCTTTCCCAGCATCAGGGTCTTTTCAAATGAGTCAGCTCTTCATATCAGGTGGCCAAAGTATTCTAGTTTCAGCTTCAACATCAGTCCTTCCAATGAACACCCAGGACTGATCTCTTTTAGGATGGACTGGCTGGATCCCCTTGCAGTCCAAGGGACTCTCAAAAGTCTTCTCCAACACCACAGTTTGAAAGCATCAATTTTTTGGCCCTCGGCTTTCTTTAGAGTCCAACTCTCACATCCATACAGAACTATTGGAAAAACCATAGCTTTGACTAAATGGACCTTTGTTGACAAAGTAATGTCTCTGCTTTTTAATATGCTGTCTACTTTGGTCATAACTTTCCTCCCAAGGAGTAAGCGTCTTTTAATTTCATGGCTGCAATCACCATCTGCAGTGATTTTGGAGCCCAAAAAATAAAATCAGCCACTATTTCCACTATTTCCCCATCTATTTGCCATGAAGTGATGGGACTGATGCCATGATCTTAGTTTTCTGAATGTTGAGCTTTAAGCCAACTTTTTCACACTCCTCTTTCATTTTTATCAAGAGGCTCTGTAGTTCTTCTTCACTTTCTGCCATAAGGGTGGTGTCATCTGCATATCTGTGGTTATTGATATTTTCCCCAGCAATCTTGATTCCAGTTTGTGCTTCTTCCAGTCCAGCGTTTCTCATGATGTACTCTGCATATAGGAGACACAATATGATTTCTGTCTTCACTAACACTGTGGTATAAACAGATGCCTTTGTTCAAGTCACCAGTCTCCATATGTACTCATCTCTTGATGGAAACCATGGTGGATTAGTGGCATATGACTGAGTTATAAAGTTAATATTTCTCAAAGCCTCTTACATTTCCAGTAATGTGTTGACTTCTATATGCTTTAAAAAAGAAAAAAAAAAATATCATGGCACTGATTCTACCTCAAGTACCTAAATGGTATTTGAGGAAACAGGCTGAGAGGACACAGTCAAATCACTGCACAGCAAAATTGAGTGCCGTACAGATTTAGTCCATCCCTCCTTTCTGTTTTCAGAGTCATGGCTCTTATTTGGATAGACACTGAGTCAGGATATTAAACTCTTGATTTTACTTTAAATTGTGTGTGTGTGTGTATGTATGTGTGTGTGTGCATGTGTGTGTGTGCATGTGTGTATGTGATATAAGATGGTTTGGATTCCAACTATGGATCTGTACCACAAGACAAAGAAGGTTAAACTTGGCCAGAGCCAAAAATCATTAAGTTTTGAAGCTCACTTATAAATGATCTTCAGTAAATCATTCTGGTCCTCTGGCCAACTCTAATCTAAAGTATATCTGAGTTTAATTATGAAGTGACTAAGAAAATCACTCAGAACCAAAACCTTTCATAAATAAAATATAAAACAATAATTTGGGATGAATGCACAGTGAGGATTATGTAGCCTGAAAGAGTCAAATATGGTTTAATTTTGGAGGTGAGACTAAAACTGGTTTCTGAAAGATTCTTAGCCATTTCATGGTTGAAAATGAGAGAAAACACCAACTGAGGGAGTGAGGATGATGAAGATGCTTTTAATGGTGACACAATGATATTCCTCTTTGAAAATTTCCTTAAACTATATTTATTCATTTAACATATATGAAATCCCTTCTGTACATTACTAGAATATCAAGGAAGGCAATGGGAAATCGAGTACAGACTTCAAGGTAAGAATTCTGATATTTTCTGGCATTTTTGCTAACTCTATGGCCTTGCCTATGCATTTCATTTCTTTGAATCTCATTTCTTTTTTCTATAAAATGGGCATTATAATACCTACCTCACAGAATCACTGTAGGGGTTAGGTAACATGAATGATATTGCCTGCCTAGCCCAGTACTTGACATAATCTATAAATCTTAGGCACTTTCCTTCACCCTGAGGTGGGAAGGAGATTGGTTGTCTTCTAGGTCCAAAGTGTAGCTAATAAAGATATTGTCACTCTGTCAAGTTAAGGAGCTCTGATGTTGTGATAAGATTCTTCACCGATTGTCATTTGCCTCTGTTAGTCACTGCGAGAGTCCCATTTCTCAGAATTCAATTTCAGGGCTTCCCTGATAGCTCAGTTGGTAAAGAATCCTAATGCAATGCAGGAGACCCTGGTACGATTCCTGGGTTGGGAAGATCTGCTGGAGAAGGGTTAGGCTATCCACTCCAGTGTTCTTGGGTTTCCTTTTTGGCTCAGCTCGTAAAGAATCCGCCCACAATGTGGGAGACCAGGGTTCCATCCTTGAGATGGGAAGATCCACTAGAGAAGGGAATGGCTGCCCATTCCAGTGTTCTGGTCTGGAGAATTCCATGGACTATATAGGCAATGGGGTCGCAAACAGTTGGACACAACTGAGCGACTTTCACTTTCACATTCAATTTATCAAAGCTTTAGTGAACACTGCTCTGGTCTAAGTTGTGTGTTCACAGAGGAGTGGGTAGCTTTCTCAACCTCAAGAAAAATCTTTTTTTACTGGAGAAAACCATGGCAAATTAACATAGAATGTAAGCAATGAGGAAATCAGAATATAACCAAGTCTTTAAGTGAGTTGTAGAGAATAAAAGGAGAGGAAGAGAAATTCATCATGAACTTAGGTCTCGAACTGGTATGTAAAGTATAAACAGCAAATTAATATGCAAGCGAGAGAGGGAGAGAATATATAAGCTGATGGTAAGGCTGCAAGGGAATGCAAATGAGCATTCCAAATCTTGGGAAGTGAGCAGCTAAGCCTGACTACAGGGTGAGGAGGGGGAGAGTGAGAGAGAAACTGGAAAAGTAAAGTTAGGGTGAGATTTTAGAACTATTTAAAAGTCAGGGGGGTGAGTTTGGAATTTAACTTCTACACAAAATATAACTAACTTCACTTTGCAGATGAAGGAAGGGGGTTTGGGGTCAGCCAGTCTCCAATGGTCAGTTCTAATGACAAGTTTCCAATCACACCAGTGAAATGCACAGTGCCCAGGACTATAAAGCTCTCCCATGTAGGAGTTCAGAAATAGCATTTCCACCAGCATACATTTAAAATATGATTTGATTTTTTCAGATATTTTATTTAGGCACAACTTGCATTCTTTGTAAAAAACAAAAAAGGAAGAAAGAAAGAAAAGGTGGATCCCTCTGTAATAGAAACAGGATATCCAGGAAAGGAAAATACTAATCAAGTCCATGTAATTCTATTTGATGCTCTTATCCTCAGGATAGTGAAAATCTGATGGATTAAAACAGCATAATAGACTTACAGCCTTTACAAAACTCTATGGGATGTTTCTAGGGGTAAAATCAGCAATTTTGAATTCTGGTGAGCAGCAAATATTGTTTGGGCAGACTTTTTAATATTTCTGGTCTTCAGAAACCTAATCTGTTCCCATTTGGGGGCGACAGTGACTTTAAATCAGCTATTCACAATCTGTTGGCAAGTGAAATCAAAATATATGCTTAGACAACCTTTTTTTGCACATCTTCATGGAGGGGAAAAAATAATAAAAAGAAGTTCTCGGCTCAGAATATAAACTGTGCTGACAATTACACTTGGCCTGCCTAGATACTTCCTCTGCTAAACTCCACGAAGAGAGTAATGCAGAGCTGCCTTGCACATGGAGAAAAATCAATTTCATAAGAGATATATCTTCATGTGTCATGATCCAGTGTATGATTGTGGCCTTTGATGTCTATTTAGCTGGCAGCAAATTTACAGCCATAACTTTTAATTCCCAGCAATGAATGCAGCAAAAATAACTTAACAGTTAAATAGGAACCTTGTGCTCATTGGGTGACTGTAATCAACTGCCAGGAATGACCTTGAAATTGGACATTCCTCTCTGCTTAAGCGCCATTAGCAATATTTTTCAGAAAGCAAACCATTTAGCTGGTTGGCCAAAAAAAAAAAAAAAAAATAACCGATAAAAATCTATTCTTGGCTACTCTCTAAATTGCATTGCACTATCTGTTCACCAGCTGAGGGTGAAGAGCATTGTATATTAAAAGATTTTCATTATGTAATAATGTGAATACCAGCAGCAGTAATTATAAAATCAATAATTCGTAATAAATATGTCCTCCTCATATAATTACTAAATGATTGCAAATCCAATATTATGCACTAGTTAGAAAGGAAAAGGTTGCTGTTAAAGACTTTCTATATTACACATTATTGTTCAAATCTTAAACACCCTTGGTCAAATGAAGCAAAGCTTCATCCTCATCAGAATAAAACTAAATGCTATTTCTTTTCAAGCTACTAAAAAGTATTTGATCCATGGTGAAACTAATTATTAGATTAAAATACTTGTCTTCAACATGACTATGTATGGTCCCTCTACTGCTTCCTTTGATTTGTATTGCATCCTGTTGTGATTTTTACCTCAATGAAGGTATGTATAGGTACTATCATTCATTTGCTTCAGGAATTCATCTAATTGCCATGTCTCATGTCTTTTAATGAAGCCCAACCCATAGAGAAAAGTTTGTTAATCTTATATTTCAATTGCCACAAGAAGGAGCCTCTTCCTACTGGGAGAAAGTCACTAAATTCCCTTTTTTCTAAAGATGGGGTGTGTTTTGGTCTTTGTATTATTTCTGAGCTGTCCACAACCATCTGTGGTTGCTAAGGGGTCATGACTATTTACTTCTGGTCCTAGCAACATGATGGAGTCAGCGACACCACTCTGATTGAAACTCAGCACTTTTGGCATCAGAAGACTTAGAGATTAGTCCCCTAACTAGAGCATTCTCCCCATAATTCCTCAAGGAATAGTTAATATGCACATTTGTTAAGTTCCTACTGGGTGTATAGCCAGCCCTATCTTGAAAAACATGAGGAAAAAAAAAAGAGAGAGAGAGAAACAAAAGACAAGCTTCCGGCAATTTATATTATTAGGGTCATTAAGTATTTTGGGAAAATTCTAGGAGAATTATATTTTATGTCACAAAATTAAAAAGTTATGTGTCACAAAGACTCTAATAGTCTTGACTCATGAAAATAATAATAATTAGCTTGCCTGATGAAAACCCTCATACTTGACCACATGATACAGAAAAATCTGATTGGTATATAGCAGCCTAATGTCAAGATCAAAATGAACACTGAGGCCTACAACTATGACAATTCAAATACCAACTCCATATTTCTAGGGCTATGTCTCTGGCCACTCAACCTAAACCTGGTAGTTCACATTCCTGAGCTGCTCAAATACCTGCCTAGCATTGTGCTCTTTTTACTTTACATATTGTGTTAAAGTTCTCCGGAGAAATAGAATAAATATAATTCACGTGCTCCTGTGGTTGTGTGTGCATGAGAGAGAAACAGCATGTACAAAGAAAGACAGCTAGAGAGAGAGAGACGGAGAGAGAGTGAGATTTCTTTTAAGAAATTAGCTCATATGATCATAGAAGCCAGTAAGTACAAAATCTATGGGGTAGGCAGGGAGGCTGGAGATCCAGAAAAGAGCTGATATTACAGTTCAAGTATAAAAGCAATCTGGAGGCAACATTGTCCTTCTTGTGGGACCTCAGTCTGTTTTTGCTTCAAGCCTTCAACTGAATAAAGCCCACCCATATTATGGAGTGCAAGTTGCTTTACTCAAACTCTGCTGATTTAAATATTGCTTTCATATAAAGAATACCTTAGGGAAACAACCAGACTAGTGTTTGACCAAATATTTGGGTACCATGGTCTAGCTGAGTTGGCACATAAAATTAAACATTACACATCTTAATTCCACAGCAAAGAATCTACCAATCGAAAAAAAGACTTTTGATACCAATTCTTGTCTGAACCCTTCATTTTTTCTGTGATAATACAGATAACTAGCTCCTTGCAGTTCCACATACTTGACACAGTGTGGGGCTCATCGATTTTTTTTTTTTTTTTTCCCAGCAAATATGTGTCATGAGCTAATTCTTAAGTGGAATTCCCATTTCTAACTAGTCTTAAAACATAAATTGTTTACAAATATAACACATATGACTATTGACTATAAAGCAATATAAATGATTTTTTGTGTGTGTGTGTGTCTGATGGAAGCAGAGAGGTAATCATAGCAAGTCACATGTTTCTGACTTTCCTGCTTGGCCTGGTGCTAATATTTACAATGAAAATAAGTATATGATATTTCACAACATCAGAAACTTAATGACTAGACTATTTTATGAAAGAATATTGATAAAGATTATTAATGGCTATTTGGTATTAGCTTTTGGAAGTAAACTAACTAGTCTTAAATATTTGTAAGCTTTGGCCTACTAATTCTATTTCTAATAATTTGGTCTATAAAAATACTTATCAAAAATACTTATACACTTGTCAAAATATGCAGGTGTTCTCAATGTAGTGTATTTTCATGGGTATAAAATGGAGACAATATACATGTTTATCAAAAAGGAATCAATAGCTATAATGTGGCTCTACTCTGAGTATAGGTTAACTATTAAGAAGTGTAAGAAAGGCATATGAATCACCAATGGGAAAAAACTTCAAGATATATTTATAAGCAAAAAAAAAGTCACAGAAAAACATATGGGATATGATTCCTTCTATTTTAAAAAGAAATATATATGCAAATTTCTGCACATATGCAAAAAATACTCAAAAGACTATCAGAAGACACATCGAACTCCATCACAAGGAAGAAAAACACAAGTGTACAGAGTGCAGTAAAGGGAATATTTTGTGGTTTAATCTATATGCTTCTATTTTTTTTTCAGCCACTTAAAATTATGCATATCTGTTCAGTTCAGTTTAGTCACTCAGTCGTGTCCAACTCTTTGCGACCCCAGGAACCGCAGCACACCAGGTCTCCCTGTCCATCACCAACTCCTGGAGTCTACTCAAACTCATGTCCATCGAGTCGGTGATGCCATCCAGCCATCTCATCCTCTGTTGTCTCCTTCTCCTCTTGCCCCCAATCCCTCCCAGCATCAGGGGCTTTTCCAGTGAGTCAACTCTTTGCATGAGGTGGCCAAAGTATTGGAGTTTCAGCTTCCGCATCAGTCCTTCTAATGAACACCCAGGACTGATCTCCTTTAGGATGGACTGGTTGGATCACCTTGAAGTCCAAGGGACTCTCAAGGGTCTTCTCCAACACAACAGTTCAAAAGCATCAATTTTTTGGCACTCAGCTTTCTTCACAGTCCAACTTTCACATCCATACAGTATGCATACCTGAAATCTATTCATTTTCCTTGCTGTATACTATATAACACCTCACTTAATAAATACATACAAATATGTTCTTTGATACATCTATGCATGACTACTGGAAAAAACATAGCTTTGACTAGATGGACCTGTGCTGGCAAAGTAATGTCTCTGCTCTTTAATATGCTGTCTAGTTTGGTCATAGCTTTTCTTCCAAGGAGCAAACGTCTTTTAACTTCATGGCTGCAGTCACCATCTGCAGTGATTTTGGAGCCCCCCAAAATAAAGTCTCTCACTATTTCCATTATTTCTCCAATTATTTGCCATGAAGTGATGGGACCAGATGCCTTGATATTTGTTTTTTGAATGTTGAATTTTCAGCCAATGTTTTCAATCTCCTTTTTCACTTTCATCAAGAGGCTCTTTAGTTTTTCTTTGCTTTCTGCCATAAGGGTAGTGTCATCAACATATCTGAGGCTATTGATATTTCTCCTGGCAATCTTGATTCAACGTGTGCTTCATTCAGCCCAGCATTTCTCATGATGTACTCTGCATATAAGTTAAATAAACAGGGTGACAATATACAGCCTGGATATACTCCTTTCCTGATTTGGAACCAGTCTGTTAGTTCCATGTCCAGTTCTAACTGTTGCTTCTTGACCTGCATACATATTTCTGAGGAGGAAGGTAAGGTGGTCTGATATACCCACTTCTTGAAGAATTTTCCACAGTTTGTTGTGATCCACACAGGCAAAGGTTTTGGCATAGACAATAAGGCAGAAATAGATGTTTTTTTGTTTGTTTGTTTGTTTTTTCCTGGAACTCACTTAGTTTCTCAATGATCCTACAGATGTTGGCAATTTGATCTCAGCCTTTTCTAAATCCAGCTTGAACATCTGGAAGTTGACAGTTCACATATTGTTGAAGCCTGGTTTGGAGAATTGTGAGCATTACTTTGCTAGTGTGTGAGATGAGGGTTATTGTCGATAGTTTGAGTGTTCTTTGGCAATGCCTTTCTTTGGGATTGACATGAAAACTGACCTTTTCCAGTCCAGTGACCACTGCTGAGTTTTTCAAATTTGCTGGCATATTGGGTGCTGCACCTTCACAGCATCATCTTTTAAGATTTGAAATATCTCACAATCACTAACTTTGTAGTGATGCTTCCTAAGGCCCACTTAACTTTGGAATGTAGAGTGTCTGCATCTAGGTGAGTGATCATACCATCATGATTATCTGGGTTATGAAGATCTTTTCTGTGTATTCTTGCCATCTCTTCTTAGTATCTTCTGCTTCTGTTAAGTCCATAGCCTTCTGTTCTTTATTGTGCCCATTTGCATGAAAAGTTCCCTTGATATCTCTAATTTTCTTGAAGAGATCTCTAGTCTTTCCCATTCTATTGTTTTCCTCTATTTCTTTGCATTGATCACTGAAGGTTTTCATATCTCTCCTTGCTATCCTTTGGAACTCTGGATTCTAATGGGTATATATTTTCTTTTCTCCTTTGCCTTTTTCTTCTTTTCATAGCTGTTTGTAAGGCCTCCTCAGACAGCCATTTTGCCTTTTTGCATTTCTTTTTCTTGGGGATGGTCTTGCTCCCTGTCTCCTGTACAATGTCACGAACCTACATCCATGGTTCTTCAGGCACTCTCCCTATCAGATCTAATCCCTTGAATCTATTTGTCACTTTCACTGTATAGTCATAAGGGATTTGATTTAGGTCATACCTGAATGGTCTACTGGTTTTCCCTACTTTCTTCACCTTAAGTATGAATTTGGCAATGAGGAGTTCATGATCTGAACCACAGTCAACTCCCAGTCTTGTTTTTTGCAGACTGTATAGAGCTTCTCCATCTTTGGCTGCAAAGAATATAATCAAACTGATTTCAGTATTGACCATCTGGTGATGTCCATGTGTAGAGTCTTCTCTTGTGTTGTTGGAAGAGGGCATTTGCTGTGACCAGTGCATTCTCTTGGCAAAACTGTTAGCCTTTGCCCTGCTTCATTCTGTATTCCAAGGCCAAATTTGCCTATTACTCCAGGTATTTCTTGACTTCCTATTTTTGCATTCTAGTCCCCTGTAATGAAAAGGACATCTTTTTGGGGTGTTACTTCTAGAAGGTTTTGTAGGTCTTCATAGAACCATTCAACATCAGCTTCTTCAGCATTATTGGTAGGGACATAGATTTGGATTACTGTGATATTGAATGGTTTGCCTTGGAAGTGAACAGAGATCATTCTGTCGTTTTTAAGATTGCATCCAAGTACTGCATTTCAGACTCTTTTTTTGTTGATGAGGGCTATTCCATTTCTTCTAAGGAATTCTTGCCCACAGTAGTAGATATAACAGTCATCTGAGTTAAATTCACCCATTCCAGTCCATTTTAGTTCGCTGATCCCTAAAATGTCAACGTTCACTCTTGCCATCTCCTGTTTGACCGCTTCCAATTTGCCTTGATTCGTGGACCTAACATTCTGGGCTCCTATGCAATATTGCTCTTTACAGCATCGCACTTTACCATCATTAGCAGTCACATCCACAACTGGATGTTGGTTTTACTTTGGCTCCATCATTCTTTCTGGAGTTATTTCTCTACTGATCTCCAGTAGCATATTGGGCACCTACCGACCCGGGGAGTTCATCTTTCAGTGTCCTGTCTTTTTGCCTTTTCATACTGTTCATGGGGTTCTCAAGGCAAGAATACTGAAGTGGTTTGCCATTCCCTTCTCCAGTGGAACATGTTTTGTCAGAACTCTCCACCATGACCCGTCCATCTTGGGTGGCCCTACATGGCATGACTCACAGTTTCATTGAGTTAGACAAGGCTGTGGTCCATATGATCAGATTGGTTAGTTTTCTGTAATTGTGGTTTTCAGTCTGTCTGCCCTCTGATGGAGAAGGATAAGAGACCTATGGAAGCTTCCTGATGGGAGGGACTGACTGAGTGGGAAACTGGGTCTTATTCTGATGGTGGGGTGGCAGGGGGTTGGCGGGGGGAGGGGGGCATGCTCAGTAAATCTTTAATCTAATTTTCTATTGGTGTGCGGGGCTGTTTTCCCTCCCTGTTTTTTGACCTGAGGCCAAACGATGGTAGAGGTAATGAAGACAATGGGGGCCTCCTTCAAAAGGTCCCATGTACGCACTGCTACACTCAGTGCCCCCAACCCTGCAGCAGGCCACCGCCGACCCACTTCTCTGCCAGAGACTCCTAGACACTCGCGGGCAAGTCTGGGTCAGTGTCTTGTGGGCTCACTGCTCCTTTCTCCTGGGTTCTGGTGTGCACAATGTTCTGTTTGTGCCCTCCGAGAGTCTGTTTCCCCAGTCCTGTGTAAGTTCTGGCAGCTCTGTGGTGGGTTAATGGCGACCTCCTCCAAGAGGGCTTATGCCATACCCAAGTCTGCTGCAGGCAGAGCCCCTGCCCCCGTAGCTGACCCATACCTCCTCAGGAGACACCCAAACACAGTTCTCTCTCAGTCTCTGTGGGGTCCCTGGGCCCTGGTGTGCACAAGGTATGTTTGAGTCCTCTGAGCATCTCTGGTGGGTGTGGGATTTGATTCTAAACATGATTTTGCCTCTCCTGCTATCTTTCTGGGGCTTCTCCTTTGCCCTTGGATGTGGGATATCTCCTCAAAGTCGCTTCAGTGCCATGCAGCCTCCGCTCCAACGCTAGTTCAACATACACATAGATATTTAATAGACATTTTGTCCACATTGATGTACAAGAATATCTACAAAAGCATAATTGTGTGATATAAAGTAGGAAAAGAGGAATGGCCATTATTTACAGAGTTTGATCTAAATATAAATGGAGGATAAATATATAGGTTAGAGACATTTTTGTAATACAGTATAAAGGAAGTGCATAGAGATGTAATAACATTAAGAACAAAGTATTTTGCCTAGCATGAAAAACTCAGGATAGCAAGAATAAGTGTCTTTAATGAATTTAATTTTACAGAATCCAAAGAACTTTCTGCATACTCACTTTTTGTCTTCACTTGGTTATCAGAAAAGTTAAATTTATGCATGAGATCCACAGATTCACAGAATCAGAGATGTTTAGTGAACACACAGACCTTATTATACCACGATTATTCTATCAGTGAATGCCTTCCTTCAGTTGTGTCAGTCTTCCAGTCCTACCACTGTACTTCTATTCTTCAATGCCAAGCTGCAATATGGATATTTGTTACTACAACAAGTGCATTTTTCAAAAGTAAACTAAATTTAAAAAAATAGTTACAGTAATAGGTAGGATTTAATTCTATTTGTATAACCATTATTTGATGACTGGACAAATATTTTATTATGATGATTTCTCTTACAATAACTTTTGTTGTTATTATAATTAAGATATTAACAGTTTTTTATTTTATAATTTTCTGCTTATCTATTCATAATTTCTCTAAAATGGTCATACACCCATAAACAATTTTCTTTAGAAGGCAAATATGTTATATAATTCACCAATTCATTCCCTTCTTCCTTTTCAGTATGCATTTAAGTATGTATGCATCTGTCTATCCATCTATATGTGTGTGTGTGTGTGTATATATATATATATATATACAGACATAACTTGTCTTGTCAACTTTCTATCCTGGGTACTATTTTTGCCATATGTGCTACATTCAGGATTTTTTTTTTTTTGTTCTTTAAGTCTCTGAAATAATTGTTATAATTGAACATTTACTTGCTGTTCAATCATTTTATAATTCCTACTCACACCATCTTTCTTAGTCTTACCCTCGTTCTGTTGATGTTCATCATCAAAAGTTTCCTTAAAGTGTGCAATAGATGTACATTTGTTTACACATTTCAAAATGCCTCTAGTTAGAATTAAAAATACATTAAAATAATTTTCATATGATCTTTGAAGGCTTTCCACCACTCTTCTTGATTCAGCGTTAATTTGAAAAGTAATTTTACTCCAATCTCATTTCTTGTATGTGTAATACCCCCAACCCCAGTTTAATTGATTTTCTTCATCTCTGTTGTTTTATTATTTTTCAGTGTTGTGCTTCATTGCATCAATTTCCAGCCCTTACACAGAGAAAAGTTACCAACTTGGTTAGTATTATATTGGAATATACTTAAGGGTCTTTCCTTTAACAAGCACAGTTTAGAATAACTAATATCCTTTTTCTTTGAAGCATGTCCTCCAATGCAGGCATAGCATGTTACTCACTTGAGATATTCATGTATAATCCAGTTTATTGTCAACACAGATACTGCATAAAGTATCTAAATATTAGTGGTAACTGGACAAGTCAACTCTAGTGTCTCTTTCCCTTCTCTTGCATAACTCAGATCAAACAAGGCTTTGCATCTTATTCATATAATATTGCTTTCTTGTTAAAACCTAATGTATGTTCCTCTTGCTTTCTCATTAAACTCAGCTTCTTTGTGAAGAGACCATGACTTACATTGTTTATGTACTTCAACTGCCTAAAATTTTACAGAGAATGTAGATAATTTTCAGTGGGTTTCTGTTATTTTCTCATGAATCCATTCATACAGCTTTTAGCTCTGATCCTTCACTTGTATTCTGTAATAATCATCCACAATGAGTCAAACCCAATTCTAGCAAAGCAAAAAAAGAAGTACCACAGGGGATTTTTGGTATTCTCCTGTTTCCCTTGCTCACATATGCTTTCTTCCTTTTCCTGTTCTCCTTTTACTATGGGATGGATGCTCTTTTACCATCTCTTAACTTCGCAAAGCCCTCGAATTAAGTACACTAATAGTGCCTGCTCTTCATGTCATTGCTTTATTCTCCATTTTTTTCTTTCTTTCTCAAGCTTGATACATTATATTCAAATTTTCCATCAATATTTCATCATCTTAGGAGTTTTATTAGTTATTGCTATGTAAAAATAACACATTAAAATTTATTAGCTTAAAAAAACAGTTATTTATTATTTCTCAAAATGCTCTAGAAAGCTGGCTGGGCCTGGTTAGGCTTGACTGAGCTGAAGTAAACTCTTGTATATGTGATTAGCTGGTGGATAAGTGGGGTCTAACTAGTCTAGATGGCCTCACTTGCTAATCTGAGTTGGCTGTCAATTGTAGCAGTGGAGTGACTAGGTGCCCTGTCTTTTATTATCCAGAAGTCTACCTGGGGCTTGTCCACATCTGGGCAGCAGGATTACCAGAAGGAAAGCAGAAGTACACACAGCCTTTAGAGGCTCAGGCTTCAAAATGGCTTACTTTTACCTCCCCTGCATTCTGTTGGTCAAAACAAAAAGAAAAACCCAAGGTCAATCTAGATTCAAGTTGTAAGAAATTAGACTCCACTTCCTAATGAGAAAAACTGCCAAGTTTCACTGCAAAAGGACTTAGGTCAAGGGAGAAAATTAGTGCAGTCATTTTTAAAATCAGTGTGAAACTTTGTGTCCTCTGGTCATAAATTTTCATATCCTTCCTACATTAGAAATGCACATATCCCCTCCTCCTAAGACTCCCCAAATTTTCATTTAATCACACTATTGCACTTGAAGTTAATGACTTTGTGGTCTCTGTTAGGTCTAGAGGTAGTTCTTACTGTGCAACTTGTCAATTCAGAGACCTATGAACAGAAAAGAACAGATTTTTTTTTTTTTTTATTCACCCCCTCTCTACTGTAGGGTCTAGGTGTGTTTATTTCTAGACCTTTTCATATGCCAGAAATTATACTCATCGCTCTTCCTATTAGGGTCCAGAGGCACTTTATTTTTCCAACACTCTGAAGTCCATTTTTTTTTTTTTTTTTTGGATTTTTTAGTTCAACTTCTGTTTGAAAACCAGCTGATTCTCTCCTGAACTGACCTCTTTCTTGTAAAAGTTTGCTAAAGGCCATGATTTGAAGCCAACTCACGATGCCATGGCACCTTTCCAACCATTTTCCCGTGAGCCATAGCTCAGTGGGCAAGATCTTCCTTCTAAGTTATTGCACATAGCAATTTTGCCAAATATCTGAGACCAGATTAATGTATTTTCTTAATCTTTCTTAATTAATGGGTTTCCTTGTTGCCTAGTGTCTATCACTAAACTAATGCTTTAAATTTTACTTTTGTGTTTTTTCTGTTAATGATGACAGTACCTAGCTTTTATTATCAGTTTATTTATTATTTAGTAACACTAGCTGCTATTGCAAGCAAACCGTTCCATTTCTGATACCAATTCTGATGTGTGTTTTTCCACACCACCAAGCAATTAACCCAAATCTGACACTTTCTTCCTGGAAATAGCAGCAGATCTCATAGGTTAATGGCTCAGCAAACAAGACTGCCCTCACTTCAGATGTCAGTTGCAGATCCAGGTTTTTTTCTGTGCTTCTGACCAACTAGCTATTCATTGGACATTCCCATGACCCCCTTTTCTTGGGTTTGATTAAGTTGCTTGAGCAGTTTACACAACTCAGAGAAATAATTTACTTACTAGATTACCAGTTTATTATAAAAGACTATAAATCAGGGATGGCCAAATGGAAGAGATTTCTAGGGAAAAGGTGTGAGTAAGGGACACAGAGCTTCCATGCTCTCTGGGTGCACCACTCTCCCAGCATCTCATCAGGCTCACCATCTTGGAAATTACCCAGAGCATGTCTTTTGAGGTTTTATGGAAGCTTCATTACATAGGTATGATTGATTAGATCACTGACCTTTGGTGTCTGAATTCAGTCTCCAGCCCTGTCCTCTTTCCTAGAGGTCAGGGGTAGTATTGGAACTTTCAACCCTTCAATCACATGGTTTCAATGTTTCAATCCCACAGTTGGCTCATTGGCAAGCAACCACCATCACTGAGTGCTTTCCAAGAGTCACTTTACTAGGGTCATAAAGGAGTTTTCTCATCAGAGGAAATTCCAAGGGTTTTAGGAGCTCTGTGCAAACAACATGGATGAAGACCAAATATATGTTTTTTATTATAGATCATAATATCACATACTTCAGTACCTTAATGCCATTTCTTGCTCTAGCCAAATGTGATGAAAGTATTAGGTTGGTGACCTTTCACATGGGGTTTAAGGACATAGGCTCCATTTATAACCAGAAGGCTAAAGAGGAGACGTATACCAGATTCCTTAAGAGCCTATCATACAGTTACAGTTCTGAGCAGTAACTCCATCCACACATTGTTTCCCACCATAGTTAACAGTAGTTAAATTAGGAGCAGAATAGCTGACTGTGCTTATCATTTTTATCCTCTTTTTTTATTCCATATGATTCAGAATTTTTCTATAAAATTCAGTGAGACATTGAATGTCTTTCAAGATGTGTGTGTGTGAGAGAGAGAGAGATGTGTATGTGGAGGGATGTGGAAGGAACCTGGGTGAAACAATAGAAGTTCTCTTACCTGTGTAAAAGCAGGAAACTGAGAAAACATCGGTGGGACCCATGATGATGCCAATGGTCAGAGAAATAGTGAGGTTAACTCCAGACTGTGCCCTTCACTGCCCAGAGGAGAGTCAAAGACACACATTAGTCCTGTAACCCAGGGAGGATTTCCCTAACTGTCATCTGTTTGTGATTTTGACCTGTATGTGCCTGGAATTTCTATGATATTTATCATCTCTGTATTAATGTGGCAATTGATATAAATTCTTCCCTGGTAGTTCAGCTGGTGAAGAATCCACCTACAATGCAGGAGACACCAGTTTGATTCCTGGGTCACAAAGGTCCCCTGGAGAAGGGAGAGGCTACATACTGCAGTATTCTTGGGCTTCCCTGGTTGCTCAAATGATAAAGAATCTGCCCGCAACACAGGAGACCTGGGCTCAATCCCTGGGTTGGGAAGATCCCCTGCAGGAGAGCATGGCAACCCACTCCAATATTCTCGCTGGAGAATCCCCATGGACAGAGAATCCTGGCGGACTACAATCCACGGGTCACAAAGAGTAGAGTGTGACTGTGTGACTTAACACAGCACAGCAGATAAATTATCTCTTTTGTTAAAAACACTTTCAAAAATGCGAATTGTCTAGGTGTTCATTAAGGGGCTCTATCTAAACTAACATATCCTCCATAAAATCTATAAATATTTTGATGTAGAAGCTAGCAAGTAACTTTTATTTATTGATTAATTAGTCAATTGTTTTGAGTTTTTTAGGAGAACAGCAGAGAGGTTGTTTTCCTCCTTCAGACACAAATTGTATGGTGCCTTACCCAACACCACTTCTCCAATTCTGTGACACCAACTGGGTGTCTAAAAACTCTGTTAAATTCTGACACTGTTTAACTGAAGGTTGAATAAGATCCCGTAAGCTAAAGAGTTCAGTCCCACAGGATTATCACATTTCAGATGCCAGTTGTAAGTTTCAGGCCACTCATATTTTCACTGGCATGCTGTGAATAAGGAGTTTCTAGGATTCCCTACTGGAGTTTGATCATCTGCTAGGACAGGCTCCCAGAACTCAGGAAAGCACTTTAGTCACTCTTGCTACTTTATTATAAATGCTACAACTCAGGAACAGCCAGACAGAACAGGTGTGTAGGGGAAAGTGTGGGGGAAAGTGTGGGTGGGGCTGCTCTGCCTTCTCTGGGTTTGCCTCTCTCTCAGAGGTTGGAAAAGTGGGGCTGAAACTGCCACACTTCTAGTTAAAATTTGGTCTTTTTGACAAACATCCTCAATCCTGAAAGTATCTAGGTTTTTAACTAGAATTTTAACTGGAAGCATGGCAATTTCTATAAAGAGTTGCTTAATAGGAAAAAAAAAAAAGAAAAGTGATGCTTCTATTTTCTCTATCATTTAGGAAATTCCAAGAGATATAGGCATCTTATATAATATATATATATATGATCTTTGTTGTAGAAGCTATATATATATATATATATGTATGTATGTATGTATATATGTATATATATATATGTAGCTATGCCACACCCGCCTACTTCACTCATTAAGTAAAGGCAAGACATATGCTAGATATTGAGAAATTTGCTTTTCTGTGGTGAGAAAAATGAATCTGATTATGCATGCTATAAACAAGACAGTATTTTTTCTAATGGACAAAGTGCACTCAGTGAATTAAAAGGGCTGCCACTGTGCTTCCATAATTCTTTTTCTGTCCTCAAAGTGAATAAACCAAGAATACAGTAAGTAAATAAACAAGTGAATAAAATCAACAATAAAATCTTTATCATTTCTTTCTGCCTAGAAATAAACATGATACATCTCACATAAGGTTATTTTGATAGTGCCACAGTAGAACCCAGTATCCAACTGGCCTTGCACCCAAGTCCTTGTGTGTGTTCTCTTTTCTTATTATTGAGGTATAGTTGATTTACAATGTGTTAGTTTCTGGTGTACAACAAAGAGGTTCAGATATATCTATATATCTATATATACATTATATATTCAATTATATATAGATATAGTTATATATATACATATATATATTGTTATATATAGATAGATTCTTTTTCATATTGCTTTCCATTATAGTTTAAGATTATTAAATATAGTTCTCTCTGCTATACAATAGAAACTTGCTGTTTATATTTTTATATGTAATATGTAATAGTTTCAAATTTATCCCTTCCCCACTCCCCTTTCCCCTTTGGTAACCTTAAATTTGTCTCCTTTGCCTATGAATCTGTTTCAGCTTTGTAAATGAGTTCATTTGCATCATTTTTTAAGATTCTGCATACAAGTAATATCAAATGATATTTTTCTTACTCTATTTGACTTTTATGCTTAGTTGCTCAGTTGTGTGACCCTTTGTAACCACATGGACTATAGCCTGCCCGGCTCCTCTGTTCATGGAACTTTTCAGGCAAGAATACTGGAGCAAGCTGCCATTTCCTACTCCAGGAAATCTTCCAAACACAGGAATGGAAGCTGTGTCTATTGTGTCTTTTGCATTGGCAGGCAAAATCTTTATTGCTGCTCCACCTGGGAAGTCCCTATCTAACTTAATATGATAATCTCTAGGCCCATCCATGTTGCTACAAATGGCATAATTTCATTCTTTTTATGGTTGAGTAGTTTTCCACTGTGTGTGTGTGTGTGTGTGTGTAGGGGGGGGGGTTGCTTTCCAGGTGGTGTTAGTAATAAATAACCCACTTATGCAGGAGACATAAGAGACATAGGTTCCATCCCTGGGTCAGGAAGATCCCTTGGAGGAGGGCGTGGCAACCCAAAGCCCCCCCACTGTTCTTGCCTGGAGAATCACATGGACAGAGGAGTCTGATGGGCTACAGTGCATAGAGTCACAACGAGTCTGACAAACCTGAAGTGACTTAGCACTCATACATACACACGTGTATGTGTATATATGCATACATATCATCTGAATGCATATATATTATCTGGCAGTGGATACTTAGGTTGCTTCTGTGTCTTTGTTGCTGTAAACGGTGCTGCTATTAACATTGAAGTGCATGTATCTTTTCGAATCAAGAGTTTTTTCCAGATATATCCCTAGGAGTAGGATTGCTATATCGTATGGTAACTCTACTTTTAGTTTCTTAAGGATCCTCCATACTGTTCTCACAGTGGCTGCACCAATTTCCATGCTCAATAACATTGTATAAAGGTTCCCTTTTCTCCACATATTCTCCAGACTTTATTATTTGTAGAGTTTTTATTGATAGACATTCTGACCACTGTGAAGTGATACCTCATTTTGATTTTGATTTGTATAACTCTAATAATTACTGATGTTGAACATCTTTTTATGTGTCTATTGGTCATCAGTTTGCATTCTTTGGAGAATGTCTGTTCAGGCCTTCTGCCCATTTTTTGATTGGTGCTGTTTTTTTTTTCTTTTTTTGCTGTTATTGTTTGTTTGGTTTTGACTTCTATAAGCTATTTGTATATTTTGGAAAATAATCCTCTTTTACTCACATTGTTTGCAAATGTTTTCTCTCACCCTGTGGGTTTTTGTTTTGTTAATAGTTTCCTTCTTATTTGTTTATTTTTGCTTTCATTTCTATTGCCTTGGGAAACTGACATAAGATAACATTGATATGATTTATGTCAGAGAATGTTTTGCCTATGTTCTTTTCAAGGAGTTATTTGGTGTCATGTCTTACACTCAAATCTTTGAGCTATTTGAGTTTATTTTTGTGTATGGTGTGAGGGAATAGTCTCGCTTCACTGATTTACCTGCAGCTATCCAGCTTTTCCAGTACCACTTGCTGAAGAACTGTCTTCCCTCCATTGCGTATTCTTGCCTACTTTATCAAAGATTAATTGGTTGTAGGCATGTAGATTTACTTCTTGGCCCTCTATACTGTGTTATTGTTCCATATATACATGTTTTCGTGCCATTGTTGTTTTGGTTACTGTAGCTTTGCAACGTTGCCTAGTATTTGGGAGTGTTTTGCCTCCAGCTTTGTTCTTTTTCTGAAGGACTGCTTTAGCAATTCTAGGTCTTTTATGGTTTACTATAAATTTTAGGATTACTTTTTTCTACTTCTATAAAAAATGTCATGAGTAATTTTATAGGGAACATATTACATCTATAGCATGTTTAATTAAGCATAGCCATTTTAGCAATAATTCTTCCAATTTAATCCAAGAGTAGAATATATATTTTCATTCCTTTGAATTATATTCAATTTCCTTTATCAACGTTTTATAGTCCTCAGTATATTACTTTTTCACCTCCTTAGACAGGTTTATTCCTAAGTATTTTGATGCAATTTGAAAAGTGATTTTTTCTCTTTCTGATATTTCATGTCAGTGAAATGCAACAAATTTTTGTATGTTAAACTTGTATCCTGCAACCTTACTTAATTAAGTAAGTAGTTTTTCTAGTAGTTTTTGTCTGTCTTTAGGGCTTTCTATGTTGAGTATCATGTCATATGCATATGATGATTATTTTACCTCTTCCCTTCCAATTTGGATATCTTTTATATCCTTTTTCTTGTCTTATTACTGTGGGTAGAACTTCCAATACTATGTTGAATGGAAGTAGTGAGAGTGGGCATCCTTGTCTCATTCCAGAGTTTAGCAGGAAAGCTTTCAGTTTTCACTGCTGAGTATTATGTCGGCAGTGGGTTTTTCATAAAGGACTTTTATTATGTTGAAATATATTCCCTCTATATTCACTTTGATAAGAGTTTTTATCATGAATTGATGTTGATTTTATCAAAGGCTTTTTCTTCATCTATTGAAAAGGTCATGTAATTTTTGTCTTTTCTTTTGTTAATATGGTATACCACAATGTTTGATTTGTGTATGTTGAACCCTCATTGTGACCCTGGGATGAATCTAATTTGATTTTCAGTGTGATTTTTTTTGTGTGTTGTTGGATTCAGTTTGCTAATATTTTCTTGAGAAGTTTTGAATCTACATTCATCAAAGGTACTGGCCTGTAATTTTACTTTTTGGTAGTGCCTTTGCCTGGTTTTGGTATCAGGGTGATAGTTGCTTCATAAGATGCTTTTGAGAGCGTTCCCTCTAGAGGCTGGGTTCTTGAAATGACTCCAGCTGTGGGAGTGATGGGCAGCAGGTACATTCCAAGGATAAGGGAATGGTGAGGAGCTCCTAACTGTCTGGGTCTAGTCAGTGGCCACATCCTCTGCATCATCTCCTCCAAGATGTATGTATGTATGTATGTATGTCAATGGGTTATAAGAAAGGACCGAAAGTTATCAACAGCAAATAGCTTTATTTTGCACAACGAAATAAAGTAATACTGGGCTATAACCCAAATTATAGAATAAACACCCATGAGTTCACACTGATACAAATAAAATATAAACATTGAAGAGGAAGAGGAATATTCCATGCAGAATTCAAATCATTTACACTCCCCACAAAGAGGTGAAACATAACTCATTGCTCATTATGAGCTTCACATAATGACCACAGTGACTTCCTTCCAAAGAAAACAGTATGGAAAATGAGTGAAAAAAAGTAATTTTGCATTAGCGAAGCCTAACAAACACTTTTTCAGCCAAGCAATCAAAGTCAGTAGCAACAATGATAAGTCATGTTGATAGAAGGTGTTCTTTATATATGTAGAATGCCACTTCATCTCTGCAGGTTTCCATTTCAAAGAATTATGAGAAAATAATCAGATAATGAAATAAATCAAAATTGAGGGCTTTCTACAAAATATCTTTTTGTAGAACTCAACGAGGTCATGAAAAACAAGGAAAGTCTAAGGACTTGCCACAACTAGCAGGAATCTAAGGTTCAATGTCACCAAATATGATTTGATATCCTTTATGAGTCCCCAGTCATAGTCTCCAGGAAGACTGACACATTTAGCCTCAAAAACAAAGGTTGCAATAGGGAAGCACACACTCACACAAATGCACACACACACATACACATACACTCACCACAAATATAATAATTATTGACCAAAGAAAGCACAATATAAGTAGAGGAACATCCAAGACCTCCTGCATTTTTATCTGCCTCTCCATCCAAGGAACTCACATAGTTCATCTTCCTTGACTCCTGTCATTTAAAAAACAAATTATAAGTCAAGTTTCCTGATTTCTATTTGAGTGTATTTCAATACAACCTGGTATATACAAACCATTCCTGTTCCAGCTCTCAGAAAGGCTTACTCCTTCATATCTCTAGAACACCTAATGTTAGAAACTCGTTTACTTTATGGGAGTTCTTTAATACTTGGATAAGAAAAGTAAAACATGTCTTGCCTCAGGCCAGTAAATAAATGACAATCTTCAAATTTAATATAAAAATGATTAATTTTCATAGATAGTGGTATAGTCTAGTAAAACCTTGTAAATTTGCTCTATTAAATAGGTGAAAGAAATAAAAATTTAATGAAATATTTTATTTGTAGGATTTTTTTAGTATAAAGTAAGAGAGTGATGCTGTTCTAAAGCTGAAAGGAATTTTTGACACAGGTTTTTATATTTTAACATTGAAATGACATGCTTATCTATTTACAGGATTCCATTTTAATGGATCCATTCATTTTATTCATGTAGCTAAACTGGTTATCCTACTGCCCTTCACTATGAAAAGAGCTAAATACTTTTTCACTTTAGCATTGTCAATTTAATGTTTTAAAAAACAGGAGTGAACTTTGGGTGCATGTGTGCTATGTCACATCAGTTGTGTCCAACCCTTTGCCACCCTATGGACCATAGCCCACCAGGTTCCTCTGTCCATGGGATTTCCCAGGCAAGAATACTAGAGCGGGTTGCCATGCCCTCCTCCAGGAGATCTTCCTGACCCAGAGATCGAACCCATGTGTCATGTCTTCTGCATTGGCAAGCAGGGTTTTACCACTAGCGCCACCTAGGAAACCCAAGAGTTAACTTTTTGTTGTTCTGTTGCTAAGCTGTGTGCGACTGTTTGTGGCCCCACGGGCTGCAGCACACTGGGCTTCCCTGTCCTTCACTATCTCCAAGAGTTTGCTCAAACTCATGTCCTTTAAGTCAGTGACGCCATCCAACCATCTCATACTCTGACACCCCCTTCTCCTCCTGCCTCAATCTTTCCCAGCATTAGGATCTTTTCCAATGCGTCGGCTCTTTGCCTCAAGTGGCCAAAGTATTGGAGCTTCAACTTCAGCTTCAGCGTCAGTTCTTCCAATGAATATCTAGGGTTAGCTTTAGCATGAACAAATAGCTATAACTCCAAGTAAGTAGAGAATGAAATTTTGAAGTTTCATACATTTATGTTGTGTGTAGGAACATTTCAGTTCTTCCAGTTAACTGACATCTAACCCTAACAGAATATTTATTCATTTATCTATTGATTAATTTCTTCATAAAAATATTTTAATAAAATAAAAGACATTTGTTGTAATACTACATAAACCTCTCTACCTAAAAGAAAATGGCATTATACTGTTGTTTAGTTGCTACATTGTGTCTGACTGTTTTGTGACATCATAGACTACAGTACTCCAGGCTCCTCTGTCCATAAGATTTCCCAGTCAAGAATACCGGAGTGGGTTGCCATTTCCTTCTTCAGGGTATCTTCCTGAACCAAGGATTAAACTCGTGTCTCGTGCATTGGAAGGTGGATTCTTCACCAGTGAGCCACCAAGGTTGGGCCCTCAATCCAATGACATAGATCCGGGGTCCAACTGTGTCCTTGTAAGAGACAGAAAAGGAGAACACACACACAGAAGGAGGGGAGGAGTCACATGAAAACCCACATGCAGACTAGGCAGAAGCTGGATCTGTGCTGCTCTGAGCAAAGAGATGCCAAGAATTGCCAGGAGCCACTAGAGAAAGGAAGAAGTTCTGGAATGGAGTCCTTGGAGCCTCCAGAAGGAATGAACTTTGCCAACACCCTGATTCTGGACCTCTGGCCTCCAGGACTAGAAAAGAAGAAAGTTTTGTGGGTTGAGACCATTTGGACTGGATACATGACTAAACCGCTTTTATACTTCCATGGGTCATATTTTGCTATCTCCAGGAAATTGGCTTCAGGATCCTCGGGGCTACCAAATTCTGAGGATGTTAAGTTCCTATGTGAAAGGCACAGTACAGTTGTGGATACAGAGGGCTGACTATATAAACTTTTAGGATTCTGGTGGGCAGATGAGGAGATCTACTTGTCTTGTGGCTACCCAAGACAAGTCTTATGTATGTAAGATTTTTTGGTGATTATTGATATGTACCAATCTATAGTGATCTACCTCTTTTTTATTTATGGTCTTTTCATACCCTCTGGGAACTAAGGCCTGTTTCAGATTTTACCGAGGGAACTCCTGAAGTTCTGAACCAACATTCCATCATTGTGGGATTTTTTTTTTTTTAAAACATGTCACTTCTTCTTGGCATTCTAAGATGCTCTGGGTTCATCTTGTAAATTGCTGCCCTCATTCTAATATCAGTCATTTCTTCAATGAGCTCTTTTTCCCTTTATTGGAGCATAAGAACAAAGGGGTAGAAAATAAGTATGTTCATTCCTACTTGGATATTGTTCCTAGGTTCCCTCAGAGCAAAAAAAAAAAAAAAAGATATTTACTAGTCAATGTGAATATGCATATCTATAAATATTGTGTATGTAATTATTAAATGTATATATATTTCTGTATGTATCAATATTAAACTACACATGAGGCCATGCTACCTCTTATTCTAATTCATTATCATGTTATCCTTCTAGCCTCCGTATACTTATCTCCTATAAAGCATCCAGGTTCCACCATTTTCTATCCACTTATTTAAGTGTTCGTTTCTGTTATTGAACACTTGCTTTATATGATTTGATACCACAGGTATATTATTATCAAAATTGATAACCCTTATCACAGTGAGAAATACTTTTGCAAACTAGTACAGGCCATATGTACTGTTTCCTTTGCCTTAGGCTTCACATATCCTCTTCATTTCTAGCAACTTAAATCAGTACACTGTTATCTCCCCATCCCCATTTAGTGAGTTTATTTCATACATTTGTGATACATTTATAGTGTTTTGTCACATTCTACCCTCCATCTTGTGATTCACAAGCAAGATTCACTCGTGTTGTAAAGTTCAATACATTTTTACAAATGCATAGTGTAGTATATCAACATTAAGCAGCATATAGAATAGTTTTGCAACCCTAAAAAATCACCTGTGATTCAACTCTCTCCCTTCCCATGAGCCCCTGAAACAATTGATCTTTTCGCAGTCACTATAGATTTACCCTTTGCAAGATGTCATATCACTGGGATCACATAGCATGTAGCCTTTTCAAATAAGTTTCTTTCACTTGGAAATTTAAGATTCATCCATTTCTTTTCATAGCTTGCTAGCTCATTGCTTTTTATTACTAAGTAATATTCCACTGTACCAGCATACTGCAATTTGTTTATCCATTCACCCAGTGAATAACTGGTTGTGTTTAGTTTTTTTTATTATTATTGTTATTAATAGAGCTGCTCTGGACATTTATGTGCATGTTTTTATATGGATATAAGTTTTCAGATCAGTTGGGTAAATACCAAGGTGTACAATTGCTGGATCACACGGTAAGACTATATGTGACTTTGTAGGAAACTGCCAAACTGTCTTTCAAAATAGCTGTACCATTTTACATTCCCATGAGTAATAAACAAGACTTCCTATAACTCTACTCTCTTGATAGTAATTAGTCTCATCTGGTTTTTTGGCTATTAGACATTCTAATGTGTGTGCAAAAGTATCTCATAGTTATTTTAAATTGAAATTTCCTAATGATAAATAATGGTGATCTTTTCAAATGCCTTTTGAAATCTGCATGTCTTATGTGGGGCTTCCCAAATGGCTCAGTGGTAAAGAATCCACCTGCAATGCAGGAGCTGCAAGAGATGTGGGTTCAATCCCTGGGTAGAGAAGATTGCCCATGAGGAAATGGCAACCCACTCCACTATTCTTGCATGGAAAATTCCTTGGACAGAGGAACCTGGTGGACTGCAGTCCATGGGGTTGCAAAGAATCAAACGCTACTGAGCAGTGTCTGTTAACATATTTCTCACGTTTTTAAATTGTGTTGTTTACTTTCCTGTTGTTGAGTTTTACACATTCTTTGTATAGGTAATATTCCTTATCACATATATTTTGCAATATTTTCTCCCATCTTTGTTTAATCTTTTCAGTATCTTACAGTATTTTTCACAGAGCAGATATTTTGAAAGTTAATAAATCTGGCTTAACAATGGTTTTAAAATTATATGCTTTTGGTGTTTGTCTGAAAAGTCTTTATTGTTGCTCAGTCACTAAGTCGTGTCTGACTCTTTGTGACCCCAGGAATGCAGCACACCAGGAACCTCTGTCCTCCGCTATATCCTGGAGTGTGCTCAAATTCATGTCCATTGAGCCAGTGATACTATCAAGCCATCTCATTCTCTGCTGCTCCCTCCTTCTTTTGTCTTCAAGCTTTTCCTGCATCAGGGGCTTTTCCAATGAGTCAGCTCTTCCCATCAGGTGACCAAAAAGTATTGGAACTTCAGCTTCAGCAATAGTCCTGCCAATGAATATTGAGTTGCTCTCCTTTAGGATTGGCTGGTTTGATCTCCTTGCAGTCCAAGCATGGATCGCAGCCTTGTTGTGCCAAAGGAACTCACATAACTCAGTGAAGCTATGAGATATGCCAAGGAGGGCCACCCAAAACAGACGGGTCATAGTGAAGAATGCTGACAAAACATAATCTGCTGGAGAAGGAAATGGCAATCCACTACAGTAATCTTGCCTAGAAAATCTCATGGATAGTATGAAAATTCATTGCCATTCTTCATTAAAAAATCCTCTTTCTGTGGAATTGCTTTTGCCTTTCTTCAAAGACTCTGTGACTAAATTTATAAGGGGCTATTTCTGGGCTTTCTGTTCTATTTTTTTGTTCTATGTGTTCATTCTTTCACCAACATCACATTTTTTATTATTAGCTTTTTAGTAAGTCTTCAAGTTGGATGATATAACTCATAATTTTATACTTTTACAGTCTGTATTGGTTAGTCTAGGTATTTTATCTTTCCATGTGAATAGTAAATCAGTTCATTGCTATCTGTAAAATAGCTGACTGAGACTGTGATTGAGTTGTATACAATAGATTAAGTCTGGAAGTACTGGGATCATAACAATATTGAATCTTCTAATTCATGAACATGAACTGTCTTTTCATGTATTTATATCATTTTTTATTTCTTCTGTCAGAGTTTTGTATTTTTCACATACAAATCCTATTATTTATATGATTAAAGTCATAACTGGGCTTCCCTGGTGGCTCAGCTGGTAAAGAATCTGCCTGCAATGCAGGAGACCAGGGATCCATCCCTGGGTGGGGAAGATCCCCTGGGGAAAGGAAAGGCTATCCACTCTGGTATTCTGGCCTGGAGGATTCCATGATCTGGAGAAGTCCATGGGGTTGCAAAGAGTCGGACACGACTGAGTGACTTAAACTCACTCACTCAAGGGCATATATAAGTAGTTCAATTTTGGGGTTGGGCTGAAATTATAAAGGGTACGCTATTTAAAATTTTAAATTCTAAATGTTTAAATGTAAGGAAAGCAATTGTTTTTTGTATACTGACCTTGTATGTTGTGATATGGTTAGTCATTTGTTAGTTACTAAGAGTTTCAATATCACTTCTTTGGAGTTTTTACACAGAGACTGTATCATCTGACAGTAAAGAGTGAAAAGCTGGCTTAAAACTCAACATTCATAAAACTAAGATCATGGCATCCAGTCCCATCAATTCATGCAAATAGATGAGGAAACAATGGAAACAGTGAGAGACTTTATTTTCTTGGCCTCCAAAATCATTGCAGATGATGACTGTAGACATGAAATTTAAAAAAGCTTGCTCTTTGGAAGAAAAGCTATGACCAACCTAGACAGCATATCAAAAAGCAGAGACATTACTTTGCCAACAAAAGTCCATCTAGTCAAAGTTATGGTTTTTCCAGTAGTCAAGTATGGATGTGAGAGTTGGACCATAAATAAAACTGAGAGCCAAAGAATTGATGCTTTTGAACTGTGGTGTTTGAGAAGACTCTGAGAGTCCCTTGGACTGCAAGGAGATCAAACCAGCCAATCCTAAGGGAAATCAATCCTGAATATTCACTGGAAGGACTGAAGCTGAAACTGAAAGCTCCAATACTTTGGCCACCTGTTGGGAAAGACTGACTCATTGGAAAAGACTCTGATTCTGGGAAAGATTGAAGGCAGGAGGAAGAGGGGGCGACAGAGGATGAGATGGTTGGATGGCATCACCAACTTGATGGATGTGAGTTTGAGCAAGTTCCAGTAGCTGGTGATGGACAGGGAAGCCTGGCGTGCTGCAGTCCATGGGGTCACAAAAAGCTGGACATGACTGAGAAACTGAACTGAACTGAACTGACAGTAAAGAGAGCTTAATTTTTTCTTTCCTAATACGCATATGTTATTTCATTAGCTTAGACGTCTAGTCTTACTTTGAAAATGAGTTATGAGAGAAGATATCATTTCTTTATTCTCTGTTATAAATGGGAAAATGTCCAGTTTCTTACCATTATGTATATTGTTAAATATAGGCTTTTGTTGATTTTTTTTAAATTAAGTTGAAACTGTTCCCTTCTTTTTTGAGTTTACTGAGTTTTAATCATAAAAGTTGTTGGAGTTTATAAAATTTTTTCCTTCATTAATATACAGAAGAACAGCATTATATCAACTTCTTGGAAGGAGTAAATTTCTAATCATGCTGTCTAATATTGTTTTTCGTATAGGGATTGTTTTATAGTAAGTGAACTCGAAAGTATAAACTGCTCGTTTCTTTAGTTGCTTCTTGAATATGAGGAAAAGAAATGAAAAGAGATCTCATCATTAAACACTGTCTATATTTCCTAAATATTTAATATTTACTTAAACTGACATTTTAAAAATCAATAATTATTAATTTCAAAAGAGCAATGAAACTTAGTAGAGCATATATTCTGCAGCAAGGCCTCCATAAACGCTAACTGCATAGCTCTAAAATTTACCGTGTGTGTGTTCTCTCTCAGTGTAGAAGATGTATTTGATATAATTTTTGAATAATAAAATATTTTTATTTCCAATTAAAATCTGGGTGCGAGAACCAAACCAACAAACAGGTAAAAATAAAAGAAGTCAGAATTTTTTTTTAATCTCTGTAGTGCCTCCTATTCTAATGCTGATTAAATTCTCAATGCCCTTTGTTTTTTTTCTTTTTTATTTTTTTATTAGTTGGAGGCTAATTACTTCACAACATTTCAGTGGGTTTTTTCATACATTGATATGAATCAGCCATGGATTTACATGTATTCCCAATCCTGATCCCCCCTCCCACCTCCCTCTCCACCCGATTCCTCTGGGTCTTCCCAGTGCACCAGGCCGGAGCACTTGTCTCATGCATCCCACCTGGGCTGGTGATCTGTTTCACCATAGATAGTATACATGCTGTTCTTTCAAAACATCCCACCCTCACCTTCTCCCACAGAGTTCAAAAGTCTGTTCTGTACATCTGTGTCTCTTTTTCTGTTTTGCATATGTTTTGCATTTTCTGTTTTGCATAGGGTTATTGTTACCATCTTTCTAAATTCCATATATATGTGTTAGTATGCTGTAATGTTCTTTATCTTTCTGGCTTACTTCACTCTGTATAAGGGGCTCCAGTTTCATCCATCTCATTAGGACTGATTCAAATGAATTCTTTTTAACAGCTGAGTAATATTCCATGGTGTATATGTACCAGAGCATCCTTATCCATTCATCTGCTGATGGGCATCTAGGTTGCTTCCATGTCCTGGCTATTATAAACAGTGCTGCGATGAACATTGGGGTGCACGTGTCTCTTTCAGATCTGGTTTCCTCAGTGTGTATGCCCAGAAGTGGGATTGCTGGGTCATATGGCAGCTCTATTTCCAGTTTTTTAAGAAATCTCCACACTGTTTTCCATAGCGGCTGTACTAGTTTGCATTCCCACCAACAGTGTAAGAGGGTTCCCTTTTCTCCACACCCTCTCCAGCATTTATTGCTTATAGACTTTTGGATAGCAGCCATCCTGACTGGCATGTAATGGTACCTCATTGTGGTTTTGATTTGCATTTCTCTAATAATGAGTGATGTTGAGCATCTTTTCATGTGTTTGTTAGCCATCTGTATGTCTTCTTTGGAGAAATGTCTGTTTAGTTCTTTGGCCCATTTTTTGATTGGGTCATTTATTTTTCTGGAATTGAGCTGCAGGAGTTGCTTGTATATTTTTGAGATTAATCCTTTGTCTGTTTCTTCATTTGCTATTATTTTCTCCCAATCTGAGGGCTGTCTTTTCACCTTACTTATAGTTTCCTTTGTAGTGCAAAAGCTTTTAAGTTTCATTAGGTCCCATTTGTTTAGTTTTGCTTTTATTTCCAATATTCTGGGAGGTGGGTCATAGAGGATCTTGCTGTGATTTATGTTGGAAAGTGTTGAAGTCTTTCTTGTTCCTATTAGCCTGTGGACATCTATCTTTTAAGGTTGGTTCAGTATCAATTAATTTCACATGATTCCATATGTTATTAAACTACTGTGGGTGTCTGGGTCCTCAGTGAGAACATGAGCCCCATGAGCGCAAGATCACCTAGTGATTTTTATCTCGCTGAGCACACATGTCGAAACCCAAGGCCACAGACTTCTGTCCCATCAATATCAGTATTTTGTTTCTGATACATGGCCCCCGTTGCAACCAACGCTATCTACTCACCAATACCTATTTAAAACTAACTGGTATATACCTGTTTCTAAAGCTTTGCCCCAATATATTTCTTTCACTCCTGTTTGCTTATGTAAGTCTGATCTACAAGCTCATTTCACGTCTATTTTATTCAGAAGATCTTTTCACTTTATCTTACAGGATTCACTGTTAACACATTTATTATCTGTATAGAAATCTATTGCATTTTGTGTTTTATGTCATTTCTTGCACTTTTGTGTTGTCAATTAAACTTCATAAAAGTTTCTGTTTTCTCCAAAATGAATAAAATACTTTCTGAAAGCAAAAATCACTTATTTGATTTTTTTATATTTTCTATACACATAATATTGAAAAATACACATGCAAATGATTCATAATTGATGGATTTAATGCCCTTAGCATAAAAAATTTCATCCAATAATGGCTGAATGATCAGTTCAGGTCAGGCTTGAAGACATTGTGCAGAGAGATCAATATTAAGGATCAAAAAAGAGACCGTGGAAATGTGTCAAGGAAAATCTCAAGATGATAAAAGAGATGGGTAGGAGTAGGGACATAATGGGGCTTCCCAAGTGGTGTGAGTGGTAAAGAACCCACCTGCCAATGCAGGCTAGACATAAAAGATGTGGGTTCCATTCCTGGATCCAGCAGATCCCCTAGAGGAGCAAATGGCATCCCACTTCAGTATTCTTGCCTGGAGAATCCCATGGATAAAGAAAACTCACTGGCAGCAGTCTATAGGATTGCATAGAATTAGATATGACTGTAATGACTTAGCATGCGTGTACAGGGAAGTAATGCATTTCTTATTTTCCAAAGGCAAAGAGAAGTTCTCCACTTGACTCAGGAAAACAGCTTGATTCTGAGGAGGGAAAAAAAAAATATATATATATATATGTAAAAAAAATAGGTGAAATATGAAATCTTGTTGTAAATTAGTAGATGAAAAATTGAACTAACCAAAAATAAACTGGAAACTGACTTAACAATCAGAATTTTAGTTAAGAATCCATCCTTAGATTGGCTTGTCTTTTGCCAAAACATTTATTTAGCATCTCTTATGGACAAAGCATTGTTCTAGGAATTGTGCAGCTCCAAAAATGTCTAAATCATGGCCTTTTGTCTTCCCAGTTCAGTGCCAATACTATCTCTGACATTAACATTCTGTCAAATTAGGATTAGGCACTTTGCCGCTCAGGTTTCCATGTTCTTCTTCAGTAAAATGATGGGGTTGAGCTAGATGAGCCTTTTTCTCTAACACTCTACAATTGGATGAAACAAATGGCAGTCATTTTCCTTCTTAAGATACCTCTGTTCCTCCACGCCCCTAAACATTTGTTTGCTGTCATAGACAACACTTTTAGTCCTAAACTGAGGCTGCTAACAAGATGAGATTTTGACATTCACCACACCTACTGCCAAGGAAGAAGGAAGCTTCTGGGAAGGCTAATTGTGGGACCTGTCATTCTGAGGCCTTGAGCAAATGAAAAATTAGCTGATGCCCAGTGGGAGATGAGGAAGATTGCGGGTAAAACATTTAGGAGATGAAAGTGTTTTGGAAGCTGCCAAGAACAACCTGATAGTTATCTCAGTAGTGAGAGCAAAGCTTGGGAAGGGAAACATTGTTGGAAATAGAAGTCTACCTGTTGGAGAGATCTGTATGCACCTGCAATGTACGCAAGGAGGGGTAGAGTGTTCTCAGAAAGGCAGGATACACCTGTGAGATTTCACACCGATGCTTCCAGCTTCTCTCTTAGTAGTACGCTATAAACAGGATTTCTCTCACACCTAATGCAAACTAGTGTTTTGGTTCTCATTTTTACAGGTTATACTAGTACATTTTCAGTTCTGGTCCATATCATACCTCTCTCCTCAGCTTGCAGTGGTCATTCTCAGGTGTGCACAAATAGCTAGGTGAAAAGTTATTTTGTAAGCTTCACCGCTTCAGCTCCTTTATGTTATGTCCTATTCCTTCCCCTCTTTCCCTAAACAAAACTAGACGAAAGTGAGTCTCCTTTTTTCCAACCTATGAAAATGTTACACATCCTAGGAAAAGCAACTCAAGTTTCATTGACCATATTTATGTCCTCTTTCCTTCCATGATGCAAGGTATATCACATGCAAATTTTTGAAGGGAAAGGAATAATTTTCCATGATTATTGTTTCCATTTAATTCTTCTTTTTGTTAATTAGCTGATACTTAAAGTTTTATGTTATTCTTAGATTTTTATGTGCCTTTTCAACTAGTCAGTAAGTATATGAGAGCATGTAGCAGGAGATTTTCTCTGTATTTGCCATAGCACCTTCTCTAGTCTGGAGCACATATTAGTTATTTAAATGATACTTTTCAAGATATTGTTGGTTCAGTTTTCTCAGTTTAGAAACATGAAGGTTTACTATTCCAGAGAATTTTATGTTTGATTGACTGTTACAAAATGGACTGGGCAGATTTTAATGATGTCAAGTAATTGATAAAGGTTTACAAGGGTCTGGGTTAACCTTTTTCATTCCTTTAAAAGGGCAGATTACCTCACAGGCCACAGTGCAAATGTCAATGACTCACTGCAGGGAATTGGGTCCAGCTGGTGCATGGCTTAATCACTGGAGAGTGCTAATGAAATATTGATCCCAATATAACACTCTTTGGGAGAGTGTGTAAGTTAGTATCTGCCCCTAGTACATGTGGGTATATTAAAATTATGGGGCTGTGAAATCTACAGAGATGGAAGTTCATGGCTCTCATCAGCTCCATGAAAACCACTGATTCAATGTTGTTTGATGGGATTCATCACCAAAGTACAGTTTATTATGAGTAACGCATCCAACTCTTCCAATAAGTCCAAAAAATAGAAGATATGGGCAGGTGCCTATAACACCAGTAGTTCTAGATTAGACCAAGATCTGTTTCAGACTCTGTGTAAATAGAGGGTTGGCAAATTCAGTGAACTAAATGGTATTTAAAGAGATCATAGACCCTGACCTGCAGATATATAGCTACTAATTGTACTTAGGCAAAGGACCAGAGTTGAGAGAAGAGAAAGTATTCTACTAACATTCTACTTTATAATTCTAGTGTCTTTCTGAGGACTAGATTTTTTTTCTGATTTAGTAAAAGCACACAGTGAATAATAACCTTCACCCTCTTTCAGTAAATACAGAGTAAACTGAACTTGGTTGGTATGGTCAAGGGCGCAGATCCACTCACTGTAGAATGAAAGACTGTCAGACCATGATATTGATGGTGAAGTAGTCAGACAAGATATTACCTGTTACCTATTGATACTCTGGCCATATGGGCACATTTGGTTATATTTTGGGGGGCCTAGAATCAAAACAGAAAGAACACAGACTCTGTTACTCTGCTAATTACTTTTGCATTCCTCCAGCAAGGCACAACAAAAGAAACAAGCTCTAAACAGAAATTTTCCACTAGAAGCAAATGCAGGAAATCTGTACTGCTAGATCATATTTCTAAAATTCTAGAAGAAATGTATATGACATAGTATTTATACTGTTTGGTTTATTACTTCTATAGATAACATTGAAATACTTTTCAAGAAATGGAAATATACTGGAAAATAGCATGAGAATACTTGGAAGGACGAAGAAACGTCAGGAAACCAAACCTACCAGGTCTCTCCTGAGGAGCTCTTGCCATACCCTCTGGCCTCATCTCCACTTGCCATTGCAAAGTATATTCCATGACTAGACTTGAAATGTAACAAAGGAGCAAAATTCCGGGAAGCTGTTATATTGCTTTCTGCTTTGTTGTTGCCGCTGTCTATTGAAGCATAGTTGACATTCGATATTATGTTAGTTTCAGGTATATGACATAGTGATATGACAATCAAATACAGTATAAAATTATCATCACAAGTTCAATAATCATCCATCATCATGCAAAATTATTACAGTATTATTGACTATATTTATGCTGTATATTGTATCTCTGTGACTTAATCACTTTTAACTGGAATTTTGTACCTCTTAATTACCTTCACCTATTCAGCTGACTCATTTGAAAAGACTCTGATGCTGGGAAAGATTGAAGGTGGGTGGAGAAGGGGACGACAGAGGATGATAGTTGGATGGCATCGCCGACTCAATGGATGCGAGTTTGAGTAAACTCCGGGAGCTGGTGATAGACAGCGAGGCCTGGCGTGCTGCAGTCCATGCGGTTGCAGAGTCAGATACGACTGAGCAACTGAACTGAACTGATTTAGCCCAACCCCTGAATACCTTCCCCCCTCTCACAAACAGTGTGCTTTGTTTATCTGTAAGTTCATTTCTGGTTCACTTTATTTAATTTTTATTATTCCACATATAAATGAAACAACCCAGTATGCATCTTTTTCTGTCTTATTTCACTTAGCATTATGCCTTCTACATCCACTTATGTTGTCAAAAATGGCAACATTTCATTCTTTTTTTTGGCTGAGTAAAGAGTCAGACATGACTGACTAACACAGTATTCCTCTCTCTTTTTTATTAGTTCATCTTTCAATGTATGTTTCAGTTGCTTCAATATCTTGCCTATTGTAAATAATGCTGCAATCAGCATAGGAGTACATATACCTTTAGAAATTACTGTTTTTGTTTTCTATTGGTAAATACTAAGATGTGGAATAACTGCACTGTATGTTTAATAGTTTTATTTTTAGTTTTTTGAGGAAGGGCCATTCTATTTTTCATCATGGCTATACCAATTTACCCTCCCACCAACAGTTAACAAGGGCTTCCTTTTCTTTAAGTTCCCACCAACACTTGCTATTTGTTGTCTTTTAGAGGGTGATCACTCTGATAGGTGTAACGTGACACCTCATTGTGATTTTGATTTTCATTTCCCTAATGATTGGTTAAACTGAGCATTTTTTCATGCATCAATTAGCTATTTGTATTTTTTTTTCCTTTGGTAAAAATCCCTCCCAGTTCCTTTGCTCATTTTTAAATCATATTGCTTGCTTTCTGATATGAAATTGTGTGATTTTTTAAAATATAATTTGGATATTAACCTCTTATCAGATAATATCATTGAAAATATTTTCTCCCAACAAAAGGATTGCCTTTTGGTTTAGTTACTGGTTTCATTTACTGTGTAAAAGTTTTTTTTTTCTTTTTTTTTTTCTGTATGATGTAGTCTTATTTGTTAATTTTTGCTTTTTGTTTCCCTTGCCTGAGAAAACATATATAAAATGTATTTAGGAGATCAGTGTTAAAGAGTATATTGCCTATTTTTTCTTTTAGTTTTATTTTTTTTTAGGTCTTACATTTATGTCTTTAATCCATGTTAAGTTTATTTTTGTGCATGGTGTGAAAGAGTAGTACAGTTTGATTATCTTGGATGTAGCTCTCTCTCCAGTTTTCCCAACATGATTTATTGAAAGGCTACTTTATCCCTCTATTGTGCATTATTGCTACCTTTGTTATAGATTAATTAATCATATAATTGTGGGTTCATCTCTCATTTCACTATTCTCTTCCATCAATATGTGTCTATTTTTGTTTGAGTCCCGTACTATATATTGACTGTAGCTTTGTACTATAGCTTGAAATCAGAGAACATGATGCCTCCATTTTTACTCTTCTTTCCCAGCATTGTTTTAGCTATTTGGGGGTTTTGACATTTTCATACACATTTTAGAATTCTAAGTTCTTTGAAAAATATCATTAATAGTTTGATATTATGTTAAAGCTATTATTGCTTTGGATAATATAGGCAACTTAACAAAATTAATTTTTCTGATCTATCAATAAGGTATATATTTTTATGTATTTTTATCCTTTTCAATTTCTTTAATCAATGTTAGTTACAGTTTTTAGACTACGTCTTTCACCTCCTTGGTTAAATTTATTTATAAGTTTTTTAAAAAATCTTTCTGATGCAATTGTAATGGGATTAACTTTCTTAGTTTGTCTTTCAAATAGATCATTGTTACTGTATAGAAATTACACAGAATTCTGAACATTTGTATCCTACCACTTTTATGTTGTTCAGTCACTCAGTCATGTCCGACTATTTGCAACCCATGGAGAGCAGCATGCCAGGTTTCCCTGTCCTTCACCATCTTCTGCAGCTTGCTCAAATTCATGTCCATTGAGTTGGTGATGCCATCCAAACATCTCCTCTGTTGTCCCCTTCTCCTCTTGCCTTCAAGCTTTCCCAGGACCAGGGTCTTTTCTAAAGAATCAGCTCTTGGCATCAGGTAGTCAAAGTATTGGAGTTTCATCTTCAGCATTAGTCCTTCCAAAGAATATCTAGGATTTATTTCCTTTAGGATTGACTGTTTTGAGTTCAAGGGACCTCTCAAGACTCTTCTCCAACACCACAGTTCAAAAGCATTAATTCTTTGGTGCTCAGACCTCTTTATGGTTTAATGCTCACATCCATACATGACTACTGGAAAAACCATAGCTTTGACTAGATGGACTTTTATTGGTAAAGTCTTTTTGTTTTTAATATGCTGTCTAGGTTTATCATAACTTTTCTTCCAAGGAACAAGTGTCTCTTAATTTCATGACTAAAGTCACCATCTACAGTGCTTTTGAAGCCCAAGAAAGTAAAGTCAGTCACTGTTTCCATTGTTTCCCCAACTATTTGCCATGAAGTGATGGGACAGGATACCATGATCTTTGTTTTTTGAATGTTGAGTTTCAAGTCAGTTTTTTCACATCCTTTTTTTTTACTTTCATGAAGAGGATCTTTTGTTCCTCTTCACTGCCATAAGAGTGATGTCATCTGCATATTTGAGGTTATTGATATTTCTCCTGGCAATCTTGATTTCAGCTTGTTCTTCATCCACCCAGCATTTTGCATGATGTACTCTGCATATAAGTTAAATAATAGGATGACAGTATGCAGCCTTGATGTACTCCTTTCCCAATTTGGAACTAGTCCATTGTTCCATGTCCATTTCTAACTGTTGCTTCTTGATTTGCACAAAGAAGGTAGGTAAAATGATCTGGTATTCTTATCTCTTGAAGAATTTTCCACAGTTTGCTGTGATCCACACAATCAGAGGCTTTATCAGAGTCAATGATGCATAAATAGATGTTTTTCTGGAATTCTCTTGCTTTTTCTATGATCCAACATATGTTGGCAATTTGATCTCTGGTTCCTCTGCCTTCTCTAAATCCAGCTTGAACATCTGGAAATTCTCCATTCATGTACTGTTAAAATTTTGAACATCACTCTGCTAGTATATGAAATGAGTGCAACTGTGAAGTAGTTTGAACATTCTTTGGCATTGCCTTTCTTTGGGATTAGAATGAAAACTGATATTTTCCAGTCTGGGGCCACTGCTGAGTTTTCCAAATTTGCTGGCATATTGAGTACAGCACTTTCATAGCATCATCTTTTAGGATTTGAAATAGCTCAGTGGAATTCCATCACCTCCACTAGCTTTGTTCCTAGTGATTCTCCCTAAGGCCCTCTTGACTTCACACTCCAGGATGTCTGGCTCTATGTGAGTGATCACACCATCATAGTTATCTGGGTCATTAAGATCTTTTTTGTATAGTTCTTCTGTGTATTCTTGCCACCTCTTCTTAGTGACTTCTGCTTCTGTAGGTACATACTGTTTCTGTCCTTTCTTGTGCCCATCCTTGCATGAAATGTTCCTTTGGTATCATTGATTTTCTTGAAGAGATCTCTTGTCTTTCCCAATCTGTTGTTTTTCTCCCTTTCCTACAACTCACTCAATTTGTTTACTAGTTCTATTAGATTTTTGTTGACATCTGTAGCATTTCCTAAAGGTAGTGTCATGATATCTGTAAACAGCAGCAGCCTTACTTCTTTATTCTCAGTTTGTGTACTTTTTATATCATTTCCTTTCTTTTGTGTCTTTGTCTGCTTCTTTTTATCAGTGTATGTTGGCCTGGTAGAATGAGTTTATATGTGTTCTTTCCTCTTCAAATTTCTTTTTCACTTGAGAAAAATGATATTAAATATTCTTTAAATCTTTAGTAGAATTAACCCATGAAGTTATCTGGCCCTGGACTTTTGATTGCTGAGAGTTTTTTGATTGCTGTTTCAATTTCATTGATAGCCATTGTTCTGTTGAGATTTTCTAATTCTTTCTGGGTCAGTTTTGGAGGATTATATGCTTTTAGAAATTTATACATTTCTTTAGGTTGTTCAATCTACTGACATTATTTTTGTAGTAATCTCTTATGATGTTCCTGTGATGCTGGTTGTAAGTCTCTTCTTATTTATTTTATTTTATGTGTTGGGGGCTTCTTTCTTTTTTTTTTCCTTTATACGTCTACCTAAGGTTTATCTTTTCAAAAAAAAGTGTTCCTAGTTTCATTGATCATTGCTATTTTTTTGTTTCTATTTTATTATTGCTCTGATCTTTATTATTTCCCTCTTTCTATTAACTTTGTGCTTTTATTGAAAAAATTCTTTTTCTAGTTTCTTTAGGTATAAAATTAGATTGTTTATTTGAGTTTTTTTTTGTTGCTCTTGTTGTTATCTGAGGTAGGTCTGTGTAGCTATAAACTTCCCCTTTGCCGTGTTGCATAGATTTTGGAATATTGTGCTTCCATTTTTGTCACAGTATTTCTTACTGGCCCCTTTGATTTCTTCAGTGACCTCTGATTATTTGGTAGTATGTTGTTCAGATCTGGAGTGTTTGTAGTGTTTTTGCCAGTTTATTTATTTGCTCTTTTTTTTTTTTTTCTCGTAGTTGGCTTCTAATCTCATATTGTGATTAGCAAAGATGTTTGATATGATTTTTACCTTCTTAAATTTATTGAGACTTGTCTGGTGGCCTAACATGATCTATCTGGAAGACGTTGGAGCCTAATGTAGGATCCAGAGTCCTCAGTTGTCAGGTGGAGACTGACGCTGTGATATTTCTTCTGCTGTGGGTCACACTCCCAGGGTGTGGGTACTACACAGATCACATCTCTGCTCCTCCTATCTGTCAGTGTGTTTTTTCTCTTTTATCCTTAGTTTTGGAGAATCTTTTTTGATCGTTTGTAAGTAATTCTCAGAGGTAATTTCTCTATATGTAGTGGTAATATTGATATGTTTGTGGTAAGAGACAAGCCGGGAATCTTCTTACGTGGCCATCTCATCCTTTTCTCAATGGTATGCTGTTTGTTTGATCACTCTATTCCAGGTCTATTCCCCAGACAACTTCTGAATTTAATGCAATTAGGCATCAAAAAACAAGACTGGGAAGAGTCCCAGTAGCAGCTGCAAGTCAACTGAAACAAAGTGGATATGGCATTAAACACCAAACTATTTTTTTTTTTTTTTTAGAAATTCTACTACTGTGGTCTGGTGCCAACTGTTTCCCGCTGTTGACAACTATTTTAAACTTTCTTTTTTTTTTTTTTTTAAATTTTTATTATTATTATTTTTTCCAGTGGGTTTTGTCATACATTGCTATGAATCAGCCATGGATTTACATGTATTCCCAATCCCGATCCCCCCTCCCACCTCCCTCTCCACCCGATTCCTCTGGGTCTTCCCAGTGCACCAGGCCGGAGCACTTGTCTCGTGCATCCCACCTGGGCTGGTGATCTGTTTCACCATAGTTAGTATACATGCTGTTCTTTTGAAATATCCCACCCTCACATTCTCTATTAACATGACTTAATGATCAAGATTCTGGAAATATTTTGATCAGCAGAGAATTCTGGAAATATTTCTTAGCAAATAAAATCTCCAAAATACAAAATTTGTAGATCCTCAAAATTTTTTTTGGAAGTTTTATCACCAGAAAAGTGTAATCTTAGAAAACACAATAGCAGAATTAACTTAAAACCAATGGGGTAAGGAATCTCAACCCTTCCTATAGGATAATTTAACCTAAACATTAAAGATTGTGATAAAACTTGGACATGCCATTCTCCACCAGGGCATTTGTGCCAATATTCATCTCAAGTCAAGAACAATCTTCTGAACAGAAAAAAACAAAAGACACACACACACAAAAAAAAAAAACAAAAAAAAAAACACCTTGGCCAACTGAACAAGAAACTGTTTTCCATGATAACTAAATAAGAATAAGACAATATAATGCTATCTTTGAACATACCTGGTCCTAGAGTTTACCTTTCTATGTCCACCAGGGTGTAATACATCTAGATGCATTGCTGTTCTTGAGATTTTTTTTCCATTGCCTTTTAAACTGAAAATGGGGTGTTGAATGCAAGTGTGTTTGTCCTTTTCTTTCTCTATTACTGTATCTTGCATTGGAAGAGATAAAATTTATGAATTAATGCTCTTAATTCCAGGATACGGTGAAGTCACAACATCCCAAATTCTCCTCCTATGGTTAACAGTATCACAGTAATATACTTGGAATTCAGAAAGATAGCAAATAAATGGTTTGGCTAAATAACATCCGGAGAGAAATTTCAGTAACGTTTGTAGAAGAGTGTGTGACTTTTCAAATTTTTCATCAAAATATAGTAATATAAGAGAGGAGTTCATGCAGTTTGAAGGAGTTTGAAGCATGTAGTTAGAAGCACATGTACAATTTTACAAGTCTAAAGTACTATGCTTTATCTGAGAAAAAATATATCAAATTTTCATGGAATTCCACTACGTACCATTAAATTAGGTTGATAAGCCACGTTTATCTGTGGCATTTTGTACCCCGAGCATATTGCTTGTTATCCTAGTTTGAGAAACATGACTGCAGCAGTTAAGTGGTTAAGCTGTTTGGAGTTTTGGTCCAAACAACCACATTGCAAATATTCCACTTAGGGAATGAATGGTCTTTAGCAAGTTCCTTACTCACTCTAATTTTCAATTTAATCATTTCTAAATTGTAGATAATATCTACTCCATAGGGTTATTAGGAGAATGAAATGAAGTGCTATATGCAAAGCACATAACACAGTGCTTAGAACATAACTTGACACTTTACAATCAGTAGATATCAATATCATTCATAGTATTGGCTCCATTAGGGTATGGCCTTCAATATGTAAACATCCATTTCCATTTAGGACTAATTTCAGATGACATGCTTTTGAACACACATAACCACAAACTTCCTCTAGGCACTTTTCAAAATGCTTGGTCCATTGACTATATTCATTGCAATCTGACACCCACTGAGTTTATCTTTTAAATAATTATTGATCCCATCATGCTATTTTATAAAGAATGAAGTATATTATAGCTGCATGGTAAGGCTTACCTTTTAGTAGGGAAAAATTTTCTTTCTCTGAAGAAAAAGAATGTTCCCAGTGTAAATCATTTGAAAGAAAAGGCAAGACCTCAGCATGGAAGCAAAAATGCAGAAAACAGGATAAGGAGGGAAGTCTAACATTTCAGTTTTAGGGTATTTGAAATGAATTTGAAGGTTTAAAGTAGGCTTGAAGACATTCTTTGGGGATAAGCCCAGACGACTCTCTTATATCTAGACTGTTCATGTATAGGCACAGTGATCTCCCACAAGATTTGTTGTTGTTGTTGACTTGCATATTACTTTGAGATCTAACTCTCTTTATTAAGTCACCAGTTATATTTTCCACTGTGCTTGGATATGGAGGATTAAGTGTGTCCATCCTTAGATTGAATGGGAAGCTATGACATCAAGTCCACTGAAGTGAGGGAAGGAGTAATCATCAGGGGATCCCTAGAGAAACTGAAATCTCTTCACAGAGCAACATTCCTTCCATAGCTCCTGTTTGTTTGATATTAACAGAGTCAGCATGTTTTCTTACAAATTCACCTGTATACCTCTCATCTTCACAGAGTTATTCAATCAACCCTAAGGCAATCTTGCTGCAATATGTGTTTGCAAAAGCTATCTAGCTCAATTCAGGAAGGCAACAACTTTCCAAACTCAGAAGCTCTTAAGATATGGTCCATGTGACTTAGAGTCTTAAAGTGGGAAAAACATAATTAACACTTTTCAACTTCAAAGAAGATTATAAACACTAGCTAATTAAACTTCCCAACACCTTCCTTGTACAGATGTAGTTATATCCTCTTTCTGGACAGGATAAGACATTTATTCAAGAAGGAAAATACAGCTGCTCCTTTCTTACAAGGCAGGAATGATATCTTCTTTCACTCAATAGGGGGTCTAGGCTTAAAGTTAAGCTTAATCAAACATTTAATCAGTATAATTTTACTGAAAAGCTCTGTGCCTAATTTTGTGCTCTTTGATTAAAGGGGGGAAAATAGTGTCAGGATCTCCTGTCCTTAGAGAGCTGAACATGAAGCTGAACAGACCAGACACTAAAATGTTATATTAAAAATAATGCAAATGAGAATATAATCAGTTGTTAGATTTCCCTTCCCAGGCTACCTTTCAGTTCTCCATTATGTGTACTTTTATTAAAAAGATCTTTCTGAAATGCAAATACAAATCCAGTCATATTATTCTTCTGCTTATAGTCCTTCCACAATTTCATATTACTTGAAGGATACACGCCAAACATATAGAAAAATATTTATTAACTTTCACGATCTTGGTCACTATTTACCTGCTTGGTTCAACTTCTTGCATGCCCATATTTGCACAGAAAGCCCTAGAGCTAGAAAATTTCTTGCTAATCTACATACGTGCCACATCTTTCTGGTAATACCCATGCCTGTACTATCGCTCAGTTGTTGCCCCAAATGTTTCAAGCAACAGAAACTCTCCCTCATAAACTCCTCTCTTCATTTAAAAATCATATTAACGGTAATACATCTCTTGACAGCTTTTCTGATTCTGACTTTCTTCTACCCCTGTAATAAAATGCAATCAGATAAAATGAATATTAGATGTCCACATTCCATTGTGATTATTTGTTTCTAATTAGACTATAAGTATAAAGAGCAGAGATTGAGTTTTATATATTAAAGTATTTATTTACAAATCTCCAGAGTCTGGCAAATTAAAACTGATGCTTTTGCACTGTGGTGTTGGAGAAGACTCTTGAGAGTCCCTTGGACTGCAAGGAGATCCAACCAGTCCATCCTAAAAGAGATCAGTCTTGGGTGTTCATTGGAAGGACTGATGCTGAAGCTGAAACTCCAGTACTTTGGCCACCTCATGTGAAGAGCTGACTCATTGGAAAAAGCCCTGATGCCGGGAGGAATTGGAGGCAGGATTCCTCTGTTGTCCTCCAGGGGACAACAGAGCATGAGATGGCTGAATGGCATAACCAACTCAATGGACATGAGTTTGAGTAAACTCCGGGAGTTGGGGATGGACAGGGAGGCCTGGTGTGCTGCGATTCATGGGGTCGCAAAGAGTCAGACACGACTGAGTGACTGAACTGAACTGAACTGGCAAATTAAAGTCATTATTGAGTGACTGGATGGCCATTCCAACTCGTGTCTCACACTCAATCCATTTCTCACACTACACTCTGCCCTTAGTGAGAATTCTCTCTCATACCCTGGCTTTTGTATATGCTGTTCTCTTGGCCTAGAATACTCTTCACTTCTCCAAGTATATCACCTAGCTAATACCCACTCACATGTCCAGGCTCAGACACTCAGCTCAAGTGGTGTGTCACCCTAATAACCTCCTCTAACTGGATCAGGAATGCTTCTTATGTGCCTTCATAAAAGTGTTACACATCCATGTCATAAAACTTTTCACTTATGGAGTTTTGGGTGGTCACAAATTAGCCCATAACTGACTGTTTACATTTGGAAAAACAGCAAAAAACAATCAAACAACAATAAGTCCTCAAACATAATGGGTTGAATTAATAACAGATTCACATGGGTTTAAGCAATCTGAGAAGATTCTACAAAAATACCTGTACTTTAAATTAATAACTGAGGAATGGAAGGCCTATAGAATGCAGAGAAGGAAGAGGGAATCCCATCTGGATAAAATAACATCAGCGGGAAACTGATGTGATAATTATTATAGTTGCTTCAGAGGCCCATGAGAAACCAGAATTACCTTTAGAAGGGGATTCATCCTGTGGGGTTGTCCAAGAAAATAAGTAGATATGGTAGGGGCAGTTAAGAGAGAGCCAAGAAAGACACATTCTGCTAATTAGCTTAGGTAAAATCTTTAACAAGCCTAAACATTCATAGAGCATCTCATGGATGCTCTCATGTTCCTCATATATATCTTTTTTTCTGTTCCCTTATTTATTTTTTCTTCACCTTTGGTAAACTCCATGGTTTATTCCCTTGAAATAAGCCCTTGCTTCCCTGTCAAAGTCTGCAGTCACTTTGGAATCTTTATTTGAACTACAGTGGACCCTATGAATGAACAGAAGGAGTTGAACACTCAAATTGACTTTGGTCTCTTCTCCAGCCATGGCTCAGCCACACTGGAAGCTGCTCTTCTTAGATCAAGGGTAGCTCACCTGAGTGAGTGTTCATTTTCTACCACCAGAAGCATGAAATAATCCTATGCATAAAGCACATATCTCCTATTAACATGATTTAGATCCTACTCTAAATCTGGCATCCTTGTGCTAAGGAGGCACTTTTATCAAGGCAGATTGCACATCAAAGGTCATCAAATTAGCTGAATGAACCTGGACCTGTTAGAGCCAGCTGGAATAACATGAGCTTATCTGAAATATATTGTCCTTGATCTCCAAATCTCCCCTGAGATAGAAAAGAAAGTAAGATCGGCTGTATCAGACTGGCTCAGGGGCAAAGTCCAAGGATACTTTAATGACCAATCAGCCACTCATTCTGGTAATAGTCACTAAGTGCCCTGGAGATATCTGACCCGAGGATATCTCCTGAAGATATCAGGAGATAAATGACCAGAAATAGAGGCAAAAGAAAATTTAAATACCTGGGTTCTTTCTTTCTTTCTTTCTTTTTTTTTTTTTTTTTATATGGAACGCTTCACGAATTTGCGTACCTGGGTTCTTTCATTCCAAACAACTAGGTAGTCTCTTGGGATTAGACTAGACAGTATTAAGTCACAAAACTGTTACCTAAATGGTAGCATAGCTGCCTAATTTGTCTTTCCTTGGGGTCAGTGATTCTTACCCTTAATTGTAAATTTAATTTACTGTCTGCAGTAGTGGGGGGACTATCTTATAAAATAGTAATACATTTGCCAGGACTTCAAACTCAATAAAAGCCAATTCAAAAAATGTGGGATTGATTTCAAGAATATACCAATGCCCCAGGGTTCTCTGTGGTAGACCATGAATTAGACTATTCATTCTAGATTTTAGCACTGTGCTGATATAGAAAGAAAAACATAAGAAAGGGCACATTAACAGCAAAGAATATGCACCCTAATGTCAGAGCAAAATCTGTCTAATCAGCCTGCTCTCAGGCAGGAGGCGATCCTTGTCAGCTTCACTGCTCCAGCTGAAGTTCTCATCCTTCTCCCACCGCCTGTGGTCCTTGATGTCAACAAAACTTTGAGGAAAGGAGTCTTGAGCTCCATCTCGTGGCCAGAAGCAGCCTTTATTATTAATACTATTATGTTTATTTTGCCAAAGGCCAACTATTTAAAAAATGGAAACCTATTTAAACAGTCTTTTTGCTATTGCAGAGAATATATATGAAGGTATTTGTAGAAATTATTAGAACAAAACAGAGCTGCCAAAGATTCCTGAACTCTCCCCTCCACTGAGATCCCTCACACATATTGGTATTAAAATACATTTATCTGAATTCCTTTTTCTATGCTTTTATCTTATTTCTTCATTTGAGAAGATTTTTTCCCTGTGGTTATAGCTCTTTATTTAAAAAAAAAAAAAGCACTGATGCTATTTAATTAAAATAAATAAAATATTCCTGATTCAATTTAAAGACATCAGTCTCAGATTGAGTAGGACTGAAGTACTGACCTTTGATTTGGTGATTTTTTTTTTTTTAAAGTGCTCACAGAAGACATAGCAATATCATGGTTTGGAAGTTTCTTGTCTATATTGGATCTAATGGGCAAAATGTTGAAGGACTTTCTGTGAGATAAGACGTATTTACTATTAATAGCTTACTGCAAATACAAACTAGGTTTATTTAGTTTTTATGGTGATCATAATGTCCAGGTAATTCATCATATGTAGAGCTAATATCTTGTATATGAGATTAGAAGAGCCTAATAGAGATTCACTCAAACATTTTCATTCAAAGTTAAACGACTGTTTGATGGTCTGCTGCCGCTGCTGCTGCTAAGTCGCTTCAGTCATGTCCAGCTCTGTGCGACCCCATAAATGGCAGCCCACCAGGCTCCCCCATCCCTGGGATTCTCCAGGCAAGAACACTGGAGTGGGTTGCCATTTCCTTCTCCAATGAATGAAAGTGAAAAGTGAAAGTGAAGTCACTCTGTCATGCCCGACTCTTAGCGACCCCATGGACTGCGGCCTACCAAGCTCCTCCGTCCGTGGGATTTTCCAGGAGAGAGTATTGGAGTGGGGTGCCATTTAATAGAGAGCTAAACAGAAAATTTCACATATTCCCAATTTTACATGAAATTTCAAAGGATTCAGGTGCCTTTCATAAAGGAGATTTTAGATCTTTTCTAGCAATAAATACTGATATGAGGCAATCTTCTTTTTTCTAAACAGAAAGAGACATGCAAACATAGCTGATCTCTTCACCACATGTTTGACCTGGATGCAGTTAAACTGTTCCTGTCTTACACTTGAGTCCTCAGTGTACAACATTCCTGGGTTAAAGAAAATAGGTTATACATTTTTGTCTCTTTTCACTTTTGCTTCAAACTGGCCTATTTTATTAATGGTTGTAGTTTATCTCCAGGCTTTAAAAAAAAAAATTAAACTTCTTCATATGTGTGCAGATGTTCTATTTTTTTTCCAAAAATAAGTCCATCTCTTTCCAATAGATCCCTGATAGGCATTGCATTTTGCACCCTTAAATCAATTTAGCCTTAAGCTCAATTTTCCTCAGTTGAATGCTCATCTTGATAAACTTCTTAGGTCTTGGTCCCTAGAGATTTTGTTAAACCTAATTTTATTAAAACTTAGGATATGAAAACCTTGTTTGCATAATTATCTATATTAAATATTTCTACCTGTTTCTTTGGAGACTTCACTAGTAATCTCCCCATTTTTCCTTTGGACTTTATAATTTTATTTTTTTTAAGGATTTCAGACTTGCTTTCAAACCAGGAAGGTCTATAAAGGGAAATGTGGTATATTTTTTAAACTGAAACTAACCAAAACTCTACATGCCATACATTGTATTGGATAAAAAGTTAGGGTTGTTATTGTTGTCATATGGGGTAAAAATTAGCTTCTTTTCTCTTTTCCCATTAATTTATACTAATGATACATGTCCTATCATATCATATACAGTTGTGAATAATTATGAAGGCGCCTTTCCTTGCAAATGCTCCATGTATTAAAATATTATCATGTTGTCCTTCTTATAGCAAGAAATCATGTCAGCAGGGGTTATTTTAGGGCCTTTTTCTGAGTCAGCTCAAAGATAGTAGTTTACTTCAAAATTACCATGTGTCTACCACTTCATGAGTATTTTGTGATAATTTTAGTATTCTCTAACACTGAGCAAGCTGATTTGTAGCTCAGTCCCTCCACCTGAGCAATTTGAAATAAAAGATCCAGAAACTGACCTCTCAAGTAAAAGAGGTATGAGCCACCTTTCTCATCAGTATCACTTCAAAGTCAAATTATTATTCACAATGTGGGTAATTTCACTTTTTGGAAAGCCAAGCAACCCTTCAACACAGTGGACATTATAGAAGGTTATGGACAAAAGGCAGGAATCCTCATCTCCCACCTCATGTGGCAAGGAGTCACATGAATGAATGAAAAATTTCACCTTGCAGAATTTTTTTCTAAGGGACAGATCCATATAAAAGTCTCAGAAACTGAGCACAGACTCGCCAGCGCTCTTCAGATGATGTCAGATATATCCACCTTCATGAAGCAGAAACTGAAATAGAAGCATATGGGGGCGATAATACTCAATCTACAAACTTAAAATAATGCTGCCCCTTGATGCATATTGTATCATGAAGTAATCAAAGCAGAAATATTCAAATCAACACAACCAGCAAGTTGATCACAGAATGATTGAAAATGATAATATATTTTTAAAAGAAAAGCTTAGAGCAAAATTGGGCAACTAGAAATAAAAACACAATAAAAGGAGAATGAAAGAGGCAATATCTAACAGTATGGTAGGGAACAGAAGTGTCCTATTCTTCCGACTGGTTCTGCCTTTTTTATGTGGATATAAGAATTTGATGTTACTGACTTTGTAAATTATTGATAATCTGCCTTATTCTGATCTCAGCTAGACTGTAATAACAAGTGCAATAATGATAGTGGTATCAGTTTTCAGTGGTTCTCCACCATACCTACTAAGAAGTCAGAGCTTTGAATTCCTAAATAGTACCACTCCAGGTACTTATGGAAGCTTCCACAGTACTCATATGTGCTCACAAACTGCCTCTCAACTATCAGGGCATTTCATGATGGCTCAGTCAGTAAAAGAATTCATCGGCAGTGCAGGAGATGTGGGTTAGATCCCTGGGTTGGGCAGATCCTCTGGGAAGGAAATGGCAACCCTCTCCATTATGCTCGCCTAGAAAATCCCATGGGCAGAGGAGGCTGGCAAGGTACAGTCCATGGGGTCACAAGAGTCAAGATATGACTTAGCAACTAAATCACCTCTACTATACCTGTTAAGAAGTCAGAGACTTGAATTCCTGAAAAGTACCCCTCTAGGTACTTATGGAAGCTACCATAGTACTCACATGTGCAAATAAACTACCTGTCAATTATCACTATTATTCTGTATCTGGAGGGCCACACCTCCACGGCTGCCATGGATTCCCTGGACCACGTGGCTCACAGGTGTACAACTGCACCAGTCCCTATGCTCTCAGTGACCACTCGGTACCAACTTTCTGCTCTGAAATCTACGGGTATTGTTTAGTACCATAAATTCCACTGGTTACTGCCACATATCTTGGACACACCACTTCTTTCCAGACACAGCATTTTCTTCCTGGGAACCACTGCCAATTTTCTAGATCCCAGTGGGGCAACCCTTTGTGCTACAATCACAGTTTACAAAATGCACTTATGTTTAAGATAATTGTTTAATGAAATGTGTATGGATCTTCCTTCAGAGTGCATGGCTAATCACCCTTTAGCCATTCCAACATTTTTATGAGGATTCAAATGATACAACCCCACAAGGGTCAAAATGTTTTTCTTAAGCTTTAATTAAGTCTAGATAGGTTCACTTAAAATTCAAAGCCTTTATTTCAGAGATACAGAAGAATAATATAGAACAGCCCAATCTTTTGAATCAGGCTGCTTTGGGTTCAAATTCTGACTATCATACTAATTAACTGTAGACAGTTCACCTTCAGTTTTTTGTTTTTTTTTTTTTAACTTTTCAAATTGGCATCACATTTACCTCCAAAGATCATTGTGAGCATTTAACAAGATAATATCTATTTAGGTATTATTATAGTACTAGGTTAATGAGAAAAACTAAGTAATTTATAATTCTTATTATCATTATTATTAGCTGCATTTCCCAGCAGCATCCTAGAAACTTGTTTCTGAGTCAAAGGGCAACTTTCTTGGACCTTCTGATTATGAAGGAAAAGGATGGGACAAACAACTTTACACTGATGTATTCATGGCCTAATGTGATACTCTGGGGAAGAGGAAACAAGGAAGGTTGGAAATAAAATCTTTTTGTCTTCAAAATGAGTAATAGTGGTAAAATCCACAGCTCTGATCTGGTCCTTCTGGTAAGATTAGCTTTATTAACTTTGCTGAGGAGGTCCAATAGAAGATTTACCTGAGTGAGTTTGGCCTCACAAATTCCATTATCCCTCCTCCAGCCCATCACACCAGCCAGCATGGAAATGGGCCTTTTATTATAAACTAATTACTATTCACTTTTTATCAGCTAACAAATCGATTTGCACAGCACTTTTTAAAATTCAGGAACTGCTATATGAATTTGTTGAAACAAAGAGGGTCATTACCAAGTCTTATTATACATCCTGCTGGCTCTCTCCTGGGTTTTAATTATTCCAGCCACGAGTAGATATTGGAAAGGAAGGCAGGTCACTGAGGTCCTGCCAGTGTGAGTCATGTGTGCTAGGTCTTCTTAAACCTGTCAGCCACATGGCCTTCCTTTCTTCCAAGACCCAGCAGTGATGGTAGATGATAGTAAGCAGCTGTCTCCTCCTCACCTTCATCCTCAATTAACCACCAGTGAGCTCCCACCAACGCACACTGTAGAACCAAAGAGGCCCTGGGGTTTGGAGAACTTTTAAAGATTTAGAATACGGGAGAAAGGAAACTAGGAAAGAATTATAAAAATGAGACCCGCAAATGAATGAAGCGATTTGGGGATGTCCCGAGTCTTCCAAGTAGGCTCTAGACCCAGTAGCAGTGGTTTTGTGATTGCCTAGGAAAGAAGGTAGAAGTCTGGCCCTATTTTGTGTCTCAGAAACCAAAGCTGTTTACAATGGCTAACAGTGAGGGAGAAACTGAGGTGAACTCTGACTCTATAATACTTTTTAGAAACATTAGCACTTTTTACCTTCTAATATACTATATAACATATTTATTGTATTCATTTTTCAGCTTTATTGAGAAATAAAATTCGTTTAATGTATTTAAGTATGTGATGAAATATGTACGTTGTGAAAAGATTCCCACCAATGAGTTAATGAACACATCCATCACTGTACTGCTTTTCTTTCTTTTTTTCTTTTTTTTCCTGGTTAGAGCACTTAAGTTTTAGCAAATTTCAGATATACAACAGGGTGTCAACTCTATCACCTATTATCAACTAGTGACCATGTTACATATTAGTATCTCAGATTTCATTCATCTTGTAAATGAAAGGAGTTTGAAAATTTTTTGTTTTAACCAGCCTCTTTCTGTTATTCTCACCCTCTTAGTCTCAGGCAACTACCATCCTACTGTTTTCATGATTTAATTTTTTTTTTAGGTTTCACATATCAGTGATGCCATGAAGCATCTGTCTTTCTCTATCTGACTTATTTCACTTAGCATATTGCCTCCCAGGTTTGTCCATATTGTTACAAACGGCAGAACTTCCTTTTGTAAGATTGAAAAGATAATATTTAATTGTTTGTGTGTACCACATTTTCTTTACCCATCCGTCTGCCAGTGGAAACATTAGGTGGTTTCCATTCCTTGACTATTGTGAGTAATGCTTCAATGGACATGGAGTACAGATATCTCTGAGTTAGTGATTTCATTTCCTTTGCATGTATACCCAGGAGTAGAATTTGTAGATCAGATGGTAGTTCTAATTTTAATTTCTTAAGGAAAATCTGCACTGTTTTCCATAGGGACTGTTCCAGTTTATAGTCCCACTAACAGTGTATAAGAGTTTCCTTTTCTCTACATCCTTACTGTCATTTGTTATCTTTTGTCTTTTTTGACAATAGACACTCTAACAGATACAAGAGATGTTTCATTGTGATTTAGATTTACATTTCCCTGATGACTAGTAATGTTGAATATTGTTTTATGTATCTGTTGGCCATTTGCATATCTTCTTTAGAAAATCTTGATTCAAGTCCTTTGCCCATTTTTAATTGAGTTATTTGTTCTTAGGCTATTCGATTTCTTCAGTATGAGTTTCTTGTATATTTTACATATTAACCCCTTATCAGATATGTGATCTGCAAATATTTCCTCCCATTCTATAGACTGTGTTTCGTTGATGGTTTTCTTTGCTGTGCTGAAGATTTTCAATGTGATATAGTCTTCACTTATTTTTCTAGCTTTTGGCTTTCCTTTTAGCGTCAAATCAAAGAAAGGTATTGCCAAGGTTGGTGTCAAGAAGTTTCTTTCTTATGTTATCTTCTAGGAGATTTATGAGTTCAGGTCTCATATTCAAACATTTAATACCCATTAACAGAAGAATGGATAAAGAAGTTGGGGAATATACATAAAATGGAATATTATTTGGCTATATAAAAGAATGAAATAATGTAATTTTTCAGGAACTTGGATTGACCTAGAAATTGTCATACTAAATGAAGTCATACAAAGACAAATATCATATAATATCATTCTTATCTGAAATCTAAGTTTTAAAAATGTATACAAATGAGCCTATTTACAAAACAGAAGTGACTTATGGTATCAAAAGGAAACACAGGTACCAAAGGGGAAATATGAGGGGAAGGGATAAATCAGGAGCTTGGGATGAATACATGCACACTACTGCATATAAACTGGATGATCAACAGGGACCTTCTGTATAGCACAAGAAACTCTCCAATACTCTCTGATAACCTATATGAGAAGATAATATAAAAACAATGAATATATTATATGTATAACTGAATCACATTCCCATACACCTGAAAGTAATATAACAAAATAAATCTACTATGCTCCAATAAAATTAAAATGTTGAAAAAATAAAAATAAAAACAAAACCTTCATGAAAAATAAAAATCTTTAATCTATTTTGAGTTTATTTTTGCATATGATGTAAAAGGAATTCAATGAGTTCATATATAGACACCTAGTTTACCTAGCACCATTTTTTGAAAAGACCATTCTTTCTCTATAATAAATTATTGGTTTCTTTGTCAAAAATTAAACACACATGCATTGGGCTTTGTTTATGCATATAGCCTACTGTAGTGATTATAGTAGCATTGTGAAAGTTTTGCAATCAGAAAGTGTTATACCTCTAGTTTTGTTCTTCTTTCTCAGGATTACTTTGGCTATCTGGCTTCTTTTGAAGTTCCATATATAGATTTTAAAGATTGTTTTCTATTTCTATAAAAAATGACACTGGAATTTTGATTAAGATTACATTGAATCTATAGATCACTTTGGGTTGTATAGTAGTAATTTTGACAATATTAATTCCTCCAATCCCTGGACATAGAATATCTTTCCATTTCTTTGTGTCCTTAATTTCTTTATTCAGTGTCTTGTAGTTTTTAATATACACATCTTCAAATTACCTAGAAGACTATCTCAGTTCAGTTCAGTTTAGTTCAGTTGCTCAGTCGTGTCCAACTCTTTGCGACCCCATGAATTGCAGCACGCAAGGCCTCCCTGTCCATCACCAACTCCTGGAGTTTACTCAAACTCATGTCCGTCAAGTCGGTGATGCCATCCAGCCATCTCATCCTCTGTCATCCCCTTCTCCTCCTGCCCCCAATCCCTCCCAGCATCAGGGTCTTTTCCAATGAGTCAACCCTTTGCATGAGGTGGCCTATCTAGGGTATAGTAAATGCTTAATAAATAGTGGTTTAGTAAATATTTCTTACTCATTCTTCTAAACAATGGAAAAAATCATTTAGACAACTCATTCTTTCTCTATGTCAAATTTAGGGTTCATAATTTGAGTCTTTTATTGAAATGGAAGTAGGATTTCTAGTTTTATACTTGGTCTCAAACTGTATTCTGAACTTGGTAGTTAAGCCAATTATCCATCTTAATCCTTGTCTAGAATTAAGGGCTAGGTGAACTCATCATCATAGTATGTTTGACTCTTCTCCTAAATCTTTGTTTATACTTATACTTTTGCTATATTTCCAAATACCTTTCTTTTCCATTTGTTATATTTGGTAGAATGTCCTATTGACTGAAAGGTTCTTTCCTTTGGAAACATGTATCTAGCTTTCCTCCATAAAGGTAGATGATTGTAAAAGCATTTGTTTTTTTTTTTTTCCTATAGCTCAGAAGGCTACAATTGGTGGCATATATACTTAAGCATATTTTTGCCCTGTGTATCCTAGGAGCCCATGCTGATCTGTACCTGAAAGAGTGGAGTAGGGAAAGGTGAATTCTGCATGTTTATCTTTGCAGCAATCCCTAGAAACTCAGCCTGTTTTCTTTAGTTTTCAAAAGTGTAATGACCCCTGTATACCTTGCAGTAGGCTTAGTATGAAAAGCACAAACTTTATGTTAATCTAAGTCAGATTTCAATTTTGTATTTTTAAATTAGTCCTCTGGTACAGATAAATTATAAATTCAATCTCATTTCCCTTTCCCAAATGTGTGATGGATCAGATAAAATTCCATTTTTCCCTGAGGATTGTACTAATGTTTCTAAATATTGTGATCTGCTTGACTGGTTTGTTTTATTTTCAAACAATTCAGCAAAAGCTATGTTTGTAATATCTGCATGAGATACAGCTGGAGATAAAAGCAAAAGGGCACACATTAAATGTTGTGAGGTGAACACTTTAAACCTAAGAAAATCTTAAAATGGTTCATTTTTCTGGAGTCCAAGACTTTATTTTCATTAAACTATAATTTCAATAAGAATATGAACTGTGATTATTTAAATCAACCCAATCAATGTCTAGAAAACTGTCTGGTACATAGAAAGAAAAAAAAATATCTTTAATTAATTAATGTTAGCATATTTTAAACTTTATTTATTTTGGGCTATGCTGGGTCGTTGTTGCCTTGCTCAAGCTTTCTCTTATTGCAACAAGTGGGGACTACTCTTCACTGCAGTGCACAGACTTCTCATTGCAGTGGCGTCTTTTGTTGCAGAGCACAGGCTCTCAGTGCCAGTGCTTCAGGAGTTGCAATGTGTGAGTTCTAGACCCCAGGCTCAATAGTTGTGGTGCAGTGGCTTAGTTGCTCCATGGCATGTGGGATTATCTTGTACCAGTGATTGAACTATTGTCCCCTGAATTGGCAGGCAAATTCTTATCCACTGTGCCAACAGGGAAGTCTTAATATACTTTTTAATGTACAAATTCTTCCTACAGTTGGATTTGGGGCTAACTAGGTATTCAGAAAGACAGAGATTAATTGGTATCACTATATGCAGAGTACATCATGAGAAATGCTGTGCTGGAAGAAGCACAAGCTGGAATCAAGGATGTTGGGAGAAATATTAATAACCTCAGATATGCAGATGACACCACCCTTATGGTAGAAAGTGAAGAGGAACTAAAAAACCTCTTGATGAAAGTGAAAGAGGAGAGTGGAAAAGTTTGCTTAAACCTCAACATTCAGAAAACTAAGATCATGGCATCTGGTCCCATCATCTCATGGGAAATAAACGGGGAGACAGTGGAAACAGTGTCAGACTTTACTTTTTGGGGGCTCCAAAATCACTGCATGCAGATGGTGACTGCAGCCATGAAATTAAAAGACACTTACTCCTTGGAAGGAAAGTTATGACCAACCTAGATAGCATATTAAAAAGCAGAGACATTACTTTGCCAACAAAGGTTCGTCTGGTCTAGGCTATGGTTTTTCCAGTGGTCATGTATGGATGTGAGAGTTGGACTGTGAAGAAAGCTGAGCACTGAAAAATTGATGGTGTTGACTGTGGTGTTGGAAAAGACTGTTGAGAGTCCCTTGGACTACAAGGAGATCCAACCAGTCCATCCTAAAGGAGATCAGTCCTGGGTGTTCACTGGAAGGACTGATGCTGAAGCTAAAACTCCAGTACTTTGGCTACCTCATGCGAAGAGTTGACTCATTGGAAAAGACCCTGATGCTGGGAGGGATTGGGGGCAGGAGGAGAAGGGGACGACAGAGGATGAGATGGCTGGATGGCATCACCGACTCGACGGACATGAGTTTGAGTGAACTCCAGGAGTTGGTGATGGACAGGGAGGCCTGGCGTGCTGCAATTCATGGGGTCACAAAGAGTCGGACATGACTGAGCGACTGAACTGAACTGAAGGATAGCTCATAGTAAGGAGCTTCCCTGGTGGCCCTGACAGTAAAGAATCTGCCTGCAATGCAGGAGACCCAAGTTCCATCCCTGGGTCTGGAAGATCCCTGTAGAAGGGAATGGCCACTACTCCAGTATTCTAGGCTGGAGAATCCCATGGACAGAGGAGCCTTGGTGGGCTATATAGTCCATGGAGTTGCAAAGAGTTGGACATGACTGAGCAACTAACACACACACACACACACACACACACACACACACACACACACACACACACACAGATAACTTAAGGCATTTTTTTATAAAAGAACCAAGACATTAAATAGATACTGTAATGCATAGAACACACTCTGTTTCAAGAATACGGTGGGTGATTTACAGCCTACCTTTGAAGGTTTTCATTCAGATTTTGACATAATAATCATGTCTACTAAAAGGAGGAAATACCTGATCGGGTACAATTTCCTTGGGTTCATCATCGATGGTGGAACCATCATTTTGACATTTGAGCTTTGTATCTCCTTCCCACATTTTCATAGACCACAGACAAATCTGTTGGAGAGGGTGCTTAGTGATTGAATATGAGATCATGAACGTACCAATAGGAGGAATCTCTGCCTTAACTGAGCAACCCAGAAGTAGATGCTGCTGCTGCTAAGTCGCTTCAGTCGTGTCCGACTCTGTGCGACCCTATGGACAGCAGCCCTCCAGGCTCTTCTGTCCACAGGATTCTCCAGGCAAGAATACTGGAGTGTGTTGCCACTTTCTTCTCCAGGAAGCAGAACTTGTTGCAAAAATTAATGAATTCATTATGGTGTTTCATTATCAGTGCAAAAAGCTCCAAAGAAGCAGGGAGAGGAAAAAGGGAAATGATGAGGGAAAGAGGCAGAGCCAACATGTGGTTCTGGACATGGCTGACATCTGCTTATTTTTAAGGGAAGCGTCAAAATGTTCCCTCTTGTAGTAGAGTCTTTCAACACCAGTCATCTCTTACATTGTTTCAAGTCAGGAAGGCCCTAGGTTGGAGGAAGGAGAATTGACCCTTCTGCTACTATCTTTTATGGGCCAAACACTTACCCACAAGAGAACACACCACTCATGTCAGACTTGAGCCTTTTGGGAGCCAACTGCAACTCCATCATCTCATTCCTCACCGAAGCCCATAGATGGGAGGTGCAGATTCAGTCAAGGTCATAATCATGAACGTGGGCCAAGAGTCTAAATTAAATCAGTCTGAGCTTATGAAGTACTGGTTGCTGTAGCTATTACTGGGGAAAAAAACAACAGGATCAAGATTCTGGGGGTGAGCTTAAGAGGCTCTAAGGTGATGCCTAAATGGTCACTGGAACAACTGATCCATTGAAAGGCCTTGGATCAGATTTTCCAAATGAAATGGCCAAAATACTTGATCCAGGAGGATTCAGGCAGTAAAAATAACACTATGAAGGTAGAGAGGCTATTATACAAAGTATCTAGGGAGGGATGAATCAGAGAGAAGGCGAGAGAATAAATGGAAGTGTGTGAAGCATATTAAAATATCTAAAGGAAGTCTTTGTGCAGAATAAGTGGAGTGCCTTGATAATGTGAATCATAGTAATACTTGGCAACTTCTTAATTACTCCTTTAATCCAGCATCCACAAGTTGCCCAACATACTGTTGAAACAGATACGGCACTTAGAAAATACAAAGGGGATGAACAATTTCCAGAATACAAATAGGAAGAAAGCATGGAAGTAAAGAAGAAAAGAAAAAGTAAGAAATGGCAGAAAGGAAGGGAGAATTTTGAGGTCAATGAAAACTGAAGTCAAGTATATTCCCATTCTTTTGCTGAAAATAACACTTTGGATATTTTTAACACTAAAAAAAAAAAAAAAGAAAAAGTAAATTACTTTCTAAGAAATGAAATATGCATGTTGTATATATAAAAAAGTGAAAGTAAATGCAGAAGTTGAGCAACATTCTTTGAAATGGAGATAAAATTTGCCATATGCTCCTGTAGAGCACTGTTGAAAAATTACACATCAGCTTAATTTCTGGATAGTCACTCTCCTTATATATATTTAACATATTGTCAGTATATTTCTTCTTAAAGTTTGCATTATGTTACATTTAATTGTCTACCCAAATTTTTGGAGAGTCATCATAATTTATTCGGAAGAGTCTTAACATTTCCTTTGGAAGAGCAATCTTTAATTACATAAATTCAGGATATTGAAATCTTACGAATATTGTTTTTCAGGTTTTATTCATGTCCCTTAAGATACTTTGACCTTACTGACTAAAAGTAAAAGTCTACCAACTGATACCATTAAAATTTTTAATCTATTTTCTCAACAAATATTTATTAAACCCTGTGTCAAATCCTCTGTTGGGTGATAGCAATGCAAGAGAACAAAATATACATGTTTCCCAACCTCATGGAGCTCACATTCCAGTGTGGAAGACAGAAACATGCAAATGAACTTAAATAATTTTCAAAGTATAAGTTTAATAAGTACAATGAAATAAAGAAGTGAGAGGCTGAAAAATCAAGAGTGCCCTTTTATTAATAGACCTAACATAGACTTTCAAACATTAAGAATAAGTAACTATGTAAAAAACAAGAGAAAAGAGCTTTCAGCAGAAAAGGTAGTATATATGTATATATATTTTTTATTTTTTCTTTGAGAAAGAGCTTTGGGAGTTCAAAAAACTGAAAGAAATGCAGTGTGGTTGCAGCATAGAGGGAACGAGGAAGACATTGACGATGAGTTTGACAAAATAGACAGAAGTCAGATCATGCACGACTGGTCAGACCATGATAAGAAATTTGGATTTTATTATAAGTGAAATGGGAAACTGCTTAAGTGTTTTGAGCAGGTTAATGGTTTGAGTATAATTTAAGAAGATCACTCTGGCTGCTAAGTAGGAAATGGATTAAATGGAGCCAAGATGAATGCATGGAGACCAATTAGTAGGTTATTGGCATTAGTCAAGAAAAGTGATGGTTGGTAGTTTAATCTGAAACACCCTAGATTAGGAGATTAATAAATTTTTCAAATAGTAATCAAATGATAGAAAAAATGTAGTATGGAAATTGTTCATATGTATTAAATGAGAGACTAGAGAACACAGAGATAGATCAGTTTTGATTTACATGGAAAGATGGACCTCACAGAAGATAATTTAAGAAAATAAGCTGTTTGAGATTCATCTTGTGGAACTGAGGACTGGAAAGAAGGAAATCCAGGTATAAGAAATGTAGTATATGATGAATTGTAGAAGAAAATTGTACAGTGCTTGAAGGACCATGAAACAACTCCACTTGAATGGAGAGTGGGATGAAAGGGGTGATGGGAGATGGGTTTCTGAAATAAGTGGGACAAGTATACAACTTCAGTGTTTTGTGGCAGTAACAGGGTGTTGAAGAGAGTAGCATCAAGGCCTGGACTGTTCTTTGGGAACAGCAGAGGAAAGGGAATACAGCTGAAGTAATTTCCATGGAAGAGAAGAACACCTGTGCGGTGACTTGAGGGTGGAGTGCAATGGTTCTCAGGTAGGAATACTGTGGACCTTGTCCCAAGAATAGGAAGAGGTAGCAGGCAGTAGGAAGATTTGCAAAAGACAATGATGGTTTTTTAGTTTCTGTCATCTTTTCCAGTTACATTTCATTGCCTTCTGATTTTTTGCTCCTTTTAAAAGTTGGCCACAGGACAGAAACTGCTCTTCAGACTTTAAAGTTTCAAAACACCTTTCTAACATAATTTGGGAAGTGTGGTATTTCAACTGATTTTACACTTCAATCATGTAATTTCTTGCACCATAATAACTATGGTTACTAAATTAGTACTCATCTTAGGAAATTATTTGTAATTTTCACTACTAAATTCCTGTATATAATTAATAACCTTGGGCTAAGTGAGCTTCTTCTGTTACATAATTATTCTATTTTTTATTGGTGTCTTATTGTCAAAAGCTATTTCTACATTCCCAAACCTATTGATAATATTTTGACTTGATAAAATAAAAAAGTAAACATTTTGTTGTCTTTTTAAAACTATTTGGTGACAATATATGCATCCATATTTAGACAGAAATCTATAAAAAATTTTTGTATTAAAGTCATTGAAGATCTACTATGTACTAGTTTTTGTGCTACGTACATTATTTAGACTATATCTATTTTTTATAAAACTACATAAATACTTTAAAACACACTTTCCCACTAAGAAAACTGATGTTTTGTAAAGATGAGCAGCCAAGGACCACACAAATAAGTAAAACGGTTTGCATTTGCCACTGTTTTCCTGATTCTGAAGCCTCTGCACTTTCTTTCTATTAAAAAATTCCTTAACTGATCTAGATCAGCCTTTTTTAAATAATTTGGAGTCTAGATACCTTTTACATTCTTAAAATATTGAGCATGTCTCCAAAGAAAACATACAGATGGCTAACAAACACATGAAAAAATGCTCAACATCACTCGTTATCAGAGAAATGCAAATCAAAACTGCAATGAGGTACCATCTCACACTGGTCAGAATGGATGCTATCAAAAAGTCTACAAACACTAAGTGCTGGAGAGGGTGTGGAGAAAAGGGAACCCTCTTACACTGTTGGCAGGAATGTAATCTAGTACAGCCACTATGGAGAACAGTGTGGAGATTCCTTAAAAAACTGAAAATAGAACTGCCATATGACCCAGCAATCCCACTTCTGGGCATACACACTGAGAAAAGCAGAATTGAAAGAGACACATGTACTCCAATGTTCATCGCAACAGTTTACAATAGCTAGGATATGGAAGCAACCTAAATGCCCGTCAGCAGACAGATGGATAAGAAAACTGTGGTACATATACATAATGGATATTACTCAGCTATTAAAAAGAATGCATTTGAATCATTTCTATTGAGGTGGATGAAACTGGAGCCTATTATACAGAGGGAAGTAAGTCAGAAAGAAAAACATCAATGTAGTATATTAACATATATATATATATACTGAATTTAGAAAGATAGTAACAATGACCCTATATGTGAAACAACAAAAGAGACACAGATAAATAAACAGACTTTTGGACCCTGTAGAAGGCGAGGGTGGGATGATTTGAGAGAATAGCACTGAAACATGTCTATTACCATATGTGAAATTGATGACCAGTCCAACAAGTTCGATGCATGAAACAGGGCACTCGAAGCTGGTGCACCGGGACAACCCACAGGGATGGGAGGGGGAGGGAGGTGGGAGGAGCTTCAGGATGGGGGACATATGTGCACCTGTGGCTGATTCATGTCAGTTCAGTTCAGTTCAGTCGCTCAGTTGTGTCTGACTCTTTGCGACCCCATGAACCACAGCACACCAGGCCTCCCTGTCCATCACCGACTCCAGGAGTTCACCCAAACTCATGTCCACTGTATGGCAAAAACCACCACAATATTGTAAAGTAATTAGCCTCCAATTAAAATAAAGAAAGTAACTTAAAAAAAATTGAGAACCTCAAAGAGCATCTGTTAATATTAATTACATCTATTGATAGTGACTGTATAAAAATCAAAAGTAATAAAATTCAAAATTTTTATTTATTCATTTATAAATAACAGGTCCATTATGTAGCAAAAATATCTTGTTTTGTGTAAAGAAAAAGTGTATCTTCTATAACAAAATTTAATAAGAATGGCATTGTTTTATATTTTTGCAGATGTATTTGCTATCTATCTGTAAAAGATGCCTAGGTTCCTATAGCTTCTATAATTGGGATATAGAGTGTGTTTCTCTGATGAATTATATGAACAAACACTAATCTTACTTCAAATATGTCCAAGGGTAAATAAATATGAGTTAGATAAGGTAGGACTGTTTTTAGTAGCCTTTTCTTTACAGTTGTGGATTTTTTTATATAGTATACCAAAACTCAATAAATTGTTCCCTATATGTTGGTTGCAATATATAAACCATACCAATAAGCTTTACACACTGCTCCATTAAATTCTTTCTTATATCATTTTTTAAAAAAATTACTCTTGTCTGTGCCTAATTTTATAACATTGTGCATTTGTCATTTGGAAAATATGAGTTTATTGAGCTTTGCAGTGTTGATAAATACATTGATCAATGTCATCCATCTTTTCAGAAGAAATTATTAAGTATTGGGGAATTGTTTAGCTTAAGGTAGTAGATGGAACTTCCTGGTGACTTAGACAGTAAAGAATCTGCCTGCAGTGCTGGTGAGACCCAGATTCAATCCCTGGGTCAGGAAGATTCCCTGGAGAAGGGAATGACTAGCCACTTCAGTATTCTTGCCTGGAGAATTCCATGGACAGAGGAGCCTTGTGGGCTACAGTCTGTGGGATTGCAAAAAGTTGGACACAATGGAGTGACTATCACTTTCACAAGGTAGAAGATACACGTTTTTCAAAATTTTATTTTTTTTCAAAACTTCAACTTTGAGCAACGGAAAAAAAAAAAAAAATGCTGTCAGTTGATTGCCTTGAAATGACAGGCTCGCATAGTTCATTTTCAAGAAAATGTCTACTCAATACCCAAGCCTGAATAGCCAGTTGTTTATCAATGCCTTTGAAAAATGACATTCCATATTTTTCTAAAGTGATTGGTTCAGTTTAGAAGAGTAGAGATTTAATAAAGTTAGTATTTTTGGCTTCTTCTTTAAGGGCATTTTTAAGTAAAATGCCTTTTGCTTTTCCTGAAAGTAATGGCAGTGAATTTACCATGACTACTGCAGGATCCTGCTGCTGGGTTTATTCGTACTAAAGGCAATGCCAATTCCACTCGCTATTGCTTTTGCACCATTGGTGCCATTGTCAATACAGTGAAAAAGGTAAACATCATCTCTAAAATTATCGCAAAACTAGTTTTGATTGTGCTCTCCCCCTGGAAAGGGTCTTGGGTACCTCCAGACATTCAAGGCCTCAACATTGAGAACCCCTGCTCCCTAGAAGATCTCAGTGTTAGCCAGCTGAACAGAAAGTATAAAGATCTGTACTGTGCATACTCTTGTATCTTCCATTTCTGCATTGTATAAAGGTCTCTTGAACTTGACTCTCATTTCTGATGGACTGTGAAATTACATACAACAAATTCACATAGTATGGAGACATAAATGTCGCCCTAGCCGAAGTCTTTTAACAGTATAAAAACTTCAGAGTTGTTTTTTCCTCTAAAATCACTTTTTAAATTTTTAATAAAAAAGGCACCAGCTTTTACCCACAAGTCCTTTCCCCTGAAGTCCTTTCATGCTATCTCAGATGCCATAAATATTTAACATTTCTAACAACTGAAATAAGATTTATTTCAAAACAACTGCTTAGCAAGCATTTAACTAATTTTTCTGATGACTAGTTTAACAAAGTTTTGTCTTTATTTTCGCTAAAATTTTTGACAACGGAACCAGTCTAAAAATTAGCAGAACAAAAACTCTTACTCATATGGTAAATCAGGTTGCTATAGTCTTTCTGTTGGCAAAGAAGGCAGTTCATATAATTTTGTAGATAACAAGAACCAGCACCCATAGACGTCTCCAAAAGTATTGTCAGAAAAGAAAAGGAAAAAAAAAAAAAGTAATGGGAACCTCTCTTTGCCTATAATAAGGCAGGACTTCACATTCCCAAAGGAATTATAATTCTGTAGTTAATCAAGATTTGGTTATGTTTTCTTATTCTGTGCAAATTCCAACTCAAAAACTAGTCTAAGGTAATTTGAGCTTCATTCACCCAAAATTCTTCTCCCCCCATCTCCTAAATACAAGTGATAAATAAGGAATACTTCACATCCTTCCTGCACATCTCTCCTCTTCATCCTTTTGTTTCTGTCTTGATTCCAATCTGTGACTCCAAAGAGTATGCTCCCTATTAAAGATAACCAGACCAACTCCTTCCCACCCTCTTGGATTCATACTTCACCTCATCCTCTTCTTTTCTTTTTCTTTCCTCTCCATGTCTTCCTCCTTCTCTCCTTATTCTTCCTTTCTTTGTTTATAAATAAATAAATATATAATATATAAATATTATTTGTTTCTAAATTATTATTGAACACTACTATTTCCATTGTAAAACTGAAGCTTGTCTCTTTATCATGAAAAATAAAGTTCTCTGAAATTCTTCTCTAGGATAACAGAAGAAACACAATGGATTTACAACTTCAGGATTAATTTTGTGTCAGAGGTGAGTGGAGATACTAATTCTTTTTATTGGTTTAAGGAAATAGTGTAACCCAGGAGTTAACGCCATGTATAGGAAGTTGATTTATCTTCATACAGAGAGTCAACATTTCCTTTTCTACTTGACTTTCATACTAGCACAGAACAATTCCTTGTTTATGCTAATACTTTTTAAACACTATTGCATTCAGCATCTGAGTCTGTTTCAAAGTATCAAATAGGGGAAACATACCAATTTATTCATATTAATATATGTGTGTATGTATATGACAGATATTCATATGTATGTATATATAATTATATATAGCCTTGGATATATGTATATATACATGTATATGTATAAAACAAAACCAGAATTAGGCCAAATGTTCAAAATAAATCTATTTGACCCATGAGTTCTAAAAATTGAGGTGGGTCAAAATGCCAATACTTTACATGGGTTTTCTGTTTTTCACTGTTACTCAAATCTTTCTATATACCACAAACACTTTTATACACATTCAAGCATAATAGCTATTATAAAACCTTTCTGAAATCTTACCCTGGGAAGATCAATTATCCTCTATGATGACTTAATTCCAAATTATATATTTCTTTCTTTTCAACTTATATGTCTTTATGGATATATGAAAATATATACTATTTGTTTATATTGAACAAAGCATTTTGGAGGAAAAAATACATCTGTATATGTCTCTAAAGATGTGAATAATTCCATATACATTTTATACACACAATAAAAATAAACAATTTTGTGTGTGTGTGTATATATATATAAAACACAAACTATATTTTACTCTCCTATAAAATAGTAATTAATCATATTACATATCAACTTTTTATGATATATGAATCCTGATTGCAAATTCCTTGATATGAAGGAGTATGGCTTCTTTCTATAACCCCAGTTTCTAGAATCCCTTCTCAAGCTAAGCAGGTATCAAAAATGTGTATTAGATGAAAAGCTGACTTATTTTGCAAATCAAACATCTCTCTCTCATCCTTCTAGGTAAACCATTTAATTCCCTAAACCTGGCTTTTGGTGCTAAATCTATCAATCTTAGCATTTTTTTATAGGAGGATGTATATCCAATTATGTATATATCATTCCACTATTTTTTTTTAACCAAGTTCAGTTTAGTTTTCATATATTGATCTATGAGTTAATATAAGAAGGAATTTTAATTTACTTTTCTGGACCTAGATGGCTTCACCCCACATGTCCAGGTGAATATGTCTCCTTTCATTAACAGAATGTGGGGATATCTAGTGTCTTCTAGGCCCCCACAAAGTGCCTGAACATTTTACACTGTTCACTCTCCTGATTCACGGTTAGTCTGTCTTCATATATTTCCTATTTGTTTTTTCACAAGCACCTCTGCCTTTATCCAACCCCTAAATGCTGGTCATACCAAATACTCTACTTTTTTCTTGTATCATCCCCAAAATTCACCGAGTCTCTGTAAGCCACTTATTCCAAGGTCTGAAGCTTTGTATTACAGAAGCTCCTTCAACAGTATCTGCTTCCATTTAATTAGTTGGGAATAAGTCAAATTGCCACCATTGTCTGCAGTCAGTGTGGAAAATGTAATATTTTTAGCTGTGTAAGTTTGTTATTGCCAACAGATTTGAAAGTATCTTAAAAAGAAAGAAGAGAATGAATATTAGGTGAATAAGTATAGTACCATATTTATTATAAAAAACAAACTCTCTTTTTCTCCAGCAGCATCCTCAATAGACCCCTATTGCCAACTCCATCAAGTTCTACTTCTGCGTCTTGTGGTTTAAACTGCTTCATACCCATAAGACCTCATTTATTGCTACTCCTGACACATAGTAACTGTGTGCTTATAGGTATACTCAGGCCCCACATGTTGCTCAAAAATGGGTTCACCTCTTCATGGATGTGGAGCCAAATGACACAACCAAGCCAAAGAGTGGAAGAAGAAAGGATTTTAATATTTGCAACAAGTAAGAAGGACTCTGGGGATATCTCCCAAAGTGGTGTCTCTCCAAATAATAGGGTTGGGAAGTTTTAAGTTAAGGATACATGCATGTATTTGAAGTGGGCTTACAATCTTCTAGGTAGAGATGGACTTTTCTCAGATATACTCCCTTGATAGATAGGGAATTTCAACATACAATTGGGACAAGGTCATTCTAGGTTGAGAGAGACCAGGCTCTTATAGATGAAGTCATGAATTCTAGCAAGGATTGGCATCATGAATTCTCAGGCTTCAGCGAGTCTGGTGGTTGAGTGCTCAAGGGATTGAGATCCTGTAAAACAGCTCAGGAATGCGCATCAGGGTAGTCTTTACCTTTAAAATAGATCTGGGAGTCTTTACAGCTGATTATCCGTGATGTGGTTAAGTTAAAGTTACTTTCCTGGTCTGGTAATAACGGTTTGTTCTTACATTATTTTGTTCCCTCAAAGTCATTATCTACTGAGACCTACACTTCTGCAGGGCTAAGCATTGCAATCAGGCTTAGATCACAGAATAGTTTAGGGCCTAAAATGATTTCTATTATATCCAAAAAGCTTTGTCTTATTCTTCTTCCTCCTGAGGTCTCTGACTAAACATAGACTCCTTACTTTGCCGATGATACCTTCTTCCCTTCTAGAATGTCTTACTTACTGAATCTCAGGATCCAGCTAATGTCTCAGCACTTAAACGAAGATTTCACATCTGAATTGATGTTTGTCCTAGGAGGTTTACTAGGTGCAGATACTTATTATTTTTTCACCTTTTCAGTTCTTTCATTTTTACTTCAACAACTAGAAAGATGCTAAAGGCAAAGAAAATGCTTTAGTTCCTTCTGTCTGCTGTAATGTCAGTGAAGTTTTAAGACCAGCATAGGTGGTATTTAAGAAATTTTTCATGGTTGCTATACTGAAAAACTAATATGTAAACCTTGTGTACTCTTTATTTTTTTTTTAATGCTACAAATGATGATTTATGAGATTTTTTTTTTCAGTATTTGGATATAACATTTTGCAGGTTTTTTTTTTTTTTTTCCCATAAATTCTGAGACTGAGTTTCTGATATGCAAAAACTCATGGAAACTCAACAATAATAAAGTTTGAGTAGAAAAATTTCTCAAACTCTGGTAGGGACAGGGAGGCCTGGTGAGCTGCAGTCCATGGGGTCACAAAGAATCAGACATGACTGGGCAACTGAACAACAATAGGAAGATTTACATAATAGTAAATATCATTGTGAATTTTTCTTTCTTTACTCTGGATTTCCTAGGATAGACATAGCTTGAAAATTCCCTTCTAGGCAATCAATAGTCTGCCTTCTGTCACTTATTGATATATTGACATTTATGAAAGTATTATGATAATAAGGCGTACTATTTCAGTCTGGCTTCTTTACATCAATATACTTATTCTAGATTCATCATGCTACTGAATATATCAATAGTTCATTCTTTTGTATTACTAAGTAACACACCACAATTTGCTTATCCATTCATCTGTTGGTGTGTATTTGTTTTATTTTTTCCCTAGATTTTTCATTATTTAAATAAATCTATGAAATGTAATGTGTAAGTTTGAATAAAGGCATACTTTTATTTCTCTTAGGTAAATACATAGAAGTGGAATGCCATGATCATATAGAATTTGTATGTGTAACCACTCAGGAAATTGTCAAATAGTTTTCCAAAGTGATTGAATCCCTGCAACAGTGTAAAAGAGCTCCACCTGTTACACATACTTGCCCATGTGTGATTGTAACTTTTTACAATGGTAGTCGTTCTACTGGTAAATAGTATAGTTCACTGTTTTTTTTAATTGTTATATATGGCTTTCATTTTTTAAATTGTTTAACTGGAATATAATTTCTTTAAAATGTTGTGGTATTTTCTGCTGTATAACATTGTGAATCAGTCATAGGTACACATTTATCCGCACCCTCTTGAGCCTTCCTCCTGCCTTCCTATTCCACCACTTTCGGTCATCACAGAGCATTGGGCTGAGCTCCATGTACTATACAACAGTTTCTGTTTTACACATAACAGGTTTTATAGGTCAAGGCTGCTTTCTCAGCTTGTCCCCCTTTTCCTTCCCTGTCCATGTACATAGATCCATTCTCTATGTCTGTGCCTCTATTCCTGTCCTGTGAATGGATTCATTGGTGCCATTTTTCTAGACTTCATATATATGCATTATTATTGATATTTGTTTTTCTATTTCTTTCTTCACTCTGTATGACAGATTCTAGGTTCACTTCAACTGACTCAATTTCATTCTTTTTTATGGCTGAGTAATATTCCATTGTGTATCTGTACCACATCCTCTTTATCCATTCACCTGTTGATGAACATCTAGGCTGTTTCCAAGTCCTGCCTATTGTGAATAGTGGTTCACTGAACATTGGGGCACATATCAAAGGAAGCAAGAATACATAATGAAGAAAAGACAGCCTCTTCAATAAGCGGTGCTGGGAAATCTGGGCAGCTATATTTAAAATAATGAAATTAAGACATAATCTAACACCATATACAAAAATAAACTAAAAATGAATTAAAGACGAAAATGTAAAATCAGACACTATAAAACTTTTACAGGAAAACTTGGGAAAAACACTCTGACATAAATCACAAGATCTTTTTTTATCCACCTCCTAAAATAATGACCCTAATGCTGGGACGTATTGGGGGCAGGAGGACATGGGGACAACAGAGGATGAGATGGCTAGATGGCATCACTGTCTCGATGGACATGGGTTTGAGTAAACTCCAGGAGTTGGTGATGGACAGGGAGGCCTGGCATGCTGCGATTCGTGGGGTCACAAAGAGTCGCACACAGCTGAGTGACTGAACTGAACTGAACTGAACTGAAAATAATGAAAATAAAAATAAACAATTGGGACATAATTAAATTCAAAAGCTTTTGCACAACAAAGGACACCATAGGAAGATGTAAAGAAAAATCTCAGAAGGGGAGAAAAATATTTGTAAATGAAGCAATAGACAAAGAATTAATATCCAAAATATACAAAGAGCTAATGGAGTTCAATATCTAAAAAAAAATAATAATCTAATAAAAAAAATGGGCAGAACATCTCATCAGACATTTCTCCAAAGAAGACATAGAGATGGTCAAGAGGTACATGAAAAGATGCTCAACATCACTAATTATTAAAGAAATGCAAAACAAAAGCTACAAAGAGTTATCCCCTCACACTAGTCTGAATGGCCATCATAAAAAATCTACACATAATAAATGCTGGAGGGGGTGTGGAGAAAAGTGAACCCTCTTACACTGTTGGTGGGAATGTATATTGGCACAGACATTGTGGAAAATAGTGTGGAGGTTCCTGAAGAAATTAAACATAGAACTACCATATAACCAAGAAATCCCACTACTGGGCTTATACTCTGAGAAAATTGTAACTGAAATAGTTCACTGCAGCTTTAATCTACATTTCCCTAATAATTAATAATGTTGAATATCTTATCATGAACTTATATGCAATGTGTATATCATGTTTGGTTAAACATTGCCTATTTTTATTAGGTTTTTATTTCCTTATTGACTTTGACAGTTTTTTATGTATTATGTTATACAAGTATTATAAAGAAGTGTTTTATTCTTTTAGTGAATATCAAAGAGTATAATTTAATTTAGATGAAGTCTAGTTATCAAATTTTTGCTCTATGATATCATATCCAAACCACTTTTGCCTAACTCAGGCTTACAGAAGTTTTCTACTTGACGTTTTAAATCATATATTTTAGTTTTAGGATCTAATTTAAATTCATTTTTAAACAGAGTTGAGGTATGGACTTAAGTTCAATGTGTCCATCAATAGAAAAATAAATACACAGATACACAATGGAATAATATCCATAAAAAAAAAAGACTAAACTTTGCCATTTGCAGCAAAATGGTTAGACTTGTAGAGAATTATGTGCTTAGTCACTAAGTCATGTCTGACTCTTTGCGACCCCATGGACTGTAGCCTGCCAGGTGAGAATACTGGAGTGGGTAGCTAAATAATTCAGGCAGAAAAAGACAGACACCATATGATGTCACCTATATGTAAAATCCCCAAAATACAACAAACTAAAGAAGCAAACTCTTACAAAAAAACAAAACAAAAAAGAATCAAACTCATAGAGAACAAACTCATGGTAACCAGTGGGGAAGTGTAAGAGGATAAGGTCAATATAGGGGTAAAAGAGTAAGAGGTACAAACTATTAAGCATAAAATAAGTTACAAAGATATATTGTACAACATGGCACATATACCCAGTATTTTATAATAACTATAAATGCAGTATAACTCTAAAAATTGTGACTCTATATTGCACATCTGTAACTTATATAGTATTTTTTTTAAAGTAGATATTTGTTCCAGCAATTCCAACTCTGGGTATTTATCTGGACAACATGAAAACAAACTTCAAATAGTTATTTCAGACCCCCTGAAATTGTTCCATAGTACAGTGACACTCTGCTCAATTTTTAGATTTTCTTGTCTTACTATGTTTCATTTTGTCTTCAAATTCAAATCCACTAATCTTTCCTTCTGCAACATCTACTCTATTGTTAATGGTATCCAGTGTGTTTTTCATTTCACACATTAAAAATATTAATAAAATCTCTAGAAGTCTAGTTTGAGTCTTCTTTTAAATGCCTTAACTTGTTACATTTAACTTTCTACATTTATGGGATATAATTATAACAGTTATAATGTCCTTGTCTATTAGTTATAATACCTGTATTAGTTCTGGGTTGGTGTTGATTTGTAAGTTTTGTTCTTGATACATGGCATATTTTCTGTTTCTTTGCATATTTGATAAATTCTGAATGGATGTAAGACAGCATCATTTTGGAATATAGGTACTAGATACTGTACCTATTCCTCTATTGAGCTTTGGCCTGGAAGACATGTTATTTGAAAATAGCTTGGTATTCTTTGGCCTTGCTTTTATTATTTGTTAGGTTGGATTGTAGCAGTGATTAGTGTAGGTCTAATTATTTTCCACTACCTACACGGACCCTTTCTATGTTCTCTATTTCTTGGCCTGTGAATCAATAGTCTAGCTGTTGGGAAAAAGTATCATTCCTGGCTATACATGACTTCTGGAAAATCTCCTCCTACTCTTGGCTGGGGCAAGTGAACAATGTGGGAAACATTAGAAAGCAAGGTCAGAAATATAATGAACTGGATGGTCAGGTAAGACTTTGAGGGCTATGTACGAAATTCAAATTTCATTTTAAGAGGAATAAGGAGACTAATACAAATAAGGAGGATAAGGTGACAATCATTTTGCAATTCATAAATATCAAATCAACACTGTAGAACTTACACAAAGTTTTATGTCAATCATATCTCAATAAAGTTGAAAGATACAGTAAGCTATTGAAAAGATATAAGAAAAGAAGTATATTCCTTGCCCTTCCTGTTTACTGGAAAATTTTAAATCCTAAGTTTTAAACAGTGTATATAGACGGCAAGATGAAAGTAAAGAACAAATTATAGTGCTCTCAGTAGATGGCATTACATGTGGGGGAAAAGTTTGAAATCCAACAAAATCTCTTCAAAAAATAGAGATAATTTGCACCTGTAGAATAAAAGGGTTTTGTTAATTCAAAAAACACTAAGGAAGCCTCAATGATATGTTCATATAAAAGATGTAAACATCAACCTCTGCCTTCTAAAAGAGTTATGATTTATCAGAGAAGATGCTGAGTTAGAATAGGAAAAGAGGTTATGTGAATAATGAAATTATTCAGTTGGTGACTTCTGGAATGAGCACTCCTGATATGTCTAGAGGAGTACATGGAAAGAGAAGAGGGAATTGCCTGTAGAAAGCATATCACAACCATAGCATATAGGCATGAAAAATATCATTGTATATTCAGAGGACATTAGGTAAATTACTTCCACTATAACATTGAATTCCTTAAAGTAGAAGTAAAAAGGGAAAAAATGGACACTGGTTTCATACAGTGGGTGACATTTAAGACTAAGCTATTTAAACTTTATTCTATAAGCAGTGAGGAATTACTAAAGATTTTTAAATAAAAGGGAGAGTGGGATCAGTGTAGGACGTAATTTGAGCAGAGCTTCAGGAAGAAAATCTCAACCTACCACGTTCTGGATGACAGAGTAAGGGGATGATACGATCATGGAGAGCAAAGGAATGTATTATGGTAGATGTGATGAAGGCATGAACCAGAATGGGTGATGGTGTGAACTGGAAAAAATAATGTATTATGGATTTACTGTGTCTCTATCTCAGTGATAAGTGCTTTCCATATATTTTCTAATGTATTCCTCTCAATATCCTTTTGATATAGCCATTATTTTTCTGAAAATTAGGAATGAAACTGTAAAAGTTAAATGACTTGCTTATAGCTCTATAGCTGAAAAACATCAAACTTAGACTTGAACCAGACCATCTTCTATACCCATGGTTCCAATTTTTTTGTTTCACCACCCTTCAAGAAATAGACTCTTAGAAGTATTAGCTTATCATTAGAAGTGGATATAGAAGGACTATATAAAAGAAGATAAAAGAACTGGAAGAAAAGAGGAAACTTCAATCTAGCACTTGACCATGGAGAGTGCATTTATTTAAAAGGTAACTGAAAGAAAGGAAATATTGGAAAGGTAGGAGAAAGAGGAGATAATGCTGAGAGTCAAGGAAGATGAGAAAATTATACTAATACTGATTGTTAAGGAGTTATTTCTCTCCTTGAAAAGATAAACTATGTATTTCTATCTTCTAAAGTAGGTGGAGGAAGAAGTCACACAAAAATAATCTGATGAATAAGAAAGTTGATGCCAGAGACTTCATTTCTTGTTCACCAAGTTAGCTCATCAAAAATAGGGAAGATTGAAGGGGGCAACTTGGATGAGAATCAGATCATTGAGTTTTTTGTCCTTTTTGTTTTGTTTTGCTACTATTAAGGGGCTAGTATATGTTTGTAAATACATGGAAATTATTGATGAGAACAGAAAAATGAAGATCTTAAATGGTATGGCAATTTTTGATATAACAGATAAAGGAGCAGTACAATTATATTAGTGGCATGAGTTAGCTATCGTTGGTAAAAAGAAAACAGGCCTGGATTCATATGAATGATATGAAATGAGTCAGAGGAGAAAAAAAAATTAGAATGTTATTTAAAAGTTCAGAACATGACTTAAGAAGGAGACAAGGTCACTAGAAGAGGGAAAGTGTGCTGTCTTTTCTCAAAGAAGAGTATTTCGAAAAGAATTCTACTTAAATGTATTGTAAACAATAGTCCTTCAGTTTCATATTCCATCCAATCCAAGATGGCACACCTTTGAGGGAAACTGTAAATAATTATAGGGGTTCCCACAGTTTTACCTAAAACCTGATCCTCACAGAACTCACAAATTCTCTAAAACATGGCTGCCACTCTTCCTACCACCTCATGGGACAGGATCTGGCTGCCACAAGGCCTTTGATAGACATTCTTCATTATAGTTTAGAAGACATTATTCCTTCACTTGTGGTTTCTTCCACCACTGAAGTTTTCTTTCTTTCTTTTTAAGCAGAATTGAAATGTTCAAAATTCCCACCAGGCCATGAAAGATTCTATTTTTCAGCCAACCTCTTTCTCTCTCTCTCTCTCTCTCTTTTTTTTTCCCAGGCAGGACACATAAAATTTAATTTCCTGACCTCTTTTGCTGATGTATAGCAGTCATTTTTCCACAACATTAGACTAGGTAATCTATTCTTAGGGGAACCTCGTCAAGCCTGACTGATATTCTGCATTTTTCTTTCTTTTCCCTATTTTATATATTTTTTTACTCTTTCTCCCCCATCATATTTTCTGCTGTGGAAATATGATAATAATAATAAAATATCTAGAGAAAGATAGAATATATTTACTAGTCCATGATGCTAAGATGAAGTGAGAAGTAGAAAGGTCATGTTTTCCATTTTTGAAAATAAAGTGAAATAATAAATTTGCATGTTGAGAAAAATCCATGATCTCAGCTAGAAATATCCCATTTGTAGGTTGTTTTGATACTGATATCATATTGGAAGATGAATTCTAGTGTCAATGAAAAGTGCTGGTGCAATGACAGCTATGGAGACCAATATCTTCTATTAATGCAAAGAAGACACAAAAATACCACTGGGTTTTTTGCTATCCTGTCAGAATTAGTCACCCAACTTGCTTTCAGGGGACTGCCAGCATGCCACCTTGTTTCCTTGACAAGGCTGAGCCCAGGACCTTGTTCAGAGAGGGCACACTCTTGATTGTCGTGATAATGTTAGACTCTTCCTATATTCCTCTCTATTTATCCCATGGCCCATCAGAAAAAGGAACACAGTCCACACGTTCTCATTTTTTCTCTCCACAAACAAGACACTGGACAGCTGTCAGACTGGAATAACTTCTACTCACAATCAATTTGTATCTGATTCAAACAACTGAGCCAGAAATGCAATAAGAAAACCCATTCCCATTGCCTGGAGGTTTAGGCCGAATCTGGCCAGAGGGCGGTGAGAAATGAACCAGTGCAGTTGGTCAGTACAGACCATCTCTCCTGTAATGAGATGATAAGCAGCATTAAGCATTTATTGAGAACTTTCTGTGATTGTGCCATTGTACCAAATGCACTACCCGGTAGAAAACCAAGGGGGAAAAGTTTACAGTTTAATTGGAGATTGACTTACATAGGGAAAACATAAAGCCCTATATTCTCAGCATGAAATGGATGATGCCAACAAGTAAGCTACAGGAGTTTAGAGACTGGAGAGCCCAGCACGCACGTTCAGTTAAGCTATATGTTAAATATATATCATAAATCATCTCTTACAGTGCAAGTGAGTTTTTAAATCTGTTATCTGAACTTGAAATCTACCCTTTGAATTTCACTCAAATATTTATTTTACTTGGCTCTGTAAGCCAGGTGCTATATTGTTCTTTTGTGTCATTTCCTTCCTAAGAATATGTCTGAAAAATTGAATAAATATGTAAAGCTAAATATTCTGATTTATGTACTTTTAAACTGACCTTTTGTATTTCATTAGATAAAACAGAATTACAGCATTAAATAATATTAATGGAGATGAAGTGTACTGAAGTCACTATGGACCACTGGCAATGTAGAAAAGGAATATAAATGGTATAAACAGCTGTAGCTAAAGGGATTTGGGTCTCAGGGAAAAGTTTAGCTATGTAGTATATAAAAATTTCACTGTTAAGTAATAACAGTGTGCTTGATATAGCAAACAAATCTGACAGATTCTCACATTTCTCTTTCTTGTTTCACTAGCCTTCAATGTTACTGTAATGCAGCAAAAAAAAAAAAAAAAAAAAAAAATGCATTCTTATAGTAAGCAATAATTAAGACCACCCTCCCCTTCCTTAACACAGTATATTATTAGCTGTGTTGAATGAATTAGCCACCACATTTGTTTAAGTGTTTGAGTTTTAAAGACAATGCTTTATACCATTGAATTGGTTTTTATTTTATTGAAATATAGTTGATTTACAATGTTGTGTTAATTTCTGCTGTATACCAAAGTGATTCAAATGTGTGTGTGCGTAGATGCATGTGTATAATACATTTTTATTCCAGACTTTTCTCCCTTCTCTCTACTATCCTACATTCTGGTCTGTGAAGTTCAAGGATGCATTTGTACAATATTGTGATGGCTTTTGCTATACATCAACATGAATTGGCCAAGTGTATACATGTATCCTCCCAATCCCGACTCCCCCACCCCCTTCCTCCCCATTCCATCCCTCCAGGTTGCACAGAGCACTGCCCTGGGTGCCATGCCTCATGTATTGACATTGCACAGGGCATCCATTCTACATATGGTAATGTACACAGAGTTTTTCAATAGCAACACTACCTTAGCATTTCTTATTACTTCATTCAGTATCTGGAATAGTAAATCAATGTCATCTCTAAAGGGACAAAAATAAAAAGTGAAGTTGAAAAAATAAATGGTATGGTATAACTTACCTGTTTCTTTGACTGAAGAAAGAACATCACATCTCAGTTCAGTTTAGTTCAGTTCAGTCGCTCAGTCGTGTCCTGCTCTTTGCGATCCCATGAACCGCAGCACACCAGGCCTCCCTGTCCATCACCAACTCCCAGAGTTTACCCAAACTCATGTCCACTGATTCGGTGATGCCATCCAACCATCTCATCCTCTGTCATCCCCTTCTCCTCCTGCCTTCAATCTTTCACAGCATCAGGGCCTTTTCAAATGAATCAGCTCTTCGCATGAGGTGGCCAAAGTATTAGAGTTTCAGCTTCAACATCAGTCCTTCCAATGAACACCCAGGACTGATCTCCTTTAGGATGGACTGGTTGGATCTCCTTGCAGTCCAAGGGACTCTCAAGAGTCTTCTCCAACACCACAATTCAAAACTATCAATTCTTCAGTGCTCAGCTTTCTTTATAGTCCAAGTCTCACATCCATACACGACTACTGGAAAAACCATAGCCTTGACTAGATAGATCTTTGTTGGCAAAGTAATGTCTCTGCTTTTTAATATGCTGTATAGGTTGGTCTTAACTTTCCTTCCAAGGAGTAAGTGCCTTGTAATTTCATGGCTGCAGTCACCATCTGCAGTGATTTTGGAGACAAAAAATAAAGTCAGCCACTGTTTCCACAATTTCCCCATCTATTTGTCATGAAGTGATGAGACCAGATGCCATGATCTTAGTTTTCTGAATGTTCAGTTTTAAGCTAACTTTTCCACTCTCCTCTTTCACTTTCATCAAGGGACTCTTTAGTTCTTCTTCACTTTCTGCCCTAAGGGTGGTGTCATCTGCATATCTGACATTATTGATATTTCTTCTGGCAATCGTGGTTCCAGTTTGTGCTTCCTCCAGCCCAGCGTTTCTCATGATGTACTCTGCATATAAATTAAATAAGTAGGGTGACGATATACAGCCTTGATGTACTCCTTTTCCTATTTGGAACCAGTCTGTTGTTCCATGTCCAGTTCTAACTGTTGCTTCCTGACCTGCATACAGATTTCTCAAGAGGCAGGTCAGGTGGTCTGGTAGTCCCATCTCTTTCAGAATTTTCCACAGTTTATTGTGATCCACACATTAAAAAGCTTTGGCATAGTCAATAAAACAGAAACAGATTTTTTTTTTTTTTCTGGAACTCTCTTGCTTTTTTGATGATCCAGTGGATGTTGGCAATTTGATCTCTGGTTCCTCTGCCTTGTCTAAAACCAGCTTGAACATCTGGAAGTTCATGGTTCATGTATTGCTGAAGCCTGGCTTGGAGAATTTTGAGCATTACTTTACTAGCGTGTGAGATGAGTGCAACTGTGCAGTGGTTGAGCATTCTTTGGCATTGCCTTTCTTTGGGATTGGAATGAAAACTGACCTTTTCCAGTCCTGTGGCCACTGCTGAGTTTTTCAAATTGTTGGCATATTGAGTGGCATATCATCATGATATGGCATATCATGATATATCATGATATTAGCATATCATCTTTTAGGATTTGAAATAGCTCAACTGGAATTCCATCACCTCAACTAGCTTTGTTCATAGGGACGCTTCCTAAGGCCCACTTGAATTCACATTCCAGGATGTTTGGCTCTAGGTGAATGATCACACCATCATGATCATCTGGGTCATGAAGATCTTTTTTGTACTGTTCTTCTGTGTATTCTTGCCACCTTTTCTTAATATATTTTGCTTCTATTTGGTCCATACCATTTCTGCCCTTTCTTGAGCCCATCTTTGCATGAAATATTCCCTTGGTATCTCTAATTTTTCTTGAAGAGATCTCTAGTCTTTCCCATTCTATTGTGTTCCTCTATTTCTTTGTCCTGATCACTGAGGAAGGCTTTCTTATCTCTCTCTGCTATTCTTTGGAACTCTGCACTCAAATGGGTATATCTTTCCTTTTTTCCTTTGCTTTTCACTTCTGGTCTTTTCACAGCTATTTGTAAGGCCTGCTCAGACAGCCATTTTGCTTTTTTGCATTTCTTTTTCTTAGGGATGGTCTTGATCCCTATACAATGCCCCTTGTCTCCTATATAATGTCACAGACCTCCGTCCATAGTTCATCAGGCATTCTATCTATCAAATCTAGTCCCTTAAATCTATTTCTCACTCCCACTTCTCACATCACATCTCAGTTGGGTAAAAACCCCATCTACTGCATAAGCTAAACCAACCAAAGGAAAGGAAAACCATCAAAATGATATTCTGATATAGAAAAAGAAATGTTTGCTCAAAAAAAAGGTCCATTTCTGGGGCAAGACATTTTGTCCGGGACGGGTGGAAAAAGAAAAATTGTCACATGAAAGAGAAAGTTCTGAGTTTAGATTTGAAAATCCCTATCATTAGAAGTTATGGTTTTTCCAGTAGTCATGTATGGATATGAGAATTGGACCATAAAGAAGGCTGAGTGCTGAAGAATTGATGCTTTTGAACTATGGTGTTGGAGAAGACCCTTGAGAGTCCCTTGGACTGCAAGGAGGTCAAACCAGTCAATCTTAAAGAAGTCAATCCTGAGTGTTCATTGGAAGGACTGATGTTGAAACCCCAATACTTTGGTGACCTGATGGAAAGAGCCACCTCATTGGGAAAAAATCTTAATGCCGGGAAAGACTGAGAGCACGGGGAGAAGGGAGTGACAGAGGACGAAATGGTTGGATGGCATCACTGACTCAGTGGACATGAGTTTGAGCAAACTCTGGGAGGTAGTGAAGGACAGAGAAGCCTGATGTGCTGTAGCCCATGGGGTCACAAAGCATCGGATGCAATTTAGTGACTGAACAACAACAATGGTTGGAATTATTGAGGACTTCAACTAGCAATGTATCTCGAAGAGCTCTCTGTTGGCTTTGATGAATTTGTGGAATTGTCTCCTTGTCTACTCATTACCACGAGAAAACACAAAAACAAAAAGGAGATCTGACAATTCCAGCAATCTTCTTTAGCTTCTGTTGTTTTCCATTAGCAACGGGAGCATATTCTTTTAGTGAAACACAAAAGCTGGTATCCCGGGCTACCGCTGAGCCTTGCAGCATGCGGGGCGATTCACTCATTCTGAGAGAAGCTCCGAAAGGTGGTTAGAGACTGTTTTAGCACTTTATTTGTCCCAATTATCTGCTCCTGCCTATTAGGGTGAATGGAACATCATGGCATTGTTTATCATGGGCTTTATATTCGCTAATAACATTGTTGTTTATTACTGCAAACGTGCTGTATGCAGTCAGCTCAGCTTCTGTTTATCCCCACTGCTCCAAGTTCTTGTTTTGTTTTCTTGTTTTGTTTCTTCCCTTTTTCCTTTTTCTTCTTCTTCTTTTTTTGTTTCCTACCCTAAACAAATCAGATGAGTTAACCAAATTTCCCACTTTGTGTGACTAAAGATGCTTCTTCAGTTAAGCTTCAGGTTGATTAATTTCAGGCAGTTTCAGAAAATAGCAGGGTGATACCTACATGCTGGATTGCTCTCTGACCATATTTCAATGGCAAGTGCCTGCTGGAGCTTTTCCTTCCAGGTGCTCACAGTCTGAGTACACTAGTTTGAGCAACCATCAGAGGAAAGGATGCAGCGAATTGTTGCCATTAGATCATTTAATCTTCCCCAAGGTCCTCTTCTTCTACACACTGTTTTACACAAACGTATCCAGGGACTCTCCATGGCCTGAGGCCTGCTGAATGTGCTTTAAAAAATGCCCCTCATTTGAGCCTGTAGGAAAGATAGTATCTGTGTAGTCTATTTTTCCTGTAACCACACTGAATTGTGAGAACTCGGCAGTGTTCTTTCTCTCCACATATGCTTGCTGCATCCTAATATCTAGTGCCTTATTTAATAAACAATTAAGATAGATGATCAATACCTTAATCAGGAGGAAAGATTCCTTAACTGTGCCAATAGTAAACTGCTCTTTCTCTCCCTCTTTCTTCCTGGTGGAGAGAGTTTGTAATCTGGACTACTTAGACATGTGCCTGTCATCACTAGAATATGAGAGTGGGGAAGGCAGGTCGTGTTCAAAGTAGATGGATGGATTAGGAAGTAAGGCCAAACAGAGCATCTTGTTGAAAAGATATGTGCTAATAAAGGGACACTGCTAATAAAGGGACAACTAAGTTTCAAACTGAGAATAAAACTCAGGGTTTCCTGATCGGGAGAGACTTTCTCTTGAAAAGTGGCCACAGAAACAGATACATTTACAGTTTATTAAAGATGTGGAACAGTATGGTAATCATGGGGGAAAAAATCTGTTTTTCAGACTTGGGCCCTATGCCTGCGTCCTCTCCATGAGGACATTTTCACTCTAAGATTTTCACCTACTTCTGAGCTTCACTTTTTGAGCTTCAGTGTCTTCATTGTAGAATTGAAACTATAACCATCTTATGTGCTATGTTGTGCTGAGTTGCTCTGTCATGTCCGACTCTTTGCAACCCCGGGGGCTGTAGCCTGCCAGGTACCCCCGTCCATGGGGATTCTTCAGGCAAGAATACTGGAATGGGTTGCTATGACCTCTTTGATCATCTTATTATCTTGTTTAATAAATAAAAAATAAGTGTAAATACCTTAAATACTTGTGTTATAGAAGAAGCCCTCAATGGACTTTAGCTTACATACTTGAAATGGAGATATGGAAACAGAAATTATTACCAATAAACCAGTTATTCATTTTAATGCAAGAGTTAACTCCAGTGTATATAAATATAATCTACCTGCCAAAGAAGGTGAAATAACTGGAAGAATATATTTTTGAATGTACTTTATTAAAGTATAGTTGATTTACAAAATTGTGCTAGAAGAATACTTTTTAAAGCTCAAGTTTATGAAGGAAATAAGGAGTTTTTAATAGATAGGGGGAAATAACACAGGAAGGAAATAAGAAAGTAAAATAAAATCTAAAGATTGAAAGACAAGACAATGACAGTTTTAAAAGTGAGGAAGTGTCCCAGCTTCAAGAAATGATGGAATGACTTGGTCTGACAGCCCACCACCCATGAATGACAATTATAAAATCTGAAAACCATATTTAAGAAAAACGTCTGAATGCAGAAATTTCAGGTATCATCTGCTTATATAAGATTGATTGCATTGGGTCTGAGGACACTTCTCAGTCAGCAAGTACCTCAAGACTACATGAAGCTATAACCTAACAGGCTGGAGATATCAGAGAGCAGAGAGTGAGGCTGGCAGAACACTCAAAAGTTAGGAGTAGAATCCTTCATTGTCAGGGGCTGAAGAGATGAGTTCCAAAATATGAATATAAAAATCCATCCAAATCCTTGTTTGACCTTTAAACTATACATGTAGTAGAGGAGTGGAATTTCCAGGGGGCTTAAGAATAAAGCAGAAGGTGAAAGTTAAGACATCAAAGTATAGAATCAGGAGACAAAGTTTGGAGTTTAACCGTAGATAGGTTAGCTTTTTTTCTGATACAGAAATCATTCTTCAGAAGAACATTACAGAATTAAGAGCTTTTATATTCAGGATCAAATTAAAACAAGCAAACAAACAAAACACACACACACACAATTAGGTATACAAAGAAAATAGGAAAATGTGAACCTATATTCAAGAAAACAAAGGTTATCAATGGAATTTTAGTTCAATATCACCCAGATGCTAAAATTAACAGAAAAGTGCATTAGATTAAATATTATAAATATGTTCAAAGGATTGATAAATGAAAAATGAGAGAACGAAAAACCTTGGAAGAGAAACAAAAATACAAAACATCCAATGGTAATTTTTGCTTTAAAAATAAAGTAATTAAAATGAAAAATTAACTGGAAAACATTAAGAGCAGATTTGAAATAAAAAAGTAAAAAGTACATTTACTTGAAAGTAGATTATTAAAGCATACATTCTGAAAAAGAAAGAGAAAAAAAAGATTTAAGAAAAAAAGACTGGATGTGCATAAATTTGTGGAATAATAAAATATTAAGTGGTCAAAAATATGTACAATTGAAGCCCGGAAAGAAGATAGCCACAATAGGAAAACAAAAACATTTAAAAAGATGATAGCTGAGAATTTACCAAATTTGTTGAAATTTAGATGATCCCAGGCCTAAGAAGCTTAATAAGTTCCTAGTAAGATAACTACAAATATAGCTACATTTAGTTACATAAAAATCACATTTGTGAAATCCAAAAATAAAGCTAAAAATCTTGAAATCAGTCAGAGAAAATGAAGGAAGTCACAGATACAATGTTGATTAGCCTCTCATTAGTAACACTAAAGCCTCAAATGCTATGAAATATCTTTAAAGTATTGTAGCAGAGGAAAGGAGAAAGCTGTCAATCCAGATATGTGGAGAGAAAGAAAAATTAGCCTTCTAAAATTAAAGTGAAATAAAAATAGTTTCAAATAAAAATGAAACTAGCCCTGAAAAAAAAAAAAAAAAAAAAAAGAGTGAAATTCAGATCGTTCTAAATAAGAAAAATTAAGAAAATGCTCTTTCAGCTTCTGGACACATACACACAGAAAAATGTTAAAAATAATTCTGCAAAATGCAGAAAAATAGCACCAGGTTGAATGTCAAATGTACAGGAAACAATAATTATCAGTAGGAATGACAAATAAGGGATAAACATAGAAGAATGATATTTTTCAAATATTTTTCTAAGTATTCAAAAGGATATAGCTATTTAAAGCAAAAGGTATATAGAGTTTTAAATAATTACATGTCCAACTCCTTGCGCCCTGATGGACTATACTGTAGCTGTCCAGGCTCCTCTGTCCATGAGGACTCTACAGGCAAGGAAGCTGGAGTGGATTGCCATGCCCTCCTTCAGGGGATCTTCCCAACCCGGGGATCAAACCCAGGTCTCCAACGTTGCAGGCAGATTCTTTACCGTCTGAGCCACCAGGGAAGTCCTTATTTTAGCAAGAGAGTTTAAATAATCTAGATGAATTATATATGATAACACCAACATAAAGAAGTGATAACTAAGACTGCATTCTTACACATCATCTGAAGAATATAAAGTCAAAATGCATAACTTAATCTTTTGGACAATAACTTCATAATACAAAGAACTGAATAACTATAGCTAAAACACACACACAGGAACCAAACTGGAATACTAAAAATAAGTTATTAAAAGGAAGGTAGAAAAACATAGAAATGAATAAATGAGAGAAAAAAATATGTTATTTTTACTTATTTATAGACATAAACATTAAAATATATTTAATAAACAGGAATATGAAAGTGTTAGTGGCTCAGTCAAGTCCGAGTCTTTGCAATCCCATGAACTGCAGCCTGCCTGGCTCCTCTGTCCATGGGATTCTCCAGGCAAGAATACTGGAGTGGGTTGCCATTCCCTTCTCCATGGGGTTTCCCAACCCAGGGATCAAACGCAGGTCTCCCGCACTGCATGCAGATTATTTACCATCTGAGCCACTGGGGAACTATTTTCAGTCATACCCAGAATATATTACAATGCCACAAAATCATAACAATATGATACTGGCACAAAAAACAGAAATATAGATCAATGGGACAGAACTGAAAGCCCCAAAATAAGCTCTCACGCATGGTCAATTAAGTGAGGCAGGTGAGGCAAGAATATACAATGGAGAAAAGACAATCTTATTCAATAAGTGTTTCTGGAAAACAGCACAGCTACATGTAAAAGAATGAAGTTGGAACATTCACTAATACCCTATACAAAAATTAGCTCAAAATGGATTGAAGTTTCAATATAAGACCGGAAACCATAAAACTCCTAGTGGAAAACATATGTAGAACAGTCTTTGACATAATTTGAAACAAAAGTCTTTTGGATCTGCTTCCTAAAGAAAAACCAATAAAAGAAAAAATAAACAAATGGGACCTGAAAGTGAAAGTCGCTCAGTTATGTCCAACTCTTTGCAACCCCATGCACTATAGAGTCCATGGAATTCTCTAGGCCAGAATACTGGAGTTGGTAGCCTTTCCCTTCTCCAGGGGATCTTCCTGACCCAGGAATTGAACCAAGGTCTCCCGCATTGCAGGCAGATTCTTCACCAACTGAGCAGCTTTTGCACAACAAAGGAAATCACTGACATTATGAACCTATTGAATGGGAGAAAATATTTGCAAATGACTTGACTGAAAAAAGGTTAACATCCAAAATATATAAACAGGTCATAAAAGTCTAGAAAAAAAAAAAATTCAAACAACCCAATTTAAAAAAAAAAGGGCAGAAGGCCCAAATAGCCATTTCTTCAAACAGGAAGTATAAGATGGCCAATGGACACATGAAAAGATGCTCAGCATCACTAATCATCAGGGAAATGATCATCAATACCATAAAGAGAATCAACTGACACATGTCAGACTGGATATTATTAAAAAATCACAGGTAAGAAATGTTGGTAAGGATGTGGAGAAAAAGGTACCCTTGTACACTTTTGGTGAGCTATTTATTGGTATAACTGCTATGGAAAGCAGTATGGAAGTTTCTCAAAAACTAAAACAGAACTACCATGAGACCAGCATTACAGGGTGTATATATGGGAAAAAAAAAACTAGTTTGAAAAGATACATGCACCCCAATATCCATACCATTATTCTTTATAATTGCAAAGATATGGAAGCAACATAAACATCCACCACCAACAACAACATAAAATGGATAAAGAAAACATGGTTATATATAAAGTGGAACACCACTCTGCCATGAAAAAGAATGAAATGTTTCCATTTGTAACAACATAGATGGACTTGAAGGTTATTATGCTAAGTGAAATAAGTTAGAGAAAGACAGGCACTGTATACCGCTTACATGTGGAATCTAAACAATAAAACAAATTCGTGGATACAACAGAGAGATGCAAACTCACATATACAACAATAGAAGTAATAAATCTTACAGGAGTGCTGCTCCTGAACAAATGACTGGTTTAAAATTGGGAAAAAAGAATAACAAGGCTGTTTCACAACAACCTTGAAAAATCTTAAAGAGTTGGGAGTACCAGACTACTTTACTTGTCTCCTGAGAAACCTGTGTGCTGGACAAAAAGCAACAGTTAGAACTGTACATGAAACGACTGGTTCAATATTGGGAAAGGAGTATGTCAAAGCTGCATATTGTCACTCTTCTTATTTCACTTGTATGCAGAGAATATTATGTGGAATGCTGGGCTGGATGAATCACAAGCTGGAATCCATATTGCCAGGAGAAATATCAACAACTTCAGATGTGCAGAGGATACCACTCTAAAGGGAGAAAGTGAGGCTGAACTTAAGAGCCTCTTAATGAAGGTGAGAGAGGAGAGTGAAAAAGCTAGCTTGAAACTCAACATTTAAAAAACAAAGCTCATGGCATCTGGTCCCATCACTTCATGGCAAATTGTTGCTGTAGTTCTGTCACTAAGTCATGTCCAACTCTATGTGACCCCATCAACTGTAGCATGTCAGGCTACCCTGTCCTTCACTATGTCCCAGAGTTTGATCAAACTCATGTCCACTGAGTTGCTGATGCTAGACAAAAATATCATTCTCTGACACCCCCTTCTCCTCTTGCCCTCAATCTTTCCCAGCATCAGGGTCTTTTCCAGTGAGTCGGCTCTTCACATTAGGTGGCCAAGGTATTTGAGCTTCAGCTTCAACATCAGTTCTTCCAATGAATATTCAGGATTGATTTCCTTTAGGACTGACTGGTTTGATCTCCTTGCTGTCCAAGTGATTCTCAAGAGTCTTCTTCAGTACCACAATCCAAAAGTATCAGTTCTTTAGCACTCAGCCTTCTTATGGTCCAACTCTCACATCCATACATGACTACTGGAAAATCATAGCTTCAACTATACAAACTTTTATCAGCAAAGTGATGCCTCTTTTTTTTATATGCAATGTCTAGTTTTCTCATAGTTTTTCTTTCAAGGAGCAAGCATCTTTAATTTTATGGCTGCAGTCACCATCCACAGTATCTTTGGATAGAAAGACATAAAAGAAAATTTAAAAAAAAAAGAAAAGAAAATCTGTCACTATTTCTTCCCCATCTATTTGCCGAGAAGTGATGGAACCAGATGCCATGTTCTTAATTTTTTGAATGTTGAGTTTTAAGCCAACTTTTTCACTATCCTCTTTCACCTTCCAAGAGGTCCTTTAAGTTCCTCTTCACTTTCTGCCATTAGAGTGGAACATCTCCATAATTGAGATAGTTGATATTTCTCCTGGCAATCTTGATTGGAGCTTGTGATTCATCCAGCCCAGAATTTCACATGATATACTCTGCATTTAAGTTAAATAAGCAGGATGACAGTATACAGTCTTAACATACTTCTTTCCCAATATTGAATTAGCCTGTTGTTCCATGTACAGTTCTAACTATTGCTTCTTGTCCTGCATGCAAGTTTCTCAAGAGACAAGTAAGGTAATCTGGTACTCCCATCTCTTTAAGATTTTTTCACAGTTTGCTGTGATGCACACAACCAAAGGCTTTTGCACAATCTATTAAGCAGAAGTAGATCTGATTATAATCACCTTGCTTTTTAATGATCCAACAAATGTTGGCAATTTGGTATCTGGTTCCTCTGTCTTTTCTAAATCCAGCTTGTACATATGGAAATTCTAGGCAAATAGAAGGGAGAAAAGTGGAAGCAGTGACAGACTTTATTTTCTTGGCTACAAAATCACTGCAGACGGTGACTGCATCAAAGAAATTAAAAGAAGCTTACTCCTTGGAGCAACCAGTCCATCCTAAAGGAAATCCAACTAGTCCATCCTAAAGGAAATTAATCCTGAATATTCATTGGAAGGACTGATGCCGAAGCTGAAACTCCAACACTTTGGCCACCTCATGCGAAGAGCTGACTCATTTGAAAAGACCCTGATGCTGTGAAAGATTGAAGGAGGGAGGAGAAGAGGACAACAGAGGATGAGATGGTTGGATGGCATCACCGACTCAAAGGACATGAGTTTGAGTAAACTCTCAGAGTTGGTTATGGACAGGGAGGCCTGGCGTGCTGCAGTCCATGGGGTTGCAAAGAGTTGGACATGACTGAGTGACTGAACTGAACTGAACTGCTCTTTGGAAGGAGAACTATGACAAACCTAGACAGTTTATTAAAAAGCAGAGACATCACTTTGCCGACAAAGGTCTGTATAGTCAAAGCTATGGTTTTTCCAGCAGCCATGTATGGATGTGAGAAATGGACCATAAAAAGGCTGAGTACCCAAGAACTGATGCTTTTGAACTGTGGTGCTGGAGAAGACTCTTGAGAGTCCTTTGGAAATCAAAGAGATAAAAACCAGTCATTCAATCCTAAAGGAATTCACCTTGGAGAATGGAACAGCAGAGGATGGGATGGTTAGATAGCATCACAGACTCAATGGACATGAATTTGAGCAAACTCTGGTAGATAGTAGAGAACAGAGGAGCCTGGCTTGCTGCAGTCCATGGGGCCACAAAAAGTCAGACATCACTTAAGAGAATGAACAACAAGAGTAATTCTACTTTTAGTTTCTTGGGAAATTTCTACTTTTATTTATTTATTTATTTTTGAGAAACTTGCATATTGTCACTGTTGCTCAGTTGCTCAGTTGTATCTGATTCTTTGCAACCCCATGAACTGCAGCACACCATGCTTCCCTGTCCTCCACTATCTTCCAGAGTTTGCCAAACTCATGTCCATTGAGTTGATGATGCCTTCCAGCCATCTCATCCTCTATTGCCCGCTTCTCCTCCTGCCCTCAATCTTTCCCAGAATCGGAGTCTTTTCCAATGAGTTGGCTCTTTGCATCAGGTGGCCAAAGCTTTGGAGCTTCAGCTTCAGTATCAGTCCTTCTAATGAATGTTCAGAGTTGACTTCCTTTAGGATTGATGGGTTTGATTTCTTTGTTGTCCAAGAGACCCTCAAGAGTCTTTTCTAGCACCACAGTTTGAAAGAATACATTCTTCAGGGCTCAGCCTTCTTTAAGGTCCAACTCTCACATCCATACATGAAATGAGAAACTAATATAATATTTCCATTTCCACCAACAGTTAACACATGTTCCCTTTAGTCTGCATGTATCCTCACTAACATTTGTTACTTGTGGTCTTTTTGATGATAGTCATTCTGATAGCTGTGAGGTGATATTATGGTTTTTATTAGAATTTCTCTGATGACTCGTATGTTGAGTATCTTTTCACATTCTGATTAGCCATTGGTATGTCTTCTTTGAAAAAACATCTACTTAGGTCTTCTGTCTATTTTTTAAACAGGCTGTTCTTTTTTGGCATATTGGTTTATATGAGCTGTTTTTATATTTTTAATATTAAACCAATAACCGTCATGTCACTTGCAAATGCATACTCCCATTCAGTTGGTGGCCTTGAAGTTTTGTAATTTTTTTTTTTTTTTTTGCTGTGTAAAATCTTTTACATGTAGTATGTTTATTTATGCTTTTAATTCTCTTGCTTTAGAAGACTGATCCAAGAAAATGTTAGTACGATTTATGTAAAGAGTGTTGTGTCTTTGCTCTCTTCTAGGATTCTTATGGTCTAGTTTTTCATTTAGATCTTTAATTCATTTTGAGTTTCCACATATAGGCATCCAGTTTTCTCAATATTACTTTTTGAAGAAGGCAACCTTTTCTCCATTTTATATTCTTGCCTGCTTTGCTACAAATTAATTGGCCATAACTATGTGAGAACATTTTGGGTTCTTCTTTCTGTTCCATTAATTTATCTGTTTCTGTGCCAGGGCTATGCTGTTTTGATCACTGTAGCTTTGTATTATAGTTTGAAGTAAGAAAGCTTGGTATCTTCCTTTATTTTTTTCTTCAAGATTTCATTGGCAATTTGGTGTTTTTCATAGTTTAGAAGGAAATGGCAACCCACTCCAGTATTCTTACCTGGAAAATCCCATGGGCAGAGGAACCTGGTAGGCTACAGTCCATGGGGTTGCAAAGAGTTAGACATGACTGAGCAACTTCACTTCCTTTCTTTATATAGATTTTTGAATTACCTGTTCTAGTTCTTGGAAAATGTTATAAGTGCTTAGTAAGGTCTGCAATAAATCTATAGAGTACATTGAATAATATAGATAATTTAACAATGTTAATTCCAATATATGAACACAGTTATATTTCCATTTGTTTGTATAATCTTCATCAATATTTTATAGTCTTCACAGTAACTTTTTCCAGAGTATATTTTTCACCTCTTTTGTTAAGTTTTATTATTGCTGTTCAGTCTCTAAGTCATGTCCAACTCTCTGTGACCCCATGGACTGCAGCACACCAGGGTCCTCTGTCCTCCAGCAGAGCTTGCTCAAATTCATGTCCACTGAGTCTGTGATGCTACAGAACCATCTCATTGTCCGCTGCCCCCTTCTCATTTTTCCTTCAGTCTTACCCAGGATCAGGTTCTTTTCTAATGAGGTGGCTCTTCACATCAAGTGACAAAAGTACTGGAGCTTCAGCAAGAGAACGTCCAGTGAATATTCAGAGTTGATTTCCTTTAGAGTCTTATTTCATTTCCTTGCAGTCCAAGAAAATCTCAAGAGTATTCTCCAGCACCACAATTCAAAAGTGTTTCTTTGGAACTCAGCCATTTTATTGTCCAACTCATATTCGTAGGTGACTAGTGAAAAACCATAGCTTTGACTCTACAGATATTTGTTGGCAAAGTAATGTCTCTTCTTTTTAGTATGCTATTTAGGTTTAGCATAGCTTTCCTTCCAAGGAGCAAGCATCTTTTAATTTCATGGTTGCAGTTACCATCCAACAGTGATTTTGAAGTCCAAGAAAATAAAATCTGTCACTGCTTCCAGTTTTTTTTCCCCATCTATTTGCCATGAAGTGATTGGACTGGATGCCCTGATTCTAGTTTTTTTTGTTTGTTTGTTTGTTTTTCAGATTCTAGTTTTTTGAGTGCTGAGTGTTAAGCCAGATTTTTCCTTTTCCTCTTTCACCCTCATCAAGAGGCTCTTTAGTTTCCCTTCATTTTCTGCCATTAGAGTGGTATCAGCTGCATATCTGAGGTTGTTGATATTTCTCCCAGCAATCTTAATTCCAGCTTGTGATTTATCCAGCTCAGCATTTTGCACGATATATTCTGCATGTATGTTAAATAAGAAGGGTGACAATATACAGCCTTGTCATTCTCCTTTCCCAATTTCAAACCCTGTCAGTTGTTCCATGTCTGATTCTGTTGCTTCTTGACCAGCATACAGATTTCTCAGGGGACAGGTAAGTTGGTCTGTACTCCCATCCATTTAAGAATTTATCACAGGTATGATCACACAGTCATAGGATTTAGCATAGTAAGTGAAGCAAAAGTAGATATTTCTCTGGAACTCCCTTCCTTTTCCCATGATGTAACAGATTTGGCAATTTATCTTTTAGTTCCTTTGCCTCTTCAAAACCTGGCTTTTACATTTGGAAGTTCTCAGTTCATGTACTGCTGAAGCCTAGCTTGAAAGATTTTGAGCATAACCTTGCTAGCATGTGAAATGAGTATAGTTGTATAGCAGTTTAAGTTTATTCCTGGGCATTTTATTCTTTTTGATGTAATTTTAAAGGAATTTTTTTCTTGATTTCTCCTTTTGATAGTTTATATTATTGTATAGAAAAACAACATATATTTATATCAATCTTGTATCCTGCCACTTTAGCAAATTCATTTCTTAATTCTAATAGTTTTTGAATGAATACAGTGTGGTTTTCTGTACATAATGTCATGTCATCTTCAAATAGGTACGATTTGCTTCTTCCTTTAAAACTTCCTTTTAAAAAAAACTTTTTTTTTTTTTTTGCTTTCTAATTGTTGTGGCTATGACTTTCAATACTGTGGCTAGGACTTCCAATACTGGGCTAAGTTGAAGTAGTGAGACTGGCTGTCCTTGTCATTTTCCATATTTTAGATGAAAATGTTCAATTCTCCAATACTGAGTGTCATGTTAGCTATGGGTTTGTCATAAATATCCTTTTTAATGTTGAGATAGGTTTTCTCTATACCAACTTTAATGACAGCTTTTATCATGAGTGGATGTTGAATTTTGTCAAATATTTTTTATACACCTGGTGAAATGACTATATGATATCAATCCTTTTTTGTTGTTGTTAAATGTGGTGCATCATATTGATTTACTTTCTGATACTGAATCAGAATTGTATTCCTCAATCAAATCCCAATTGAAAATAATGTGTGATCCTTTTTATATATTGTTGAATCCCCTGCTAATACTCTGTTGAAGATTTTTGCCTTATATAGAAATTCTGCTCAGAAATTCTTATCAGAAATTCTGCTCTGTATTTTTTTGTTATTATCTTTTGTGGTTTTTGTATCATGGTAGTGGTGGCCTCAAAGAATGAATTTGGGACTTCTTCTTCAGTGTTTTGGAACAGTTTTCAAAGAATAGGTTTTAGCTCTTCCTTATATATTGCCTTGTGAAAACATTTGACCCTGGATTTCTAACTTTCTGATTATTAATTCAGTTTCACTGCTAGTGATCCATCTGTTCATATTTTCTATTTCTTCCTGATTTAGTATTAGAATATTTGTAGAAATTTTTCTATTTCTTCTATGTTGTGAGATTTGTTGGCATAAAGCTGTTCTGGCATAAAGCTGTTCATAGTATTCTCTTCACATATTTTTTCCATCTCTATGATACTGGTTGTGGGACTTCCCCATGGCCCAACAGTAGAAGAATCTTCCTGTAGGGCAGGACCCACAGGAGATGCACGTTTGATCCCTGAATCAGTAAGATCCCTTGAGCAAGATATAGCAACCCACTCCAGTATTCTTGCCTGGACAACTCCATGAACAGAGGAGCTTGGCAGGCTATGGTCCATAGGGTCACAAAGAGTTGGGCATGACTGAAGTGACTGAGCATGTATGATATTGATTGCAAACTTTCCTCTTTCAGTTCTTATTTCATTTGTTCTCTTTTTCATTTTTTAAAAAGTGAATCTGGTTTATGAGTTTATCTTTTAAAATATAGCACCTAGTTTCATTGATTTTTTCTACTTTTTTGTCTCTATATTACTTATTTCCTTTCTGAGCTTTATTATTTCCTTCCTTTTGCTGACTTTGGGCTTTAATATTATTTTCTTTCTTTTTTAGAGTTACCTTAAATAGATGAGATTACTTATTTGAGATTTTTCTTGTTTCTTGAGAAATCTCTTTCATCATAAATATAACTCTTACAACTATGTTTGCTGCATTCCTTAGATTTTGGAATTTTTTGTTTTTATTTTTGTCAAGAATTATTATTTTTTTTATTTTCTCTTTAATTTCTTGAATGACCCATTGGTTTTAATAGCATGTGATTTTGCCTAACGTGTGATTTCCCATCTTTTTCTTCTAATTGATTTTAAGTTTTACATCATTATGCTTAGAAAAAAAAACTTGATATAATTTCTATCTTAAATTTGTTGAGAATTTTTATGGCATATCATGTGATCTATCCTAGCAGATATCCCATGTGCACTTAAAAAGAATGTGCATTCTGATGTTTCTGGCTGAATATCCCATAGGTATCTAGTAAGTCCAGTTTGTGTAATATGTCAATTAAAATCACAGTTTCCTTTTTAATTTTCTGTTTGGATGATGCATCCATTGATGTAAGTAGAATGTAAAATCCAATACTATTGAATTATTGTCAAATTATTTATGCTTGTTAATATTTGCTTTATATATTTAGGTGCTTCTATAGTTGGTATATACATATTAAGGTATGCTGTATCTTATTATTGTGTAGATCCTGTTACCATCATATAATGTCCTTATTTGTCTTTTGTTATAGACTTTGTTTTAAGTCTACTTTGTCTGCAATAAGTATTGATATCCCAGCTTTCTTGTTGTTGTAGTTTGTATAAGTAGATTTTTCATCCAATCACTTTTAGTATCTTTCTATCTTTAGGTCTAAAATGAGTCTTTTGCAAGCATAATATAGATGGGACTTGCTTTTTTATCCAACCAGCCATCCTATGTCTTTTGTTTCACATATTTAGTCCATTGACTAAAATTATTATTGATAAGCATATATTTATTGCCATTTAAAAAATATTTTCTCTGTTCCTTTCTTCTTTTTTTTTCCCCTTTATTCTTCTTTTAGTCCCTGCTCTTGTGATTTGATGATTTCTTAGTGCTATCCTTGTGTTCATTTTCCTCTAGTTTTTATAAATTCATTTATTAGTTTTTTTAATTTATTTTCCATGGGGTTTATATATAGTGTTGTTGTTTAGTTGCTAAGTCGTGTCTGGCTCTTTGCAACCCCACAGACTATAACCCGCCAGACTCCCCCGTCGGTGAGATTTCCCAGGCAAGAAGGCTGGAGTGGGTTGTCATTTCCTTCTCTAGGGGATCTTCTTGACTCAGGGATCAAACTCCATCACAGGAAATGCTACATATGTTGACCTATAACTTTTTTTAAAATCTTGACAGTCATTTAAATTCAAGCATATTTTAAAAACTTCACGTTGTTTATATCCCCCTCACACACTCTGTGTTTTTGATATCATATTTTACATCTTCACATTTATCCCTTCACTTTATTGTAGTTATAGTTCATTTTACATTTTTTTTAATCTTTTGATCTTCATGCTAGCTTATTTAAGTGGTTGCCTTTACTAGTAGGATTCCTTTCCTAAAGATTCTCACTTATTATAGCATTTTCTTTTCCACATAGAGAAGACTCCTCAGTATTTTTTAGGATAAGATTCATATTTATGAACTCTTTTAATTTTTGAAATTGTTTGTCTCTCAATTCTGAATGATAAACTTGCTGGTTATATTATCCTCACTTTGGGGGTTTTCTCTTTCAGCAATTTAAATATATCATAACTTCTGGCCTGCAAAGTTGCTACTGAAAAATCAGTTGGTAGCTTTTTGGGATTCCCTTATATGTGACTGTTTTTCTCTTTCTTTAAAACTGTCTCTTTTTTTTATTTTTAAGTTTAGTATTTTAATTGTGATATATCTTGTGGTGTGTCTCCCTGAATTCATCTTGTTTTAGACTTTGTGATCCCTCTACCTGAGTATCTGTTCGCTTCTTCAAGTTTACAAAGTTTTCTGCCATAATTTCTTCAAATGCATTTTTGACACTTTTTTTTTTTCTGGCATCCTTATAATGTAAATGTTAGTATACTTGATGCTGTCCCAAAGGTTCATTAAACTGTTCTCAATTTTTAAGATGTTTTTATTTCTGCTGTTCTGACTGCATATTTCCATTACTCTATCTTCCAAATCATTAATGTACTCTTCTATATCTTCAAGCATGCTCTTAATTCCTTCTAGCTTGTTTTGCATTTGCTATTATATTCTTCAGCTCTGACTTGTTCTTTTTGATATTTTTTAGTTCTTTGTTCGGAGAAGGCAATGGCAACCCACTCCAGTACTCTTGCCTGGAAAATCCCATGAACGGAGGAGCCTGGTAGGCTACAGTCCATGGGGTCAGGAAGAGTCGGACACGACTGAGCGACTTCACTTTCACTTTTCACTTTCATGAAATGGAGCAAGAAATAGCAACCCACTGCAGTGTTCTTGTCTGGAAAATCCCAGGGACGGGGGAGCCTGGTGGGCTGCCGTCTATGGGGTCGCACAGAGTCGGACACGACTGAAGCGACTTAGCAGCAGCAGCAGTTCTTTGTTAAAATTCTCACTGTGTTCAAGATTCCAAGTTCAGTTAACATTCTTATTACTAATGTTTTGTCCTCTATTTCTGGTAAATTATTCATCTGTGTTTCATTAGTGTTGTTGTTTTTTAGTTTTGTTTTATTCAAAACAAATTGCTCTGTCACACCATTTTAATTTTTCTATTTCTATAAAGTAAGGTGAAGGTTACCTTATTCGGCTTCTGAAATTATGTCTTTGTGTGGGAGTATCTCTATGTAGTATACATATACCTAGCAGTGTTCATGGGAGAGCTAGATCTAAATTGAGCATACATCACATATTTCTACAGTGTGTTCTAGCAGTTATCATCTTGGTGTGAGGTGAAGCTGAAGATGGACTGGCTAGAGCCATAGCCAGGTATGAACTGGGACATCTCCTATGGTCAGTGGCCACCAGCACGCTATCTGGTGTTGAGGTTAGGTACTAAGGTTCCAAAACAGAAACCCTGAATGCCAGATCTGAGATGGTTTATTTCCCTCTAATTATGTGCCCTCCCCACTCCTGTCAATGGCACATTTGCCCCAGAGAAAAATATATTTTGCCAAATGATCAAAAAAAAAAATATGTTGAGTCTCATATGAAGTGAGCTATATTGATATGTCCCTTCATCATGACTGTTAAGTTAAAAATTTTTGTAAACATATATAAATTTTACCTAAAAATAGCTTGAAATTATAATAATAAAGTGCAGATATGGGTAGATTGTACATTTTCCAAAATTAAAGATTAAAAGAAATGTTTTTTAAGAAAAAAACTGCCAAAACCAGTGGAGATCTTTTCTGAAAGAAAGTTAAGCTGCATTTCTCTGAAAAGCAATAGTTTTTGTTTTGTTTTGTTTTGTTTTAAGCTGCACAGTGCAGCTTGCAGGGTCTCCATTACCTGAATGGTGGTTGAGCCTGGGCCACAGCAGTGAAAGCCCAGAATCCTAACCAACAGACCACCAGGGAACTCTTATAACATCTTATATTCTAGTATACAACAAACATGATTTTGAAAGATTTAAGAGAATTTTTGTAGGTTCTTGGGAGATGAGTAACTAATTATAGATACATACCTACCTACCTACATACATAAAAAATGAAAGCTCCCTTCTCTAAACTATTTTTTCAGTTGATAAATTAAAGGAAGATGAAATGGCTTTCAATGGAGAAGGATTATGTTTCCCAGTGTTATAAAAGAAATTTGGAATCAAACTGATTATATCTCCCTGACCCTGTGACTATGATTATGTTGCTTTATTTATCTTAACCTCCCTTATTTCATATATGAAAGAAATGATATTTGTAGCTTACAAGATTGTTAGTAGGAACAGTGAATGGTGAGAGCAACTATTTCAATGCTCACAGCAGAGGAGAGCTCAAGACTTCACAAATCAGGTTCTATTGATATATGAAGTTAAAATAAAATGAAAAGAAGTGAAAAACTGTCTCACTTAAAACCATAAAAGTAGTTGTATATTTTGCTAGGAAAAATATAAAAGTATGGAGTGGGAAGAATCATGGAAATTGAATAGTTATTCATTAATTTTATTATTTATTAGAAATCTATTATATACTAAACAGTATTCTAGGCTCTGTGATTACAATGATGAATGAAACAAAGTCTTGATTTCATGGAACTTGTAGTCTATTATAGAAAATATAGCACTCAAACCTTCATATTGTACCACACTAATATCCAATATATAGGTAATATGCAAAGCACATATTTTTTTTCCAAAAGAAGAGGGACTAACGATGGCAACTGATATACTATTCTTGGTTTTTACATTGATGAAATAGAAGTTTTATTTCCTATTATCCTTCCAATACCCAGCACAGTTTCTATTCAATTAACATCATATTAATGAAAGACTTCTGGAAAAATACTTCCTTAGACTTTCATGCAATTAAGAAGAGGACAGATTATACATAGCTTCATGGGCACATTTGCATTGCATAGACATAATTCCAAATGTCCACCTTTACCCATATCAATTCTTTAAAGCAAAATGACCGAGTCTTGCTGAAAACAATTAGACTTGCTATGGCTCTGAGATTTGTCCAAATCAAACCATGCTTTTCCTTCTCTGTATGCTTTTGATTTAGGCTGAAAAACTAGATATTCTACCTCAGTTTACGTTACATGTTCTAGCTCCTTTCCTCACTCTAAGCTTTTCCTAAATCTCAGATTTCTCATCTAAGTCTTGAGATTCTTGGGAGTTTATTTTACCCAAGAGCACTTCCCTCATCTGTGTGCTAAGTTGTGTTGTGTCCAACTCTTTGCAGCCCCATGGTTTGTAGCCCACCAGGTTCCTCTTTCCATGGGATTCTTCAGGCAAGAATACTTGAGTGGGTTCCCATTTCCTCCTCCAGGGGATCTTCCCAATCCAGTGCTCAAACCCTCTTCTCCTGTGTCTCCTGCACTGACAGGCAGATTCTTTACTGCTGTGCCACCTCTGGCTATTTCAGCCTCATCGTGAGATCTGGTTCCAGTTTAAATTGAATGTTCAAATTTTAGATAGTAACCCTCATATCTTTGAGGGTTACATTACAGATTTCTGTGTAACCCTCCAAAATATAGCACCCTCTGGTTATGATTAATTATTTCCTTCTCAAATCTACAATTGTTTTAACGTCTAAACACTGTAATATGACCTGTTTCCACATCCATCCCCCACATAGCGCCCTCAGTATTTAATGGTGAAGCTCCTGACCTCCGATTCTCAACAGTCAAGCTTTACCTTCTCTTTATGCTGGACTGCAAGGACTCCATCTGGAGCATCTGGAATATTGTGAGGTAGGCTTCCACCCCCCCAAAAACATAGATAATCTTCTCTAAAAGGTGTGATCAAAGCAAGTCACATGGACCTACCTGATCGTAGGGAAGCCAAAGAGAGAGAACTGAACTGAACATTTACTGACCAGGATGGAAAGCTGTGTGTAAAGTAAAAATTTGTAAAGTAAAAGATGCATGGCTATTTTTTCTTAATGACAAACAAAAAGCAAACAAAATTAACAAAACTAAGTAATTTTAACATTGATTAAGATGCCGCAGTGGAGACCAGGTTGGAAATCATCTAAGGAAGAATGAAGGTGATTTCTTTTTCATCCGGCCTATCAGTTTTCCTCTTAATTTTGTGTAATAAATGCCTTTTGCATAATTTTTTTATTTTTAACAAGAAATTCACACATTTTATCCTCCTAAAAATCAGCTCTAATGGAGAGATATTATTATTTAAAGTGTGTCAACTTGGAATAATTACTTAGATATGAGAGAATGTCCCAACACAGGATTAATATTAAAATAGTCTTATAATGGAATCCTCAAAAACAATAAAATAATTCTTATAATAAAGACATTTTAGTGAAACATAAAATCTTTTAACAGTTGTGCCTGGAATAAGTGGTTTGATTTAATACTAAGAAAAAATTAGTCACATTCTATATTGCTTCATTTTTTTTTCAATTAAGGATAATTATTGTTAAACATGAAAGGACAGGACATATTTGCAAGAAAATCTTAAAACCCCCCAAATTCCAAATTTGTCAAACTACTTTAAATCTTTTTGTCATTAAATATTATACTTCAAAGTGTTGACAGAATTTGCAGAAAATCTATAGGATTGATACTGATCATCTACTAATAGTTTTGGAGAATGGAAGAGGAACAGAGAAATTCAGGTGATCACATCAATCTAATTTTCACAGAAGGAAACAAGTAACATGACTAAGATGTTTTAAGTAGGGCAAAATATTACAAAGCAATGGTAGATATCATAATATTTAACAAATTTTTGTTTGTTTCTCTAAATTTTGAGAAAAAGTTGATGATTCCAGACTTGGCTAGGTCAATTCCATGTACTATGTTTCATCTTGCATTATCATTGTGTGGGTCTTTGGAATATCAGGATCATAAAAATGAATGTGAAGGGAGTGAGACATACTTATTTGCTCAAATTTGTTGAATTTGTATCCAACATTATAATTATAAAGAATATTTTTAATCCATAGGCTACAAATGAGTTTAATGTTGATCTCAATTAACATTTATTATCATTGTCATATTTGTAATTGTTAGGTACACTTATAAAAATAAATCACTGAGTTTAATTAACAACAACAGCAACAAAAAGCTAGTTATAGATTTACCCTGTTTCCTTAAATGTTACTTTCACTTGATAAGCAGATTGGCAAAATGGTAGATAACATTTGTGTATACTTTAATATGATATTTATCAGCTCCAGGCCCCAAATGACATCATTTTAGATAAATATAAAGGTGTGAATTGAATAACTTTCTAACTGAATTATAACTGGCTGACTGCATGCTGATTAAAGTTGTAATTTCAAATTGGTAGAGAATCTTTCCCAATATATTCTAGACCTCAGTCTTAGCCTTTTGTGCATTTATATTAATTTACTGAAAAAGCCCAGCTCACAGATAGCTGAAAGCCAAAAATAGGTAGAAAATATTATATGGCAAAATCCAATCCAAATCTGATTTGTGAAATTTGATTAGGTATATTTCATGAAAATAAATGCGAGTTTTATGGTCAAATCCCAAGTCATATATGTCCTTAGCTCTATCTCGAAATCTGTACAGTTTTGAAAAGGTCATAACATTTTAATGGAAGAAAGTCAAATATGAGGTGACAACATAGTAAATGGTGATTTAAAAAGATTTGGTGCTGTAATTTCAGAAAAATAATCCTTAGTTCATATTTTACTTTTTTGTAATTGGCCAACTGGAACCAGAATATTGTGTTTTTAAATACTATGCTGCTGGGGAAGTAGTTCTAAATATTGTGAAGATGGGGAATATCTAAGTATTCTATTCTATGATAATGCATTAAAGAAAAGAGTGGTGTTTACATTGCAGAATCAGAGTTTCTTATGAGAGCACAATGGTGATCTGAAATTATTTTAAGAACCTTAATGTACACAAAATGAAGCTTCTACAGATACATCTAGGTCAATGAATTAGACTCACAAAATGTATGATTCACATTCAGGAAAATGGAAATATTCAATAATTATCATCTAAAATGGAATAAGCTTTATTAAAAGAAAATATTATTTTTAGTTTCTTCATGTTTTATGAAGTCTGAATGAGGTTGTCAATGATGTTGAAGAGGAACTTTCATTACTCAGGAAGCTAATGTACAACATGATGACTACAGTTAATAATATTGTGTTGTATATTTGAAAATTGATAACAGAGTAGAAGTTAAAAGTCCTCATCACAAGAAAAAAATAAATAAGCTCTACATGTGTACAGATGTTTCCTAGACTAACTTTGGTGATCATTTCACAAGTTAACAGAGTCTTATCACTTTGCAGACAGAGGTTCTTATAGTCAAGACTATGGTCTTACCAGTAGTCATGTACAGATGTGAGAGTTGGACCATAAAGAAGGCAAAACACTCAGGAATTGATGCTTTTGAACTGTGCGGTGCTAGAGAAGACTTGGGAGTCCCTTGGACAGCAAGGAGATCAAACCAGTCAGTCTTAAAGGAAATAAATCCTGAATACTCATTGAAAGGACAGATGCTGAAGCTGAAGCTCCAATACTTTGGCCACCTGATTCAAACAGACAACTCATTGGAAAAATCCTGATGCTGGGAAAGTTTGAAGCAGAAAGAAAAGAGGGCAACAGAAGATGAAATGGTTGGATGGCATCACTGACTCAATGGACATGAACTTGGGCAAACTCCGGGAGGTGATGAGAGACAGGGAGGCTTATCATGCTGTAGTCCACGGAGTCAGAAAGAGTCTGACATGATCTGGCAACTGAACAACAACAGATTCACTGTGTTGTACATCTGAAACCAGTATGTTTCACATCCATTATGCCTCAATAAATAATAATTAAAAAAATTTAAAAACAGCATTTTCCTCAGAAATCTACCAGAATGCACAGGTTGTGCATAATAAAACAAGGAATGTGTTCGGGGAAAAAAACAACAAACTGTTGGTAAGACTAACTTCTAGAAAATAAAGCAAATTTCATTCCTCTGACTTATTTTCCTTTTTTTATGTCCTTTATATTTGCTTGATTTATTGCTTTTGGAGAAGGCAATGGCAACCCACTCCAGTGTTCTTGCCTGGAGAATCCCAGGGATGGAGCCTGGTGGGCTGCCGTCTATGGGGTCGCACAGAGTCGGACATGACTGAAGCGACTTAGCAGCAGCAGCAGCAGCAGCAGATATAACCTAGAAATTTTGTATTTTAATATCAAATAATACATGGTTATAATTTTATTTTAAAAGTAAAGGGGAGAACTTAAATGTTTAATATGGTAGAAGTGGTAAGGTAGTGGCATAACTTTGCACAGATAACTTCTGAAATACCTTCCAATCTTGAGATACTCTTATTAAAAGTTCTACAGTTTTTCTCCCAAGAGCTCAATTAGTAAAAAGTGAGATGTAGAGGCTTAGTAATATCGTTTCATAACTATAAGAAGAGAATTCTGAAGACTGAGTTATAGATGGCAAATGACAGACTATGCAAGTACGACAGAAGATAGATTTGAGGGTTTTGAATAGCCAATTTTTAACTAAGGAATATGGCTGGGACTTAAACTCTATAAATGAAACTTCTGAACTGTTGAACTAATACATCAGATTTGCTTTTGAAATACAGACCATTTTTTCCCCTAGAAAGTCTAATACATTGAGATGTAAATAATGACTCAAATTGGACTATAATTCTCCAAGTAGTCTTCTAGGTTGGTGGGGTTTTCTGTATGCCTGTATTCAGTTTTCAATAAAACAAAGTTCTCTATAAAATAACTGGAAATTTGTCAGTGTTCTAGACATGGTGCAACTTCTAAATATTAAATTACAAAATATAAGGACAAAAATAGGGTCAATCGTGTCAGGAGCAAACCTGTAGCAGTTTAGCAATCTGGACAGTTCATTCTTTCCTTCAGCCAATCACAAACAAGTTGAAATCCCATGAAAAATAATGTGTCATTTTTTTATTCATCAAAATTTTATAATTTTCAGAGTATAGGCCTTTCACCTCCTAGGTTAAGTTTATTTTTAGGTATTTGATTTTTTTTTTTTTTTGATCAATTTCAAATGGGATTGTTTTCTTGCTTTTTC